>NC_137853.1:7550833-8994166 GCF_948465745.1 Chenopodium album | reverse complement strand
CGGTTGAAGGTTGGTGTCGGTGACAGAATTCGCAAAGCATTCTCATTTGCGTTAAGTAAAGTCAGAGAATAAATGAAGGAGAGAAGGAAAAATGGAGGAGATAAAGAAAAAATGGAGAAGAGGAAGATGATGGAGGGATGCGTAGAGAGGAGAGAGAAAGGAGAAAGAAAGAGAAGAGAGAGAAATGAAAAGGAAAGAAAACGGCTGAGTGAAATATTATTAGGGTTAGGGGTGAGTGGGATCCTTTTTTATACCACTTTTTTTTAAAAAAAAAACAAAAAAATAATTACGACCGCCTCAAAAACGGTCGCAAATGTTCGCAAATTGCGATCGTTTCTATGACAGTCGCAATGGTCGCAATTTGCGACCGTTTTTGGCGGTCGCAATAGAATTGTTTTTATTTAGAATTATTTTTAACATGTATATTATTTTTTAAAAAAATTTTAAATACCTTTGCGATGTTAAATAGCCTAAAAACGGTCGCAAATCTGCGACTGCCTTAAAAACGGTTGCAAATATTATATTTTGCGACCGTTTTAATGACGGTCGTAAAAAAACGGTCGCAATTTGACCGAATTTTAGTAGTGTCATAACTTATAGTTGTATAAAAGATAAGTTTGTTTTTGTAGGTTGATGTAAGCATATTAATGGTTGTTACGCATGGAACTTATTAGAAATCAGATAAAGATTGGCAAGGTCATTAATTCGTAAAAGATAACTTTAGTTTTATGAAAAAGTATTTAATTGATTTTATCTTATAAAATCTGATTTAACTTGGAATTATCCTTTTCATAAAATTCTATGAATTAATCAAAACGAATTTGATAAAATTGGTTTTCAAATAAAGCGAAATTAAATCTGTTTAGATTTCGGTTTTAAAGAAGATAAGATCAGATTTCTGTTTGGTTTATCTTGTTTGTGAAAACCCTACTTTGTGAGCTGAGGAACATCTATAAATATAGAAGTACTTCAGCTTAGCAAAATGAGAGTTTTGAGCGTGAAAACCACTTAGTGCTTAAGAGTAAGTTTGCCAAAGATTTAAGCTTTATCATTTTGATTTCGGGTTTCATGTGTAGCTTTCCATTTATGTGTTAGAGTGTGTCTTTGTGTTGTAATTGGTTTTGGGGTAAGATTGTGAATTCTCTTAAATTCACGCTTGTGTATGAGTTTGAATTCTCTAAAATTCGAGTGGTAGCTCCTGAGAGGTGTCTTAGGTTTGGTAGGAGGTGTCCTATCATAGAGTCAAGTGTCCGTGGTGGAACTTGCAAAGCAAAGGTCTGTGTAATAGGTTGTACTAGAAGAGTTGCCTATCATAGTGGAATTTGTTTATAAGTCCCAATAGGGTCGAGGTTTTACTTCCAGTTAGGCAATGGATGGTTTCCTCGTAAAACTTGTTGTGTGCTTTAAGTTCCTTTACGTTTCAATTGTTTATTTCCGTTTAAGTTCCGCGATTGGAACCTACTACTATTCACCCCCTCTCTCGTAGTAGTTCATCTAAACTAACATAAGGGGTTATTCAGTTAGGGGTTACTTGGTCGGTTAGGGATTAGGGTTACTCGGTCAGTTAGGGGTTACTTGGTTAGTGTTACTCAGTCGGTCAGGGATTACCTGGTCATGTGTTACTCGTGTGTTAGCTGATCACACACAAAAGTTGTTGTTACTCGTAAGTTTTTTGTAAGATAAAATTTATTATTAGAAAAATAATAACTTTTGTAGTATAAAGGGTAACTACAAGGTTCCTATAGCTGTATGAAAGAGTATCAAAGGAGGGAGGAGCTGACTACCATGGCAGCTCTCTGCTGGGCAGCATGGCAATGTAGGAACAAAACAATTTTTGATAATGAACCCTTTGATCCACTGGCAGTTGCTATAGGTATGTCCACTCTAGTCCATGTTTATAATGCCTATGCTGCTAAAGTTCACCCTTATATGGCGCGGGTTGCTCCTGCCAGTAATAATTATTCATGAATCATGGCATTGCCCAATTCCGGGTGTTACGAAAAATTAATTGTGACACTATGGTGGGTAATGAACTAATGATGTTCAAATGGGGGTGATTCTTAGAGAGGATAATGGGAGTATCGTTGCGGCTGCAGTAAGAAGGGGAAGGAGGGGGTGTTCAGTGGTCTGTAGGACTGTAGATGATGCGGAAGCTGCTGTTAATCCTGCTATGGTGTTTGGTCTAAGCATTGCAAGAAGGCTAGGCTACATGAAGGGGCAGATTGAAAGTGACTCTTTGAAGGTGGTGTCCAGTGCCAAACAGTACAGAAGGCCAAGGTCTTATCTCCTTTTTATCTTATGGTTGATGATATTTTAGCTCTTTTTAAGTACTTTAATTTGTTTCGTTTTCTATTTCTCATGTAAAGAGAGCGGGGAACACCTTAGCTCATATGGTAGTTTGGTGGGATACTAGACACTGTGATGATCTGAATTTGTATGTCTTGGTCCAATTCCTCAAAGTATCTTAAATTTGGCGGAAATTAACATGTTTTTATAATATTTTCCTTGCGTATCTAAAAAATGAGTAACTTTAAATAACTTTAACCCGTATTACAATATATTAACACTCCCACTTTTTTTTGGAGAATTTGTGATCGGAATTATATTGCGGTGGTTTGGGATCCAATATGAAAAATCAAATTAATACGTAGTATAAAATACCTTTTTTTCAAGTCAAATGACTGTTTCATACAAATACGAAACATCACGAACTGGCTTATATTTATCCATAACCGTGAAATTAAGGTCTGTTCACATTTACTGAATTGAGCTGAACTGAACTAAACTGATTGGAGCTGAACTGAACTGAATTGAATACTTTATGAGAAAAGGAAATTAAGAGCTGAACTGAACTG
Organism: Chenopodium album; assembly: GCF_948465745.1. Lineage (NCBI taxonomy): Eukaryota > Viridiplantae > Streptophyta > Magnoliopsida > Caryophyllales > Amaranthaceae > Chenopodium > Chenopodium album. The sequence goes on along the minus strand of NC_137853.1, from coordinate 8,991,311 downwards.
AATATTTTATGAGAGAAGGAAATTAAGAGCTAAACTGAACTGAACCGACTTGATTGGAGTGGAACTGAACTGAACTGATTGGAGTTGAACTGAACTGAACTAAAATTAAGTTGAAGTGAACAGGCCCTTAGCTTATGTTATTTTTTACGGTACATTATTAAGTGTTAAAACACTTCCACTTGTTCGGTTTATTCGGGCTATTCGGGTACTAGCTAATCCCTTCAATTCCATTTGATAAAAAAAATCCGAATTCGGATACTAACTAATTTCGAGAAGTTGCAATGTTACGAACATGTTATTAATAAGAGTGAGAAACATCTTAGTCATCCGATTATAAAGATCTAAGGGTCTAGATTGGTTATTTGTTCTCATTAATTAAGCTTAATGTTATGTTGGCGTCAATGAATTAGTGTTTTTTAGGGTACGTGGATATAATTACTTACAGCACTTAGGAATTTGCGGATTTGACATGATATGATAATTAGGGACAAATTGTAAAGTAAGCTACTAAGCTCCCAACAAATCTATAATGGACCTTGTAACTTGGTAAGCCGTTAATTATCATTATAATAATAAAAGGACAAAGACAACCACAATTTATATGGAGACAATTTCGAAGACAATTACGAATTGACCCATCATCCAAGAGACTATTGACTCCATATAGCCCAAAACCATCTAGAATTCGGGGATAAAAGCATGGAATCAAGCCCATTGATATATTGGTCTTTACTTAGGGCATGTTCTGATTTACTGAACTGAGCTGAACTGAATAGAGCTGAAATGAATTGTTTATGAGAAAAGAAAATTAGGAACTGAGCTGATTGAAGCTGAACTGAATTAAAAATTTTAAGTTGAAGAGAACAAACCCTTAGTTATTGAAACATGTACTTATTTGCAATTCGTAGAGACATGTATACAAATATTTAATTAGCTCTACTATTGGAGATATCGTAGAGTATCTAGGATATTATTGTGATATTATTGTGAATATTTTAGGAAACATATCTTGTGAGAAGATATGATAGGATATTTAGGGTATTATTATATTAGTATTATATATACTACCTCCGTTACATATTAGTTGCAACTTTGGGCAATATTTGTGAGAGATAAAATATTCCAAAGTTGCAACTAATATGTAACAGAGGTAGTACATGTATTATGGCCATTGTTATGAATGAGAAATACAGAGAATATTTTCATAATTTGTCTCTAATTTAACATGGTATCAGAGCCAAAGATAATTATGAAAATGCACACATATAATCAATTCAGTTTAAAAAATTCTCTTACAAAAAAAAAAAATCATTTTAAAAATCGGAGTTTCTGCAATTTTTCCTTGTGAATATAACTTGTTAGGTGCAACCGTGTAAGTATGAGTAGTGTTTATCGCACATTAAAAAAAGAAAGCAAAGGGTTTTCCATTTGTAACTCATGCAGGCTACTCCTACAATTGCCAATTGATTTTAGAATAAAAGTTGAAACCTCACTGTAGAGTGTAGACTCTGGTTTGTGGGTTACTGAGCTTCTCTTTTACTGAATTTGAACTCTTAGACAATCTTGTATCCTCCCAATCAACATTCACAACCTAATTACACACCATCACTTCCACTTCACTAAGAAAGTGCAGGGCTCACTTGGATTTTGCCCTATACCAAATCAAAACTAGAAACATTAAGTTTGAATTATTAGATTATTCAAAAATTTAGATTGAATCTGTGCCTAATCATTCATCAATCCAGCTATTTGCCTAATGCTAAATTGGGCTACAAATATTATCAAATTAAGCATTGAGGGTCTATTAATTGGTCCATAAACCCATCAAAACAAGATCCATGTTTAAATCTTGACTAATCTGTTACAGGGCCGTACCATGCGGTCCATGCCCAAGATGAACATATACATTGAATGAAAGAAGGTGAAGATTACAAAATTGTTCTTTTTATATTCCAAAGCAAAAATGAACTTATACGGAATATAAGAATATTTATACTTCTAGAGCAAAAATGAACTCCCTTCTTTTTTTTTTTTTTTTTGAATGGTGAACTCCCTTCTTTTATTTATTTATTTATTTATTTATTTTTATTGTAACATTGTGAATGTAAGAATGTTACAGAGTTTTATGCAATTGAGTTGTATTTCTTCGTTTCTATTTGACATGTTTAATTTAGACACACGTAATAAGGAGAGGAAAAAGAATAATAAAGCAAGTGGGGTACATTAAAAGAACAAGGTATAAAATTTACCCCAAAAGAAAACGTGTCAACTAAAAAAAACAGAGGCACATATTTATTAAATAAATATTGTATAAATGGATAGTTTTATCCGCTAACATTGGTCAAGGTTTTACCAACAATTAGCTTGGAAGGTTTCCTCTCATAAAATTTAAGGTATTTTCATTAAGTTCCTTTATGTATTTGTTTTATTCCATGGAATTTGTCAACTAATCAAGGAGCTTACTACAATTTAACCCCCCATCTTGTACTGTAGTAGTTTCTTGTAGCAGTTCGTCTCAAATATCAAGGTATTAGATAATTGGAGCTACATAATTTTGGATTGGTTGTGGGTAGAGTCAATCAAGATCGCTTATTGCAGATCACTATTACTAGATTGTACTGTATAGACCAATTTTGCACAGTTTCATCATCATGTCAGAACTTGCAGCTCACATAGGGGTGAGAAGAGCATAGAAAACTGTGCTCTCACATAAAGATGTGCCAAAATCAATAGAGGGTGTGCCAAAATCAGTTTCCCTAAACTCCATATAAGAAACTTCCTTTGTTTTCTTTAATTTTTTTTTTTACTTGCAAAGTTACAAAAGTTTGACTTTTACGCTATTTAAATATTTCACTCTGACTAGTTTTTGATGATGTATATCTGTATATAGCTAAAGAAAAATATAATCATGTTAAATCTTGTTAAATTTGTCTCAATTTATACTTTCATTATATCAAGTTTTTATAATCTTTACGTATTGATAATTAAAGATATTTTTCAATTAAAATACTACCTCCATTAACATTTACTTGCAACTTTGGAATATTTTATGTCTCTCAAATAATACCCCGGCCAAAGTTGCAAGTAAATGTTAACGGAGGTAGTATGCATTAGCAAGCATGAAAAGAGAAAGTGTTACTAGTAAATAAAAACCATATAGGCATATATAACAAATTAACAATGAGAAAAAAAAAAGAGTAAAGTCATTCAGAAAAAAAAAAAAAAAAAGTAAAGAGTACAATTTAGAGGGTGTTTATTGTTGGAGCTAATTCGAGAGTGGAAATGGGAGTTTTAATCGCAAAGCTTGAAATCAATCACATGTTCGATTTTAAAAATTGACATTAGAATATTTGTCTTTTAATCCCAAAGAATTTGCAGCAAAAGAGGTTGGTACTAAGGAGATTAGAATAACATTAAATTACTAGTAAAACAAATAAAGTGCCCTTATTTTTATTTTTTTTTTTTTTTTTTTTTTTGAAGACTAAAGTGGCCTTTATTTGTTACGGGACCGAAAAAGACATTGGCTAATTATAAGTAATTTTTAATCTCCATCTCACGTGCTAATTCTCAAACTCCTCATGTTAACATAGCAAACGCATACTTTCGTGAATAACTATGCTAAACGTCACAATCTACCTTGAGGGTCCTTGACTCAATCTACATTTCAAAATCATACAAAAAAAAAAAAAAAAAAAAGGAAAACCCATTACGGGAATTATATTACTAAATCATAAGAAGCAACATCAACAATACAAGTAGGGATTACATTATTCTATACTCTCTAACCCATATCCCAAGGTTAGAAATTAGCCAAATCATGGCTGGGCTACTTTATTACCACTACGCTTAACAAACGACCACTTAACACTACTAAAACTAGAACAAAAATCTATAATATCATCCAACATCAAATGAGAATGCAAACAATACATAGCAAATTAGCAAGTTAATAGATAGGATGAGAGAGAGAGAGAGTCCTAGTGAGAGAGTGAAACCAAGCACTTCGAAAAAGCCACCGGATCCACCACCTCCTCCAACTCCACCAAACACCACTTCACCCCACCACCCACCTCTCCTCCCTCTCCCCCTCCCCAAATCTGCCGTCAAGAACTCCCACCCTTCCTTCCCCACACCAACTCCCCCAAAACAACCCACCACCACGCACCCCTTCTCCTTCAAAAAAGCACTTCAATTGGGTGGTAGTACGAACCCCTTGCAGGCCTTGTCCACCCTCCCAGCCTCCTCACCCCCCTCAAATTTCGATGAAACAAAAGAGGTTTTTCTTCCAATTACCCAGGAAGAATATAGTTCCCTTTGCCAACCATGGATTAATGCAATTATATCCAAACCTCATGGAAAATCCTTCTCCACTGAATACCTTGTGCAAACTCTGCCTCGCATATGGAAACCAAAGGCAAAGGTACTATCCTTTCCAATTGGGAAGGGATTCTTCATATCTAAATTTGAAGACGCGGCAGACATGGGAAAAGTCCTGTCAGGCGGACCTTGGTTCATTAATGGTACCTTCTTACATGTTCAGAAATGGAGAGCAGGGTTTAAACCCTCAGAGGAGAAGATCAACCGCATTCCAATTTGGGTCGAGCTCCCGGAGCTACCTATTGAATTCATGAATGACTGCATACTTAGGAAAATAGGGAACTCACTGGGAGTTTTCATTCGAGCCACTACCAGAAAATTAGAGCAGGGCAACCTCAGATATGCCCGAATCCTGGTAATGATGGATTACGAAAAACAGAGGAAGGACGGACTGTGGATAGGAGGATTCAAACAGAGATTGATTTACTTGGATCAAATCTCAAGGAGAAACCAGGGTCAGCACTCCACGGACATCAAACTAACGGATACAATGGCCGGAAATACCATTCCGGCAACAACGAAATCGCCGATGCAGGAACATCAAAAAGTTTGGCGCCAAATACAGAATAGGGGGGTAATATCCACCGGTAATTTGGCTTCCAAAAATCAAAAAGTAAACACGTGGGGCCCACACTCATCCAAAAATACGGAAAATCAATTTGAGATTTTATCTCAACTTGTGGGGCCCGAGGAAACTATAAATCCCACCAAAAATGACAGTTTGCCTTCTAATTCCTTACCTTCTCCCAACTTGTCACTTCAACTTCCCTGCAACACTCAACAACAGCTAACCCCTACCTCTCGCCGCCCTTCCCCCTCCTGTCTCATCACCAATTTTTCCTCCTTTCCCATAAAAAATTTTAAAATGACTATTTCCGAGAAACCCTTTACCCTTCTTTTATCCATCCCCTTTCACTATCTACCACTCCTCCCACCTTACCACCACTGCCATCCATCACAAGAAAACCAAAACAGCGACCATGGCAAGCATGTCTCTCCCAGACTACTTGAACAAGCTCATCAATTTAGACCCGGACGAGCTAGCGGATCAGGGAGGCTTCCTGAGACCTCCGATCATGCCCCCTTCGATTGTCCATCTTCAACCATCGCAGGACAGGAACATTATCACCAAGACGAAGCCGGTGATAACCTTCCCGGAGACAATGCTCAACCTAATGTCCTTCTACGCTCAAGGCCTGTTCGGGGAATGGCATGCGATCTCGCCGACGAGCATCAGGGGGCTTCTCCTAAGCCCGGAAGATCAGTCCCCCCTCTACTCCAACCTGCGAATGGCGTCCCCGGACAATCCTTTTTACCTTGTTCCAGCACATGTCCCCTCCCTGTCGGATGTCTCCATCATCAGCGAACCACTCGGGATACTATTCAAATGGTGGATGGAAAAACTGAACAAGGAAGGCTCACTAATGGCGGTACCATGGGAATTACAATTCATACTAGACCCGGTTCCCGTTCTTCCGAGCGTAAGAAAAGCGTTGTCGATTACCGACGACTTGCTGGTGCTTCAATCAGTGTCAGGCACAAACAACGTCAAACTCATGCACCTTGCACAGGAAGCCCAACAACTTCATCTCTCAGTGGGGTGGGGGAAACAAAAAGGGAAAGAGACCCAAATGTCGGGAATCAAGATAAAAAAGAACACCACCTCCATGTTCAGTCCGTTTCTGAGCAAATATGTCGACCTCAACACTCAGATTGCCTACCCCACGAGGAAGGAACTATCAAAGCTCCCCCACATGAAACCCGGAATGTCGATCCTACTATGGAATGCTAGGGGGATAGCCCGTGATGGCTTTAAACTCAACATCCGTTGCTTGATTAGGGATCACAACCCTGATATCATCATCCTAACCGAAACTAAAGTGCCAAAAATCAGCTGTGAACACATACTCTCAATCCTACCCTATAACTCCTTCGAGGTGGTGGATCCAATTGGCTACTCCGGAGGCATCCTCATTCTGTGGAACTCTGGTTTCAACTCTCTCCATGTTGTGAGTAAAGAACCACGTGCAATTCATGCTGTGGTACAGGTAAATTCAAAACACAAATTCTTTCTTTCTGCAATCTATGCTTCTACTTCTTTTAATGCTAGATTGGAAATGTGGGAGTCTTTGAAAAAGATGAGTGAATCTATGTCCTTACCTTGGCTTGTATGTGGTGACTTTAATGAATTATGTTATCAACATGAAAAATGGGGGGGCAATCTTCATCCCTTGCATCAAATGAGTGCCTTTAATGATACCATTGAACACTGCAATCTTGTAGACTTGGGGTATGTGGGGCACAAATTTACTTGGTTCAACAAACAAAAAAGAAATCCAATCTTAGAGAGATTAGATAGATTTTTGGCTACTGCTGACTGGGTTCAAATGCACCCTCAGAATGTTGTTAGAAATCTCCCTAGACTTTCCTCTGATCATAACCCCTTGTTACTGACTCTCACAGCAACACAAATTTTCCCTGGTGAGAAACCATTCAGATTTGAACCTCTCTGGTTAACTGACTTAGATTTCATTTCCTTTGTCCAACATAATTGGCCCTCTTACTTGGGAGATCTCCACAGCAAGCTGCACATGCTCACTGCAGATTTACAGACCTGGAGTAAAAATCACCCTATGAATTTCAGAAGCCAAATTAAAAGAATAAATGCTAGACTAAATGGAGTCCAACTAGCTTACCAATCAAATCCCTCTAACCCCTTCCTGTTTGACCTTGAGAGTAGCCTACAGAAACTTCTGAGTGAAACACTTGACCAGGAACAACTTTACTGGGCTACTAGAGCTAGAACTGACTGGCTGTCACAAGGAGATAGAAACACTAGGTTCTTCCATTGCTCAGCAACTATTAGGGACAGAAGGAACAAAATTCATGCCTTGAAAAATGATGTAGGGGATTGGATCACTGACCCTGGTCATATTCACTCGCATATTCTTGCTCACTTCATAAAACTCTTCTCTTCTGAGCCCTGTTCTGTCCCCTCCACCCCACACTCTTCTGGTAGTATACACTGTGCAGGGCCTTCCTCCCTGCCTGAAATCCAGGAGGCCATGTTCTCTATTGGAGCTCTCAAGGCTCCTGGAATTGATGGTTTCCATGCCTCATTTTTCCACTCCTCTTGGCCCTTTATTCATCAGGACTGCTTGTCATTAATAAACTCTATCTTCTCCTCCAAACAAATCCCACCAGAAATAAACAAAACAGTTGTTTGCCTCATTCCCAAGGTGCTTTCTCCATGTAAAATCACTAGCTTTAGACCCATTAGCCTTGTCAATACCTCTTACAAACTTTTGTCAAAAATTCTGGTTAACAGAATTAGACCTCACCTGTATTCAATAATTTCTCCAAACCAGAACAGTTTCCTAAAAGGGAGGGGGACAGAGGTAAATTACATAATTGCCTCTGAAGTCTTACACTCTATGAGGAAAAAAAGAGGTTCTAGAGGTCTTTTTGCTTTGAAACTAGACTTGGAGAAAGCCTATGATAGGCTTGAGTGGAGTTTCATAAGGCACTGCCTTCTCTTTTTCAACTTCTCACCTGAGACTGTACACCTTATCATGTCCTGCATCTCTTCTGTCTCTTCCCAAATTCTCATAAATGGTAAGCTCTCTTCCCCCTTCCACCCATCTAGAGGGATTAGACAAGGTGACCCCCTATCCCCTTACATTTTCATCCTTTGTCTTGAGTTCTTATCCAGACAGATCCATGATCAATGCAACCTGAATAAATGGAAACCATTTAGATTTAGAGGGGGCCAGACCTCAATCTCTCACCTCCTTTTTGCTGATGATGTCCTACTCTTTGGGGTTGCTGATAGCAAAACACTAAAATCCCTGAGTGACACCCTCAAACATTTTTGTTCCATCTCTGGTCAGAAGATAAATGAACAGAAGAGCCAAATTTATTTTTCTACTAACACCCCCATCCACATGATTGATGATTTTGAACAAACCCTAAATGTTACTAGATCTGCAGACTTAGGCATTTACCTAGGTTACCCCCTGTCTGAGAAAAAGCCAACTAGGAGGCAACTAAATGGCCTTATTGAAAAAATTGGGAAGAAGTTAGCCTCCTGGAAAGCAAAGACACTGTCAAGGGGGGGAAGACTCACTCTTCTCCAGTCCACTTTGTTCTCTATCCCCAGGTACCAAATGAACTGTGTAAAATTACCAAAGTGCATCCTAAATAAGCTTGACTCCATATGCTCAAACTTTCTCTGGGGGGGGGATATCACTAGAAAGAGGATAACTTGGATAGCTTGGAATTTTGTCTGTCAACCTAAGGAGAGGGGTGGGCTGGGATTCCTGAAATTTTCAGACCTTAATCTCATTAGCCTTGCTAGACTGTGCTGGATGGTGGATACCAGATCAAATTGGGCTGGAAAACTCCTTTTTGAGAAGTATGTAAAAAACAAACCCAACCCAACCCCTTTTAACAAAGGCTCCCACATTTGGTCTGCCATAGGAAAAGGATGGGAGCTCTTCAAACATAGTTTGATGTGGGAACCTGGGAATGGAGAGAAAATCACTTTTTGGGAAGATAAGTGGCTACATCATGAGACTCCAAGAACTTTGATTGTGGGACCTTTAACACTCTCTTCACAATATAAATCCCTCAGTGCAATACTTAGTGATAGAGAACAGTTAGAAGGTGAGCTAGGCTTTGTATTTCCAGAGGATATCAGGGCTCGAATTAACAGTGTTCAATTATCTGACTGTGAAGATTTTAATTTCACAAGTTGGACAAAAAGAGGGAAGTTTGATAGTGCTGCTGCAAAGGCTTGGATAATAAACTCAGATCTTACCACCCCTTGCATTGAGTACCATTGGAGATGTGTATGGGAGGTGCATACCCTGCCTAAAATCAAACTGTTCCTATGGCAACTGTTATGGGATAGACTTCCCACTGCAAGGAACTTGTATAATAGACACTGCAAACCCACACCATATTGTGCTTTTTGCCCTGCAAACATTGAAACCCTTACCCATTTGTTCATTGACTGCCCAAGAGCTATGGAATTCTGGACTGAGCTTAAGCCACCTCCCTCTACATTTGACTCACAGCTAGATACCTTCCCAAATTGGCTATCTAGGAACCTGAAAGACAAACTTCTAAGCCACCACAATATCCCTTGGCACATCACCTTCACCTTTGCTTTGTGGTTCATCTGGAAGAGGAGAAACTCCTGGATATTCTCACACTCAAATTCCCCTGTTCAAAAATCTACATCCCAATGCACTTGGGCTGCTGCTGAATGGTACTTTTCCAGTGTTAGTTCAGCCAGAACAGAGCCTAAGCCTATTGCCTGGGATCCCCCCCCCCCAAAACTTCATTAAAATAAATGTGGATGCATCATACATCAACCACTCCAAACAAGTGGGCTGTGCAGGTGTTGCTAGAGATGACAAGGGTATATGGATAGAAGGTTTCAAATGGAAAGGTTTCTCACCTTCAGCACAAGATGCAGAACTACAGGCAATCTCCCTTGCATTAAAATGGATCAGGAACAATGGATGGGATAGATGCCAAATTGAAACAGACTGCAGGAACATAGTGCTTGATCTAAATGACACAAGCAATAGTGTCCTAACCCCACCATTGCTTGAATGCAGGGCGCAGCTTCTTCAACTGCCTGAGGTCCAACTATACTATGGAGAAAGAGGGAAGAACAGAGTTGCTGACATCATGGCAAAGGAGGCACGGAAGGAGGCAACTGAACGGAACCAGCTTTTTGTTTTACAAAGTCCCCCTCCTTATTGTATAAACTACCTAGATTCTGACTGTATCTCTCTAGATGATCGTGCTTCTGATCAGACTGTACTTTTGTTCTCTCACAGTGAGAGATCGCCTTTTGTAAACTTAACTACCTCCTTAATTATTAACTAAGTTCCTTTTCTACCTCAAAAAAAAAAAAATCCAACATCAAATGAAAAGAACTTGAGCCCTTCTGTTGTCTTCGCAGCTCCTCAATAACCCCGAAACAGTCACTCTCTACTTCAATTCTCTCATAACCTTCCTCCTTGGCTAACAATGTTCAGCACCTTGAATCACCCCACAACAAACAGCAAAAAAAACCCAATCTTCCCACAAATTTAAAAAGATTAACAAAAAATTCCACGCATATGTATTAAATTAGTAATTCATCAAGCTGTTCCTAACTCCCTATACCAATCTTCCCATCCATCCATGAATACCTCGGCAATGAATTCTTCAGCTCTTCTCTCAAAATCAAAATCGTATTCAACCACCGTATCTTCTTCCCATCCTATCCCAGCATAGCCCCCACTATCATTGTCGTCATCGTAGACAAAACCATGATCGTTATCGTTGTCATCAACGTAACTGTCTTCAGATTTCCAGGAAAAACTGCCGTCGCTATCTTCATCATCATACGACCTTATGTTTATAATGAAGCCTTCATTATTACCACCATCACCATTATAATTAACACCATCTCGGTTACCGCGAAAACAGCAAGCTATGCCGTGGATATTGTATTTCTTGAGTATAGCAACAAGAATAAAGTTGAACAGCAAGTGAATATAAAAGATATTATCGGAAAAGAGTTGTTGAACAATTGTTTGTATGAAGGGAGCTACAATGAAGAATATGGTAGATAATAGGGCAGGTAAATTCGGGGGTGATACTTTTACAATGATGTACATTTTTTATTTTTATGTTGTGCACCAAAAAAAAAAAAACTATGTAAAAATGAAATTTATGCTTGATAATCGCGATTTGAGAATTGTTATTTATAGCACATTTTATTACGTTGGAAAACGCCCTTACAATGCAACTTGCATATACGATTACATATACGAGAGGGGAAGACAGAAAAAAAGGATCAAAATCTTCCGTTTGAAAATTCCAGAAGTGCCACGTGTATATCATTTGTGCCAAAACAAATTTGTTGGCTTTATGAGTTGTTATTTATAGCATATTTTATTATGTTGTTGGAAGAAGCCATGGCATGCAAGTTGCATATACGAGAACACATAATCTGTCACCTCTCCTTTCCTCCTCTCTTTTAGGGTTTCTTCAAAACTTTGACCGTCGGAAATTAGACTATTTCTGACCCTTTTCCCTTAATTTTATTTAGTTTTGCTATTTAGTTTTTCAATAAATCTACACAAGTAGTGTAGATATTCGTTCGTCTCCCTGTGGTGAAGTGTCTCCTTATGGCGAAGTCTTTAGTTTTTATTAGTTTAGTTGTTTGTTTATGTTCGTTTAGGGTTTGTTTGTGTGTTAGTGTTTATCAAAAAGGTAATATCTTTTGCCCTATTGTCAGTTCTCTGGTAAAGATTTGTTTGGGATCGCAACGGTTAGTTGTCAAGTTTTCAAATGCGTTCAAGCGAATCAGATGAGAATCATCCTTACGGCTACAACAAATCGCTAGACTGTCCAGATATGGGTAGGCTATCTTAGTGTGTGGTTCATTCAGGAGTTTGTACCATGCATCGTACAAACGATTTGCCGAAAGAACATATTAAACAAATGTAAAAAACACACAGCTGTAGTGTAAAGAACATACTGTTAAAATGTAATGAACATATATCTAAATTAAAAAGAAAATATGTCCATGTTCTTTGATTGTCAGTGTAATGTACTTCTATAGTTTTATTTGTGACATAATGTTTATTGCTTATTGTGTAATTTTTTGAAATTAGTCTTTAAGTTATGATGGGTATAATAAATAATCTACATTACATAATATTATCATGTTCTTTATTAATATTACAGATGTATGTTCTTTAGATATTAAAACACATAAATTGGATGTTGTTTATAAAATAGTTATATGTTTTTTACAAAACAGATGTATGTTGATTACAAAACAGCTACATGTTCTTTTCTCATTTTTTGTCTGTACCAAGCAAGGTATCATACATGCGGCTGTACCTTAAAATTTTTAAATTCTTAGGGTGTTTTGAGGTGGGTTAGGGTGTTATCCGTGGTGGCGGATTAAAATAGTGCAATGGTGAAAAAGGTGGCACTGTTGGTGGGACATGAAAAGAAAAGGAAAAAATAAACTTTTTAAAAGTCACATGACTGGCAAGTGGGTGGGTGGTCAACACTAGAGAAATAAGTCAATGGTGGAAATTCGGTGAAAATTATTAGTCTATTACAAAATTTAGATTTTAACAAATAGTTTCTTATAACTGTTTCTGTACAATATTCAGATACCTAAAAATACTCCCAAATTCGCTCCTTACTCTCTATAATCTCTCTATTACAATAAAGTGAATCCTCACGAGTTCTCTCACCATAAAAACCAAATACTATGAAATGAGCAACTCTTAACACAAGTATAGAAAACAACACATGAAACCTAAAACTAACATGACAAAGCTTACGTACACTTGAACGCCCTCCTCAGCTCATGGATGACTATGATTACTGGAAATTCACTTAGGACGGTGTCTTCTCATCTAAGTCAGCTTACGTACACTTGATCCAAGCTTCAGAGTGGTTTCCTCGGACCAGCTCTCCTTCTTATCCTCTTGCTTGGAACAAGTTATGGGCCTTACCCATTCTCCCCAAATGGAAACTCTTTATTTGGAAGATTTTACAGGATGCTCTTCCAGTGGCGCTTCACTTACAGAACAAGGGCCTCCCTATAGATTCTACTTGTTCCCTCTGACATTTGGCCCCTGAGTCAATGAAGCATCTTTTTCTTCACTGTTCGTTCTCTCGTCGGCTTTAGGTTTGTGGCCCTTTGGGAATTCGACCTCTTGCTCCTAATCTCTCTTTCCTGTAGTGGTTTACCTCTTTTATTAATCTCCTCTGTTATTAATCTTAAGGATTGGTTGGGTTTAGATTCCATTTTATCTTCCACCTAGGCAATCTAGAATATCAGAAACAAATATCCGCTTCAGACAGATTGCCCACCGTGAAAGAAAAACGCGCTTTTATGATACATAGGACCATTGCCCACCGTGAAAGTGCCCTTCACCCTACTAACCCTGATATCTCTGCCGATACTGAAATTCTTGACGTTGAACCTGTTAGTGTCCGTTATCACTTACGCAGCTTTACTGGGAGACGATATTTTAATCAATACGGCACTAACGTTGGCAATATAGGTATAAACACTATGCCAAGGGTAAAGAGTACAAGTTATCAACCCCGAGCTGCCGCTCGTGAAGCCGCTGAGGCCGCCAAAGCAGCTAAAGCAGCTGAGGCCGCCAAAGCAGCGGAATCTAGTAAAAGACCTGGACAAGGTCAGGTTGTAAGTTCTTCTGAAGAAGAACTTGAGGATGACATCCCTTTGACCCCTGAAGAAGGTCCGTCATCTCCTATTCATGATTCTGCTGTCAACTCAGTTTTAAGAGATGACGACGCTCAGGAAGACAGTGTAAATAATGAGAGTAGGGATGACATCGTTGACTTAACGGCCGAGGTTATCCAGGAAGAGAATTTGGACGAGGGGTATAGTTCTGAGACTGATAGGGCTGAGTTCCGACAACCTATAGTTCTTGCCAACAACGGAAAAGTTGCAAAGGAAAAGATAAGTGAAGCTTTTAGGAAAACGGCAATTACAAAGGACTATTGCCGTCGTGCGAAAAAGTTCTTTAACTTACCTGATGGGTACGAGTTGTCTCTCCCTCCATCTGGAGCTTCAGTGTTGGATTGTCCAGCTGGTTCCGTGGTTGTTTACATGAAGCACTTGGATTTTGGCCTCCGTTTTCCCCTACATCCCTTTGTTGCTAAAATCTTGAAGGCTTGGAATGTTTGCCTGGTTCAGTTAACCCCTCAAACTATTCGTGCCGTTATTGCTACAGTTTGGGTTATGCTATATCGGAACTTCCCTCTAACCCTTAATGTATTCAGACGGCTTATTACCCTGAAGAGAGATGGTCAATCAGATGGGTGGTGGTCTTTATATACCCAACCTCACAAATATACCGTCCATCCTAAACTATCTAGCTGCAAAGGTTGGAAGGATAAGTTTTTCTTTATGTCAGTTCCAGAGGATTTTCCTTTGAGGAGAACTTTTTTCAAGCCTCATCCCCATTTTGATTCAATCCCAGAGAGATCTCGGGAAGCATGAAGAAAGGGCTGTCAATCACTTTGACATCTCTGAACATGATGAAGGCGACGGCAAGGTCCGTCTAATTCCTGCGGTGTGGGTGCCGAATGTGAGTTACATTCTGGGCAACGCGCCACTATCTCGTGTCGGTCTTTGTTGGACTGACCAGCATGGTATAGCTTATTCTTTTTGGTTTTATTACTCTTATTCACTAATTATTCATGTTCTTATTTTCATAATGAAAACGGCGTAGTTTACTCTTACCCTTTTATTTATTTATTATTTTTTTATATATTCGCATTTAACTGATTGAATTTACATTCCTTTTTACCAGGTATTGATAAGTTGGATAATAGACAACTCGGTCTATCTTCTGACGGGACAAGGGTTATCAGGCGCTGCCCCAAAGCTTCCGACCCCTACGATACTCTTGCTTCTATCTGCGGGCGTGCTCCAGCCATTAGTGCTAAGAGAAGAGCTGAGATCATGGCCGATGATAATGCCAAGAAAAGAAAGCTAACACCTCTAGCCAATCGGCGAGGTGGCATTGTGATCTCCAGCCCCAGGCAACCTGAGGGGCGTGCCGAAAAGAAAAAAGATCAATCGGCGCCCGAGAAGAAGAAAGACCAGTCGGTGCCTGAAAAGAGCCCGACTGTCAACAAAGCTAAAAGCCCTGAGGCCGTTGTGAAGAAGGTTATTCAGGGTATTGAGATCGAAGATCTCACTTCCGCTGAATCTCCCCGTCAACCTCAGGCAACCACCGCAATTGCTCCTACAACGGCTGGGTCGGATTCCAGCATCCCAGCCTTGACTTATCGGTCCAATCAATGGATTGAGCGTGTTTCTGGAAGGTTTCCAGATGAGGTTCTGAAGGGGTTTGCTGTCCCTCCCGGCCATTCCGGCGACCGTTGGCAACCTGCTATGGATGTCGGTCGGAACGAATCCATGATAACCGATGACCCAATGCAAGGTGGAAATCTCGGTTATCGGCTGTTAAGCAATTTGACATTGCCAATGGACAGACCTGCTGGTCCAATCGGCCCCCTTGCTGCTACCCATATGCACAACATGATGAAGGTATGTACACATGATTATTTTATTTCTTTATATATATATTTTTATGTAGCGTTCTCGGCTTTCCTACTTTTACTTAAATATACATTTCTGTAGGCCGTCATGTCTGGCACAGAGCTGGTTGAGATGTATCGTTACTACCAGGAGAAACATCATCAAGCCTCTGCCAGCGAAAGTGCCATGCAGGAGGTCATCAAAAATGTTGAAAAGGCCCTCGATGATCTGAGGAAAATAAAAGAAAAAGATGACAGGGAGATGTCGGAGCTGAAGGTCAAGGCTGAGAGGGTTGCCAATCTCGAGCTAGAGGTGCAAAGCTTGAAGACTCAGATCACTGAGAAAAACAAGGCCGTTGAGCGGCTTCCCTCAGTTGAAAAAGATCTCCGGGATGCCAGGATTAAAATTAAGAGCCTTGAAGAAAAGGTTCAAGAGATGGAAGCCGACAAACCTGGTATCCGTCGGAGAGCAGTCGGCCGTTATCTAGCCTCTGATGAGTTCTGCTCCAAACTCCAAGATCGTTTTGATGGAGGTTGGACCGCTGCTCAGAGATGTATTGCCCACGCCGCCGGTTGGAAGAAGGACGATTGGGCAAAAATTGAAAAGGCTTTCGGCGAGGAAGCCTACAAGATCCCTTCTGGCTTTGAGGCGCAGCAATTTTCTAATGAGGACTTGTATAACCTGGCGCCAACTGTTGATGA
This sequence comes from Chenopodium album, assembly GCF_948465745.1. Taxonomy (NCBI): domain Eukaryota; kingdom Viridiplantae; phylum Streptophyta; class Magnoliopsida; order Caryophyllales; family Amaranthaceae; genus Chenopodium; species Chenopodium album. Next base: position 8,975,120 of record NC_137853.1, on the reverse strand, counting down.
CGGCCCCAGCAACCCCAGCATTTTGGATTCCCCAGTGCCTGAGAATGCTCAATCTTGAAGGGGCGGGCAGTCATCACCGACATCCTCTTGTGGGTCTTGTATCATTGGGCCTTACCAGCCGTAACTCTTTTATTGTTTTTTGTATGTTTGAACATGTTTTGGCAGTGCTGTTTTATCGGCATATACCCCTCTTTTGTGGTGATGCCTGTCGGCTGTTAATTTTATCTGTTGTGTAAACTTATTTTTGTTTTTATCGTCTGCCACTTGCCTTCAAAATTCTACACTTTTATCATAACTGTGTTGTTCTTTACTTGTCATTTTCTAGTTTGCCCGTTTTTAAACAAGGTTATGATAATCATGTTGCCTCGCCTTGCTAGTTTTCAACGCATAAAAAATTGCAAAAAATAATTACTCACCTAATGCTTTGTCTGAAATCCGAAAACTTCCAGTTAGAAACCTTTTTAAAGACGCCAGCTTCCGAAGATACCAGTTCTAAAACCTGGCTCGAGAAATTGCATATAAAAATTACCAGCATACTTTAAAAACTTATCAGCATACTATGGATATCACAACGCATATGAACGCCATATCATTCCTTGTCCCCCCCCAGTGTACATAGTTCACGTTAGAGCTATGCACACTGAGCTGCGAACATAAAAGCGAACGGTTGTTGCTGGTTCAGATTATAACACTGGTCACCTACTGCTGTGTTGTTTTAGCCAGTTAGGTACCCTCTCGGCGATCATGTTCTGAGCTACTCCTCATGTCGGCGTATACTCGAATTGATTTGGCCGGTATTTATATTTTGAACCAGCAACCTCATGAGTTAACGTATACAACTGATCAGGTTGTATAACTGTTATCTTCATGGAAGCGGTTTTTAGCTGTCCATCCCACTTAACGATGTTCTGCTAAATGGAGGATGCCTATTTCAATGCGTGTTGTCTGAATACTTCTTCATTCATCACCGATATCTTTTTTGATATCAGTTTCAAAAAATAAGGATTTGTTCATTACACATAGTATTTTTTTAACACAGCGGAGTTCCATACATTTTTTAGAGGTGTCCCATCCGGGGTTTCTAGATAGAATGACCCTTGGATGACGACATCTCTTATTCGATAAGGCCCTTCCCAATTCGCAGTCAGCTTCCCATCTTCATTACCCTTACCGGTTGCTGCGGTTCTTCGTAATACTAGATCTCCTTTACTTAACGGCCTATGTGATACTCTTCTGTTGTAGGCCCGTGACATTCTTTCTTTAAAGACAGCTGACTTAACTGCTGCTTTTTCTCTTAGCTCTGGCAAGAAATCTAACTGTTGCCGTAGGAGTAAATCATTTTGATCTGCACAGTAATGCTGAATCCGGAATGTCGGCAACCCGACTTCTGCTGGTATGACTGCCTCCGTTCCAAAAACCAGAGTATAAGGGGATTCGCCTGTGGCTTCTCTCATCGTTGTCCTGTTGGCCCATAATATTTCTGGTATCAAATCTGCCCATAAACCTTTTGCATCTTCGATCTTTTTCTTAATTGCCGTTATTATCTGCTTATTTGCTGCTTCTGCCTGGCCGTTAGACTGTGGGTGGCATACTGCTGCATAAGCAAATTTTACTTTATACATCATTAAGAGATCTTTGACTGGTTTACAGTCAAATTGAGTTCCATGATCAAAAACCATCGCCATTGGCAGCCCGAACCTCGTGAAGATGTTTTTCCATATAAACTTTTTCACCTCCGATGCCGTTATCTTCGTTACCGGTTCTGCCTCTATCCACTTGGTGAAGTAATCAATTCCCACTATCAGATATTTTCTTCCGCCTGTGGCTGATGGGAATGGGCCTGCTATATCCATTCCCCACTGGGAAAAAGGGATTGGGTTCAGTATTGGAGTTAGATCGTTCGGGGGCAAGTTGATAACTGGGGCAAACATTTGGCACTTTACACATTTTTTAACATAAGCCTTTGCATCTGCGTTCATTGTCGGCCAGTAATATCCCCTTCTCATTGCCTCTCTGGACAAAGCTCTTGCTCCAAGGTGATTACCACAACTTCCCTCATGCAATTCTTCTATTAATCTTGCGGATTCAAGATCCGCTATGCACCTTTGCAACGGCAGTGAGAACCCCCTTTTGTATAACTGGCCTTGGTACATAACGAACCACACACTGTCCTTCTGTAACCTTCTCAGCTCCCCTTTATCTGTTGGCCCTACACCATGAACGATGTACGCCAGTATTTTATCGTACCACTGATCCTCCACTTCAACACAATTGACATCCGCTGGTATCTCATCTATGCTTCTCTGCTTTAAAATCTCAACCATAACTGTTCTTTCCAAGTCATTGAAGCTTGAACTTGCCAATCTTGCCAATGCATCTGCTTGAGCATTTTTCAATCTCGGAACCAGTTTAATCTCAAAGTACTGCAACTGAGCTGCCAACTGTTTCATTTTCTCCAAATACTTCACCATTGCTGGCTCTCGAGTTTCATATTCTCCACTAAACTGGATTGACACCAGCTGAGAATCAGTTGTCAAAACTAGCCGTTTTGCGTCTGCCGCTATTGACAGCTGCATTCCGGCTATCGCAGCTTCATACTCGGCCTCATTATTTGTTGCCTTGAACTTAAATTTCATGGCGTATTCAAATATTTTTCCATCTGGAGCCGTTATCACAACTCCGGCCCCTGCCCCCGTTGCTGTGGCTGATCCATCAACTGATACCTGCCATGTTCCCAACTCCTCTTCTTCATCTGTGTACGTGGTTTCAACAATAAAATCTGATAATGCTTGAGCCTTAATTGACGTCCTAGGCTTGTAACTTATTTCATACTCCGATAATTCTACTGCCCATGTCAGTAGTCTACCAGACGTATCCATTTTTCGCAGTGACTTCTCCAGGGGATGGTTGGTGAGTACTTCTATCGGATGTGCATCAAAGTAAGGTCTTAACCTCCTGGCTGCTACCAGTACAGCTAAAGCCATCTTCTCTATAACTGAATATCTGCGTTCTGCCGCATTCAAGACATGGCTGACAAAGTAAATTGGTTGTTGTTGTCTCTTCCTTTCTACCAACAAAACGGCCGCTATTGTTTTTGGTGATGCTGAGATGTATAATTGTAACATTTCTCCCTTCTCAGGCCTGGAAATTGTGGGAAGAGATTTAAGATGATTCCTCACTACTTCTAAGGCATCACTTTGTTCTTTTCCCCATTCAAACGCCTTGTTCTTTCTCAGCACCATAAAAAACGGAAGTGCTTTATCAGCTGATTTGCTGATAAATCTTGTTAGCCCTGCCATCCTGCCCGTTAACCTCTGTATGTCACGGATGGTTTTTGGTTGTTTCATTTGAAGCACCGCATTCACCTTATCAGGATTTGCATCTATCCCCCGTTCACTAACCATAAAACCTAAAAACTTCCCTGATCTCACCCCAAAAACACACTTCTCTGGGTTCAACTTCATTTGATATTTTCTCAAGGTTCCGAATGTCTCCTTCAGATCGGCTATATGGTCTTCTTTGTTCTTACTCTTTACTATCGTATCATCCACATACACCTCAACATTCCGCCCTTTCTGTTTCTCAAAAATTTTATCCACCAACTTCTGATAGGTTGCCCCTGCATTTTTCAACCCAAAGGGCATTGCCTTATAACAATACACACCTACATCTGTTATGAAGGCCGTTTTATTTCTGTCGGCCTTATGCATGCTGACCTGGTGATATCCTGAGAATGCATCCAGAAAACTAAGCATGGCATGACCAGAGGTCGAATCTACCAGCCTATCTATCCGAGGTAATGGGTAGCAATCCTTAGGGCAAGCTTTATTCAAATCTGTAAAATCCACACACATTCGCCATTTCCCTGTCGGCTTCCTCACCATTACTACATTTGCTAACCATTCGGGATATGTACAGGGTTCTATAAACCCTGCTGCCAAGAGCTTATTCACCTCGGCCTGGATCGCTTCTATCTTCTCAGTCGAGAAATTACGCTTCTTCTGCCTTATCGGCCTAAACTTTCTATCGACATTCAGCTTATGCTCCATTACCTCAGGATGTATGCCTGACATCTCACTGGCCGAGAACGCAAAGACGTCGGCGTTCTCGCGCAATAAACTTATCAGGTTACACCTGGTCTCCACATCCATATCTGCCCCAACTTTCACTGTTCTACTGGGGTCGCCTGGCTGCAATTCAACTTGGACGGTTTCTCCGCCCGGCAACGGCCTTGGTGTTTCTTCAGGTCTTGCATCAAAGTTTTTCATTGTCAAATCTTGCACCGTCGGTTCACCTTCCCTTGTCGGGTTGCATGGAACTGCGGCATCACCAACTGGGTTCTTCAAAGCTGTTACATAACAGGCTTTCGACGTAACCTGACCTCCGTACACCTTTTCCACAGCTCCCAAGTTTGATACATAGGCTATTGCCAAATGGTATGTTGATACAACAGCCTGCATGTCATGAATTATTGGTCTGCCGATAATTGCGTTATAAGCCGACTTGACACCTACCACCAAAAACTCTGCCATCACATCCCTCGCTTGTGGTCCATCCCCAATCCTTACAGGCAACACAATACTCCCTTCTGGCCTCACTGTCGACCCATTAAAACCGATCACTGGGTATGATACCGGTTTCAAGTATTGCCTTCCTATATTCATTTCGGTAAAAGCCTGCATAAACAACACGTTCGCTGAACTACCTCCATCCACCAGCACCCTTTTGATGTCAGCCCCATTGATCTTGGTTATCAGGACTAACGGATCATCATGTGGGAACACTACACCTCGTGCATCTTCTTCCGTAAATACAACTTGTGGTATTGATGCTGGCCGAGGACGATTATCTACATCTAAAGCACAAACTAGATGACGGTGCTCCGCTAAATGCTTTTTCGCTCCACTAATCGTCCCTCCGTGAATCGGCCCCCCCGTTATCACATCCACTCTCCCTGTAGATAACGGCGGTATTCCTGCATCCCCTTGTCGGACTATCCTCCCCTGTGTCCTTTCGGGCCTCGCTTCTATCTGCTGCCTCTCAACTGTTTGTGTTGGTTGTAGATTCCTGCCGGTATTCAACCGGTATTGGGTTAGGTGCCCTTTCCTGATCAACTCCTCAATGTTGTCTTTCAGTTGGGTACACTCTTCCGTATAATGCCCCACATCCCTATGGAACATACAGTACTTCTTCACGTCCCTCGACCTTGCCTTCATGGGAATCGGCCTTGACCAATCTTCTCTGTTCTGATTCACTGAGAAGATTGCAGCCCTTGGCGTATTCAGGGGGGTGTAAGTGCTGTATCTCATTGGCAGTCTTGTCGGTCTGGTATCTTGCCGACTTCCTCCTCCCCTTCCTGGGGCAGGAGCTCTCGGCCTGCTCCCTCCGGACGAGGTCCCCTCATTTTGACTTTGCCCCTTTCCAGCCACCATATGCCTACTACTCGTCTTCAACAGCTCCTCGCTCTTTATGTAATCGTGAGCTTTGCTGAACGCTGCCGCCAATGTCGGCAAACTCTTCCTTGTAAGATACCTTTTGAAATCCAAATCAACTAACCCATTCATCAAAGCCATCACGGCTATCTCCTGTTGTAACTTTGGAATAGTGTTTGCTTCATTGTTGAATCTCCTGATGTAATCCCTCAAAGATTCATCTGGTTTCTGCTCCACGGCCATCAGTTCTCCAGAAGTTCTCTGCCTCACGCTATTACTGACATATTGCCCTACAAACATCTTAGTCAGTCTTTCAAAGCTATCTACTGATCCAACTTCAAGGTTGTTAAACCAATCGGCTGCAGCCCCAATCAAAGTTGTCGGAAAGACCTTACACCAAACTGCATCTGAGTTTGTGTACAGCATCATGTGTCCCTCATAAGACGTTATGAATCTTGCCGGATCCCCTCTTCCATCATATCTGCAAGTCGGCATTTTCACCTTCTCCATCGGTTGATCTAAGATGTGCTGGGCAAATGGGGATGCCCTTAACTGCACTACCGTACGTACTGCTTGACCTACTACTTGCGAGCTTCTTTGCTGCTGAGTTCTGGTACTCACAACACGACTCGAGGATTGCTCATCCTGCCGTGATGTTGTATGCGTCCTTACTAACGACTCATATCGGGGTCTCCTTGACGAGTTCTCCAGCTGATTGTGTTGTTCCCCCTGGTGACGGTGCGATGTTCCTCTATCGGTCTGGGCAGCTTCTCTTTCAGCCCGTGCCGCCTCAGCCTCCTTTCTCTTCTTACTCATTGCACTCATCACCCTCGCGGCTGTTTCCAATTCATCTGGAGTAAATGCCGCCATAGGATCCTCTGCCTCCCCTCCTCCTGCAGGGGGGGTTATCGGCATGTGGAACTGATTACCCTCTAGGGTATGGGTTTCGTCTACTATCTCCACCTGGGGTTGTCCTACTGGTATTCCATTGTTAAAATTGTTTCCGGCCATGATTTATTGTTGTTGTATATATATTTTGTGTGAGGTTCTTAGGCGATAGAAGTGATCAACTGTCCCCTCCTTCTAGCGCCAAATTGTTTCTGTCGGATCCCAACTTCTCCAGGAACTCGGACCTGAGATTCTGATACTCCTATCGGCAAGCTGAGAACCTACACAATGAGAAGAAGTTAGCTAACCCCGGGGTGATCCGGGGATAACCACTCCAATGATAAAGTCAGAAAGTGTTTGAGAAGAGAAGATAAGTAAGAGAGAGAAAGTAGAGAGAGATTAGAGAGAGAGCAATTCATGTCCTCATTAATGAGGTCTTACCTACTTATTTATAGTAATCTATCTTGACAGGTGGCTTTCACCCATGCACAACCTTTTGTGCCAAGTGTCGAGTTTCTGTTGCCACGTGTTAAATATACATTTCTGCAGGCCGATATGTCCTCTTTCTGTAACATATCAGCATCTTCTTGTGATCTAGTCATGCCCAGATATCATCCCATACAAATACAATAATTAATACCAGTTTAAAATAGTCAATGACAATTGACAAACCTTATAAATTTAAAATCCCGGAAGTTAGTTGCTTACAAGGAACAAAAGAGAATAATAATAAAAAATAAATAAATAAAAAAAGTTAATTACCTCAGTAGATCTTTATGGTATATATCTTAAAATCCTTCTTGTTTAGTTTCAAAAAAAAAAAATCCTTCTTGTTTTTCCTATTCAGTGTTCATCTTCAGTTATTTGGATCCGCCCCATTCGCCACGGACATGACTCTTTGGAAGATGGCAGTAGGGCACGGTGGTGGATGGCGTTTAGATCTAGTGATTTTAACGGAGAGGTGGTGTTTCTGAGCTGTGTTTGGGTTCGGAGAAGGCCAGGCATTTTTTTTCTTTCACTTTCTCTACACGTTATTTATGATGTACTTTGTTCACTTCGACAATTATAATTATAATGCTACTCGTCATATATATATGCAACTAGACTTCTCATCTAATTAACTTAGCACTATTCTCTTCCCCTTATATTTGCTTAACTGAAGTTATTCATAAATTTAAAATTTTTTTTACAAATTCTTTATTATATTTATTACTAGATAGTCTTTAGAAAATTCTTTGAAACATATAATATATATTGTATGTATTCATATTACTTAATTACTTCATATAAGAAACATAAAATGTGCATTGGATACAAATAGTTGATAAAAAAGAAAATTAAATAAAGAGCATGGTGAATTTAAATTTGAAATTTGAAACTAAAGAAAAATATAATAATATAATATTTTATTTAGGTGGGAAAATTTTTCTTATAAATCTGTCATGTGACAATATGATGTCAGCGGTTGCTACTTTAATTATATTTATTTATTTATAGTTTTAAATTTGTACTACATTAAAATTATTTTTCTAAATATCATTATTTCAAGCTGAAAGGAATTGAACTTAAAATTAAATATGTTAACCTCGATTGTTCCGCGATTACCATCATCGAAGTTGATTAATAAAATACTGTTCTCTTTATTAAAATTAAATATAGTTGAAGCTTCTTCAAAATAAACTGGGATTTCGTCAAAAAAAAGATAAAATAAACTGGGATGAACCCATCCACTGAGGAACGTAAATTTGGTAACCAACTAACACTTGATTTAAAAAAAAAAAAAAAAAAAAAAAAACCCAAATGTTTTTTGTGTTACCCACTGAAATCATATATATTGATTATACTTTGAAAAAAAGAAAGACATACTTTCTACATTCTAAAATATGAAGATTAGTGTAATAATATCAATCACTTCAACTTTCTCTCTCTTCTTTTCCACAACTCTCTTCGTTCTCTTCGCCCTTTATTCTCCTGTCATACGACAAACTGTTCTCTGTTGTACTAATTTTTTCTACATTCACTTGCCATTCAACTTCATAATTGTGACCATTTTACTACTCAAAAAATGCAACAGGGGCCTGCATTACGACGACAAGCTTGGCAGGACATCGCCGGTTTCCGTCAATGGTGGCTGTTTCGGCACTGCTGATGAGTATGAGTACATTATTAGTATTGGATTTTGCGAGGAAGATAGCGAAGGTAATTATTCGCTTGGTTCTGATGATGAGGACGATGGTGGTTATGGTTCCGATGGTGGGATAGGATGGGAAGAGGATGAAGAGGAAGAGTACGATTCTGACTCAATTAGAGCGGAGAGCAGAAGAGTTCATTGCCAAGGTTATTAACGTTGGAGAGGAGAATGGATGAAAGACAACTTGAATTAGTCATGGTGCATTTTTTAGGATTTTTTTTTAGTGTTTATTTTTATGAAGCTTTGTTTAGATAGCAGAGAAGGAAAGAGGATGAAGGAGAACGAAGACAAAGGGAAAGGAAAGGTGAGCTTCATTTCTCCTTAAAATATCTGTAATTTTAAATGGGATTATGCTTATTAAGGAGAGGGAGAAATTGAATTCCTTTCTCCTTCACCCAATCCTTTACCCAAATAGAGAAATTCTTCGTTCTTCTTACTTCTTTCTTCTTTTTTCTTTTCCTTCCATCCAAACAAAGTGTAAGAGTCGAATTGATTATGCCTATGTTTGTATTGGTATGGTATTGCTAGCAAAAAAATTATGCTGGAATTGCATTTTACTAGTGTAGCTATGATAATGTAACATTATATACCTTTATATTTTTGCACCTTAAAATGAAGGGGGAAAAGTCTCGTCCACTCTTTGCATCCATCTTGTTAAATTAACTTTTCTAAAGTAAGAGTTGTTTAGTAATAGGTATAAGAAACTGACATGACATGATGACAATCATTAAATATATATTAACTCTGTTAGTGGACCAACTCAACCAAAAGCTTAAGCTGATGGTTGAGGCCCAGGAATATGTTTTATACTCTATCACTCCCCCTCACATGAAAGGCCCTTTGGATTTGAAATGTACACAGGTCCACCCATACCTGGTGAATTAATTCCACTTTGAAGGAGGGGTGGATGAGATTCGAATCCGTGACCTTTGTGTCACGTTGGCTCTGATACCATGTTAGCAAAAGCTTAAACTGATAGTTGAGGCCCAGAAATATGTTTTATACTCTATCACGCCCCCTCACACAAAAGCCCGTTGGGCTAGAAGTATGGATGCAGCATGGGCCCTCCTCATACCCTGCGCTAATATTCCACTTGAAAGTGGGGGGTGGATGAGATTCGAACCCGTAACTTTTGTGTCACGCTGGCTTCGATACCATGTTAGAGGACCAACTCAACCAAAAGCTTAAGCTTATGATTAAGGCCCAGAAATATGTTTTATACTCTATCAAACTCATATATTGACTCAAAAGATCTTCCTCTTCTCTCTGTTTATCTTCTTCCTTTTCCTCTCTTGTACAAAATATACAACAAAAATAAGTCCTTCACCAATTCCTCTCCTCGTTATTCTGCCAACCTCAATTCTTTTTCATGATCAATTCAGACAAAGTCATTTCATTGTCAACCAAATCAACCATATATTTCGATGAAGTAAACAGCAGGGCCGAATTGCGAAGGTGGCGAAGAAACCCGCATCAGTGTCGCCGATGAGTTCAGTCAGTGGTCCAAAATATTACAATATTTTGTTTTTCCTATTTAAAAAATAATAATAATAATAAAAAATAAAAAAAAAACCTTACATTTTTTTTATTACAAACTTCCTCTGTCCTTTATATTTTGCTGCATAGCTAATATTTGGTTCCAACTTTAAAAACTTTGACCATAACTTTTTGTGATACTGAATATAGTCAATTTTGTTCGATTCACTTCATTTTATATTTTCTTAATATATAATATCAAAATTGTTTTAAAATAATTTTTACACATATAAAACAAAATTTTATACGCTTTAAAACGGGAAATTCCCTGTTTCTCACGGTGAGAAACGAAATTTGTTTTTCATGGGGGCATTTTTGTGAATAAATCAACAACTTTTTCAATATTGTGGGCTCCACAGTTGAATAAAGTTGAAAAAGTTATTGATTTATTCGAGAAAATGCCTCCATGAGAAACGAATTTGTTTCTCACGGTGAGAAACTGGGGCTTCAATTCCTCCTTTAAAACACATCTTGAATACCGTAAAAAGTCAAAAGAGGGAAAAAATTATACGAAGGGTTTGTTCTCTTCAGCTTAATTTCACTTCAGTTCCTAATTTTCTTCTCACTAATAATATTCATTTCAACTTGGTTCAGTAATTCAAAACAGCCTCGAAATAGGCCATAAGGAGTATGATTTTTTTTTCCATCTTTTACTAATCAAACCATTTTAAAAAATAAATAAAAAAAAAAGAAAAAAAAAATATTTTCATCAATACTTTGAGATGGCTACTCACCTGTTTTAAGTGGGTAAATTGAAAATTATTTCTGTTAAGAAAAATGAGCAAGAAGCCTATAGCTCAGGGGAGCTTGACCTTGGTTCGAGAAATTCCCTATTTCTCATGGTTAGAAATGAAATTTGTTTCTCATGGGGGAATTTTTGTGAATAAATCAACAATTTTTTCATTATTGTGAGCTCCACAATTGAATAAAGTTGTTAATTTATTTACGAAGATATCATGTGAGAAATAAAATTTATTTCTTACCATGAGAAACTAGGGCATCCTCCTCTGATTCCCGAGTTGTGACCCCGCTTTGATGCTCATATCCTCCCTGGCCTCCCCTTGGGTAATACTCCCTTGATATTCCTGTGATAGGAAATCAAGGTGGGGCCCACCCCTTACCTCAAAAAAAAATAAAAATAAATGTATCTTAATTCTAATATAATCGAATTTATCTTTTCAATTTGTACAGCCCGCAAAGTGTGACTCATGAAAATAGTTTAAAATAAACTTTTGATTAAATTTTTTTTTTAAAACATTACAGATAAGAGGGGAGTATAAAAGGTAGGGAAGCGGAACGGAAAAAATTAGTAAGGATTTTGAGGCATGAAATGAGTTGAAGGCATGAAGACCGACCTCAAGACTACACAAAAAGTCAAACGTGTTGCATTATTTTATTATGGGATTTTATTACTGATACCGTTAAAGATTTGACTTTTATCAATGGTGCACCTCATTAAGTTTTCATTATCAGCGGTGCCCCTAATATTTTCACCTAATTGCTACAGTGATCATATGTTATTAAAACGTTTAGTAAACGTTAACTAGGGGTTTTTGGCTGGTTAAATGGGTTAGAAAGGTGTAACTACTGAAATGCCCCTACCCTAAAAACTCCCTCCAAAAATCAGTTCTCCTTTTCCCTTCCTTTTTTCGATTTTTCCCTCTTTCCTCTGTCTCCTATTTATTCTCTCTGCTTCTTTAGAATTCCCCTCTTCTCTTCTCTTCATCAGGTTAGATGACATGTTGGGTACAACGAAAATTAATATCCCCCAAAATTGGGAGTGATAGATAATAAACTGAAGTTGAGATTATTTTCGGCGGATGAGACAAAGTTCAGATTAATGAGAGCAATTTTTCCTATACCAAATATCAAGGATAAATATAAGAACAAAAGAATGTAGCAAAAACATCACAATCTACCTGTACTTTAGCTTCTACACTTCTGAAAAAAACATTATTATTATCGTTGTAACTCTTAAACAAAAAAAATTAATCGCAAATGCCACTATGTTTAGTGTAGTTGAAGTTGTCCCTAAACCATTCTTCCCTCCATCCATCAACCACCTTAGCAATAAACTCTTCAGCTCTATCTCCTCTCTAAGTCAAAATCATCGTACTCTTCCTCTTCATCTTCATCCGATCCTATCTCACCATTGTCGTCCTCCTCATCGTCACCGAAACTATCAGAACCATGACCATGATCACACGATCCGATATTATTAATGAAGTGTTCAAACTCAATTTCACACTCATCATCAGTACCAACACCCTTAACATTCTCGGAAACCGACGCTGCTGTATCACCGTGGTTGTCGTCGGAGCTGAATTTCTTGAGTAGAAGAATAGTAACAAGAATTAAGTTGAATAGGAAGTGAATGTAGAAAAGATTAGTAGAAAATAGAACAGTTTGACGTATGATTGGAGAAAAAAGGCCGCCAACAATGAAGAGAGGGATGTTTCTACTATGTCATTTTTCAAAAAATGACACCATAATATGATGAGGTGTCATGTTATGATTAGTCCATTTTTTATTTATTTTTAAATACCTAAATATACTCTACATGTATGTACAACTGTAAATACATGTATTTTTTTAAAGAATACATAATTATAACTTTTTAAAAATTTATTTTTATCTTATTAAAATCATTTTTAAAAATTAAATTCTAATTAAAATTTAAAAAATAAAAAATTCATCATTGTTCTTCAATCATGATCTTAATTTAAAAACCCCCACAAATCTTGTATAATCTATTCGGAATTCAGACCAAACCAATAAAATTCCGTTCAAAGATCGGATTGATTGCATTGGTTTCCGAATTTGCTTTCATAATTCGTATACAAATTTCGTTTTAGGGTTCGATTGATAGTGTTTATTTATGTAAAAATCAAGTTGTTTGATGGTTTTGAGGATGAAAATAACCTTAGGAGCGTGTACTATGATGATTTAAAACAAAAATATTTCAATTTTTTAACGGGTCAATGGATAATGAAGGCGTGATTTGCGTTTTAGAGTTCGTAATATATATTTCTTTCGCAAACCTGTTAGATCCATAATCGAGACCTACAATTATTGTAATATGTTTGTCGTTAGGTAATTACCTGTATTTAGTTAGGTCATTACTTAGAAAAAATTAGTTTTAATTTGTAATTGGAATTTGCTTGTGGCATTCATTAGTATTAGTTTTGGTCATTACCTAAAAAATTAAGTTTTATGTTATAATTGGAATATGCTCGTGCTCAGGGCACATATGAATTACCTAACAATTGCATTTCCAGTTTTAGAGGAAATCATAATTTTACGCTAAACATATAACCAAAAAAAAAATTTATGGAATTCTTATCATATCATTTTGGTAAAAGAAGATTTATGGGATTATTATCTTATTATATTTTGGAAAAAAATATTTTTGAAATCTTGGGCATATAATTTAATTAGTTCCTGTAATTTTGGTATATTCCTAATTAGTTGTTTATATGATTTGTATACAAACATAGCTTTGTTATATATATGATATTAAAATATCTAAGTACGTTGTTACGAATTTACGATTAGTGAAGATTTGACAGAAAATATTAGTTTTGAAAGATTATTATTTTGATATATTATATCAAAATATCGAACTACATTGCTACGAATTTACAATTAGTGAAGGTTTGACCGAAACATTTAGTTTTGAAAGATTATTATTGATCTTAATTATAGTTTATTGATAGCATTCACCTAAATTTTTGTCAACTGACATATCCATAATAACGTTTGCCCCTTTTGTTTTAGCAATTTTATAGAGAAATATTCTCTCTCAAAAAACTTTCTTTTTTTAAAAAAAAATATCATAATATTAGGAACCATATATATATATATATATATATATATATATATATATATATATATATATATATATATATATATATATATATATATATATATATATATATATAATATCCATAATTTTAGGACCCATCATATTTATTATCGTTAAGGAACATGTTTTTTGCCAATTTTATATACATCATATATTTGTATTTTTCTTTACACTATTATGCCTACACATATTATGAGAAAGTATATCATAATTTAATATTTTGTCACGTTTATAATATAATAAGATTAATATAGACGGGGATAGGAATACCAAATACTTCCATCACAAAGCATCGCAAAGGAAAAAGAAAAACGAGATTGTCGGCTTGCTTGATGAAAATGGTGGCTGGTGCGATGATGAAGAGGAATTTGAAGGTATTGTCACACGGTTCTACGATAATCTTTTCACTTCAAATTCTGGCACCGAGACCTGCTGTGATGATGTCCTTGCTGCAGTTGCCCCGTGCATTACTCCTGAGGATAATGAGAGACTTCTTCGGCCTTTCAATAAGGAGGAAATTTATGCCGCAATTTGTGAAATGCACCCTTGTAAAGCCCCCGGTCCTGATGGAATACATGCTGTGTTTTATCAGAATTTTTGGCACATTATCGGCAACGATGTGTCAAAATATGTTTGCAACATTCTCCATGGTGTATGCTCCCCGGCGCCCATAAACAATACCAACATTGCTCTCATCCCAAAGGTACAATCTCCCCGTTCAATGTCTGAATTTCGTCCTATTGCTCTCTGCAATGTCTTATATAAAATTGCTTCAAAAGCCATAGTCATGAGATTAAAATATGTTCTCCCTGGAGTTATTTCGGAAAATCAAAGTGCTTTCGTTCCAGGAAGACTTATCACCGACAATGCCCTTATTGCCCTAGAGCTTTTCCATTCCATGAAAAAGAGAAGTTCGGGGCGAAAGGGAACCATTGCTCTAAAGCTTGATATGAGCAAAGCGTATGACAGGGTTGAATGGCATTTCTTAGAAAAACTTCTTCAGCGTTTGGGTTTTGCGGATAGTTGGGTGAAGGTCGTGATGAGCTGTGTCACAACTGTCACTTACTCTTTCATCATTAATGGTTTTGTTTGTGGGAATGTCACTCCGGGGCGTGGTTTGAGGCAAGGAGATCCTCTCTCTCCGTATCTATTTATCATGATTGCTGATGCTTTTTCTGGTCTTTTGACAAAGGCCGTGTCGGATCGAGAAATTCATGGGGCAAAAGCAAGCCACAATGGCCCCGCTATTTCTCACCTCTTTTTTGCTGATGACAGTTTGCTTTTTGCTAGAGCCAACCGAAAGGAATGCTCCAAGATAGTTGATATTCTCAACAGTTATGAAGCAGCTTCCGGACAGAAAATTAATTATGAAAAATCGGAAGTCTCTTTTAGCAAAGGCGTGAGCACTGAAAAGCAAAAAGGTTTGTCTGACTTTTTGAAGATGAAGCAGGTAGATTCCCATGGTAAATACCTTGGCATTCCAACAATTATCGGGAGATCGAAAAAAGTAGTTTTTGCTGCTTTGAAAGAGAGGATTTGGAAGAAACTTCAAGGTTGGAAGGAGAAACTTTTATCTAGAGCGGGGAAGGAAACTTTGATTAAATCCGTCATCCAAGCCATCCCAACCTACTTGATGGGTGTCTATAAAATTCCACAAAGTGTCATTGATGAGATTAGATCCATGACGGCCAGATTTTGGTGGGGAAATTCGGATTCTCGACGAAAGGTTCACTGGATTAATTGGGACTCTTTATGTGCCCCGAAATGTCTAGGTGGGCTCGGGTTTAGAGACATGGTTGTCTTTAATGATGCCATGCTTGGGAAACAGATTTGGAGACTTATCTCCCAACCAGACTCTCTTCTAAGTCATGTGCTGGGCAAAAAGTACTACCCGAATGGAAATGTCCTTGATGCTTCTCTTAGCCCGGTCAGTAGCTTTTCGTGGCGTAGTCTCTGGGGCTCCATCCCTCTCGTTCAAGAAGGCTTAATTTGGCGTGTGGGCAATGGTTGCAAAATTAAGGTATGGGAAGACTCTTGGGTAGCAGATGAACATGGCAGCAAACTCACTTCTCCCAGAAATGATGAGGTCTCTTTTGTTCGGGATTTAATTGATTTTGATAAATCTGACTGGAACTTGGAGCTGCTGAATCGAGTCTTCAATGAGAGGGATATCAATTGTATCCTATCCATCTCTCTAAGCATTAGACACCCAGAAGATTGCATCACTTGGGCGTTCTCTAATGATGGTCTGTACTCAGTCAGAACTGCATACATGATTGGCAAAAAATGCAACCTCGACTTATTTCATCAGGCTTGGGTCAAGGTGTGGATGCTTGAAACTACCCCTAAGGTGCGACATGTACTCTGGAGGGCCTGCACCAATTCCCTTCCTGTGCGTGCATTGCTAAAATACAGGCATATTTCCGAGGATGATAAATCCCCATGGTGTAAGAAGGAAATCGAAACGGTGTATCATGCTCTCTTTACTTGTGACACTGTGAGGAACCTGTGGACTGAAGCAAATTGCGAGAAGTTAGTCAAAGTTCAGGAGTTCCCAGACTTCAAAGATCTATTTGACTCTTGGAGCTCGGAGGATGGTATGATGCAGAAACGAGGAGCTGCTTTAATTTGGCTAATCTGGTCGAGACGAAATGATAAAGTCTTCAATGACAAGGAGGTTCCTCACCCTGTTGTTGTGTCCAGAATGCAGCAGCTGGTGGCTGACTATGATCAGTACAATTCCCGCATCTATGGCAGCAAGCCTCACTCTAGAAAGCGCAAAAGTCCTTCAGTCTGGTCTGCCCCTCCCCAAGGCTCCATCAAAATTAATTGCGATGCCTCTCTTAGCACTGATGGTTGGGTAGGTGTGGGTGCTGTTGCCCGAAATCACAAAGGTGAAGTCTTGTTTGCTGGGACGAGAAGAACTAAGTGCAGGTGGCCCCCTGAAGTTGCTGAGTGTAAAGCCATTCTATTTGTTGTGCGTCTTGCTCGCCACCATGGCCTTAAGGATGTAATCCTTGAATCTGACTGCTTGCGGGTTGTCTCTCGTCTCTCAAGTGCTGCTGTTTTCCTATCTGACCTTGATAACTTGCTTGAAGATGTGTTAGATGTTTGTACTGCTTTTTCTGCTTTTAGTTGGTCTCATGTAAAAAGGGAAGGGGATTGGGTTGCGCACCACTTAGCTAAATTGGTGCCGTTTGGGGATGAACAAGTTTGGATTAATCATTGTCCGAGTGATGTAACCCCGTATGTTGTTATGGACAATTTGTCCACTGATTAATGAAATTCTCCCTTTCCTTTGCGTCAAAAAAAAAATATACTAGAATATAAAAAAAAACATTGTTTTTCTTAATTTAGTGACCAAACATAGTTTAAGTCATTATCTAACCCACAAACAATTTCAAGAAAACTTAATTACATTTATCGGATCAAAATGCGACCACTTCATCTTCTACACACAAACTTGATAACCTTGTTCTGTGACAAAATTACACAATTTGAGTCCACAAAAATCATATTTTCGAACGATTCAAAGCGGAATTCATCCTTTACAAATACTTATAAATGAGATTGTTGTTGAGATTTTTTTATGAACAACAACCTAAAATCAAGAATGGCAAAAAACTCAATTTGTTTACGAATTTCTATTCAATTTTAGTCCAAATTTGCAAATTCATCAATAACTAACATTGATTTTGGGAATAGGAGACTAATCTATGACATGATTGATGAACAATATGAACAATTATGAACAATATGAAGTATGAACATTAATGAACGATTGTTGAACAATATGAACAATGTTGAATGATTTTAATTTTGTGATTTTTAATTATAATTATAAATTCAAAAATTAATTAATAATACAAAAAATAGATTTTTATAATTTATAATTATATATTTTTTTAAAAAAAATACATGTATTAAAAAGAATACAAAAAAAAATACAATTTTAATACATTATTGGTATTAAATATAATTCAAAATGAAAATAAAAATACTAAATATAGGCCAATTAAATTTTGCCACATCAACAAATTGTGGTGTCATTTTTAAAGAATGACATTGTAGAATTTTTAATGAAGAGAGTGGTAGCTAAAAGAAGAAAGAAATTTGCTGGGATTGATATTATTACACTAATTTTCATAAGCATGTGTTTTTTTTTCGAATTATTAACCAATCTGATTTTTGAAAGTATTTATAGCACATATATAAAAAAAATTGTCGAAGAAGCTTCAACAATGTTATAATATTTTAGTATTAAGAACAATGATGAGGTGGAACCGCGGGATTACCGTGGATATTTCGAGTTGGGTTGGGAGTTTTACGTGCAAAACTATATAAGCATTATAATATTGGTCGGTTATGATGCATTATTGCATTAATGATAAGTCCGGCTCTAGCTCCCGTTTAAATCGGGTTTAGCACAAATTCGATTGGAATAGGTTTGTATTTTGGATGAAATTTAAATTGGATTTGCTGATAAATTAATCAATCTTTGAATAATTTTACTATGGATTAAACTTGTTTAGTTCCAATTCCCATGCAACGCCCGATTTTAAACAAACATATTGTAAGATTTGTTTATAATACAGAGAAAGAAAGTTTTCTATGTTACTTTGTTAATTTTTGTATGCATGTTAAGTTGGAATTATTCCAGTATAATCTAAAGTTGGAATTATTCTACCAAAATTGATGAAAGTTAGGATTATTATTTCTAATTTTCCTATATACTCCCTTCGTCCCAAATTACTCGCAACGTTTTAACTTTTTTTTTTTTTTACTATTCACACATCTCACTTTGACCATATTTTTTAGCTATTATATCAAAGTCAATGTAATCATGTAAGATGTTGTTGGGTCTATTTTAATGTATAATTTTTTAATATGAATTTTTTATAGATTTTATAAATATATAATAAAAGATATTGACGGTCAAACATGTACATCGGCAAGTGTGTCCAGCAGTCAAAATGTTACAAAATAAAAAACTAAAAGCATCTGAACTTGGGGGAAATCTTTGTTTTATGTCTGATGGAATGAATGCAAAAGACTATCTGTAGTTTAATCAAGTTGGGCCTCCGATAAATGGATTCTCGTAATAGCTCATTTTAAGTGGTTTCACAAGATCCAATCAACAAAGACTATAGTCCGTAATTTGCAACATCATTGATCGCCCATACCCATATGTTAATTGTCAAACATCAATGTCTCTCTCTTAATATTCCAACGACGTGATGAAAACCTTAGAAACTTTATTTGAAAATAATTACAGAGAGTTGTATTATAGCATTAAGTATTATCATATCATTCATCATTTTAACGCAGAGAAGTACATACTTGGTTTTCATTACAATTTACAACTTAAAGGTACAGTCTGAATATACCAAGAATAGAGAATATACATAGTACAACTACGAATTGTTAAGTAAAGATACTTTGGATAATTTACAGTGTCACCCACAACACTAGACAGGAAGTGATAAAAAAAGAACTTCCTAATCACCTAATTAGTTTCTTTGTACAAGCACTCTTAATAAGGACTTCCCTTACTTTCTTAGGATGCCCCCCTTGATCCTACCCATACAAAATTATACTTTCTTTATACATATATAGCAAACATAATTATCCTAGTTTTTTAAAAGAAGGATTAAAAAAAAAAAAAAAAAATCATTACGAAGAGATGCATTAGTCATTTAGGTTGTCACTACACCATTCTTCCTTCCATCCATTGATAACCTTGGCAATGAATGCCTCGATTCTCTTCTCTAAATCATAATCATATTCTTCTTCTTCTTCATCATCGTCATCCTCCTCATCCCATCCTACCTCACCATCACTTCCATTGTCATCATCATCCTCGTCGTAACCATCTGAGCCATGATCATAATAATCGTTGTTGTAATCATCTTCGTCATCACTCTCATCATAATAATCATCACCCTTGTGGCGGTGACTATCACCACCTTCCTTGTCATCCATGTAGACGTTATTTAAGTCTTCATCATCATCGTTGTTCATCTTTTCACCATGCTCCTCCTCCATCTCATAATCAAAGCAAATAAGAGGAGAGAACGACGTATCATGCTTGTTGCTCGATTGTATGTAGCATTCCTTGAGAATAATAGCTATAAGTATAAAGTTGAAAACCAAATGAAGAAAAAGATTAGTAGAAAATTGTTTTTTGAGGAGATCTTGGTGTATTATTGGAGACAAAAAGTTAGTTGCTACTAAGAGAATGGTGGCTAAAAGGAGAGGCAAAAGTAAAAAGATAGAAATTCTAACACTAATCTTCATATCTTTATTCTAACTTGCAAGAAAAATTACAACAATACTTGATACAAAAGTATATGCTTAACTTCCAAGGTTTTATGCTAGTTAAAGAGGGGCCCATGCTAATATAACTATATAAGAGAATGTTTGTTATTGAATTATATAATCAAGCTAATTTTCGTGGAAATTAATAGCATAGGAATGTGCTTGGTAGTTACCGACAAACTTTATTCATTAATGGATATTGTTTGGATTAGTTATAATTATGATTTTAACGGTATTAGATTATAACTTTATACTTGTCTAAAAAAAAAAGATTATAACTTTACACGTATGTAATGAATATTCTACTTTGTTATACGTGAAGTACGGAGTACTAATTAAGGTATTCAAGGGGTATAAATTAAATAATTAATTGAATGTAGGGCTTATGTTTGACATTTTAATTTAAAGGGATTTACATTTTTTTTTTTCTTGAACTTCATACATACCCTCTTGTTCTAAAATATTAAATTAAATATTTTTTAGGGCAAAATGATAAATTTTTGACTGCATATATATATCTTGACAAAACAATGTTATGACAGAGGGAGTAGCTGATGTTGTGAGTTACTTACTAATATATAACACATATATGAACATTGATATAAGTGATCAAAGTAATACATTCTTTGTAAGAATGAAGTAGGTATACTATTAAACTAAATCCTCACACAAGTCTATCTAACTCAAGTTAATTAGCGAATAAGATCTCTAAAAAGCTAAGAGATAGAGGGAGGTTAAAGGAATTCTTAATTCCAAAATGTCGTTAGTAGGAATTGATAGTATACATCAAGAAATTGTTTGCATTCAACATCTTAATAAAGTAATATTGAAAAGTTGATCTTGACTTCATCATTGTGAAAAGTTCAAAAAGAAATTTAAAACTAATAAAGGATAACGTAAGATATTTTCGTAGGGTGATAGTATAGTTGATGTCCGAATGCCGATACTTGCGGAGCGAAGTAGTAATAGTGTACAAATTCTTAAATGGACCTGGTTCACACTAATTTATTGTGGACCACTAACATTAGAGAAACTATAGTCGTTTTATTAATAAATAAAAAAAAGTCACTGTAATAAAATAAAGGTCATTATATTGAAAAGAAAAGTCATTTTGGTAATATATAGGCTATAAGAGGTTAATTTTTTCAATGAAATATTTTATAAGGTCAATATAAATAATAAAGGTCACTATGTTAAAATTAGAGTCATAACATCGTACTTCAAGTTCACAATCGTATTACACGTTATACAACTTTTAATAAAGGTTATTATGTTAAAAATAAGGTTATTATGTTAAAAATAAGGGTCACTATATTCAATATAATGTCAGTTGCTTGTGTATAAACCTCGGGTCCACAATAATGTTATTGTGGACCAGGTCCACGCAAGTATTTCTGGTAATAATGAAATTTCGAAGAAAAGCAGAAATGTGCCGCAAAAGTCGCAAAGTGATGACTTATAAATTGATGATGTAAATATGCCGGCCCAAGCTCCTTGACGCCCAAGCTCACTCGTAGCATGCCTACCTCCCTCTAGTACTACTATTATTATTATGTGGACATGGAATATTACGTACACATATGTTCGTATTGATGATCTATGATTTCATCTAGGTGGATCCTATAAGGATTAATTCTAAACTTGTCTCAACTTGTTATTTTAAGAATAGTTATTATTAATACATTTGGGATTGTGTATTCCAAGATGCTTTTTTTCATGTTTGGACTCAAACCATATAGCATAAGTCAGAGAACTAAGGGCATGTTCTAATTGACTGAACTGAGCTGAACTGAACTGAGCTGAACTGAGCTGAACTGAACTGAAATGAAATGAACTGAACTGAAATGAATATTTTATAAGAGAAGGAAATTATGAGCTGAACTAAACTGAACTGAACTGAACTCAGCTGAACTGAACTGAACTGAACTGAATTTCAACGTAAGAGAACAGGCCCTAAGTACGACTTGATCTATGATTTTGAAGCTCATGCTTCAAAATCCGGTTTGGATTTCTCTAATGAGAGTGGAAACTCTCTAGTTTGAGGTTGTCTAGTGAATCAATAATTACTCTCATTTTTAATGACAATAACAAGTGTCTAGTATTTTAAGATCTCATATTGATACAAATATACAATAATTATACCAACATAAGGTCTAAAATACCAACAAAACTATTGATACTTTTATAGTTTTGTATCATACATAAACCTGGGTATAAGATAGACTTGCAACCCATATTTAATTCAATATCTGAATCAAATTGGATGCATGCCTTGTTTGGGCCTATAAGGGTTCAATTTATATTTATAACTTTATAAGTATAGTATCTTACAAGAGAAATATGAATTTCATAGTCAACTAAGAACAGAGTTTTGGTTTTCTTAAAAAAAATAAAAAAAAATAAAAAAATAAAAAAAATTATAATAATAATAATAAATAAATAAATAAATAAAGAACGGAGTTTTGGTGATTTAATTAATATTAATTTTCGGATTGGATCAAAACTACTACCTCCGTTACATATTATTTGCAACGATTAGATATTTTTCCTCTCTACTTTATGTCAAATCGTTGCAAATAATATGTAACGGAGGTAATACATA
This sequence comes from Chenopodium album, assembly GCF_948465745.1. Taxonomy (NCBI): domain Eukaryota; kingdom Viridiplantae; phylum Streptophyta; class Magnoliopsida; order Caryophyllales; family Amaranthaceae; genus Chenopodium; species Chenopodium album. The sequence continues at coordinate 8,952,288 of NC_137853.1, read as the reverse complement.
ACTCTTGATTGGATTTGAAGAAAAATTGGTTTGTATAGACTCAAAATCCAAAGATCGAATTTAATTTTATTTTGGATCATACTTGATTAGTTGAGCAAAACACAAATTAAAAATTAACCTTTCACTCCTAGCAAGTAGCTACCAGGCCTACCACTAATGATTTACTGCCATGCAAGATGCAACTAGTCAAGGTGATGACTGATTAGTTATCAGTTACCGCATTCTCAAAGTGGAGTTATCACTAAGGATTTTATATCACCAGTTAACAAGTCATTATTCAGATTTCACCTAAACGCCAATTTAATACTTGAAAGTTGGAATCTTGATGATAATGGTACACTTTGGAAGTTTGGATAATATACATAAACAATGGTTTTGGTCCTTTTGGAGCTATGAAAGTTACATAATTAATAATTTATAATTCCACCGTTTATTCACTTGTACAATTATACCTTGTACAATTATATCATATTGACCTTTAACATACAGGGTAATTGCCACTTAGACACTATTCACACTCATATTCACTTTGGTCATTAGTGTTATTTATTAGATACAGGGTAAAAGCATATTCTTGTTAGATCTTATTAAATACGAAGTACATCTCAATATAAGTGTCAAAATATACAGAGTAACATTTTATAATTTTCACTGACTACAGTGATGATATTAAGGGTCGATGACAAACACACACAACTTAACTAGATTACTGGAACAACTAAGGGTCTGTTCTCTTTAGCTTAATTTCAGATTTTCAGTACAGCTCCAATTAGTTCAGTTCAGTTCCTAATTTCCTTCTTTCATAAACAATTCATTTCAACTCTATTCAATTCAATTCAATTCAGTTAAGTTCAGCTCCAATCAGTTCAGTAAATCAGAACAGGCCCTAAGAAAATACAGAACTACAATAATGACATGTAAACATAAACGAAGTGCTCAGTATTAATATCAAACAGAATTTTTGAGTACAAAAGAGTCGTTGAGATTTGCCATCAAACGCCCATGTGATAAATCACTTCAATTGACTTTCCAAAAGATTAGTTTTAAGAGAATGATAATACACTAATGAAGACCAATAACCATTTTGCTCAGAATTTTGATGTCGTATGAACACAAGTTTATTCTACATAAATAAACACCTGTAGAAAATACCTATCTATTAAGTTAAGCTAAGACTAAAATTCCTACATAATCAAGGATTAACAAACCACTGTCGTGAATAAGCACTTGACCCGTGCAAGTGTGAATATCACACAAGGTTATACAAGATGTGACAAACAGAAGAGATGTATTTCATGGGCAGTCACAATAATTTATATATGGCCAGTAGTAATTAGTAGCATCTCTTGTTGCCAATCATCTAGGTTTCCAGTTCTTGGTTTCTAAGTTTTAACCATCGTGCATAGATTCATTGTGATCAGCTGAGCCATTCCTATTGTCTCCTTGGTAAGACGAGTAGGTGGTACCTGAAGTGTGGTACCCTTGGCCCCCGTAATTGTCCTGCATTCCTGTATTTGAAAAGTTTACGGTAGAAGCTGGTGGACCGCTGATTATGTACTCTGATTTTTGTTTCTTTGGCTTCTGTTCGTGCTGGTTTCCAGCTAAGAAACTTCCTACCACAATCTGAAAGCAACAGAAAATTAATTGTAGAAACTGCTGGTTAGTAGTGGCCCAACTAATGTTAGGATCCTCAAGAGGAGACAAAAAAGAAAAGAACAGGAGATAATATAAAAGTGGATCATAGTAGAACGAATGTGGATCGGATGGTAAAATTTTCAGGTGATAGTGATGATTATGGAAATAATAATATTGGATTGTGGTAGTCTAAGCTTGGTTTGCATTATAGAATAACATCATTTGGCATTACCAGGCTGAATTACAAAAATTCACATTTCCGAACTTTATTTTGGTGTTGATCACAAATAACCTCTACTCTCTCATATGTATGTCTATTATATTGGCAATGCTGCTGAAGCAACAAATGTGATATAGAAAAAGTATATTCTTCATATGAAGGAAGATGGAAAATACCTGCACAGGACTAGCAGCAACGAGCAAACCAGCAACACCACCACCTACAACACGACCATCGGGGCTTGCCAATGAAACACTCATCCCTCCTGATCTGTTCCTTATCCCACCACTCTCAGAAGGCATGAACGAGCCAGTTAAAGAAAGTATCTCAAAACGGCCCTGTTGAGATACAAAAGGTAACAAAAAGTGCTCAAGAGCTAGCCCAGGAGTATAAAGTTCCAGCATATAATAAAGTTGACATGCTGAGACCCTTTGGAATATCAATTTATATACTTCACAGTAAATTTAGGATAACAATAGTCCATAAAGTAATCAAGCAATTAATTTGCATCATCAATTGATTGCTTAGTACAGTGGATTATTATCTGCTATGAGGAAAAAGTGTATAGCAGAAATAGTATAAGATTTTATCATTTAAGGTTATAAAAATTTTAAAAGAATGTTGCGAGTTTTTCTTAATAGCAGATAGTGATCCGCTGTACAAGACATGAACTAGAAGAACATGAATTAAATTCAGAAAGGACAAAACATGAACTAGGAGAAAGAACATTAAGAATGACCCTTAAGAAAGAACATTAATTTTTGGCTTTGAAAGGAGTGAGGCTTGTGACAGAGATTTTTGGCTAGCAACACTTTTGAGTTTTAATAAATATTTTAAATTTTTTTAACAAGCCGAAGTTCAGAAGAGAACAGTTGGCATAATATCATGACCAGAAAGGTTCATTTTGTTGAGGTGAGCAAATGTTTTTAGGCAAAGTCGCTGAACAAAACATTTTGCAAATCAGAAAGAAAAAGAGTGAGAGATCACTACAAGTTGTTTACATACAATAAAATATGCATTGTAAAAGTGATTTGGGAAAAGCTTCAAAAGTAGCATGTGACATTAGATGTTGCCAGATCATTGAAAAGGAAATAGTAGAATCTCTTTGCATAAATTACAGTTATGGATATAAGATGTAGCACCTCATATGTCAATGTACCACCAGAAGAGTCAGGCTGCCGAAGTGTTACACTGGAAATTACGCCAATTGCAGATAAAATACATATAGCTCGAGGACCTTGCTGAGAAAATGATATAACCTTCATAGTAACATCCTGAAACAATCAGAGACGTATAGTGTTAGTAACACAGATAAGTGACATAAAAAATGGTGCACACAGTTTCACATAGAGCTTGTTCAAACTTTACAAATTTTGTAACAATCCAGGTAAATGAGAATTTACACAAGCCAAAATAGAGCTTGTTCAAACTTTGCAAAGCCTGCACTATCTACATGATGCTGAAGTAGAAAGTGTTTTTTCAGGTAGGTCACAAGTAAGCATTGTTGTAGAAGTGGTACTTAAACACTTCAAAAAGGTATATGTAGTTTAAGCCTTAACAAAACTTATCAGCACAATGCATCATTACCTCCAACCACCACCACCTTAGCCACAGAAAACTAAAAAAATGATTCATATGCCTTATATCATTCTTTTCATGCTTCCTAGTGATCCTTAAGGACCACAACATAAAGAATATTTGATAATTAACCAGAGAAAGGAGCTAGGTGCACCCTCATCACACTTTGACAAGTGTCAACTCGTCTCTTTCCTCTTTTAATAAAAAGATGTGGACACTTGTCAAACAGTAAAGCTGGGGTTGCAACAAACTTCAGATAATTTAGTTTTGTGCTAATCAATTAAGATTTGCACTCTGGCAGTGAGGCTGCTAAGCCAGATCAAATGGATAAAGCGCGACTACAAAATAAAGCATTACAGCATTACAGCATTATAGCATGATCTTCTATTACTCACCTCACCAGCATTGACTGTAATGATATGAGGTGTGAAATTAGCACCAACTGAGCAAGATACCCATTCACCTGCAACCAAAACACATTTACTTTCATTACCAAATGAGACTACGGAAAAATATTTAAAACCTTAAGCACATCTCAAAGGAAACAGGGCAACCAGCACATATCAATTAGCCTAGATGCTCTTCAGTCAGCTATCACACTTTATAAGCATTCACCTTTTTATCCCAAAAAAAAAGACGGTGTCAACACTACTTAGCCATAGCCTCCTTACTGCCATTAATAAAACCAAAATGAAGGGAAAAAAAAAAAGGCTTATTGTACCTCTCGAAATGAACAATCAGTCCAACCCACAAGACCCGTACATCTAATGGTTACAAATTAACTTACAATGAACATTTTGTAAATTGTAAGCATGTGGATCCTTTCATCACTAATATATATTCGTTCAACCAGTATCCAAAGTCCGTCACATCATACCAAGTGTACCAATTGAGCAAAGAACAGGATAACTTAGATACCTATAGCCAAAGGCGACGTGGGGCTAAACAACAGCCTAAGGCATACGGAAACACACAACAGCAAGCAACAAAAAGAAATGCACAAACAGTATATTCACCACCCCTTTCATACCGTCATACCAAGTGGCAAAGGCAAAGGCAAAGCGAAGATAAGACACCCAATAAAGGTCATACATACCGATAAACTAAGCTAAATATCCAGAAAGAAACCATTCAAAAATCTGAAAACAACCTCTGCTAACCCCCCCCCCCCCCCCCCCCTTCTTTATAAATCAACCATCTGTGCATAGACAGGTCACCTGACTAAGTTTAGGTTTTATGCAGAATCAGCAAACTTATACTTTATCAAACCAATCATTGCAAGTAACCTTCCACAACACCTCTTTTTATTCTCCTCCAACATTAAAGTTCTCACCCACATACACACGTCCTACAATCTGATTTATATCTTCTGGAAGATTCCAAACCTAGGACAACTAACCACCCTCAGTCCACTAAAAGGTCACTAACGTTTTCTTTCCGATTGACCCATTTACACCCACCACCCCCCTTAAAGATCTTATTTAGGGTGCATATATACAGAGGTCCCACTTCAATTCCCACCCAATAACATAACCCATCTCAAAAATTTCATAAAAACCCTTATCAAACCCACAAAACCGGAATTTGATACATCGATTTCAAGAGTTAGCGACTCTCACACCGTGATTAACCTGTTATAAAATCGGCCTATCAGGGTCAACCAAACATTTTCTCGCAAAAATCCATGGTACCACATGTACTAATCCTACCACAAAAATTCAGATCTAATAAATCATAACCTCCCCCACAAAATATCAAAACCTCCAGCTCAAAAAGTCAGAAACACTACTCACTCTATCACATGCATAACTATAAACCCATCCAAATAAAACAAAATTAACTTCAAAAATAAAAAATAAACTTATTAACATCAACGGTTTATCTAACTCATACATACCACTGTTTTCAGACTCAAACTTAGGCTGAGCTGCTTGTGTGGGCTGGTGTTGCTTGACATTAACCGAGGCGGCTTTCGCCTTCGGCGCTTTGCTCACCGGTCGCTTCTCGGCTGAGAAATCGATAACGTTGGCGGCAGCCGAGGCCGGGGCTGAAGTTGATATGGGTTTCGCTGAAAGAGCAACTGTTACAGCACCATCAGGACCATACTTTCTTGGTCTTCCTCTTTTCTTCTTCGACCCCGGATGCACCTCCGTCAGCGCCACCGGAGACGGCGATGATCCGGCGACCGGAGTATCGCTTGAGTTATTTTCAATTCTAGGAGCTATTTGATAGTCTGTTGGAGCATCTGACCCCACTACTGTTACTCCACTATTACTTCCTCCTTCCTTTGCTTCCATTTCATTTACTAATTGTTTTTACTGAAAATTAATTTTGAAAAAATGAATTTGAAGAAATTATTTATTTCCTTTTTTAAGAACTACCCTTTTTTTTTTTTTTTTTTTTGAATTTTTCAGCAAAATAAAAATAAAACCCAGCTAAAAAATTAAAAATGGAAAAGGAAAAAGGTGGGTTGTAAATTGTTTGATTTGAGTAGAAGCTAAGCTTGTTTAGTGATTAAAAAATGGATTTATGGAAATAAAACATGGGTTTAATTTCCACCATTAAAGAGTGAAGAAGCAAGGTCTGAAAGAAGCTGAGTGTATTTATATTTTTATTTTCCAGAAAATTTTTGGAAAATAATTTTGGGTATTTTGAAGAAGGGGAAGAAGAAATATTTGGGAATTTTTGGTATGATGAAATAATTAGGTCTAATTTTGGTTGAGGTAAACTGGGTTTTATTGGTGAGAGATTAAAAGACATTGTTTTAAAAAAAAAATATTGTCGGAATTGTGATTATTAATTAATAAAATAAATAAAAGGAAATATATTAATTATTGCATATTGATCATTATAAATATATAAATAAATATTATATTAATTTGGCATAAAATAAAGAAAGAGATATGCGTTTTAGTTAAGGAAATGGGTTGGTGTCCGGAAATAAAAATAAAATAATTTTGGTAAAGTTAAATTAGGTTGCCAACGCAAAAGGACATTTCTTGAGAGATAAGGATAAATAAAAAGCAGATCCACAAGAAAGAACTTTAAATAGTAGTAATTGATTATGACAAAAATCAATTACTGATTTTATAATAATAAATTGTTATTAATTAAAAATTCATGTATATGGTCTAAGAAAAAAAAAATGTATATGATACTCTGTATCTTAATTCCAATAATCTTATACTATGTAGAAGATATTGTTAGAAAATAATTGTCTTATTATATTTGTAAATATTTATAATTAAAAATCTCATAAAAGAATTGATAAGATGAATTATTATTTAATTTCATTTTAATAACTCTTCTTCTTGTAAGAAAATAGGTAATATTCTTGTATTTCTACAAATACCCTATATTGGTCATGGAAAAATGCTTACTAAGTTACTACGTATGAATTAAAGACTCAACAACTTAAATTACGTATCTTATATAGTTATATTGGCCTGGTCATGAAGATTATTAATTTTCTCATACATTATTTCAAAAAAAAAAAAAAAGAAAAAAAAAAAACTCATATATACATGTAATATAACTTTTATAGCATACTAAAAAGAGCATTTCAAAGATTTTTTTTACAAGTTAGCATTTTAGCAATACAAGTTACAACCTATGGATAAATTATATTACGTACATGTATGCACTACTCTACATACCAAGCTTCAATTATTAGTGTACAAGATGAAAAAGTACAATTTTTTTTTTTTTTTCTGAGGGAAAGATGAAAAAGTACATTACCTAAGTCATTTGAGATTTTTTACACACACATGTATAAGATTGTACTTATAAACTACTTACAATATGTATATTTATAGTCGTTTATTTTAATTCTACTATATATAAGATGGAAAATAATCTTAAATTTTCAAATAATATGAAAAAAAAAAAATAAAAAACACCCAATTAATCTTGGACATATTATGTAATTGAACAGTACGAGTATAAAAATTTATGAGAGTTTTATTTATATTGGCAACATATCGTACCATATTTCTAATGAATACATGATTAAAAAAAAAAAAATACACACACGATAATATACTCAATCCCTTCCAAAAACAAAATACTTAACCCTTTCAAATTACTACCTCCGTTTATTATTAAGTGCAACTTTGGGCTTGACACGGAAACCAATGCAAAAGTTGATAATAGTGATTAATGTATTTTAGGGGTATGTAATTAAGTTGGATATTTATTCTACTATCACATCTCATAAGTTAAAAATTTGTGTATATCAAGTATTTATATTATTCGTGGACCGAAATTAGTAAGTTACGGAATTAAAAAAAAAAAATTGAGCAGAATTATATGAAGCCACTGAGCTTAACAATTAAATTAACTCGATCTTGTCACAAAAAAATAATAATAATAATAAAATTAAAATTAACTCAAACAAAATCATGAAAGGTTTTTTTTTTTACAAATTCAAGTATATATCGATTTTTAAAAATAAAATAAAAGAAAAAGGAACAAAATGTATTCATTTGACTTATTTTCTATACGTTTTTCTATCTATAAAGGAATTGTTTGTTGGTAAAACATTTTGTTTGAAATAATCTGGAAAAAATAAATAAATTTTGCTTCAACTTATCTGAAATTAATTTTGTTTGTGAATTATTTGAACTTATTTTATACTTCATTAATCAACATAAATTGAGTTACATAAGAAGTATATCATAAAATAATAGGTGATAGCTAGGTAAATGATGGCATATGCGAAGTATCAAATAAAATTTATAGTTCCACCAATACAGATTGTAACTAATATTATAAAATGAATATTATCATTTAAAAAGGCAAAAGGATGAAGAATTTGATTGTGACTTTGTTTGAGCAATTTCCATAGTCGCATGCAGGGGCTTGCTTGTAATTTCTCAAAATATAACAAACTTGCTAATCATTGGATTCCTTGTAAAGTTGTAATACGAAGTATACTCGTATTAGTTTGTGTTGTATTAGCTAGCCAAGTGCCAAAGCAAACTAGCTCTAGGGCTGTACCTAAGCTAATTGGTTTGTAATATGTAAATTGAATATAATAAATATGGATTACAATTTATGAGTCACGTAAATTTCAAGCGACTTGCTAAGATGCTAACCATAGGAAGATATATTGTACTCCGTAGCTAGAAAACTGATGTTGCCTGAAAATATATAATTTGCATAAAAAAATTAAGAAAAAAATTAAAAAAAATTAAAAAAAAAAAAAAAAAAAGCTACTTGTACATAATGCATGATTTGTGCACCCGGGTACCATGCGCATGGTGCACCCGATTAAACAAAAAAGAGGCAGAACCGCGGAACGAACTTTATGTGTTTGAAAAAGAACATGTTTATTTTTAACAAAGAACTTATTTCAAAAAAAAAAAAAATAGAGAACATAAAAACATTACAAAAAGAACATGATAAAACTTTATTAAAATTTCATTAAAAATTACACATTAACGGAAAAAATCTTTACCAAATATATCATTTTCCCAAAAATAGTTTTTTCTCTCTAAAAATTAATTTTCCATAATAACTAAAATTTTCTCTCTCTAAAATTATTTTCAACTAAAAATAATTCATGATTTCATTTTCAAATTAAATTTCAAAATAACATATATAAAAAGAACATAAGTTAAAGAACGACGTATGTTAAAGAACTCATTACCTCAAAGAACATACGAGCCAAACTCAAAAAACATATTTTGTATTAATCAACATATGTTAAAGAACATAAGTATAGATGAACATAATATCAAATATATATAGGTATGTTCTTTGTCAAACATAAGTATATTCTTTGCCATACACGGTATGTTCTTTGTCAAATAACAGTATGTTCTTTCCGCTATTCGGATATACCATGCGCATGGTGCATTCAGGTGTACAACACTATTTTCAACTCGTACAAGATTAATATATTCTTTTTCGTATACTTTTAAAAAGAATATTAAAAAGACAAGGATATTTTTTTTCCCCTTGTCTTGAGTGAGAAATTTCCAGAGAAATGGTTGAAAATTTTGAAATAATGAGACGCTATGATAATTTTTTTTTCATAAATATCAAAAAGTGAAGATTTTTGTTTTTCTCTGGGTCATTAAAGTATGAAGATGTTGAAAAAACAAACAAAAATAGCTCCAAAAAAATTCTGAAGGGCCACTCATCAGCCACTTTATTTATAAAACATTGACTAAAAGCATCCAAATACATGTACATATAACACAATATTTATTTCAAAATGATGGAGAAATAGAGAATCTAAAAAAGCAGGCCAAAAATAAAATGATTTTACTAAAATATATTTAAAAAATTTAAAAATTAAAAAATAAATAAATAAATAAACCTTTTTTTAAAATTAAATTTGGGTTGGGAAACAAACAAGTTTATTTAGATAAGAACCGGCTAATTTTAAATAATTATTTATCTGTATTTTCAAAGTAGGGCGGCAAATTCAATGCAGTGTAGTGCAAATTCTTCCCCATAATTATCAACTCAGAATTTTATATTTTATAAATCCCAAGTATTGAGATAAAATGGTTGTCCCATATATAGAAATAAGCAAAATGGTTTAGTGGAAAGGAACTTTTTATTTAAAAATTGCTAAGTTTATTTTAAAAATAAGTGATAGAATTTCAAGTTGCTCAATTTAATATTCATCACCCATTGAATTAATGAAATTAGGTAAGTTGTAGAAGAAAAGATTTGTTTAACAATAATACTTAATTATAACTCCCAAAATAAATGCTTAGCATTAACAAAATGCTCAAAGATGAGTGGTTAAACAAAATCAAATTTAATTAGGGAGCACTAATCAAAAGTTTACTCTTATTCATTGGATTATCTCATTACATAGTCAAATTGTGAAAAGTACTTTCGTGGTTTTTACTTTTTAGACTCAAGCTGCACTTCACTATAGTGATGCATGCATTCTTGTGTTTACCATACTCTAAAAAGAACCTCAACATGTATTGTGTATGTTACTATGGTGACATGGTGTTGTGCTTACAGATGCAAACAAGTTCATCCGAGTTGAATGATTTTTTTTTTCTCACTTGTGCAATTTTTATTTAAGGATGATTTGTGCTTAAGCATGGCATTAGATTTCTTCTTTGAAAAGGGTGCGTTCTCTTCACCTTATTTTCACTTATTTCAGGTGTAATAAGTTCAGATAAGTTCAGTTCAGGAAAAATAAGTTATGTTAAGTGTTATCAAACTACAAATTACAACTAAGGGCCTGTTCTCATATGATTATTTTCAGTCCAGTTCAGCTCTAATAAGTTAAGTTCAGTTCATTTCAGTCAATGAGAATAGACCCTAAAATAAGTTTGAATAAGGTTTAATAACTTTAGATGAGCTCAGGTTAGTCCAAATAAGAAAAAATAAGTTCAGATAAGTGAAAACTAGGTGAATATAACACACCTAACTCTTTAAGCGCGCATGTTTAATTTATAAATAGTCTTTTAAAAATAATATCAATGTAAGATTGTATGTGTACGTTTCTCTATATGCAAGCTTTGTCGATTATCTTTAGGAAAAATACACTTTAATAATCCCAACTATGGGCGATTTACCTACAATAATCCTAACTATTAGGTCAGTTTTCCTCCAGCTACAGTCCCAAACCGGTCAACAAAAGTCAACAACCTACTATTGTAGGTAGTTTGACACGTGTTAGCGTGTGAGTGGTTCAAAAAAAATTAAAAAAAAAAACAAACAAACAAAAAAGAAAACCAAATAAAAAATTCTGGCAGCCACCATTCCAGCCCTAACCACCACCTCCACCTCCTGCCGCAACCCTAAAACACCACCTTCTCCAGCCACCCAAGCCGGGAACGACTCCCACGACCAGCCGCACCCTTAAAACCGGCCAAAACACCTAACCCTTGCCCGTGAAACCACCAGCAGCCCCAAATTGCACCAAAATAACCAAGATAAATGCTTGAGAAAGTCTCCCAAATTCGTCTGAAATCGGAGCCTTTTGATGGAAACCGCCATCAACCCTTTGCCGAACCTATTAGAGCACTCACATTAGTGAGCAAAAAAAAATTGTTCATTCTCTCTCTAGCCACTTTAACTCTTCCCAACCAATTTGCTCATGAGCATTTTTGGTGAGGAAATTTTATCCCACTAGTGATCAAAAAATAATTGAATTGCTCATGAGCATATTTTATTTTGCTCATTGATGTTGTAACATTTCTATCAATTTTGGATGAATGCTGGGGTCCACGAGATTATTGTTCATCATGAAATTTGCTCATCCTATGAGCAAATTCTGAAATGCTCATGAGCATTTTTTCATTTTCCTCATTGATGTAGTACCAATTCTACCAAATTTGCTCACCATTTTTGCTCATGAGCAAAAAAATGCTCACTGATGTGAGTGCTCTTAGCTGGAGAAAGGTGGTGTTTCAGGATGGGTGTTCGCGGGTGTTCGTCAGAATTCGGTGGGTATTCGTGGGTGATGTTCGTGAGAATTCGGTAGGTATTCGTGGGTGTTCGTGAGAATTCGGTGGTTGTTCATCGGTGTTCGTCAGCGTAGGTGTTTGTCAGCGGAGGAGAGAGACAGAGGCACGAGAAGGAGAGAGAAGGGAGTCTCATGGGTGGTTGCGAACAACAGTGTGGGGCTGCGCTGCTGCGGTTGGTCGTAGGGGGTAGGTGAATGGTCGAGGCAATGGTGGAGGGGCCGGAGCCGCGGTGTTGGGCTAAGAAAAAGGGTTGAGCCGCCATGGCCTAGGGTTTCATGGTGGGTGTAAGGTGGCTGAAGGGAAGAGAGGCTAGCTGGGATGACTTTTGATTTTTTTTCTTTTTATTTTTTTTATATCAAGCCAATCATGTGTTGACATGTGGCATTTTTTTTCAAAAAAAAAAAGATTTTACCCTTTTAGCAGGTAACTGGTTTTTGGGACTGCTGGAGGAAAACTCACCTAATAGTTAGGATTATTAGAAAATAAACGTTAGTTGGGATTATTGTAGGTAAATCACCCATAGTTGAGATTATTAAAGTCTATTTTTCCTTAACTATATATCATCCCACAAGAAATTTCTCACCCAAGACAAGAAAAAAAATAGTTAATGAATGTTTTTCTCCATGACCAATATTTCATGCATTCATTACTTCATTAGCTACAAGAATTACAATACAATACGATATAAACCCTCCATACCCAATATTTCATGCTTTCATTAGCTACAACCTACATACATACGAGAATTTGTACTCCATGTATTGTAAATATATTCATTTTTCTGTCAAATGTAATAAAATTCATTTCTTTGAAAATATATTAAGCGTTATGATTTACTTAAGTACGATCGAGTAGCTGTTAAGTTATTACTTCGACTTTTTTTCTTCAAACGAATAATATATGGAATTGAAGAACTTACAAATGAACTACTTTAACTACTTTCTCTGTTTTTTATTACTTGACCTACTTCTTTTAGGCACAAATATTAAGAAAAAACTACAAAGAAAACTAAAAGACCATATTGTCCTTTCCCACTACCTCCCCCTGCTCACTGACGCCAAAGTTCCAAACCCCCTACCCTTCTCCATCACTGTCACCCACCTCACCACTACAACCACCTGCAACTCTACAACCTCCACCACAAATACAACCCCTTCACCACCGGCTAACCCTTGTCTGATCTCTCCTCTACGGCTACAACCAACCCCCTCAAACCATTTTACATCACCAAATTCGACCACCACATAAATATCGTCAACAACAATCACCGGCTAACGACGACGAGACCAACTGTCATCACATCAAAACTAATACTCCAATATAACATCATAATTTTACCACCTTCTTCAATCCCCTTGACCACCGTCCATAGTCTCATACCACACCGCCGAATTAAATACCCACACTCCACCAACCACCGTCCCTAAGCATATTTTTCAGAATTTGAGAGCTTGGTGGTCGAATTTGGGTGTTTCAGATCTACTATTGTAGGCCAAATTCGACCACCATAGCCTCGATTTTGGTGAATATTAAGTATCGCATACATGAGCAATTTTACAGAAATTGCAAAATTGAAGCTTGAATTTGGTTGTGGGTATTGTAGATCGTGCGTTTGGTAAACTTGGAGTACTTTGATAGTGGTGAAAACGGTTTAAATGTATCGCCGCATGTAAGTGTCCCACATTGGTTGAAGAAGAGAGAGTTAAATACTTTATAAGGCTAAGGGGCTACTCCCATCATTGCCATATGGTTTTGCGATGGAACCTCCTTAGACTTGTGAAGTGAACTCTCTCTCTTGGTTTGCGGGTGTGGCTCGGGCCCGCGTTTAATATGGTATCAGAGCCAAGCCCACGGTTTGGGACCTTTAATGACTTGAGTATATTGCCAGGTCCACGGTTTGGGACCTCTAATGGCTTGAGTATATTGTTAGCCTAAGTTTGGGACCTTTAATGACATTAAGTATTCTAGGCCAAATTGAATTGGATCAAGTGATTCTTGAGTTAAAGGGACCTTACATGTGAGGGGGAGTATTGAAGTATATCCCACCTTGTAACACATGTAAGAGTCCCACATTGATTAAAGACGAGAGAGCTAAACACTTTATAAGGCTAAGGGGCTACTCCTCCTATCGCCATATGGTTTTGAGGTGGAACCTCTTTAGTCGTATAAACACTAGACGAAAAAAGCATTTGGCCACCGGTTCAAAACCCCCTTATGCCACCAGTTTTGAACCGGTGGTCATTTGGGGGGTGGCAATAATATATTTAAAAGCCACCGGTTCAAAACCGGTGGCAATAAATATTTTTGCCACCGGTTAACCGGTGGCAATATTAATTGGCGCTTTTTTTTTGGGTATTTATTAGTTTTGCCACCGGTTAACCGGTGGCAATATGATGTATAACATATTTATTTTTTTTCACTTGAACTATAGTCAGAGTTATGAGTTCATATTTTTGGTTTGCTTATTTCACTTGAAATATGAGTAACTCAACATCAAAATCAACTGAACTTGTAAATGAAATATATAATCAGAAATAAATTTATCATTAAATTGTTATTGTACAATAACCAAAAAAAATAAAAAAAATTTACAACATCAATATAAAAAAAAATTACAACATCAATATCTTCTTGATTCTTCTATGTGGAGTCATAAACTAGTACCTGCATAATTAAAAACACCAAAATTAATTAAACTTACAATATGGATGCGAAAAGAAGAAGAAAAAAAAAAACAGAAAACATGAACTTCAAAATAAAAAAGAAAACCCAGAAAAAATAATGAAAATTAATCAGACCTACCCACCTAAACACCTACAACCACCCACGACTTTACCACCTACAACCACCCACCACCCACGACTTTACCACCATACCCACCACCCACTTAACCCAAACCCTCACCGAACCCCACCAAACCCAGATCTACCCACCTAAACACCGAACCCACACTCCAACCCACCCACCTAAAACCCTCAATACGTAACACCACCACCAACACCACCGAATCGACACTCCAACCCACCCACCTAAAACCCTCAACACGTAACACCACCACCAACACCACCGAACCGACAATCAAACCAACCTAAAACCATCCAAAAATTAAATAAAAAAATCAAAAACAAAAATAAAAACATTAAAACGTACCTTAAAAGTAAAAAAGCTTCGAAATTCCCTCGAACTTGGTTTAATAGTCAAATTCGACTATGAAAACGCTAGATCTAGCATTTTCATGGTCGAATTTGACCTTGAAAACCATCACCACAAATGAAAGAGCATGACAAAGGAGGGATGTTGTTGTTGATGTTTGAGGGGAAAGAAGAGGAGGGTGACGAGAGAGAAGGAGAGAAGGAGATGAGAGATCGCATGAGAGGAGAGAGAAGGTGGAGAGAGAAAGAGACAGGAGAGAGGAGGAGATGAGAGAGAAAGAGACAGGAGAGAGGAGGAGATGGAGATCGCATGAGAGGAGAGAGAAGGTGGAGAGGGGAGAGTGAAGGAGAGAGGCTGAGGGAGAGGAAAGTGTTAGGGTTAGGGGTTTACAAAGGGGGGGGCGTTGTTTATTTTTTTTTTAACTAAGCCACCGGTTTGAACCGGCAGGGAATTAATATTTTCCCCACCGGTTTGGTCTAAACCGGTGGCAATACTAATCCTTCAACATCCCGCCCATTTTCCCCTTAATTTTTGCCACCGGTTTTCGAAACCAATGGCCATTGAGCGGTGTCTTTTTGCTTTTTTCTACTAGTGAAAGTGGACAGTTGTGTCGAGTGTGGCCCAGGCCTGCGTTTAACATGGTGTCAGAGCCAGGCCCACGGTTTGGGACCATTAATGGCTTGAGTATATTGCCAGGCCCATGGTTTGGAACCTTTAATGGCATTAAGTATTCTGGGCGAAGTTAAATTGGATCAAGTGATCCTTGAGTAAAGGGACCTTACATGTGAGGGGGAGTGTTGAAGTGTATCACCACATGTAAATATCCCACGTTGGTTGAAGAAGAGAGGCTTAAACACTTTATAAGGCTAAGGGGCTACTCCTCCTATAGCCATATGGTTTTGGGATGGAACCTCCTTAGACTTGTGAAGTGAACTCTCTTTCTTGGTTTGCGGGTGCGGCCCAGGTCCGCGTTTAACACGGTTGGAGGTGATGAGAGAAAATGTGGTGGGAGAAGGGTGGAGGCCATTGTCAGTGAAGAGGAGAGAAAGGGTGGTGATGATGTTTAAAAAAAAAAGTGAGGTGTTGGATGTAGTGGCTGCCATGGTTGAAGTGGAGGAAAGAGGGAGGATGTGGTGGTGGCTGGTAAACAATTATCCATGGGGTTGACTGAGGTGAGGAAGAGGGAAAGAATAAAGGGTATAGTGTAGTGTTATATTGAAATAGATATGAGGGTAAATAAGTAAAAGTGTATTGTTATATTTGCCATAAAAAGAAACAGGTCAAGTAAAAAGAAACTTCCTAAAAAGGAATACAAGTCAAGTAATAAAGAACAGAGGAAGTAGTTTGTTTTGCCCAATCTCGATCACGTAGATGATGATTTAGGGTTGATCTCACGTGAGGAATGAACTAATTAATAAATCAGTAGCTAGTATAATCATATATAAGATGATATAATATATGTAACCTAATATATACATTATACGTACACACAAAAATATATTTTAAACAAATTAAAAGACAATTAGGGCGATTATTTATCACATCTAATTCATTATCAATCCTCATTCAATCTTAGTAAATTAAATCATAATGCTCAACATGAAACATGCAACTTATCCCCCATGCATATTTTTTCATACTTAAAAATCATAAGATCCAACATTTGAGACTAGTGAGAGCTAACATTAAGCATTGCACCCTAAATTAAAACTCTCAAATCCTAAGAATCAACTTTTCTTTGTTTTCAAGGAGAATATCATGGCCTTATTTGGAATCTTCATAATCTACAAAATTGTACCAAACTTTTGTTGAACTCATGACATCAGTCTTCAAAAAACCAAATCTGTATTATTTTTAATCAAGCAATGATAATAAACATGTTCCTAAGTCCAAATAATTGAGAGCTTTTAAAATCCAATTAGTAACATCATTGCTAGACATGAATTTGTTCAATTTGACTTGTTTAATAAACGAGACTGCAATTTTGATTAAATTACTTATTTTATAGACTATGAGCGAGCATTTTTGCAAACGGTATTACTATAGCCAAAGTTCAAGGGAAAACTTTTGTATACACCCGGTTTTCAGTAATTTACTGTACATCGGTTACACTTTTGTCAGATTTAGTGTCACTTTTGTCAAATTTATCAATAAAGCATAAATAACTCTTACATATGTCACGGTAACTTTTGTGCGTTTTAGTGTAACTTTTGCACATTTTATTGTCACTTTATAACGGATGTTCAGTAATTTACTGAACATCCGTTTTATTTAAAAGTTTGTGAAGTTCAAGATCAATTCATCGGCTTAATACAGTAATATAAAAATATACCATCCATTTGATCTCTTCTTTTATTTCAATATTGTAACTTTAATTTTTTAAAATATATATTAATTCTAATAATCTTATTATAGAGAAATGTTTATATACATTGTATACCCAAAAAAAAAATAAAAAACGTAATAATAAAAAAAAATACTATGTATTCTATATGCAATTTTTTCCTTCAGAATTTACCCTATATTATCCGTAAATTAACTTCGGTTACCGGTGACTAATATTTATTTCATTCAATATATACTGAGATATAGATATTGACCACCTATATGGCTATATGAATACGGAGTAGTGGAGTACGGAGTATATCATAGCATACAAGACACATTGAATATGATTCTCTGTATTACTGTATACAATCAACCCAATCTTCTGAAGATTAAAATTTATATCCAAGTTTATATTACTTGTATATCATATCTTTTTTTTCTTTTTTTTTTTTTTTTTTTTTGAAGGAAAGAATGTATATCATACGGAGTATCAAATAAACAATACTAGATGAAGCCCGTGCGATGCACGGTTTGTTTGATTTTTTTTTTTTTTTTTTTTTTTGTATTTATTAGCTAAAATTTGTTATATATTTAGATAAAGTTCCTAATATTAGCTAATGTTTCAAAAAAAAAAAGTTGCTAATATTAAAAGATAATATTTAATATTTAGTTATTTTAAACTTAAAAATCTCATTCGCCAATTTTACTTACGTGGCATTTGAATTATTTAATTCTAAAAGAAATTAATAATCTCTTATTTAATTGGCTATTACTAAGATTTATAATCCTACATGGCGCGCTAAGAAAATTAGATCCTGCGTGGCTCTCTAAAAACTCGGGAAAAAACTCCCCTTTATATATATATATATATTAGATTCTCTTTGTGATTTTCTAAGGTTAACATTTTGATCAAATACGCATGATGTTGAGATACAATTTTATCATTAATTTATCTAATTATATATTAGTACAATTATATGAAATTGATTTTATGAAAGTATACATTATGTCGAATGTAACAATGTATTGAGCAATAGCAATTTTTATATATTAGTAAATTAATCAAGTCAAAATCATTTTGTGTGAAAAAAGTCAAAGTGTAACACTTAAAAACAAACAGAGAGAGTAATTTATAGACAATCATAATTTTCTAATGAAAAGATAGATAATGTAATGTTTGATTGGGAAATAATTAGAATGGAGATGGAGATCACCCCACACACACACACACACCCCAAAATAATAAATAAAATAATAATAATAAATAAATAATAAATAATAATAATAATAATAATAATAATACAATTTAGGGTTGGGCGATTAGGGTTGGGTAGTTTTAGGGTTGATCACCGGCTTCCACGTCAAGTTTCCGGCTTCTTCTCCGGCGAAGTGTTAGGTCTCAGGCAAAGGGCGTTTTCTGGGTTCTTAGCAGCAATTTTCCGTCGACATTCAGGCAGTTTCGGGGCTATTTTCTGAGAGGTTGCGCGAGCATTTCAGCGGTTTTCTGGCAGCATCTACAAGCTTGGTCTACTCTGTTTTTAGTCGTGATTTTGGGTGCGTTTTTTGATCGATTTTGGTGCAATGATCAGGCGGCTTTTGGGTCTGTTTTGAGGGATGTTTTCGGGCTAGTTTCAGGCTGTTTTTCAGGTGACATTCTGATCGATTTCAAGTTGTTTCTGCTCTGTTTTCCATCGTGTTTTTGGGTCTGTTTTAGTCGTGTTTTTGGAGCGTTTTTGGGTGCGGCTTTGGGTCAGTTTTGAGGGCTGTTTGCGGGCTGTTTGAGGGCTGTTTTCAGGCTGGTTTCCTAGCAAATTTCTGTTCGTTTTTAGGGCATACTTCAGGTTCGTACTGCTCGAGTTTAAGGCTGTGGTTTGTGGCAGTTTCAGGTGCAGTTTCGACTGCTTTTGGGTGCAGTTTATGGTCTGTTTCTGGTGCATTTTCCAGCGTCTTTCAGGTCAGTTTTCAGGCGTTTTGGCTCTGGTTTAAGTCTAGTTGTGGACTGGTTTTTCTGGTCATTTTTTGGACAGTTGTTTTGGTGCGTTTTGGTGGTGTTTTTGGTGTGTTTTGGGTGCAGTTTTCAGGCAGCTTTATAGTGGTTTAATTAGCAGTTTCCAAGTGTCACTTGGGAGGTTATTTGCAGCCTATGTCGGGAGTCATTGTGAAGTTTCATTGTCCGTTTGTGGGTCTTAGTGGTTGTCAAGATGGGAGTGGAAATGGCCTTACTCGACGTTCTCTAATCAGGCATCTTAGTGATCGTCATTGTTGTATCGGTGCGCGAGATATCACCCGACATTCTCTTACTTCTAATTTGGCTGTTTATAATGAGGCAGAAGTTACTTTTAGGCGTATGGGGATTTGGTTATGTGGAGTTTGCTATAAAACGCACACGTTTCGTTCTAAGTGTCGTCATGATAGGGATGAGGATGTGTCACCCCCTGATGAAGGAGATGGTATTGTTCGTTTTGTGCTTCATAATTTCAGCAAGCCGCAAGCTCCTTCTTCTTCTTCTCCTGCTCGAGTTGGTCATGTGGATGGTGAGGTGCGAGATAATAACGGCGGTTTTGATGTGGCTCTTCTTGATTGTTTATTCTCTAAGGGGTTTCGCACTGTTAAGTCTATCCCTCCCAAGTGTCGTTTGGGGTTTTCTCGGGTTCTGAAAGGCACTCTTGATAAGGTGATCTCTAAGCCTGATGACATTTCTAATTGGGTCTCTTTGTTGGTGTTACCTCTTTGCATCCTTAAAATCTTTCGCCCGAGGAGTAGTCGTGAGTCTCGGTCTTCGGTCAGACGTCGGCATCAGGAAGAGAGTATTTCCCGTGCTATTTGTTCTTGGGGTGTAGCGGGTGGTAATTTGCAGCTTGTGAGGGAAATTTTGGCAGAGGATTCTCCTACTTTGTCGGCGGTTGATGATGAGGACATTGATTTGGAAGAGCGTAATATAAAGCAGTGTCGTAGGAAGATTTGCGATGGCCATTACACTGCTGCAGTTCGGATTCTTTCTTCTTCAGGCGTTGCTCCTTATAATGACGCCACTCTTGCGGATTTACAGGCCAAGCACCCTTCATCTCCAGCTCCATCCTTGCCTGATATACCTATTGATCACCTTCATCTTGTTACGACTTCTGCTGTTGTTTTGGATCGGATTAAGAGCTTCCCTCGTGGCACATCATGTGGTAGGGATGGTTTGCGTGCTCAACATCTTATGGATTGCTTAAGTGGTGCAGCTGTGGCAGTCTCAGATGAGTTGGTTGTCTCTATTACCGAGGTGGTTAATCTCTTTCTAGCTGGAAGATGTCCTATGGAATTAGGAGAGTACATTGCTAGTGCTCCTCTTACGCCACTTGTCAAGCCCGGTGGTGGTATCCGTCCTATTGCTGTGGGTACGGTTTGGCGGCGTCTCGTTTCGAAGGTGGGTGCTGTTATGGTTGGTCAGTCTTTAGGGAGTTACTTTGATGGCCTTCAATTTGGTGTTGGGGTTTCTTCAGGTGGTGAGGCAATTCTTCATGCGGTGAATCGGTTGATTGAGGACCGTGGTTCTGATGTGGGTCTATCTATGTTGTTGGTGGATTTTCAAAATGCCTTCAATCTGGTTGATCGTTCGGTCATGTTAAGTGAGGTACGTCGCCGTTGTCCAGGCATTTCGCGATGGGTTGAATTCTGCTATTCTAATCCAGCCAGGTTGTACTATGGGGACCAAACCTTATGGTCATCTCAAGGGGTGCAGCAGGGTGATCCCCTTGGTCCTTTGCTTTTTTCTTTGGTTTTACAACCCCTGGTATGTAAAATTAGGGAGACTTTTGATGTATGTCTTCAGGCTTGGTATTTAGATGACGGCACGATTATTGGTGACACTTTGGTGGTGGGGCAAGTTCTGCAGTTGATTATGGAGGAAGGACCTCGTTCTGGGTTATGTCTTAACGTGGAAAAAACTGAAGTTTTCTGGCCTACAGAAGACCCTCGAAGCAGGCTGGTGGGTGTCTTTCCGCCTAATATTGCTCGACCTTTGCGTGGTGTTAGGTTGCTTGGAGGTCCCGCTAGTTCCGATTCTGGTTTCAGTGGTGACCTTGTGATGCAGAGGGTGACCAAGACAATTGTCCTTATGGATAAGGTCGCTATGCTTGATGATCCTCAGTGTGAACTGTTGTTACTTAGGGCATGTACTGGAGTTTCAAAACTCTACTTTGCATTACGTACTTGTCCTCCTAGTACTTTTGAGGTAGCTCAGCGCACTTTTGATGGAGCTCTTCGATCTTCCTTGGAGCGTATTGTTACCGCTTCGGGGCCTGGGTTTGGTGATTGGCAGTGGCGGCTTGCCACCTTACCATTTGCGTTTGGAGGGCTTGGTGTTTATTCTGCAGGTGATGTTCGTCACTATGCTTTTCTTGCTTCTCGGTTGCAGTCTGCTGGGTTGCAGACACAACTTCTTCGGCATGCTGGCATTGTTGGTCTTGGACGAACCTTTGAGGATGCGTTGTGTCTATTTAATGGAACAGTGGAGTCTGACATTTTGAGTAATCCGAGTGTGGTCGCTGCCCCTAAACTCATGAAGAAATTGGCAGATATGTATTTCACAAAGATTACCGCTTCTGCAGAATCTGCTTATTCTTTAACTCCTCGACAATCAGCATTGTGGAAATCACAGCAGGGTGATCACACCTCAGCTTGGCTTCGGGCGGTTCCTATTTCGGGGTTGGGTCAGACGATGAACGCCAAGACTTATCGATGTGTGTTGTCCTATCGGTTGGGTGTTCCTTTATTCTCTGTCTCCACGTCGTGCTCTGCTTGTTCGAGGGTTTTTGCTGGAGATATTTTCGGTGATCACGCGGTGTCTTGTGCTGGTATTGTGGGTATTAAACATCGGCATAATGTTGTTCGGGATACCCTTGTTGATGTTTGTTATCGTTCTGGGATTTCGGCGAGAAAAGAGGTTGACATTGGGTTGGCTGGAGGGAACGACGAGGCCCTCAGACCTGCGGATGTGTTACTTTATTCATGGGACCGTGGTCGCGATGTCTGTGTTGATTTGACAGGGTCTTCTCCTTTGACACAGTCGGGGCTATCTGACTTTATTCCTGGGCGGGTTGTGGCTGATGCTGCTCATCGGAAGCGGGTTAAGTATGAAGCTCGATGTCAGGCTATTGGATATGGTTTCATACCCTTCTCCTTTTCTTCGCTTGGGGAATTAGAGAAGGAGGCTGTTGCGTTACTGAAGCGGATTCAGAGGTTCTCGACGACGCAAGACATTGGGGCTCGTGCTGCAGCTCATATCTTCACTAGGGTAGGTTTTGCTATAGCTAGAGGAGTGGGGGCCCAGATTGTATCTCGGCTTCCCACTAATTTATTGTAGGTTGTATGACTTTTGTTTTTGAGATATAATAATAATACTAATAATAATAATAATAATAATAATAGTAATAATGGTAGTGTAAATCTACGTTTGGGCTGCCCAAAAAACTAGAGATTCCAAAAATTACCTATAACAAGTACAAGTATTTTTTTTCCACACATGTCAATCTATAATTTGAATCACTACTGTTTTCAATTAACATAGCTAAAATTATGTATAAATTTGATATTATATATTTTGTATAAATTATGTCAAATCCAACAAGATTTTACATTAGTAACATTGCTTATATTTATTTCTTAGCTATAAATTATCATAGTAGTCAAAGTATGTGAATGGTGCATAAATTGAAGTGTTGCAATTTTTTTAATTTTTTTTTTTTAAAGTACTTGTAATAGAGGAATTACATAATATAGAGAATTGTTGACTTTACAAGGTATTAATCAAAATAATTTGAATTTTTTTTTTTTAAAGATGAAGTTCTTTTTTCTGGATATTACCGTTAGCTAATTAATTATAAAAGGTCATGTAAGATAGAATTATTTTTATAATATACTCCGTTGTAAAGTCAACCTATACAAATTACTTGAGTTGGGAAATTTTGAAATCAGACAAGTTCACAGCGAATGAATAACCATGATAAATTGTCAGATTGATGATTATTTAGCTAAGAGTATTAAAAAATTGTGTTTTAATTTTTTAAAAAGGTTTGAGAAGATTCGCTTTAAAATTTAGCTAGGCAAGAATAATATGGGCCTCTTAAAGGATCTGATGAGCTTTATACGAACAACCTCTTAGCCCAACTTCAATAGACTATTTCATAAAATGATAAGTTTAACTGGCTTGGCTGGAATCAAGCCCTTAGTAAACATTGTCAATACTTTTTTGGTCCTAGTTTTGTCCAAATTTATATGATGCCTTGAGTTTGGTTAAAATTTGAAATATTGAATTTGAAAAGCCACTATAAAATGCTTGGTCACCTTTATATCTTGTACTTTGTAAAATAAATTGCTAGTTAGTAGAGTTGGGCATGAGCTGCGCCGATCCACCATGAAAATTGCCCAATATAGCACAAACTTGTCGTAAACATGGCATGACATGACAAGAAATACTGATGAGCCATGAATCTTGCATTGACATTATTTTCAAATTTTTTACGAGTTGGACACAACACAATCCCGCGCATAGACCAGCTTATTTCTAACAGATAACATAAAAATAAAAAGACGCTAATTAAAGGGTCCTTGCTCCATACCACAACACTTGCAGGTTGCAGCCCCATTTTATGTAAGGTCAATATGAGATCTACATGGTACAGCACAACTTTTCCTTAGTCCATTATATAGGCATGACTGTTGAGTAGCATGTGTGGGCTTGGCTTGCTCAGCCCAACTCTTCTTGTTAATTAGGATTGTTATCATAGTAGATCAAACATACTCAACTTGATGTAGATTGACAAACGCAAAAGAAAAAAGATATGGCCTGATTTGAAAGTGGGATTAGTGTGGTCTATTATAGTAGTCATGATTTTGATAAAATGAGTAATACAACTGTGTTAACGTTCATCTTTTAAAAAAGGGTTTTAGGGCTAACTGGGTCTAATTGGGGTTGATTGTGTTCAATCAAATAAAATGTATATATAACATACAACATCAGGGGTAATCAGATTTAATCAAGGTTAATAAGTTAACTTCTGATCAAATTAAGTAAAAATTACATAACGTACTCTAAAAATAAAATAAAGAAAACATGGACTTAGTTTAGAAATTTTCACACTTCTTACTCCTTATCAAATCATATTAAGCTAATATCATACTCCGTATTATTAATTTCTCCACTAGTCAGACAATATTATATATGAAGTACTAGAATTTGCAAACTCTTAGCTTACTCCATCTAAGAAATAATGGAGATTTTGTGGAAATTAATATTGCTTTCATTGTCCTCCCCAATGGACAATGGTCATGATACATGCTACATGCAAGTATGCAACATGCGAGCGTAAACTGATACGGGTTACGGAGTATTGGAGTTGTGCAGTGTTTTGGTCTATGCGATATGAATTGTCAAATGTCAATAGCTTTCCTCAATCCCCCGATATAATGATAGACAAGTAGAAAACGACATAATGAAAAATGAAAACAAGTATACAAGTACCATAGTTAGTTAGTGATTAATGCATTATATGCGGAGTATAACTAACAAATGTTGACTGCCAAAAGAAAACAACAAAATATGCTAGACATTCTATATATTGCAGGTTGCAGACCATAGGTTAAACAATTGTGTGTGCCCTTTCTATAGGCATAAGTGCATAACTACATACAAATCCAAATATGACGGGTGGTTACAGTTTTATGTATTTACCATGGAACTTAATTATCCTAATTGAAAAGGATATATGGAGTATTTCGTATTACTCCTTATTTATTATTTATTATTTATTTTTTTGTTATTTACTATGTTCATATTTCAAAGATAAGTGATTTTAACTTTATTTAACTAAGACTAATACGATAAACACTATTCCTAACAGTAACTGTTCAATATGTACATAAAGGGGCCAAGCTCACTTGTTCGATTCTTTGAGACCGAGAAAGGCTTATTGCCCATGCAATAAAAATTGTGATTTACTCATGTTATAATTTTATTTTTTTTAATTGTAATAATTATGTGTTATAATTAATAAATTGTAGTAGCTACTCTATACCTTTTATTAGAAGTTGTTTCAAATAATAGCTTCCAAAATCCAATACCTCTCTAATTCACATTCATTAGCTGTCTAAATCTCCTAAAATACATAAATCTATTTACTTGTAGGGCCTGTTCTCTTCATATTATTTTAGTTCAGTTTAGTTAATTCTTAATTTCTTTCTCTCATAAAATATTCAGTTCAGTTTTTAATTTCTTTCTCTCATAAAATATTCAGTTCAGTTCAATTCAATTCCAATAATTTCAGTTCAGTTCAGCCCAGCTCAGTTCAGTTCAATCAATCAGAAGAGGCTCGTACTCTTGTAACTAAATATGTCATTTTTTGAACTTTTAAACACAATTCACTAAAACCAAAGTATAAGGGCCTGTTCAGATTTACTTAATTTCAGCTCCAATCAGTTCAGTTCAGTTCAGCTTCTAATTTCCCTCTCTCATAAAATATTCATTTCAGCTCAATTCAGTTTAGTTCAGTTCAGCTCCAATCGGTTCAGCTCAATTAAGTAAATGTGAACTGGCCCTAAGAGTAATAAGACAATCTTTTAGAAATTGAAATGAGGGATACGAGTACCTTGTTTCAAAAATTAGGAAGTAGTCCGTACTAATTAAGTGGAACAGGCCCAAATGAACACTCCAAAATAAGAAGAACTTGAGCAAACAAGAGCTGAAAAGACAGTCAAAGTGTCAAAGTCAACGATTATAAAAAGAAGAGCCAATATCAGAAGAAATGCAGGTGCAGAGCACGTGATGAGCTGTCTATATAGGGAGTTGAGTCAGACAGACAGTGTACTTGCCAACTAAGCAGCCCCGAATTGTCCGCCGTATTGTAGTGGTAGCCAGCCCAACTCATCACGCGCATCTCACGTGTCTTTTTATAACTTTTTTATTTAAAACATTTATTTGAAAGATTTTTGTTAAAATTGATATTTATGCATGTCATATTATTGCATTAGAAGGCGCACCTAAAAGACCTAGTAAATCATAGCTATAATACCTGCATGTTCGTTAAAAATCGTTATTCGGTTTAATTTTCAACTTTTTTTTCTCATTCTTTGTGTTCTTTTCATGCATTCTCATTGCTCCTTCCCTAATTTTTTGCACCTTTTTTCAGGAATTTCCCATGTAACTACGCCTCACGCCCATTTAAAAAATTCACTATGTTTCAAAATACCATGTTTGGACTTTGGTGGTTGTAAAACTATTTACATAAGGTAACTCTTAACATAACATCATATGCAAAAAAAAAAATAACATAACATCATATGCAAAGTAAAAGTGATAAAATAGTGAGATTGTGGAGCTTCAACTTGAACCATATTCAAAAGATCGATGATCTTTCAACTAATATTTTTTTATTGTTCAAAGCTCAACTTGGTAATATTAAATCATACGATTAAAAATTGAGCCAAGATTAGTATGTTACAAAGTTTAGCTTTCAACTTGCACAACCTGTGGCCGGCCAACTCTCTATGTGCAACACCGCAACCCTTACCTAGATACAATTTTATATACTTCTTTGGTTCTTTATTAATTGCAAAGTTAGGGTTTATAATCCATATTTCATATTATTAATTAATTAACATTATTTCTATAAAATCATCATGCTCATAAGCTCATTTCTATCTTAATCCCTAATATGAAACACTTTGACAAATGCCATAAGGATAAAGCATGCATGGATTTCTTATTCAATGAAAAGGACTTATAAAACTACGATAGAAACCAATATGATTAAAAAACGCATATTATTTGAGGAGAAGAAGACTTTAATTAATTAGTAGTCCAATTGATTGACGTATCCTAGATAAAATGAAGCATGCAAGATTGCAAGTTGATTGTTGAGTCACAAAAAGAAACATGCAAGAGCAGCAGCAACAGCAGCAGCAAGCAAGTAGCTAAATTAGTATAAAATTCCCGTTAATTAGGGCGTAGGCAGGATCTTCTGAAGGATTCAGCATTTTGTCCAATCTTACAACATAAAGATATAAAAGTTGCTTCTATAAGTTCTGCTTTTTTGTAACATAATTATAACAATAATAATCTTTCTACTATTATTTTCATTTTTTTTTATGTGGTAATGTGCGTCATGCTTAATTTGTTTCCTGTCCATTTCCACGCCTTTGTTTCATGCCTTTATATTATCCTTATTCCAATGTGGATTTTTAGTTTTTATTAGTGGATCTTCCATCCATTGATCAATTGCTTTTTCTTCATTTTACAGGGTGGAGTATATTGTATACGGAGTACTCCGTAAATCTTATTATAAAGCGAGAATTACCTATAAAAAGATACAAATAAAGTATCAAGTAAAATTTGATCTAATGAAAAAGTTTGTATCTCATAATTACGTGGTTGTGGAATAAGACCCCACTAGAAGCTCTTTACGTGGTGATTTCCTTACCCTTTTCCCTACTCCCAAAGTTCTTAGTCCACTAATTCGCGTGGATCGGATGAACCTATGAGAGGTTTTGACTCAATAGGGTCCTCCTTACCAAACCGAAGAAGAAAAAAAAAATGAAGTACTTCACTATGTCTTAAGTGTAGTGATAAAGCCGTGAATCATATCTAACTAATTTAACTAAGAAAGTCTTTCATTTATACTCGTAGTTAGTACGGAGTACACTGTATGATTGTGTTATCATGTGATTCATGTCTGCATATATAATTGGTGCTAATTTCTTTCTAAGTTCATATGTAAGGCATTTAGTTATGCAATTTGAAAAGCCAATTATTACTGCTTTATTCATCATTGACTAGCTCACAATTATTCAGCAAGTATTAAAGTCTGAGCAAAATTCTTTCACTCACGGAAGAGGTTTAAAACAGAAATACAGTAGTACATTTTGTACAAGAAGCATGAAGTACTATATGTTTTATGACCGTGAATTATAAAAAATTAAAATGGGACAATTTAAAAAGTTAAACTACAACCATTCCTGTTCATCATTGAGATTTTATGATTCTCAGTATGTTTTTTATTTTTGTTAAATTATACTCTAATGAGTACTTTGAATCTTTGATATTGGAAAAAGTAAATAAAATATTACTTCCTCTGTCTCTTTATAATTGCAACACACACTTTATCACGGTATTTTAGAAAAGTAGGCCTCACATGTCATAATACACGTAAAATGGGATTAAAAATTTGTTAGGAGTATAATTAAGTGGGTCATGTGTTTTAATTAAAGGTAATACTACAATTTTCACCATAAAAACCTTCCTTTTATGGTGTGTTGTAACTATTGAGACATTTTCATTTTTAAAAAGTGTTTTAACTATATAAAAAAAAAATAACAGAGGAATTATCTCATTGTTTTCACCCTTTAAAAAAAAAAAAAAAAAAAAAAAAAAAAAAAAAAAAAAAAGAAGAGAGTATTAAATTAAATTGAGTATAAAGTTTAATTTGAATTTTTACTAAGGATTGACATGTCATGGTAGTTGATTAGTCTTATGAGATGATAGTAAAAAAGATCAAATTTTGTTCACATCCATTTTGTTGCTCTAATTAGAGTTTTTTTTTTTTTTAAATACATTAATAATCTAATTTTATGTCTAACTTAGGTTGCTATGTCTTTAATATAAAAACAAATTAAATACAGAGTATATAAATAACGTAAGTAAACAAATATTCCAGGGTGAAGTAATTTTTTTTTTATCAATATGTATTCAAGCGTGAAAATTTCCAGCCCTTATTGTGTTCATTTACAAATTCTCAATCAATTTCCACTTTACAAGTTAATGGCCTGTTCTCATTGACTGAACTCAGCTGAACTGAACTGAACTGAACTGAACTGAAATGAATATTTTATAAGAGAAGGAAATTAGGAGCTGAATTGAACTGAACTGAACTGAACTGAATTGAGCTGAACTGAACTGAACTCAACTGAGCTAAACTGAACTCAGCTGAACTGAACTGAATTTCAACGTAAGAGAACAAGCCCTAAGTAGTGTACTATTCCTCTTAATCACTCATATTAGTGGCAAAATTACGAGGTCCAGATTCATAGATATCTAACATAAGTAAACATGTATTTTATTAGATTAATTTGTGTTTCTAGCTTTTGATTGACAGAATTATCAATTCTTGACAACAGTTTCTACTAAAAGCAAAGATTATATTGCAATGAACTAATGACCTTATCAATCAATTATAAAAATTAAAATGATAAATTGATAGATGATCCAATTGTTGAAGACAAAGAGTTATAATAAGGTGTTTGGATCACGCAATCAATGAAAGCAACCATACCAATTAGTATCAACCATATTCGACAACATGATGGTGTGTTTGTCTATTTGACAAAGCTAACAACAACACACAAAAGCGAAATGTTACCATTTTCATGTATATTATTGACAACGTCCTATGAAATTATGAATAGGTCTATGTTTACTCCCTAATGTTGTCACTATGAGTTTTGAATTTTCCTGATTGATACGATGCAATAATTCTTGTAAAGGATAACTATGTAGTGATTTTTCAAAGTGCAATATTAAGAAAAGTTGATATATACAAGTTGAAGTAGTTTCTTCTTTCTTATATCAAATCAAATATTGTCCTTTTAAAAAAAGTGATACTTTCTTTGTTTTTAAACAATCGCAACACTTGTGTTTGTGTGTAGCATTAAGAAGACAAATAAATAGTACATGGAAGTGAAAAGTCTATCATGCAAGTAAGATCATTTACCGGAGAGAAAAACAAAACGAGTACTACGTGTAAAAAATTAGCACACCCTCCATTCTCTAGATCTGATCCATTAGTATTTTTTACACTATTCACTTGACCTGTACTGTTGTGACTAATGTTGAAGCATTTCACTAAATATTATGGTGGTGTCTTGTGTAATTTAGCCTCATTTCTTATGTAATTTATCCTAAAAATTAATAAGTTCATGCTCGAATTTGTTAAGTTAAATTCAAAAGTTTTGGTATTATGTTTAATATTAACCCAAGATTGAACTCGAGTTGAGCTCAATGGAGCATAAGTTTGATTGAGTTGAGTTCATGTAGCTCAAGACTGAATTACATTCATTGTCATCAGTGTTACTCTCAAGACCGTACAAGAGTTTGCCAAAATAAATACCCCATCCGAAACCCAAAAGCTATCAACAAAAAAGCCTTGGAATTGACCCAAACTTCATCCAATACGTAAGAGAAGAATGATCTCACTAAACCTTGTCTTAATATGCAAATACCATTTCTTTAGAATTGACTATAAGTTAAAGTAGTTAACCCAAAGTCTCGATTTATAAATCACACCCCACTATATAACCCCACCATTAACCTAGTTAAGCAATAATCCAATTTCATAATTGAAAATTCCACTTTAATAATACTCTTCCAAGGTCCCACTTAACACAAAACATAAACATTTCAAATTAACAAAAATAAAAATGAGAAGAAAGACAGAATTGAAGTCAATTTGTCGGAATAAACTGGTCAACCAATTGAACTAAACAAAGCATATTTTCTGTACAAAAGATATTGATGTATGAAACCAAATTATACCTCTAAAAAACCTAAATTTACCCCCTATTTCAAGCAATTTGACCAACTATTCTTAATTTCTTCACACACCCTTTTTTCCCCAACTTTTTTTTTTTTTCAAAATTCCTCCCTTTAACAACATACTTACCCTTTTGAATTGGTCCACTGGCCCCCACACTAACATGTTTTCCTTTGCCAACTACTTACTACTAACCAAATCTGCCTCTAGATCTAAATAGTACTTACTAATTCTAATTAATACTAATTTAATTTCCACCTTTATGTACAAAGTAGGGACTAATTTGCCCAAACCACAAGCAAGGTATATGCCAAGCCAAAGGTAGTGGGTATGCACTGAACTTCATTCTTCACTTTTCCCATACAACAAATTTATGTGCCTTTGAGTTGGCTCTAAGAATGTGATCTGATCAGCCCAAGGTTGTATAGATTCTTCCTTACTAAGCTCCCCAGTGATAGTAACATCGCCCCGCCTACGCCTGCTCCTGCCTCGTCCCTTTCTGGACTTTGATGATAGATTAGAGGCAACTCCTTCACCTTCAAGTTACTCAGACCAATTTTTTCCCTGACTGCGTCGACTGTTTTTGAATCCGGAGTGTATCCTTCTGCATCTGTTACGTAAAAGATGTTTTGAGCCATATCTTCTGTTGTGGAGATCTCTGCTCTAGCAACATTTAGGCCATTCTCTCGGAATGTTCTTGTTACATCTGCTAGTAGACTTGGACGATCCTCTGCATAGAGTTCTAGTCTCACACCCTGTAATAACAGAAGACAAATAACATCAGTAACTGTCATTTCATAACATTAGATGAAAATTTTTGTACGAGTTGCCTAACAATTAGGTGACAAACACCATGTGAAATGAATGTTACGCCCTCAAAGTGGTAGCTAATATCCTAATATCAAGTAATTAGACTAAAATGGCTAAACAAGATAACTAGATAGAGTTCGATTTGGTAAGGAAAAACACATAAATATAAACTAGTAACATAGATGGATGTAGGGGAATGAATCAGGATTATACCTGAGATGATCTCCTCTGAATAGAGGCTTGTAAACACTGAACAACTCGTTGCCTTTCAGCATCAGAGCTAATTGGAGTACCATCTGTATGCCTAATGTAAAATTCCTGAAAAACAGAAACAAACAGAGCAATATTAACAAACTGTCTCACATGAAAATCATCCATTTACAATCAAACAAAACACGGAAGGTGCTCGAATATATACCAGATAAGCTCGGCTCCCTTGAGTATTGATTGTGCCATGAAAAACGACATATTCCATATCCGTCAAGGTACAAACAACATCGAACAAGATCTTAGGCCGATCTTTGCATTGAATATTCACAACCGAGTACCCTCTCTCGTTCCAATTTTGGACACTAACATCCGGAAAATCATATTTCATAGAGCTGGTAGATGGAGTTCTCTCATAATCGCGATCATCAAACATCATTTGATGAAGTCTTCGCTCAGTATGAGTAACAGCCATCGAAACAGTAGTCTTGGCACTCCTAATGTCATTATCCCCCTTAAGAACAGGCCTTAACCTCGCCTCGATTCTCCTAATCCTTTGCGAATCCTCGATTTGGCACCCGGAATCACAGTCTTTAACATAGATAAGGGAAGCAATTCTTCCATTGTGAGTCCATACTTTAGCATCCATTACAGTACAATTCAAATCTGCTAATACAGCAAACACCTCTGATAACAGACCTATTCTATCTGTGCCTGTTAATTCTAGAGCCGTAACGCCTTTGTATTCGCAGGATCGCGTAAAATGAATGCTACCAAGTGACTGTCAATAACATAACCAAAATAGGAAACATATCAGCTATCACCCCTCTATTCCGAATCAATAATCACGTTCATAGTGTAATTTAAACTAGTAACGCGACAATTAAATCCAGACAAATAACAAAACCCGAAATAATTAGTTAATTACCTGTTCCATGTAGCTAATAACGCTTTCATCTTTCAATTTGTTTCCGTTAAGATCAGTTACATGGAAAACTGCAGGACACAAAATTAAAAACAGGGTTAAATTTTTATTACAAAAATTAATGAAAATGGTATCTTAAATTTCTCAAAATTAATTTTAATTACTCACCATCCATGAACCATCTGCCATCGGAAGAAATATAAGCTTTCTTAATGGAAAGATTAAGATCTGTAATCACTTGAACCGCTTCTAATAGAATCCCATGTTTTCTAGCACTATCAACCTACCAAAAATGAAATTAAATCAAATTAATAAATAACATATTTTCCTATATTATAAAAAAAATTAACTAAATAAAAACCCAGAAATTATTTTAATTAGAGAAGGTTAACTAAAATTACCTTAACAAGGGTGGAATTAGGACAAACAGCATTGTCAATTGCAACTCTGTAAAAAAAAAAAAAAAAAAAAAAAAAAATTAAGGATTAGATTATCAGAAAATAAAAGTATTAAGACTATTACAGATACTTAACCTTGCCAGCTCAGCTCAGTTGCCACGTCAAGAAAGTTTGTTATAACAAACTTATTGCTGATTCCTTTTCTTTGTATTAAAGGCTGAATTTAGTTTTCTGGTTGTTAGATAATCACAACAACTTTTACAGATTTCTTTAATACATTTTTCTCTCTCTTCTTTCTGCTATAAACTTCTCTCTCTAAAAGCTTGCTGTAATCTTCAGAAGTTCATCAATGGAGTTTATGCTATTCTATTAGTTTTCCTCTGTTTTCCAGATTATTTTGCCATATTTTGTCAAAGACAATTAATTACTCGTATATTTTTATGTTTGTGTTTTTTTAATAATAAAAGCTTTGAAATTCAAAATTTTTTGAAGGTGTGAACGGAAAAAGTCGGTGACCGGTCGCTTTTTTTTTTCTGGGAGAATTTTAAAAGATGGCGAGCTTCTGGAAAATACCGAAAATCTTAAAGAAGAAGCAACCAAAAAAATAGTCTAAAATTAATACAACACTAAAATGATTATCAAACATTTTGAAAATAAATTGATAAATTACCCAGAAAATAAATGATTCAAAATGATGAATTCCTGAAAAATTTATAACAAAATGATATATTCCTGAAAAAATCAAAACAAAATGATGATAAGAAGAAGAACAAACCTGGGTGTATCTAAGCGCAAAAGAAGCTTCTCGAATTCATTCAAACAAGCAGGCCACTCCATAACCAAATATTAACAATAATCTGATATTCTCTCCTTAAAACGACGTCGTTGATAGAATAAAACCCAGAAAAATAGGAGGATAGTTAGTTGAGAGATTGTCCGAGGTTGGAGGAAGACGAAGGAGAAGAATAATAAGTTTTGTAAAATTTTCTCTCTCTACTGTGAGGAATGAGGAAGGAGGAGCGGAAACCACGGTTTCTAAATTGTTATAAAGAGTTGGTATTTATATTCAGAAATTTCTTAGTTTTCTCTCTCCTCTTAATATGGTAACTTATTTTTTTTTTTAATGATTTTATGGTCTCTCTTCTACTTTAAAAAGACATGAATTTTTTAGGGTCGGGTTTTTTACTAGCCGTGGGCCACGACTGTGCCTCTACGCAAATTGTATGGGGTCCGCGAACATCACCTCCTGTGCTTAACTAACTTAAGCAGCTTACTAATCCGTCTATTTAAACAATGATTATACATTTAAGAGTCTTTAGCTAATCGTATTTAGTTAGGTAATGTAACTATGTTCGTGATTTGTGTGATTATATACGGTTAGTCATTTTAATGCATGTAATGTGTGTTATACACGTGCACGCGCTACACACTATATGTATCTATTTATGGAAAGTTTCACTTATGAAGGGATAACTGCAAATGTAATTTGAGCGGTTGTTATGTCTGGTTTGTGGGGAGCTAGTAAGGGTAATAACTCATTTACCGAACATTTTCATATTGTTTTGTAAATAGTTAACACTATCTAACAATAGAAGACAATTAATACTTTTAACTATACTAGCAAAGAGCTAAATATGATACGACTTTTGTTTATTGCATAATCCAAAAAATCATAAAGTTAGATTGGTTAGGAATCTTTTATTTTTAGCTTGTTTTTGTTAAACTTTGAGTACTTAATTTTGTTAATTATATGTACTATAATTAAAAATATTCTTAAAAATTGAGCCGAATATTTGCTTTAAAATTTACCATGTAGAATCTTTGCCTTAACCTCTCCCCAAAAGAGATTACAGGCCCGCAGCAACCCAACCAATGAGAGGAGTTTTATGTTGGTTGTTGGTGAGGAAGTACTAATGTAGGTTTGATATGTATTTGCAAATACATATCAAACTTTAAAATATTAAAAAATATTGTAAAGCACATGGGGGTGAGAGAAAGGATGAGAGAGATGGGCACGTGGGACCAGTTTTAAATGTACCACTGAAAGCTTATATAATATCATTGACTGTGTAGTGATACTATTTCTACACGTAGTTAGTACCACTGAATGAATATATAGTACCATTGAATGAATATATAATACCACTGAATGTTCAATGATACTATTTGATCATCTAGTGATACTATTAATCACCTAGTGGTACACTTAAATCCAGCATATGGGAGTATAAAAAAGGAGGAGAGAGATGGGTAAATTTCATGTGAAATATCTCTTATGCCCCTTGATATGTATGTACAGGTACTTATCAAACCTCCATTTGGAAGGCCTCGTGTAGGTAGAAATATTTTTTACATGTTGGTTGGAATTTCCAGCTCGGATGACGCGTGGCTTATTTACGTAATTGGTACTTTGCTTAAATTCCACTCTAAGAGACATTCTCATGCAAATCAACCCCCCCCCCCCCACCCCAAAAAATATAAAATTAAATAAAATTGTTTAATTAATCAATAAATAAAATTATCTGAAAACATTATGTTTTTGAACCGTTGCCAATATATTTTGCAAAATCTCCAATCCAATATTGCTTTCCCTTTTATAATCATGAGATTTTTTTTTTTTTTTTTTTAATTGCACCAAAAAATGCAATCATCAGATTTTCTACTTAATATATTTATAGAAGAATTACAATAATAAAGAAAAGATTCTTATCATATCTATATGATAATAAAATCAATAAATAAATTTCCATCTTAAGGTTTATGTTTCCTATTTTACATCATTTTTTTTTTTTTTTCTTTCCATAAAAGTTGACAGAAAATAATTATACTTGTATATATTAACATATGTTTGTAGACATGTATAAGATTACGCTCTTATCTTTTATAATACGATGAATCTTTTATAATAAGAGATTCTTATCAATATACAAAACATACATATCCACAAGATCATAAGTATCCATTTATAATAAAATCAAATGTATGTGTAAGGAATCACTCACGATTGAGCTTATGCAAATATATCAATAATCTACTATGATCCTAATTTAAAAGGAATAAAAGGGTTGATGTGATTTTTTCCTCGATTCTATTCTTTACCTTTATTAATTTCATTCTTATAAATAATACAGTAATTTGTAACGTGCTTATTGTTAAGAAAATACGAACTAACCTAATTAATTATTTGATGACTTTATGAGTTAAATACTTAAATATAACTACCATTGTTTTATTATGAATTTAAATAACATTCATTTCTCAAGTACATTACATTATGGATGGACGGAAATCATTGATGTTAAGATTTAGTGAAAAAGTAGGAAAAATGCATGTCGAAATCAGAGTGTAATTGAAGATACTCCATGCAGCTAGCATCGAAAGGCGAATCTCACGTAGAAATTTGATTAGTGTGATGTGGCTCTTGGCTCTTGCATCGTTGGAGGAACAATCATTTATGTTTCCATACGAGAAGTGAAAATTGGGTAACTTGATGCTTTTATCAATTTGCACTGTAATATGTGATATAATTACAGTACAAGAAAGCATCATTATCCTACATTTCGAATTCTATTCTTTAATCAATTTAACATATATAATTTTACGGATTTACATTGAATTTAAACTGATTGAAATATATTTTTATATCTTAGAGATTAAAACTAATTTGAATATTATCAAATTACTCGTATTCTTAATCCATGTGAGGTCCATTTTTATTTTACTCCTATTTTTGGTTTTATCCATATGAATTATTTATTTATTTTGAATGTATCTTATTTAGGAGTAATTTCTTAATTTAATGTAAACTCGTTAATAATCCATACAAGTTAATAATTTTTAAAAAGATTTTTATACATATATTTCTATATACTCCAATACGTAATATTTTTATCATGGGAAAAGTGATATAATTACTTCTCTATGCTTATTGCTCTAGTTTCACATGACTTTGATTGTTATGATCAGTCTTACATATGTGTAATGTATAAATTCAAATTAGGAAAGATTCAACATAAAGTACATTGTATTTTGGATTGTTGTACAAAATTCGACTAACCTATAAATTGTAGAAGGAAAATAAGTTATTATGATGTACACTGTGAAATAATTGGATCGATTCAATTTAATAATATATCCAATGCACTATATATGATATGTCATTTTAGTTGGGAGGGAGTATAAATGATACAATAAATTATTTGCTTAATGATGCAACATTACTTTCTTATAATAAGCATGATATCTTTGCTCAAGATCAT
Source organism: Chenopodium album (assembly GCF_948465745.1). Taxonomy (NCBI): domain Eukaryota; kingdom Viridiplantae; phylum Streptophyta; class Magnoliopsida; order Caryophyllales; family Amaranthaceae; genus Chenopodium; species Chenopodium album. The sequence goes on along the minus strand of NC_137853.1, from coordinate 8,914,766 downwards.
CACTATGTAACAACGAATTGAGCTAATATGTACCTAATCCTCCATGATTAGCATATCCTTCACACCAATATTACATGTACATGATCAGTGCACGGTACACGTACTAATTCTACATTTGATCGTTGTAACAAGCCAAAATGACCTAACCATATACTTAAATAGTTAATAGGGTATAGTTGTCATTTCTTAATAAGACAATAACATAAGATTAAAAATAGAAACCAACCTTTTTGATGACTAATGTTTACCCAAAGTGGAATAAGTGAACTGTAAAGCACACAATAGACATTCTTCCACATTCTAAGAAGTTATTTAGGTACTTTAATTGTAATTACATCCATAATTAACGAATTTAATTACGTCAATTATTCTAAAAAACTTTACACTATACGGATTTGTGGACCCTCATTATATATCCGCCTTCTTTTCCTTGATTGGTGGCTTCAATTTTAAACGGTGTAGATGGGGGCCACGTATTGAAATACTCGTATGATCAGAGTTATCAGACGGTCCAAAATTGCTGCTATAGAATTAGAAATACTTAGGACCCTCCATGTGGGGCCCAGGTAAGATGACTTTGATCCTAAGCATCACATGCACCCAATCAGAAAACACGTTTCTGGTTCTACGTTGTGTGTCTGTTTGTAATGACCTACTTTTGTGTCCACGTGGCAGCATCAGAACGGTGTGTTTGTGATGTGTAGTGGAGCTGCGTTGCACCAGATCATTATCTCCGACCTTATTAATATGCTTCTTAATGGATGAGGTAGAATTAATTTTAGCTTGTTTTCAAAATGTTGATTGGAAAATTTAGTATCTCGTGGTGAGGGAATATAATTTTGATGAGTATCAAGGAGGAATATGGTAACTTTAATGATTAAAATAATGCTTTTAAATAATTGGATCCATCTATAAACATCGAACCATGTAGCATTCATCGAATATAGTTCTAAACTAAAAGATTTTTCGAGTGAAACTAAAGCTTTCTATATATTGATTGTATTTACTTTGGTGTGCATTCTTTTCATCTAATTAAATACATCAAATTATCCATCTAAAATATTGTAGATTAAGGGTCTGTTTTGTTTAAATTATTTTCAGTTCAGTTCTGATAAATTCAGTTCAATTCAGCTCAGTTCAGTCAATTAGAACAGACCCTAGTTCTGTCTACCAATATCTTAATATGAGTAAAATGAAACCTTTTTTTTTTTTGACGGGAGAGTAAAATGAAACTTATTTGAACTTACCTGTGTTTAGAAATCAATGATAGAAACGGTATTACTGGTAGACATTGTCTATGAATATTTTTCCCTTTTTGTTCTTAATTGTAAGAAATTCTCTACCATATACAGTGTTGATTATATCAAGTAGGAAATGATAAAACTAATCATAATTTGATTCAGATCAATTCAATGTTGATTTGATCAATTAAAGATGTATGGTTCAAAAAAATAAATTGGACTACTATGAACATGGACGTACAAGAACGAGTAATTGTCATTTGTCAACAAGTCAACTCTTGTAAAGATCAAAGTTAGCTGTAAATCAGAAAGAGAAAGAATCAAATCAATCAATCAATCAATCAAAGCCTTAATCCCAAAAGTGGGGTCGGCTAACATGAACCAAATTTGATTATTCCGTGTAGTCATCAACATAAATCTTTCTCCTCCATCCCTTACGATCCAAAACTTCATCCTCACGTAAATCCATGCACTTCATATCCTTCCTCACTCCTTCCAACCAAGTCATCTTTGGTCTCCCTCTTCCTCGTTTAATCCCTCCATGGTCCCACTCTTCCACTCTTCGCACCGGTGCACCCTCGGGTCTCCGTCTTACATGTCCAAACCAACGCAGACGATTTTCCCTTAATTTATCTACAATGCCCGCCACACCTACTTTCTTGCGAATAACCTCATTTCTGATTCTATCTCTTAAAGTGTTTCCACACATCCACCTTAACATGCGCATTTCCGTAACCTCCATCTTTTTAATATGCTCTTTCTTAGAAGCCCAACATTCTGTACCATAGAGCAACACTGGTCTTATGGCAGTCCTGTAGAATTTTCCCTTCAACTTTAAGGGAATGCTGCGGTCGCATAGCACTCCCGTGGCCGCTCTCCATTTAAGCCACCCTGACTTAATCCTGTGGGTCACGTCTTGATCAATGTCACCATTCTTCTGGATGATCGACCCTAGGTACTTAAAACATTCACTCATGGTCAAATCCTTTCCATCCAAACTCACCACTTCATTGCTTGTCCCCCTCTGAGTGCCAAAACGACATACCAAATATTCAGTCTTACTCCGACTTAGCTTAAACCCTCTAGATTCCAACCTTTGCCTCCATTGCTCCAACTTGACATTAACCCCATCCTTAGTCTCATCCACCAAAACGATATCATCTGCGAACAGCATACACCATGGAACCTCATCTTGAATTGGTCTAGTTAATTCGTCTAGAACCGTTGCAAAAAGAAAAGGGCTTAATGCAGACCCTTGATGCAATCCGATTGTAATAGGGAAATCTTTTGTCAACCCTCCGCATGTCCTCACATTTGTTGACACATCCCGATACATATCCTTAACTAGGTCTACATACCTTCGTGGGATACCTTTCTTCAACATTGCCCACCAAAGTATCTCTCTTGGCACCTTGTCATATGCCTTCTCTAAATCAATAAAGACCATATGAAGATCTTTCTTCTTTACCCTATAAAACTCCATCATTTGTCTTATCAAATGGATTGCCTCCATAGTAGATCTCCCAGGCATAAAACCAAATTGGTTATCTGAAATGCTTGTGCATGCCCTCAACCTTTGTTCAATCACCCTTTCCCACAACTTCATAGTATGGCTCATAAGCTTAATTCCTCGATAGTTAGAACAATCTTGAGCGTCTCCTTTGTTTTTATAAACCGGGACCAAGGTGCTCTTCCTCCAATCTTGTGGGATCCTTGTAGCCGTCCATATCTTGTTGAAAAGGTTTGTTAACCAATCAATACCAATCTTACCCAAACACCTCCACACCTCTATCGGTACCCCATCAGGGCCAACCGCCTTCTTAGGTTTCATCTTCCTCAGTGCAATCTCCACCTCTACTCTCCTAATCCTTCGCACATACTCCATGTTGATTTCTTCATCACTCATAGAGGTATCTCCTATCACAACTCCATTACTTCCATTAAATAATTCATCGAAGTACCCCTTCCACCTGTCCTTGATGCCCTCCTCTTGCACTAGGACCATTTGGTTCTTATCTTTGACACACTTCACCATGCCAATATCCTTCCTTGCCTCTTGTCTTCTCTTTGCCATCTTATAAATGATCCTTTCTCCCTCCTTGGAATCAAGCTTTTCATAAACCTCCTGATATGCCTTTTCTTTTGCTTGGCGAACAGCTGCCTTTGCCTTACTCTTAGCCTCCTTATACGCTGCAAAGGTTTCATCACTCCTACATTTTCCTAAGGCTTGATAGCATTCCCTTTTTTGCTTAATTACTGCTTTCACCTCTTCATTCCACCACGAAGTATCTCTCTGTACCGAAGTTCTTCCCCTTACTTCCCCTAAGACCTCTTTGGCCACTCTTAGGAAACAGTTCTTCATTCGTAACCAGGTCATGTCCGGATCCACCTCTCCATCCCAATCCGCTTCTTCAATTACCTTTTCTGTAAAAACCTTAGCTTTTGCATCCCTTAGGGTCCACCATCTTATCCTTGGTTCTTCTTGTCTAACTTTTTTCTTCGCCTTCTCTTTCAGACGAATAGTCATTACCAATAGCCGGTGTTGGGTGACCACACTCTCCCCTGGGATAACCTTACAGTTTATGCAACTTTGTCTATCTATGCTCCTTGTGAGCAGGAAGTCTATTTGAGTTGCATTTGCTCCATTCCGAAAAGTTATCAAGTGTGAATCCCTCTTCTTAAACCAAGTATTAGCCAAAATTAAATCATATGATTGGGCAAAATCCATAATAGCTTCACCACCGGCGTCCCTCTGCATTTTACCACACGATCCTTCACCACGTCTTCCCATGATTTTGACATGTGTCAGCTCCAATTTACTCTTCACAACGTGCTACTGTATTATTACTGAAAACAAAGACAGAAATGGGCAAAAACCCAAGAATAATTATTTACAGCTCATTTATTATGCGACGGTTAAAATAAAATCGGAATAAATTCTGCGTTATTTTAATAATTATTCAACGACGTCGTTTTAGGATGGAAAGTGCATTAATGGCGGGAAAATGGTTGAAATTCCCGCCGGATCTAACGGTGGGGACGCGGCGATAATCGTGGCAGTGTTAAATGTCCAGAATGTTTGGAGGGGTAATCTTTGTGGGGTCCATCGAATTCTGACCTTTGGAATGGAGGCATATTATTTTTTTAATTTTGATAATTTGGTGTGAAAAAAAGTAACGTTTTGATAAAATGAAGAGCTCAATTTTTGTATGCCACATGGAGCACAACCAAGGCCCCAAGCCTCTCTATATAAACTTGTTGAGATATTTTGTTTAATTAATCAAAATTAAAATTGTAAAAATCTTCTATGTTTGCGAAGATATTTTTGGAGATTTCAATTGATAACTTTTTCTCTTCAAACTTATTAATTACTTATTATTAGCAGAAGTGAAGTAGGACGAGGAAAAAAAAAAAGATTTAGGCCTTATTCTTTTGAGCTTTTAGGCAGGGCAGAGCAAGACTAAAAATAGTATAGTGCACCCGGGTGTACCATGCGCATGGTGCATCCGGAAGAACATTAGGCTTATTTTAAAGAACATGAGAAAAAAAAAAAGAACATACGAGTGTTTGAAAAAGAACATGCTAGTATTTGAAAAAGAACATGCATAATAGAGTTCAACAAAAGAACATGTTTGTGTTTGACAAAGAACATGGCCTCCGAAAAGAACATTAGGCATATTTTAAAGAACATGGAATAAAAAGAACATGTTAGTGTTTGAAAAAAGAACAAGCTAGTGTTTGAAAAAGAACATGCTGGTATTTGAAAAAGAACATGCATAATAATCTTCAACAAAAGAACATGTTTGTGTTCGACAAAGAACGTGGCTTTCGAAAAGAACATTAGGCATATTTTAAAGAACATGGAATAAAAAGAACATGTTACTGTTTGAAAAAGAACAAGCTAGTGTTTGAAAAATTAACCTTGCTTGGTTATCTTCCAGTTGGCTTCAATTCGTTACTATTCTTCTTTCTCCTCCAATTGTTCTTTTTTGAACAGCTTGTACTTCATAGCTTTATTTTATTTTTATTTTTTTAAAAAAAAACCCCAAATTCACAAAATTAAACACTTTGACTTTAAAATTATTGACGAAAAATAATTTGCATGTACAAAATTTATACTTACATTTTACTTGAATCCACCATTTGTTCAAGTTTAAAGGTTGAATTGTTGAAACAAGTTCAATTTTTTTCTTGAGTTTCACTTTGAAGATGAACAATTTTGCTATTTTGATTTTTTTTGAAAAAATAGAAAAAAATAGAGAGAAAATTTATAGAGAGAGAAAATTAATACTTTGGAAATGGTTTTTACCCAAACAGTAGAAGAAGTGCCATTATTACGAGATTGAAGCAAAATGAGACCAATTTGAGAACTTCATTGAAATTCTTAGATGAAAACAATGGTGTAAAGGAGAGAGAAAATTGGCAGCAAGAAAGAGAGTGATAGGAAGGGAAAGAGGAGTGAGAAATTGCAGGAGAAGAGAGGGATGGATTTGCAGTTGCAATAAAATAAAAACATGTTCATTTTTTACCCATGTTCTTTTAAATATATTAAATGTTCTTTTGGGTGCACCATGTGCATGGTGCACCCGGGTGCACCAACCACAAATTAGAGCAAGACAAAGCAAAGCAAATTTCAGCAAAGCAGGGCTGGGCTGGAGTTGGGCTTCCACACACTGCGGAGCAGATAAGATTAGATTTTAGCAGAGCAAAGCAGGACAAACATAGTAGAGCAGCTCTAAAGATTAGGGCCTTATTTAAGTTTAAATCATAATATCTGTTTAAGAATAGAAAAGTAGCCTAAAGGTCTGTTCTCTTCGGATTATTTTCGGTTCAGTTCCAATAAATTCAGTTCAGTTCAGTTTTTTATTATTTCCTCTTCTCATAAAATATTCAATTCAGTTTAGTTTAGTTAAATTCAGTCAATCAGAACAAGCTAGCCCTAAGTTTATATATTCAAAATTATATACTTCATAGTGTTTTTAATATATATATATATATATATATATATATATAAAATACTCTGTATATATATTTATTGTTGTTACATGTTACTGATGTTAGAATTAATAACGATAGCTGTGAATCAGTTATCGATTGACTAGATGTGAAAAAATCTCTATCTTCTACTTCCAAGAAATTATAATTTAATATATTAAGAGTTTGATTTTCTAGCAATTTACAATAATTATGTAGTGGAGCATAAAAGTGTGTGGATCCTTGCTTGAAAGTTTACCAAAGTAGATCGGATAGAGAACTATTTCTAATGGATATATTTATCTATTTTCAATTACATGCAACAAGTTAACTTTTACTGTTATATGTTTTATTTGTGACTAATTTTTATTTTTATTTATTTATTTTTATTTTTTTTACATTACAAACTGCGAACTTTGATTACAACCTATTCATTTATTTGTATTTGATACACTTTAACTTTTCGGTCTCCAATTGAATACTTTTACCACGAACAGTTTTAATTAGATTTATGTTAAAATTATAAATGGTTATTTTGAATCTAATATTATATTACACAATATAATCAAGGTGTTAAGAAGTTGACCACAAAGGTCAAAACCTGACAAATAATAGGGATTAGAGAGAGTATGTTCTAAATAGATGACACAGTAGTATGAAAAGTATTAATACTTGTACTAACTAAGTGAATTTTAATCTGTCTTAAAAATGAGTACAAACACATTACAAACCCGACCATTATCAAGTTCTCTTTCACGAGCTAAGAAAGTCATTAAAAAACGAAATAATATAGTATACTCCCTCCGTCCCTAAATTACATTCCTCCTTTCTATTTTTGGTATTCCAAAATTACATTCCTCCTTTCTATTTTTGGTAAGTTTTTTTAGTAAATCAACTCTCTTTTTTCTGTTTTATATTTAATGCTTTTTCACTCATCCTTACCTAATCTCACTCATAATCCTTGTGTCAAATTACAATGAATATGATTGGTTAAAACTTTTTAATTAGGAGCATGTGATTGGTCCTTTTTTTTTGCAAAGGATTGATGACTTGTCATGAGTAATAACTAATCTATCTTTGTACTTCCCATTGTATTATCTAATTATTGTTATTTGTCTTATTCTTCCCTCCTTAATTCCCGTGTAAATTTCCAAAGAGGAATGTAATTTAGGGACGGAGGGAGTAGTATGTAATTTTCAATCTGATCTACAAAAAAATAAATGTATTTAAATATAATAAAATTATGAATAATAATCGTAGATTATGTCCCGTTACAAAATCCAATTGGAACACTTGGGAGAGAATACCTTTGAGTAACATGAGCCTTTTTCTTTAGGAATTGACCGTTTGAAAAAGACGTTTATTTAAACTAAATTCATGGCGCCAAATTCAAAAAGCTAAAGTGGTGGGCTAGTGAAGTAGTGATAGATAAGATACTTTGGATTATACTGTAATTTTAATCTAGTGGAGTATTAAATAAAATGAAATAAATACAAGGGCGCCGCAAAAAACTCCGGGAGACAATGCGGGCATGTTTTCATCAACAACGTGAGCTGAACATAACGACACAAGATATGAAATTACATGTAATAAAAAAAAAAATAATAAAATAAAAAAAAGATATGAAATTAGTTAATCCAATTAGATAGAATAAAATAGGATATACAAGTTGTAAAATTAAATAAATGAACATGGCAGAAGGATGAAGACATTAAATAGTGGAGTAGAAGAGTAAGAAAGTGGATATTTTTATTTAATGAATAGCGGGAGGCATGAACTAACATTTCTATCACGAGCCTTGCATGTCGCATGTCCGAACCTCATCTTGTAATTTATCCCCATATATTTTCGATATAGGATACTAAATTAGTACGGAGTAGTATTAGTATTAGAGCTTGTTCACTTCAGCTTAATTTCAGTTCATCAGTTCAGCTCCAACTATTTCAGTTCAGTTCAGCTCCTAAATTTTTTTCTCTTATAAATTCATTTTAGCTCTATTCAGTTCCCTTTCCGTTTAGTTAAGTTCATCTCCAATCAGTTCAGTTCACCTTCAATCAGTTTAGTTCAGTTCAGTTCAGTTCAGCTCCAATTAGTTCAGTTCAACTCAGTTCAGTAAATGTGAACAGACCCTTACTTCGATTTTGGATTGAGGATATTCGGTATTTTAGGGAATCACCCCATCAATAATATGTTTCGAGACACCTTGTTTGTATTAGATAAATAGTTGGTTACATTAGTTGTTTGTGTAAAATGATCAAAAGGAGTTTAGGCATACTCTATCATATGTGTACTTGTGTATTATTTAAGAAAATTTGATAATTGATACTCCCTTGAACCTAAATTTTCTTCCCATTTTACTACTAGTAAGAAAACTTTGAGCATTTTGTATAGCTTTCTATTACAACTAAAATAAGTTATTATTACATTTTACGTACTTAAGAAATAAATTTAGTTAAGTGATTAATTATTCAAATAAGTGAAGGTGAACAGAATAAACAAACGTTTACTTATAACAAGTCATTGCATTTTCTTATAAAAAATATACCCTAAGTACCTATTCCAAAATAAAAGAAAAATAGTTAAATGGAAAGAAGGATATTGGCATACACCACTATGAAGTAAGTATGTTGCAGTGTACCTCACTAATTAATTGTATTTATCGAGTGGTCATGATCTTTAGACTTTTTTTTGGGGTGGCTGATTGGCCACGATCTTTAGTTTATTTGTACATTGATTGACATACTGAAATATTAAGTTGAGTATAATGCTTGTAAAATAATTAAACATAGCAAAAATTAAATATATATGGTTGTTCGTTGTTAGTATAAAAAGGAACATTCTATTAAAAATGAGGGGAAAACGGCATTGTGCATGAAAGAGCCAAAACACATATATACATGTACACACCTAAATGATACAAGCAAGTATGTGAAACTTGTACGAAAACTGATTAAAGTAATGTTATGAGGAGTTTTTGAACAAACTTAATTATTTTAAAGCTTAATTATTTTAAAGCTATGCTTATCAATATTCAAGCATATGAATATATGATGTATCATTTCAACATCATAACAAAAAGGGATGAATTAATATAAACGTTTGTGGTTCAATTCTTGCAAAGCATATGGGTGAATTAATTATTAAATTATTTACATACCCACATCTAATAGAGATTAGTAGTTGCAATACTTGCAAAGCTCAGCATTGAAAGCAAATTATAATGGGTTACATAAGGGGGCAACAAGAGATGTACTTGGATTGAATTGAAATGAGCTTAGCTTATTACATTTTGTATTTATGTTGGACTCTCTAATATTTAATCCACTATGTATGCAATTTGATTTTCCTCTAGCATGTAGAAATAATAGTGAATAAGTTTTATTGATTAACTTGAAAATTTTATTATATCTTATGAATCTACTACATAGACAATCTAGATTGAAATTTTTTATAACGCCAAATATTATGCAAGAAATGGAAAAGCTTAAAGGGGTCAAAGAGAGTAATCCATTATAGCTACGTACGGTTTATATTGACTTGTTCAGTGACTATATATATGTCCAAAAATTCATATTTAACTAATAAATTAAACGTAGAATTAAACTTTGTCCCTTCAAACAAAAAAAACCATTATGCCTTAATTAAGAAATGTTTAAATAGATTTAGAAGGGTTACATTATACTAATTATAAATTAAACAACCTAAAGTAGGACGTGCAACTATCATGCTAGGACATGTCAAAGTACTTGCACGACAATACGCGGTGATTAGCGAAACCAAGTTCATTAATCACTATATTATTTCCCTAAAATCATGTAAAACTGTCTTCCAACTCATGAAATCAAACATACTTGTATTTTGGTTTATATTATATGGAATGGTGGAAGAATGATGGCCTTATTTTGAGGGGGAACGAATTAAATTTTTAATATCCGAATCATATATTATAGTACTTGGTATTAAATAATATGAGTATATACTCTAATAAGAAGCTAGGTAGGTATAAAATTAATGAGTTGATGTGAGTGGTGAGGCAGTAAGTTGAGTTAGTACATGTAATGTAATCTTACAGTTGTAACTTCAATTTAGTCAAAGCAGATAACACGTGAGAGTGTCAGCTCGCACGTTGGAGTATTGGACTCATTTAATCACTTCTGCTTCAAATTATGGGTTCATGACATTCTCATTACCTTGGAACAACTTTCTTTAATTTCATTGGAAATCTAGCCAATAATAAACCTTAAACATTGCTAATAATAATGATATCAAGATCCTATCAATCATATAGGTTTGTTGATTATAATTGAGGAGAGTGCTTGTTTTTAGTAATATACAAGTATAATCATATATTACTACAAGAAAAAGTTGAATTAGCGACTGATTTTTGCGACTACCATAATAATCAGTTGCAAAAATTATTTTTGTGACTGAAAAAGACGAGCAGTCGCAAATTTTGCAACTGATTTTGCAGTAGTTGCTATGCGGTCGCTAATTAGCAACTAATATTTGTGACTACCATAATAATTAGTTGCAAAAATTATTTTTGCGACTGCAAAAAATGAGTTGTCGCAAATTTGCAACATATTTTATAATAGTTGCTATTCGGTCGCTAATCTGCGACATTCTTACAACTTTTTGCGACTAAATTGCAGTTGCTAAGGCTAACAAATTTGAAACAATTTTTTTTAAAAATTTGCGACTCATATTGCAACTAACATGGTAGTTGCTACTATTGTTTTTAAAATTTATTAAAAAGGAATTAAAACCCTTAATATATACTACCTCCGTTAATTGTTTTGTGCAACTTTTGCCATTTTGGGATGATCGGAGTTATGTGCAACTTTCCATTTTCTTACTATTTTTAGTAAAAAAAAAGGTGGAAATTACTGAATTACCCTTACTTAGTCCCTCGCTAAACGACGCCCACAAATTTATCACATCGCCCGCATTTAATGAATGAAATTACAATGTTACCCCTAGTGCCAAACCGCCAAACAACCGCCACTACTGCCCACCTCCGCCTAATAACCACCCTCACCACTGTCCACCACCACCCAACAACCACCCCCACCACAGTCCACCGCCGCCCAATAACCACCCCCCAAATGTCGCATCTCCACTGCGGATGACTAAATAATTTTTTTTTGCCGGAAAATGCTCCAACCGCCCTAAAAAAGCGATTTGACCATGGTCAAACCGCTCAGGCAATACGGTTTGACCGTGGTCAAAACGCCCAGGCTAGGCGGTTCAACCATGGTCAAACCGTATTGCCTAGGCGGTTTGACCACGGTCAAACCGCCAAACGGTTTGACCACGGTCAAACCGCCTAGGCAATACGGTTTGACCATGGTTGAACCGCCTAGCCTGGGCGTTTTGACCACGGTCGAACCGCCTAGCCTGGGCGGTTTGACCACGGTCAAACCGTTTTCCCTAGGCTGTTTGACCATGGTTGAACCACCTAGACAGGACGGTTCGTCTACTTTTCCGGCGAAAAAAAATAAAGCGGTGGTGGTGGTGATTTAAAGTGGTGGATGTTGTTTTACGTCGGTGGCAGTGGCGGTGGTGGTGTTGGTTGGTGGTGGTGGTGATTTTAAGTGAGGAGAGAGAAAGAGGTTAAGTTAGAGATTGGGGGTAATAACGTAAATTCATTCATAATTTGCGGGCGATTTGAGTAATTTGCGGGCGTCGAATAACAACCCCCTTTTTTAATTGTTACCCTTAGTCTAACTTAATTACACTAACCTTACATCTACTCTAATCTAATCAGATTCCCTAAACTAATGACTCCCTCCATTTATTACCCCAATTCCCACTCACATCCTCAACCACCTACAATTAATTGCGATGATTTGCCTCCTCTATTTCTTCTGGATATTTCTACTGATGAACCCTAGTTCATCATTTGGGGTTTCTCTCTCTCTCCTCTTCTTCTTTGATTTCACACTTCATCTCTCCAGATCTAAACTCCTCTCCTTCTCTCTTTTTCAACCTCACATCCTCTGTCAACCATGATAAACCTAGATCCGTTGAAAGAAGCTTACATGGCCACCAACGACAAGGGTGAAGAGAACTTGATCCAGAATCTCATAGACTGCTTTGAGACTGGTTCATCCTTCCCTCGTGCTTTCTACGAGTCCAGTGAAACGGGTCCCTATTGTACGTTATACACGTATCGGGCTCTGGGTCAAGTGCTGAAAAGTGTTGATGAGGAAGAAAAAAAAAAGAGGGAGGAGTGAGAGGGTCAGTCCCGTAGGAAGTCCCTTGATTTTTCTGAGATTCAGGTGGAAATGGTGGCGGAAACTAGAGAGGGGAGTGCGGCTCCTCCAATAAAACCTAGATCTAAGAGGGAGAGGCCTCCCTTTAAGGTGCGTGCTACTCGGAAGGCGGCGCGTGTAGCGTTGCGAAGGATGCGTGGGCTTCCTGATGAGGAACTCATCGTCCTTTCATCTGATGAGGAGGCTGATGAGGCACCTCTGTCTCTTGAACCGGAATCTGACTCTAGTTCTGTTCCTGTGGTGCACTGCTCTGTGAGGCGGCTGAACCCTAGGGTTCAACCCTCCGATTAACTGCTCTCGTAACGATTCCTAACCCTAATTTCTTTATTTTAAATTTATGAGTCCCTCTTACTTGATTCTATGCTATATTGGTTATTTACTTGTGATTATGAGTCGCTGTTACTTGATTCTATGCTATATTGGTTATTTACTTGTGATTATGTGCTGGGTAATTGGTTTCAACATGATGAATTGTTGTTGTTGGTCAATTGAAGCTGATGATGTTGACGGATTTTTTGAGTTATTGGTGATGTTGGTGGATTGTTTGGGCTGGTTATTTATGTTGTTGGTGGATTGTTTGGAGTGGTTAATTGTTGTTGGTGGATTGTTTGGACTGGTTAATTGTTGTTGTTGGTTAATTGAATATGGATAATTGTTGTTCTTGTTGGTTAATTGGAAATGGATAATTGTTGTTGGTGGATTGTTTGGACTGGTTAATTGTTGTTGTTGGTTAATTGAATATGGTTAATTGTTGTTGTTGTTGGTTAATTGGAAATGGATAATTGTTGGTGGTGGATTGTTTGGACTGGTTAATTGTTGTTGTTGGTTAATTGAATATGGTTAATTGTTGTTGTTGTTGGTTAATTGGAAATGGATAATTGTTGTTGGTTAATTGGTTGCTCTTTTCTACTCTGAAAAGTATTGGTAATTTGTTGGCCCTAGTTATACTATTGGACTGTCCTATGGAGATGGTTAATTGATTACCTTGCTGTTGATGGTGGTTTGTTCATGATGCTGGTCTCTACTGTTGTGTTGGCTATATTATGGGTTGAGTATGTATATCTTTGTTTATTTATGATGTTGGTTGATTGTTTGGATAGTTGTTGTTGTTGGTTTATTTGGCATGAATTACTTATGGCTTGAAAAGGGAATTTGATTGATGAATGATGATGCTACCTAGTTATTGGTTTATTGTGGTGAACTTCTGATTTTTATGTCTTGTTCTCAATGATCAATTGTGTAGAGAACAGTGGTACATGTTTGAGTCCCCCTTTGCTGCTTGTGTATTACTCAGTAGGGAGTCCCAATATTACTCTGAGTACATTGTTTAAATTGAAGTCCATATGATGAAGGGACTCAATTGAATTACAAATTGAACAAGTTATTTGCTCCAACTATCACAATAATGGGATGGTTGTTGAGGCAAACTTGTTTAATTTGCTGTATTCAAGATTCAAGTATTCTTCTGATGGATTGTTTTTCATACCTCATAATGCATTCATTCCTTTCATTCCATTCAAAATGTGGCTACAAAAAGCCTATTACACAACAACTAACATATCACTGCCTTAGTGGTCTATCACATTATCCATTACAAAATACACCTAACCACCTAGTCATAAACAAGACTAATAAAAATAGTGCCCAAAAAAAGAACTACACACTGTAGATGGTTATGTGTGGCAGTACATGTTGATGTTCTGAGTCTGTTTCTTTCCTTGACTTAGTCTGCATCCACCTCCATGTCCTCCTCTGCATCATGATTACCTTGAGGTGCTGGCCTAAACATTGTGTTTAGATACTCCACAACCTCTGTTACTACTTCCTTCTGAACATGCACAACATTTGGCAGAGTTCCCAGATTTTCTAGCTTTTTCTTGTTCATGTGTGGGATTTTGTACTTGTTACCTCCTTCTGCTTTCAGTATCTTGATCATGCATCTCTATAAAGTGACCCAAATGTACTTGTTCACTTCTGGTTTGAAGGTGTTATATGACTCAATAACTTTCTCAACAAGTTCATCTACATTTTTGGGAAAGGACTGGTACTGTAAAGATTGAATAGACCTAAACAATCCTAAATCCAACACATTTAAATCTGGTGATTGTGCTGGCTGGAAGACAAAATGTATGTTGAATCCATTTGCTGTTGTTGCTGCAATAAACTCATCATCTGTAGGTATTTGATGTGGTCTTGCATTATCCCACTGAATAATTACATTCTTAGGCTGACTTTCAGGCCACTTAGCAATTATAGCTGGTATAACTTTGTTGAGCAACATTTCTCTAATGACTTCTCTGTTTACATTTTGGAGGGCCTTTGTGACCATTGTTCCTGCTGCTCTGTTTTTACTTGATTTCTTAGCCCTCTCTTGAACTGTAAAAGGGAATATTCCATATTTCCCATCATGAATGAGTTCCCCATTAGTCCCATAAAGTGGCTTCCCAATTAGTGCCATGAACATGGCCTTTAACTTAAACCTTCTTGATTGTTGTGCCATGTATGGATCTTCTTCACTTGGAAGGAGATAAAATCTCCTCTTGTCTGGGTTCAAGTAGAACCATTTCTCATCAATGTGTATTACTCTGTCCATATCTTCAAATGTTGGGTCCTCATTTCCTAAGACAGGATTAATATGAGATAGAACCCACTTCATTCTTGCTACTTTATGGTCAGATGAAAGTGCTGGCTTGTTACTTGCAGTATGTGTTCTCAACCTCCCATTTTTCTTCAAATAATGAAGAGTGACATGAGAAATATTCAGTGCTGATGCATAAGACCTTTCACTCTGCCTTAAATGAAGGGGCACTGACTGTAGAAATTCATCTGTGAATTCCCTTGGTTTTGGACCTGTTCTGCCTATTTTCTTAGACCTGACATCAATCAAATTTCCCTGAGCCATCTGTTTTTTTAATGTCAGTGAATATCCTTGTAATTGTTGATTTGTGAACATGGAATTGAATTGAAAGTTACACTTTATAACCTCTTGGCAAATTACCATCTTGCATTTTGCACAACATTGCATCAACAATCTGTCTTCTTTGTTGCATTGTTAGTTGTTTCCTGTTAATGCTCTGAGTGCCTTGTTGGTCATCTTGCATGCCCTGAACTTCAGCTTCTGGTTCTGATACATGAGTCCCATTTTCTGTATCATCCTCTTGCTGCATATTCTCATTTTCAGAATCGTATTGCTCAATGTCTTCATCTTGCATCTCCTCCTCTACATCAAAGTATAATTCTGCCAACTCTTCCTCTGTCAATAATTGGTCAACATCATAAAACAGAGATTCATCAAACTCTGCCATGGCTGGTTTTGTACTTGTGTGTTTGCAGATTGCTATAGATGTTGATAGGCTAGCTGATGATGGTTTTTGAGGAGATGAAGCAGCCCTTCCTTTTGTGTAGATAAAGCAAGATGATGACGGTTTTATGTGAAGATTTTGTGCAGCACTAATTAATTTTTTTGACTAATTATGGGCTAATTTAGGGTGCTTAGTGCTAACTTTTGGCAAACAATTTCATGATTTGGAAAACAGAATGTTTGTAATTAATGGTGGAACATTTATTGTCTTTTGGTAGTTTGGGGCTAGTATTTATAAGCCTCTAAAACAATGAATGGAATGTGGAACTTCTTATGCAATTTAAATGACAAGCTGCTTTTTTTTTTTTAAATCTGTTGGAGGGAATTAAAATCCCACCAAAAAAATTCAAACCTTTTGAATTTTGGCTGAAAATTTCGGTGGGTAAGTGATTCCCTCTAAAATTGATTGATTTCCCCACCAAAACACATGGGGGTGGCCTACCATTATCTCTCCTCCCAACTTTAATTACTTTTACAAATCAATCGTTAATCTATACCCCTCAAATTTTGCATTGGTAACCGAAAACCCCCTCAAAGTTGCACAAAACAATTAACGGAGGTAGTAATAAGTTTTTTTTTGGTACGGAAATATAAAAACCCTTAGTAAAAGTAGTACAATAAGTTGTTGCCGCCAAAAAATACAATAAACAATTATATCAATCCTTCCTTAAAAAAATAAATTCATCACTCCTTATTTACAAACATTGCTGCTCGAGTGCTCGATACTCTTCATCCTCACAAAAAAAACAAAGGACAAAAAACGAAGGCCAGTGCAATTCAGAACTTCAGATCAAACCCACGTCGTCTTCATCGGTCGCCGTTGCGCCATCCATCTCCTCTCCGGTTAGTCGCATGCTTCCTCTTCCTAGTGTCCATTCAATATTTCTCGTATTGCAATTTGCTAATTGCGATTTAGTATAATTGAGTATTTTGTCCAATTTTTTAATTTTAGTCTAGTTTCGTTTGCAAATTGCGAATTGATTTTAAATTTCGAATTGATTGAATTGCGAATCAAATGAGTTGTGAATTGATTGAATTGAATTTAATCTGGTTTATTGCGAAGATTGAATTGATTTTGTTTGACAGGCAATTGCGAATTTTTGGGTTATTTTTGAAGTCAATTATTAAAAAACCATTAAAACATGATTTATTATTCAAAAAGCCCTAATTATTTTTAATTTCTTAATGACTGATTTTATTTGCACTGCTGAAATTTGCAAGGTCTGGATCTGTTCGAATTCTCTGTATAATTTTCAGAAATTGAAATAATAATTAAGTGAAATGTATATGCATTTTTACATTGTAATTAAGGATAGAAATGACAATGATGAAGAGGATAAATAATAACCAAGATTAGGTTTCCTAAAGAATTTTAATTTAGTTAGCTGTGGTTGATCTTGTGGTGTTGCACTGTTGCCGAATTTAGGTTTCGTTACCTGGTTTTGAATTTAGGATAAATAATAACCATTGCATTACCTGGTTTTGAATTTATTATATTGCAGTAATTTTGTGTCTTAGGTGCCAGAATTGTGGCAGAATTGTATACTGCAGAATGAATAATATCTGACAATGTAAATACTCTCTGCAATATGTTTATATAGATGTTGTAATTGATAGTTTATATGACAGAAACTTATAAACAGGATTTTATATAAATGAATTAGTCAGACTGACTTAAATCCCTATATAATATTTTTAGATTATTTTTCTTATATTTTTCCTTAACACTAGATATCCTATTCTCATATATATGATGCTTCATATTTTGATGTATGTAGTTTCCGCTGTTCTTAAATTTTGTTCCCTGATTTGGTAAAATAAATTGATTTGTACCTATCATTGTTTTGTTCTGCTTGTTTCACTATAAGCATATGCGAATCGTGGATACATACATTGATGCATTATGTTTTTTTTTTTATATTTTTTTGTTCCTATTAAGTTTCTTTTTTTGGTTTCTCTATATTTATGTTGTCCCACCAAATGAATATTGAACACTTTTGTTTCCATTGTTTCAAAAATAAAGAAAAAGGATTGTGTATACACTATATGACTTAACTGCTGCACCTTTTCTTGCTTATCTTTATTTTGTCTTCTAAGTAATTGCCTAAATAACTAAGTAACATATATAATAAGAATAAATTACATATATAAGAAGACTATATTACATATATGTGTATGATTATTAATGTCGTTTAGCAGTTAGGATCATGGAGAAATTGAATCGAAAATGGATGTATGAGAGATTAGAAGGTCGACTACTAAAAAAAGAGTTCACAATTGGCGTGCGAGAGTTTATTGAGTTTGCTAAACAACACCGTGATTTTCAAGAATCTTCAAAGATCAGATGCCCTTGTTCAAAGTGATGTAAAAATGTTCCTTTTTTAGATGTTGAAAGTGTAATAGAGCATTTGTATAAAAAAGGATTTCTTAATGACTACTATGAATGGGTTTGTCATGGAGAGGATTTTGATTCTTTAAAAGCATCAGATGAGCCGTCGGATCCGTATGTTGACATGATTATTGATGCATTTGGTCAAGTTGATGGTGATCCAATGCATGAAGATATTCGGATTGTTGAAGAAGAACCTAATCCTCAAGTTAAGAAGTTTTTTGAGATGTTAGCAGCAACACAAAAACCATTGTATGAAGGAAGTCGATTATCTGTTTTAGAGATGGCTTCAAGGATTACGAGCTTGAAGTGTGAATACAACTTGCCCCATAGATTTGTCGATAATATTTCATCGCTCATTAGTGAAGTAATTCCTGATGAGAATTCAATGTCCAAGATGTACTATGACACTAAAAAGGTGGTAAAGGGCCTTGAACTTCCTCATGAGAAGATACATGCATGCCCTAAAGGATGCATGTTATTTTGGAAGGATAAAGCTCACCTTGAAAAGTGTTCGAAATGCGGGGGAGAGCGTTATAAGAAGACTTCTCGTGGAAAATGTGTGCCGGCCAAAGTGTTATTCTACTTCCCGATCGCGCCAAGGTTGCAAAGGCTCTATGCGACCAAAGACCTTGCACATGAAATGCAGTGGCATTCAAAAAATCCTAGGGTAAGTGGAACACTCGCCCATCCAAGTGATAGTGAAGCATGGAAAAATCTTGATAACACATACAAGGATTTTGCAAGTGAGCCCCGTCATGTTAGATTGGGTCTATGCACAGATGGTTTCTCAGCACATGGAAAATTTGGAAGGCAATATTCTTGTTGGCCAGTAATTGTTACCCCATATAACTTGCCTCCATGGTTATGTATGAAGAAGCCGTTTATGTTTTTATCCTTGCTCATTCCGGGTCCTAAAAACCCAAAAGGGAACTTGGATGTGTACATGCAACCCTTGATTGACGAATTGAAATCTTTATAGGAAGTAGGTACAATGACATATGATGTATCCACAAAGCAAAATTTCAAGTTACGAGCTGCCCTTTTATGGACGGTTAGTGACTTTCCTGCGTTTGGGATGTTATCTGGTTGGACTACATCGGGAAAGATGGCTTGTCCATACTGCATGGACAAGCATAGATCTTTTTGGCTAGACAACGACTCTAAGTATCATGGTTTGATAGTCACCGTCAATTTCTCCCACCTACACATCCTTATAGAAAAAACCGAACAGCTTTTTCCAAAAAAAGAGCAGAAACTCGATTGCCTCCTCTAATATTGACGGGCCATCAACTATGGGAGCAGGTTAAGGAGATTCCAAAGTCCATTGATCCAAAAATCCGTTCGACAAAATCAAAGAAGGTCAAGATAGGGTGGCATAAGCAAAGCATCTTTTGGGAGCTTCCTTATTGGAAAGATTTGTTGATTCGACATAATTTAGATGTTATGCACATTGAAAAGAATTTTTTTGATCAACTCATCCACACAATAATGAATGTGAAAGACACCGCAGTTGATACAGATAAGGCTCGCCTAGATGTTCAGCGATATTGTAAGCGAAGAAGCTCAGAGCCTATTGAATCTGATGATGGGAGCTTGATCTTCCCAAAAGCACCATACACTCTTGATAAAGCACAACGTAGAGTGTTGTGTGAATGGATAAAAGATCTTAAGTTTCCAGATGGATATGCTTCTGATTTTGGTAGATGTGTGGATTTGCAAGCCTGTAAGATACATGGAATGAAAAGCCATGATTGTCATGTGTTCATGAAAAGGTTGTTGCCCGTTGCAATGAGAGAACTTCTTCCTGATAATGTTTGGAAAGCAGTCACTGAAATCAGCCAATTTTTTCGCGATCTATGCTCTTACACTATTAAAGTTGATGATGTGACTCGTTTAGAAAAAAACATTCCAGAAATCTTATGCAAGTTGGAGAAAATATTTCCACCTGCATTTTTCAATTCAATGGTTCATTTACCCGTTCATTTGCCACATGAAGTAAAAGTGGGTGGTCCTGTGCAATATAGATGGATGTATCCATTTGAGAGGTAATATACATTTTCCCAAGCCACTCCATTGTTTTCAAGTTTCTTCTATATGATTTATAATTTTACATGTGAATGGGTCAATTTAACATATTTTGTAGATTTCTTAATCATCTGAAGAAGAAAATTGGTAATAAGGCACGAGTGGAAGGCTCAATTTGCAAGGCTTATCTTACAGAAGAGATTTCTAACTTTTGTTCTTATTACTTTTAACCTCATGTTGATACGAAATCTAGAGATCTAGGACACAATGTTGTTGATGATGATGATCTAGATTCAACTATACCAGAATTATTCCAATTTAGCAAAGGTCGTGGCAAAGGTGTCCAAACAAGGTTTTTAGATTCGAAAGAATTTAAGCATGCACACCACTATGTTCTTTCCAATTGTGGGGCGTTAGGAGAATATGAAAGGTACAAATTTCTATAATTGGTAGTTATTTTATGCAATTTGCTAGATTATTAACGTTTTAAGGTTTATAGGAAGTTTGAAGAGTCGATGATGCAAAAATATCCTGGTATTGACCTACATGATATTTGGAGCAAGTTTTCACATGAATTTTCCAAATGGTTTCAGGATTTTGTAAGTTTTTACAATCAAGTTTCGACATATCATTCGCTAAATATGACTAAGGTTATATATTTTATTAATTAATGGCTTGAATTTGAAATTAGGTTATCGAATCTAATGAGACTGATGAAGTGATTCGAGCACTTGCCATGGGTCCGTCTAGACAAGTCAAAACATGGAGGCAATTTGACATCAATGGCTTTAAGTTTCACACTTTTGATTATGGAAAGCACAAGGCAACTATGAATTATGGTGTGGGTGTAATAAGTGAGGAGGAAATTGATTACTTCGGCATTTTAGAAGAAGTCATTGAGCTGGTCTACTTGGGGACCGTAAATGTCTTCAAAACCTTCTTGTTTAAATGTAATTGGATGGATTCAGTGAATGGCATGAATATTCATGAGCAGTATAGATTAGTTGATGTGAACCACTCTAAGAAATACCCTGCATATGATCTTTTTGTTCTAGCACATCAGGTTTATCAAGTGTATTTTACCTCTTATCCAAGCTTAAAGAAAGATAAGAGTCAATGGTGGGCTGTTTTTAAGACTAAAGCTAGGTCAAGTGTGGATGCCCCAATCGATGAGTCAATTTTCCAAGTAGACATTGCTGAGACCCCAACCCTTTGTTCGTCGGATGATGATGATGGTGTTATGTACGAGGATATGGATGAAATGGAGGAGGACGGCTCAGGTGGTGAAGAGGAAGAACAACATGAAGAAGATGAATGGGATGATACTGAATCTGAATCTGAAGAAGAGGTTGATGGAGAGTTAGGATACACTGACAGCGATGATGAGGACGATGACGAGGATGATGATGATGATGTGGATGAAGAAGAAGAATAATTTCTAAGCTTGTAGTTTTCAATGTGTTTGCTTTGTTATGGGCTTATTTGTTTAATAGACAATGTGTTTATCTTATTTGTTTGGTATATGATAAATGTTTTAAAATTTCTTGATCATATTTGTGAGCTTACTTTTTTAATTTTTTTTTTTTATTATGGGTTATTATGTATAAAATAATTATTGTGCTTCTGATCTTTCTAGTTCTTTGGAAACGAAATCCTTCATGAAAAATTCAAAATTTGGTCGGGGAGGTAATCAAGGCGGTGTCCGAGCCAATAATCAATCGGTTGATCAAGACAATCATGTGGTCACACGACCGACACCACCACCTTCTAATGGTCCTGTGCAAGTAAATTCTAATGCTGATGTTGCTGTTGAGAATGATGTGGCACCACAAAATTTGAATGGAGTGGAACAAGGAAAGATTGAGCTCTCACCAGATGGGCTATGGTCAGTTATATTTATCTATGTATTATATTTGTTGTCTTAGTAGCTTATTATCATTATTTATGCTTGTGCTTAATCTTTCTTGCATCAGGTTTGATGACCATACCGTTAGTGGAAATGTCACAAAATCTTGGAAGGCACACTACAACCACCCATACATGAATTTTACTAAGGTGCCACTTATGGTTAGGGATCGTTGGTTCACTGAGTTTAAGGTATGTTTAGAATTTGAGACATTCTCTTGTATTCATTGCTCTTAAATCATATTAGCCTTAATACTATGTTTTGTGTTTTGTATGCTGTTCCTTTTGCTCTATCTGTCAAGGACCGATAATTACCAATGTAATTATGCTCAAATTAACTAAGAATTTAGAGGAAAGCTTAATTGATTACTAATTTCTGTTTGGTGCATTGACTTAATGAACTTCGTAATTCTATTAGTCCTAGAAGACTTAGGTTTGATCCTTCTGTAACGGAACATGCCATTCAATTACATTGCTATTCTACTTATACTCAGCTTCCCCTCTCACAAAGACTCTCACACTTAAATGCATTTGTCTTCTACTGCTGCCAAAACAGAACAGCTATCACAACCCACCACAACATCCATACCACTCTCCATAGTGGATGTTTTGTGTCCTGTTCTCTCAATTTTTTTGGGGTTTGTTCCAGTTTGTAGAAGATGGACCCAGGCTAACTACCAAGAAGTCATCATCTAACTCTTGTCATGAAAAGGATGGGTGGTAAGTGAGTATACTAGTGTGTTCATAACACACCATAAGTCTCTGACCTCTCCCATCTCCTACTGTACCAATTCAGTTTATTTGAAAAAAAGAAGAAAAAAAAGGTTTGGGGTTCTGCTATTCAGTCTGTGAATCTGTCCTCAGGTGGCTATTGGTCAGTTTTTCTTCTGTAGAGAGTTGAAACTATTGAGAAAAATGCCTGTTATACAAAGCTTCAATAGCTTTGATACCATTCATTTCTTTTTCAACGTCCCAGCGAAGGGATGTTGAATTTGTTTACTGCTCTAAGCAGAAGTGTTTGTATGTGCATTTTTATTAATTTATCCATTCTTTCCCTAGTATCTCTCATTTTACTACATATAACTTGTTTTTCTTGCTCCAAAATAGCTGTCCATCTTACTATTGGTATTACATGATTTCATAAATAGTGTGCCTCTTCTTTATAAGTATTTCCTCCAGACTCACCCACTCGAGAGTGAAGTGAATTATCGTAAATCATTGTGGTGGGTGTTTTTTGGTCAATTTCTGCATTTGTTTCTCACTGATTGTGTAGTTGTGCCCTGCATACCCGGAGCTTTGATTTTGCTCTTATTCATTGGATATTGACTATTGAGATACTTCTTGCCTTTTCTCCTTTATGTTACACTTTGCTCATTGACCTATATGCAGTATAACACTAATTTCTGGAGAAAAAAATATGTATGTTTAGGTTACTTCATGATTATTGCTGTTATGGTTAATGCAGAAAATCACATTTGATAGATATGAATCTTGTGGAGAATCAATGAATCATGCACGCGTTGATCAGTTAAAGCCTCTGTCATAGCCACCCGGACCTGAGCACTCACACTATGAACCATCACAACCATAATGCTGCCATCAGAGTCCCTAATCACAGCCCCTAAGCTCACACCCCACCCTTCCAACACCGCTGCATCAGTGTTGATGCGCACAGTGCCAGCAGCACGACACCTCCAACAGCCACGACCCATAGCAGCAGCACTTCTAATCCCACCAGAGACTACTCTTGTCCTCTTCCTCTTTTAGCATAGTGCAAACAAATGACCAAAACAAATGACCACTAGATTATTGATTCACGAGTTGCCCATGGTTTTCGTCATGCCAATATTTTAGTGTATGTTAATGAGATAGATCGTTAAATTTTGGTAGTTAATTGAGCTTTGGCTTACTATAATGTGCTGTTGTGTAATATCCTGCACTCCTGCAGCCATATCAGGTTGTAAATTAGAAATAAAATGATTTATGTATAATATGCTATTTTGAGTTAAATTATAAACTTTACATGTTAATTCTAATGCAGCGTACATATACTTGGAGACCTGAGTTCGATGCTAAGGCTAGGAAAGAATTTGACAAAAAAGCTGGGGACCGACTTAGGGGCACATTGAACCAAGTTTACAAAATGGCTCTCCATAAGCAAGTTAGTTTCATGACTGACACTGTTCGAGCTGAATTCATAAATAAGCGTAAGCATCCTGATTTTGTAAAACGTTCTAACCAAGCAAGAGATAATCGGTTATCTAGCCAAACATTAGAGAAGTTTGACCCTGGCCATCGCCAAGGTAGCGTATCTACTCCTCAAGTGGTTAAAAAAATGGTAAGTGTATGATTTTAGCAACAAACTTAGGATTTTTAATATAAGATAGAAGCAAGTAGAAACTTTTTAGCCACTAATATAGATGACTAAACCGGTCTTTATTACAATTGCTCTATAGTCTATGTCTTCCTATTTTTTTTGTTGTTTTTCTGTAAGTGCTAACAACTTCTTCTAATACAAGGCAAAGAAAAAGGATGAAATTTTACCAACTGCTGCTGAAGTCTATGAGAGCACTCATTCTGTTTGTGTGGGCAATGATGAAGTTGAATTGATGGGTGACAAGTCTCAAAAAGTCATGGTATGAGTATACTTATATATTTTTCTAAGATTACAAAAAAATATATGGTAGTTAATGTTTGGAGATATTATGGATTGTTTATTTGTTTGTGTGATTGAGTTGGAGGATGAGAATGATTTGCCGGCATTAATCATATGATTAATGTGGTATGGCATAATGTGAATTGAAACAGGTTTATTTTGAAGCCATACCCTATAGGAGGGAATTCTTCAATTTACAAAGGAGACTCTGTCGAAATTTTTACTAATAACTGCTTACATAAATTATTTTGCTATAAGTGTTGCATCTTTTATTTTAAAAAAAACAACGATAATAAAAATACCCCTGATCCTCTGTTCCCCGATAGTTGTACCTTTGTAATCTGGAACATCTATTAAGAGGTAAAATGACAATTTTACCCCTAACCCTCACATTCAGGAATTTCCAAACCATCACCACCCACCCTCAAATTAAATTAAATTGTGTTTTAGAAGTCCAAACTAGTTTTAGGCTCGGACGATGTCCCAAGTCATTGCTTGTATTTTTATTATAGTTGTTTTTATTTAAATGTATTTAGTTTATTTAAGTTTTAACATTTGAGATCATAGTTACTAATACATATCTTAATGCAGGGAGAATATATGGAAAAATTTGAGGAATATAAGAACAAAGGAATTGAGATAAACCCCGACAAAGTCTACTTGGAGGTTGTAGGTGGGCAAAAGAAAGGAAAAGTCTACGGTTTAGGGAGTGCTTCACAAATGTATTACAAGAGCGATCCTACTTCTCAATCTACTGCATCATCTTCCACTCCTTCCATGATTTCTCAATTAAGTTCTCAAGTTGAAGAACTAAAGAAGATGGCGGAAGAAAACCATAACAAGGTGGAAGAAAGCCAAAAAATAGCGACAGAGAGCTTAAAATGTGCTAAGGAATTCGTCAAAAATCATGAGATCGAAAAAGCTACATGGAAGAAGGAAAAATTAGCTATGCAAAAAACATTGCAGGAAATGGCATCACTTGTAAAACAAGTTTACCGTCCTTATAAGCCTCCTACGCCTGCAGTCACCCGCTCTCGTGATACAACTAAGTGATTTTTATTTTATTGGTGGTAATTTTATGAACAACTGGTCTTTTACATTGTCATTAGTTCTTATTTGAAGCAGCTTTTTTTATATGGGAGGTGACTTTTGGAACAATTAGTCATATGAGTTAAATATTGTTTTTTAATACATTGATACAAAATTGATTATATTTTGGATATTTGAATAAAATTAACATTTTGGTTATTTGAATTTATGCGTGGGTACCTTTTTTTGTGATTGATATTGGTTGTCGCTAAATTATGGTCTCAAATATTGATCGTCAGTCGCAAATATTTAGCGACTGCAAATTTGGTTTAGAGACTGATTCATTAGTTGCAAAATCATTAGTCTCAGTAGTCGTTAATTTGTCACAATTAATTAGTTTTGTAGTCGCAAAAATTTGTTTCGTAAGTAGTTGCTAATCCGTCGCAAAAAACATTAGTCTCAGTAGTCGCAAATCCATCGCAATTAAACTAGTCTCCGTAGTTGCAAAAGTTTAGTCTCGTAGTCGCAAAAGTTTGGTCTTGTAGTCGCTAATCCGTCGCAAAAGTAGTCCTAAAACATTGGTCTAAGTAGTTGCTAATCCGTCGCAAATATTTTACGACGGACAATAATTTAGTTGCTAAAATTTGAAAGTTAGTCGCTAAATGGTAGTTGTAAAGGCATTGCAAATCCGTCGCTAAATTTGCGACTGTCCAAAAATTAGTCGCAAAAATGGATTTGCGACGAGGTCTTTGGCAACGAACCAAAGTAGTCGCAAATCCGTCACAAATCCATTTTTGCGACGGATTTGCGACTACATTGGCCGTCGCTAATTACCCTTTTTCTTGTAGTGATAATTGTAAAAGTTGTAAAGGTTTGTAAAAAATTTCACAAACTCATAATATGAATTTTACTCTTACAATGATCATGTTATATGAATTGAAATATGCTCGTTATAAATAACAATAGTAGTAATTATGAAAATTAACAATAGTAGTAATTATGAAAATTGAAATATCGACGTGAATTTTGCAAAAATAATATGGATCATTATTATCATGATATTGTGATAGTGTTGCAAATTAATTATTAAACTATATTCAGATTAAATTCGGGAGGTTACTATTACAACAACGCATGTACACATGAATTATGATCATATAGCTAGCTGTGCATACTTAACTACTTAAGAATGATGTTAAGGAACTATTTTCTCTTTAGATGTATTGTGTTATGGGCCTTATGGCAATTTAATTTGATGAAAATGGAAGTGAAAATAAACCCTCTGTTTATAGTGTTATGGCTTTTATGAGATTAGTACTCTGTACAAATTATCTTAAAACTTGACCATGCTATTGTACTAAGGTAATTTATGTCATGAATTATATTAACATGATGACCAAGGTTCATCAGTAATTAACACATTCTATAAATATTAATTAATCATGAGTGAATTTTAGCTAATTTTGTTACTACATCTTATAATTAAGTACACAACTTTTGGACCGAGCATCACTTATAAATGCAAACTTATGATCCACCCAATATATGAGTATAAAGTTGTTTTTGTTTTCCTTTCTTCAATTGAGCGGTTTAAGCCTAAGTATTTCCTCTATTCCTATTTATTTGCCCTATTTTTCATAACAGGGTGTTTTAAAATTTGTTCCTTCAATTCTTAAACAAAACCTTAATGCTCTTTAAGAATGCATACTCTACATATATTATATATTAGATATATAATCACCTTAACAAATTTATTGAAAGATTACAAATTTAAATTATTTAAGCCAGCTAAAAAAACATGCTAAAAAATTGAAGTAATTTAATGTGAGTGAGATGTTAGGTTAGTTATTGTAATATCTATGAATTAATTATGACTGTCAATTCCTAGGATTCTTTTTTCTTCATAAATTAGGTACGTCCAATTCTCATAAAAATGACATTATATCCTTCTAACTTCATGCAATTAGAAAAGACGTGATGATTAAAGGGTATCGTTAACTTCATGCAATTAGAAAAGACGTGAAATCAACCTGGACAATGTTGCTACAAATTTAATACAAGTAATTGATATTAATGTTACAACAAATAAAATGAAAGTATGCAATTAAAGTAGTAACAATAAGTAGTGACCACTAACCAGCGTGTGATGAGTAGGATTTAGCGTACGTTTATGGCAAAGTTATTGTGATCGAGGCTTAGCTTGCGTGGCAGTGGGCTTGCCTTGGAAAACAAGTTAAAGTTTTGTATTGGTTTCCAATTTCTAACTACATATGAATTATGTGCATGTGTTTTCAGTGCAATAGTTCTTCAATGTTTACCAACAACATTAATTATTTGTGTGATAAATTAAGAAATTGTATAAATTGGTTAAACATGATTAAAGCTCTTAATTCATAAGTTGACTTATAAGCTAAAGAGTGCTTATTCATTATTATAACATTTTATTCACTTGCATAATCAAGTTCAACCAATGTCATGATTTTGGCTGAACCACGATAGTGTTATGGTATAAATCATCTTGAACATTAATAATATTAAGTCATCAAGTAATAAAAATTGAAATATGAGAAGTTACTATAACAAGACACTGGCAAAATTGAATGGGGATGAAGTCACTGTAATTGACTTCATTGCAATTTTTTACAGTAGTTGGAAAGAAACAGGTAGTTGTGCTGAAATTCCACCTTTCGCCACCTAAAATGCTCAATAGCAAATTGAGTTCGGTTTTTCTATTCTTGTTTTAGCAATAATTAATGCTTTAATTTTGTGATTTGGACATATTTGCTTCCTATTGACAGTTGGATATAACTTACATAGTCAAATTTACTGAGTTTACTCATTTGGTGTAACAGACAACAACAATAGATCACTACATAATTTACTACTGTCCGATATATATGATACTCAAAACCTTATATAACTCCATATACAAGATCAGTCGTTCAATTGAATTGGATAAAGCGATCATTAATAAACGTACTACTCGTATATAAGCTCATGTGTTGCTAGCTTTAATTTTATATAGAAGCTACTCACATAATTATATAACACCCTCTGAAAGTCATGGAAAACCTGCTGGAATAATTCATACTGTATAAAACCTGTTCAAATTCATCAAATATACAGGTATTCAGGTACTAGATTTATGGCAAATGTTAAATATTTATAAGGTTACAATAACTAATATAGGAAGTAGATGTTTAATGATCCCAAAATACCAACTACCAAGGGCCATGACAAATAAGCCCTACCAAATAACTATCTCATGGCGAGCCTTCGCTAGACGAATCATTCCTGCAGGCTGGTGATCAAAATAAAGGAAAGAAGCTACAAATCCTGCTAAACATCAGAGCATAGCTAGGAGTCCATTAACTACTTCATCTCGGCTATAAACTCAGCATCCCAAACTCGAACCTATATCAATGTCTTCCTCATGGCTAACAACAGGATTCTTTTCACCACTACCCAAACTCGAATCTATAACATTGTCTTCCTCATGACAGTCAGCAAGATTCTTTTCATAGGTTTCCTGCAATGTTTACAGAATGAAGGATAAATGAACAAATACCTAATAAAAAAAATCTTGTAAGAAACTATCTTAGAAAAGGATAAATGTTGTAAGAGAGTATCCTTGGTCGAAAAGTCATCGTGACTTTTATTTTCCAGCATTGATCATGTCACGTGTCAATTAAGAAAAAAGGAGGGAAAGGGTGAATTAAAAGTCACGTGATGTAGTCAACGCCGGAAAATGAAAGTCAACGGTGATTTTCCGACCAATGGTAGTCTACCCTTTTATAAGGTAGTTTCTCACAAAAATAGTGTTTTACAAGGTAACTTTTCACAAAATGTCCATTAAAATATGACAAGCTGGGGAGTGAGGAGATGGAGGGATGATTAGTCCCTCCATCCCCCCCAAGTGTTGGGGGTTCGATTCCTCAACCAACCCCTCAAACCTGTGATAGGGTGGGGGGCGGCCTATCTCATATCTTACCGTATAAAAAAATTTAATATGACTAGATCTGTCAATTTGAGACAACGGGTCGGGTTCAGGTCAAATTTAGGGTCGTTTGGTTTGAGTGGTTTGGATCATTTGAGTTATTAAAAAAGATGATAAGTGGGTCAAATTGGATCGATATCGAGTTGTTTGGCTCGGATTGGGTTTGGGTTCTCTCTCAGTAACTCAAGTTTAAAATTAGATCAGGTTATCGAATTGGGTCAAGAATTAACAGGTTTAAAATGACACATATACAAATTTTTTGTGCCTATATATGATGGATTGGGTTTTAAACGGGTCATCCCATGATCCATCCTTTCATTGGCTACACTTTACAATCTCTAATGGCTTATAAAGTTACATTGTCAATCTAACACATTTTCAACCACCCAAAAGCCCAGATCTACTCGCCCAAAACTAAAACGGTGCCGTTTACACCTTCAATGAGCAAGACTGTCTGAGACCAATCCACAAATACTCTCCCACACTCTTCAAACGTCTTCTCCAACCTTCAACAATGGCTGCCACTTCCCAATCTATCTCTAGAATAATACATTCACAACAATTCCCAGAATTCAGAAAACCATTAAACTCATCTAATTGCATTTCCCTCTCTTCACAGAATCCATTTCTGGGTAATCTTACTTTCTCTTTCATCAATCCTTCTTCAACAAGAACATCTCATTCACTCTCAATTTCAACCAAACGACGCCCTGTTTCTGCTGCTGTCACCGTTAGCCTCCCAACTGTGTAAGATTTTGCATTCTAATTTCTTTAATTTTTGAGAAATACCTTTTTAATATCTGTTTGAGGGTTTGAAGTTTCAATTTTTATTTTTTGTGTATTGGGCAGGAGTCCAAATGGGGTTGTTGGTGATAAAACTCCCAAGTGAGTTAAATTTTGGATATTTCATGGTTAATTTTAAAGTTAATTTATATGGGTTTATTGTGTTAATTGGGTTTTTGATGATGGGTTGAATTAGGTGGTCAGGGAGGGCTATAAAGTCATTTGCAATGGGAGAATTGGAAGCTAGGAAGCTCAAATACCCTACAACTGGGACTGAAGCCCTTCTTATGGGTGTACTTATAGAAGGTTAGTCCTATGATGATTTGATGAATTGGGGATGATAAAACATATGGTTATGAAATGTAGCTTCTTGTTTCGATTTTTGAGTTCTATTACTTATTATGTATGTCTTAATTTGAACGAATTATGCTACTGGCTGTAAGTTATGACAATTATTGTATATGCATTGAGTTCATGCTGTCCTTATCCTAAGTTAAATGGAACCAATCTAATGAGGACTATTGATTTCCTTAGTGTCATATATTGAGAAAATATTTACCGCCTATGGTAGGCGTCACTTGAGTCGCGCCTACGTAAAAAGCATGGTGTGAATATGCTTGACATTCATAGAAAGTGGAAATTGACATAATACGATTAGGGACAAGGAAAGTAGGGAGTCGCCGATAAGTTTTTAATGAACTTATACCGTTCACGGATCATTAAAGACAACCACGATTAAGGGACAACGATTGACCGTGAAGGTTACACCCCATTCATAATCCATGAGATTACTTACTTCATATGGTTCGGAACCACAAAAGGAGGATCGAGGATGATGGTACGAAGTGAGTCATGGAGTCACATTTACCCGTATTGGCCTCTACTCGATTCTTATAATGAAAAGTATTGTCGTGATCTCAAAGACATGCAAACAAAGATTTAATTTGCTCCAAACTATTATTATTCTAAATTGGTTTAATATTAATGCAACACATAATTCTAAAATATTGTTATCACTTCGATTAACAACAAGATTAAAGAAACCTAAACCGGTTGTCCAAATTATCTTATTAAGCGTGATATTCAATTACATATTCCCTTTAACATGCAATATGGTGATCATAATAACAATAGAATAACAACACTAATATTGGAAGCAATCTAACAATAATCCAACAATATAAGAATCGTTAGAAAAATAATAGAAATAAAAGGAACATAATTTCTTACTTTGATTTTGCAACACTCACGTCGTGGTTTAAGGACATAATTTCGGGTAAATAACGGACTCCTGGGAGTGCTTAGGGAAGGAATTTTGGAAAGAATAAGGTAGGCTAGTGTTTAGGCTAGAGCATAAAAGAAGGAATGAGAGTATTGATCGATGCCCCGAACACAGAAATGAGGGGGTATTTATAGGGTAAATGAGTAGAGGGAACACACGGAACCCTAAAAAAGATAAAAACCCTAAAAAGACTACTGCGACATGGCAAATAATGCCGTGATACGGCACAAAATCCCGTGACATGGGAGAACCTTGTGTGACGCAGGAAATAATTAAGTTACGGGATACAAAACGCGTGAAGGGTTTACGCGGAAAGGACACGGATCTGTCCCTTGTCACGGTACCGGCACCGTGTCACGGGAGAATATGCCGTGGCGCGACACAGTTTCCCGTGACGCGGCAAACCCTGTTTCCTTTTTTCCGTCCAAATACATTTTTACCCTAATTACGTTAAACCATTTTAAGTGCCGCTTCATAACTTCGGGCTATTTCAGGTTTATTATTTATTAATTGGGCTAAAAGAAAAAAATGTGAAATGAATAAAAAGGTTTGGGCTAAAATAAAAAAGGAACTATGCTTTGACTAAACATTAGGACTGATCCATTGAATATTTGATGAATTGAATTTGATTGAATATGAATTTTAAGCACTCCCGGGATTAAATACTCAACCCGACCAATAATGGCGGTGAAAAGTTGTTCATCATCGGGTTTGGTTTCAGGGAGACATTTTTAGGTGTCTACAGAAGCCCCCACTTTGACTAGGGATGACAACTAGTCGGATTTGGATCGGATGGAGCTTCACTCGCATCCATCTGCACCCACCATCCGCTCCACCCGATCCACCCGCTTACCCCATCATCCACATCCGATTCACCCATCATCCGCGGGTGAAATGGGTGGATCGGATGCTAAATGGGTGAAAGCTATTAAACCCGTTGTTAATATAAACACATTTTTATTAATTCATACAGTGATTCGAAGATTATTTAATTTAAGCCTAAATCATAATTTGTCGTCAATCGACATTACAACCTTACAAAAATGTACTTCGTTTAATATTATAAGCTTTTTACTATTCCGTAGTACACAATTACATTGGCATATGACGATAAACTTGCAAGAAATACATAGATCAAAAGAGCCGAGCTTGCCATGAATTAGCTTGTATATGAATGTATTTTTGTTTGTGAGCAATTTGAGACTAAGTTTGCATGATTTGGTGAAAAAATGAGCAAATCACCATTTTTGGTACTACTTTGTACGTGAATGGTGTTTTTGTTGTTCTTGTTGTTTCTGTGCACTTGAAATAATGGCATAATTGTTGTAGATCTTGTAAAACATGCTATGATGTACCGATCTATCATTTTTGTGCAATTTCGAAATGTGCTCTGTGTATGTACTATATTATCATGGAGAACATAGTATCATGCAATTAGGAGAACTGTAGTATTAGTTTGTCATGGAGAAACTAAGTACTAGAAATAACCATATTATTATTTTGCTAATTTTTAGCCTTGAGGTAAAAATTTAGCGTATAACCGAAGATGCTAAGTATTTAGATTTTTATTTTTGTTTGAACATAATACCATGCCTAGACAACGAGATCGAGATATTTCTACTCGTGGTTGGCGTCGGGCCTTTCGAGAGGACACTCCCACGGTTCCTGAGGGTATGGATGACGATGTCTTGGAGACCGAGCCTCGCCCCTCTACGGGTAGGGGTAGGTGGACTCCACCTTCGTGGACACCGGACAAGTTGGTTTTCTGTCGTGAGAACCACATTTCTCACCGTCCACTTACTGGCGTAGTTGATGGCGTGCTTCGCCATCATGGATCAGGAGCTGGAGACTTAATTCCCCGGCTATACGGGATCGTCATAGGAGATCCTATCACCAACGCCTTGTGGGAGTCTGCTGGTTTGGGAGATTTCTATTCAGCGGTTATGGGATTTCGCAGCCCCCGAGGTTGTGGTTTGACAGTTGTTCGAGCGCTATTGAATTATTTTTGGGATACTACCAACACTTTCCACTCCACTTTGCTTGGGGGAGCTTTCGGTGACCCCTCTAGACTTCAGCATGATTAGCGGCTTGCTCTTCACCACTCGGCCCATTGAGCAGATGCCTGATCTTACCTGGGAGTCGAGTCAGAGTTCTTGGGTCCTATTGTTCATCATATCAGGACTCAGCCGGTGCCCCTGGGTGATCATCGGAGCAGGAGATCAGAGCTGGCCTCCGTCCTTGCTCATGCCTTCGACATTGCTGATACGACTCCCGAGCAACGAGTACGAGTCTTCGTATTGATTCTCATTTCCGGGACTCTTTCTCATGATAGGAGTTCTCGTACGCTTCTCTGCTACTTGCCGTCTTTGCCAGGATTGGTGAGATTGGGTCCTTTAGCCGGACTAGTTTAGGGTATGCTGATCTACTTTTGTCACTGCAGCATGGTAGTCGGCAGCTGAATGATCAGTCCCCTGTTTCTGTTTTCGGTCTTTGGAGAGTTGTGGAGGTGATGATTTTCTTCCTTCGTGTTTTGCTCCTATTCTTTGGCTCATGTACTTATAGATTACTCTTATTGCAGCTTTGGTTCTATAAATACTTTCCAGGATTGGCCCCCTCGACCGCGTCATAGAGTGGTCCACGACTTCCCCATCGGCGTGACCGGGGCGAGTCTCGGGTGGAGTCAGTATCGAGTTTACGGGGATCGCTACGTTAGGGCACCACTACTGTTGGCGTAAGGATCAACCTTACGGAATACCTTTTCTGATTATGATGTTACCTCGCGGTATTCACTGTAACTTTGTTTATGGTTTTCAGGTCCCTGTCGATATCTAGTATCGACCTTGGGCCGGTTTGACTAACCTTCCCGAGGCTATGGAGCTCTCGACGTATCGTACTGTCTTCTTTTGTACATTACGGCCTGTTTGGTACCTTGGAGAGCACGTAGCCCGTCAGCATAGCACTGACCAATTTGTAGTACCATTGCTTCCGCCGGAGTCGATGTTGCATCCGACTAGGTTGGTGTCTCTCGTGGGCAGAGGAGAGCGATATCAGTTTTCTTGGCGAGAGCTCATGCGCATGGATGCTGATTATTCTGAGGACCTGCTTCTTTACTTAGCCCCTCCACCGAGGTTTGATTTTCTTTGAGGATTTTGTTGTTAGTCTGTGTTTAAACCGTCGAAATCCTCATAATCCTAATCCTTAAAATCCTCAAAGAAAATCAAACCTCGAGAAGACGCGGTGCAGGGGCTAAGTAAGGAAGCATGTCCTCAGAATAATCAACATCCATGCGCACGAGCTCTTGCCAAGAAAACTGATATCGCTCTCCTCTGCCCATGAGAGACACCAACCTAGTCGGATGCAACATCGACTCCGGCGGAAGCAATGGTACTACAAAATGGTCAGTGGTATGCTAACGGGCTACGCGCTCTCCAAGGTACCAAACAGGCCGTAATGTACCAAAGAAGACAGTACGATACGTCCATAGCCTCGGGAAGGTTAGCCAAACCAGCCCAAGGTCGATACTGGATCTCGATAGGGACCTGAAAACCATAAACAAAGTTACAGTGAATACTGCGAGGTAACATCACAATCAGAAAGAATATTCCGTGAGGTTGATCCTTATGCCAACAGTAGTGGTGCCCTGACGTAGCGATCCCCGTAGACTTGGTACTGATTCCACCCGAGACTCGCCCCGGTCACGCCAGCTAGCTCCGATGGGAAAGTCGTGGACCACTCCCCGACATCGTCGAGGGGCCAATCCTGGAAAGTACTCATAGAATCAAAGCTGCAATAAGAGTAATCTATAAGTACATGAGCCAAAGGAATAGGAGCACAACACGAAGGAAGAAAATCATCACCTCTACAACTCTCCTAAGACCGAAGACAGAAACAGGGGACTGATCATTCAGACGACTACCATGCTACAGTGACAAAAGTAGATCAGCGTACCCTAAACTGGTCCAGTTAAAGGACCCAATCTCACCAATCCTAGCCAAAGACGGCAAGTAATAGAGAAGCATACGAGATCTCCTATCATGAGAGTCCCAAAAATGAGAATCAATACGAAGACCCGCACTCGTTGCTCGGGAGTCGTATCAGCAATGTCGAAGGCATGAGCAAGGCGGAGGCCACCTCTGATTGCCACCCCGGGGCACTCGCTGAGTCCTAATATGATGAACAATAGGACCCAAGAACCCTGATACCTGACTCGACTCCCAAGTAAGATCAGGCATCTGCTCAACTGGCCGAGTGGTGAAGCGTAAGCCGCTAATCATGCTGAAATCTAGAGGGGTCACCGTGTTGGTAGTATCCTAAAAATACTCCAACAGCGCTCGAACAAATGTCGAACCACAACCTCGGGGGCTGCGAAATCCCAGAACCGCTGAATAGAAATCTACAAAACCAGCAGACTCCCACAAGGCGTTGGTGACAGGATCTCCTGTGATGATGATCCCGTATAGCCAGGGAATCAAGTCTCCAGCTCCTGATCCATGATGGCGAAGGACGCTATCGACTACGCCAGTAAGTGGACGGTGAGAAATATGGTTCTCACGACAGAAAAACCAACTGGTCTAGTGGCCACGGAGGTGGAGTCCACAACCCCCTACCCATAGAGGGGCGAGGCTCAGTCTCCAAGACATCGTCGTCCATGCCCTCAGGAACCGTGGGAGTGTCCTCTCGGAAGGCTTGACGCCGGCCACGAGTAGAAATATCTCGATCTCGTTGTCTAGGCATGCTATTATGTTCAAACAAAAATAAAAATCTAAATACTTAGCATCATTTCTTAAGTTATTTGGTTATTTATTCAAAAAACAGCTTAACAGTTATCTCAATTTGCATCTTCTGTTATATGCTAAATTTTTACCTCAAGGCTAAAAATTAGCAAAATAATAGAATTA
The DNA here is from genome assembly GCF_948465745.1 of Chenopodium album. Lineage (NCBI taxonomy): Eukaryota > Viridiplantae > Streptophyta > Magnoliopsida > Caryophyllales > Amaranthaceae > Chenopodium > Chenopodium album. The sequence continues at coordinate 8,877,948 of NC_137853.1, read as the reverse complement.
TTTTTAGTACTTAGTTTCTCCATGCAAACTAATACTACAGTTTTCCTAATCGCATGATAATATGTTCTCCATGAAAATATAGTACATACACAAAACAGAGCACGTTTTGAAATTGCACATAAGTAATAGATCGGTACATCATAGCATTCTTACAAGATTTACAACAATTATGTCATTATTTCAAGTGCAAAGAAACAAGAAGAACAACAAAAACACCATTTACATACTAAAAATGGTGATTTGCTCGTTTCTTCACCGAATCATGCAAATTTAGTCTCAAATCGCTCACAAACAAACATACATTCATATACAAGCTAATTCATGGCAAGAATTTCGACATAAAGGGTCAAAATAAAAAATCCCCAAATTGATTTTTCAAGGGTTTTCACGAGAAATTACTCATTTGAAGCAAAAATTAAAAAAACTTACATAGATCCTTGTAGGAATTCGATAATGAGGAAGATAGTAAGAGATTTGAATAATTTTGGTGGAGAATCGGGTGAGAAAAGCTCCAAAAACCGCTGCAAGTAAGTCAAACAATAGCAACGACACGAGTTAAACCACTGTGACATGGCACACCACAATCGTGACACGGTACACAGTGGCGTGTCACGGAACAGAACCAAACGACACAGACGGCGACAGCAACGGCGAGCTTGAACAACAGCAGGAACACCGCGACATGTTGTTAGAATGACGCGACACGGTGTAAACCAAGAAAAAAAGAAATATAAACTTCAAGAAAAAAAGAAAGATAAACTTCAAGAAAAAAAGAAAGATAAACTTTAAGAAAAAAGAAAGATAAACTTCAAGAACAGCAAAAATGGAAGCAAAATGAAAAAATGAAATGAAACGGAGAAAGAGCAAGAATTTTCAATTCTCAAGGACGCTAAAGAACGAGATGTGATTTCTCGCGGTTGACGTTGACAATATGTAGATGTGGGCCATATGGGGGGATTTTGGAATATGTTCTTTTAGGGGGTGTTTGGTTCAAAAGTAAGTAATTTAGGTCCGAGGTGTGAGGTTTAAGTACCTAAGAGAAGAGGTGGGTGATTTGGGTGTGACTTATACCGTACCTTTGGGTGTCTAATAAAAGAGAAAGATTCATTCCCTAACAAAATCAACCCCATAAGTGTCAAGTTTTAACCCCAGGCCACCTTAATTTCATTTGATTCCAAACCCATACCACTTAGTGAACCAAACACCCCCTCAATGATGTTTAGACGATAATGATACTTGTATATGTGGTCTAAGTGCGTCAAATTCAAGTAGGAATAGGAGAAAAGCTAAAGAAGCTATGTGAAAGATGAAGATTGAGAAGGGCCACTGTTATAGTAGCTTGGAAATCCCTTTAAGATGAGACGTTAGTGTATTCAGATTATTAATGTTATTTGTAAGGTTAACCAATTAGCAGTTTGCCACGTTACAATTCAATAAAAGAATCCAAAACTCAATTTCTTTGCTTTTGTAGCCCCACTTTAACTCATTTTTTGTAATTCTATGTTACATATTACTTTGTAGTTGCAACACTTTGATTCTTGAAAATTTAGATAAAAAATATAGTCATTGTTCACCGATATGTTAGAAATAAATTTAGTCAAGTGGAATCTTGTTAGATTTGTTTTATTGTGCATTGTTAACATGTTAGCTTTTCTTAATTGTACTTATAATGTAGTTAGAGATAGTAATAGACTAACAGCCAAAGTAGAACATTAGAGACAAAAAAAGTGTTGTAATCAATATATAATGAAGAAATGTGTTTGAAAGAAATTAGAGTCAATTTGGTTGTTGCTAGGCTTAAGGGTGTAAATGAGACAACCTTAAGTGAGATTCCACTTGTTTTGGCCCGACATGGGAACACCTTTTCTTCGTTGTTCAAAATTTTAGTATATTTTTAAATTCAAATATCATGGGAACTAGAATAAGCATTAAACTTTTAGAGCCTAAATGCATGGGTGTTTATTCAGAGTTATTTATATTAATGTATCTAAAACTGAAGATATTTTCTACCAAATTAACATAGTCTTTTTAGCTTAACCAAGTTGAAACTTAGGGCTAACTAGCTTGAGCTGATTTTGTTAGCCTTAGTTAGGTATCTAACTTGTTAGGCATATAGTTTCTCTAATGTTATTCTTTGTTACTGGCATTGGTTGATCTGATCATCTAAGAATAGTAGAAAAATGACGAATATAGTAGAAAGCTAGGTATTGAGTATTTGAGTTAATGTGTAACCTTAGGTCAAGGTGTTGGGTTTACACATATATGGTTTTTGTCAATCAAGGAATGTTCAGGAATGCCATAGTCTATGATCTCGTGGGACTCGGGGGGGGGGGGGGGGGGGTGGGGAGGGGGAGAAAGGATCCTGTGCATGGATCTCAAAGTTAAGTCTCCACTCTCAAATAGCACTTCCAAAAACTTTGCCACTCAATGTAGCTCAAAATTGAGGGGATTTTTTTGATTCAAGTGGGAGAACAGGAAATGATTGAGCAGGGGAGATTTGTGTCTTGGGGGTGTTTGTGTAGTATTGGGAAATTAATCTCTAGTTTTGCTAATACTTTAGTTAGGGTTTAGGTAGTGGAAGAATTATACTCCATTAGTTAGTGTTTGGTTTGAGAAGGGAATTGAAACCCTCACATTAACCAAACTATGCTGCTCATTTCACCTCTCTAGTTTTCCTTTGCACATCAACTGTAACCATAACTGTCAAAACTTCTACTATGGCGAAGTGCATGGCCCTATCCATGGTGGTTCTATGACATTACTCTTATAATCTCTGATGATGCCATTGTTTGCACCTTCTTGCTGTTCAACATTACCTCAGGTGAAATTGATTGTTTTATCACTGTAGAGTGTAGACAGTATCATTCAACCGAATGGAGGTTGAATTTGTTTGGTGGGTAATGGATGCGGGCATGTGGCTGTGATGATGAAATCTGCTTGCAAAGCTGCGACGCCAGTGGGTCATGGATGTACAATGATGATGCCTTTTAAAGAAAGGATAGGAGGTGTTTGGGTGAACCAAAACATTTAGGGGCAGGGTTATGGGAATCAGACTGGAGGACATTGGAGGCAACTGAAATTGTATAGAGGGGAAAGAGTATTGGAAAACAATGAACTAAACACCAGCCTGGGAAAAAGATGTTATCGGATGTCTTTTCTTTTATGGACATTGTGTACCAACTGGCCCTTTTATGCATTAAAGTTTGAGCTGCTAGAGATCTACATGATGAAGGTAGTTTGAACTTTGGAGGTTAGATTATATTGGTGGTGGGGATGTTGAAAGTTTCCTATTGATATTATGTATATCAATATAATCAAATTAAATTCCAACTTTGGTCCATTTCCTAATACAATAGTCTAATTAGAGAGGAAAGGGCTTCAGATGAAGTAACAAAGATGATGTACGAGAATATAACCTCAAACATGTTATGAATGTCACTGTTCAAATTTTGGATCGTTGTACTGTATATTTATTCAAGGATTGCTTCAAGCGTCTTTTGTAAAGTTGGAGATCATTGTACTCAGTACTAATGCTTGATGAGAAGTTGAGGTTCTTGGGGTATTGAGCATTAGATTTAAGAGGGAAGGAGGGGTGGGGGGGTGGTGGGGGGGGGGGTCATTTTCTAGAGATTTTATGCTGGAGCTATTATACTGTGTAGGATCCCATTTATCCTGTTTCCTTATTGTGTCTTTTTCTCTCTGGTTAACGTGGTTATCCTATGTGGCTGTTCGTTTCCCTTTAACAAAAGCAAAGAAATGGTAATAAAGTAGATATTATACTTATAAGGAAAGGTAGACAAGTATCAACCCATAAGAAAATCATGCAGTGGCTGTCTTTTCTGTGTTATCAAAGCTGTTAGCCGAGTTAGGAGTTTATAATCAAGAAGTTCAATATCCGCATGGATGTAATGACAATTCTTTCAGTCTTCCTAATATCAACTGTGTATGTTGAATTGAAAACATAAGCTATTTAAAAGGATTAGCTTTTTAAACCAGAGTGCAGCCACAGATCATGGCAACGATGTTGAGCTGGTTGCAAAAAATTGGTTTCTTCTGCCTTGATCTAAGAGTTCGTTTTCTGTAATTGCTGAAGAACCAAACTATCACAATTTTCATGCCGCAATGGTGAGATCCTGGGTTAATTACTGCTGTCTATCGCATTTGAACTGGAAATTGTTCATATCAGTAAACAGTGTTTGTTCTTGAGTTTGAAGATGTTCTATGAGGGCTATTCAGGAGATTTTTCTAAGGATTAAGTTGTTGCAGAATGCTACTCAGAAAGTCCGTTGATTTATTTTTCTTTCAAAATGTTCTTGCCCTTTTACATTGCGACTTCTTTGTTATTGTCTCTTTGTTGTCACTAATCTGCTTGGTAGTGTTTCTTTGTTGTCATTATTACTCTTGTGAGGAGCTTTTTTCTGGTATATTATCTCCCTCTTTTTAGTTTTTTGCACAGAATATTGGATAAACAAATTTTAAAATAAAATAGAAAAAAAAAGGCAAAACAATCTTTTTTAGCTTGAGATATAGGCCATATAGCCATAAACTGTAATCATCAATTTGTCTTAAGTGATTGAAGTAAATTTTTTTAGGTGCATTAAATATTTAAAGTACCTCATCTTTCGTTGGCTCTTACAACAGCTTTACCTTTGTTTATCTGCAGGAACTAGTCCTGCTTCAAGGTTTTTAAGGGAAAATGGAATCACACTCACTAAGGTCAAAGAGGAAAGTATAAAATTACTTGGAAAAGGTGATTTGTACTTCTTCAGCCCAGAGCATCCCCCCTTGACTGAATCCTCTCAAAGAGCACTTGATTGGGCATTGAACCAGAAGGTGAAATCGGGTATGCATTTTGTCCATATTATTTTGCAGCTCTTCAGCATGCTTGATTGTAGTGGTGTTATTATTGTCTTAAGATATTACTGATTTGCTGAAATAATGGCGTAGCTGGTCTTAGTGTTGTGCTGTTGTCAATAATAAATTATCTCTTTAAGCTTAAAGTCTGCAACTTGATGAGAGTGATGACCAATAAGATTATATAAAAAGATAGCTTCTTTCATTGCTTAGTTTGATTGAAGGTTAATGGAGAGGGGGAAGGATGGGGTCATGGGGAAAAGTTAGTGATGTAATTGTCACTTGCTGGTGACGGTGACTGGCTGGTGGGGGATCTGTGTTTTGTAATGAACTGTGACTTACTTCCTCCGTTCTTTTTTTCTTGACCTAGTTTGACTTTTGCACTATTCACACAATTATCTATAATACTAACTGTATTTTGTGATTCATAAGGTAAAACACAATCATGTGATCTTGTTTGAGTTGTCTCAATATATCCTATCATACTATCTATTTGTTATAATTTTTACTTAACAAGAATTTTAGATATTGATAGTTAGATTTATGCATTGACAAGCGTGATAAATGAAATAGGTCACGTAAAAAAGAACGGAGGATTTATATATTAGAAGCAGATGTATTAGTGATGACTAATCTCTAGGGAACTTGCCCAAAGCTTGTTCTTCCGTAATATATGCGCCAATAGATATGATATTTATTGCAATGTCGTAAATTCTGTTTGCTATTACTTCTGAAGTTCAACTATATCGTTATCTGAAAAATTTTCCAACCAAATCTTTTAAGGGGCCAATTATAATTCCTTTTGTTGTGGATTGCACCTGCAAAAAGTAGTGAGTACTGACGACACGTTACCACTATCTTTTGGATGTTAATTTCACCTTTGGTTATGGATAACCTTATGTTTCTGTCTAAACTTTTTCTATCAAAATTATACTACTGATTCTAAACAGAGAGAGCAAAAAAAAAAAAAAAGGAACTTCAGCTGACTCGTTACGCATTGTCCTCTACGCAGATGAAAATGGGGTAATTACGACGATTGATTTACTTCTTGGCATATGGTCTGAGGAGTCTCCTGGCCATAAGATATTGGCTGCCCTAGGTTTCGATGATGAGAAGGCCAACGAGCTTAAATCAATAGGCTCTAAACCTGGTTTTGATGAAGATAAATAATTCATATTTAACTTTCAATGTTGCTAACATTGTAATTCTTTGATCTTAGAAAGCATGTGAATGGTGACCGAGTTCATGTAACGTGCTCGATTCATAGCTTTTCGCTCATTCTTCAGTTGCGGAAAGTCCCTTTGCCACTCCACATGCTTTTTGTGTACTACCATTCCATCGATGGAAAATTTCCAGATGGGAAAATCTTGTTTTACTTATTTCAAAATTTATGAATTATTAAATCAGAATTACAATTGTTTGTACCTTTTGGGGTTTAGTATATAGAAATTTCATACAATTTATATGTGTATCCTACATTGGCAGTGATTCATGGAAATAGAAGGTTAATCCATTGATTTCCTTCGGTCAGATAAATTATATACTTTTTTGTGTTGTCTGAATTCTGACTTAGAATGCTGATCGATTGTGATCACGCTGTAACTTCTAAATTCTCTCTTTTTTCCTAGACAGAGCCCTCATCTGACAAAAACTCTTCGCCCGCTGAGGCACGTACTTGAGCCTTGCCTGCCTCTTTGGCCCAATCAATTCTTGCTATAAACACCAGTAACAAAAGCAAGCAGGTTGATACCCCTGCCAAGAACCCCAAGAAAAGACCACCAAGCCCGAGCTTTGCTTTGAAACCCAAGACACTCCCCAATGGTAAAGCTAGCAAGTAGAACCCACCAAGGCTTGCAAACGTACTGAGCCATGGCCTTGCTGTTCCTCGGACAATCCCTCCGGAAACTGTCAATGGAAAGTTTGCCACTTCAATCATAGCCATCAGGACCATCATTTTTTTGACCCCTCTGATTACCCCCTTGCTGTGGCTGAACAGTGAGCCCCACCAACCCCGGGCTGCCACCATGACCATGGCTCCCACACATCCAGAGAAGGCTGCTGTTATGAGGGACACATAGGCTGATTTGTAAGCGTTTTTTGGTTGGTTTGCCCCAAGTTCATTGGACACCCGGGTTGATGCACTTACAGAAAGTGAGAGCATCACCGAGAAGAGCAAGTAATCGAAGTTGATCACAATTACAAGCACCCCAACCGCTTCCTTAGCATTAGGAAGTCTCCCTGTGAGGAGGACTAGGATCTCGTAGCACCACCACTCTAAGCAGGTTGTCAGGCAGCACGGCCCGCATAAGCTGAGCAAGGCAAGCCATTCCTTGATACCCTGATCCCACCACCCCCCTTCCTGCCACTTTTCTCTCCCCCTCAGTTCCATGTGTAACACGTATAATGCGAGCAGTAGCGTTACTAGAAGATCACTTATCCAGACTGCTATGGCTACCCCTTCAACACCCTTTGCTTTTATCAGAAGTATGTTGATTGGAACATGGAAAACTACTGCAAGAGTAGAGCTTAACATAATAGGAACAGTGATACCCTGAGCACTCAAGTATGCTTTCAGAGGGCAAAGAAAGGCGTTCACCATCAAATCAGGGAGCAAATAAAGAAGATAGCGTTGAGCCATAGCTACCATATCCTCTTGTTGCCCAAAAAGAGGAAGAATTTTGCTAATATTCAGCCAAAGGATAGAGATTGGAAGGGTGGCAACAAGCAGCAAAAGAGTTGCCATGAAGAGGGTCCTATGAAGTAGTCTGTAGTTCTTTGCACCGTATGCTTGACCACATATCGGTTCCATGGCTCCACACAAGCCCGTCAATATTGAGTATCCGGTGACATTTGCAAACGTGAATCCTAGCGCACCTCCAGCCAGTTGTAGCTCACCAAGTCGTCCCAAGAAGGCTACCGTGATTGCCTGCTTGATGAACCACGTTAAGTTCATCACCACCAGTGGGACCGCCATCCCCCGTTGCTTCCTTAGCTCAGAAGTAACATCTTGGACCAAGTATGTTGTCCATGACGCTGCTGCAGGAGGTAAAGATTGATGATTACCTTCCGATCCTAGTTTCGGTTTTGGTGGTGGTGTTGTAGACATGGTTATTATTGATTGAAGGTGTGGATGATATGGTATGGCAAAGTTAGTGGAAAGGACTTTGATAAATAAGCAAGGGGAGATAGTGAGGGGGTGGGGTTGTGGTCAGATAAAGGATGATTAAGCGTGAGTGCATGAGTTTTGTGATGGTTTCGTAGTTGGTAAAGAAATTGTGTAAAATATCAAGAAAAGATGGCTTAGATTGTGGAATTACAATAAAGAATACAATAATGCATGAAGATTTTATCATCAAATGTGTAATGACAGACGATGAATCATAAGTAGCCATTGCCAAAAATACCTCACTCAGTTCCTTTGTTCAACATTTTACAATATTCGTGAGCTCTCTTTTTTTTTTTTTTTTTAAATGATCTCTCTAATCTAAATATCAACTTTTTATAATTAGAACATATTAAAAATTGAACATGTTATTAAAATACTCAAAGTTATACGCGATGAAGCATTTAATTCTCAGTGTATGGTGTAACATACGTAGTATATAGAACGAGGGAAGTAATATATTTCATACTTGTTTATGTTTTTGTATGATATTGTATAATATATAAATATAAAATGTCAATTAATTATGTGGCTTTTCTGGGAAAAAAAAAAATTACGTGGCTTCTTCTGTAAAATTTGTTACAGTATGTTAACGATTATTTGTGCATTTTTTTTTAATTCTTTTTTTTTACGATAGATGGCTAACATATTGAAAAAAAGAGTTTGAATATATAAAGTGATTTGCAAATTGCAACTTGTAACACTTGTAACTGCTCCATCCTAAATTTTCACCACCTATGAGTCATGAGTTTTCGTGATGATAATGGTAGATAATCAATTGAAATAAGAATAAAAATTTGTTATCACTTCCCATGTACATACTAATACTTTTTGTATATTATATTTGGAGAAGTGAAAGGTAAAATTTACTTTACATTAATTAAATATCTTAGCAAATAATTAAATATTTTAATTGGTGCTAAGGAGAGATAGGAACGAACAAAAAAACCCAATTACTTTCTTAAATTGATAAAGCTTAGTTAAGCTAGCCAAGTGAAAAAAAAAAATTTAAAAGAGCTAAATGAAAGATATTACTCGATGGTCATCATTTCTTTGCTCTTCAGATTTGTTAATGGCATTATCTAATGGTTTTGATCAAATTGATATGTATTTCAATTAAATATCTTATTGAGCATGTTATTTGATGTATAATTATTTTTTATTATCTACTTGTATATGTTTTTCTAATTCTTTTTGGAACCTACATCCAATTTATTTCTTGTATTGGGCAAAATATAAGAAAGTCGCAAACTAATCCATAGCCCCGCTTAGGCGCTTACTACATTCATTGAGTCAATTTCTTGATGATTAATATTCTTGACAATTTTTCACCAAAAAAAAAAAATTCTTGACAATTAATATGTAATTTGTGTCGTTAGCATGCCTAGGTATCTTATACATGGTAAGATTGTGTATATGTACAAAATGCACACACTTTTAACAAGCCTGAATGACGAGTTTTCCTTTTTCACTCAGTCTGAGAGCACAAGTGTTTGGATAAAAGACTACTCTCATTCACACAAATGCATAGTTGGTTTGCAAATGAACCTTGCTGCCTATTTATAGGCCACCCTCACCCATAAGGATGCAAAATTCTGAGCTAGAACGTTCCCACCTCCAGAACACTCTACACAATAATAGGGTTCTACATGATTCTATTGCAAAATTAAACCTATTATATGGGATTCTACATATATAATATGTTCTAGATAAAACTTATAACTATCTGGAAATATTTAACCAGTTAACTTGTCTCCAATGTTTTCTCTACACATTCACCTTCTCTTCACCAAACCATCGTTGCTGAATACTATAGTGCTATATATCTAATGACAATGAGGAACACGAGTTCCATTATTTTAATTATTAGCATAGTGAGATCCCATCACTCGTAAAATATACTCCTACTACATAATTGTTTAAAAACACAAAACTCGAGCTCTTAAAACAAAATGATAATTTCATAAATTTTAATGTATCACAGTAATAGTTATGCACAAATGTTTAAAAAAATCGGATGTACAATAGTGCTATTGTAAATCAATAGCACGTGAGCCTCTTCGTCACTTTCTTTTATCAGTTTCTCTCTCTCCTCACTTATTTCACTCACTACGGAAGCCACCGTCGCCGCCGCCACCACTGTCGCGAGCTTAAGCCTCGTCAACAGTGATCTGACGGTTATTGAGTGTTTGGCCGTTCATTCCTTCGATCGCGGCATCAAGCTCTTCGTTCCTTGCTTCCGAAGGTAATGATGGTGACGATGCTTGTATGGTAATTGGAAGCAGTAGCAGAAATTTTGGAATCAAAGTAAAATAATACTTGTATGGTTTACCTTTGAAAAAAAACAAAAAAACTAGTGAGATTTTGATACTTTGTTTTGCAATTTGCATATGTAGCTTAGTTACTTTGTGATAAAAAGGGTCACGTTTGTGAAAAAAAAGGGTCACTTTTGTATAAAAAAGGGTCACTGTTGTAAAAAAAAGGGGTCACTTTTGTGAAAATACGGGTTACTTTTGTAATAAAAAGGGTAACTTTTGTAAAGAAAAGGATAACTTTTGTAAATAAAAAGGGTCACTTTTTGTAAAAATGTTCAATGTACAATAAAATTATTGTAAACCGGGGGCACGCAAAAGTTTTTGATAATTATGAGGATAGAAATTAGAAAAGAGAACACGGCCAACAAGTATAATTTGACTAATGAAAAAACTTAAGTAATTTTTGCCCTAGTTGATAAATCGATTGGGCATTAAAGTTGCCCTTTCTTTGGTGGAGTTAAAGCTTGACCTCTTTGTTTTGTCCAATTGTTTGTTATTCGAGACAATCAATTTCCAATCACAAACAACAGAAAATAAAATTTTAGAATAATGCCAAATCAAGAAAGCTTAGAAAAAAAAAAAAAAAGCAGCCCCACTAGATGATTGACTGAATGCTGATAACATATCCAATCAAATAATCTAACTTTAATGAGTGTAAAAGAGAGTGTATCATTTGACCATTGCTAATTGAAATTTATGACATTATAAAGAGCTAAAGTTGTTACGTTGCACCAATTCAAGGCAACTAGGCATTAGGCAATTGGTTCCTTGCACCATGGGGTTGCGTCTTCCATGAAACTGAGCAAGAACAAATATGATAACTGCCTAACGTATAAAAAATATAAAACCCGAGTGAAAGGAAGAGCACAAATTCTTATATGTGGTGGCCTGCTGGCCACACTGTGTGACCATCTACTATAAGGATTACTTCATCAGTGTTAAAAGGGATTACTTGATCAGTGTTAAAGGGATTATTTCGTCAGTGTTATATGTTATTCAGTCAATGTTATTACAGGGATTACTTTGCTCTTTTGTAAGACGAGCTGACTAATAATTTTTTTTTACTAAATATATAAGCTAATAATAAAATATAGAGTCTTGTGTATAAAAAAAAAAAAAAGTAGAACATATATTTAGAGTAGGGGGTTGCTAAATATCGCCCTCAAATATCTAACTAACGCCCGCAAAATAAAATAAAATTACGTATTTATCCTTATAATAAAATTTCGTTAGATCTTATGGACAACGACGAAGTACAAGAAACACAACCTTAGACGCTCGTAGAAGGCTCGTCGAACCGTATAGAATCGATACGTCACAATAAATTTTTTTTAAAAAATTTGAAACCAGGAAACGCCTAGTTTTTAAGAATCCCCTAGGCAGAAACGCCTAATTTTTTAGAATCCCCTAGGCAGAAACGCCTAAATTTTTCGAAACATCCTAGGCTATTCGAAAAAACTAGACGTTTCAGCCTAGGGTATTCTAAAAAACTAGGTGTTTCACCTCAAACGCTCAAAAATTTCATACAACCACACGGTTGTTCACAGGAACTAGGCGTTTGAGCCTAGGACGTGCGAAAAATCAAGGCGTTTGCCGCGAATTTAGAAAAAAAATACATTTTCTCCGTCAGCGACCGATTTCCCTTTGTCTTCACTTGTCATTATCGCGGCTGTGTAGATTGTGAAACCGGAGGTAAGGAGTTGGTGGTTAAAAGAGGAGGAGGAGGAGGTGATGGTGGTGGTGGGTCGTATGAAGAGGGGGTAAATTGAGGGGGTAATTTTTTTGATAAAAAGGGTAAATTTGTAATTTTAGTTTATTTTGCGGGCGTTAGTTAGATATTCGAGGACGACGTTTAGCTTTCCACTTAGAGTATTTTACAATTGTGAGGAGATTTTTTGATTAAAAAAAATAATTATTAAAAAAAAGGTCCTAACTAATTTGCTAAAAATGCTCTCAGATTCTCCCTTGCCTTCTTCCCTCCCTCCATCTCCCAGAAAATTTCTCTCTAACAACATCTCTATGTCCTCTTCATTCTGTTGTTGAATTTTTGGTGCCCTAATCTTTCAATCATGCCCTTTACATATTAAGGTTTTGTGCCTCTCTCTATCTCTCGATTTTATTTTATTTTTCTTGTACAATCTATCAAAATCCTGATATAATTAAATAATTTATGCTTATGATTATTACTACAAAATTTGGTCACGTTTTAGATAAAGAAACTTACAATATAGTAATATGTAATGTGTTTGTTTGTTTGTTTATATATTGCACATGTACATTTGTTATGTTCAATTCAGCGTAATTTATTTCTTACTGTTACACAAAATGTTGACAACAATATTATTCTCTAGAAATCGAATTCCTTCATTCGTGCATACTCCACATTGCTCATTTGGTAGAGCATTACTTGCAATTATATTGTGTCATTGCTATATATGACAGAATTACACCTTTTTATGTTAAAATGAATGTGTTCAATCAAAATTGACACAATGTCTAGAGGTCGAGTCAATCAAATTGTTGTAATTAGGTTCTCCTGTATGATTTTTTGCTATGCATAACTTGTACAATTCTAGTGCAGGACTATTTTTTATCGAGTTGATGACATTTGATACAAGCAGTCGTAAATATTAATTTCGCGACTGAAGTATTGACAGTCACACAAATATTCAGTAGCAAATTCAACAATTTCATGTAGTGTATAAAGAGATTACTTCCTCAATTTGCTTTAAGTTGATCAACTTCTCCACAAATTTAGATATGTCGGCTTACAAGTCGCAGGTTATGAATGGTCAAAGAGAAAAATTCGTAAGGTATACGAACTCAATCTTATAACATTATATGTTCATAATCAAATTTAGCTATATGTTGCTCTGCTTTAACCTCATTTTTATACTAATTGGTCGTGTCGGATTCTGTTACCATGATACTGAACCAAGTTGTATATCAAATCAATAAACATATAAATTTTTAGACATAATCTTATTTTATAATGATGTCTTGTGTTTTGACAGACTTAATAAAATGGACTCATTCTCAACAAAGAACAATGACTCGACAAATCGTTTCGCCTTCAGTATAGAAGGACTGAAACGTAGTGTTTATAGTCCCAAAATTCAACAAGGTCTTTTAATATAGGAATGATGAGACCTCATGGACTAAGGACAATTGGTAAATCACTAAGATCAGGGGTTACTCGAGCAGTGTTTCCAGAAGATCTGAAAGTCTCTGACAAGAAAGTAATTGATCCTCAAGATAAATCTCTTCTTCTTTGGAATCGACTTTTCGTTATATCTTGCATCATTGCAGTGTCTATAGATCCTTTGTTCTTTTATCTACCTATAGTTGAACATCAGAAGAATTGCTTAGGCATGGACTATGGATTAGCTGTTACAACTACGACTTTGCGTACCATGATTGATGCTTTCTATCTTATTCACATGGCTTTTCAATTTCGTACTGCATATATTGCACCATCTTCTCGGGTTTTTGGACGTGGTGAGCTTGTGATTGATACTGGAGAGATTGCTAAACGTTACCTACTGCGCTATTTCATCATAGATTTGTTAGTTGTTCTGCCCTTACCACAGGTATAATATGTAATTGTAATATTTTCGTGATGCTGTCAAATAGAGGCATGGATGACCATATATGAATATATATGGCCTCGATGATGAGGTGTTGCATCCCATTTACTGTCAAATAGAGGCAATGTTATTTCATTGAATCATCGTTCTTGTTTGTACAGATTGTGGTCTTGAAATATCTTGTTAAAGCTCAGGGGAAAGGTATACTAGAGACGAAGAAATGGTTGCAAATAATTGTGTTTGCACAATACATCTTTAGATTTGCCCGGTTTTATCCTCTGACTTCTGACTTGAAAAAGACTGCTGGTGTCTTTGCTGAAAGTGCTTGGCTTGGAGCTGCTTATTACTTGTTGTGGTACTTGCTCTCTAGTCATGTAAGTGCGTTCAATTGCTATTACAATCGTTGTAATTTACTCCTCCACAATTCGTTACCTGAATTTGTTAAAATAGTCTTAAAGTGTACCACTGAACCATGTACCATGTACCAAGACTACCAACTCGTAGTTTGTGGGGGTATTACCAAATTTGGTACAATGGCCGTGTTTTGCTAAGTATCTTAGGCGTCATTGCAGATTGCTGGGGCGCTATGGTATTTATTTGCTGTGGAACGCATAGACACATGCTGGAAAAATGCATGTCAAAGTCAAGGTGACAAATGTGATAACGATTTTTTGTATTGTGGGAATCATGATATGGCATCTTTTGAGGTATGGCAAAATATTAGTGTGGAAGTTCTTAATAAGATGTGTTCAGTTGAGGAAGAAGATTCAAACTTCAACTTTGGAATATATACACAAGCACAATCCTCTAAAATCGTCGAATCTCAAACATTTGTCAATAAATTTTGCTACTGCCTTTGGTGGGGTCTTCAAAATCTAAGGTTATTCGCAACCACTAATAACTAAGCATTTCTAAATCTGCTAAACATGTTAGCTATTTAGCCTTACTTTTTATAACTCGTACGTTTGTTGTACTAACTGTTGAAAAACGTAAATTCCTGCAGTACATTGGGTCAAGGATTACAGACTAGTACCTATCCAGGGGAAATTATATTCTCTATATGTCTTGCTATATCCGGTCTTATTCTTTTTGCACTTCTGATTGGAAACATGCAGGTAATTTCTGTTTCGTACACGATTTTCTGCTGATTATGAAAAAGATTTGAATTTTAACTCTGTAATCTGATACTGTTGTTTGCAGACGTATCTTCAATCGCTTACTGTTAGGCTTGAGGAGATGAGAATAAAGAGACGCGATTCAGAGCAATGGATGCATCATCGTTTACTTCCACAAGTTCTTAGGGAACGAGTTAGACGATATAACCAATACAAATGGTTAGAAACACGAGGAGTTGGTGAAGAAAGCTTGGTTCAGAGTCTACCAAAAGATCTTAGGAGGGACATAAAACGCCATCTTTGTTTGAATCTAGTCAGAAGAGTAAGTCCTGAACTGTCAACTATACTAATTGTCAGACTGTCAACTATACTAATTGTCAAATTAATATGTATATTTCAATTGTTTGGTATCTTTAGGTTCCTTTATTTGCAAATATGGATGAACGACTGCTTGATGCCATATGTGAGCGACTAAAGCCTAGCTTATACACCGAAAACACCTTCATTGTCAGAGAAGGAGATCCAGTCGACGAAATGATCTTCATCATAAGGGGACACCTAGAGAGTGTAACAACAGATGGTGGAAGAACTGGATTTTACAACCGAGGTTTGTTAAAGGAAGGCGACTTCTGTGGTGAAGAGCTTTTAACATGGGCCTTAGACCCGAAATCCAGCATAAACTTACCACTGTCAACAAGAACTGTGAAAGCTCTAACAGAAGTAGAGGCCTTCGCCTTAAGAGCAGAGGAGCTGAAGTTTGTTGCAGGTCAGTTTCGAAGACTTCACAGTAAACAGGTGCAGCACACCTTCCGTTTCTACTCTCAGCAGTGGCGGACGTGGGCAGCTTGCTTTATTCAAGCTGCTTGGAGACGTCACATGAGGAGGAAGATTGCTGAGCTTCGACGATTAGAAGAAGGTGAGGAAGAAGAGTATGGGGATTATTCAGAACAAGGAAACAGGTCAAGTAAGAAGCGTAGAGCCAAGGGTGATGAAAGTGGCTCTAGCCTTGGTGCTACCCTCTTTGCCTCGAGGTTTGCTAGGAACGCTCTTCGTGGCGTTCATAGGCTTCGTAGTGGGAACAGCACCACCGGCTTGGCGTTGCAGAAGCCTCCTGAACCTGACTTCTCCAACATTGATTGAGGTTTGTAGTCATGGTTTTAGTTAGTAGTATAATTGTTATGTGATAGAGTTGTACTATGTTTTGCTCGGTTCAATTAAGTTGTATAGTTTTGATGGTATAAATGATATTGAATGTACTCTGTATCATTTGTATGTTACATACTTACATTTTGAAATGACCAGAGTAAATTGTCTAGGAAAAATAATTGAAATTTGAAGAAGCAATCAAAGAAAGAAGAAGCAATGAATCATATGAACTCAATGATTGTACACTAAATAAAGAAATTGAGTATTTGACTCCATGATCTTGTTATGCTTTATGTGTACTCGGTTAAATGGTGGGAAACAAAGTTTGTTTAATGTCTTACATATAATTTAACTGAATTTTTCAAAACAACCCCTAATAAATTTTCTTTTAATTCAATACATTTTCTGTCCTTGTTCACAATCTCTATTGCAAAAATTTGTTTCACTTCAATTATGAATTTCAGAAAAGCATATCTTTACATGATTATAAAATCTATTTGCCACTTAATTACTCACGTTTGTTTTCTTAATTGTTTTGTTATTATATTACTTAATGATAAAGACAAAAAAAAAAAAAAAAAAAAAATGTTTGTTTCTTTTAAAAAAACCAATACAAACTGTCCCTATATACTAATATACTTAGGGCATGCTTGGATTGGGGGTAAAACATTAAGGGGGTAATAAAAGTCAAACATGAAAAAACAAAAGTAATTAGAGGTGTTGTTGTAGGAGACATGGTGCTTCCCAATGAAATAAACTAGTTGTGCCATGAGGAAAAGAGAGAGATGGAGGAATTATTACTCTCATGTAATAGTTACCCACCCTCCCCCTAGTGTAACTATTACCCCCAAAATGAGGGTATTGATTCCTCTTTCTTCACCTCACACCATACCATCACTACATAATTTTCTTACAATCACACCATCACTATCTCCTTTTTCCCTATTTTCACATTCATTTTGCTTAGTTTGACTTTTATTACCTCCTTAATGTATTACCTCCAATCCAAGCATGCCCTTAATAACAATGACTTTTTCCTAATGCTCTGTAACTTTTTTTGTTCTCAAGTAGAAAGTTTGTTTGATTTTAGTTTCTCAAGAAAAGATGAAATAAACAATGTTTATTGGTATTTTAAAGATTTTTAATTTTAATCAAACTCGTTCTTATGGATTTCGTAATGGACCGTTTTTCATGAGTGGGCCCATCTTCTTTTAGAAATGGAAACATGTTTTGGGCTTTATAAGAACTTTCACGCATATTCTTAGGTGCACACTCATGCACCTAGAAATAGGTGTAACAACAGCACAATATGAACATCAACTTTTCAGAAAGTGAACATAGGTATAAAAAATATGAACATTATCTTTTCAGAAAGTGAACATAGGCATAAAAATGCGTGATTTTCGATTTCTTATGTGGTGACTTTGTGATTAACTTCAATTGATTAGGTTATACTACCTTTGTTAACATTTAGTTGCAACTTTGGGGTATTATTTGAGAGACATAAATATTCCAAAGTTGCAACTAAATGTTAACGGAGGTAGTATATGATTTTCTTAATTATAACGAATTGAATTTTATCTGATTTTCTGCATTTTTTTTTTATCAATGAACATAATCATGCAAAATATAAACATATGCATAGGTTCCCTTAATGTGAACATTAGATTTTCAGAAAGTGAACATAGGCATAAAAAATATGAACTTATGCATTTCAGAAAGTGACCATAACATTTCAAAATATGAACGTAAGCATTGGTTTTCTTAAAGTGAATATAAGCATTCAAAAGGTGAACATATACGTAAAAAGATATGAACATAAACATTTAAGAAAGACAACATATGCATAAACAGATTTAATTAATATTTCATGAACAATACTACATATTTACATTATGAATATTTGAAATTATATATGAACATATAAAATATTATTATGAATATAATGCATTTAATTATGAACATAAAAATTTGAAGAAATAAAAAATAATATGATTATGAAACATATGCATTATAAGTAATAAATGTTCATTTTTTTACATGTTCATTTTTTATTATTAAATGTTCATTTTTTTACATGTTCATTTTTTATTATTAAATGTTCATTTTTTTCATGTTCATATTTTTTTTACTAAATGTTCATATTTGTTTACTAAATGTTCATTTTGTAGAGCGTAGTGTTGATTATTACAAGGCAGGGGTGAGAATCGATCCCAGAATCTCCTGAAATCGGGAGGAAAGCTCTAACCAATTAAGCTAATCCTCACTCTCAATGGTTGTATTTATATGGTAGTACAGTAGTACTCCCATCATATACACTCTCAAAGTCTCAAACTACAGACTAATAAATGAGTAAATGTGTCTACTGCCTAGCTACATGCATTATTAGTACGGAGTACTACTATCTTGGTGAAGATCTCATCGAGAAGAGGAAAAAAAAAAAAAAAAAAAAAAAAAAAAAAACTTATCTTGGCAGTGATAGATCAACTGTAGCTCTTATCTATGGATTTTCTGAATTCAATGAATTATCGACGTTGGTTCCTTCCTGCCTATGACCTTAGATAGAATGTGAAGGTACATTTATTCTAGTCGAGTTTTGACATCTTTCCATGTTACTAAAGTAGTGTGAAGTACAGACATTTCAGCCGGCTTAAGTTCAAACTTTGTTATACATACTTAAAGTAGTTATTGGTTCGGACAATACTATAGCATGTTATGATAAAATTCAGTGTTTAGGGTTTAGTTAGGCTTGATACCATGTCAAGAATGTGAATCCTTAATCGTATTACTATGTGAAGAGTGTTTATATACAACCTAGAGTCCTAGAGCAAGCCAGCAAGGCCTATTAAACAACTAAATACAACATATTAGGCTTAACATGATACATAGAGCATAACTTCAGTAAAAACACTTTTAGATTGGAGAACCTACCTTTATAATGGCGAAAGGAAGGCTAAGATAATTTGGAACTAAACTAGGACTAATGCTAAGTGGAGTGTAGCTCATGCATGGATGAAATTGTTTTTATCATCCAAATTAAAAAATATACATAATCAAATGTTCTTGATGCTTGTAAGATCAAATTTAGTTCATCATCTACTTAATTTTGGTTATGAATGCATGATAGCCATTTATGTGAAATATCATATCTAAGTTGAATGCCATTTTTCATGTTTTTTTTTTTTTTTTTTTTGAAACAACTAATCAAATATTATCAAAATCAAAGGTGATCAAACCATTCCGAATATTATCAAATTAAAGAGAAATTAACTTGGATCATACGTACCCAATATGACTTTGTCCTAATTAATAATTTAATTACATCAAAAAATATGTGATCCGATCCATTTTGTTTTTTTTTTTCCTCTCCACACTTCGTACTCTCCCAATCCATATTTGACTTTACTAACATGAAATATTAAAGATTAAGAACTTTTTTTATCTATATATAAATAATTGTTCCTGTGATAGTTCGTTCAACTTTATTTTCTTTATAAAAATTTATAGTAAATTGTAAATTATTCATGTATTATAGCATGGATAAGGCATAAGAATGTCATATTGTATATCCTATATAAAACTTCTTTAGGTTTTTTTTTCTTAATCAATGCCTTGACACAAATGCACCACATTGGGTATAACAATATGATTTTAATGTTCACTATGCACCAAAAGAACACAAGTGTGTAAAATAAATACTACAAGTACATATGCTATAGAACATGTCATTTTATGTAATAATAGAACATATTTTACATTATTTTGATCCTAATGTCATGTTCTTGTACATAACTACGTAACCACATGTGTTTACAACACTAAATGGTATGGCATTGAAAATTAGTATCAAAATCATGCATTTAATTTGATTATTAAGGGTGTCTTACTTGTATTAATTTGATTATTATTAATTCGAACTAAATCCATATAAAACAATCTCACATTAAATTATGTCATAATTGAGAATTTTTTCCATTAAATTAAATTTTAAAAAATTATTACTTTGAAATCTCCTAATAACATATACGAAACACATAAACAATATCACATAAAACTGACCCGGCCCTGAATACAAGGATACTTTGGCCATATACTTTAACTCCACATTGTTCCAACATGAAATCCAAAAGATTGGACAACTTCTAGTATAGGAGTAGAGCCAAAAACAAGAAATAGGAGCTAGCATTGATGGAATTAAAAAGTGGGGTAATCACTTAAGATTGAAGCAAGCATTGCATACATACTCTTTGAATTGCAATCCTCTCTTTTGGAGGTGTTTGTAGTAGTATTGGGCTTGCATTAGCCTGACTACCTCGAAAAAGAGCTCTGATCTGTTTTAACTGTAACGGCAGTGCACGTGCAACTCAGCACCCACAATCCTCATTCACCATCTTGTCGACTCATTTATGCATGCCACTGCTCTTTCTTTCTCTCTCTCTCTCTCTTCTTTATGTTTTTTCTGCGTGTGTTCGTTCATATTTAATTTTTCATTCATTCTCGTAAATGGAATAATCTATTTGCCACCCTAGCTATACTTCTCAGTTCTCACACACTTCCATTCATTTCTTCCTTTGCTTTTAATGCTTAACGCACACTACTTTCACTCCACCCCCTTTTCTCGGAGGTCGTCTTTTACCCTTTATTTTTCTACTTATCTTTCATGCATGAATGAAGGAATGTTGGTACTTATTTTCTTTTACCCCCCTCCTTCCTTCGTCCGGGATTATTGATATTGTAGCCGGTAATGTGACAACTAAATCCAGACAGAGGTGGGAGGTGGCCTGGTGGTGTGTACGTGTTATTATATTATTGAGGACAACGGACAATATATGATGAAGTGTCGTGTTGATTAAATATGTGGTTTGTTTTTTCTCAACTTGTTTAATTAATGTTCAATGATCAGATACAAGTAGGTTGTTAAGAGGAAAGTTAGAGGAAGAATACAAAAATATGTAAAGGATTGGTTAAGATGAAGTTATGTTGATTATTGTTGGAAATTGTGAGTAAATGAGCTTTGGACCAAGAATAATTTCCATTGAATAACAATGTACAATGATATGTCATCCTCAATCAAAATTAATAAAAGCATCATGCAATCTCACAAAAATAATTAAACACCAACTTCAATGACCAACAAACTACCATAAACTTAAAAGTAAGGAGAAAAAAATTGCAGCAATGGGTGCACCAAACCTAAATCTCCCCAAAAAGAAAGGAAAAATAAAAAATTAAAAACACATGGCAATTAACAGTTTTTCTCATCAGCACTCATCTTCTACCTACAATGTAAGTAAAATTTGGAAAGTAAGAAAAAAAAAAAAGAAAAATTCCTAAAATGAACCTCTTGCTAGCTACTTACTTAGCTTGCACTACCAACAATTAACCAAAGAGTTTTCTCCAAGCGAAATACTTGACTGACCTTTCTTTTCTTGGTGATTCATTCATTGTATTGCACCGTCCTTGCATTGCGTTCATCATGTAACCAGCACCCCCGTCCACAATTAGTTGTCACATT
Source organism: Chenopodium album (assembly GCF_948465745.1). Classification (NCBI taxonomy): domain Eukaryota; kingdom Viridiplantae; phylum Streptophyta; class Magnoliopsida; order Caryophyllales; family Amaranthaceae; genus Chenopodium; species Chenopodium album. Next base: position 8,856,253 of record NC_137853.1, on the reverse strand, counting down.
TCTGGTTCAAATTACAGATAAATATTTCCAACGGAATATTTAAAACGGAGGTCGGCCAGAACCCCAGTACCCCTCCGGGGGCATTTGGACGGAGTTTAGCAGATTAGGCGGCATCCCTTGGAACAACCCGGCCCCTCCGTTTGGATCGTTTCCAAGCAACTGCTGAGCTGACGGCGGCATCCCTTGATGATCCATACCACCACCGCCAAGTTGACCACCACCACCTTGCATTCCTCCCATAGGACCACCACCACCACCTTCTTGGTCTTCCTCTAAGGGCAATCTTTCATAAGCAGCATTGCTAAAAGAAGCAGCCATAATAACAACAGGACCAGAAGCCAACAATTGTCCCACCACACTACCACCCACAACTTGTCCCTGCCCGCCCGCTAAGTATATGCTAAGCCCCGTAGCAGCGGGCGGAGCAGGAGGTGGAAGAAATGACCCTGCTAATGACAAGATCTCGAACCTCCCGTGTAGCGTGACAACGGCGGGGGGACCGCCGTTGCCACTAGAGGTCGAACCCGGCTGGCGTATAGTCACATTAGCAACTGTCCCAGTACCACTAAGAATACATACACCTCGCTGTCGAAGGCGAGCAAAGGTAGCAACACTTTCCATTATGTCACAACCATCAGACACCTCCATAACATGGGTTCGGAGCGCGTTAGCGCTATCTCGAGTAATGATGATAGGCGGCTTAGGCTTGTTCTTAGACCCAGCTGGTCTTCCCCTCGGCCGCCTCGTCATCATATTGTGGTGATCTCCACCTCCATCTTTGGAATCTTGGTTGTCGGTGCCGGTATTATCGGTGGTGCTTGTAGTATCATCGTCTCGCTCTCGTTTACCAACTCCGCCAAGGCGGGGGGAGTGGTCGGATTCGGAGTTGTTCTGAGGTTGGAGTTGGTGGAATTGGTGGGGGTGGAGATGGAAAGGAGGTGGAAGTGAGTGCCCATGTGCCGATGCCGAAATCGGATCCATATTCATCCAACTACTACTCAATAAGCTTACCTTGCTAGATCAACTTGTTAAGAACAAATGGAAAAAGAAAATACAATACTTTGTAGAAAGTAATAATAAAAGAAATTAAACAAGGCAAGAAATAATCTTGACAAGTATAATTAGTGGGTGATTAGCAAACATAGTGGAGGTGTAAAGGTTAAGAAATGGAGCGGAAAGGAATTTGGATTAGTGGAATTACAACGGATGGGTTGGATGTATAGTATGTAATATATATGAGTATATCAATCAAACCAATATAAGCTAATAAGAAGAAGATGACTTTTTTGACAAACTTTTTTTTTGGGTTTATCTAACTTTTTGCTGGCTTAGCTAGCTAAACTTTGGTACTTTGTTACAGCTTTCGAAGGTGTATTTTATTTTATTTTATTGAATCATAGAAGAATTGAAGAAGGAAGATAATAATAAACTCACCATAATATTTGAAGTTGAAAATTGTAGCTAGGTACTCAACTCTGAATTGAAAGGAGCAATAATATACAATAATCGATCCGAATCGGAACTAAATGGATTAGCTAGAGAAGAAGAAGATTTGAGAAGAGAAATGGAAGGATGAGGGGATGGAGTATGGGTGTTTTTGGGAGAGATGTGGGTTAGGGTTAGATGAAGAGAGGAGGAAGAGAGAAATGAGTTAATGATATGATGGGGAGGTTGGGTTTTTGGTAAATATAAAAAAAAAAAATAATAAATAAATTAAAAAAAAGGTAAAGAATAAATGGGGTCCATTTAATTTCAAGTCTTGCGCCTCCCTCTTCTTCTTCTCTAATAATATTGCTGTCTATGTCAGTTGTATCATGAGAGTGTATAGGCCAATAGTTTCTAAACCATCATTCAACTATATCCTCGTTTTGTAGGTTTTATTTTTTTGCCTTTTGTTGAAAATTTTCATTTTACTAGATTTTTTCTTCTTTTGTTAGATTGTTGACTTTCTTTTTTCCTTTTTTTTACAAATAATTTGATGGCTTTAAATTACGATATTATTTATAGTCTTAATTAGTGTCCTTTTACGTTTGGAAAATTATATCCCAACGTTTATTGGTTTTGTTCATATATATATACGATGTATTGTTAATAGTGTTACGACTGAAACAACATAAAATGTGCACTTAAATTATTTGTGCAAGATAAGTCTTGTTTTGGAATTATGCTTACTCACACTAAATGACTAGCATTAATTGTTAATGAAATAATTGATATAAAAGGGTTTTGGAGATGTTGAGTATGAAATAAGAGTGTAGGATCCCTAAATTGATATTTAATCAATGAGTGTAATGATTACATGGTTTAAATAATAACTTTTTTCTGTAGAAAAGTTTAAATGATAATTAGTTGTATCACAAAGTGGCCAATAGGGCAGTATTTACTATTGAGATTAAGATTGTAGCCTAAATAAGTAGGCTTTACCCTTACTAACTCTATTGAAAATTTAATACTCTTATTGATCATCAATATTATTGAGAAACTGTCGTTATATTGACTCAAACTAATAAGCTTGGTCATATATTCTTCATCAATAACCCTATTGATTTTTGGACAAGTTATGTACTAAAATATCTTCAACAATCATGCAAGAGTCTAATCAGTGAATGTATATATATCCATTAAAGTAAGATATTTTTAATTTGAAACAACGTTTTTAGGTTAATAGTTCAATATGCCCATTATTTACCCCGTGGACACTTAATTTAGCAAACAAAGCTTCCTAAGACATTCATTTTATAGATTGATCATTGCCATCTCTAGGAAGCTAAGCTAATAAGCACCTGCCTAATATGAAGTATCCTTGACTTGAATAAGGCCATAATTCATAAAAATTATTAATTCCAAATAAGGTACTCCATATGCTCGGTAATTCGGGTACAAGTAGATAATGGCTGATTGATATTAAAAAATTTCTTTTAAGACCTTGTTTGGAGGTAGCATTTGAGGCAGTAGATAGTGTTTGCCTAGGTAAAAAATACTAGTTCGAAAAAGTAGAAACATTTGGCAAGATAGTAGATACTGATAGAAAAAGCGTTTGGGTAACGTTTCACAAACGTTATACTTTTATATAGTAGCATTTAAAGATGATGAGTAGCAATTGTCAATTTATATTTTAGATTTATAGCTTCTATTGTAGCTTACAAATCCGATCCAATGGCTACATTTGCAAAACACTAATTTAATACTATCATCAAATATTTTGACAATTGGCCTTTACCTTATACTAGGTGAGAGCTAATTGTTACACCGTACCCAACAATTAAAAGCAACACTTTACCACAAGTTTTTTTCCTAATAGGGCAACATAGTATCTATAAAATAATCATTTACTTGTTCCTAAATGATCTCAAAATAGATGGTTATAACCTGGTCTTTAGACGCATTTTAATTATAGGGCTTATTAAGCTAGTGTTAAATGTGAGAGTGAGTATTGTATATACTTTTAGCAAAAAATCTAGAGTTACTTAATCCCAAATCTAGTCTCTCATTGAATTACTATTGTCGTCAAATTCATTTACTTCCATAATATGCATGCTTGACCTTATCCATTCTTTATCCATGGACAAAGTAGTTTCAATCTTTTTGTTTGATTTTGAAAAATGTAACTTTAATTGAGACGAAACTTGGATTTTTTGCTTTGAAATATTGAACAATATATCATCTATAGATATCCTTATTCTTTATATTAAGATATTGGTATCAGGATATGTTGCTTAACTAAAAGAATAATATAAAAAATCGTCAATATATTAAATTAGTCAATCAAAGTTTATATCCTAAAGTAATAGTTCAAATATTTGCTTATAGAGTAATTACCATAAATTAAATCCTACATGTTAGAGCGTGATATACATCCTTCTCTCAGAAGAGCACATAATAAGAGCATATAATTTAGAAAGTAAGTTATAATAATGTTCCAAATTAATGAACATATATCATCGTCATGTGGATGTGAAATATGTACATGTAGGTAGTTTTGCTAAACTAAACATGAAAGTACAATTAACAAGGAGGACTTGTAGGTTTAACAAAATAAAAATTATGTAATCGAGACATTATGAACTTGAATATAAAGTCTAAGCTTGGTACCGTCGGTGATGAATTTAGAATCTATAGTTCTTTATGATCTTCATAGTTAGGTTACTTGTGAACTTAATCACTTCTTGTTAGTTCTTTTGTACAGAAAGATCCATAATTAACATAGTTGTATGATGAGATCTGTAAGATGACCTTACAGGGTTAGGACTTAGGAACTCCACCTAAGCTTAATTTGAAGTTATCAATGACACTTGTGTGATGATGCTATACATATATTTTCCGATATTAATTATATCTTATATCTTTAATTAGCACATTTTCTCAATCATCATCATTCATTAATATACAATGAATTGTTACATATTTGGGTTAACTTCTAAGTTGATTCTATTACTTTTACAAGTCAAAATGTTACTATGTAGTCTATGTTTGGAAACTGTTTAAGTCATTTGGATAACTTTTTTAAAAAAAACTTATAGCATATGATAAACAAAATTTGTATGCATTTAACATTCGTTGTTCATCACCTCATCTTACGACTCCCACTCCCACTCCCACCTAAGAATTTGTTATGAGAATATAAGAATGATAATTTGTTTTGTAATATTCTAGTAGTTGAATGAAAATAAGTAATAAGCGACAACAAAAATGGTTAAATAAATAAAATAGAAGTGATAAAATAAAATGATGAGTCAATGACAAAATTAAGTTTGACGAATAAATGTAGTCCTACCATAAACCATATAGAGATCGAGGGGGGGAGGTGGGGCCCTTTGGGACGGCTGATGAGAGCGCAGGTGGAGCCCACATTAAGCAAGTCTGATGTCTGTACACCAACAGCAAGTTGAAGTGGGACCCACACACCACATCCAAATACTCGTCACCTGATTGATTCCTCTATACATTTATCATCTTATCGCGTTCCTCTTTAATTGTCCACCCCGTTACATAACTAGCGGTAATTTTTGACTAACCACTTAGTCAAAATAACGCAATCAAAGTTTTACAAAACTAAATTAAGTAAAAATCACGGGTGGAATAAACATCTACCAAAATTTCACTACGAAAATATTTAAGAATGTGAATACAGTGTTTGATTGATGCAGGATGCTTAGAAAATTAGTTGAGAACGTTGTGTCGTGCTTTAGAGATGTCCCGAAGTATTTATAGCCCTAATTAGGGTTTTTTGGGTGCCATTGGAGATTAACTTGGAGGTAGAGTGGTTGGTCCAATACTCTCGGCCTGCTAAATAAAAATTGGGAGACTTGATCTTCAACGGAAAAATATTTTTAGGAAAGCACTATTAGATAGTCCGTAGATTAAGTTAATACTTATTAATTCTTTAAGGATCGACTTAGAGGTTTTCTTGCGGTCGCTATTTGCTTCTTTTGCTAGACGCTGGAGTAATGACATTATTGTGGTCATTAGGTCACTAATGTTGTCGCATCTTTTCAAAATTACCCACAATTATATTTAGGGTTCAATTGGATCTTTAAAAGGAGGGTGTGTACATGACCTAGCCTATCTATTTGTAAAGTGTGAAATGTAGAAGAAACTCATAAATATTGTAAAAAAAATAATCATAATTAAATCTTTGATTTTGAATATGTAAAAAAAAAAAAAAAAAAAAAAAAAAAAAAAAAATTACTACTCGTAGCTAAGATTTGACAACTTGGTTAAGAATAATTTTATTTTGCTAGAAATACAAGGTACTCCGTAACTCCCTAATCCCTATGGTATAGAACGTCGTACGTTAGTTACTGGTAGTCAGTAACATTGATAGGTGAGTATAAACTGGAGTATGAATTAATAGACATCAAATCAAACGTCGTATCATTAGAAAAGAGTACAAACAAATAGATTTCACTGTTTGTATGAATATCTGCGCTTCACTTAGTTTGACCCTTTAATAATAATCATCGTGTTTCTATGTACTTGGCCGTGGTACGTTAATTTACTTTTATCTTTGGTTTTGAAAGTGTGATCTCATACGTTTATTTTCAATTCAGTTCAATTCATCTCTAATAAGTTCAGTTCAGTTCAGTTTATCTCCTAATTTTCTTCTCTTATAAAATATTCATTTCATTTCAGTTCAGCTCAGCTGAGTTCACTCAATGAGAACAGGCCCTTAGACCTTTGAATTATAGAAGCTTCAGGTTTCAAGTTTTTCTAGCACGGGGATAAAGTCAATTTTTTTTCATTTATTTGTAGTGATTAATTTTTAATTTTGATGATTGTATAGTATGTTGAGATTAGGGGTGCTAATTGAGTTGAGCAGCTCGCGAGCAACTCGTACTCGACTCGGTCAACACTCGGTCAAAACTCGACTCGAGTTAGCTCGACTCGACTTTAGATGTTAACGAGCACGAGCTGAGCAACCTCTAACTCGACTCGATAAGCTTGTGAGCAACTCGATAATAAATTATTAATATAGAATTTGCAAACAAAGTTATTGTCTTTAAACAAATTTGATACTTATTAAACCTTAATTTATATCATAAAAAAAGAAAGAGTAGATTTTTAATAACATCTATATATAATAAGGAAAATAATATTAATTGAACAAAAAATAAATAAAGACATATAATAATAGAAGGACCAAAATTTTAACGAGCAGATTGTGAGCTACTCGACTCAAAACTTTAACGAGCACGAGTCGAGCAAGTTTTATTTGCTCGAAACTTTAGCGAGCACGAATTGAGCACATGTAAAAAGTTTTCGAGTTGAGTCGAGCACCCCTGAGCTCGTGATCGACTCGCTTGAGAAGCACCCCTAGTTGAGATTAAGACTTTATGTTATTATTGGTCCAAAAATTTCACTCATGTCACGTTATTTTATTAGAGACTTTAAAAAATTATTTATTTATGTATTGTTCTAAGAAAATTGATAGAATGATGAGCAAAATAACTTACAAGCTAAACAAAACCTAATATCATCTATCTATCTATCTATCTATCTTCTATACTATATACTAAAGTAATTACCAAAGAGGACACTTGGCACAATTCTATGAAAAAAATTTCCTCCAGAATTGCTATTTTTTAAAAATGAATATTATCAAAAAAAAAAAAATTATAATTAGTTTAACATAAAAATATTTATGTAACATACAAGAAATTTAAGGATAATCATTTAATAAATTTAAATTTTTTTAATTAAAAAAAAAAAGAAGTTACATACTTATAAAGTTGTAAGTCATTGTTAATCAATCTTACCATTAATATTTTGATAGGAATTTACCATTATGAGTATGTGCATTGCACAGGCCTTAAACTAGTTATAGTAATATAAAATAATGCGGAGTAGATACGATGGTCGATGGATGGCGACTTTCTAACCAATAGGTCAATCTTAATTTTCATACAAAATAGTTTCTATAATACTTTGTGTGTGTGTGTGTTAAGTAGCATACAATGAATTACATAAGCTTTTAAATAGCATGCAAAGTAGATAAATTGAGTACTCTACCTAGTGTGCTAGTTATAATGCACCAATTCAAGCAAAATAAATTTGATATATATGACCTTCAGAACAGATGCTACTATATATATGAAAGATAAAAGAGCCAAATAAAAATAGGCCTATATATAATCAATGATTTATCCGTCCTATTCTCACAATAATCCTTACTAATATTCAATAATCATTTATTCTTATCTAATTTTAATTATTTTTCTCCCTTCGTGGTGGTTCTGACTCACTCTTTATCTATCTTGTTCCTCCAGCTCCTACCTAATTAATATTTTGCTGAAACTAATATTGACCTATTGTATCTGGATAGTAGTGATTGCAAGAAGGGATTGGAGGGCAAACCATGTGAATTACAAAGTATTTAAGTACATGTAACATACACATACAAGGTTGATCTGTTTTCTTTTAAATATATTGCAACGTACATTTTGTATATATTTTTTTAATGTTTTTATAAACATACACCTTTAATCATCTAATAACATATATTAAAAATATTTATATTTTGAAATTAGACATAAATCAAAAGGTAATACAAACACATACATTTTATTTCAATAAAACAATATGTAAACTTAATATCTGAACATGATTACATGGAAATTATGTCTAAGTAGTGTTGCAACTAAAAAGACAAAGTATTTCACTAATAAGCATTAGAGACTAAGGGCATGTTCTCTTTGGCTTAAGTTCAGTTCAATTTAATTTAGTTCAGTTCAGTTCCTAATTTTCTCCTCTTATAAAATATTCAGTTGAGTTCATCAGTTCAGTTCAGCTCAGCTCAGTAAATCAGAACAGGCCCTAAGAGAGGAAATATCCAAAATGTGCCTCATGAACCTTAACACGACCTATTATAAGATTAAAGAGTGTATGAAAAGTGAGATGCATGGTTGATTATAAGTTGTCGATGCACCCATGATACACTTCTAAACAACTACGTCCGAGAAAAGTATCGTTTTTGTTTCGTGAGATCTTAAATTAATCCGCATTGTAGATTTTTGTGAATTTGACAAATTCAAAACCAAATTATACAATATTAGTTAAAATTCAAAACTAGATGTTATTAGTGATGATGGTAAGCTAGTGTACAAAATGATGAGAGGCATAGTTTGACCGCATATTAAGAGAGAAGTAGGAATAGTTGTGTTGGAAAGCCAAGCAAATTAAAGAGGAAATGCAAGGAGGCAAAGGGCAGGAGCACGCAGGAAGTAGCACGAGGAGAGAAGTAAGCATAAATAAAGATGAGATGGAGAGAAAATAAACAAGCGTGAGTTGCGCTGACAATAACCTCAGTGACAGTAGTGCGAGAGTGCGTGATCACACATACTGTAGCAAACAACCGCACTTCACCACTACTACTACTACAGTACAACGCTACTTAGCTACTACCCTAGCTGCTTGTACTCTTCATAATCATTCACGTACTTATTATGTGAAAATACAATCATATATATATAAAGCAAAGTGTAGCGCAAAATTCTTTGTTTCATAACCATGAGGTTGTGGGATTAAGGGCTTGTTTTCTTCGGATTATTTTCAATTCAATTCAGTTCTTGATTTCCTTCTCTCATAAAATATTCAGTTTAGTTCAGTTTAGTCAATCAGTTTATGCCCTAAATCTTATTGGAGGTTATTTGTGATGATGAATTTGATGATCCCCATATCCTTTATTTGACATGTGAGAGCTGAGAGGTTCCAGCCAGTAAAACCCTTGTTACAAAGAAATAAAAATGCGAAAATGTTATTTTTCCCGTTTATAAATAAATGCTAATGTGCAACTCCCATTCCGAATCAAAGAGAAACTTGTTTCTTCTATCTTAAAATGCTCATTTAAAATGTTCTTGTTACTAAAAAAATTTATATGAAAATTTCACTGTAACGAGTTACTCCGTATTTCTTTTCACACTGTTATTACTCAATTACCTTCATGTACATATTTTAAGTTACTTTGTCACTTAATCCGTAAATTTTACAAGTAATTCACATAATTTTTATGATTCCGTCCATTCTCACCTTGTATCCACATTATTACATCTCGTATACTTTCCCATGTTACAATATTATTGGAACGGAAGTAGTTAAGGGGCTCTGAATTTGTTAAGGAAGGAAAATAAAAGAAGAAGAATAGAATGACTTAATCTTGACTTCGAAAGGGGAAAGATGAATGAAACTATACAAACACCCATGCATAAAGATGCTCTTTGTCGGGCTCTCCTTTAAATCTGGCTTATTTCCTTTCATGGTGGGCCCCACTTTTTATTATTTTTTCTTTCATTTTTAGCCAATCTTATCCTAAATCTCAATGCTCAAACTCCCTTGATTTTGACAATAATTAAATTTAAGTATTGCTTACACATCCTCAAATGAAGGTCATGGACTTTTGCTCCCCACATCAAACATGCATTTGGATATGTGCATGCATATATGCATACTTACGATTCACTTGGATAAGCATCGTAGGTTTTTTGGTTTGTTATAGCTTTTTTCCACTAATATTAAAATTACAAAAATTAAATTATACGAGTACATGTTAATCGGTATTCTATTGGATTATATATCAAGAGTGTTATGACTGTTATCCTTTGTTTTCGTGAGTTCATCCCTATTACCATAACAAAAATATGTATATATATATGTATATATATATATATATACATACATATATATGTATATACATATATATATATATATAAAGCAATGAAATATATATATATATATATATATATATATATATATATATGTATATATATATATATATAAAGCAATGAAAAGATGGAGTTAATAAAAACTATGGGTCTTTTTTTACTTCTTTTAACATATAAGAGGGTGAAATTAGTCGAAAGAAATGGCCTAGAAATAATAAATGAATTATACGACCTTATATTTTGACGTATCAAAATAAACTACGTGAACGAATGATTCTGGATTTAATTTCATAAAAGATATAGAGCGTAGTAAGGAAAATATCAAAGAAACAAATTTTTTGAGCGAAAAAAGGAATGAACTCAAAGAAATAAATTAAGGGAGTGTAGAATATATATACTTTATGGACAGACATTAATCACATTGCCTTAATTACATTGGATATAGAATGATGGGAATTAAGGGTATTAGTTGTCTATTAACTAAAGATAAAGCATACTTTAGGGCATTATATACTAATTTCACACATTTTAACAAGATAGAAAAGCTTTTATAGAAAAGCTACTTTTTTAATTTGTAATGAAAAAGTTAAGATTATTGTTCCTTTTGATAAACATTTTGTAAAGGTAATCAAATTGTTACCATTCTTTTTAGGTAATACCTTATGTTTAAAAATATCATGTTGACTCTCATATTCAAATATAGTTGACTTTAAGCATAAGCAAGTAAAACATACTTTGATTGGAAAGATGTTCCTATCAAACTGATTGATGTTATGATGGATTGATCATGGATATAGCTGGAGTATGGTTGCTATTATTGTCTTGTACAAAAAGTAGGTTGTTATCTTATTAGCTATAGTTGCATAATAGGTCAATCACTTGGATTAATAAAACGATTTCATAAAAACACAAACTTATTCTAATACGAGTATCATAATAAATAGTCTAATATACAAAAATAATTCTTTCAGCTTATAGACTGTGATAGGATGAGTTTCATTCACAATTTTTTCGTATAGCCACAATAAAATTTAATCTCGAAATTAAGTTTAATTCCAGAGTGAAGAATTGTTAGTTTGTAGACCAGTAGTAGTTAGCTAAAATCTAAAATTTGTTAAGTTTAGCGGTTGGAGCCTTGTTAATAATAATAGGGCTTGATAATAAATTAACAAGTTTAGGACAAGTTGACTAAAGAAACCGAATTCCAGGAGAGAGCAACCAATAAACAAAGGATACAGTGATAATGATGTGTCACCAATTATTTTCATATCATTCCTTATTATGCACCAATAATATTATATTCCTGGAAACTGTATACACTAAAGTTTTTATTCATTTCAATGTGAACTTGAGTAGTAAGTACATTACAATTTTCTGCTGGATGGTGAAACCGTAATTTAAGGGTCAATTTCTCTCTCCAAATCTCGTATAATTATACAAGTATCCAACATTAATTAATGGCCACTGGACACCAACATCTATCCTCAACAACAAGACAAAAAAACTCACAAGAACTCTCCTAAGTTTTAGAAGAAAAAAAAAATGTAAATTTCAACTATATTAGTTAAAGTTCTAAATGATTTACATGACAAAGTTTTAAATTATATCATTCTTTCGTTGGAATAAATTAAACTTAATTATTTTCCAATTTATTGTTTATATGTAGAGTTAAGCACATAATTAGGTACTCAATTCTTTAAAATTTCACCTTTTAGGTACTCAATTATTTTTACTTTGCTTTTGGGTACTGAGTTAAGAATTCAGGTGAAAAAAATTAAATCAACCAAAGAATTGAGTACCTTGGGTTAAAGAATTTAGTACCCTTGGTTAAGTATGTGGGCCCCACCCGATTAAAAAATTCGTGGGTCAACCCATTTTTTTTCCCTTTCTATTTCTTTATTCCCCTTTTTGCGAGTTAATTTTTTCCCAATTTGCTGCGCACTCCATTGTCGAAGAACAATGACGCCGGAAGCTTTCTTTGTGCTCGAATCTGGTGAAAACGACACCAAAAGCCGCCATTTTTTTGAGGTAAGCTCAATTTCTCATCATTTATGTTGTGAATTTGATATAAATTTTGGATTTTTTGCCCATTTGATGATGTTTGTTGCGACCTAGGTTTTTCGAATTTTGGGGTTTTTTTTGAACAAATTTTGGGGTTTGCAGCAACCCTTCTGTTTCTGTTTTTTTTTTTAAAATTTTTTTTTTCTACAAAATCTGGCAAAACCTTGCAGAATTTATGCCTAAATAATATGCTCAATGAACCTGTTTTGTTGCTGGTTAAGCTGCTGTTGTTGATGAACTTATGGCTGGGAGCAAGTCTTTTTCTGGTTCAATTGGTGCTTGTAATGCAGAAGCTCATGTCATGTTTTTTGGCCTCAAATATGCGTATGATGCTGGGCTTAGGAGATTGAAGGCCTCTTCGGATTGCCTTCATCTAATCAACTTGCTGCTGTCTGTTTGATGTTCTAAGCATGGCTAGTTTGTTTGATGTTTGTTGCTTTTCTTTTCAGTCTAGAACTTGTAATAAGGTAGCTGTGGATGATATTCTAAGCAAAACTTTCCCTCAATTTGATTGAGGAGCAGCTGTGGATGGAGGACTGCCCATCTGTTTCTTTTAATCGAATGCCTGCAGGTTTACACTAATAAAATTTTTTGATGAATTTTCTTGCTGTTTTTGATGAATTTTCTGCCAGGTTCATGCCTCTTTAAATAGAGAAACCAACGGCTAGTTTCTTAGTCTAATTTAATACAATTTTTTTTTATTTATAAATATTAATTTTTTAATCGGGTGGGGCCCACATACTTAACCAAGGGTACTAAATTCTTTAACCCAAGGTACTCAATTCTTTGGTTGATTTAATTTTTTTCACCTGAATTCTTAACTCAGTACCCAAAAGCAAAGTAAAAATAATTGAGTACCTAAAAGGTGAAATTTTAAAGAATTGAGTACCTAATTGTGTGCTTGACTCTTATATGTAGCACCTAATATAATAGTTCACAATTTCTAAGTTTTCAAAGAAAAACCGCTCCTCAAGAGGCGAATTAGCTACTGTTGTTCAAAGCAAAATCACTATATAAGTGAGGTTTTACCTTTTTAATATTTAACAAAATTAGTAAATCACTTTTTCACTTTTTTTTTTTTTTTTTTTTTTTCCAAATTACTAAACTAAAATCTCGATTCAAGGTAGCGGTTTTGCCTAGCTAGCAAAATAAAATAATAAGGCTACATGGACGTTAATTAGTAGTTTGTAAAAAAAGTTCCATTTCACAACATTAAGTAAATAATTTTTAGAAGAACAACAATTCCTATAATTCTAAGGTTTTGGGGTATGGTATTGGCATTAAACTAAATCCCGTCTACATAATTACTAACTAAGACTTATTTTAACTGTCAATGCGGATTTAATTTCATTATACAGAGTAACTTATAATACTCCGTATTAGACTACTAGATAAATATTTCATTTCCTCTTGATTCTCCCACAATGGAATAATCTTGATCATAGTACAATTAATTATCATTGATGACAAATAATTACTTATATTGATGATCACAAGTAATATACACATAAGAGAAAAATTAGGATTCATTCAACCATTCTCTTGGATGTATTTATAAGTCTAAAATATTATCATGGGATTCATGCCTACTTATTTTATGTTTTTTTTTTTTTTTTTTTTTTACTTGGTTTTCATATTAAAATAACTGTAACCAAAGCCTATAGATATATAGACATTCATAGGTCCATGATTCATTAAATTATATGGTTGAACCTTATAATTGTATATAATTACCTAGAATCCAATTGTTTTAGAAGGAAGCTTACACACTCCTATGATATTGGAGCCAGAAATTATGGACATTATATATACATTTTTTTTTGAAAAAATAACCTATTATATATATATATATATATATATATATATATATATATATATATATATATATATATATATATATATATATATATATATATATATATATATATATATATATATATATATAATACTAAAAAAATACTTGGTCAATACTTTACCATCTAAAAATGCAGAAACACTTGCGTGGACCTGGTCCACAATAATATTATTGCGGACCCGAGGTTTATACACACGCAACTGACATTATATTGAACATAGTGACCCTTATTTTTGACATATTAACCTTATTTTTAGCATAGTAACCTTTATTAAAACTAGTATAACGCTTAATATTATTGTGAAGTTGAAGTACGTCGTATGACCCTAATTTTAACATAGTGATTTTAATTATTTATATTGACCACTATATAAAATATTTCATTGAAAAAATTAACCTCTTATAGCGTATATATTATCAAAATGACTTTTATTTCAACATAGTGATCTTATTTTTATTATAGTGACCCTTTTTTTTATTAATAAAACAACCATAGTTTCTCTAATGTTAGTGGTCCACAATAAATTAGTGTGAACCAGGTCCATTGTAAATTATATACTAAAAATGGCATCAATAGCAACACTGACTAGCCGATTGCTAATCAACATACGTAGAACAAGTATTGTAAATGCTTTCTTCATCATTTCAAATTAATTGTAATAGTTGGACAATATAGGTATCACCAATACACAAATTTGACCATTGAATGACCTAAGAATGCAACTATAGGTTAGTATAATTTATTAAAAGTTGATTAATAAAAATATATGCATTAACACTAATTTAACAATATTATACTTTTATGATATTTGTTTTATATTATGAAAGTGAATAAAATATAGTCATAAACTCATAATTAAAGTCAATATATGAATAATGTAAAGGCCAAATGATTGCGATTATTAAGAATTACTGAAGCCTTGACTATCTAAGGCGGAGGAGATTGAGCTAAACATATTTGGACCATCACTTACAATAAAATCATATGATATTCCATCCAAAACCAATTAGTATGGGAAAGTAATTGTTATTTTCAAACTTTTTTTTTTTGACAGGTACTATTTTATTTTTATACATATGCACTAGGTTAAACCCCATACTAATTATTTAAATAATTATAATAATAATAAATTTATAATACAAAATAAAAATATATATAGTGAATGGACTCACCAAGTATTAAAAAATATGATTTTAATAAAACATGTGAGAGAAAATAATTAAACATGTATTAACTATAATGGGAAATTTGATAGTTTAGAAAGTTAATTTTGGATTTATTATAGAGTAAAAGTCATAATATAGATCGATTCAATGAATTTTTTTAACCAATTAATTTGAGAGGAAATTTTTTTAATATAATGTTGCTAAGTGCCCCTCTTAATTTCGCCTTAGTAGGATTCATATGTATTAGATTGATAATAAACATGCATGCATATGGTTCATACATCATATTTAATTAATCTTTCATCATCTTATATGTTTTTCTAACCTATTTTTTTTGAATTCCCATATTGTATATTTGTACACGTACATTTATCAGAATTATCACAATACATATATAAGTTTCTTAATCACATTATGTCATTATTCATAATGCAACTTTAACCTCTTAATCATTACAAAGATGATCACCTTTTCGAATAATACCTAAATTATAAAAGTAGTTCAATAATTAATTTGCTTCCCTTCTAAAATTCTGTAAAATATATCTAAATTAATCAATTTAACCAGAAATAGAGACAACATTAGCTGTTTTAGTAGGTTAATTAATTTTATATAAAACCATTTGCATGCAATTGACAACCCTCTGGCATTACATCGATTCAAGGCGGCTTAATTATTTCATACACAAAAAAGGTCAAAGCTTCACAATATATATCAATAATTATTCTATGGGTTTAAGCAACATGGCTTTTACCTACCAATTTTACAGGTTTTTGAATTGACTTTTTCAAGTGTTTATATTTTCAAGTTGAAACTCACGTTAATACGTTATATACTTTTATTATCTTAATCCTAAAGTTAATTAAGCTTATGTGCGTTTACTTTTCTAACCTATGTAGGCATGCTCAAATTGTGCTTCATTTTTTTTTTTTTAGTTAAGAGGGTTTGTTCCACCTATATTATTCACTTCCCTTTGCCTTATTCCTAAATTTACTTTAAATTTTCAGTTACAATTTTCCTTTTAATAACTTACTTTACTAATATTGTGCGCCTATTTCTAAATCTCATTGCATGTTGTGAACATGCCCTAGGTATACATATGTAGTATATATTCTTATATTAGGGTACTTATTTAACCAATTTGAGGTGACTTTTAACATGTTGCACATTAAAAAGTTTTGTACATTAGAAAACAAGAATTGAAGTTTTAATATTATTAAGGGTTACATTTTTTATTAAAAAAGAACAACTTTATCGTTATGAATTTGGCAATTAACTTGTATCTCATATTAGGATTATATTTGATAACTTTTAGAATAACAGCCCGTCTTGTGTGTGGCCACTTATAAAAGAAAAAAGTAACCCATATAAAACTGACTAAGTAACCCCTACAATATTAATTGAGTAACCCCTATAACAATAACCTAGTAACCCTATAACACTGACGAAGTAACCCCTTTAACACTGACCAAGTAACCCCTATTACACTAACGAAGTAACCCCTGCCACACGATGTGACCAACCACATATAAGACTTTGTGTTAGAATATGAAGACCCTTCTTATTGCAACATTTAATGTACATATGTCTGCCTTAATTAAGAGCTTGTATAGATTGAAATGTAAAAGGTAAAAGTTACTAATTAATAACAAAGATGTATCAATATCAGCTAAAATAAAACTTCCCGTTAGAAGCTAAGATATAGAGTAACTTTTGTATACATCCGGTGTACAATAATTTACTGTACATCAGGGGTCACTTTTATCAAATTAATGTATGTCATATAATAAGAAATTGTGGTGATATGTAACGGTAACTCATAAATTGCACAATGAGCTATTAACCTGCAATCGTTAATTAAAGATTATGTACTTTTTCACTAATTTACAATTAATTGCCAAATACCTTTTTTTTTAGATTAAAGGAAGCAGTTAAATCACCAAATACTTTTCTTTTCATTTCACTAGCTATTTTAACAACTCATCAATCAAATCGAAGCACGAAAAATCGAGTTTCAAATCACTAAGATTTGCTCAAAGCTAGGGTTTGGCATTACCATGTATTTGTCACACCCAAAACCCTCCTAGACTTTTAAGGTTTTGATGACCCCAAAAACTTAAAAGATGTAACCTTTTCAACAAATTTGACGTTTGGAGGCTTCCAAGAACGGAGAAACAAGCAAATTGCCCAAATTGATAGAAGATTAGGACAATGACAACTATGATTGAGACTTTGCTGAAAGTGATATACATGAATTTGTAGTGAAATTTAGCTTTGTTATTTTGGAAGACTCATAATCTTAAATTGACCCTTTGTGACTCTAATTAAGAATCAATAATACAATGTACTGTGTCTTAATCTATATCATTTTATCCTTATCAATTAAGCAAAACCCTAATTAATAATTAATAATTTCCGAGCACAAAATTAATACTTATTATCATCGTCATCATCGTCCCTAATTAATAATATTTAATTAGGCTAAGTATGAAACTAAACCATATAGAGGCTGGACCATTTTTATTGGACTTAAGTCCTTCCCATGTGACATGCACCTACTAAAGCCTCGAATCTGCCAATTTATCTGTTGTGTTTTCTGCCCACAATGTCTTTACAAACTCACAAGCTTAATTATTACTTTATTATCTTGTAATTCACTTAATTACCCTTTTTAACAGTTTGATTAACCAATCAAATCAACCCAATATAGTAGGGATTAATAGAGATTAATTACGACTTTTAGTGTTAATTAAATAAAAGAAAAGGAGATTAAGCTAAGCGACAAATACATAACTGTGGTAACCCATGTGAAATTAGCGATTAATAAGTTGATAATCATGTGTCTAAACTTTGTTTTCTTCATTGACTAGATGCTAATCCAATTAGGATCTTGTTCATTAATTATTTTGTTTTGTGGGGACTTCCTGTCTCTCTCCAATCACCATATTCCAACAAATTTTAATACACGAAACGTTTCAACCTCTAATTTGGCGTTATGTAACCCAAGTTTATAGATCATGTTTTAACCAAAGTTTTTGGCTAGAATACATATTTGTACATTGTCCTACCTAGAGTTCTTGGTCAAACCGTAGCTTATAGATCATGACTTATTATGCTACATTTTTAGAGATCAACACCCATATATAATTTGAAATGCTTTGGAAAACACAATCAATTTAGCTTCATTTCTTGCAAACCTTACATGTATTCTTGTAGGATATATTGAAGAGAGAATATATAATGTGTCATCTTTCTTGCCACGAGTTCAGAATCACACTGCTCAAGAACTCTGGTATACTGATTTGATCCCACGACTCAACATGGTTTGGATTCCTAATAACAGATTAACTTAAACGAGATGTCTAGGTTTTCTCATCATTATGGTATGCATTTTTTTTTTTTGTTAATCATTTATGAAAGCACATTGCATGACCACGGCTCATTCTTTTGTTAGTTGTAAAATTATTATAATCTTCACAATCTACCACATTACCACGATGCAAACAATAAAATTAGGTATCCGAAGATACCAAAGTTATCCATGTATGATATGGAGTATAGTGATATCTTAAAAATCAAACTTTTTCCATTAATGAGACCTTTTATTTGTAATTAAAAAAAAAAATTTAAAAAAAACTCATCATTTGAAATAAAAATTTCAATTTTTAATTTCATTTCATATGATAAGTAATACAAGTATTGAAATTGTGAACCTTGAATTTCTGTAGCATAATTTGTTATATATATATGAGAAAATTAGGAAAATACATACTCATTCTGTGTATAACATATAACCTTACTTATGTTATAGTTTTGCCTGCAATTAGGCATTTAGTACATAGTTTTACATCTAATCCATCAACTGAGCTAGCCTAGGAAAAAAAACGGTCAAATATTGCTATTGGATTGAGATAAGATACGGACTAATATGTTCCCATCACATTCAAAAGTTGAGAAAGTTGTAATAATAACGTATTCTTTGATAAATATAGAATAAATTAAAATTGGGCGAACTTTAAGTAATAGCCTGAAACGCAAAGTGAAAAGAGCTTTGTCGAACAAAGAGAGTACGTATAACATAATCATAAATCCAATCCATCAACTAAGCTAACTATTAAAAACACTCAAAGATTGTTAATGAGATGAGATAAGAATAATAAGATCCTATATATGTATTAAACACATTAAAAAGTAGAAATAGTTGGAGCATATCATACACACCACTTAGATTGGTAGAGAATATTAATTTCCCACTATCTTAATTAAATTAATTAGGTACTTATAGACATTATTCCAACTTACTTGGGAGTGAATCTTTTCTTTATCCTTTAAACCAAACAAATTTAATTTATTTCTCTTTCTAGGAAGCAATTTTAATTAACCAAACACTACACCTATGTTGTACGGACGTGATTAAAAATTGTAGTACGAGATTGAAGTTAGTATTCTTTAATTAACAACATAGTTATTTATTAAAAATAACATAATACAGCATATACTCTTACATTATAAACTAATTTATGCAACTTTAAACTTCTTTAGTGAGGGAGAAGGTAGTTTAGAGGGATTCTGAGGTGTACAACCTTCGAGATAATTTCGTTACTCGTGTTTTTCTTTAAAAAAAAAAATAAAAAATAAAAATAAGAAAAAGGTGTACTATGCAAATATAAATTTGTCCAGGTTCTTAATCATTTTGTATAAGATTGAGTGCATCACAAAAATTTGTTATTCCAATGTTATTGACAACAGAAGATTCATATCTTGGTCATCACAATTTAGTCACCCTATTAATCCTTAATTGAAATAAACAATCAATTAACATGGCTTTGGATTTGGGTTTTATGGCTTGGAATTTCATGGCTTTTAATAATTAGACACTTATTACACCATGATTCATTATCCTCATATTCTCTTTGGTTGAGAAGAAAATCATATTGCTCCTTATAAACTCCGTACTGTATATACAGTAGGTTTTTTTTTTTTTTTTTTTAATTTTTTAATTTTTTTATTTTTATTTGACACAAGTATATACAGTAGTTTTAAAATAAAATAAAATTAGAAAAAAAAACCCACAAATGAAATTCCCATTTTCATATGGTCCGTTGTTAAGTGGAAATAGTTTTCTGTAGTGCTGAATAGTATTTCCCATCTTTGTTCAAAAACAAAAAAAAAAAAAAAGAGTAATTCTCATAGATGGATTTATGTTTCTTTTTAACAATTTCTAATCTTTCTCCTAAACCAAGTTGACAGACTAGTTTATTTGGTTAGAACTTTAAACGGATAGTATCCTAAAGCTGAAATCTACAAAAAATTCTAGATTAAAGTGGATTTTCATTAAGGGCCTGTTCACATTTACTTAATTTCAGTTCAGCTCCAATCAGTTCAGCTCAGTTCAGTTCCAATTAGTTCAATTCAGTTCAGCTCTTAATTTCCCTCTCACATAAAATGTTCATTTCAGCTCAATTCAGTTCAGTTCCAATCAGTTCAGTTCAGTTCATCTCCAATCAGTTCAGTTCAGTTCAACTCAGTTCAGTAAATATGAACAGGCCCTAAGTTATACGGAGTAGTAAGACGAATCCATAAAAAATATTTTAAATTACCCTTATACCATTTTTCTAACATAGATTTTACCCTTACAAAATATTTATAACATAATAGATTAATAGTATTAGCCATGACATATATCCATTAGATATTAGACTTTAAAATACAATCAAACTCATTACAAATCAAAAATTACCCTTTAAAAAAAAAACTAAAGTTACCATCAATTGACCGCCTTGCAATAAATTAATGTAAACCCACCTTATACAAGTCTTATTGCCAACACACACAACTCTGAAGTGCTTCAGAGTACTTCCTATGTACTCCGTAAATGTAGATAGGAATAGGAAACAAGGATCACAAGTGATGGACTTTGTTTTCATCAAAGAATAAAAAGGACGGTGAATGTCATGGATCTTTTCCTTGAATTTTGCAGACATGAGTATATTGTAGAGTGCGATAAAAGATTTCACAAAGGAATAAACATAACGTAAGAAAACAGCCATAATCATAATTATTCCCTAGACTATCACACCAACACTGAATGGGCAGCACTCCTGGCTTTGGATCTGCACAACCTGATCTGAAACCAACAACATCAGCCTGTACTCTGGCTTCCTAAGCAGGACCATTTGACAGGCGTGAAGAAGAAAGCTGGCTTTCAACAAACGTGTCAGAATAATATACTATAATGTTTATAATTTCCATCTTCAAATTGCCAGTCTAATTATAACAACAATTCCTCATACTGTACTTTTATACAACTAATCAGTTACAACTATGAAGCCTGATACGCCCACATCGAAGACTAGCTCCTTGGCTCGATATACTCTCCAAGAAACGGGATAAAAATTAACCCATGGTAACTCACTCTTTACAAATAAATCAATCGACCAGTATCAATAAATAACCTTATCTACCTAACCTTTTTTCCCAGACACGGAAAAACACGATTTCTCTAGAAATATGGAAAAAATGAACAAGCTAACACAAAAAGAAGGGAGAATAAAAGAAATAATAAAGGAAATCACCCTACCTAAACCCAATATACAAACTCTAAGCTTCTGTTGTCCGTACTTGAATATATACGAGGCAGCAATCAATGATCTACATTCAGCCGCCTCAGCTCAGCTTGGAAAGAGGGACTAGAACCAAGTGTGCGGCGTGCAAGACTCCTAATGTCATCGCGGGAACAATCACGTGATATGCGAACAAGTTCCCACAGAGCACCCCCATTAATCATGTCCTTAGCGTTTGCCTCTGAGTAAGGGGATTAAAATGGTTGGTAAATAACTTGCCAAAAAAGATAGCACAGGTTGAAAAAGTTGGTATATAGGAAGCTATACCATGTTGAGCAAGGTGGCAGAGTGCCAGTTCAATGTGCCGCCTAATTGATGAGGCTTCATTGTTGGAATTATGTACAATCCAAGGGAGTGCACCATCCTCAATAAGCAGAGATCTTCCAGTCCTAAATCCTGCAATTTAAAGGACAATATTTAGTGTGGGAACTCTGGGAAGCATTGAAGAGTTACAAGTTCATAATATTCCTACAATGCATCTACTTGACTGCACCAAGACATATTTTTCTTCCATCAAAACAGCACTTTAATAATATTCTCAAGATCGTAAAAGCAGCCCTTACAAAAAAAATAAATAAATAAATAAATAAATAAATAAATCTGAGTTGCTGACTTACAATAAAAGGTTTAACAATATGCAGCAAGGTGTCGAAGTCCAAATTTCAAAGTGAAACTTGACAATAAATGTGAATATCCTTCATGCCTTTGATAGAAAGAGGAAAGGAAAACAAAGAATCTATCGCAATGGAAACAAAAAACTTTGCTTCGTACACAAATCCATAGGTTGAATGGAGTGGTATAGCCGTATAGGTAATAATTTAGAAACAAGACGCACAGCATCTATGGGCACCTAAAACTTCAACTCCAAATTCCAACCTCGGGTGTAAACCCAAACAAAGCGTACAATACTTTTTCTGCAAATTGATCTTTTAGTGGGCAACTGGGCATTATTTCAGGATATGGACATGAGTTAATTGAAAGTTTAACACAGAAGGAAAGAAATGTAAGAAAAAATCCTTCAAGTTCAATTATTCACAATAAAAATAATGCTGGTATTGGTATCCCGTGAAATTAACCCAATAGATTTCGGATTGACACTGCTCAACCAACTATCTCAAGCCAAAACAACCCAAAAATGTAGTACTATAGTTTGGTATGAAACTTAATGTAGGGCCTATACTGATTTACTGAACTGAGTTGAACTGATTGGAGTTGAACTGAACTGAATAGAGCTGAAATGAATTGTTTGAGAGAAGGAATAAAGAACTAAACTGAACTGATTGGAGCTGAACTGAACTGAAATTAAGCTGAACACAACAGGCCCTTAACCATATTATATACAGTAATAGTGAGAAAGAGGCAGAGGGAAGGAGAAAGAGAGAGTAAACATGGCTATTGTCTTTGTATTCATTAATGTTCAATCATATGGGGATTAACAAGAAGCAGCAACACGTAGATGTTTAACATTAAAAATAGTAAATCGTATAAACCTTGAGTTGATGCCCTGGATTCACATTTTGCAAAGTTTGCAATCCCACGAGCAACTTGTGCAAGAACATCAGGGTGTCCAAATCTGACCATCCCCAACAAAGCCTTGATACCACCTTCACCTCTGAGTTTGGCCTGCAGTTTGTCTGACAGAAATTTGGTAAGTCAAATTCAACCAACTTCCTACCAAAAAAATTAAGTTTTCCAAATTCCAGTATACACATATACACACACTCCGTAGTACATCATATTTTGTAAGACTATGATAACATCACAATATCTATGAAAAACTTAACACTAGCAAACAAATTGCACTATTTAGCATGATTCAAATATCTGGGTGCTACTATTGAAACCCAAATACAAAAATTCAAAGTTCACTATATGGACATGACTTAAGCCCTGTTACCTCCCCCATCCAAAAAACGGAAATTTGTACATGAGCAAAACAAAGTAATTTAGCAAAGCTAGAAACAAATTACATTCCTGTACCCACTCTCATACCGCAAACTGGGTAACACTGCTTTAAACAAATGAAATTCAGGCATTAAGTAATGCTGTAATGACATCAAAATTTTAATAAGCTATAGACAAGCTGGAATACAATTAAACTGCTGAAGGTCTAATGTCACACACTCCCCCCCCCCCCCCTCCCCTCTCTCTCTCTCTCTCTCTCTCTCTCTCCCCCCCCCCCCCCCCCCATTGAAAGTACAGGGATAAAATAGCACAAAAATATAACTAAAAGATTTTAAAAGTCAAATGTTCAATAAATTCATGGTTTACCATTGCCACAAAGATTAGCAACTGCTCCAGCAATCATGCGAAGGGTTTGAGGATCCTCTGCTTTAGTAGCCGTTACTGATAGCAAACTTACACCTCCTTGGGCCATTATTAGCTCTTGGTTAGTTTCTGGAGTGACAAGAAAAGGAGCAAATATTAAGTTAATAGCATAAGTAGGAAAAGATAAAGGCTGCCTGAAAAAAGAAAGGTTAACCAACTCACCGTTCATTGCTAAGTTTGCAATAGCACCAGCAGCAACTCGATGTATCGTCTCATCCTCGGAGCTTCTAAGAAGATTTAGCAAAGAAGTAAGCCCACCGGCCTCAACAATCTTCTCTTGGTTTGTTTCTGCAAGATCAAGGAGAGTGAAATCACAATGAAACTACTTCAGAGCAGATACAATTTTCTAAGGCATTTACCTTCAGCGGCCAAATTTGCAACAACTTTCACAGCATGAATTCGTACGTCAGCGTCTTCTGCTTCAAGTAATGACAATATCTTCTGCAAACCAACTGTAAGGAGACTGATTTTTGTTAAAACAGAAGAGTGCAAGAAAACAAGCTGTACAAGACAAATTCAAGAGAAATTTACGCTATAGTTTCTTACCTTGCTCAAAGAGTTTAGCTACTGAGCTCTTATCCTCGTTTCCTGCATCATCCGTCTGAGGTTGAATGCCTTGAACTTGTGTAACTTGAGTATCAACCTCAACATGAGCTTTAGAGGTCCCATTGTCAAGTCTTCTTCTAGTCTATACAATAGCCAAGATAAATTCTTTTACAATCCACAAATGCTTTCCCAACTTATGTTGCAGTTACAGAGATTTGCAAGTACTTTTTTAAAAAAGCTTCTGGGGCCAATCTCTGATATCAAACAGATGGCAACACAATGCACTGAAAATCCTTTGCATTGTTTTTTATGCTGTTGCTTGTCCAAGTATCTAGCTTTCTATAAAACAGAATATTATTGCATGTACCAAGGCCAAGAGTAGACAACAAGTTGATATCAAGCCAGGTGCACTGGTGTCACGAAAGAGGGAATTGTTGTCTTAAGCCTTTGCCTAGGATAAGATTGACAGACAGTTTATAGGCTTTCTAATGAGTACTGGTAGCAACTAGACAAATTCACGAGATAGAGATGTTATACATCATGATTTTTACCTCAGGAAACTCGAACAACATTCAAAATCCCATTTCTAAAGAAGATATATACAAAGATAATAATTTATTACTAGTTTCACTTATGATCTAGACTAACAATGTATAATTTCTGAGAGTCTTGATGTCTGGAGAAAACATCATACCTCATCAGCTTCAAAGCTTAATTGCAACAATTGCCCTTGAAGCATAGCTATCTCACGTTCAAGTTTTTCTCGTTGGTTAGCCTCATCCTTCAACATCTGATGAAGCTTTAACATTTCAGAATTTGCAGCTGTCTGAACATAAAGAATATGTAAGTCTAGAATTCAACATCAAGCAATGGAAGAAAGCACATGAAATTAACTTGCTACTTTCAATTAAAGCAACAGACCTCTTGTTTTTTTGATTGCACAAGCTGCGTTTTAAGATTGGATACCTCATCTTCAGCAGCCTTCCTCAGAAGCTTTTCACTCTGAAGCAACTTTCTCACCTCAGCAACTTCTTCATCAGCACGTACCTGACACGCCTGGCAATTAAACATTAAAAATGCTCATTGCGCTTCATACACATACGTAGAAAACGACCGAATCAATGATATGTACAGCTACTCTTCAATGGCTTACTAAAAGCTAAGGAAAGGACTGTAACCTTGGAACAATCAATGAAAAAAAATAGTCCTGAGGTCAATAGACATGGAAAGTATCATGAAACAGCTTTACTGGCTGATTAATAAGAATATCTGTGGATCGTGTCCAACAATTTAGCAAACAAAATAATACAAAGCATCAAAGACATGAAAAGTTAGGTTTCTCATACACCAGAACTACATCAAACAAATTAAACTTAGAGCTATACCCAGTGAGGACAGTTGAAAACAAGCTCCCTCTCTATCCTATAAGGGAATTCATGGAGTGGCGTTCACATGAAAATATATAATACCCCCTCATGGTTCAATATTAAAATAAAATAAAATTAAAGTCAATTAGACAAATCAAGTATTACTGACGACACTAAAAAACAATTACAATTGGCAAATCAAACCCTATAACAGTATGACAAGCACCTCATGAGCTTAATCACTCCATGTTATATGTCTAAAAATCAATCACCTTCCTTAGGTTTTTTTTTTTTATTTTTTTTTCCCAAACAAAATAATTATCTAGCACCAAACAAATATACTTTATGATTCATGTAATCATGTTTGATTCATCACTTCCATAATAATACCTTTATCATCTCCATAATCATTTCAATAATCATTCATCAATAGAGAACTAAGCTAAAAATTTGGAAATAACATAAACCAACCAATGATTCACACCTATTAATTTTTAAGATGTCAAAAATAAGTAGCACCTCTAAAAAAATTAACCAACCCCCAAGCCGTCTTTCTTATTATAAAATAACACCCTTTCATTGTTTTCAACCCTCATTGACTCATTCCCTTTTTCATCTAATGCATACATTTATTACTCCCTATTGTTCCTATTTGCTTGCCTCATTTTCCATATAAAGATGTCTTTACAAGATTGTGTCTATGGGGACCACAACTTTACTCTCACAAAAGTTAATTTTGGCCACACCACTTGTCTCTTTCATCAATTCCACAAAACCAAGGGCAATCAATTAAGGACGACGGGAGTATTATAAAGAATCGAAACAGTTGTTGGTTGTAACTTTTTGGCTACTATCACTGTATTGGAAGTATGATTTTACAATTACAATAAATTGTTGGTCTTTTTTTATTAATTTTTCCTTTTGGAATTTCAACCTCTCTCATTTCTTGCGATGATCAAATAAGTTTTACTTTTTTTCCTGTTTGTTTTTCGCTCGTTCTCCAATATTATTTTGTAACTAAAATATCTCAAGCTACGGAATTGTTCTCTTCACTCAAAAAAAAGGTGATTTGCTCCAATTTTAAAAAGACCTGGTGTGATGTATTAATTTGACTAAACTTTAATCTACAAGATAACACATTATTAATTTGGATCTTGTTAAATTCGTCTCATCGTGTACTTTTCAAATATGTAATGATTCAGAAATAATTTTAATACGCAATAAGTTAAAGGAAAATCAAAGGTTCTAATCTCATCTGAATTTTTTTAGTCTCATGTAATCTGATTTTGATAAAGATAAGTATCAAGTATCTAATATATGTTGAAAAGAACAAATCCTACGTATTACAAAAAAACAATAACAATTACATATTTAACTAAAAAATCAAGGCGGATCTAACAAGATCTCACATGACTATGTTTTGAAGTATAGAAATATTGTTACAGTATCAAATTCCATTTGCATTGGAATCTTTGCAAGATTCTAAATGGGAAGACTACAAATGGAACAAACAAAAGATGGAAGAAATAGTATAATTTTTTTTTTAACTTTTGTACAAAACCAAAAATATGATAAAGATAAGTATATATCATTTCTAGTGTATTTTCAGTGCTACTTTAGTATGGAGTATTTGCTTATAATAATATCTCATGAAGTATATGTAATACCCTTTTTTTAAGAGCAACAATTCTAAATATAGAAATCCTTCACACTTTTTTAATCTCTCTCTCTCTCTCTCCATCTATGGTCCTCCCCGCTATACCTTTTTTTTAATTCCTTCCTCTCACATCACTTACTTTAAATAAACTATTCACTCACCCTTTATTCTTTTTATAATAGATTTCTAATAATTTTACGAACATTCTAAATTTCAAGCATGCATTGCGTGAATAAAGAGTTAGTTCACTATAATACCAACACAACAGCAAGTTCAAGAAATTTATTCTTCCATTAAAAGCATCATTTACTTTTTGTGTCAAAGTAATCTTAAGATCACATATATTAAGATACATGTATCATCCTGGCGTCCTAGATGATGCTTAAAAATCACATTGGATATGTACGATTAGTCAGGGATCAGGGTGTAACTACATGAAGATTCCATGGTAAGGAAAAGAAGAACATATGAGCATTAAAAAAAGCCCACTGCTGTAACCAACTTAAGGGAAAAAAAATGAGAGGACCAAGGAAGTGAAAAGGACACTTAATTGGCACAACGTGTGAGAAGTGAAGCATGATTACCTCTCTTGTGCATGATTTGACTGACATATCATGCTTTGCACCAGATGTACTGGCTTCATTGCTTTGCTTTCGCTGATTGATTGCCCATTGCTCCTCAAGCTTCTTTACTGCCTCCATATAGTCTTTCTGATATTTCAGTCTCTCTTCCTAGAGACGAAAATCATTATCAGTAACTCCGACTTAGAAACAATAGACACAAGTAAACCATTAGACCAACAATGTCAGCATTGTATGCAACAGAACCAGAGTAGACATAGTAGAGTACAACAGTGCGACTACACCCACTGTGGTGGACCACAGTTGCTATGGACAGAACAGAAAAAACGTTACGAATCATTGATAGCCTGCAATTCAGAGTTTATTCACTGACTACAAGAGAGAAGTCCTGGTGAGGTGGCTTTTTGTCACCCACCCAGGTTGAAGCACCCTCCCCAACCACCTCAAAAAATGTTTAAATCACACAGATTATGAAACATGCCAATTTGCCAAACTTATACTGCTTTCTCTTCTCATTTTAGACTAAATGCCTGCCTTAAAAGCTTGACACAAGGACATGGTGTTGACATCCTTAACACACCAATTTTAACCTGAAACCTCAATTCGTTCATCCACATATTGGTAGAGGAATAAAAATAATAACAGGAAAGTTACATAATATTTGCTCACAGATGAATAAAAAATAAGAACATCAACAAGAATAACAAACATGTCAACTTGAAATGTCTTATGTATAAATGTAAATTATAAGAGGCTTAAGCATAAGTCTGTTAAGATCAGGAAGGGTTTTTTCTTTAATGTTGTGTCCTGCAACCCTGTCAAATTTTCCTAGTGTCTAACATTGGACATGGGTAAAGTAGACCCAATCACCAAAAAATTATTGTAGAGCTCCAGGCTGGTTCATTACTAAGCATTTCCAACTGGCAGCGTATTCCAATGTATGCAAAAAAAACAGGTATGCAGAGACTGGTAGTTAATGGGCTAAAGGGAGTCAGAAATACTAAAGAAGCAAACAAACATAAGCAAATGAAATGGAACTAATCCAGGAAATATTATAAAATTCTAATTTATTACTTTTTCTGGGTTCAGCCTAAACATATTCTTAAATTCTATAGAATAACTTTTTATTTCCAACAGCAGAAGACAAAACATTAAAGAATACAATCGATATTCAGAATTTCTGAATTAGATTGCTTTCTCACATACCAATTTTTAGTAGAAATTGATAGTACGTAATTAACAACCTTACTAGAACAGGATCTGTTCTATAAAATCATACCTTTATATCCTTGATTGTACATAATTAAATACTGTATATACAATAAGGAATCACAGACGGTTAATTACCTCCAAAGCATCAGCATACTTTTGTTCAGCATCAGACACACGATCTTGTGCCTCCTTGTCAATCTGATCAATCCTGTCCTGGAAAGCCTTTTGTAGCCTTTCACTTTCTGCCATTAATTTGTCTAGTTGTATGTCAAGCTTTCTAGACAAACTTTTGTAATCGAATTCTTCCTTTATTTTCAACATGTTTTCCACCTTCATAGCCTGTAAAGTATTATGAAGCATCACCATGTGAAGTCAAATATACTATAACGCTTGAAGAGACGCTAATTAAGACATAACTTCAATCAGTGGCCTCACCCCACATGTAGCTCAAAATTCATATACCACCTTGGCATATATTTTCTTAATTTCTTTTCTTATTGGAGTAAAAATTCATCACTAAACAAAAAAAAATGAACCAACATAACCGATAATTGCAAGTGCACAAAAGATACATCTGTTCTCATGAAGACAATATGGCAGTTTACACAAGAGTCCATTTTATTAAATACAGAGAACAAGAGAGTATAGGTTTGCCACTCACCCTTTGTCCAAACATTATGGTGCTCGCTGTTTCACCTCGGTGACGTGAGGATGGTCCAATTGTAACAACCAATGAAGTCCTAGCAGTACCTGACAGCACATGAATTGCCTCAGTATACATTCATACATGTTCTACCTTATATTTACTAGCCACTAATTAGGTTGGTAATGGGAACTAAGTCATATAAAAATACTCTAACGTCCATCATGCAAGACACTGTCTAGTAGATTGAAAAGGAGTCAAACATAAAAGGATAATAACACAGCTGACCTCCAAATGAATCTCGAAGTAACCGAGTAAGCTTTGAATCACGAACTGGGATATGCGCACTATTTTCTGCAAGAGCATTAATACACTTTCCCAATGCACTTAAAGAGAGATTGATAGATTTAGCTTCCTCTAGGGCATGGCCATCACTTCCTGAAAAACACGAAGCAAGGAAATCTTAGGGCATGTCAATTGTCAATGAGAGGAAATTTGACCCTCAAAACAAAACAAAAAAAGCAACACAAAGCCACAAATAAGAAACATCAAACCAGGATTAGCATAGAAGTAGTGAGGCATTGAGAAAAAAGGTACAAACAAAAACATCTAAAACAAAAGAGATGAGATAAGACTAGCAACATTTTCAAAACATATTGTATAATCAGACACCATAACACCAAACCCCAGTCAAGACTGTCAGGTACAGAAGCTTTGGTAACACGCTTTTATTATCTAACAAAAATGTTGTTGTCTAGAGAAGCAACGGGAATATTTTTCCATAATTAGCCATAAATGTGATGTGCTTAGGGAGGAAAATGGTAAAATAGAACATATAGGAATGCAATGTGAAAACTGTAAAATTCCCATTGACCTCTCAAAGAGTGCTTAAAGATAGGAACAAGCAAGCAAAAAAACAAAATGATCTCTTTAATAAAGTAATTTAGGTAAGCACCTGACTTATCAATACGCTCAGAACCAGCAAGATCGACTACTACGAGTTTGCCCTTTCGCACAACTGAAGGTTTGAGGTTTTTAACATGAGAACTACTTCCATTCTCATTTGGTAAAGCTGAATCTCTTTCCTTGACAGATCTTCTCACATGTACCTGCATGAATGCATTGAACAGTTTGAGGTTCAATCATGAAAGAAGATGAGAGTATGAGACATCACAATACAACCAGCTATAAGAACTTATACACAGACAGAAAGAGAGAGAGAGAGAGAGATTTTATTACCATCAAAATAGCATGACTACGAGAAGATTCTGTATTCATTTTGGTATTTGCAGCAAACCGGTGTGCTTCCCCTAATCTTAGCAGCTCTAGGAAGCTCTTTTGATCCTTGATTTCAACACAACTAGCACCAGGGAGCGAAACGTCTCCAGACTTTGGATCTTCCATGATGGAGATGTTGTCATTACTAGGATTAAGTAAGTCTTGTATTGTCTCCATGTACAACTACAAGGAGTTTATAAAAGAAATAATTTCATGTTATAAATTAAATTATTGTATCAGAGATATTTTAAACATGACAAACTTCATCATGGGACAGAATGACGTTTTAAAACAAAGGATAAGACATGAATTGCTTATGTTTTAGAGATTCTCACAATTGTTCTCATGGATACAAACCTGGAAATAGGAAATTAAGACAGTATCAGTATCCAGACGAATACCAGCCAAAATATCCTCCATCGCACGCACCATAATTCCACGACCAGCTGTATCTTCCTCTCCAAGTTGTCCTAATGTGTAAGTTTTTCCAGTGCCAGTTTGTCCATATGCCATAATTGTTCCATTATAACCATCCAAAACACTCTGCAGATAATGATAACATACGGAAACATGAAGTCAAATAGATAACATTTTCCCAGCACACACAAACTGCTTATGGATCTAGAAGTAGCAAATGTAGCAGTGCATCAAGAGTGTCAATAATGAAGTATGCAGAAGAAAGAATGCAAACCTCCACAACAGGTTTCGCCACAACCTCGTAAACGCGTTTTTGAGATGCGAATTCGGTCAGAACCTCATCAAACTCATAAGTATCTGAGTCCCAGTTGTTCTTACGAAGCTTTAGTCTTTTAAGCTGTGGTAACCAAATCAGTTAATTGACAATGGAAGATTCTATTAAATACTTACAAGAAATGAATTCCAGCAAAGAAGTAAAACCTCTGGTTGTAGCTCTACACAGTCTGCAAAATCAGCATCTGCAACCAACTCCTCTGCGTTCCTAGGTCGTAATCTCACAGCAACTCGTACTCTCCCCAAAACTAGTCAAAACAAAGGGCAACATTATAGATTTCTTAAGTCCCAGATGAGCCTTGATTTGATGAATCGCATATTTTAAACTTTTTTGGCTTGATAATATAGACAAGACTATGAATCATTCCATACAGGTTGTTACAAATACTCATTGCTTGTCTAGCACAAAGTTACAATGACCCACTAAGGCAATGAAGATAAAATTAGGGAGTATTTTAAAAATGGAACATCCTATGTAAACTTCTATAGCTATGCATCTGCACATCAAGCAATTGTCTTTCTACAATAATTTCATCTACCTAGACCTGGATATCTGAAATGAGAGATTAAAAATAAAGTAACAAGTTTTTTTTTTTCGGATAGACGGGGAGAACACATATTAGGTAATAGTGACGTGCTATGTTGAGAACACTCACATGGGATATATTACAATTTCACACTCCTTAATTTATGATCTTGCACAATACGACACATGTAGGCATAACACAATGAAATGAATTGCGGTAGGTTTTTCAACTATCAAGTAGCGCCTTGCACTAAGGCTGTATAATTCATAACAAAGTTTGAGACAAGACCAAAAGAAGAGTTGATAAAAGACAGCAGTTGTCATATCATGTAAGAATATTCTCAAGGGCAATCATAAGAAGAATACAACATGACATCTATGCAACTATAATTCTTCATCTAGACCCGATTACCCGTGCTCGGCCCTCGGATACCTTAATAACATGACAAAAACAACAGATGATATCAGGTGATTCAGGTCCCATACTGTAGTCCATCACAACCATTTGAGATTTGTCCTCATGTCCAGGTACTCTAGTTGTATATAAAATATCACTTCCAATCTTACATAATCAATGTACAACTACCCACACAAGTTCATTCAACAAATATTAACTTCCAATTAATCAAACATTACCAAATTTGGAAACTAAATTGAAGGCATGTTAGGCCACTAATCTAAAAGCAGAAATATTAAGCATTATTTAAACATTAATTACACCCATAAATTGATCATGTATTCCAAACTTACTAAAAGAAGTATCTAAAAAAATGCATGAACTAATTAAATTAATTGAGCTAAATTTCCTTGATTAAATGGATCAACAGAATTTTAATTTAAAAATAAAAGGGAAAAAATTAAATAAACCCTAATGGATAATTAATTAAGTATAATTAAAAAACTAAAAGTGGAAACATTAATTACACCAATCAACCCATGATTTGTATCCCGAAACTTAATAAATTGAGCTAAATGTCATTAATTATCATCACATTTGAAATAATTAAAAAATAAAGTAAAAAGGAAAAAGAACTCACCAGCGGCGTCGTTTTTGGAGGAGGAGAGAGAAGCAGGGGAACTCCGACGAAGCGAAGAGGTAGCAGAAGACGAAGACTTATTAGATTTAACAGAAACATTAGAAGAAGAAGAAAGAGAAGACCTAGGGTTTAAATTAATGGAGGAATTATGAGTTTTATTAATGGAGGATTTCGAATTTCCATTTCTGGAATGATTCCAACTTCCACTATTAATCGACATTTTCGAAATTCAATCTTCTTCGTCTTCCTCGAATTAATCGCAGAAAATTGAAATGATTTTGGTGATTCAAATGATGAAATGATTAAACATTTGAAATTAGGGTTGAAAATTGAAAAGGGGGTTTATGAAAAAATAAAAGGAGGACAGTGAAGAGAATTGGAAAAAAGGCTGGAAATGGAGGAGAGAGAGTGGTGGAGGGGAAGTAAATGTAATGGAGGGAGAGAAAAGAAAAGAGAGAAAGTGGACCAAATCGTGTCCCCGAAGTGGGAGTGTGAGAGGGGAAGACTATTGTAAAGTGCGCACATTTTTTACGATTTTTTTGGGTTTCATCTTACAAAATTAGAGTAGGGTGATTAAATCATTAATACGAAGTAATAGGATTGTTAATCGGGTTGAGCAACTCGTGTGTGACAAATATGACTTTGATTACAATTGAAAATTTGAAATCTAGGTTGAGTTCAGTCGATTTGATTTGAAACTTTAATGAGTTTAATTTGAGCGTAGAATGTTTAACTTGATTGTATGATTTTGTAAATGGTTAGATAATCTATAAAATTAACTAACTTCGACAAAAAAAAAAAAAAAAAAAAAAAAAAAAAAAAAAAAAAAGGTTTGTCTTTAAAGTGAAAGTTGACACTTAATTTGAAAGTATAAATAATAAGATATACGAAGTACATAATAATAATCTATCTAGAAATGACTAAGGCCTTGTTTGACAATTGGTTGTTGGTTGTTAGTTGCTGGCTATTTTTCTGGTCTGACCCGCTGTTTGTATTGGCTTTTTATGTTGGCTGTTTGATTGTTAGCTTTTAATAAATATGTTTGGTAAAGTTGGTTTTTTATACAGTATAAAAATGACTTTGAAAAACATTAGTTGTTTTATTATCTTTGTATACCAAAAAGTCATTTATCAAACAAGCCCTAAAATTGTAACGAGCAATCTAACTCAAATCAAAACTTTATTGCGCATGAGTCGAGCAATGAATTATTGAGCAAAGTAGCGAACATGAGCATAAGAGTTGTCAAGTCTAGATGAGCAACAATCGGTTATTTGGTTGACGATCAACTTGCACGATAAGCGCCCTTGGCCTACTCGATCTGTAGCATAAAGAAACTTGATTACTTTTGTGTGATGTATATACCATGTAGTGTAATAGGAAATACCCTCAGGAGATAACAGCACGAAGAGCAACTTGCTAAAAAAAAGCTCATATAATTCACAGGAAAATAAATGGCTAAAAGAGTAGTTCAAATATCAATCACTATGCATGAATCTTATTACAATATAATTTAACCTAGCTTGTGGACCTATGATGCATTGTTAATTATTAGAGCAATAAAGGTATGATATGATGTTGGATTAATGTATTGAAAAATCTGTATTTCCTCGTGGCATGTTATGTTTACTCTATTTTGACTTACTTTAAACCTACCAATTTTTGACAAGTTCAATTAATTTCATAAGTTTAAAAAAAAAATTAAATTAAAAAACAAATAATCGAGGTTATCCAAGTACAAATTACATTTTAAATAATTTCAATAAGGTCTGATAAGTTTAGATAAGTCAACTAACTTTATTTACGAAACTTGGATATATATCATGCTAATGCTCGAATTTTAGGGTGTGTTATATTCACCTGATTTTTCACTTATCTGGACTTATTTTAACTTATCTGAACTAATCTGAACTTACCTGAACTTATTAGACCTTATTAAAACTTATTTTAATTGTAATTTGTACTTGGCTAACCCTTATCAGAACTTATTAAACCTGATTAGAACTTATTTGAACTTAACTGAACTTATCTGAATTTATTTGAACTTAACTGAACTTATCTGAACTTATTACACCTGAAATAAGTGAAAATAAGGTGAACATATTAGAACATACCCTTAATCTGGAGTTTTAAAGGTCAAATTGATGTAGGTCAAATTTAAACTTATTACACCTAAAAGTTCACTCAAAATAAGGTCCCATAAAATATTTTCTTGCTCATTCCACCCCTGGTGTTCATTTAAGGGCATACTCTTCTTTTGCCTTTCTGAAGTTACAGTTACTACTACTGTGAACTTGTGAAGTATAAACGGTATATCCCTACCAACATAAAGTAAAGGTAAGATAGTACATTGAACTTTGAAAAAGAGTGCTAACCAAACCATGATCCATCCCACCTTCCAATATATTTTCTTCCTTTTAATTCATGAATTGAAGAGAAGTGGTAGAGATAAGACCTTAAAGAATACGTTATGTGAAAAGTCTTTGAGATGAGCTATCACTCTTGATGTTTGACTCTTTAATTTATGCAATGGCATGATTGGATTGATACTCCTTCCCGTCTAATATTACAATTGCTCGATTTTTCTTTTTGTGTTTTGTATTATAAAATTGAGCAGTTGTAAATTAAAGAGTACGTAATAAAATTTCTCTCTAATCTATTTGAAATTATGTAGAGTAGCCTACTTAATGAATACAACTTTCCATAAAAGTGACAAATTAAGATGTTTTTTTAGTGTTTAGAGCCACAAGGGTGACAGTGAAAATCGATTCCAGGATCTTTTGGATCAGGAGAGAAACTCTAACCACTTAAACTATAATCTTTAAGGAATGGAGAGAAACTAAAGAAACTTTCATAATTACATAAAATTAATCCAAAAATGTGAAGAGCTCTAGGTCGTTCGTTCTTAACCAAGTTTTGATACAAGTTGGATAACAAGAGTGCCTTCACCTCACGTCCTCACCACATGATTTATATGCATGTTACGCCTAGCTAATTGGATCATAACTTCACATACAGTACAATCAACTGTTTAGAAGAAAGAAATGGCCCAAACATTATAACAGTTAAAGGTTCCGTCACTAACCACACAAACCTAACAAAATCCAAAATAAATGCTTACACGTTGAAAATAAGGCTAGAATGCCTAGAAAAGTAGAAATAAACTAATAAAGCTAAGGAAACCAACGCCCAAGCTACCTTTTGCCAACCCCTATATATATAAAAGTAAGGCTAAAGAGACCTTGTAACTTAATTAATGATTAATGAATAATAATGTTGATAATGAATAATAATGTTGATATAATCAGAAAATATGAGGCCATATCTAATTTAACTAGTAAATGAGCTATATAACTAGTGCTGCTTTTTGCTCATGTGATGGAACTCCTTCAAATTAGTAAATGAGCTACAGATAGAATGAATTATACTAGTATTCTACCATGCAACTTATTTTTCTTGATGCAACCCTACAACTAATTCGATAATAGAAATTGTCCATGATTTGAGCATGATCTATACTCATAAATCTTACTAGTCTTACTATGTGT
Organism: Chenopodium album; assembly: GCF_948465745.1. Taxonomy (NCBI): domain Eukaryota; kingdom Viridiplantae; phylum Streptophyta; class Magnoliopsida; order Caryophyllales; family Amaranthaceae; genus Chenopodium; species Chenopodium album. The sequence goes on along the minus strand of NC_137853.1, from coordinate 8,818,920 downwards.
AATGAAGACAATTGATACTACTACGAAATGGCAAGAATTGTTTGGTTGCATATGAAAATTTCTACTTCGTTCTAACGAAAAGTAAAACCAACTAGAGCGTTATCCAATTACCATGAGATTGCTAATCAATTCAAACAAGTGCATATGTATCTAGATATTACGAAGATCAACTTTTTCGGCATTTACAAGTCAACCTAACAATGCATGACACATATTTTTTTGAGTAAGGAGAATTCCGTTGCAAGTAGAGGGGAAATGGGCATCTTACTTGCTATTGGATGAGAATCGAACCCCTCTCACAGAAGTGAAAAGAGAGCCTCCAACCAACTAGGCTAACAACCTTGATTCTCACATAGACAGGTACTATACATATAAGTGTATTATATACTTCTCCTATTCTATGTATTTTACAATATTAGGGAATGAAAGATATAACTAAGAATTGGGTTAAAGTGAGATACATGCTGATGTAATTAAGCTGCATGGATTTCGAAAGGCACTCTTCTAGTTCCAGCAAGAATTTCCAAGGGGCGATCAGCTAACAAGCATGCTGACCAAGTGACCATCGAACCGACAATAATATATTGAAACTTAAACATGCATTTAACAAGCTCTTGCAAATCTCTACTTGAAATTTAATAAAATTGTACATATTATATATATTGTTAAACAACGCGTCATGATTCATGCAAGGTCCTACAGTAGGGTTTAATTTGAAGATCACACTTCTTTAATTGTATTGGCAATTTGGCAGCATGCCAGGCCAGCATGCTTGGTGGCTTGGGGCCAAAGCTTAATAACTTAATTAGTCCCCATATGTTTAAAGTTTTACACACGCATTAACGAGTTCAGTGGCGGATCTAGGAATTTTATGTAGGGGTAGTATAGAACAATAATAAGGGGAAAAAAAATTCTATCGTTTAATAATTAACTTTTAAATTTTAGTATTATACATTAATTTTGGTAGACAAATTTTCATGCATTTTACAAATATAGAATAATTTATATTCTAGTTATCAATATAATCAAATTAAAAAGTACTTCAGATCATATGTTTAATAGTATATTTTGTATGTATTCCATATTTACTATTCGTAAACTAGGTTAAAAATTATATGGTAATCTATACTAGTATATTAACCAAGTAAAGCTTGGTGGAGTTGGTGGAGTTGGTGGGGAGCTCATCTTGTGACTTTGAGGTCACGAGTTCGAGCCCCATCAACTACAAAATGTTTGGGAGTAGGGGGAGTAGAGTCCTTCTTCTTACCTTTAAAAAACCAAAAAAAAAAAAAAAAAAAAAAAAAAAAAAAAAAAAAAAAAAAAATCTATACAGAGTACTAGTATACTAATTACAAAGAAAATATAAAACTATGAAATTATTTCATTATTTAATATAAATTTTGGACAAGCCTTAAAATACATCTTTTACTTTTTGTTAGTTTGGCATGAGATTTGATGCTAAGACTCAACCTGGCCCGAATTTTGATCACCTTTAATATTATAATTGCATGTTTTTTTTTTCTCCTTTTTTTGACAGAAATATCGTATTATTATTGAGTACCCATAAGGCCATAAGTTAATTTTAAAATGATAACAACCGTAACCTCACTCAATTATCGGACTATCAAATCGGGTTTCCTATATTAATATTGATTTGGATACCTTTTTTTGTTAGTTCGAATCCTTCTCCTAGTAGCCCAAGTTGTGAAGCAAACACAAACAAAACAAAATAGGTAATCAAAGCCTTGTTCTTAAGCGTGTTTTAATTTCTTGAGTAATACTCTATTCGTTCTAGAAACATCCTGAGGTAAAATAATAAAATTCTACCCAAAATAAAATTCTACCACTTTTCAATCTTCGTTCCTATAAATACTCTCCCAACACAAAAATCAACTCTCTTCATCTTCCATAAGACATTCATACCTCAAAACCTCTCTCAAAAAACAAAACATCAACCCTCAATAATTCAGATTGAAAGATGGAGAACATGATGATGAGCAGCCACCAAACAAAAACCCCGACATATTGCGCAAAGGGTTGTGGATTCTTCGGAACAGCAGCGACAATGAATATGTGTTCGAAGTGTTACCGTGACCATTGTCTCAAGGAGGACCAATCCGTTAGAGCCGTTGTTGAAAAATCGTTATCATCTTTGTTGATACATGAATCACAAAGCGGGGAACCGAAACAGAAGTCCGATGATGACACGGTGTCGGTGTCGGCGGAGGTGGAGAGTTCGACAAAGACGGCGAATAGGTGTATGAGTTGCAACAAGAAGGTTGGAGTTGTCGGGTTTAAGTGTAAGTGTGGGTCCACTTTCTGCGGGTCTCATAGATTTCCTGAAGAACATAGTTGTACATGTGATTTTAAGGTTGCTGGTCAAGTTGTCATCGTTAAACAAAATCCTAAGGTTGTTGCTACTAAGTTGAACAAGATCTGAAAGTTTAGATTTTATGATTTAGATTAACACTTGTTTGGATTGTTTTAATTGGTGATTAATTTTTTATAAATATAGTAAATTTTACAGATTTAGTCGATGTATATTATAATGTTCTTTTGCTTTTGCAGGATTAATTTTTCTGATTATATGTTGTTTCATAGTCTTTATTATATGAACAATGGGCCACCAAGAAGGCAAGAAGGGATTTAATTACGAAGTATAATTTGTATGTTGATTATTGAAGCAAAGTTTTGATATTATAAGGGATTAAGCAAGAATGACCAAAAAGAGTTGGAGTAAAGAAAAGTCTATACAATAGATGTGTTGGATGTATAAGCTCATAACTTATCATAAATATACTTATCATAAATATATATATATATATATATATATATATATATATATATATATATATATATAATCATAAAACTTATTTGGAAAAATTAAAAAGAATACCCTCATCTTTGCTCGACCTACTCAAAATAAGCCAACCTTTTATGGGAACGAGACTATCTTTACCCCTGTTTTCTCAAAATAACCTTATTAATCTATAACATGTTTAACAAGTAGGTTTGTTATTATTTTTATAAATTTTTTGTTTTTCCTTTGATCGTTCTTCTCCTACCCTAATTAACCACCACAACACATCCTTAGCTAGCATCAAGCACCCTCACCCTGGAATGGTAGAATCCACCTCAAAGACCCACCCCTACCCAATGCAACTCAGCCTCCGCAAAAACCCCACTCCAACTCAAACCACCACTAATCACCTCGAATACCCCACCCCACTCCAAAAACCCTAATAGCAACCAAAAATTCTCACCCCGTCGCCTTGAAAACCCTAGCCACCTCGAAAAAAAAAACCCACTCCATAAACCCCACCAGCCACCATAGATTTCCACCCTGACATTTTTACCTTCATCAACACAGCAGCCCCTATTGCCCACCAATAACAGCAACAACCAACTATTTCACGCCCAAACCAGCCACTGCGACGTTGTTGTCACCCTTCGTAACTCCATTGTTGCTCCATGCATCATACCAAACAGTCCCTGAACTTCTTGCCCAATTTGCCACCAAATTGTAACATTTTTTTTCATCCAATTGCAATAATTTATCACCCAATCAACAAACATCAATTTGACCTCCAACTACATTAATTTAATTTTCAACTTTACAGGGAGGGAGCCTCGGCTTCTCAACATGAGAAACATGGGGTGTTTCTCAAAATGGTTTTTTTGTAAATAAGAGGAATTACAAGTTTTTTTTTAAATATATTTTTAGTACTTTTTCTTTGTCCTTTCTTCTTCTTTAATTCGTACTCCATCTTCTTTTCTTCCTCCTCCATCTTCTTCATCCTCCAACCTCTTCATACCCATTTTCTTCTTGCTTTACTGCTCTTCCATTGTAGTAGCTAGTGAACACCACTTTCATCACCATATTTTCGGCTGCCAAAATTAATGGAGAAAAGAAGGGTATGATTAACCCTTAAAGGAAAGGGTTATGTCCTCCTCCATTGAAAACCTTTGCCATGTTCGATTCCCCATTGAAATCTAGCTTCTCCATTATTGTTTAATTATGGTTCTTCAATATAAACTTCTGATTTTACTAGAAAATACAGATTTTTTGAGACAAAATTACACATGAACCCAACTTATTAATTGAAGATGTCGAATTTGTCCCTTTGAAAATATGAGGAGTTGCTCATGTTGAGAAACTTATACTTTCTCCTTTATAGCTAGAAAAACATGGTGAATTGAGTAAAAAGGCAATAATTTATGTTTAAACATCAATCTCATGATGATGGGCTACTAAGGAATTAGGGGAAGGCAAGGTATGCAAGGGGCGGTCGTACATGTGGGGGCGGCACTGGGGCATGGGGCAAGGGGGGGCGTGATTGTACAGGCAGAGCAGGACTTGGGTGTTAGTTGAGACGAACACTACAAGAGGGGGGTGAATTGTATGTGAGTTCCCAGTGGCTACTTTTGCGGAATATAAAAAGAGAATGTAAAGGAACTTGCAATGCACACAGTATTTTAAGAGGAAATCTTTCAGGGCCTAATTGGAAGTAAAACCTCGATCCTCTAAGGGATTTCCAAAACCAAACCAATCCACAATAATAGGGCAAACACACAAGTTACAACCTATTATACTCAGACTTTTACTCACAAGTTCCAGACTAAACTTGCTACACAGTAGGACCCTATCCTATCCTACCCAACCTAAGTCCCTTACTTAGATTCACTTAGATTCACTCGTACTCCCTGAGCACTCTTCTCACTCAGCTTCAACCTAGAAGCCTATACAATTGTATGCAAAGATAAATCACACACACACCCAAGAACCCAACCAATACAAACTATTGACCCCTAGTATATGAAAGGTAAGGTACGCATGAAACCCGAAACTAATATGACAAAGTTATGAACTTAGCAAGCTTACACAATTAAGCACACTTCGATTTCTTCACGCATAAACTCACAAAAAATAATGAATAAGATTTCTACAATTTATACAAGGCTTGCTTGTATAGAAAGTAGGGTTTTCAAAAGATAAATATGTTATATTACCAAAATCCCAAAACACGATTTTAAGTAAATCTATTTAGAATAAAATCTTTTCCAGAAAACTTATCAAAGATAAATCATCAAAAGAATAATATCTTTTGATAATCTGTTTTTAAGAAATAAATCATTTTAGAAAATCTTTTCTTAAAAACTTATCTTTTTTTTGAACTTTCATATTTTAAGGGCTTGCCAAGATCTTTTGTCACGTTTCTAATAAGTCTCACGCGTAAACCTAACAATCATATTTACAGCAAGTCCAAGAGATAAAAACTTAACAAAACTAATTTGCTTCGCCAATATTTTGTAAACTAGGATACACTAGGCGAAAATATCAATTGGCCACCGGTTCAAAACCCCCCTATGCCACCGGTTTTGAACCGGTGGTCAGTTGGGGGGTGGCAATACTCGGTTGAAAAGGCCACCGGTTCAAAACCGGTGGCAAAATTAAGTATTGCCACCGGTTAACCGGTGGCAATGAACATATATATATATATATATATATTTGTTTTTTTTTTACTTGAAATATAACTGAACATAAATCAAAAAAAAAATGACAGCATCTAAATATAAATCGAACAATATCATTCAATTTAATCGAAAAATTACAACATTTAATTAAAAAAAAATTTCCAATATAATCCAACAATTATTACATCAAATAAATCAGTAAAAAATTACAATATAAATCATAAAAAATTACAACATCAAAATCACAAAAATCCCATACAACATCTAAATCAAAATCTTGATTCTTCACTTTCACATCCAAATCAATATACCTGCATCAATTAAAACAAAAATATAAATTGAATAATAAAAAAAAAAAGAACACTAATCTCGGAATTAAAAAAAAAACAGAAGACTAATCAGTTTAAATTAAGCTGATGAAAAAAAAAACAAACACTAATCTCGGAATTAAAAAAAAAAAAAAACACTAATCAGTTTTTTAAAACCCAGAAAAAAATCCAAAAAAAAAAACGATAAATATCCTAAAAAACACAGAAATCATAAATTATTAAAACTAAAAAAAAAAATTGCGAAAAAAAACCCAAAAATCATGCATGTACCTATAAACTGTCGAAAATCAATCACAATTAAACCCAAATCAATCAAACCCGGCAAATCAATTAACCCCAAAACTTTCGAAAATCAATTAAACCCAGAAATTTCGAAAATCAATTAAACCCAGAAATTTCGAAAATCAATTTCGAACAATATTACAACAATCAAATCCATAAAAATCAAGGCATTTACCTGTAGACCCATAAACATGCACAAATCAAGGCGAAAAGTGGTGTTGATGATGTAGATCTGTCGGTGTTGTTGATGTTGGTGTTGCTGGTGTGGTGGTGGCGTGGTGGTGATTTCGTGGGTTGATGGTGGCGAAGGAGGAGAACGGAGGAGAGAGGACGAGAGGGAACAGAGAGGGAGAGAAGGAGAGAGAGATCGAGAGAAGGAGAAAGAGAAGGAGGAGAGGGAAGAGATGAGAGAGAAAGAGAAGGAGGAGAGGATGAAGGAGAAGAGGGGAGAGGGGATCGGAGTTGAGGCCGAAAGAGAAGGAGGAGATCAGAGGTGGATGTTTGGTTGAGGAGAGAGGATGGAGAGAGGAGAGAGGATGGAGGAAACGGCTGGGAGAAGAAATGGTAGGGTTTGGGTATATAAAGGGCCGGTTTTTTTTTTTTTTTTTTAATATACTAAGTTATTGCCACCGGTTCAAAACCGGTGGCCTTTCAAATTTTTGCCACGGGTTTGGTTGAACCGGTGGCAATAACTCTTTGCCTCATCCCGCCACTAATTTTTGCCACGGGTTTTCAAAAACCGGTGGCCAATGAGCGTTGTATTTTTCAATTTTTCTACTAGTGATACTTGGGGTTCACGCAGCCCAGGACTAAGTTAGTTCCTGCTGTCACTTGTACTCAAGTTCTGAACTGGAACTTCACAGGCCAAGTTCTAATAGAACTTGCTGTCTTCAACGCTGACCAAGTCAGCACTTCAACTTGCTGTCTTCAAGTTCCTGTTAGGGAACTCAGATAGTTCTTGTTAGAGAACTCTTCTTCTATCTTGTTTAACCTTTCCTTGGAATCTCTTCATGTCTTCTTAGATTAGGTTACTCTTCCACTTCCAAAGTCTGCTTCACATGTTCTAATTACAACACTTAGAAAAACCTTTATTAGTTGAAGTTTGCTTAGTTTGTATTCATCATCATTAAAACCTTTAAGCATCAACATTGGGTGACGTGGATGAAGAGAGCTTTTTTTTTTTAATTTTTTTTTTTGGAAGGAATTTTTTGTAATTTGTTTTGTTTACTTTAATTATTTTGTTTTTTATTATTAAAAAATAGGACCAATTAAATAGGGATACATGGCAAATCAACTCACATATCGATTTAAAATCGTTAAAGACTTGTTATGAGAAAATAGGAGGGCAAAGGTAGGATTGTTCCTAAAATACTCAAAGATTGGGTAATTTTGAGCAAGTCGAGCAAAGTTGGAATTCTTTTTAATTTTTTCGATTGTTTTTGGGCCTTGTTTGGTTAACAAATAAATTCATGGGAAATTTGATATCCTAGGAAATGAATATATGCATGCATACTTGTTTGGTTGACAATAATATAGGAATTGGGACTTCGTAGGAAGTTCTACTTCCCACATGGAGGAAATTAACTTACTAGCTACGTCCCCTAAGTACCTTCAAGGAAAAAAAAAAAAAAAAAGTAAGTGGAACTTCTTACATCCGACCAAACTATTTTTGGGATTTCCTAAAAATTACAATTTCATAGATTTCCTATTTCTAACTAAACAAGGCAAACCATTAAACAATAATTACATAAACTATGGGAAGTAAATAAAATAAAATCCCAAAACCTACACCGCCTTTACCAAAATCCGGACACGGTTGAACACGATTTAGAACTCGTTAGTGCACACTAGAAACATCCCACCACCGTCAATTCATTACTGAACCAAATTCTACCCACATGAAATTGAAATTGCTATAAATACTCTCCCACACCCTCACTACCAAACCCATCATCCTTCTATCAAACTTCTAAACCTCTTCTTAAATCAAATAGCTTTACAAACTCAATTGTTACAAACTAAAAAATTCCAACAATTTTATATTGAAAGATGGAGAACATGATGAACAGCCACCAAGTAGAAACTCCGACATACTGCGCAAAGGGTTGTGGATTCTTCGGAACAGCAGCGACAATGAATATGTGTTCGAAGTGTTACCGTGACCACCGTCTTAAGGAGGACCAATCTGTCACCGTACGAGCCGCCGTTGAAAAATCGTTGTCGTCGACATCTTTGTTGATACATGAATCAGTAAGTGGGGAACCGAAACAGAAGTCCGATGATTCGGTGTCGGTGTCGGGGACAGCGAAGGAGGCAGAGAGTTCGACAAAGGCGGCGAATAGGTGTACGAGTTGTAACAAGAAGGTCGGAGTTGTCGGGTTTAAGTGTAAGTGTGGGTCTACTTTCTGTGGGTCCCATAGATTCCCTGAAGAACATAGTTGTACATATGATTTTAAGGTTGCCGGTGAAGTTGTTATCGCTAAACAAAATCCTAAGGTTGTTGCTACTAAGTTGCAGAGGATCTGAAATTTCAGAATTTGTCTATTTTTTATCTTAGATTTTATAAATTGATTTTGCACTTGTTTGTATAATTTGATTATAGTTCAAAAATTAAGAAAATAATAGAGATTTGATTTATGTGTTCTTTTTTAATTTGTGGTATTATTATCCTGACTGTTTGTGACATATATGAACCTTGAAGAAAAGTCTTGATGATGGTTGAGTAAGCTTTTAGACATTTTTATTGAATGTAACTGTTGAGAGATAATTAGAATTCAAAGTGCTAAACAATAAGTACAAAATGTAGAATTAGTACGGGATGTTTCTACGGTGTTATTTTTTGAAAAATGACACCATAACATGCTGATGTGTCATGTTATGATTGGTCCATTTTTTATTTATTTTTAAAAGCCTAGATATACTATACATGTATGTATTATTGTATATACATGTATTTTTTGTAAAGAATATGTAATTATAGCTTTTTAAAATCATTTTTTTTTTCATCTTATTAAAATCATTTTCCAAAATTAAATTATAATTATAATCTATAAATTAAAAAATTCATCATTGTTCATCATCAATCATCATTCATCATTCATGATAGTAATTAACCACTCCCATAATCTTGTATAATCTATTCACAACGAAGATCAAAATTTTGATCAAAATTCCGTCCAAATTCGTTTACAAATTTTGTTTTAGGGTTCGATTGATAATTTCGATTAATGTAAAAATCACATTGTTTGATAGTTTTGAGGATGAAAAAAGCATTAGGAATGTCTATTATGATTATGTAAAATGCATATCTTTCAGTTTTATAAAACAATGAATGGAAAACGGTACGAGGGTTTGCTCTTCGATTAGAGTTCGAGTTTTTTTTTCGCATTGTTTGATCTAGAATCTTGTTTTCCGATTTTTGTAATCTGTTTGTGGTTAGGTAATCACCTATATTTAGTTAGGTCATTACCTTAAAATTTTAGTTTAACTTTTGTAGTTGGAATCTACTTCTACGCTAATCGTACTAGCTACAAAAAAAATAATTTACGGAATTTTTATCATATAATTTTAGCAAAAAATGTTTTTGTGATCATTATCTTATTATATTTTGGAAAAAATATTTTTTTGAATTATTATCATATCATTTTAGCAAAATATATTTATGGGATAATTATCTTATTATAATTTGGAAAAAAATATTTTTGAAATCTTGGGCATATAAATTAGTGGCTATAATATTGAGATATTCCTAATTAGCTTTCATTCACCTTGTTTTTTTTGTTATTAGCTATATATTAGATGATGATAACTTTCTTAAATTACATGTTGTATGACCTTATATACATCTACATCCATAATTTTGGACCCATCCTTTTTATCATTGTTAAGAAACACATTTTTGCCATATATATATCATATATTTATATTTTGTTTATAAAGTTATACAAATATACCTTTTTTATATGATTTGCCTGTTTATTTAGCAATTTATAGAGAAATATTCTCTCTCAAATCGTTAATGACATTTAAGAGAATCTAATATATATAAATAAAGTAGGCATTTTTGGAGAGCATTTGGCGCGCCACATAAGAAAAGGTATTATTTTGACCAATGAAAAATTAGAGAAATAATTTATTTTAGAATTAAAAAATTCACTCGCCACCTAAGAAAAAGTGACGAATAAAATTCAAGAATTTTGCCACCTAGGTAAAAATAATGAATAGTGAACAATTAAAATTTAAATTATTTATAAAACTAATAATTATCTTTTTTACATATATGGATGTAAATCTTTGATCGTAAAAATCTTTAATTTCTCCCTAGCAAATATTATAAAAATTAGATATTAATAATGTACTCATCGAAACGAATAAAACTAATTCTCATATCACTATGTTTTTCATATATAGAGAGAGAAATTTAGAAGATTCCCCTTTATTTTTTAATAGTTAAAAGATTCTATATGAGACTAACATTTTGAAACAGAACGAATATATAAAAAAACGCATTTGCAAACGACTTATTTTAGCCAATAAATAAAATGATTTGTCAATTAAATTTAATTAAAAAATTAAATTGTCACCTAAGTAAAATTAAAGAATAAGGTTTGAGATTTTAAATTCAAGCGCCACTTAAAATAAATAAACCTACGAAAGATAACTTTAGTGTTAAAAATAAAATAAAAAAATTATCTTATGATATTAGGAATATTATCCAAATATCTAATGAATGATCATCATATAAAAAAATCTTAAGTTAATAAAAATATTTACTAGAATCGTGCATCGCACGGGCTTATATCTAGTATTTTTTTAAAAACAATATCAAAAAACCTTCACATATAAGAGTTTACCAAAAAAATTTAAAAATTAGCTTCTTTTTTTTTTTTTTTTTTTTTTTTTTTTGTTATTAGCTTTTATTGACTTTTTTTTTTATTAGCTTTATATGGTTGTTTATCAAATCCTATGTAATGACCAAAGATAGTTTAAGTCATTACCTAACCCACAAACAACTTCGAGAAAACTTAATTACATTTATAAGATCAAACAGGGTTTGCGGTAGGTAAAAGAATTCGACCCACTTCATCTTCTACAAACTTGATACTCCTTGTTCTTTGACAAAATTGCACAATTTGAGTCTACATAAAACATATTTTTGAACCATTTAAACCGAAATTTGTCCTTTGCAAATACAACTAACATTGAATTTGGGTATAGGGGGCTAATCTATGACATGGTTTATGAACAATGATGATCGATATGATCGAACAATGATGAACGATGACAATCGAGCAATGATGAACCATGATGATGAACGCATACCAACAAAAATCGAACAATGATGAACAATAATGATAGAACAATGATGAACGATGAACAATGAACAATGATGATCGAACAATGATGATGATGATGAACGATGAACGATGATGAGCAATTCTTATCACGATGATTTTTAATTATAATTATAAAATTGAAAATTAATTTATATTATAAAAATACATTTTCATGATATATAATTATGTATTTTAAAAAAAATTCATGTATTAAAAATAAAAAAAAATACAATTTTAATACATTGTGGACATTAAAAATAATTCAAAATGAAAATAAAAATACAAAATATAGGCCAATTATATTTTGCCATCAAATTGTGGTGTCATTTTTAAAGGATGACATTGTAGAATTTTTAATTAGTACATGGGTGGGTGCATTTTTTCTACTAATTACAACCCAAAAATAGAATTAAAAAAACAGAGTAACAGACAATTTTTTGAGATTCCTATTAAGATTGAAGCGGTCTACTGTAAGCTAAAAAAACAAGCCACGAACCATCAATGAGAATAGGGTAAAGAGAATCATGCATATCATGTTGTGTCATTGCCACTCTGATAGATAATGGCTTCAATTGATTGCATTATAACCATCTTATTTTGAAAACTTGATTATTCATTGCATTCCAAAAGCCCCATATCGGCCATATGTTGATGAAATAAGCACACCTTGTAATATAATTTAACCATCGATCCATAATACAAGTAGTAAGGTTTTCATTACAATCTGAGTGAATACCAATTGCCAAGGCTTCCACACCTCCATGTTATTATTGCATATTTGTCAAATATAAAAAGATGTCGCGGGAGGTTTTTTTTTTTTTTTTTTTTCCTTATTTTTTTTCTCCCCACAGAGGCACAGATACCACAAGTCGAACAACTAGTCAAACCTTGATTTAAGAGATTCAATTTTGTTGCATGCAATACTATCTATGAAAACTTTCCAGATGAAAATTTTTCATTTGGGCAGAGTCTTCATTATATTGCCCAAATTAACTTATACAAATCATTCTATTTGGCATGGCAAGTCAGTAGATATAAGCATATAGAATATCCTGTTATGATATGATTTATAGAGTCACCAATAGATTTTTGCATTTGTGTTTAGGGTTATAATAATAATCTCTTCTCTCCTCCTCTTCAAAAGTGTTTGACTTGTAAATACTCGACCAAAAAAATCGTAAAGATTGAAATTTTCTTCTACTTAGGGCCTGTTCACTTCAGCTTAATTTCAGTTCAGTTCAGTTCAGCTCAGCTCCTAATATCCTTCTCTCATAAAATATTCATTTCAGCTCAGTTCAATTCAGTTCAGCTCAGTTCTGTAAATGTGAACAGACCCTTACATACCAACCGTAATAGTAATAGTAATAGTACTCCGGCGTTTGCTAGGACTCATGCTATTGGTGCTCATGCAGCTGCTCATATCTTCAGTTGGATAGGGTTCGCTATAGCTAGAGGGTGAGAGCTTAGATTGTAACTCAGCTCCCCATTAATTTCTTGTAAATCAATTGTCTTTATAGGTTTTTGTTATTTTTTAATAGTAGTAGTAGTAATAATAATAATAATAATAATAATAATAATAATAATAATAATAATAATAATAATAATAACAATAACAATAGTAGTTACAAGGAGTAAAAGTGATCTTATTACTTTTTTTTTTATCTGAATAAAACTTAAGTACGTATTTGATTATATAAAAAAAAAAAGTTTAGATCTACTTTATCAAAGGACCTTATTACTTATTTCAAACCAGATCTAAAAAATTAAGTTACGCTACAATTATATCAGGAAAAATGAAGTTATCTATTTTATCGTTTTATTTGTGGTTTTTCAATGCTAAATATCTTTTATTTTCTAATCAAAATTCCTTAAAAAAAAAAAATATGAAAATTGCATATTAAATTAAAAATACATATGCTTATACAAATCTTCTAAAACCTCCTTTGATATATTAAGATTAATAAAAAAAAAATATTTTATATAATATTTAAAGAACAAAAATAAGACAAATTAAACATAGCATAGCACAAGTTATTTTATATGAACATACACCATCTTTCTCACCTATATAAAAAGATGAATAATAAAACAAACCGAGAGAGACCTGTATCAAAATTGTGGACATGGGTGAACTCCTATCCTGTAGGGACTATCCCACATTGAATGACCAATGAGTAAAAATGTTTTTTAATTTTTTTATTTTAATCTCCTTATTTATTTGCCTTTATATATTTTTTTTCTCTTTAGTATCAAATAAATTAATATACACAATTAGAATTAGAATTTTATTTTTCTTCAAAGAAAAAGAATTAGAATTTTTTTGATTTATTGCTATTATTGAATTTTAGGGCGTAATCACCCGATTTTCACTTATGTGAATATATCTATCTTATTTGAACTTATTAAGATTAGTTTTAGTTGTAATCTGAACTTATATTACTTTTATATTAAAAAAAGAAAAAAATAATTTATTTATCGAAAAAGTAGCTTAGAACTCGTTTGATTGTAATGGAAATTAACTGTCTATGGTAATTTACAACTTATGAGAAAATTTCAGGAATTTCTATTTCCTTTATTTTGTACTTTTTTAATTAATCAAATAACATATCATTAATGTAATTCCCAAGAATTTTAAGTGTTTTCATAATATTTAGTGCAAACCTATCCCATACAGAATTTCCACGAAAGAATAACGTTAGTCCCATACAATACAAACTGGTAAACTTGAGCTGTCATCATAATCCATAAATAAATTTCCAAAACCCACACAGGCCACACTACCTTTATAAAACCCCTTGCCAAAAATATTCCCACACCAGTATTCCAGAACCTTCCCTCGAGGGTAAAACCGTTAATTCATATACAAATCCAAACTTCTACCACCTTCCAATTTCTTCTCTATTTATTCTCTCCCAACACCCCCTCTTTTTCCATCAAATCTATTAAAAAAAAAAAAAAAAAAAAAAAAAAACCTTCTCACGAATTCGATTCAAAAAAAATAAAAAATTCCGTTATTCAGATCGATTGAAAGAAAGATGGAGAACATGATGAACACCCGACAATCAGAAACCCCGACATACTGCGCTAAAGGCTGCGGATTCTTCGGAACAGCGGCGACAATGAACATGTGTTCAAAGTGTTACCGTGACCACCGTCTCAAGGAGGACCAATCCGTATCCGTTAGAGCCGTCGTTGAAAAATCGTTATCATCGACATCTTTGTTGATACATGATTCAATCAGTGAGGAATCAAAACAGAAGTCCGATGAAGTAGTGGTTGTGTCGGCGGAGAAGGAGGCAGAGAGTTCGACAAAGACGGCGAATAGGTGTATGAGTTGCAACAAGAAGGTCGGAGTTGTCGGGTTTAAGTGTAAGTGTGGGTCCACTTTCTGTGGGTCACATAGATTCCCTGAAGAACATAGTTGTACATATAATTTTAAGGTTGCCGGTGGAGTTGTCATCGCTAAACAAAATCCTAAGGTTGTTGCTACTAAGTTGCACAAGATCTGAAGTTTTAGGAATTTTTTTTTTTTTTTTTAAATAGATTTTATGATTTAAATTTGCACTTGTATGGATTAATCGATTGGTGATTAGTTTTTATGAATTAAGAGAATTATAGAGTTTTAGTATTTTTATGTTGGCACTCTTGGCAGTACTAAATTATCCTAATTTTTCATTGTTAATTTTTCATTGTTAATAATGTAGTTTTGTTTATAATTTGATAAATTGGGTCACCTAAAACTCTACAAGGCTATAATTTTATTGAAGAAAAGTCTAGAAGAAATTACTGATGATGAGAGGTTGAGACGTTGAGTAAGCCTTGAGACATGAGACATGAATGATTTTTGTAATTGTTGGGATTTTTAATTAAAGTTTAACTGATAAGTATAAAACGTGTGTTTTGCATCATCTTTAGTGCTTATTTGATACGTGGAAATTTTAGTGTTCAACGGATGGTACATGGATAGTAATTGACAAGATTAAGCTATATGTCATCAATCTCATCATTAATTTTAGATTATTATTCTTCAAATCTATCTTACGCCTTTCACAAAAAATTGTTACGACAAAAATGACAAATAACCAATTAACCACTATTCTCACAAAATTCACAATCGCATATTATTGGATTAGAGTGTTTAACGTTGTCAAAACAGGCATGCTGGCTAAGTTTGGGTTTGAGCATAATAATTTGAATCAATGTCAAATGTGGTTATGCTAAGTATTGTTAGATTAGTGAGTGTACAAATCAAATACAGAGTACAAAGTATAGCTTGTATCCACTTGAGATTTGGTCGAATTTTTTACAAAAAAAAAAAAAAAAAAAAAAAAAAAAAAAAAAAAAAAAAAAAATGAGATCTCTAGTCATGAGATCATGTCTAGAGTCAAACATGATTGTGTTATTTATGGCCTCATAGGCTCATATTTCAATCTATGACTCTATTTTTCAAATAATATTTCCCTCTTTTTTAAGATACTTGTTCCATTCTCCACGTGTGATTTCTCCATACATAGAGTTTTAGGAGAAATTGTAAAAAAATAATTAAATATGCAGGTAGTGGAATTGGTAGAATAATAAACAATTGTAAAAAACAAAAGTAGGGGAGAGAATGGGAAGGAGAAAATGTAAAATAAGTAAAAAATATGATTTATGTTGGGTCCATTAGGTGAGAGAAATACTTAAATATTGTAAAAGTTTTCCAAATAAGGTAATGGATCAAGTATATAAAAACGGTTGGAAATAAAAAGTGGAGCAAGTACTTAAAAACAGAGGAAATAAGAATTAGAATAGTAATCACTGATTAACTGTCAATGTTCTTTCATTCTTTGTATGCACTCAAGAGTAGGGGTGTACAAAAACAGGACCGGACTTGACCCGGAAATGTAGATTTAGATCCGATCCTTGAAATTCAAGGATTTAGGTCCCGGTTCGGATCAGGTCTAAAATCAAGGTTTTTAGGTCCGAACCTAAAACCCGGTAAAATTGTATTTTTTTTTAAAGCTTATTTTTCAAAAATCAAAACAAGTCCAAATTATGCAACATGTCTAAAATCATCATAACATGTCCAAATATAGGTCCGACGGGTTATTTATTTAAAAAAACAAAAGAAAATTACAAAACAGGTCCGGACCTGTTGCATCAGGTCTGACCCGGAATAAGACCTGTAGAATCAGGTCCGGTCTCCGGTCCTGAAATTTCTTTAATTTAGGTGCGGTCCCAACAGGTCCGGTCCAATTTTGGACCGGTGAACAACCTTGCTCAAGAGTACATGAACAATCAAACAAACATTTTGGGCTTTATTCATTTCAGGCCTAGAAAATAATCCCAAAGTCTGCAAAGGCTTAATTTTTAAAGCAAAACATTTGTCCAAACCCTACCTTTTTTTAAACATTGTCCAACCATACCTTTAACAGCCCAACTCATAGTTTTGAACAGTTTTTGATTAAAGTTTTTTTTTTTTCTTCTTTTTTTTAACGGGTTTGATTAAAGTTATGTTTAGATCATCACATAATTTTTAACTTATCCAATTTTTAAAAAAATTATCTGATCTGTATGTATATATAATATATATTTTTAATGAATTTAGAATTGATTCATGATAGATAGTAAGATTAATGTACGTCTTGGCACATAAAAACCTTTAAGACTACGTACTTCTTAGGATATGTTGAAATCGATAATCTTCAGATTACCTTTACTTGTAAAAGAATTAACATATAATTCCTTCAAACAAATTATATACAAAAAGAAATTCAAAGAAACTTATAATAGGAAAGTCTTCAAACTTCAATCCCAAACAATCAACAATTACTAAACCGACTTTTTCTCATTATAAATTGGAGCTAAACACCCTAAAATCCATTATCTTAAAACTACACAATACCATCTTTGTAAACGTCACCAAAATTCCTCATAGAATTTGACTTACAAAAGTGAACAATACCGCGATTTCAACATGGAGAAGATGATGAAGAACAACAATGAAACGAGTTTGTTGCAATCAAACGATCCAATATACTGCGCTAATGGGTGTGGTTTCTTCGGGACCGCGGCGACAAAGAATCTATGCTCGAAGTGTTACAAAGAATTATGTCTCAAACCCTTTGTGACAACCACTTTAGAGAAGCCCTTAAGTTTGTTGTCTTTGTCTGACGATAAAGAAAAGGAAGAGGGTGTTAAGGAGGCTGTTGTTGCGGAGGAGTCGTGTTCGAAGAAGGCGACTAAAAACAGGTGTGAGATGTGTAACAAGAAGGTTGGAATGTTAGGGTTCAAGTGCAAGTGTGGGAGTACTTTCTGTGGATCTCATAGGTACCCTGAAGAACATACGTGCACGTTCGATCACAAAGCTGCTGGTGTTGTTGCCATTGTCAAGGATAATCCTCTAGTCTTACCAAATAAATTACAGAAAATCTGATTCAATTAGGGTATCAAGCCATATTTAATCTATAGTTTCAAATTTTCGGTATTTAGTTATGAGTGAACTTGTTTACAATGGGTAACTGTATATGACTAAATCGATTAGGGAAATCATATAATAGTCAATTTCGCTAAGGGGTGATTTTTATGTGATTTTGCGACTAATTAAGTGGTTGTATATGTTACCTCCATTGTATACAAGATTTAGTGTTAGTATTGTTTCAATTGTGAACAGTAATTTTTTTTAATAATAAGTTCGTTTCTTGGTTATCCTAATGTGCAAATCTATACTTTATAATTTTTAACAATGATTTCTTGGTTCAACATTATATTTCTTTAATTCTTTTTAGTGTGATATTGATAAAAAGATGTTATGGTTGCAACAAGAATGTTATTATTAAGGATAATGCAATGCATTCTATTATGCACTTACTATTGGTCTTGAGTAAGCATTAAGAAACTTTGATTCCCTGATTATTACTAATTATTTCAAATTCAAGATTTGCAACTACTTGCTGGTAGCCGGGTAGTTTATGATGACAATCTTGTTTTTGCTATTGGTTGATCAAAGTGCAATTTGCTTTCGTGTATGTGCAATTTTACTATCACGTACCTTCCTAATTATAATGTTAGAGATATGAGATATCGGAAAATATATGTGTAAGCAACAATAATCTGACTATATGTGCTTCCAATTTGTTTCATGTTACAAAGTTCATCAACTGGACAAAAGAATTTGATGTTACATGTGCATTCCAATTTTCTTGTTGATAACAGAACTGTTTTGAGCAAGTTAAGTAAGACAGTCCTATATAAGATTTTGTTGAATTACTGTCTTGCATAATCGGTCTGAGTTCTTCTGATATTTTAGTCCTGAAATTTAATTTGCATTAGTCTTCGATTAGTTATCAAATGTAATTAATCCAATGATCATAGCATCTACAGAGTATCTTAAAATCTTGATATTGGTTGTTAAGTATAATTACAATTCTGATTTGTGTCAGATAACCGAGTTTTGTCATTGTAAATGTATAAACTTTGAAAGAGGCCGGTTGAGGGATAAGCAAACACCTCTGTTCTTAGAAGAGGAAACAAGATTCGACGTGAAAATTAATCCTTGTTATTGTCATCGACTATCTGCAGTCTTGCAATTATACTTGGTACTCCGTATCATTTATGTGGTTTCCTTTTGCAGTTTCCTCCCTATTTAGTTGATCATGCTAAGGGTGTGTTCTATTAACCTGATTTTCACTTATCTGAACTTACCTGAACTTATCTAAACTTATTAAAACTTAATTTAGTTGTAATTTGTACATGGGTAACCCTTGACAAAACTTATTAAACCTGATCTGAACTTATCTAAACTTAACTTATAAACTTATTACACCTGAAATAAGTGAAAATAAGATGAACAGAACAAACCCTAAATTTGATGGGAAGACATAGTATGGAAAGGCCATACTGTAGGACCTTGCATAAATCAGGGCACATAATATGTTTATTTCTATACCAATTTTCTGGATTTCATATACATTTGCAAGAGCTAGTTAGATGCATATATAGGTTCGTTTCGACAGATGGTAATGTCTTTGTCAGTTGGTCATCCATCATCCTTTGCAACTAAATTAGCTGAAGAGCTGCAGAGTCTGATTCCTCCTTGAATGCTTTGAGTATTAATATTTTACAATAACCAATTTATTTTTCCATTCTCAATTACTTTGGTATGTCTAGTATCTCAGCATTCCTGTTATAGTTGTGCTAGGCTGTGAATGTTTAGTTGGATTAAGCTGCATGAATCCCATGTGATATTAAATGGACTGTGTTGCACCAATTTTGCCCATAATTAGCTCATTGGATATCTGAATACTCTTGTCTTTCACTCTAATGTAGTCTTAAGAATTTAAGATCCTTTGTAAGAAATTTAATTGGCTAGCTGAAGTAGTCCAAAACTAAATTAAGAAGAAAGATAACACAAATTTCAAAGAGTGCAAGTACACATTAGATCAAGGAAAGATGTTCCAAACTTCCACTCAGACATTAAGAATGCCTTGGGCGCGATATATGTTTGAAAATTATCATAAGTGATTAGGTAATTAATACCGAGCCATACTTGAACTTATTTATTAATGTATACTTTTATAGATGGGAAATTAACCACAAAGAGTACTCTGTATAAAATAAAATCTACTCCGTAATATTCAATGCAAATTTTTGTTAATTAATGAATAATAACGAGCGTGCTTATGCACATTCACTTATCAGACTTTAACAAATTCAAGAGGGAAGTGCGACAAATTAAAAGCATACACCCATTATATATGTTGTCCCTACATACAATACCAATAGAAATTTGACACATCATCAAAAAAAGGGGAGAAAATTAGAAGTCAAATAAAATTTAATTATAATATAACTTGGACCCATTATTCTAGCCAATAAAAACAATGACGGATCCAGAAATTATATATAGACCAGGCCGTACCTAATCCTCTAAAATTTATTCATATCCTAATTTTGAATTATTATAACAAAGAATAAAAAGAAAACATTATAAGAAGTAGATAATTATAATCCTTAAGCTAACAAAAAAAAAAAAAAAAAAAAAGGTTGAGCTTGAGCATTAAGGAAAAAGCATAAAAAGAGGAAAATATAATTTGTAGGTTGCTAGATTCGAACTCTGAACTATCAATGATTGAAATTTTGCCAATGGAACCAACTTAGCCAAGGTGTTTTGCATTTAATTTTAAGCAGCTTAAGTTATTATATAGGTTTTTTGGATCGTGAGGCGGGCCATGGCCTGGGTTGGCCACCCCCTAGATCCGTCATTGAATAAAAATATGTCAAATTAAAGTTATACGTAGGGGCCACATACAACAATTGTATATGTAGCTTTTACCAGGAAGTGCTGATGTCATGGGGTACATTCAGAATGAAAGAGTGAAGCTAATGGCCAACACGCGAATAAGGTTATTAGAATACTAGCTACTCCTTTGTGTTGTTTTCTTGCTTCCTTAATATTGTAAAGAACCTTATTTAGCTAGATCAGTTATTACATACTCTGTATAAATCTTATCGATTCACCCTCTTGCAGTATTTCTCTTAATCAAAGAAATTCGTTTAAATTTATAAATGCACCTATTAGTTTCTATTCTCATGAACATTGATTGAATCAAAATTGCATACAATTGTCTAAGTATCTCGAGGGCTTTTTGAACAACTCCTTTTTTTTGGAAAAATTGACAAGAATAATCCCAACTTCGTTCGATTCGCCTAAAATAATCCCAACTTTCGTTTATGTTTTAATAATCCGAACTTTAATGTGCATTTGCTTATAATGGTCCCAACTAGTTATATAACTTGATATCACAAGTCACCTGACACGTGTAATCATGTGACTGATTCAAAAAAATAAAAATAAAATTTAAGGATTTTTTTAAAAAAAAATTAATTATTAACACATAATAAAACCACCCCCAACTAGCCATACCTCCTTTCTCGCTGCCACCGCTGTCGGCGACTGGCCACACCGGCAACCAGCATCCCCCACCTCCAACGCCGGCTGAGACCCATCCCCGACCTCCTTTCCTAGCCGCGCGACCACCTAACCAAACCCCCTCACTTTCCCACCACAAATAGCTCCCCTCCCTTGACCTGCGATGCTATCCGTGGATGCTAGTGAGACTGCTAAGCTGCGATGATGATACTTGGTGTTTGTGCGTGGCTGCTAACCTGCTGTGATGGTGATTTAGAATATGATTGGTGCGTTGGCAGGGAAGCTCGGGCAGCGGGCCAGCGGCAAGCCGGCAATGGCTGTGGGTGTAAGGTCAGGGAAAAGGGAGGGGGTGGGCCAGCTAACGGTGGAAATGGTGAATATGGGTGTCGGCGTGGCCGGTCGCCGGGGGAAGGCTGGGGCGGCTGCTGGTTGTGGTGGAGTGGGGTTTTTTTTTTTTACTTATTTTTAAATTAGTTAGTTTTTTTTTTTATTTTATTATTATTAGAAACTTTTAGTTTTAAAATTGTTAGTTAAATGTTAATTAGTAATTAATTATCTTTTCTTTAAAAAAATTAAAATTAAAATTATTTTTGACAAATTAGTTGGTGACACGTGTAAATTAAATTTATATATATATAAAAATTACCTATTCAAGAGGTTAAAGGACACTTGGGACCATTGGGAGCAAACTCACATTAAAGTTCGAATTATTAAAAAATAATCAAAAGTTGGGATTATTTTGGGCGAATCGAGGAAAGTTAGGATTATTCTTGTCAATTTTTCCTTTTTTTTTTACAGGAAGATTAAAGATTTCTTTTATAAAATAGCCAAACGACACTTACAATCAATTGAACAACTCCTAACATATACTAAAATCATATATTCACATGGGAAATTCATTTTCCAGCAAAACATACAGAAGAAATTCATCAAACAAAGGAAAAATTGCCTGCAATAATCCCACCTTTGGACCGTCCGCTAAAAATAATCCCACCTTTGGATTATTTTTAAATAATCCCACCTTTACCCTCAATCCGCTCAAATTGGTCCCAAGTGACCTGCAACCGGTTGAGTAAGTTTTTTTTTTCTTAATTAAATTTAATTTACACGTGTCAATACGTGATTGGTCAAAAAATAAGTTTTAATTTTAATTTTTTTAAACATGATTATTGGAGTAATTAACATTAATTAAATCTTTTAATAAATGATTAAAACTTCAAACAACCACCACCATTTCCAGCCACCTCTACGCCGCCAACATCAGCCCGGAACAACCCTTCGCCGCTCCCAAATCCGGGCCGGTCGCCGCTCCTCCACCTACCCCCGTCCGTCGTCTTTAAACTGATGGTGAAGCCGATGCAATTCCCGTAACAATGGTGATGCCGAAATTGATGGTGAAGGCCGAATTTGATGTTGATGGGCAAAATTGATGCTTTGGAAGGGAAGGGGGGTCAGAATGGGACGAAGGAAGGGGAGGGGTGGAAATCGGGTTGATGATGAGGAAAGGGGATTGGGTTGAATTGAAATAGACGGGAAAGGGGATTGGGTCGAAATTGAAATCGACGGGAAAGGGGATTGGGTCGAAATTGAAATCAACGGGAAAGGGGATTGGGTTGAATTGAAATCGACGGGAAAGGGGATTGGGTCGAAATTGGGTTGATGATGAGGAAGAGGAGGAGAGGAGGAGGAATGGCAAAGAGGAAGCAGAAGCAGGGGTTAGTGCTGCTGTTGTTGCTGATGATGTTCAGGATGATGATGATGAGCATGATGATGTTAAGGATGATGAAGACGAAGATGAGGAGGATTTAGAGTCACTATGGGAAAGGGACATGGGAAGGGGAGGACGCCGGAAAACATGGTGAGGAAGGGGAGGACACCGGACCGTCGGAAATGGGATGGCGGAAGACGAGTGGTTGCTGGCGCAACAACCTCCCAGTGGTGGCGGCAAGAGCTGCGGCTGGGTCTTTTTTTATTTTTTTAAAGGTTTTTTTTTTAATTTTAATTTTTTGATTTTGACCAACCACAACCCGCCACGTGTCAGGTAACTTGGTATAACAAGTTAAATGACCGGTTGGGACCATTTTTAGCGGATAGAGTATAAAGGTCGGATTATTTAAAAATAATCCAAAGGTGGGATTATTTGTAGCAGACGGCCCAAAGGTGGGATTATTCCGGACAATTTTTCCTCAAACAAAATCCAAAAATGTACGTATTATGAAATTCCATCTTTCCAATAAGCTTCATTGATCATCTCTTGTACTTGTTTGTGATAATTGCGAAGTTCTCCTTTTTATGATTCCACCTTGCAATTGCATGTCTCATATGTTAACTTCATCTTCATTGTACCATTTTTTTCATATAATTGCTGAGACAGTATATTCCTATCACTGACTAGAGCACAAAAAGATATTGAGTAAGATCTAAATTAAAACCGATGTATACTTGATAGCGATTGCATTGGAAAAGGGTATGAATGTATGATAGATGAAAAAAGAGATTGAGATTCTTTTTATTATTGAGGGTATGAGTTGGGTTCAGCATTCGATTGTCGCAAGGAAAATCCCATGTCTAAATCCATGCATGATCATCATCTTAGCTCCCAAGTGACTCAAGACTACAAAGAGAATATTTAACTCTCTTAATCAAATTGATAAAAGAATTAACAAGCTAAGTGGATTGGGGTTACAGACGTTGTGAACTGCTTGACAAAGCAAATAACTGGGTTGAGAAGATCCATCACCGGAACTAACCATAAGTTGTTCCAAGCTTATTCCCTTGCGTTTCTTGATCCCACGAAAACAAAAATTGGAAACGTACGTACCTTTTACCTTTGTTGTTCTTCGCCCTTGACCTAATTGGCCTTCCACGCATGATAATCAATTAGCGAAATTTTTTTCCATTCCTAATGAGCGGTGAGCCGGTGATATGCATGTTACTACAATATGTAAGAAGAATGATAATGTATACAGCTGGTAATAACAAGTGATCGGTTGTAAAAGAACAAAGTAATCCCTATAACACTAATGAATTAACATTTGTAACACACTGATCGAGTAATTCTTACTCGTATAACACTAACAAAGTAACCTCCTATTTTGGCCAGCCATAGAGTTTGAAATAAGTTTTTAATTTTTTAAATGGTGGTTTTGTTAAATAATTAGAAGCTAAGCCACCAAATTCAAGTCAATAAATCAAGGTTCATGTCACCAATATAGCCAATTAATAGGACACGTGTCTCATGACCTTTACCTTAGAATCAAGCCACACTAAAAAATTTCTTGGTAAAGTCAAAGCATCTCACTATACAAAAGAGGGGAAGTGCCCATTGAGGATTGATAAACCAAGCACATTTTGTGGGGGTTAAGAATCCACACACATCTCCTGTTCTTGCCAAAATACCCTCCTTTTTAGCCACAATCCATCCTAAACGTATGCCAATATAATATTAAAAATAAAAACATACATGTCCCCGCGTTTAAGGATGATTGATCCTATTACTATGAATTTTTTTTATAGTAAAGTAAGAATATACACTTATGATACCATATTATAAGATAAAGCAGTCATAATTTTCAAAATCAAATGTGATAGTTCGTGAAGAATATCGATGAGTTTTAATGTAATTTATTCACACATGTATGTGATCTCGAGATATCTTGAGTTTGAAAATTTACAAGCTAAACCAAAGCAACGAACCTCAAGTTCAATCTCAATTCAGTTTGTTACCCCCTTGTACGATATGATTAATCTAATCCTTGTCGGTATGCCTTTTCTTGTAGCATCACTTCCATGATCGCAAGCTACAAATTCAAATATCTTATCAATGAAATTGATATGTTTTGATATCAACCCATATAAATACACGATAACAATAAGATAGGTTTCAACATCACCACATGTTTGTAAAGAAGAAAGCCAAGTGACCTTCATATGATGAATTGCAATTGTAGTACATCATATAACAGGCACAAACAAATATGAAATAATAGCTAATTTCGCTAGTGTATATACAACACCCTAAAGTTTACCCCAAATATCAAAAGTCATGATGTTTAAGTTGAAATTATTCAATTTCATGTGGTCTATTTTTTTACACAAGTTCAAGAATTGCCATGATGAATTATGAAATACATGATTACAATCATAGCTTAGAAGAGGAAGAAGGGGAAGCATCAAATATTTGTTATTGATGATTTTATTGACACCCTTTATAATGAAGGTGATACGATTTCCTACTATTTGGAAAAAAAAATAAAAAGTAATCAATTACTAGTGCAACTATACCCAAAAGATCCGATCCATATTTTTGAAAATTTCATGGTTTTTGCCAATATATCATGATTAACCACCATGTGAATTTGCACTACTAAGTGTCAAGTATTTGAGTAGTACAAGTGTAGGAAAATAAGGTAGAGATCCATTTAGTTAGTTCACTACATAATTTAGTACAACAACAACTCACAACATAAATATCTTTTATCATTCTTCTTTTTTTAAGTATGATAATTAAAACTTGTTCTTACTGTGTCTACAAATAAAGTTAAATCAACGATGACTATCTCAACTATGCTCGATAAATTCGATCCATATAATTATTCTTCCATGGGTTTCGCCAATTTATCATGATTAACCTCCATGTGAAGTAGCACTATACAATACATGTCAAATATTTAGGGTAGTACAAAGAGTAGGAAAAACAGATAGAGATCCATTTAGATCACTTGAGGGCAAGGTAGAATAAATAGAAGCAAGGGAGTGCATATAACTTCATTTGATTGTTGACTACTATTGTATATCATACCATCATTTCTTTTTTTTAATTAGTCGTATTTGATTTTGATTGTTTTTCTTGGAAGGGATATCAAAATAGTAAACGAAGGAATAAGTGAGCATTCAAGTGGTGGGTGTAGGTATCAAAACCTCTTCTCATTTTAAATTTCAAAGTAAAATTATTAGATTCTACTCTACATATTATCATGATTTATGATAAATAATTTTATACAAAAGGGCCCCCACAAAAAGCTTAAACTTGTGTTGGCGGCAAGGATTAAGCAAAATTTGTACAGAAGGCCAAATTAATCTGCCTCATTCTATACTATTTTAGGCCAAAAAAAAAAAAAAAAAAGACACACTCTGCCTCATTCTATACTATTTTAGGCCAAAATATTAAGTTCTAATCTATACAATAATACACATGCAAAAATCCAATATACTTTATGCCGGTACACTAATCAACAATTTCTTAATTAATATTCCACTCACTAAGGCCATATTCTCTTTATCAAAATAATATTCAATTTATTTAGCAAAAGTAATTTCAATTCATTAAAAAACAATCACTTTAAATAAAAAAATATGATAGAAAATTAGTAAAATTAATTTTAGATTAGTAAAATTAATTTTCAATTTAGTAAAATTAATTTCTGTTCAATAAAATAATTTAAGTTCAACAGAAATAAGGTGAAAAAACAGAGCCTCAAAATGAACAAATAATTTGCTCTTCATGACATTATGGAAATAATTGTTAATTATTTGGTGAACCTAATTGCACATTGCCCATGGTGCACCCAATCAAAAAAATAAATATGTGTTTTGAGTTTGAACTACATTGTTCATTGAGTTTGGATGTGAAGATCAATTATGTTCTTTGCATTTAAAATACACATTCTTTATTGTTTTAGGGATTCATGTTCATTCATATTAACTTTTATGTTCTTGTAATTTCAGGTGCACAAACCAAGATTTTGGCAAAATTTAGATTCATAGATTTCTTATAATTACACAAACAATATTGTAAAATAGGTCATAGTTAGTGTATGAACAATGCAAAAGTGAAATTGTTATGATTATCAAAATAAACAGATAAAGATCAAATTAAAATTGCAATCAACGGAAGCAAGTAGGGTTATGCAAACGTGCAACTGGTCAACAAATTCAGAGGATGACGCGGTAAAAAAGAGGGTAATACACCCAAAAAGAAATGTTTGACTCTAAAATATTTGTGTTCAAACCTAATTATGAAAGCAGATTTAATCATGAGATACAAAATTAAGAGGTTAATTAGAGAGAGAAGGATCAAGATCCCTTCCTTGATTAACAGTCTAACTTTGTTTGTAATACTATTGATTACGAGTAATTAATTAATTAATTAAAGTTCGATTACGGAAACGGGCCTTAACTCACGTGGAAATCACATAATTTCTAGCATAAGTATAACCTGCATGGACCCGAATTATGTTATAAACTAATCCCATTTCTGTGGAAATTTCTTTTCTTATGGGCCATCTATGCCCACCCGAAACTTTGTTTTGTTATAACAGCTAAACAACAAATCTAAAACTCAAAACTATAGCAAATATGGATTTTTAGATGAGACAGGGTTACAATAATTTATAATAAATTAAAGATAATAAATCCGTAAAAATAATAAACAATCACGATAAATTATGGTAAGTCTCTTATACAAGATATTGTCCTATGATGTTCTAACTGCCCTTCGGATATGGTCTATAATCTACAATATTTGGTAATCAAGCCAAATGGAAGCCTTAAAACGTAAGATATTCTATATTTACAAGGAAATTCAAACTCATTGATGAATTTTCAAAACTAGTAGATATAATAGTGGACATGATAATTCCACCTAATCATTCCCTAAGTTTTGTACTTTATTAGGGGGGCAAAAGATTAATTTTTTTTTTAAATTCCTTACTTTTAAGGGGTCATAAAACACGTAAGAGAGTTATACCAACAATGTAATATAAGAGACATTACAAGAAATAAAGTTTCCACACCTGAAGCATAAGGACAGGAAACTCTTTAAGCAATTTCCTAACCTTGATAATGATTCACGCCCACAAAGCTGTTTTACGTACGTCGACAATTTATAGGCCACCATTATTTAGAGTCAATTTTGTAAGAATTGCCTTCTTATTTAAAATACTTATTAAATTTAGGTTATTATGAATCGGTTTGACTTGTGATCACTATTGAAAACACAATTAATAATTTAAATTCAAAAAAGCTATACAATCTCTTTAAAATTAATTGTTATATCGACAATTTATTTGGATTACTAATGTAACAACTAAATTTCAAATATGGATGAAAATAGTTCGCTATAATTACAATGCATAACCTAGGGGGAAAATAAGGAGATATCAAAGAACGTAATGGAGGGAAGAAAGAAGATGGAGCAATAACGATGCTTCCATTTTCTTAGGCTTTAAACTCTTTGGGTGGCAATTGCCAAAGATGGGGTTGCCAAACTTTGTAATGATGAGTCTACCTGCCATCATTACCATTCAAGAACCCAAAAGATCACTCCATTTCTCTCTCCAACCTAAGTTAGCCCACCATTTCACTACTTTGGTACATACTTCTACTTCTCCTATTTAAAGGAACTCACCTTCCCCCTTCTTCTCCCCTCAATCCACCGCCATCAAGTTTTATAGTCTCTTCTTCCTCTCCCACTGTCCCACACACACTAGTTTGATCCCTCTCGAGTCTCGACCTCAATCTCTACCTCGACCTCTACCTCGACCTAAACTATATAGCAAAGCTTGCTTGATAATCACACAATGTGTAGTGCAAAAGATTGGCTTCAGTCTCCTCCGACTCCTTGCAATGGCCAACGACCCTCGAGGAAATCCAAAGTTCGAGTCCACTGCCTCATCGTAAGGTACGGTACATGTTAACAAAACACATATGCAAACCTTTTCTTGTACTAATTCTACAGTCTGTAGGATACAACCATAAACAATCTCATATAGTTTTTACTTCCCCCACTATTTTTTCCGTTTCTTGGCTATGATCTTTCATTGTACAAGGTAATAACGTATGACTTGGTGGAACAGGAGAAGGTACGAAGGAACGAAGACGGAGGACATGGAGCTAAAGAACCTGAAGCTGTACTTAGAGAACAGAAGCATTTTAGAACAGAATGAACAGCTAAGGCAAAAGGCTATTCGCCTTCGACAAGAAAATCTAGCTCTCCTTTCTGAGTTTCAGAAGAGATTCAAATCCTCTCAGCTCATGACACCAAAATGATCAAGGACATAGCAAGAAGATCGTAGTCTAATTTTCATGATATAACTATTGTATGCTAGACTGCTAGTATTCCCAAGTCTTAATGTAATAATCATTAGTATTATTTTTATTTTTAAGAGTAGCTAGTTTAGGGGTGGACTAAGGAATAATCAGAGAATTTTTTCATTGGCCTACTTATCTCTTTGTATCATGATCTAAGATCCTGAACATCTTAAATGTAAAATCTTCAGTTTGTACCAAAGCAAAAAAATATGTAATATACACAAGTATTGTTATAATTATTATTTTAGCATGTTTCCAAAATTTAATTAGAAATGGCACTTATAATACATATATCTATATACATATACCGGAAAATAGATAAAGGCCTTAATTCAGTATAATGTATTTATTAATTAGATTCGATCCACAATCATTTCCAAGCTTCTAAATCTAGTATATCTCTGTTTTATATTTTTTTTTTATTTAAAAAAAAAAAAAAAAAAAAAAAATCCCAGTAACTGAAAAAGAGAAAAGAGATGATGTAGTAAAGAAGCAAGACAAAATAGGAAAAGGAAGTGAAAAAAAGAGGCAACCCTACAGCATAGCGTAATTAAAAAATGAGGTCCTAAAAAGGAGGTAACTTTATTTATGTCATAGTAGTGTGCCATTGCAAATAAAGAAGACAGAATGAGGAAGCAATGGTTAAAAACATCTCCTAAAATTCAGCCAATCCAACACTGAATGTACTTTAAGGTATCAGTGAATGAAGAAGAGAGTGTTTCAGATGTAAAGCATCAAAAGTGAAAAAGGGTAATACAATACAAAAGGGGTAAATTATTCTGCATTGGCTTCAATATGTAGGACATAGTATGTTGAATCATAACATCTGAAATACTACATGTGGAGTTATTTCTTTGCAAGATATACATTCAGGTGAGGCATTATAAAGTTGATAATATATATATTACGAGTAAGGGCATGTTCTTTTCAGCTTAAGTTCAGTTCAATACCTAATTTTCTCCTCTCATAAAATATTCAGTTCAGTTCAGCTCAATAAATGAGAACAGACCCTAAGACTATACATCAACATAAAACAATACTCCCTCTAATCCTTATTGTTTTTCTCATGTAAATTCATGATGGGGAACAATAAAAAGGATCGGAAGAAGTATATACGATTATTAATTCCGACAAAGGGTATATTATACTTTATACTCGTAAGATATAAAACACAATCCTGATTGATTCCTAGTCATCTTAAATAAACAAAACATTAAACCGTAAAACTCCCGTCAAATTTTTAGTACAGTACAACCTTCGCAATCCAGCGAGTGATCACCTTTCTTTGCCCACCTTTTTATGAAATAGTAGTAGTAAGGGAGCATCTTGTCAAAATGCAATCATGACCAAAAACTCTTCCCAGAATTTTACTGGGAATTGCTTTCAAATTTCCATCCAACTTTTCCCAATTATGTAAAAACAATAATAAACACAAAATCTAACTAGTCGTATTTAATACATAGACAAAGTTTTATCAGTCAAAGCAATCATAGTAGTTTAAAAACTTAAACCAAATGACGTAGGAGATACACTGAACTGCTACACAGATTAATAAATATATTTGTAAAAAATGACTGAGAGAAAAACAGTTAGTCTACAGACGCGGCAAAATAATCATTAGCCCAGACTTCTTTTGGAAATTATATGCTTATGTTAATGCAACTATGCTCTAAACCATTTCCCACCTTGTAATCTAGCCTCATACATGTAAAACATATAACCTTTTTGTCTAGGTACAAATCTAGTGTTACATCATTAATGGTTATGGTCTCAATCGTCCCGTCAAGTAAACTAAGATTTGGCAAAACAAATAATCCTCCCGTCAAGTAAAGTAAATTGATCGACTCAAATTTGAACTATATCCGAAGTAACATCAATTCTAACTTAACCTATTGCCCAAAATGCCACATCATAATAGAATTCTAGTCCTTTATTAAGCACGTTGGGCTAGAAATTAATACCAACTAAGTATCATATGGCACTTTAGATAATCTTAGAATTACTCGTAGTTATTTTGGCCAATGCTCCATGCTATGTTATTTCAACTCTTTATTTTATATTATATACCCATGTCGGACACTCAAATACTCAATAGTCAAACAAGAGCGTGGAATCCATACTTGACACTTCATTGCTCACCCAAACACTTCAACTATCTTGAACCACATAATTATAAGAGAAAATGTGTACAAGAGAAGAAAAAAAATAGTATGTAGGATAGTGCTAAAAATGGACTTGAGACAAGTAATTAACAAGAATTGACTATATGTGTATATATCTATACATTAAAATTCATGCATAATGTCTTCAAAAAACAAGAATGTTCCATTTATGCTGAGCCCCAGAGTCACCCGTATCCAATTTTACTACAATGTCTCCATGTCTTAAATTTTTTGGTGCACAATAGGTTCAATAAAAACAATCCTCTCCCACATTTAACAAGTTTAACTTCTGTCACTAAGGAGAAAACTCGAGTTCAAGGTATTAGGATGGCAAAGTTCGTCCCTTAATGTTTGCTCCAATTTCCTACGAGTATTTAGTTCGCTCCATATTACAAATGGTTGTAGGGGACCATAACTTTTCTATCACAACCTTGCATCTAGTCCTACCACTCTTCTCTTTCATCAACTCCCCTCAACCAATTCATAAAACTTCACCCCACTAGGTAAATAAAAAAAAAAGGGACCAATGGAGTAGCAATGAGATTGGAGGGCTTTAATTAGCATTTTGCAGTCAAATCTCACTACCATAAATGGTACCAAATTAAAAAATTTCAATCAGGAAAAAGAACTGTTATAAATCATGTCAACCTTGACAATTTATAACTATCCCTTTGTCAAAGTCTCCAGATCACCTCAAAGTTAATAATTAATCCAAACAATCTGTAGATGTCTCAATTCTTAAATTCAATTGATACATGCATGAAATTGACTTGAAACAACCAATTTGTCCAAACATAACACTAGTTCATAAATAAAATGCAAAAAATGAAGGCAATATGTATGTGGAAAAAGTCAGCAAACTTGAGCTCTATGATCATGTTAATATATAAAATATAGTACTCTTAAAACTTTTTAATCCCATAGGAAGGAACAAAAAAAACCGAAAGTTAATCTTTGTGGTGATAATGTCAAAATAAACAAACCATCTCATACGTCTCTCTTGACTGTTACTAAAATTTTCTTTTCCTTTTGATTGTTGTATGTGTATAATGTGGTTTTTGACTAGCTAGTTCCCTTAGTCAGTAAGGATTAAAAGTCCTTTCCCTTCCTCATCTTTTATTCAAAACTTAAATAAACTGCAGAAGGCCAGTCAACTCCTACTGTAGATATATAGTTTACCATCAAGTCTAATACTTCGTATAAACAACCTACCAAAAGCCCTGAAGTTACCTTTGCTACTAAATCCGTTTTTAGCCTCAACACACATAGAAAATGTTCGTTTGTTCAATAGATAATAAAATAAACATATGGCTATCTTAATATCCAAAATAAACGTAGTATTGTTTGTTCAACTACTGAGTACCAAACATTGCCCTCGACATTGAGTGATGCCCTCTTATGGGGTCGCCTTAAAGGATCTTAGCTATCACAAATCAAATGAATGCATTGGAGAAATTGACAACTATCATATTGCTTTACAAGTTATAGGTCAATAGACTTGAATCGGCTGCCCCAGTGTCCAACGTTTCCCAAGCTCCGCAATGATAGACTAGTCCTCTCGAAAAAAAACTTACAATTAGTACAGGTTATACTGTTTTCACCTGCACTATCAAATATCAAAACCTTCCAGCACTTTCCTAGAACAAAATAATAGGAAATCAGCACTGTAACCACTATAATTTCTTCCCCAGACCTATCAAACAAACAGGATTATAATATACACCATACAAACTTCTTGATGGCAGGTGTTCTGGTTTAGCCAATTCCAAATGAGTCATAAAACGGAGCATTTATTGCTAATGAGTTCTGAATGTCAGATGTCAATACAGCTAAGATCTCAATCAGCCTACTATACATGTATTTTGGCCTCCTAACACCACTACATACCACCTTTTTTTTTCATAAATTGGCAATATATAATAGAGGACTGAGTTCCCAGCCATACTGTAAATTGTATCTTGTACTAGAGCTTGCTATCAAGACCCACAAATTATGATAAATATAAATACATATGTGAACATTAAGAAGAAAAAAAGCCTGTTACTAGACTAGTTCAATATAAAATTACACAAATGTGTCAAATTCTCAAATGCAACCATTCCTACTTCTAAAAACAACGAGAATGTCATTATCAGCTCAATAAAAATATAAATACAGCACAATGGAAGGAGGAGGATAATATTACAGGAAGAGCAAGTTTAATTGATATGAGAGAAAAATACCTCAAATCCAATCCTTGCAGGATATACTTGAAACTTATTTTTATTGAAGTATTTTATAAATTTTCTGGGCGATTCTGTGACTTGTATATGCGGTAGGCAGCAACACACATAGTGGCATTTCCACAAACTGTCAAAGCAGCTTGAAGTGCCACCAGTACCTTCAAACATTAAGAAGTAAAATTTTAAGCTGTCATCAGTTAGCAAAATTCAGAATGAAGTCAGAGCGGTTACCAATCTATTGCCAATGTATGAAAAGGCATAGTTACCTGAAGTGACTCAGCATTGTAAAAGAAATGCCATGTACATGCACACATTGCCCCGCCAAGTAAGGGTACCTAAGCAATTATTAAAATCCAAGATTTTATAATAGGGCGGTAATTGGCAACCAGCAAGTTAATACCATAGCATCTTAAGGAAAATCATATAATTTGAATAAGAGTAACTGAAATATATATATATGAAATATATATATGAAACATATATATGTATATATATATGTATATATATATGTATATGTATATGTATATATGTATATATATATGTATATATATATGTACATATGTATATATATATATATATACATATGTACATATATATATACATATATGTATATATATATACATATATATATATATATATATATATATATATATATATATATATATATATATATATATATATATATATTTTATTAACAACAAAATTAATACGAACAAACATGGAAACTACCCAAACTGCTAACAAGCCCCAAACAGCCAGAGTAAAGAATGAAAGGATTGCTATTTTTCACACCATAAGGCATGCATGGAGTGAGGATAATGCATTTTGAGCTGAACAAAAGAGGTGAATATTACTTGGAGAATGATTTAATGACAGTGTAATGAGAAAGGAGAGTAGATATTACTGCCATAATGACGACTACCATCCTTCCCTCTTCTTCATACCAAGACTTTTTTATTCTCTTTACCTCTTCTTCCTACCTTTAATAACTACCTCTTCTCATCTTCATTTTCCTTAATTTGACTTTAATCACCCCCTTGATGCATTACCCTTAATCCAACTATGCCCTTAGAAATAAAGCATACTATCTTACCATCTTGTCCAAAATTATTGGTGACATGACAAGTTTGAATGGACTTGACAAAGCCAACCATCCAAATTACTACATCACTGCTCACATATAAGCCTATACTTCTTAGTTCTTACCTCATTATAAGAGAACTTAGTTTTACAGAGAGCATGATACAAACCCCCATTCAACAACTGAATTCAAGCATTCCAAAAAGTGACTCAATTCGGTGAACAATGCAACCTGGTTCAAAAAGACTATTACCAACATCATTAAGGTATTTTTGCTTATTATTAATCATTCATCATATTCCGGGGCACACCTGATTCTCTTTAGCATCCCATGTTCCCGTTCCCATATCACGAATGGTATCATAACAAATACCATGTAACATTTCCCGTAAAAAAAATAAAAATAAAAATAAAAACATGTAACATTGTATGAGATACTACTCGAACTTACAAATACCCAGCTATCAAATCCATCAAGATAGAACATACGAGATACAACTAAAGAAATGGTGGAATTCATCCTTCTAACTTAGCTAGAGAGTTACATGGCCCATGGGTATGACCTTGACCTACCCCAAGACACAGCATACCATCACCTAGTAAATTCTTTCAGGATTTAAAGATCAATATTTCCCAACTAAAGGCTTTATATGTAATACATATGGAGACAAAGCAATAGAAAACAGAGAAACAGATGAATCTGATGACATTATAAGATCAATTAATGTTAACAATGTTGGGTTCTTGCTTCCTTTATATAGAAAACATTGTTATATTACAGTTGTACTGTTGCTAATCTTCATACTGCTTGATCTCTTGGACTTCTTGGATTAAAATCTAGACACGTTTATACTCTGTTGAAGCTTGAAGGTTTTGATGATGATAGACTTAACTTCTAGCAAACTCAACTTATAAAGGTTTATGAGTGTGTAAACAGAATAGGTGAATAGACCAAGGAGGTGGAAGAGTAACCAAACACTGTAAAGACATAAAGAGACCTTTGAAAAAGCAATTATAATAAAAGAAGAGTTCTCTAACAAGAACTGTGTTCCCTAACGGGAACCTGAAGACAGCAAGTTCTGCGAAGTTCCAGTGCAAAATTGGAGCGCAAGTGAAAGCAGGAACTCAGTCCTGGTCTGCGTGATACTCAAGCATCTGATTATACAGAATATTGACAAAAGTAATTTAGTTAAGATTTTATCTTTTAGAATTGCTGTAAATATGGTAAGCAAGATTACGCATGAGACTTATTAGAAGCGTGGCAAAGTGGCTTGGCGAATATCTTATAATAGGAAAGTTAAAAAGATAAGTTTTTAAGAAAAGATTTTCTAAATTATTTTATTTCTTAAAAACTGATTATCAAGAGATATGATTCGATTGATAATCTATCTTTATCTAGTTTTCCTAAAAGATTTCTCTAAGCTTAATTCACTTAAAATCGTGTTTTAAGATTTGGTTGAAATAAACATAATTATCTTCTTAAAACCCTACTTGTTATACGAGTTATTCGTGTATAAATAGTAGAGATCTTATTTCACTAGTTCTTTGTGAAATTATACGTGAAGAAATCATTTGAGCTTTAATTGTGTAAGTTTGCCAAGCTTATAACTTTGTCATATTAGTTTCGAGTTTCATGCATAGCTTGCCTATCATACTAAGTGTCATATGTTTGTATTGGTTTGGTTATTGGGTAGGTGTGTGAATTGAATATTGCATATAGTTATAGGAGCTTCCAATGTGAAGATGTGAGTATTAGTATTTAGGGAGTACGAGTGAATCTAAGTGTGGAACTTAGATTGGGTAGGATAGGGTCCTACTATGTAGCAAGTTTGTTCTGAAACTTGTGAGTAAAGGTCTGTTTATAATAGGTTGTAACTTGGTGTTTGCCCTATTATAGTAAATTGGTTTGGTTTGGAAATCCCTTAGAAGGGTCGAGGTTTTACACTTCCAGTTGAGCCCTGGAAGGTTTCCTTGTAAAATCCTGTGTGCATTTGCAAGTTCCTTTATGTTCTGTTTTATATTCCGCAAAAGTAGTAACTAGGAACTCACATACAATTCAATCCCCCTCCCCCCCTTCTTGTAGTGTTGTCTCAACTAACATACTCATTCAATTTCAAGCATAAGCACGAGGTGTAACTAAGCCATTCATATAAAAGCCTTTGGGAATGAATGTCCTGGTCACTAAACTGATCCATAGCCTTGCAGGAGTTTAAACCAATAGAGCCCACTATCATGGATAACCTAGTCTCTTCCGTGTATATATTAATTTTCCTGGGAAGTTTAGTTTTCATATAGCATCAACCTATCAGGTGAGTCTTATACATAAATATCACAGGCCATGATGATGAGGAGCACGTAATTTCATAGATGATTTCATCTATCAAGCATCTGATTATGACAATGTTACGTTTTACTAATATTCCAGGTTACCCCTAAATACCCTTCAAAACAATGGTCATTACTAGTTCTACACCACTATGGCTCTGTTTGTTTGGACAGAAACTATTTTAACTGAAAATAGTTTCCATGAAATAAGGAAAATGCAATTGAAGATAGGTTTTCCTTTGTTTGGTTGTGTGAACAAATCTTGACTGCCACCATCTCAACTAATCTAGTTGGTAAGTGAGAAGGCAATAAGCTGCCGGTCTCTATCTTCTATTAATATCTTTCTTGACACAAAATGCAGCATCCCTTCCAAATTGGAGAACAATGGTTACACTAGTTAGAAAAGTAGAATTTCCATCCAAATTTTCCTTTCTTATCATCCGGTCTATACCAAAAGTCGGAAAAAAAAGATTTCCAAGAATACACTTTACTCCAAAACAAACAGAGTCGATATCATAATTCATAAGCACACACAAACATACATACATCATCACATCAGAAATTTAGGCTACACTGTCATTGCTGGATTGCAAGACCAAATATCGCCAAATGCAATGAATGGCAACGGCCTTATAATGTTGCAAAAGTTAGACATACAAACTAATCTAAGCTTCAGTGATACAATCATACCCAAAGCCATAGCATTGCAGAAGCTAAAACAAATTGCAAGCTTAGCTAAGCTTCAGTAACAAAGTCACACACACACACACACAAACACACATCATAGCATTGCAACGGAGTATAACTAAAAGCAAAGCTCGACATCAAATTGTAGCATTGCAATAATTAAACACACACATTTATGAAATTATGACAGCTTCAATGATAAATTCATACCCAACATCATACAATGTTAAACAAACTTACCATTCCCCAAGAGAGACCCTTCCAAGATTCATTTCCAGGTTTATCCCCATATTGCCAAACCAAAGCCATTGCTATCACCCTTAAAAACACAAAAAGATTGATAATTCAGTATAAATCATCCGAAACCGATACGATGAACAATTAAACAGTTTTAATATATGCAATCGTAAGGGCTAACCATAAGCATCAAATACATATCTAGGGCTACATAAATCACTTTACAAAATATGATTACATTATAAAATTGCAGAAACTAAACAATAGAATCAACAATTATAACACCAAACAAAATGATAACCAACAAAATCAAATAAAAGGGGGGCAAAATTGAGACCTGCTCACCATTCAGCAACACTGGAAACGTGGACAGCCCAAGTGGGGAGAGAGAGAGCATTGGAAGGTTCATGAAGCTGAATTGATGACAACAATGGCGGCAAAGAATCGGCGGCAATGGCGGGACCCACCAAAGCAAGAGCAACACCAGCGCTTAACAAAGCGGGTACCCATTTCTGGGTTTTGCAAATGAAGGTGGTTTTCTTAGTTTGATTGGAGCAGGAAACCTTGGGTAAACGGAGATTTGAGTGGTTTTGAGGAGAGAGAAAACAGGGTATTGTAGAAGATGAAGAAAGAGGTGAATTTGAAGGAATGGATAACATGCTTGGCGTTAGGCTTGCCGGGAGTTTTTTTTTTTCTTTTGTACTTTCAAGTCTACTTTGCTAACTTGGGTTTGGATTGAGAAAGATTACAAAGTTATATTTTTGGCTTGAAAGGTTTTTTTTTTTTTTTTTTTTTTAAAGGTAAGGAGAAAAACCCTGACCGTACCTTTAACTCTCACGGTTTTCTTGGTCTGGTATTTGCGGGTAAGATACTTTAAGAGTGAGGGGGAAAAGTAGGGGATCCCCACCCTCAAAGTGTCTCTAGTGGGAATTGAATCTCCAATTTCAAGGTTAGAAGGTGCAATTTTTATCACTAAGGGCATGTTCACATTTACTGAATTGAGCTGAACTGAACTGATTGGAGCTGAACTGAACTGAACTGAGCTGAAATGAATATTTTATGAGAGAGGGAAATTAAGAGCTAAACTGGACTGAACTGAACTGGTTGGAACTGAACTGAACTGATTGGAGCTGAACTGAACTGAAATTAAGTAAATATGAACAGGCCCTAACTAAGCTTAGGTTGGTTTTGGCTTGGAAGATGTTAAATGACCGCTATCTCTCTCATTGGTTGGTATAAATACATTTGAGTTATACTGATTATACATTGATTATAAACAAGTTTGATTGAAAATTTGTCATTAGATTAACAAATATAACACATGATCAATATGTTTAGTCAATGATTGTTTTCTTAACTTGGACAATTTGTTCAATTTGGCTAGGCTCACAAACGACTTAATTATACTTATTTGAAATATCTTGTTAAGCCATCAACATTTATAACAGTATTATTAATATAAAACTATGAAATTGACTTGATATAGATTCAAGCTCAAATCCATTCGAGCAAGCTCAAGCCAAGTCTAAACAACTTAGAGTTTCAATACCTCAATCTTTTTTTTTTTCTTTTTTTTTTTTTTTTTTTTGGGACACAAACACCACACTTTTATTCAAAAGCAAAAGAGTTCAAGGAACATCACAAACAACAGCCATAGCATCACTAGGGGGAACCTCCTCAATCCACACCCTCATCTCATCATAATCTCTACTAACATTTGCCAACTTATGAGCTACGAGGTTCAATGCCTCAATCTCAATTTAGCAATATAAGTGGTAATTAATTATTAAATATTGAGATTAGAATCTCGAGCCGCTATCTAAACTTGAGATCAAATTCCGTCTACATTATTGTCCTTTACAGAATACATTACAAATAATAAGCACCATAATATTCCACTCAAATTTAAATTCAACCACTAATAAAAATCTAATATATATATATGTATAAAGGGGAGTTTTTTCCCGAGTTTTTAGAGAGCCACGTAGGATCTAATTTTTTCGGCACGCCATGTAGGATTATGAATTTTAGTAGTATCCAATTAAATAAGAGAGTATTAATTTTTTTTAGAATTAAATAATTCAAATACCACGTAAGCAAAATTGGCGATGAGATTTTTAAGTTTAAATTAGTTAAATACTCTGTATTAAATATTATCTTTTAATATTAAGAATTTTATCTAAATATATAACAAATTTTAGCTTATAAATACAAAAAAAAAAAAATCAAATAAACCGTGCATTGCATGAGCTTCATCTAATTAATTTCCAATCGCATTTCCATACATTGGTTTCTCCAAATTTTTCCACTCTCCTAAATCTCTCTCAATAAACTATTTGATAAACCCTAAGTTACTTCAATGTTGGATAGTTGAATCTAATTTGTTCTCAGTTCGTTAAATTTGAAGCTTTTTTTGTTGGCAATTTGTTTGAATTTTTTTAGAAAATTGTTCAATTCACAATTCACAGGTAATCCTCAATTTTGTTTATTTTTCTTATTTTGAATTATTATGCTAGCACGCATTTTAGTTCCAATCTTTCAAGTATATCTAATGATTTCACGCATTGAGTGGATCTGGAGACAGAATTTCCTCCATCAACTCATCATCGGATCATATTATAGGTTAACTTTCTCTCTCATATCACCACGGTGCTCCACCACCTCCATCAAGAACAACCACCACATAATCAGTATATCAAAGCTTGAAGATGGCTAAGAATTCTTCAAATTCTAAAGTTGTAACTCCAATTTCATGTCCTCACTGCGCTGGTCCTCTCTCTAAACATATGGTACATTTCCCCAACATTCAAAATCAAAATTCAATTCTTGTAAACTACAATTGAATTATTTGATTTCTTATTATTTCAATTTTCAATTTTGTTGTTAATGCAGGAAACCAGTTGTTGGACAGTTGCGCCGCTTGTATAATTTTAAATTTGGGTTCTTTTGTTTTTCAGTATTTTTTTAAACACTAATAAAAAATTAAAAAAAAAAAAATAAATAAATTATTCTCTCCTATTCCTAGATTTCCTTGTACCAAAAACCGCAATTGAGTCTTCTAAGAGCATTTGAGGAAGAAACACAGATTAAATTGATGTCGATTCTCAACATTCTTGGCATCTCTCTTTTCTTCTTCTCAACTTGCACCTATGGAAACGGGTTAGTCTTCTTTCTACAACTCAAGTTTCATCCTTTTTTAGTTTCCAACTATAAAAATTCCATCTTGCTACATTCAAATAATCTTAAATTGTATTTAGTATTATTAATTTTCCTTCTTAATCCTAATTATTGTTAATTCTTTTTTTTTCAACTACAGTACATTATTTCATTTGCTCCATATTCATTCATTCATTCGCTTGAAAATTTATCATAATCTACTGTTGCTAGAATGAAATTTATACATACTGTAAATTATTCACCTGAAAAATTGAATTTGTAATCTTGTTTAATTTCATGCATTATTGGGAAGCTTCTAATCAGTAATCAAGAAAAAGTTACCCCATGAATTTGTCATACTTGTTTCAATTTGGGATATTTAAAAAGTCAATAATTTTCACCCTAGAATAGTGTAATGGTGTATTTCTGGACTATCCATTGTAATTTTAGTGCAAGCTAATTTTGATTATGTTTTTTAATTTACACTTTTGGGTGAATTTGATGTCTGAGATATAAAACAATTATATGACACAGAGTTGATCAAAAGGAGTTGATTGTAGGGAAGGAGTTGTTTAAGGAAAGTTTACCATTACAGATGGGATCGCGCTATTATTTACTTCAAGGGTTGAAACCTGATACTTGGTATGAAGTGAAGATCTCATATCCAGCTACTGTATGTAATTTATAACATGATTTAAACTTGTGTAATTATCCGTGGGATATCGTTGATTGCGAGCTTATTGATGGCCAGATGGGTGTTGTTTGTGTTACAGATACCTGCTATGTTTTCATTACAGTTGAAGAGAGGTGTTTCTGATGTTGGAATGAACAGGCTAAGGAAATTGCTCAACACTGAGAAACTGATTTTCAAGGCGGAGGACCTTGATGAGATCAATCGTCAGGTTTGAGTACGTTCATTGTTTATCGATGGTCATCTCATGGTTTACTATATTTGATTGTGGGTTATGGACAGGGCGGATTGTATGTTCTGATAACTGTGGAGCCTGAGGGATTTGTTGCAATACCCGGTGTTCAGGAAAGGGAGAACATCTTGTTCAATATAGGTATGCTGCTTTCTTGTCTTTGATTCGGAATGATTACTTCATTGTCATAGACTGGAACATGCTTAGATATTTTGGTTAGGATGCTTAGAGTATTAGTATATTGGGATGAACTATTTTGTTCACCTTATTAGAGATAGACTTGATGTTACAGTTACTGTGAAACAGTGAATTGACCAAGTGACCAGATAAATATTGCTCTTATACTTTGCATTGAACATGTTTCTTGTGCTTCCTGTCTTCTATATTCATCTTTATCAAACAATTCCTGTTTTTAGTTCTTCGCTTATTCTGCTTTTTATATGTGGCCGATACATGAACTTGCACCTGTTACTCATTCTGCCTCCTAACTATGACAGTTTGTGATGAGCTGATGTTGGGCATCCCCCATAAAGCTTGGCTGGTTGCAGCATTCGCATTCCTATGTGTAGTGGTGGGTTTTTCTGTGCCTCGATTTCTCCCGCCTTTTCTTCTGCCAAGGGATCAAGATCTCAAAAGACCTGGGCAGTTGGTCACAGAAAAGGACTCCTAGCCCTAACTTATCTACCAGCTGATACTTAGGTAGTCAATGACGCTGCTTAGGGTAGGTTGCATTTTTTGTGTTACTGAGGAAGCTAAGAGGCAACCTGGTAAAAAAACAAATGAATGCTTTGGAATGACAGAAGCAGGAAACTAGGCAAATGTAATGGCTGTCCACGTGGAGCTGATAAAGAATGTTCACAAAGAAGGGCTAATTGTTAAAATCAGACACGAAACTACGGATTTTTCACTCACTGGGAGATTTTTCTCTCATTCAAGCATTATAAACTGTAATACTAAGTATTAGTTTAGCTTCTTTTCACAAGATGATACCTTTGCTGTCAAACCATTTCTTGTTCACAGAATCATAGCTGACGGTGATAAGAAGATCAATTGAATTTTATAACCAAAATTGATTGTAGCTGTTGAAATGATGCACCCTTTAACTTCCTTTCACCGTTACATTATTTTGTTCATCCGAAAATGATTAACGAAACAGTTCTATTCTCTTATTAAACTGCAGCAGACAGAAACTTGTCAGAAACTTCAATATATGTGTCAGAAACTTGTCTACATCGACAGCATTACCAATCCCCAGGACAGACAGAACATTTGTACAACTTTTTCTGTAATATACATTTTCCAATTTAGACTTTATAGCATACATGTTTCATGTAATTTAGTAACAAACTACTAACAAAATACGGAGTATTTACTAAAAATAAACTTCCATGATAATGGCTCAACTACCAATATTGGATTATAATGCATACACTTAGCTCACTCAATAATCCATGTCAAAAATAAAAATACTTCATCTGCTACATTAATTTGGGAATCGGTAATATGTCTACAACAAAATGCAAAAGCCAGAATGATAAGAAGATTGGTATATAAAAACGTTAATAGGTGTTGACACAAACAAGAGGCTAGCTGCTATGCTACTGCCTAAACCTACACACTGTCAGGTGTATAAACACCAGACATTATGCTATTTAAACCTACTTAAGTGACCACAATCCGATCATCATAAACCATGGTTACTAATGCCTAATGTTAGATACAAAATTACAGAAGCACTGCTGCACCAGCTCTCCCTGAACTCATAGGTCCAGCATGGGCTTCGTCTTCATCAGAAAACGTGTATACTTATTCCAGATGTCGATACAAACACGCCAGTTCTTCCACAACTTGTGATGGCACTTGTACTTGAAACTATCATTTCTTCTTCTTCGCCCACAACATAACAAGAGAGAACCCCATCAAAGACATCATAACAGTCTGCAAAACAAAAGGACTGTGAGTGAGTGTGAGACTAAATCAACTGATGCTTATGAATATATAGAAGTTTATGCATCTCAAATTCTCAAGCATTATGATAATATATGAGCAATTATGAGTTTTTTTAATCAACCATAGAACTTGGGAAATGAAATACTATGCACAAAAGAGCTGGATGCCTTCTTACATCTACCACTGCAATCTGAACATAGTAGCCTATACTCTAAAGGACAGCTTGTTTCTAAGACTATTCTTTGTCTCTTGTTCTTCTATTCTGATTGTTAAAGTTATAGTTGCATCTAGCATCCAAGTAAACTTTTTCCAGAATTCTGTTTAAGATAAACCAAGTAGAAATCCCGCCAATCCGTATTTAATCAGGCCAGGCCCATATGGGAAGAAATCTTTCCCTTATGATGCCGCTTGGTACCACTGGTAAGTAATGAAAACATAATCCACAAACCACAACGTCTGGCAGAATTGAGCTGGAGACTATCCATTAAAATAGCTTTTCTTTTGCAACTCTATCATAGATAAATAATCATGACTGTATCTGCGCTTATAATGATATAATCCATAT
The DNA here is from genome assembly GCF_948465745.1 of Chenopodium album. NCBI lineage: Eukaryota > Viridiplantae > Streptophyta > Magnoliopsida > Caryophyllales > Amaranthaceae > Chenopodium > Chenopodium album. The sequence goes on along the minus strand of NC_137853.1, from coordinate 8,774,190 downwards.
AATTTACTCTTCATTGTGATCTTGCTGAGCATTCAGTGGACAATTGGTGGCTCAACAAGACATTTCCCGTTCAGAGCCTTGTATGCCAGGTCAACAGAACAATGACGCAAATTAAATTTCAGAATGGATCGTAAGTTTTTAGACTATATATATGGAAATAAGCTGCTCTACTGAGTTCTTTCATGCCATCATTGTTGTACAACTAAGCTTCGTATTCAAACAGTTGAGTTGACTCTGTTAATATGCTATCGAAGGTTATACAGAAACCTTAATAGAAGTGTTTCTTTCACACATAATATTGGAGGATATAATGGCTGAATCACTATTTTTTTATTTTAAACAATTGAGCAATCCACCAAAATATAAAATCCCAGTTTTCATTGCTAGAGCTAACCCAGATGCCGAGGTAGCTAGGATTATTATCACATCGAGGGCAATTGTATCAATGAATTCCAAAGGGGATAACAACGTACATCCTCAAAAAAGAGAGGAAAGTGGGGTCGCCCGGGAGGGGGGGTGTTAAGTGTGAGTGTGAAGGTTTAAGGCAAGGTTGGCATACGTCATGCATGTTTGTCTATTCTTATCAGTGACAGGACTACTTAGTCACCTGCTTTGTATATATCTTAGAAAGTATACTATAACCCAGTTCAAGAGTGACAGGTAAAGCTTGGACTTACAGATATAGCAGGAGGAACTCCCACAACAGGATCCTCAAAAAACCGATTAGCAAGTGCCAGACCAAGAAGACTGCTTTGCATGCCTATATGGTAATATTAAGTTAGCTATATAATATGGATTACATATAAAAAGAAAAAAGTAAAGAAGCAATCAGCAGTGGAAATAAGTACAACACCTGTCTCATAGGAAAGTGTTCTTTGGAGAGCTTTTGCATCAGGTGCGTTATGAAATACCAAGCCAGACATCACATAACCAGCAACAAATGCAGACAGGTGAAACATAGTTACAAGTAGAAGGATGGTCAATCCAAAAGGGGACATAACAGCATGTATATTGATAGCGAGGGGTGCACCAATACAAAGAGATGTTACAAAAACTGATAGTGGAGGCAGAAAGGGCCGTATTGCCTTGCAGACCTTAGGAAACAACCTGTACTAATGTATGAGAGTCACGAACTAATCACCAACAATAGAATTACAAAGGGTGTGGAAGACGGATGGAAGGATAACAAAGAAAGAAGTCAGGTTTCACCTATTCAGAAGCAAGCCAGTTGCAATAGGTGCTACTACAATCTGCATAATACTAGTCATCATTCCTTTAACGTCAACAGGTAATCTCTTTCCAATGAGAAGCAGTGATAGAAGGGGTGTCACAAATGTTGCAGAGGCTGTAGACAATGATGTCATAACAATGCTTAAAGGGGCCATTTGAGGGTCAGTTAAGAAAGTTGCATAATTTGAGAGTTGGGCCCCACTGACACAAGATGTCAACATGATCCCAGCACCTGTAGGTACCAGTTGAAACATTAATTACTATAACATGATACGAAGTAACATATATTGAGAAACAAGCTGGATGACTATTACCAACAGGAGTTGGAAGACCAAAAACTGACACTGCAATGTTGCCAAATATAAATCCAAGCAGAGGTTTGACAACGAATTGCCCAATATAGCCAGCAAAAATAGCAGCAGGTCTTTTAAATGCTTCAAGGAAATCTTTCTCACTTGAATTTAGACCCACTGCAAACATCAAAAATCCCAGTGCTGGTGCATAGTACCTGTAATAATGCAATAAACACCATGAAGCAGTAAATAGGTCAATAGGTGGGTGAGATCATAATTTAAAATTTCTGCACATCGAGTTTTCAGAATAAACCAGCTGACTGATTGTCTTTACTCTTTAGTGTGCCAAGCATTATCTAGATTGGTTTAGTGTTCCAGGTAGAGAAATTTGTATCTAGTGAAATCATTATCAGACATTCAGACTAGACTGTATTTAGTGTTCCAGGCAAAAAAATTTATCTAGTGAACTCATTATCTGACTAAACTGTATGTAGCAGTTTCAGACAAAGATTATTAACAGCAAATACTTCAGTTCTAACATTGAGAATTACTGAACTCACAGCCAAGACAACTCCAGGACTGTATGTAATGTTCCCAAGCTGCTACCTTCTGGGGTTTCAAAAAAAAAGCTGCTACCTTATGGGAACACTTTTCCAACTTAATGATTACTTGCATTTTATTGCCATGCAAGCTCCAAACTAAAGTTATGCAAATACTCCATAGCGGTAAGCAGTTCCATATAATCATTGGACCGAGACATGGGCCCAGTCTGGCAGTCTCTCAATTTCCAATATAATGAAATATTTTGAAAATCAGTGAGATTGTATAAACTTGTTGGTTATTGTTATTTTAAGGTGGAAAAAAAAAAAAGAGGTTACATTCTAGCACATTTATGGGAGCACCCAACAAATAAACCACAAACTACAAAGCTAACTTCAGCAACATAAGATCACATATCAAATTATCAAAATCAGAAGCAAAAATTTACTTGTAAAGCACCAAGTGAAAACAGTGGAAGGAAGGTTACCACTATTGCCATAAATAAAATTCAAATATCAGATAATTTAGGGTTTATAATCTCAATTATATCAGCAGCGGAGGACTTCTACACCTGGGAAGAGGAATATTATTGAAAATGAATCACAGAAAACCATAATCAATTTTGAAGAATTGAACTGCCAAGGGTCTAGAAGATCAAATAGATTGGCACAGCAGAATTATAAACTGAAAAGATGGATAAGTGTTGAGAATATAAATTATAAAACATGGTTAAATAATGGTCGAACTGACAAACCTATATAGTGTCAAGGATTATGAACTGTTTGGTTCAAGATGGCTATATAGTGTCAAGCATTATGAACTGTTTGGTTCAAGGTGCCTTGCTCTGAAAGGTTTCAGTAGCAACTAGCAAGTGAATAAATTTGCAATTTAAGGAGGCCTGCTATGCCTGTGGTCATTGGACAACTGACGATAAATTTGGGGCCAATATTGAAGCTATTTGATCTGTTATGTCAAGTTTGGAGCAAGTAAGCTAGATACACAAAAGGAGAAGAGGCTACAAGGCGAAAAATACTAATAAGGATAGCACGTGTTACACGTGCCAAGAAGGATACTCAACCTTTCATGACAAAAGCTTGTCTTTAAAGAAAAGACACAAAGAAGTAGTGAGCAGAACTCTAAGTCTTCAAGATGGAAAGTGGATGATTTATACTAGAATTCAGTATGGGCTTAAAAATCCCTAGTTCCCAACCCTATATTGTGATCCAAGGGTAAAGGATGGATTATACTAGAATGTAGTTCAAATCTTCAGCCTTCAGATTTTTCAACCTTGCATCTTATACTTTAAGAATAACTTGACAGGTTTACCTAAGTCAATTAGGTATGGTGACCCAATTAAATAAACAGGTTGAAAAGTCCCAAAACTATTTTGCATATTATTTGAATTGTATTATGTCAAATCATAAATTCACATGTTTTTATTTGGTTTTACTATAGGTAGAATATGAAGAACAAGTGATATCTCCTTCTATAGGTGTCTAAACTCTTAACTAGAAAAACAGGGTGTGGTATCACTATGAATGTGTTCAAGAGAGAAAATGGAAAGGCTGTCTATCAGACTCATAAAAAACTGGAGTTATCTAATGCGTAGTAGAATCTTGCATTCAAAAGGCAACAGAAACACATAAAGATACAAATTTAGACACATGGCTATTAAACACAGCACATATTTTTATTCTCCAAATAAAAATTTGAAACAGGACAAACAACCACCTGTTGGTAAACCAAGTAAAAGAAGGAGGATAAGCAAGAGCAAGCAGTGTACTTGCAAGCACAACATGAGGCAAAAAAGAATTTGCTTTGCTCAAGATATTGGAAATGTCTTCAAACTTCTCAACCTCCTAAAACAAAAGAGAAATAGCAATAAATCAGCTACCTAATCACCCTTTTAAACGCATCAGAATTCACATTGATAAATCCAAATCTCTAGAAGCACTGTGATTTGGTCACACTACATCCACTATATAATATACACATGCTAGTTCAGTCATTCATTATGTGGATACCAATACCAGTTATACGACCATCTGGCAATTCCATGACAGGCGAAATCATTACAATACAGAATTGCATTAGGAGGTCAGAATTGGTCCCAAAATCTACAATTTTGTACTCCATAACAGATTCCTAATTCTTACAAGGATCAATCAGATTATACACTTTATTTGATCAACACGGGTCTCATTTACATCATCATACATTAATCAATACGGAGTATAGCTTGATCAAAGTTTATGTTCTTTCCAGTTCTCTTCTGCTTCAACCATTTAACAAAAAGTCCAATTATTTCCCTTAACCCTAATCATTATTCATTAGCCCCACCACAAACTATTCTATAGTATTGACATTGTCCTATAATACTATTCCCTAGAATTATAAATATGAAACAAGAAACAAGAAACTAGCTCAAGCCATCAAATTGGATGACCGATGTAAAAAAAACAGCTTAATTTCTTTAGAACACTACTGAATAAATTTTAAAAAAACACACTTTTTTGAAAATTTTATACTGTACTTTGAAATTATAATACAAAACCCATAAGCTCACGCCAACAGCGCATTCGTTCACAACCCAGAAACTAAAGGATATGCAATTATGTGTACATTACACAACCAAACTCTAAAGCAACATAAATCCAGATAACAATATTCCTCCTACAATTAATCCCAATATTTATATATATCCATAGAAATTATTAGTTTCCAGCCTAAACCAGACAAAAAACTTAACAAAAATTACATACAATCAAGAATAGAATCTTAAAAATTCAACTAATGATTGATAACCAAATTAAATAAGCAAACAATTATATTTAAAAAAATCAAAAGTAAACACAAACCTCAGGAACAACATTGAATTCTGATTCAAAATCTTTTGGTACACATTTAACCACCACGTTACAAGAACTCCCACCTACCAAAAAAAAAAACCCAATTCCAATTAATCACTATCATTCAAATTTTTTCAAATTTAAATTACAAATTTAAATAAGAGAGAAAGCAATTACATTTTATAATCTTGGGGTTCAGGGTAAGAGAATTTGGACCTACAAAATCAAATACAAATACATAATTAAACTACATTTTTGTTGAAAATGTAAAATTCAAAGTCGAAAAAATTAATGGGGTTTGACCTGAAAGAGAAATACTGCATTTTGAGGGGAAGAGAGAAAGAGAATTGGAAGATTGAGAGGATGAACGAGGGCATGAGAGAGATAAAGATGAGCAACGATGGCGTTGAATTTGAAGGTGGCGAAGATGGAGGAGTTGTAGATTATTATTTGCTGTGCTCATTTTTTGTTTTTTTTTTTGTTTTGATTTAATTTTCAAGGAATAAGAAGCTTCTCTTTTTGGATTTTATTTCTTAACTTTTAGGATGATCTTCGGTTTTGAGTTTTGACTGGTGTTAGAAAAGGTTGCTGCTGTCCTGCTGCTGTCTTTTATTATACGGAGTACGACTGTACGAGTACTAGGGTAGTAGGGTGGCAGGGCCGCAGCCCGCAGGGGTGTATGATTTTACGTCGCAATGCACTGCACTGCACTGCACAGCACCGCATTTTCAATCTAGTCTCAGTCTCCGTCTTAGTCACTCTCAATTAAGTATAGAGTGGTTTGGAGTTCGAATCTTATTAAGGGTCTGATCTCTTCAGATTATTTTCAGTTCAGTTCTTAATTTTTATCTCTTATAAAATATTTTGTTCAGTCAATCAGAACAGACCCTAAATATATGAAAGTACAAATTCTATTTTACTATCCTATACTCTCAGGTAAAATATGAATACTCCGTATGATTTTGGTGAATAGAGTAGTTAACATGACTAAATATTAATATTCATCCGACAAATACAAGTTTATCTTCCTAATAAACGAAATTTTGTTAATCTGGTGGTATTTCTGTAAATATATTAGAAAAGCGTGGTTATTTATTCAGTATTTTTGGTGAGCTGTCCAATTACTGTTTGGTGAGGAAATTGCATATGTACCCCTAAACTAGTACATGAAAAGACGCATATACCCCTCCACTGGTACTTGAAAAGACGATTATACCCCCAGATACCCTTTGTTTATCTAGGGGATTAACAAGGCACAACTCATATTCATCATGACTCATAAGTAGGTGGTGCATTTGAGATTATACTCGCTCAATTCTTATAGTATTACCCCTTACCTGATCATATTTTATAATTTATTTTTAGAAAAATACACATATTGCACTTTATAATTATAAGGCAAAAGCTAATGAACGGGGGCGTTTGATAAGCTAGCTAAAAGTAGAAAGATTGAATTAAAATGAACATTAATTACACCGATCGACGCGTAATTTTGTTATGCTTTCCTAAATTAATACCACTTTAGGTAGTATTTTAAATGCTTATCCAACGTCCCCGAGGCGTTAATTAGCGACATCCTAATTATAATTATATGTTTATATAAAATAATTTAGTCAATAATTTTCTTAACCAATTTTATATTTGATCAACCAATAGCTAACACTTTTATGGTTTGGATAAAAGAAAAGAAAGAAAGGGCACAAGTTCCATTATTTTGGATAAAAGAGGTTGAGGAAACAGAGGGAAGGAATCTCTAGAGTCTAGACATCAATCCTTCAAAATTAAGATAATTGGAAGGAAAATGAACTCCACTCTTCCGGCCCCCTTCCTTTTCCATCCCTTTTCATTAGGGGTGTTCAAATTCGGATACCCGGGTTTTCGGGTAGTTGTGAATTCGTCCCACGTGACCCGAATATCTCGGGTACCCGGGTTTCGGATACCCGAATTATTCGGGTCGGGGTCGGGATATAGGGTACCCAGATTTCTTTCTTTAAAAAAAAAAATTATACTTGTATTAATTTTAGGTATTTATACTTGCTGTAATTAAATTTTTTTTGTTAGGTAAACACAAATTATAACCACTGATTTCCCAATTCACAAGCATATCATCATCAAAATTAAAATAACAAAAACATAATGTAGAATCCAAAATTATACTTACAATTTGTGGGAAAATGTACAAAAAAGATCCATGGAATTAACAGCTTAAAGATTGAATCTTTGATGCGAAAAATAAACTAATAAAAGGGGTTGACAAAATTTAATGAATTTGGAAAATAAAGAGGAGAAAAAGAATTAGATCTGCCGGAGAAGCTCCGACGACGACGCATACGGCGATGAAGCCGGAGTAATCGACAGGAAGTTCACGCGGAACATCTTGAGGAGTTCGATTTGCTGGATGCTGGAGTAATCGACACATATGGCGATGGTAGCCTTGGATCGCCCCCTGATGAAGGGCCTGTTCATATTTACTTAATTTCAGTTCAGTTCAGCTCCAATCAGTTCAGTTCAGCTTCAATCAGTTCAATTCAGCTCCTAATTTCCTTCTCTCATAAAATATTCATTTCAGCTTTATTCAGTTCAATTTAGTTCAGTTCAGTTTAGTTCAGTTCAGTTCAGCTCCAATCAGTTCAGTTCAGTTCAGTTTAGTTCAGCTCGGTTCAGTAAATGTGAACAGGCCCGAAGACATTCTCTCTCCTCTCTTCTTCTTCTTCTTCTTCTTCTTCTTCTTCTTCTTCTTCTTCTTCTTCTTCTTCTTCTTCTTCTTCTCTTTCTATATTTGTGAAGGAAATCATTTAAGGAAGAAGGAAGGCAGGAAAGGAATGAGAAAGATACAAGAAGAGAGAGAGAAAGGAGGCATGGAATAAGAGATGCAATAAGAGAGGAAGAGGAGGCAGGGAATGAGAGAGATGCGGGGTGAGAGGCGTTTGAAAGAACCCTAACTAGGGTGGGCTGGGCTTAGTTTGAGGGAGGGTATTTTTTTAAAGATATCGGGTAATTGGGTGCCCGGGTATTAAAAAATGCGGCCCATGTCCCGACGCGGATAATATGCTATTTTCTCAGGTCGGAATTTCCCATCGGGTATTTATCGGGTCATCGGGAAATCGGGTTGGGTTTTTTTGAACACTTCTACTTCCCATTCCTTTTCTATCCCTTCTTTCCTTCATTTCTATCTTAGTGTAAAACTACAAAACTTATTTAGAAAATTAAATTATTATTATTATAAAAATAAAAAAATTTAATCGAAAAAATAAAAATCTATGAATTAGAAACCTGAATCTCAAAATCGAACAATAGATGACTTACGTTTTACATTATAAATCTAGTAATATGTAACATTTAAAATCTCTAAGATTTTTCAATATGCTTGGATGTTTGAATGAGATAAATGTTTTGTATGAAAGAATTAAAATGTCAGAATTGAAGTTTAATAATGAAACATTATGGAAGAATTTTATGAAACAAATAAAAATAAAAAAAAAAAAAAAAACCTAAAACAAAAGATTAAAAGGAGGGATTGATTCGGGGAACTAGGTGAGTGAATCTTTTGATGAATTTCATCAATTACAAAATGTTTCAATCATGACCTTAGTCTTTTGCAGACTTATTCACTATTATTGAGTATTTCGTCGTCCCCTTAATATTTGCTCTATTTACTATCTGAAAGTCAAAGAAAGTACTTATTTTGATATATCATGTTGATTTCATCATAATATTTTGTAGTATCATCATATTAATCCATATTTTTACTAACTTGTAGTTGAAAGTATTTAAAATCCCATTAAGCTGTAAATTGTGGTCTGGTCAACATAATTGCGAATTGTAAAATATATGGAGTAATTGGTTTTGCAGTTTGGTGCAATATGATTTGTACTCTAAATAACCCTTCTTATAGGAAAAAGAAAATCACCAAGATATTCTTTTGAAATCAAATAAAAATTGTAGTTGGATAGGAAGTGAAAAGCAAGTTGAGACGGACACATCAATAATTTAGAGATGAAGGTCGGAGATAGTGATCTTGAAAAGTTGAGATAGGACTCTAAACGATTTTTATAAAGATTTTTTAAATGGAATGAGGGTGAGTCATATGATTGTGATGTTTTCTGTTATTATATATTTTTATTACGAGTATTATATTCATTTTTTTTTTCTGTAAAACACTCCATATATTTTAAAATTACAATGTTAAGCTATCAATTTTGTTTCTTGCATTTCTAATTTTCTATTACTCTACTCCAGAATCTTAATAAAGTTAGTTTTAATCTTATCCAACATGCATTATTCTAATTTATTCCTATTTATTACTACCTATGTTTCACAAAGATGTTAACACTTACTCCCACTATCTCTTAAAGATTATATCCATTCCTTTTTGGGTAATAAACTTATGTTTTGACACATATGTCAGTGAAACGATTGCAATGTTTTTAAAATGGAGATGCATTACTACTCCGTATTATTCAGGCCTTGTTCACTTTATCTTAAATAATACTGTAATATTCAATAATATAATTTCAGTTTAATAAAATAAATGCAGTCTAGTAAATATCAGTAATAGAGAATCATCAAAGATGATTTCAATTCATCAAAAAAAAAAAAAAAAAAAAATTCACCTAAGTAGAAATACTTTCAGTTCAGTAAAATTAATTTTAATTTTCTTTAAATAATTTTCAATTCAACAAAAATAATTTCAATTTAATAAAAATAATTTTAGACCAGGAAAAATAAGTTGAAGTGAACAAACTCTTTTTTTTTTTTTTTTTTTTAATGGAATAGGGAGGGGTGATTTCATTAAATAATAATAGCCATTCGACACTTACAATCATCCCTTAAGAGATCTAAATTCTCAATACAAGAATTAAATACCCCTAAACTAATGGTATCGCTTCTGAACTGCTCTGGATAATTTTAGATGACTTTGCATTGTTCTTGACGGAGCTCCATTGATGTATAGTCGCAAAATAGATATAACTTGATTGATCATCAAGATCTGCAAATTTGCCAGACGAATCTTCGAAATCTACACCCTTATACCAACAGACGCGCAATTCCACAAATTTGCAAGACGAAACTTCTAAATTTGTATCCCTGCACACACTAAAATCAAACAAACAAACAATACTAACCCTACATGGAGGGACTGACAAAACCCTACATGGAGGGACTGACTATAATCACCATACTGATGGTGATTTTTATTAGCCAAAAACATTAAATTAAAGAAGAATTTGGGGCTTACTATCGATAAAAATCAATGACTAGGTTTGAAGAGAGAGAATAGAGAAATTTTTAGGGTTTTTGAAGAGAGAGAACCTATAATGTAAAATATTGAACAAGCTCTTAAATTAGTGTAATTATTCTTTCAAAAGAATAAATTAGTGTAATTATTGCATTTTTTTTCTTTTTATTTTTTTATTTATTTGGAGGGACGTAAAATGTACAAATGGATGAAAAATCCATTGGGCAATAAATGAATAATGGAAGTGGTATTGGATGACAGGAGTCAACACAACTCAATCACAGTTCATTTTGGAGCTTTCCATTCGTACCGTTTAAGGGACGGTCCACTTAGCTCACTTCCATGGGTCCCACTTCACCGTTTTTCTGTACACGTGTCTTCTGTCTGAGTCTATATATCCACGTGTCATGTAATAATAGGGGATAAAACACATACTTGCGACGTCGTTTTCTTCCTTTTCTTTTTCTATTGTGCCAATTTGGGAAATTCATTTTCATTCGAATGAAATACGATAGGAATAATTGGATATTCCTAGATTTTTTTTTTGAAAGAACAGATTTTATTTTTTGACGAAGACTGGTTTTGATATATTTTGACTTTTGTTTATAAAGAAAAACAAAGCCGTCTAATTTTAATTGTGAAAAAACATTACTACTATGACATTATTATGATTGTTTTACACTTTGAAAAAACGTTAAAAAAAACACTAATTTTATCATCTTAAGAAAGACATATACAACTAAAGCTTAATAGAAAATAATTACAATAAATAAGAAATTAAAAGCACTGAAAATATGAAAAGGTTGCTAACTTGTTGTATTGATTTCATTATGATGAACGGAAGATTTCTTTTCTTACTTAGACATTAAAATTGTTTATATAGCTCCGGTTAAACCATGTAATAGACGACCTTGAATCCTTGATAGAAAGAATCAAATTTATAATGGCCTTTCCCTTGGAAAGCTGGTTATATATGATGACGTATTTGTAAATCTCGAAGGAAAAATTATAAGTGGCCTTTGTTTCTAATTACTCGTATCATTTAGGTTTATTTGAATTTAGTTTTATGACGAATTATGGGGGGTAGTGAAATGAAAATTAATAAGCTAATATGTAAGTTGCTATAAATTGATGTACTTTTAATTGCATGTGATCTATGAGATAATAAGATAGAAATTAATACAAATGGAGTTAATTAAACTAATAATGATCTTGTGTCAATAATAAAGAGTGTTATATTCACGGGCAAAAAAGGTCAAGTGTTTCAAAATTTTATAAGAACATGTAAGTTTATAAATTCACAACAAAACAATACATGTCAAACACCTCTCTCCACTCCTCACAACTCACAAGCATTATCGAGCATAAACAAAATAACTACAGTATCTTCAACGAATATATTGCCTTAAAATTTATAGTTCATGTCACAACCTTACAATTTAACATGAAAACTTTGATAACTTGAAATAAAATTATCCGATCTAAAGGTGAATTAAATTAAGCATATAATTTAAAAAGATGAATTGATCTGATTACCCTAATTTTGTTTTCAATAAAAACACTTATTGATTACATGTAGCTCTACATATTTCATCTATATATCCTTGTCAGATTCACAACCTTTATTTTAGGTCAAAACAAATAAAAATTTACTCTCATATAATTTTATCGATGGTTCTCTCCACATTTTTTTTTGGTGAAATGGTTCTCTCCACATTTTAAAATTGCATAATATTTGACTCTATTCATATAAATAGTGCAAAAAAGCAATTTATCTATCAATAGCCTTTATATGACAAAAGAGTATTCTAGAACTATCTAATAATGATAGGAGTAGAAAATTACTAAATCAATATAAAATCTAAGCAATTTCTTAACCCAAAAAAGAGGAAGTTCGAGTAAAACTCGGACTAATTAACCTTTACCCCTATAAAAACGGAGTTTCACTTGTAAAAACTATCTTCTAATGTTTTTCTTTCCTCTCACCATTCGAAAAATAAAAATCAAAATAAAAGGTTGAATGTTATTCACCTCATTATCAACATCACTAATTAATTCAAATAATTTTTATCAAAAAGAAAATCATTAATTTATAATAAACACAAATTCTTTTTTTTTTTCTTCAATAATAAAAAGAAAAAAACAAACACAAAATTTCACAATTATACAAAAATGCAAATTGCAACAAAAAGAAGAGGGAGAAAAGGTGGGGGCATAAATAAATTGCTAAATTATTTACTTTAACGAATTCATTCATTCATCCCAAAATTATTTCCTCAATATTCATTGATTCTCTCTCCTCCTTCGTTCTCCCAACGGTTGATTTTTCCCCAATTCAATTCCAATCTCAATTAATTTCTCTCCTCAATTAGGGTTTCTCAAATTCGTCGGAGAATTTCAATTGATTACAAGTGGAAACCGAATTAACCGGAAGATCGCCGGCAGAGGTGATGACTTTTGTCGGCAATGATGACAACAACGACGTCATCGCAGTACCGGAGCTAACAACGTTAAGAGTCTCCGACAAGGATGAGTTTTACGTTAATCTAGTTCAGTACGAGGAGGAAGAAGAAGAGGGTGATTCAATGGTGGAGGATCATTGTTTGTCGGAACCTTCAACACCCAGAATACGATGTTGTTTCATCTGTAAATGGATTAAATTTTTCTTATTGTTCGTTTTTTTGGGTGGTCTTGCTCTTGTTGTTTTCAAATGGCTTGGACCTTTTGCAATGGATAAGGTATTCAATTTTTCTTTGATTTTTTCCTCTGATTTTTGGTTTTTTATTTCATATGTCAAATTGGGTATTTTTTATTAGATAATTGGAATTCTGTGTAAGAATTTGCTTACAATTTGGGGAAATTGATCATAAATTATACATATTATAATTGTATTTGTTGTTATTTGATTCGATTTGTTGCTAAATTTGTCAGCTCAACAGAAGATTTAGTTGATTTACTTTTTTTCTTTGCCCCTTTTTCTTATAGATAAGATTTTCATCTCTGGGAATTCTGGGTGTAATTTTTATAATTTTTTATGTGCTTAGGATTATTATATTGTTCCGTACTTTCATATGTGGTATGATTATTGTTGCAATCATATTAATTATATCCGTACTTTGGAGTTTTGTTCTTTAATTGTTGGGAAAAAACAACACGAATCCGAGTTTATGAGGTCTATATGTACACAAACTTACCCTTAGTGGCATAGTCAGCTCAATCATATTAGAGAGGCGGTTTCGAAAGTAATGGATGAACAAAAGAGGAGGATTTATATTGGGTAGTGTTGCTATTTAGTCTCACGCTAGTGTATGACTGACTATTCATAACTTTTTGATCTGTAAACTGAAGAACATGAAACAAGATGATGAATTGATTTTGGGGAGAGGTTCTAGAAGTATAGAACTGGAAAGGAGATTCAGACTAGGACTTGTACGAAAGGAATAATAATTACGTGCAAGTTAAATACATAGATAGAAGCCTAGCACCATTGCTGCAATATTTTGTTCCATGATCACATTGATGAATTGTCAATTTTTATTAGCAAGTGAAGTGTCGGGGCTTGCAGTTGGGGAAGTAAGTAGTTGATAAGATACAAGATACATACTCAAGGCTAAAGGGGGAAGGCATAATCTCCACAAGTTGGATAAATAAGAACTTGATGGAACAAGAAGGGCTCCTTTCATATTCTTCAGCTATAGTCTTCTTTTTTTTTCTTTTTTTTTTTTTTTTTTTTTTTTTTAAATTAGGAATCTCTTGTATATGTATTGAACATTTACAATAATTGCAAAAACTTGGTGATAAGAAATAAAAAAAAAATGTTACAGTTAGGAAAAGCCTTGGTGACATTCTTTTTCCTAGTAGCATGACAACATGTTCTCGATCATTGATGTGGAAATTACTGTACATCCTTATTGTTTGAGTTCTTGCATCTTATGTTCTCACAAAGATAAATATTTTCTTTCTGCAGGGAATAATTCCTATTCTAAACTGGGAGAGAACTTCATTCAGTACCCCTGTTCTGGCACTTATAATCTTTACTTCTGTAGCATTGTTTCCTACCATTCTCTTGCCATCATCTCCTTCCATGTGGGTGGCTGGGATGACTTTTGGTTATGTATACGGCTTCCTATTAATTATGCCAGCTGTGTTCATTGGTGTTTCTCTGCCGTACCTTATTGGTTCCCTCTTCTACCACAAAATCCAAGTAAGTGTTGGCTGTAACATTGGTTATAAATCCAAAATATACCTAAAAATAGAATTTTTCTTGTTCACTTGTATGTCATTTGCTAATGCTTTCGCATGCTTGAACAGAATTGGATGGAAAAGTATCCAAAGAGAGCTTCTATCATAAGACTAGCTGGTGAAGGAGAATGGCTTGATCAATTTCGTGCTGTGTCGTTGATAAGAATTTCTCCCTTTCCCTACATCATATACAATTACTGTGCTGTAGCAACAAATGTCAAATATGGGCCTTATATTTTGGGGTCAGTACTGGGAATGGTGCCTGATGTTTTGGTTGCACTCTACACGTAAGTTATTTCTGTGGCTGTCTAGGAATGTTGCTTTGTTTTTGTTATATAAAGAGGTCCTTTTTCTTGGAAATCAATCGTCCATTTGTTCCACTGTATTATGTTCTTGTATGCTGTTTCATCTCCATGAATTATGTCATTTTGTATCTTTGTTTGCAGGACTTCTAATCTTCTATCTATTTGTTTCAGGTTACTGGATTTTCAAATAAATGAATCTATAGAAATATTGTAAACCTTTGTGCATTATTCCAAGAGAGTTAAGAGACACAAATTGAGTACCCCCCCCCCCCCCCCCCTCTCTTCTTTTTCCCTTTTTTTTAGTAACCTTAGCTGACATCATGACACTTGCTCCAGTTGCTAACAGATCCAACACTTTTATAACTAGCTAGCATACTTAACATTGGAGAGCAATGCCTAAATTTAATAAATTAGGCTAATTACTCCCCCCAAGCCTCAAGATAAGTGGAAAGATTTTTAAGGCTTATATCAATTTTGGCTGGTCTCTTGTGGTTTCTTCACAAGAACTGTTTGACCGTCAAAATTTAAGGAACTAATTCTTCCAAAACATGATGTTTTTTAATTATTTATCACCTTGCAAACTTTCCCTAGAATAGCTTCCTGCATTATTTAGATTTTGATAATGATTTCATGGTAGCAAGTCAGAAAATTTGGGGAAATAACAATGCCTCTGCTGTCACAGTTTAGGGAGGTCATGATGTAGGCAGCCTTACTAGTAATTATTTTAGACCACTAGATTGTGGTTAAACTCATATGAATAGAAGTGCAAATTAATGGCTTCCTAATGTGAGTAATCTTTCTCAACGGATTTGATTGGAGTAACTGTTATTGCGTAAAAGGCATAAAGTATGTTTGGGATGTTATACTGTATACAAGGGAAAGTCAATCCTCAAGTTATTCATTAAAAAAAAAAGGGCATGGTTGATCTTACTCACATCTGGCTTTTTGACTGATGTCTCCCGATGAATTTGATTAGTAGTATAGCAGCTTGTGAGCGAGATGCTTGTAGTATTTAAGACATAACTTGCAATTTATTGACTACTATATTGTGTCAAGTTGCTATAAAGATGATTTGACCATACACATGAGTAAGATTATTTTCAAGGTGTTACTTTTCCCTGACTTTAAGGGGGTAAGAGGTGAGTGGGGGTGTACTTTAGGAGGAACACATTGATTATCTAGGTGCTTGTAGTCATGTGTTTAGGTGCATAAACAATATGTTATGCTTGCTCTTTTCTAGGTGCATTTCTCTTTTTAAAGGAAGATTGCTGGGTATTTCAGAGACGTGTTTAGCACATGTGTTGTGTATTTTTTTTTTTTTTTTTTTTTTTTTTTGGTGAAAGCATATGTGTTGTTGGCAACACTTGTATAGAGTCATTTTTCATATCTTTTGAACAAGTCTCTAGAGGACAGTAGATTTTTCAAACTCTACTCCATGTCCACATGATCTGATTGAGATATTGTTGGTGATCTTTATCCTTTAAGGGTGGCCAGCTATGTGGCCTTTCAAGTCCATGAGCGTACTTTTTATCGTAAGGCTGTCATGAATTCACCATTCTCTTTTGTGGGCTCAGCATATGCTTATTGCGGGCTTAGACATTGTTGCATATATGTACTTCAGTGAATAGCAATCATGTGGATATAAATCGTATAATAGCTTGCAAGACTGTTCAAGGCTGGAATTTGAGGATTTAAGATCATGTAAGTCTAGAAAAAGCTAGTGGTTAAACGTGCACAGTAAAAGATAAAAGAAACAAACAAGTAAATGTGGTGTAAAATCCTTAAGAGCGACTCATCTGTCTGTAATAGGTTTAACATCCGTATAATTAATGCTCAAGAATAACCAGTCTTCCAGTGAGAGAATTATAAGATTCAGCTTTTACCTGTTTGTTAAAGAGGACTACTATGAAGATGGGTCCGTTAATTAACATTTTGATGAAAAGCTTGAAGGAGAGATAGAAAGTTAGAGGTGGAGAGATGATAATAATTTATATCAAGCATAGTGAAGGAAAATGTGAAGTTCTTATCAGATTGATAGAAAGAACTAACCTAGAGGATTTTGAAACTGATAAGGTAGGTTCTAATTTTACAGCCTTTCGACTCCCTGCTAATCTAGCTTTGCTGATGAGCATATTGGTGATTGATTGGTGAATGTCATCTTAAGCCTTTTTTGACCTTCTGTTTTTCTTTGTCGTCCTGAATCCTCTTTTCTTTATTGTTATTATATATTCCAGGTCAGTTCATGCACAAGTAGCAGAATGAGACTAATTAGAATTGTATTTCTTTCTGTTTTTGCAGTGGTATCTTGATCAAGACATTGGCAGATGCATCTGACACAAAGCATTCACTCTCAGCACAAGAAATTATTATGAACGTTGTTGGGTTTGCTGCTACAGTTGCTACCACAATCATCTGCACGATTCTTGCAAAGAAACGGCTCAAGACAATGCCAATTGAAGATGAGCCGCTTCTGCAGTAATTAACTTATTCTAACAAAGGGTTTGAGAGATCCATGTGCCAGCATTTAATTGGTATTGTACAGTCGAGGGAGATTTGATTCTGGAGGATGACATACAGAGGAGGGAGTCACGAAAGAGAAGACTCTGAACAACATAGTTGACCAACTACACTATCTGTTATAAATTCTTTTGCCGGAGATGGTATATTTTGTTGTTCTGCCAGTGTCTTTGTGTTCAATTTTTTATCTTCATATGCTGCACCTCAAAGACTAATATTGTACATAACAGCACCTCTCTGCTGTAGAGTTGCAGCATGTTGATCATGTTTGTTCTATCTTCTGTATCAACCACTCCTTATCAATTCTATATATTTTTATCACGTGTCCAAGGTTTGAAGCTCATCTTTGTATGCAGCTGCTCATATGTTGTTAAATATAAATATTACTATCGAAAGAAGGTATATATAAAATACAAGTTTTCCGAGAAACTACGACAGTGATGTTCATTATGAATTTATGACTATGGCTGTATGATAAGACTCTGGTTACTTTATGATTTGTTGGTTAGCCTTTTAAGCAACTTGTATGACTTTTTCATAATGTAGGTTGCATCACATTCATGAGTTGCGGTGTGATTAGAGTCACTGACCGACTTAAACCTGGATTTCGATCCAAAGATGGTGGGGATGGGAGGCAGTTTATATAATCCAAGTGTAGCTTGATGTGCTTATATTGGTAAAACAAACACTATATAATGGTAACAATTATAATTCTGGGTTACATAATTTGTATTTGTTGTATGGTACAAATGAACATTTCCCATGTTGCAGGTTTTGCAATGACATGTCAAAGGCAGATCATGCGCTGCTTAGCCTTATATATTTGTATCCGTTTGTGGCAGCAGCAAAGCTATAGAAGAGATTCTGCAACAGGTAAAAAAAAACAAGGGGATATCAACATATTATTGACCCACCAAATATTATTGACGTACTTGAGCTTAGAAATGAGATTTAAGCAGTCAGATTCAAGCAGAAGTTGCAAACCCTACTGTTCTTTCATTTGTTTTCATGATGCTCGAATGGGTCGGATCACGAACCATTATCATCACTTGGGAAATCCAAACCCGAACCTAAGCAAGCATGTCATTCATCAGACACAACATGCTCTAACGTTGAATTATAAAGAAAAAAAAGCTCCAACTACACAACTTTTCAGTTCTATCCGTTGCAAAGTGATTTGGTAATGTCTAGTTTTCTTGAGTTGTTGATGTTGGGAAACGTTTTCCATAGTAAAATGGTTGAATATGTATTCCTAGCTTCCTACGCCTTTTAAAATCTTTTGTTTAAAGGAGGAACGACCCCTTTTATTTTATTTTTATATACAAACGACCCCTTTTACAATGTACTACAGTTGATAAAATTATTGTTATCATCTTGTTATATGAAATGTCAAACACAATATAACGGCAGAAAATATACAATATAGGCTTTCACAGTGTATGAATATAAAACTTTTAGTGCTTGATGGCCTTGGTCAGACCCGTAATATCTGATATTTATGTAGCAGAAAGACTTGCGTGGACCTGGTTCACAATAATATTATTGTGGACCAGAGGTTATACACACGCAGCTGACATTATATTGAACATAGTGACCCTCATTTTTGACATAGTAACCTTATTTTTAGCATAGTAACTTTATCAAAACTAGTATAACGCTTAATATTATTGTGAAGTTGAAGTACGACGTATGACCCTAATTTTAACATAGTGATCTTTATTATTTATATTGACCACTATATAAAATATTTCATTGAAAAAATTAACCTATTATATTGTATATATTATTAAAATGACTTTTATTTCAACATAGTGACCTTAATTATTAATATAGTGACCTTTTTTTTTTTTATTAATAAAACAACCATAGTTTCTCTAATGTTAGTGGTCCACAATAAATTAGTGTGAACCAGGTCCATTTAAGAATTTGTATTTATCTAGTCGGACGTACTATTGTAATTCAAAAGTGTTATGGATTATTGTCGGAGATGGCCCAGAGATGTAAATGAGTCGAATTGAGTCGAGTTGGTTGAATAAGTATTGTTCCATTTTCTATATTCATTTAACTTATGCAAACTTAAGGAAGAACATGGCTTGCGCAAATTCTATGCTATCCCTGGAGTACCGTGTGTACGGTACTCCAGGTTTATAAAATTTATGTTATTTTAATATGAACTTCTTGTTATTTCAATTTATATATATGTTATTTTAAAATAAATATATGTTATTTTATATTTGCATGTTGTTTTTTTTTTCAACACTGATCCTTTCGCTGTACTCCAAATTATAAAATTCATGTTATTTTGATGTGAACCTCTTATTATTTAAATTTATATATATGTTATTTTTTAAATAAGTACTTCCTCCGTTCTTTTTTACTTGACCCGCTTTGACTTTTACACTATTCACGACCCCTCCTTTGACCGTCTTTTGTGAATAATATGTAATGAAAAACATATTCATGTAGCATCTTTTTGAATTTGTCTCAATAAGTACTATAATAATATGTAAATTTTACAATTTTTACTTATGGAGAATTAAAGTTATTGATTGTTAAAGTTTTGCATTGGCAATCCTGATAAAAGAAACAGGTCAAGTAAAAAAGAACAGAGGAAGTACATGTTATTTTAATAAATGCATGTTTTTTTTATTATTATTTATTTATTTATTTTATTTATAAATGATGTTAAAGTAAATAAGTGAATAACATATTATTTTAGCAAAATAACACAAGGTTTTAAGCAAAATAACATAAGACTTAGGGCCTGTTCACATTTACTGAACTAAGCTGAACTGAACTGAACTGATTAGAGATGAACTGAAATGAACTGAACTGATTGGAGCTGAACTGAACTGAATTGAGCTGAAATTAATATTATATGAGAGAGAGAAATTAAGAGCTGAAACTGAACTGAACTGATTGGAGCTGAACTGAACTGATTGGAGCTGAACTGAACTGAAATTAAGTAAATGTGAACAGACCCTTAGGCAAAATAATTTAAGTATATTGAACATGGAATATTGGAGTACCGTGATCCAGGAGTATATAATACTAATTGCATAGCTTGTGCTGTCAACCAATTGTTCAAGCATGATTCATTGAATATTTGACTTTCATCATTTCAAACTAGTTGACACATTTCTTTTATCATATTTGTCCATACAAAAATACAAATGAAAAATACCTTTAATAATACTATTGTAAAAATACAAAAAATTAAATTTTAACCAGGTATACAATGAAACGAATCTAACAAGATCCACACAACTATGTTTTCTCACATTTAAAAATCACAAATGTTAATCAAAATAAAGTTTATAAATAGTGTCAAAAGTCAAAATGTATCAACTATTTAAAACAAAAGAATTAGTATTCATTAACAAGTTTTGCGCTTTTATACTTGACATTACAAAGTCAAGTGTAAAATTTGATAAGCCGAATACTCTTGATCAATCATTGCTTCGAGTAGGCTAACCAAAGACATATTTCTTGGCAGAAAAAGTGAGCTCCTACAGTAACATGGTGTTCTGGTTTTCGACTGACCCTTCCCCCTGTTAGACCACCCGAAGGATGAATTAGGTTGATCCTATCAAAAGGGTTAGCCTACTTTCTTTTACATTTTTGGTTTTAATTTCTTTTGTAACAACTACTTTTAACACACAATAACTTAAGTCACAAGCCGATTCAAACCGTAAATACAAATTATTGATCAAACTAGCCAAATAGTACAACCGTCAACTAAATGACAATTGTCACTTGAGGTAAATGGGATTCATAAACTCAATTCTAAATTATGTGTATCACCTCAAAACTTATTAACCCAACTAAATAGCTTTGCTCTTACTTCAGACGTACGTAATATTGTATTTATTATTACGCGTAAGCCTTAACTCATAATCGTCAAAACAGCAATACGTTAGTTTTCAAGATGACCTACACAATTTATGTCATAGTCGTACAGTAACGAAGAAACTTCCTGGCTTTATAAGTTTATAGCAAAACTGAAAATAATTAAAAAGGAAATAGAACGAGCATATAATAAAATAAATTGAGAAATGATTAGGGTATGTGAAATCAGAATCATCCAAACCAAGTCAGCGACAAATACAAGCATAAAATCTCACTCTTTTAAAAATGATTAAATTAATCAAAGTCAGTTGAGCACATTTTAGGTGATTAGGAAGATACCCTTGTTGAATTAGAGTGGATCTGAGGAAGAACATTGACTGACTTTTATTTTTCCTTAAAAATATTTATTGATAAAATTCATTACATGTCCTCTTAGATGGTCCTAAAACAAAATTGATATAACTAAGCTAAGAGTAATAATTACAATAAACATAAATGAAGATAATTATTAATGAAAGTTTTTTTTTAAAAAAAAAAATTAATGAAAGTTTTTCATTAATTTTTGTGTTGTACTCCGTATTTATAGATAATTTTGGACAAAAAGAATGTCATTTAGTTTAATAATGATTATAGATAGAACTATAGAAGCTAAGATTAAGAGACTTGTATATATTGAGTAATCAATACGTACTACAATAAAAATTTGGTTTATTGATTGAAGTTAACTAAGCTTCAATTGTACTTTTTATATACGAACTCTGTAGTATATAAATATTTGATAAAGAATTGTGATAATGATTTTTATTGTACATGTATTTGATTAACAGTAAAATCAATAGAATCTAAAAGTCCTATGTGTTAGAAATGGACTAATCAATTCAAGTAATTCTATTATTTAGGGTCTGTTCATATTTACTTAATTTCAGTTCAGTTCAACTCCAATAAGTTCAATTTAGTTAAGTTCAGCTCCAATCAGTTCAGTTCAGCTCCTAATTTCCCTTTCTTATAAAATATTCATTTCAGCTCAATTCAGTTCAGTTCAGTTCAGCTCCAATCAGTTCAGTTCAGCTCCAATCAATTCAGTTTAGTTCAGCTCAGCTCAGTTCAGTAAATGTGAACAGGCCCTTAGTTTAATAAACTATTGAGAAAACTTTGCCTAACTAGTAAGGATTGTTAGGTCTAATATTGATCTAAAAAACTTACTAGTATCAGGCATAGATTTTTTTTTTTTTTTTTTTTTTTTTTTTGAAAATTTCTTGACATGCATTTTAATAAAACGCCAAGTGTATGCAAGCACCACTTTTTCTTCCCTCTTGGCAAATATAATGGTTTATATTGTAGTTATTTAAATTTTCCTGAGGACGTGAGTGTTAAATATATTGTAGATATATTATGTGATTGTATATTAGTTAAGTGTATTTATCCTTCCCTATTTTATAGCCTACAGTTATGTAAACACTGATGTATATATTGCTATCGAATGAATGGGAAAAGGTAACCAAAATATTCTTTCATGGTATCAGTGTCTAGGGTTTCTTTGCTTCCGCTGCCCTAGTCTTCGTCTTCCTGTCCACGCCCTCTCTTCCTCTTCTTTTCATTCTTCTCTTTCTCTTCCCCTGCTATGGCAGAGAACAAATCTTCCTATAAAACAACAAAATACAAAGTTTCAAATAAAACAACTATGGGCATGTTTTGATTGACTGAACTGAACTAACTGAATTGAACTTAACTTATTAGAGCTGAAATGAATTGAACTAAACTGAACTGAATATTTTATGAGAGTCGAAATTAAGATAAAAACTAAACTTATTAGAGCTGAACTAAACTTAACTTATTGGAACTGAACTGAACTGAAAATAAGCTGAAGAAAATAGGACCCATGTCTTTGTCTCACCTTTGATAAACCTAGAAATATAATCAAATCTACCATCCTAGAAAAGTAAAAGGAGTAAAAATTAATCAAGAAAATCACTGTTTTTAGATCAAAAGAGCAATTCAACCTAAACAAAAGAGCCATAAAAGTTTTTTTTTTCTCGTTCAAAATACTACAGTACATCCGTTTCATATTATTTGCAACGATTTGACATAAAATAGAGGAAAAATATCTAATCATTGCAAATAATATAAATAATACATCTTCTTCGCTACATTTCACAGTCACAATTTACAAATCTCACAATGAATAAAAGTGGTTGGTGGTGAAGCAGTTAATGTGACAGTGAGTTACCCAGTTCCTATCAAAATATAAATGCGTGTGGCATGGTTGTTGCCAATATTGTTCCCATTTAAATAAATCCTACTCTTATCTTCCTCACTCACTCACTAAAATAACTATGAAAGTGAGCAAAAGCACCAAATTTTACAGCTCGACTCTTTTCTTTCTTTATTATTACTACTGTACTTAATTTTCACAGTAATCTAGAGAGAGAAAGTGACAGAATAAGAGAGAGAAACTGTGGAGGGCACGTGGGCATTCATCAGCTTGTGGCCACCATTGTTGTATTTCTGAGCTTTTTATGCTTCACTTCACTTTCCAGCCATTTCTCACACAAATCCCATTTTTTGTTATTAATAAAGCTCCAATCTTTTTTGTTATTACCCTAATTTAAGTTCAATCTTTGCAGACGAACCTAGTAGATAAATTCTTGGTTCATGTAACCGACCCGATTCGACCCCACTAAACAAAATTAAGCCTAATACCCAATTTGTGTATCTCATTAATGTACCCACTCAGGTACACATTAATGTGAAGTTGCTGTTGTTGCTGTTAATTACTTATGATATTAGGACCACCTTCAAATTGACTAGTAAATACCCTTTTCTTTATTGAAAGAAAGAATGTCAGTATTTGTTATGTTGCTATTATATGGTTGTCATATTTGTCTTGCTCTTTCTTTTTGCAGATTCCTAATATCCCAGAAATTTAATTATTTTTTTCTAGGTTAATTTGATGATTAGCTAGTATAATGTGGATTAGAGGAGCTGGGTTTTGTGTATGTTTAGCATTGTGAGCATGAGAAAATTCCAGAAGCAGAAATTTAAACCTGTTCTTGTGTTACTGTTTTTCTTGTTTCTGGAATTTGTTTTTGTTTGCCCAGCTACTGAGAAAGAGAAGCAGATTTTGCTGCAGTTTAAGGGCAATGTGTCAATTGACCCACTTAATGTGTTAAGTTCTTGGGTTGCTGCGGCCGATCCGTGCAGAAATTATACTGGTATTGTTTGTGATGCTAACCAAAATGTTGCTAGAATTGTATTGTGGAATACTAGCCTTTCTGGGGTTTTGGCACCTGCATTATCTGGGTTGCCATCGCTTCGGTCAATCACTTTGTTTGGCAACAAGTTTACTGGGAATATCCCGGAAGAATATGGAAGTATTAAGTCATTGTGGAAGTTGAATTTGAGTTCCAATGCTCTATCTGGGCCAATCCCAGAATTTATTGGGAAATTGGAGAATATGAGGTTTTTGGATTTGTCTAAAAATGGGTTTTCAGGGGAAATTCCACCCAATTTGTTTGCAAATTGTGAGAAAATGAAGTTTATTTCTTTATCTAGCAACAATCTCACTGGTTCAATTCCTGAATCTGTGATCAATTGCACAAGTCTTTTGGGTTTGGATGTTTCTTACAATGTTCTTGGTGGTAGTGTATCTTCTCGTATTTGCAAGTTGCCTAGTTTGTCTTTCTTGTCATTGAGGAGAAATTTGTTTGCTGGGAGTGTTAAAGGGAAGCTAACAGGATGCAACAGCTTAGAGTTTTTGGATCTAAGTAGCAATATGTTCAATGGGGAGGCGCCTTTTGATCGTTTAGGATTGGTGAATATGACTTATTTCAATGTTTCTCATAATGGATTCCAAGGGCAAATTCCGAATACAATTACATGCAGCCAAAGGATGAGGTATTTTGATGCTTCATGGAACAATTTGGGTGGGGTGATTCCTTTATGGATCACTAGCTGTGCAAATCTTAAAAATTTGGACTTGGAGAGCAATAGGCTAACTGGGAATATCCCAAAGGGTATTGGGACTTTGAAGACCCTTTCAAGCTTAAGGTTGGGGAATAACTCGATAGACGGGACAATCCCTGGAGAGATTGGAGATATTGAGCTATTGCAAGTTCTCAATTTACACAACCTCAATCTTCATGGTCCAATTCCTGATGAACTGGCTCGTTGTCGATTTCTCCTTGAGCTGTGAGTCGCCTTATTACAAGTATTCACAACTGCTTTATCGTTTTAACTTAAGCTTTGTTTTGATTTGAACATGAAAGTTTAAACATATTCTATGATGTTTTGCTCCTGCAGGGATGTTTCTGGCAATGTATTAGAAGGTGAAATA
Source organism: Chenopodium album (assembly GCF_948465745.1). NCBI lineage: Eukaryota > Viridiplantae > Streptophyta > Magnoliopsida > Caryophyllales > Amaranthaceae > Chenopodium > Chenopodium album. The sequence goes on along the minus strand of NC_137853.1, from coordinate 8,748,793 downwards.
CCTCAAACCATATATAACATGACATACCTTTTAATTCTCGACCTTCATAGGAACAAACTCAGGGGTAACATCCCGACAAATATTGGAGACCTCTCAGGGATAAAGTATCTTGATCTTTCGGAAAATTTACTATCTGGATCAATCCCTACTTCACTAGGGAATTTAGGAAAGCTAACCCATTTTAATGTTTCATATAATTCTCTCTCTGGGGAAATACCTCAACTTTTGACCATCACAAACTTCGGGTATACATCATTTTTTCATAACCCTCGGCTATGTGGCCATCCTCTGGACAGCTGCTCAGGGGCAATGTCTAAAAGGGCAAAGGCACTAACAGTTTCTGCCATTGTTGCAATTGTTGCTGCTGCTCTTATTCTTTTTGGGGTTTGCATAGTTACCATATTAAATAAAGGGGCACGCAAGAGTAGGGAAGAAGTGGAGACCATGGTCTTAGAAAGCACTCCTCTGGCTTCCACTGAAACAAATATCATCATTGGGAAGTTAGTTTTGTTCAGCAAAAGTTTGCCGTCCAAATATGAAGATTGGGAAGCTGGTACCCGAGCTTTGCTTGACAAAGAGCGTCTTGTTGGTGGAGGGTCCCTAGGTACAGTCTACAGGACCAGTTTTGAAGGTGGGATCTCGATAGCTGTGAAGAAGCTCGAGACTTTGGGAAGGATCAAAAGTCAAGATGAATTTGAGCAAGAAATTGGTAAATTAGGAAATATTCAGCATCCTAATTTGGCAACATTTCAAGGTTATTACTGGTCTTCAACAATGCAGCTGATTCTTTCAGAGTTTATAACTAATGGTAACCTGTACGAAAATCTGCATGGCATAAACCTTGCTAGCTCCAGTAGTCGTGGTGGTTATAGCGAATTGTATTGGGGACGAAGATTTCAGATTGCCCTGGGAACTGCTAGAGCACTCGCTTATCTTCATCATGATTGTAGACCCCCAATTCTTCATCTTAACATAAAGTCCACAAATATTCTCTTGGATGAAAATTACGAGCCCAGGTTATCTGATTATGGGTTGTCAAAGCTGCTTCCTATGTTTGATAATTATGGCCTGACAAAGTATCACAATGCAGTTGGGTATATTGCTCCTGAGTTAGCTCAAACTTCAAAAGGAAGTGACAAGTGTGATGTATATAGCTATGGGGTTGTGTTGCTGGAGCTGGTCACAGGGAGGAAGCCTGTGGAGAGCCCTTCATCAAGCGAGATTGTTGTTTTGTGCGATTATGTAAGAGAACTGTTGGAGAGAGGATCAGCATCCGATTGCTTTGACAGAAGGTTGAGGAATTTTGCTGAAGATGAGCTGATTCAAGTTATGAAACTGGGGCTTTATTGTACTTCTCAGGTTCCTTCCAAGAGACCTAGTATGGCTGAAGTTGTCCAATTCCTTGAGTCAATTAGGAATCACAATACTTGAAATTGAAAAAGGGTGGTTTTTTTTTTTTTTTTTTTTTTTTTTTTTTTTTTTTTTTTTTTTTAATTTGGGATCTTTTGTGTATGTTCATTGTGCAGTGAAGCAATGTAGTTTAGCGGAGAGGGAAGTTGAGATACTTTCCGAAGGAACAGGTAGGGCGTCAGGGGAAACAGCAGTGATTCTTTTGTATTCTTTTTCTTTGTTTTCAATCTCTCCCATTGTTGTACACACCCTATATTCTGAAATAAATTCATTGATTTTTTGTATATCCCATACAATCCGTTTGCCTCTGCTCGAATTTAAAATCTGGCCTCTGTTCGAATATAAAATTTGACCATGAAAGCATTAGTTACAGCATTATCTAACTCAGAAGGCACCATCAGGTCAGAGAACCACCATCTCAGACATCACACATGCCGGACTTCTTTCATTTTCGGTACTGAAGTAATCTTTCAGAATTATTTTCTTTCATCTACAACAGATATCCAGATGCCAGTACTAGGAAGTAGGAATTAAACAAACTAATCTGCAACTGCAATTTCATTTTCTTTTCAGGAGCTTATCCTAACAATATAATTTCTTTTTGAACTAGACTATACACTTAAAATATAATAAATGAATAGCAATTTAACTACGAGATTTACAAGTTTCCATGATTCTTTGTATTCTGCCCATAACTACAGGAATATCCTTTTCGCCTAAAGTTGCAAAGCAGCATTGAAACCATCCAGGCTCTATGCAATGGCATGAAGATCCAGGAATTACGTTGATCTTGGCTACATTCAACAACTTATCCCAAAGCTCAAGTTCTCCTTTCTCACTGTAAGACCGAATTAATCCACTCATATCAGCCCAACAACAGAAACCTCCGCTGCTTTTTGTGGATTCAATGCCCAATTCTTTCAGCCCTGACACAAATTTCATACATAATCTCTGTAGTCTCTCTCTATTAGTCTGTATCAATGTCTGGATGAATCTTGTATCAGAAAGCATTGAGAATAGCAATCGTTGGATTATAGATGATAATGGAGAAAACCGCACCATTTTTGTGGCAGCAGCCAAAAGGTTTTGATTAAAAGAATAAATTACTCCTGCTCTAAAACTGTAAAGAGAAAGATCTTCTGATAGACTGTAGACTACATGAACCCTGTTGCGCTCAAGATCTTCTGATTCGATCATTTCAGCCATGCTGATGAATTCTTCTCCGCCATGAGTAGACCCCACAAAAATTTCATTGGATATTATGTGGATGTTTTTCTCTGTAGCAAAATCTATAAGATTATAGAGTGCTTCTCTGCCAAGCAGATTGCCAACAGAATTTGAAGGATTTGAAATGATCACCCCACGAACTTTCATACCACGCTTCTTTGCCTGGTGGAAAGCACGATCAAGGGCTGTAATGCTTGGATTGAAATTGTCAGCACTGCGGCAAGGAACAGGAATAATCTCAACCCCAGTTCGCCATTTTATATCCCTGTCAAACCTGCAGGCATTTCAGTCAAATTTCTCTGAAATTTCGACATGCACAAACTTGAAGAAAAAAGAGGGTTTGGAGTACTGACTACTGAGAAGGAAAGCATAATACCCAGGATAGTATGGGGAAGGAACAAGAAATGCATTTCCAGGATCTGCCAAGCAGAAGCAAAGGATCTCAATCGCTGAGGCTGCACCGGCTGTCAAGACTATTTGGGACGGATTAAAATGAACCCTTCTTTCTGTGATTTCAGACATGAATCCAGCTATTGCCTGTTATGATATATTAACTCACAAGTAAGCAATGTAAGCTTAAGAGAACTGTAATTCAAAGCATGCTGAGCAGTAGTGTCAGTGGTTCATGTCAAACATGTTTTGCTCCAAAAGTAGGCTGATTTCATTGCTAGTTCAATTGCAAGAGAGTTAGATATCTAGAACTGGTGAGCTATATAAGTAACACCTTTCCCAGTGAAGATTAAGGTTGCCAAAAGGCCACTCATTCAATTCGATGTCTAGTAGTAGTGTGCATGATATATCTGGAACAATGCCCAATAGCATAATGCACCAATTGGCAAAGATGAAAATTTTGAATACATATGCAGTAATTTGATTAACACAGACTTTTTGAGAAATGTTCTAATCACTACCATACAAACACAATCTGCTAACTTCTTCGAAATGCATATAGCGCTATGGGATCCCGAACAATAATCTGAATAGTGTCTTGGAATTTCGTATTTAGGGGTGAAATCTGCGTAGTCTCAGTTCTTAGACCCATTAGGCATTAGCAATTCATAATTGTGATTAGGATAATGACTAAGTGAAGGAAATAGAACCATGAAAACAAAATCAGAAAAAGCTCAGCAAAAAAATTCTTTTTTAACTATAATTGGCATAATATTGTAATCAATCATAAGCAAATGCAGATTGTCCTTTTTTAAGAAGCTGAAAAGTTAGAAATCATTTCATAAACTAGGTTGAAAACTAGTAAAGTATACCATTTTTAATTTCATGATTCCATCAAAAGGTTGGTCTGTTGCAGTCCCACTTATACTCATTTCTTCTGCTCCACCGCAGTACTCATTTTTTGTACTTAAAATTATTGAATTCCCCCCATTTTCCACCATCCATTCTCTCACCAAATCTACACATACCTGCAACATTATAATAAAACATCATAATTAATCTCCATTAACTCAAAAACACTTTCCGCGTGCACCTATAAACTATGTACGATCCAAATGAGCAAAATAATAGCCTTGACATACCAAACTTAAATCAAACAACTAATCGCATTGTTATGACATAAATGTATTTAATGCTTATACACGCGTATCATAACCATAAATAAAATATTAACCCACATGATTTTCGGGCAAGCCAAGCTGAATAACACCATCAGGATTACCCAACTGATCAAACGGGTCATCATCAACCCGACTCAACCCAACAAAATACGGCGAACTGTCAACCGATTTAACCGCTCTTGATGATAAATGGGCCGGGCCAGCCGGGCTTCTAGGAGAAAGAAGAGACCGCGACAGAGACCTCTCCAACCCCGGCGCCGGAGGCACAATCTCCGGCGACGGAGAATTATTATCAGTATCATCACTAGTAGCATCTTTGTTATCAGAACGATTTCTACGAAGATAAAGCTGAAGAAAGTAAAACAGAGCACAAGGTATAACAGAGCCAAAGAAGAGACCCCCTCTTCCCTGAGCAACCCCTTGTAAAGGGACGATTATCCTCATCGCTGTACCTCCGCCGGAGCCGGCGGGTTTTCCGGCGGGTTTGGGTTTTCCGGTGGGTTCGTCGGCGGCGGAGAAAAGGGTCATAGTTTATAGTGATGATGAGGAGGAGGAGAAATCATGGTATTCTGTGGTGGGTTGAGAGTTAGCGTGAGAGAGGAGAGAGAAAAAGAGGGAGGAATTTTTGGATTGTTTGTACAAGTACGTGTGTAAGCAAAATATTTGAGTAAAGTTTGTGTGTATTTATGAATTGAATCATTATTTTAGGAGTGTATTGTGTTTTGTGTATGTACTTGTCTTGGATTGCGGGGGGTGAAAGGAGGATGTGCTTATTTGGACGAATTATGAGGAGAGAGAAAATTAGGGAGTATTTTTTTGAGTGTCAAGATGCAAGATCCAATTCTTAGGGATATTTTGGATGTGACGAGCATTGTTATGTGACCTAGGTATGTCATAGGTGGTTAAGAACTTAAGACTGGGAAATGATTTTAGCACACCCCTAATTGATTTTGGCACACCCTTATGTAAGAGCACAGTTTTCTATGCTCTTCTCACATAGGGGTGTGCCAAAATCAATAAAGGGTGTGCCAAAATCAATTCCCCTTAAGACTATGTGTTATTGAGTTTCTGGCATAACAGAGCAGAAGCAGAGCCGAGCAGGTGTCAACAGGATAGAGGATATTTCAACGAGCGAAGTAGAGCAAAGTACAGCTCAACAGAATAGAGCAAATTTCAATAGAGCAACTCTAAAGAATAGGGCCTTAGTCTAGTCCAAACCAGTTGGTTTGGACTCGGACTTAAGTTAGTAATGGTCGAATATGTGCACGGGTTCTATTTGGATTTGTATCAGGGCCTATTCTCTTCAGCTTAATTTCTGTTCAGTTTAGTTCAGTTCAATTCAACTCCAATTAGTTTAATTCTGTTTAGTTCAACTCCAATTAGTTCAGTTCAGTTCAGTTTCATTCGGCTCTTAATTTCCTTTGCTCATAAACAATTCATTTCAGCTCTATTCAGTTTAGTTCAGTTCTGCAAATCAGATGAGGCCCTCAATGGTTTGTATCATGCATGAGACTTATTATTATGTACCATCAACTGGTCTAGACTTGGACTTAGCTTAGGTTGGTAATGGTTGAATATGTGCACGGTTCTATTTGGGTTTGTCTTAGCTGTTGATCATTATAAAAGTTTTAAATGCCTAATAATAATGAAGGATATATAAGGAAAGATCGGAAATAACTCAATTAAAAGTACAAAGTATAAAGTAGTAATCTTATGCATATATTTCATACAATATTTCTATATACTTCGGAATTGAGTTTATAAAGTATAGGAAATAATACATGAAGTATAAGATTTAAGACCTGCAATTAGGCAAATTAACAAATTTCTACATTATTGTCTTTTATGGCTCTACAAACGAATAAAATATTGTAAAATATACAGTAGATAGAGTAGTTTCCATGCCTTATAAATGGCTTTGCTACATACCATTTTAGGAATTGGGCTAAATGCCTAAATCTTAAGTTCATCAATAAATCCAAGTTTGCAATAAGTTAGATATAGTTTAGCTTCAAGAGCTTCCCACATTATTAGGTAAACTTAAGGATGCATTATTATTCGATCCATCTGATTTTCATGACTGAAATTCCTAATGTGATACAAAATTTCATTATACTTCGTACCTTATACGGAGTATGATGTAATGAAAACAATATTTATATTTCAGGCTATCTATTAGTAATGAAAATTCACGGCTCTTGTATATTTAGTCATCTAAGGAATCAATCCTTTTATTGGTATCATATGTCATCAGAGTTTTATTTGCAAGGAACATGTCATATTCATAACAGGAAGAAGATAACACACATAATCACACTCGCTCTATCATGAAATCACCTACTTGTATTAAACAAGAAACAAATTTATTATCATGTCGTTGTCTTTTAAAGTGTATGTATGTAGCCAAATTGTGTTAAATTTCTATGAATATGAGGGTAATGAACTAATAATTATAATTAATTATATTTTATTTCTTGTCATCTAAGAGCTAACACAAATTCACCGCCTTCATGCGGGTTACTTCATGTCTTTATTAGTGTTTTATGGTTTAGTTACTTGCTCAATCAGTGTTACAAGGATTACTTTATTAATGTTATAGGGGTTATTTGGCTAATGTTTACTCGATCATCAGTATTACGGGAATTACTCGGTCAGTGTTATATAGGAGTTACTAGTATTTTTATAAGCGGCCACATGGTATGATAAGTCGCACACAAACATGTATTTTTTTTTTTAGATTCTTATATGTAGCCTACTATATTCATAATTTTATTTTTAATTATTGAGAGAAGTCTTTTAAACAATAAAAAAGTTGAAAAAAAAACTAAAATAAAATAATACAGAGTAGCTATACTAATTACTTTTATTTGTCACTGTCGTTGACAACTTATATTGTTGTCCATGCTTGGTATATGCATGTGCACAAACAAAATACTCATTCATTTATAGGTTCCTTCATGTTTGGTTACATAATCATATAAGAACTTAGAAGAGTATCAACAAACTAAATAATTAAAGATAAGAGAAGCCTCAAATCAAAGGCAACTTGGGGGCTCACTAATATTATTAGACAATTGAAGACAAAATTACAACTTTCTTCCTTTTTGGAAGTTTTTCTGTCTCACCACAAAAATCAGCGCAGCCAAATCCAAGAACCAAAGTCTCTCGACCATCCATTAATTCTCCTATTCTCCAAATATAATAATGGGCGCCATTATATAATGCCACAACTATTTTCAAAAAAAATATATATATAAAATGCCACAACTATGCAAGTGTATCGTCACGCTGACACTTATTTAACTCTGTGATATATGTTGATATAATAAAAAAATTTGAACTGAAATTAGGTATTTTTATTATTTATTGTTATTAATATTTTTAAAATCAAAGACTATGAGAGTGTGGGGTAGCTTAAGTGGTTAGAACTCTCGTTCCGAGTTCAGGAGATCAGTTCTTATTTCGGGGTTTTTTGTGATCTCCTTGGATACAAGTCACGCTCTTCGGGCAATGAGACACGGACACCTGCAAAGTGAACGAATATTCCTTTACCGGAATATTTGCCTCCGACGATCAAGTTAGAGATCGGGAAACGAAAATCTAGAGAGAGAAAATAGAGAGAAGTTGGAGCTCTTTAATGCTCTTTTTAAGGTTATGTCACAATCCACCCCCTCCCCCCCATAAATGATTGGGGTATTTATCAGTGGCGTATCCAGGAATTTCGAACCGTGGGTTCGAAATCTTAAAAAAAAAACCGATGATTATATATTAGTTAAATATTCAATACATAAGTTCAAATTTTGCGACTCAATATCTGCATCATCAATAGGAGACAAAATATCTTCTTCTATCGGAGGATTCCTTGAACTAGGTGAAGAACTAGTAGTGGACTTTTGCAAATTCTCGGCATGTTTCCCAAAAGAATTTTTTTTTTTTTTTTAAAACAACCAAAAAGACTCTAAACTCATGGTAAGTTGGTAACAAAAGCTCTACAATCTACAATAATACACAAAATAAACAATATAATAATTGTTATTTTCAATTTTAAAGTCTATACTAGTTACAACATTACTACTTTTATAAATCTACTACTTTTAAAGTATAATTCTATTGCAAAAAACTATACTTCACATGAAACAAAAATTCCAAGTCCCCAATAAACAATTTTTTTTTTTAATGTTACTTTGTCTGAAATCTGAAAAAAAAAAAAAAAAAATGGGGACAGTAAGAATCGAACCTAGGACTTATAAGCATCTCGCTGCTCTAACTTTCAGCTCTAACCAATGCGCCAAACTTACTAAACAAATTATTTACCTCACAAAAACTGTTTTAACCCTGTTTTTTTTTTTTTTTTTTTTTTTTTTGTTTTTTTTAGAAAAAAATAAATAAAACTTATAATTTTTTTCCAAAAAATCTGTGGGTTCAATGAACCCCCCCTAGATCAGCCCATGGTATTTATAGGGGTGGGAGTATGTGCCCCTCTAGGGTTTGTACCCTAAAATTTCGTGACGTGATTGGCTGCGCAATCAGAGAGTGCCACGTGTTACCTGGGGGCGCCGTTTTGCGGCTTTCACTGTCTTTTTCTTGGGATTTGGGCCTTGATGTAATAAGGGCCTTTTCTCTTTGCTGGTTTCAGGTGCTCCTTTATGGCATCTGACACGCGTCATCTTCCCATGGTGACACGTGTCACCCTCTAACTGGGCCACGTGTCACTATGGGATTGGACCACGTTTTTGGGGTTTTTTTTTACCCTAAACAATTCTTATCCCATTCTTATAGCTCTTTAAACACCCAAAAAAAAGTAAGGATTATTAGTGTAAAATTTTATGGACTACCATAAAGCCATTTGTCATAAGGTAATCATTAAATATGTAAATAATATTGCTTTTTATCAAAAAGAAATATACCTTGTATGACAATTGGCTGCTAGATGTTTATACGTTTGTTTATAAGAAAATAACCTTTTAAGAACATTGGTATATTCATTATCATCGTAATATACAAAATTTTATTACTGGTAATAGTAATAATAATAAGGAAAAATGAAAAAGAATACTTTCACCTTTTTCACTTCTACTCAAAACAATCTCACCTTTGAGTAATCAGAAAATAATCTCACATTCGACCTCCGATCCATCTGTATTAAACGATGTTTTTTATCCACAACCTGTTTAACAAGTTAATTTTATCTCTAATTTTTATAATCTCTCCTCTCACCCCCCACCTCTCCAACAACTTTTTCAATGGCAACCCCTCCATAACCACCGCCACCACCCGAAACTCCAATCTCTCCACCCCTAATTCACATCCCTACCCCTCTCACACCTAACCGTACCCCACCAAAAACTCCACATAACCCCCTTGAACAACTCACCTACATGGCCATAGTACCACACCCTCCAAACCCCAGGCCCCAGCCGACCTTGCGAAACCCAGTTGCCCCCGCAAAACACCACCCAACCTCGATAATTCTGCTATGGTCATTCTTAAAACGACCATGACTATTCTTAAATTCTATTGGTTAAAATTTTTTAAAAAGCTTTGTCAAACCTCTTTTTTTTATACTTTAATGCGTTTTCTTTTTTCCAAAAAATAATTTTTGATTTTTCGAAAATCTTAAGATCTTAATTTTGTTTTCATAATTATTTTATTAAAATCACATTTTTTATAAAGTAGAAAATTAAAATTGAATTCAGAAAATTAAAATTGGAATATTGATCTTCAATATTCTTCATCCACGTGGATGAAATTAATCATCAATTCATGACCTTTGTCCCCTTAAACTCACTCACTCATCGACGAAGATTAGGACTTATGTGATTTTATTTATGATTAAAAAACTCTTTATAGTCATAAATGAATAAACAATCAATTTTGTTTTTATTTTTTTTGAAAGAAAACAATCAAATTGTTTGTTGTAGGTAATGTCCTATTAGAATACTTGTGAATCCATACACAAAAGTGAAGCATTTATTTGAATATAGAGGAAGTAATAATTAAGATGATTCCAAGTTCCAACAAGTGCTCACGTAACTATATATATATATATATATATATTGTGATAAATATATCAATAACATTGATCAAGTGCAAAAAGTTATTTATTATTAACTATTAATTGTTAAATATTTGTGAAAAGAAAGGATATGGAAGTAAGTTTCCCTACCTTATAAAAAGTAGGAGATTGCTCTTATGAGTAGTGCACGGACCATTATACCCCTCAAATTGTTTGTTTACCATTTTATCCCCATGTGTAATTAATTTTGCTATTTTTCTTAAGTTCCATCAATTAATCAGAAATTAAATGGAGGAATGGAATAATAAAATTTAGAATGTTCTATATTTAGTGGGGTTTATGGTTTAATTACATGACAACATTAGTCACTAGACAATGAAAGGTTGTTGCTTTATGTGGGAGTTATTTTAAAGTAGCTTAACTAAAGTTTAGAACATTGCACAACTACACAACATCTAACACATTTATCGTTTATATGCAAATAGCTTTGATAAAACATTATACACAAACCGGCATTGAACATAAAGAACATCGATAATAATTCTTCTCAAAGCTAGCCATAACGCGCACATCGCGCGCGTTGGAATCCCTAGGTGAAAAGCAAAAAGTCAATACCACAAAACTAGTAAGGGCTTGTTCGATCTCTTCAAATTATTTTCAGTTCAGTTCAGTTTAGTTTAGTTCAGTTTCAATAAGTTCAGTTCACTTCGATTCAGTTCAGTTCTTAATTTCCTTCTCACATAAAATATTCAGTTCAGTTCAGATCCAATAAGTTCAGTTTAATTCAGTTCAGTTTAGTTCAATCAATCAGATAGGCCATAAGACTAACTATTTACTTTTGATGGATAAGTTAAAAACCATTTACCAAACACATTTTTTCGACTGTTTGACCAAGATGAAAAGACAAAAACCAATGAAAAAATCACCTAAAAGCCATTTGTTAAACACCCCCCAATTGAAACTGTAACACCCTAGAAATTCCTTTCCTTTAAAATACACACTTTACTCTTTGAAAATACGTTTAGGAATATCTAAGACATTACCGCCACCGTGAAAACGGCTAAGGCAACTATCAAAGATACACAGCGGAAGACTTAAAAACCAAAACTATTTAAATGACACAATTCAAAAGCCAAACCAACGAAAGTAAAGTTGAAAATCAACAAAACCAAAGTCAAATAAAATCCACTACAACTTGGAACCATTTAAGGCCCTTATTCAAAACCGAATCAACTAAACTTTTGCGTTAGTCAACAAAATAAATATCATAAAATATTCAATGCATAAAACACATCATATCCTAATGGAAGCTAGCATGATTCTCTCTTCACTCATGCCCCGTCATGAACATGCTTCAATACCTGAAAAGTGTATCTCTACTTGCCCCCACTACTCTCCATTAAAATGGATCATCGTAGGGCCAAGATAAAGACATAGCCAGACACAAACACACACACACAATCAGCAAAGCTGAGTACATAAGAGTAATGAAACAAACTAACATGCTTTCTCCTATCATCACACACTTACCTCATTGCACCTGTTTACAAGCACACACAACATTCAACAAGACACTTTAACTAGACACTAAATAATTCATTTAGCGTTGATTACGCATCGAACGAGTTTCCAACTATACCTCCCCCAAATAAATTGAGGTTAACTGACACGGGAGCTAACCGTGCCAGCGACAAAACCACTCAAAGGTGGCGGAATTCCTACGCATAATAATAAATACAAAGGAATGTACAGCGTCCTGTACTCCATTAGAAGTTATGGTTAAATATAAAACCCCATAACTCCCCCCATTGTTCATACTCAAGGTATATACGTTCCAAGAGTTTTGGTGCGTAATCTCTTTCACTTTACGTTATTTACATGTTATTGGACTTGGTGATGACTCTCAAAGCATAGTAAAATCAATCAAAAATAATAATTCAATCAATCAAACATACCAATTTAATTCTTGAATATTTAGTGACCACATAATATTTAATGTTGAACCCTTTTTTATTTTACCTCAGTGTCAAAGACACCTTAAACGCATAAAGCGCCAAAAATCCTATCCCTCGGTGTTAAAAACACCTTAAGTGCACAAAGGCACCAACATACTATTTATTCCTTGTGTACATAGACACTTATATAGCTTCTTCCTCATGCTTAAAGCATCAATAAAAATTATATGAACCATAATAAAATTCCTTTTCAATATTCCAAACATAATTAAACAATTAGTTTGATTAAACATGCTCTCTATCAAGGCATAAATAAACATGTGATTCATAAATAATATTCCAAACTATAAATTTCCATTCAATAACTCATCACAAGTAAATCATGCTTCTCAATTCAATCACTAATAACATCCAAATCACAAATTTCCATTCCAAACCTAGCATGATACTATTTTTAATTAATCAAACACATTTAGCATGCTACTACATCAACATAACTATGCTAAGTACGCGAACGTACCTTGAATACGATCTTAAAATCGCCACGACTAGTAAAAATTGCTCACTTCGAAGTCTCCTACGCATTAAAATTATAATAGAGCATTAAAATCCACTCTAAACAAATTTCCAGCAATATATACTATTTTAAAACCCCTCATAAATTAATTAGAATAAGCTGAAATTATATTTTAAATACCATAATTAAGTCCCACTTAATGGGTAATTTAAATTTCCTTCAAAAACATAATATTAAGGGTTTTACATAAAATTCCAGCACTTTATTTCTAATTAAAACTTGCTGTAATTTGGTCTTAAAGCACTTAAATTGAAGATCTAAACATTAATACATCATATACTTTCATAATTTCATAAATCAAGAACCTAGGGTTTCAAAAATTAGGGCTTTTTAAATTAAAACCAAAGCTGAAAATTAATTAACATAATTACAACATTCAAACATCAAAATTTAATCCCAAAACTCATAATTTATAATTAGATTTAAGCATAGATTAAATTAAAATAAGAAAGCTAAGTTTTTTTTTTTTTTTTTTTTTTTTTTTTTTTTTTTTTAATAAGTGGTTCGAAAAAGGGAAAAAAAAAGGGGAAGAGAAACGGCAGCCACCACCGGCTGCTGGCGGCGGTGGCTGCCTGCTGCCGGCGGCTTGCGCTGCTGGCAGCGGCGGCCAACAGCTACCGGTGGCTGGCAGCGGTGGTGAGGGGGAAGGCAGCCGAAAAAATATAAGGGGAAGGGGAAAAAGAAAAAGAAAGAAAAATAAGGAGGAGAGAGAGAGAAGTTTACCTTGGGTTTTCTCCACTCTGGGCAAAGTTTGATTTGCCTCATAAGTGGGATATTTGTACCCCTTCTCTACTAACCCTCTTCCCTAAACTTTCCTCTTTTAAGTTTTCCTAATTCCTTCCCTAATAAAACTTATTAAAATTAAACTTTCCTAAAATAAAACCCCAACTTTTGATTTAAATAATTAAATAAACTTTCCTTTTATAATAATATTAATTAAAATACTTTAATTAAAATAATTACAACTATTTAAATGCTTATAAAATACATACTTTAAATAAAATACGTATAAAAATACGGGGTATTACAGAAATAAATCAATTAATGGGTCCCACTTAGGAAAAACTTTTGGCATAATCTATTATCCAAGGGTAAACATAAAACTTTGTCTAAAAATGCTTAAAAACTATAGAACAAAAACCAAAAGGCTAAAATTGACTAGAATTGGTTGTGGGGAAAAAAAAAAAAAAACCATATAATGCATGCATTATTCAATTTAAGTAGCCAAAGATTAATAGAGTATAGCAAGAAAATAAATCACAAAAAATAAAGATTGTTACTGAAAAAGTCTTATAAAAATTGAGAATATTGATGTCATAGCTCTTCTTATGCTACTCCGTAATAAGCAATTTAAAGCATTGGGAAATTGGGAATGAAATTTATCTTAGACCATCTCCAATGGTGAGACTTGAATAAGTTTTTTTAAGAGAGGGAGAGAATTTTTGCAAAGGATACCAATAAGTTAGTATCTAAATGTTTTTAAGAAAGGGAGAGTATTTTTGCAAAGGATACCAATAAGGTGGTATCTAAACTTAGCAACTCCAAAAGAAAGTTGCTAAGTTAGATACTCAACTTTGTGTCTTATTTAACAAAAAGTGTGGGCCCTTATTAATATTATAATATATTTTGTAATTTATCTAAGTTTTTTTTTTTTTGAAAATCTTTTAATATGGATTTGGTGGGCCATAAAATTGAAAGTGGTATTAGTATACTTTAGAGAGTTTCACGGTTTCACCCAGTGGCGGATCCAGCATTTGGAGAATCAGGGTATGAAATTAAGTTTAATAAAAAAAATTACAAAATAAAAAGTAATATGTGGACCGTAATAATTTTTTCTTAACTAAATTACAAAATACAAAGTAATATGTGGAGCGTAATAATAATTTCTTAACTATTGTATTAGTATTTGCGTGTACTATACACCCTATCTTCAACAACAAGCTTATAATTGAGTAACGAAATATCTTTTTAAAAAGAGATTGTCTAAGAAACCTGTTATGGTAATAATAGATCTCTTTGATTAAAAGTACAATTCTACCGGAGAAAATTAAACAATATTACCTAAGAGACCTGTTATTGTAACAACGAGTCTCTTTGTTCAAAAGCAATACTGTGGTTTGTGGAATACATATCACCTAGAAGACCGCCTAAAACAAGTTTTAAAATAGGCGGTCTCTTATAGTTTAGTAAATAAAGGCGCGCTGATTAGGCTGTTGTACGTGGTGGAATACTGATAAGGCTGTTGTGGTGGAATACTGATAACAGCATCTAAGAGACCGCCTATTAGATACAGGCGGTCTCTTTTTGTATCATTTTTTTTTTCGCGAAATGGGGGTACAGTTGTAACTCTATGTACCCCCTAGATCCGCCACTGGTTTCACCATTGGGAAATTAGACTTCACATAAGTTGTTATATTGAGAAGTGGGTTGTATATCACCATTGGAGGTAAAAAACAACTCATTATATATTTCATTACTCAAAGTTGTGTCTCACCAAAGTCACCATTGGAGATGGTCTTAGATTCCATAAAGATCACATGAATGAGGGACATTATGAAGTAGATCAGAGACAATATGGTAAGTGGTGTTGTAGGTTTCACGGATAAAAAGTTTAGGTTTAGTAGAGACTATTATGTTATTATATTGTCAGGTTTATTAATTTGATAAGCAAGATTGTCGGTCCCTTGAATGATGAAGTTCATGGAATATCTATATAACAGACAATTTATTAAGTAGGGGTAAACAGTGATAAAATTTTAGGTTTTAGTATAGACTAACTAGTATATAAGCATGTTATGATTGTAAGGTTTATATAGATGTGCAACCATTAATTAAAATAACAGAATAACTAGAGAAATCATAGAGACAATTTGGTAAGTGGTTCTAGGTTTCAGTGTTTCACTAATAAAAGTTAAAGATCAAATTGAAAACTAATATGTTTTTTTTTTTACTGAGGTTTGAATAGACGGCGTTGGAATAGATCACACGTTAATTTACAATCACCTAAATGATTGGAATAATAGAATAACTTAAGATATATATAGTGACAGTTTGATAAGTGGTAGTTTTTCACTAATAAAAGTTCAGGTGTAAGGGCCTGTTCTCATTGACTGAACTCAGCTGAACTGAACTGAACTGAACTGAACTCAGCTGAACTGAACTGAACTCAGCTGAACTGAACTGAACTGAACTGAACTGAATTGAACTGAACTGAAATGAATATTTTATAAGAGAAGGAAATTAGGAGCTGAACTGAACTGAACTGAACTCAACTGAATTGAGCTGAACTGAACTGAACTGAACTCAGCTGAACTGAACTGAACTGAACTGAATTTCAACGTAAGAGAACAGGCCCTAAGTAGATACTAATATATTCTTAGTTCTTACTGTGAGGTTTATATAGAAAACACTGAAAGAGGTCCCAACTCCCACACTAAGACTTAGCACATGTTACATAACTAAATCAACGGATCACTCGAATAACAAATTTACTATAGAAATAAACCACAATTGCTAATTTTGAGAAAGTTGACAGAGAGACAATTTGATATATGATGCGATAGATTAAAATTTAGGTTTTAACGAGGACTAATTTTATAATTCTTTTGATATAGAATTAATTTAATTGATTAAAATTTTAGGGGTAAGAGAAACTCTAATGGTTGTAGCTAGAGATTTGCTTGCAATTTTAAATAAGTCTTAGCTACTAGCTTGACCATTCGAGCTAGAAAATGCAATTAGCCTGGCCAAGCTAATTTGCTTGAAAAAAAAACTTGCCAAAAAAGAATAAATAAAAAACAAATAAAAAGAAGCTTTTTAAGTAATAGAGGTCATTTAAAAAGCAAGCTAATAGCTAGCAATTGGAGTTTAAAATAGCTACAATGACAATTAGTGTAAAGCTTATGTGGCACGACAAACTAATTTGACAATTATCTTGCGGAGTTGCTCTAAATACACATGGAAAGTTAAAGTTCCTAGGATTTTAAATTCTCTTTTGTTGTTTGGTTGACAAACTCATAAGAAGTACTACCTCCGTTAATTATTACTTGCAACTTTGGAGGTGAACACGGTTCCCAAGTCAAAATTTCATAATTGTTATTAAGGGATATAAGGGTATGTGATTAGGTATGAGAGAGAGAAATTAAAAATGATTAAATAACCACCTAAGCCACCACCAGTCCACCACCACTGACTCACTCCTAAAACCCAGACCTGCCATCACCACCACTGCCACCACCACCCTTCGCTGACATCCCCTATACCCAGATCGGCACGACACCCTCACAAACCCAAACCCACCATCGCCAAACCCCAGATCGAAGCTCACCATCTGCCGACACCCCCTAATTCCAACCTCACCACCACCGCACCCCCTAAACAAAAACCACCCACTCAACCCCAAACCAAAAACCCGGCCCCCAGTCAACCCGAAACCATCCACTGAACCCGAAACCACCGGAAATCAAACTCCCACTCAACCAAAACCACCAAAAATTAAACCACCGTACCCATCCTAGAACCACAAATGCCCTAGCCATTTTGAAACCTCCCCTAAACCCCCTGCTCATCTCGAAACCAGAAATCCCCACTCAACCCGAAACCATCGGAATTCAAACCACCCAGCTCTCAAACCATTAGATCTAAACAACAGGTGGATGAGGCGACGTTGTAGCGGTGTTTAGAGGCGGCGATGTTGTAGGTGGTGGTTAGAAATGGCGGCGGCGACATCGATATTGAAGGTGGTGTTCGAATGAGTTATTGGAAGATGAATCTGATGGTGGAATGATTTGTTGGGTTGGATTTTTGATTGAATAAGTATGGGTAAATTGGAATTGGGTGAGAATAGTTATGTTAAATAAGTGAAATTATTAATTTAATGAGTTGTAATTAAGTTATCTAAGTGTGTTTTTAACATTATTAGTAAGGGTATTTTTGTAATCTTATTTAAAAAAATTTACCAAAAAAGGAAAGAAAATGGAAAATTGCAAGTAATTGGAAGCATCCTAAAATGGCAAAAGTTGCAAGTAATAGTTAACGGAGGTAATATAAATTCTTAGGAATTTCCGTTTTTTTACAAAATGGGGGAAGTTAATTACCTAGGGGGACCTAGGAGCATGTTCTGATTGACTGAACTGAACTGAAAATTTTATGAGAGAAGGAAATTAAGAATTGAAGTGAACTGAACTTATTGGAACGGAATTGAACTGAACTGAACTGAATATTTTATGAGAAAAGGAAATTAAGAACTGAAATGAACAAAACTTATTGGAACTGAACTGAACTGAAAATAATTAGAAGAGAACCGACCCTAAGTAAGTGGAACTTTCTATTGGAATTTCCACATCCTATGGTTAACCAAACACAATTTAGTATTTCTTAGAAATTCTAATTGCATAGGAATATAAACTTTCAAGGAATTTGCAATTCCCACATCCAACCAAACGCAAACCTTAGAATCAAATCCCGTTTATATCTTAGGGTTTCACGTGTACTTGATTTTTAACTTTATGGTTAGATGGTTTCGGACTTTCGGTTCTATTTGTCTTACTTGGACTAACCCCTTCTGATATGCAACTCCCAACGTCTGCCTCTTTGAATAAAAAGACGTAAGCGTATGTGGGTCCCTACCATCTGACAAATCACACAAAATATAACCGTTAGGTACGATCCAGTAATTCTCCCAATACCCAAGGGGTAAAATCGTCATTCCATCCTCCTCTCCCCCCAAAATCCACGGTTCGATACCCAATACCATTGTCACCCTAAACAAAGACAATTTTAATTTCCACTCAATTTTACCATTTTACCCCTCAACACTTCAAATCCGAATCACTATGTTAAGGGCAAAATTAAAAATTCACAAAATTCCAAAAATTAAATTAATTTCGAAATTTCTAAAATTCGGAAATTGTCTCTCTTATTAAATGTTAATTCAAATTTTGGACTCTACTACCCTTTTTTCTCGCAATTTTCTCTCTCTTCTTAGTTCTCAGTGCTTCTCTCTCTAAATTGTGCGCAAAAACCCAGTAAAATGGATGAAGAAATGGAAATGGAGGAGGAGATAGTTCATGTTTATGATGTTTTTGAGATTGATTTTGATTACGAATTTGATGCAACACGGTTCTTTGATTTCACTCGTCCTGAGTCGGAAGCTGAGTCGAGATTTTCCGAGTCGTGGTTTTCTAGAGCTCCTGATTATCCTCCTTCTCGTAAGTTGTTGGTTAAACCCTAATTTTGATTTGGGTTTTTCAATTTGAAATGGGGTTTTCTTGGATTTTTGAAAGATGGTGCATTTTTGTTTGGGTTTGTGAAATGTGTGAATTGGAAAATGGGGGTGGAAAATTTGAATGTCTTTTTATGTAATTTAAGGTTTTAGGATGGTAATTAGTGATTATTGATTTGTTGTTGTCAATTGGGTATTTTTTTTTTTATTTCTTAATTTGAAATGTTACTGCTTGAATTTGAAATGTTACTGCTTGAATTTGAAATGTTACTACTTGAATTTATGAACAAAATTACATACTTGTATGGTAGTTCTTAATTGTCATGTTACTAGTTTAAATTAAATTAGATTACATTATCAATGTGACAACTAATTCTGGACGGATGGAGTAGTATCACATGGTGACATGGGGGAAGGAATTACTGAATTAGGGAGGTCAAATGTAGGCAGACAGAGAGTTATTGAAATTGTTTTGTACTGAAAAGAAAATGTTAGATATTGGTGGAAAATGTCAATTTGAATTAATACTATCTAGGGTTTTGATTTAATAGTAATTGTGATTAAGAAATGAAAGGTATGTTGTCCATCACAAAATGTACACAAATCCAAGCCTTAATTTTTAGGGTTCTTTGAGCTGATTTTGTTTTTGAAATTGTATGAGCAAATGGGAAGGTATTTGGCCTGTTTTTAGTAAGATATGGATTGCATTGTGAATGGGTGACTTCTAACTGTAGCTTGCTTGAAGCTTACTGAATTATGAAATAATAATTTTTAATATTTAGACTTTTGACTTCAATTGCATTTTCTGATTTAGAAATGCTCGATTTAGGACTATTTTTTTCCTTTCTTAGAAAATGCTATTAATGTAAATGGCATCGAACAATAACATGTCTTTATGTGACTACATAATATTGTTATCAGAAATCTAATTATTGTTTACCCCTTAAGCTAAACCTTTGATTTTTCTTTTGTGAAGTTGACATGTTCTGCTTTTGACTCAACAATGCAGCTTTTGTTGCTCAACTATTTCCATTAAATGGTTTGAGCTCACCGAATGTGGATGTGTCCCCTAAGTCTAAATATAATGACAGATTGTCTAATGATGACGGTAATGCTAGTATTGATCAGCACGCAGAGTATTGCGATCAAGATGAGGCATGCAGAGGTATTACTTGAGGTTTTTGTTTATTTGTTCATTCCTTTTTTTTTTTTTTAATAAGTGTAGAGCTCTTGTAATTCTTATATGCTATCTAAGTCTTCATTTCTGAAATCTTTTTTGAAGAGTTTTGAACTTATGTAGCATGCCATTGTAGGCACGTGTAACTTATGCATATTTTTGCTTGTTACACTACATACACAAAGTCAGGGAAACAGAATGACATTTATTGTAATAAATACAGTTTAATTGTCATATTGCTTTTGTATATGTTCTGGAGTTGATCATTAAGGCTGTATGCTTATAATCATGCCAGAGGTGGTTTTTTGGGAATGTTGTGGACATTATTGATTTTGATTGAATTCTAATGGACTTCATGAGTTAGTTAATATGCTAGTCTGTTCTTAGCTATTTCTCCTCTCTCTCTTGTTGCAGAAGACAGTAGCCAAGCTTTACTGAGAAAATTATACGACGGCAATTTCCTAAATTCCCAAAATCAAGCCAAGTGTTCACATGGAGGTCTAATTTTTATTCTTTGGTTGTTATTCTTCCTTTAAATTGTATGCTGTGAGAAAGAAAATGAATTCTTACTTGGTTTAAGGAGGCTGAATTTTTATTTATGATCGTGAAAGTTCAATATTAATTGTTTGCGATTAATATGTTTTTTTTTTTAAAAAAAAAAATTGCCGAAGCAAGGAAGATGAGCAACCTATTTGTATTTATTTATATTTTATTATTTTTTTTATGACTACACGTTGTTTTAATTGTGTAAACATGCATTATTTGTTCGAGCTAAGTGAGTTTCCTAGGTGAATACTTTGCATCTCTGTATCCATCCTCTAAATAATCTGAAAGTTAGTACATTCCCTACTTTGATGTGGTAAAGTATTTGGTAACCCTTGGCTAGCTTCTTAAATACTGCTACTATTTAATATACCAGGTCCTAGAGGATTGACTTTCTTCAATCACTTGGCCCATGATAATATGAAAACAAAGCCTAAATCCCTAGCTAAGCCATATATGCGAAAGACTTCAACACTAATGAAGCCTACAGCGAGTCAGCTGGCGAAGCAAAATCAGCAACATCAAGTTTATAGTTCTTCTAGGTGAGTTTGGCATTTCTTTGTTATCTTATCCTTCTCTGTTGTGAGTGAGTTAGGGATGGAGACACGGAGTAGAGGATGAATATTGTACACGTTTTTCTTTTGAAGATATTCTGCTTTTTAATTGAAGATTTTATGCTGCCAGATTGCAGAAAAGCGAAGGCAATTCAGGAGCTCATGCTGGGATGGAAAGTCAAGCTTCAAAGAGGCAAAAGCTAGATGGTGGTCACTTACGTAAGGTATGTACACTCCCTTTTGGTTGGGCTTCTTGTAGAGAACTATGTTATGTGATCTAAAGTAGTCATTTACTTCAATTTATGCATCTTAGATGTAAATGTGAATGTGCAGCTCTACTTGTTTTAGGAGAAGTGTTATTTTGACATAATTTTGGTCAACTAATTTTCTAGATTATGTTTGCAGTTTGCACTTAAAGCTGGTAAGAAAAAAAAATTAAATCATCCCATGCGAATTTTAAATGCTTTCAGTCTCATTTGTACGATCTTAGTCATTGATTAAGATGCAGTGGTTTTTATGTTATGTTTATTAGTTTAATATGATATCGTATCTATTAGAAGGAAGTCTATTTTAATGTCTGTGACTCTGTACTTCATATTATTGATATGTTTTGTTTAATGTGTCTATTTTGATCCTGTACTTTATAAATTGATATGTTTTGTTAAATGTATACTACTATCGCTTAGTATTTGGTTTTCGTGTGACAGATTGTCGATATGAAGCAGCCAGTCAATCTAACCCACAAGTTGCCCAAAAAGGTATCCACACTTCAACAGAATTTGATGGATTTCTCTGCCTGCTTTCTCCATTGCATATCTGATTTTTGGCTAATAGTTAATGTTCGCAACAAGATTATTCTGTGTACTTGGTGTGTGCAAAAACGGGTACAATAATTTGCATTTTGGTTCTTGATCATTGGAATTTCTACTAAACTTTGATTTATCCATTTAGGATGCTGCGCAAGGCTTGAATTCGCAAGCTAGGCTAAGGATTACAATTCCAAGGGAGCCAGCCCTAGCTACCGCGCATAGAGCAGAACGGACAAGGTTGAATTATATTTTTTATCGTTATATTTGTATTATAACTTGCTTCCAATCATGTGTCCTTTGGTTATAAGGACTAATCATCCAACCTCAAGTCTAAAATACATGTTAGTAGCTGTAGCATTTATAAAATTTTGGCATATGGTTTACTTATTATTCTTCATTCATTTACAGGTTAACTAGCACTAAAGAAATGGAACACACAGCAACTGCTAGCAGATTTAAAGCAAGAACGTTAAACCGAAAGGTAAATCTTCGTGAATTCAGAAAAAAACTTTCAGTTTTATTTCTTAAAATTTTTGTTCAAGTGCTTCTTGCTGTAATGTGCAGACCCTTGAAGCTCCTGTTCTACCATTCTCAAAGAGAACTACACAGCATTTGCCAGATGTTAAGGTGAGGCATCAATGCCTTAGCCTTGTTTACCTTCCCCTTGTCCAAAAATACATGTCTGATGATGTTGATGTTGCTCTCAAACATCTTGGCTAAATTTTGTTGTATTACTTCATAGGCCTCTCACCTTAAAACAAATGGACGGAAAAACCCGAGTACCTCCACTGATGCATCGACGTCAGTCTGTCGAAATGATAAGGTTAAGTGTTGTGCTTAATGAATGTATCTGTCTCTACAACCATATCTTAGCCTCTTTTGAATTTTGCTTGTAATTCCATTTAATATAGCATTTACACTGCTTTTAAGTGCTTATAATATTGTACCATAAATGCATTACTATGGAATCTCACCACACTTACTTCCACATTTCTACTTTAGGCCTTGCTAGTATCTTTAACTTTATTTAGAACTATTTTTCATGACTTTTGATAAGCATTCGCTCTTTGTACTTTTCTTTTTAAGAGCACCTCCACAATCTACTTCAAATCCGGAAATTTATCTTTGAACTGCTCTGCATGCACTACTTGATACCCATTCTTATTTCCTGTCCTCTGCATGTGTCTCATTATTAATGTAGTAGCATGGCCTTTTACCATGTGGGAAACATAATATGGCTGTGTGTTGAAATGTGACTGAAATTCAGCAAGTTTTTGATTGTTTAAAACATCAGACAATGACATGGGTGCATGAAGTGCATAAAATTCTGATGCGTATTAAGGACCATAGATCAAACATTCATTTCAAACGGATTTATCAGATTTGGTATGAGTAAATGGATGACTACCATGAGTAAAATGCTATGAATGGCTGACACTAGATTCAAGTAGAGACTACAATGGTCATAATGTAGCTGAAATTCTGCCAAATGTGATTATGGGGAGGGTGGTGGGTTTCTAAATGTAAGCTCACCTTTCCTTTAACCTGTCTAGTAGTGAGAGTTACCATGAACAATTATAAATTATTGTGTTTAAGTGTGGTAGTGTTAGTGTGTCTTTAAGCCCCTCCTGCAGTAAATGTATAAAATAAAGAGAAAATAAAAGTTTCTCAACATGAGAAACATTCTTTTTCGGTCATTCGTCATTTTCGGTCAATAAGTTGGGTAATATTGTAATTTTGTCAAATAAATAAATGAATTCTAGCATTAACAGAGCAGCTTCAATGGAGAATTGAAGAACAACTATAAGAAGTTTAATGAAGAAATCGAACAGGAGCTCTAATGGAGGTGCATGATGCACTACCCTTTAAGGTTAACCATGACCCTTATATCTCTATTGTTTTTTAGGATTTTCGTTTAATTTTCGTGGAAATGGTGGTTCACGAGAGGAAAAATTGACAACTTTAATGGAGTACTACTTAAAAGAAAATGGTTGGAAGAGGACGAAGAAGAAGGATGAAGATGGAGGTGGGTCGCAGGACGGGATCGAAGGAAGATGATGGAGTCGGGTTGGTTGTTAATGGAGATCTGAGGAAGAAGGAGGGACGGGAGGAAGAAGGAGATTGGGGAAAAAAAGCAAAAAAGTAAAAATAAAATAAAATAATATATTAATAAAGTTTGTTTTAATTACTAAAATGCCATATTTGTAAAACATCAATGTTTCTCATTTTGAGAAAAAGGGCAAAGCCTTAAAATAAAGTCTTGGGCCTTTGGTATCACTTGTACACAGAAATCTTGTTTCTCGAGAACTTTTTTTTTTTTTTTTTTTTTAATTTTATTTTTAATTTTATTTTTTATTATTCTATAATGGCTGTAGGGGCTACCTGTAATTTAAATCATATTTTCACAACCTTAAATCATTTTGGGACTAAGGCTTTGTTATTGTTGTTGTTTTTGTATTTTGACAACTTGCCAATTATCCCTTCCTTGGGGACATGCCTTGAGTTGAGCAAATACAAGCTAGTATGAGAAAGGACCTTGTGCCTTTATGGCTGTCATTTGTGATTTTATTTTTTATTTTTACCTGTGTGCTGTGTCCTAATGGTTTATTCTTGGCGACTAATAATCTCTGAATACAGGTTTTGAACAAAGTTCATGCTGATAGCTCTATAGAAACTGGAAATAAGGATGGAAAAGGGTATGTAATAGCATCTGTATCTTATAGCCCGTATTTCACTTGTTTTGTTTGGTGGGGATCAATTTGTCATTGATGCGTCTTCATATCTCTCTGTCACATTGTTTACTGATCTACAAATGTTGGTAACAGTCTCAACGTTACCTTTGCCTACAACAGAAGCTCATTATTTACAATAATTTTGGAACTCACTCTTTTACCTTCCCAGACTCTGTTTTGCATGGGGTTTATTATGTACAATATGAATGATTCATATTGATAATAAATGGTGGTAGTTGGTAGAGTTTTTCAAAGTATATTATACATGTACATGGTCATTGCTGTAATATTGTAGTATGTAGGAGCTTCATGTTGATTATTCATGAAATGATCTTAAGCTATCGTGTATCATTCCTGAAACAATGATTACTTAAATATGCTTAATCTGCATATAATTAGCTTATCTTGTTATGGGTGAACTGATTATTCCATCCTATGTATCGAGTGTGCAATACAATTCTGTGCCAGATGGTGGCTTACGTTGGGTTGATATTGCTTTGTGCAGAAGTGATTCTGTGGATGTTCCAAAAATGGCTGTACACCAAGTTGTACATAGCTTTAAAGCACGGCCTCTTGATAGGAAGGTAATGAATACTAGTTATCAAAAGACATTGATTTTCTTTTTTTTTTATTTTTTATTTTTTGTTTTATATTTTATTTTATTTTTTTTACTGTGAATCTGTGATCATGGAAGCAGCTAGCTTCATAATTTTAAAAAATTCTGGTTAAACTTTATCTTGCGCTAGCTCCATCAGTAAACCTACTCATTCCTTTCATAAAATAAAGTTGAATTGGTTTACATTGTCTGTATGCAGATATTGGCTAGTAGAGGAGACATAGGTGTTTTCAGAAATAATAAGCGGGATGTTACTGTACCAAAGGTAGTTTGTCATGCTCATACTCTTGATTGGTGCTTATATAGTTATATGCATTGCTTTGAAGCATATTCCTTACAACTTTTTTCCTCTAGGAATTTATGTTTCAGACATCAAAGAGGACTCAGCCAAATCTTCCAACAGAGCTTTTTAGCAAGGTATCTTTGCTTTCTGGTCGTTTGGTGGATTATTATTTGCAGATGCCATACTAATGTCTCTTTTAGAATGATATAATCGATCTATATTTCATAATGCTTTCTTTGTACAATTTGCAGCTCTCGCTTGCTGGTGAACCCCATTCAAAAAACTGTGCACAGGCTGAGTTACCCCAGAACACTACTATTCCAGCAAAGGTTCCTTCTTATACAATAACTTGAAGCATTTTCTTTCCTTTATCCTGGAACCTTGCTGACTTCTCACTTCTTGCTTCAAGGAATCAAAAGAAAATAGATGGGAATCTTCTCATCTGAATAAGCAAAATGTAAGAAAAATTTCTTTTGTTGGCAAATTAGCTTTTCGATTGATTGTTTTTATTATCAGTTGTCTTTTGCTTGTCTAGATTAGTTTTGAGTTAAACTTTTATACATCTTGAATTCTAGATCTCTATGGATTACTGGATAGTTCTGCATCTCATAAACTGCTCTATACAGACAATACATCTGCCAAAAGAAAAATTAGACACTCGTAATGGAAAGGAGCGATTGACTGTTGCTAATGGAAGAACTGGTGAAGTTAATTCTCGTTGTGGCATGAACAGGTGCTTTTTTCATCTTTAATTAGGTAGCTCTTTGCTGTTAATTTGTACAATTATTTGATTATTGTATGTCATGTTTACTGTAGGCCTTTAGGGAGCCGGAGACAACAATAGCACATATTTTTCATCTTAGACTAGTCCCATAATCCAAGATGTATAGATGCCTTTCGATGAAGTTTTATACCAGGGCTGAGGAATCGGTGTCACAATATATGCAGGAAATGGTTAAGCTTTTCAAGCTCTTACAGAATAAATTTAACTAAGCTTTGTATAGAAATGTTGCACCGCCTTTTTATTCAAACTTCTTGTGCCCCCATTTTCGCCTGCAGCCATAGATTAATCCAATACAATCTTCATCAGAAGGTGATACAGGAATGTAATTCAACAAAAGGAAAACAATTATTCTCATCAAAGAAAATTTATGCTTAAAAATTTTATGTCGACTTTGTCCTATTTAGATGCATCTGCAATGTGTTAAGGTTCTGCAAATTCGTAAAATGCTTTTAGCTGCGGCATTAGGATGGATTTATCACAGGGATATAACTTTATAGCATTCATGACACAGTAATGGTAAAGAATCAGGCACTATTTTGACCCAGTGTTGGATTCATGCCTTTGGTACATACATACAAACAGAGTAACAATTAACGTCAAAGTATCAATTCTGGTGCTAAGCTTTCATTTGTTGCTGCTCTTGCTTATGAGTTGTTTTTAGTCATAGCCGAAACAAGTGAAAGGGGAGACTGTTTTGTCCATCGCCTTATACCATTTGCTTTTTTAGGCTTCTTGTTATGTTCCTTCCCTTGCTTCCTCTTTGCTATGGCAATGGCAAGATCATTTGGGAACAAAGTTTGCCAGACAAAGCCATGTAAAATGGTTGAGACGAATAGTATGGCCACCATTGTACTAGACATAAATGACAGGGATAGAGCTAGGCCCTTGCTTCCTATCGATGGTGCCTGCTCTGCATACTTGATAGTAGCGATTGATGCAGTGGTCATCGGGAAAGTATATGACCACCATGACATTGAAAACCTGAGCAAGAGAAAGTTGATCACATAAACAATTCATTGCTCAAAAAGAAGAAGATATATGCTTGTAAATATTTTGTGTACATACTAGTAAAACTCTAAATAGGATACCTGAAGCCAGTGAAGAAGGTGGGTCGAACAACAAGTGAGATATAGAGAAACAAGGCAATGAAGAAGCAAGTCCTTGATAAGCCATCAAACTCACCATAAATAGCCTCCCATGCAATGCTTGCTGCAGCCGGTGTTGCAATGAACATACAATATACTGGGTGTAACTCCTTGGGCAATGTTTCACTCGTAGGCAATCTTTGATAAAGAGTAACAAAGACTACAAGGTAATGCGCGAAACCCACTGCCCACAGAAACTTTGCAGGCTCTTTCCACCCTACCCTGGCTCCTAAAATGGCACCAACAAAGTTGCCAATAACTGAAAGATGAGAAGACGGGTTAGCTACCATGCTTAAACGCCGTCTTCCTCCAGAAAGCCATTGACCATAGATCTTAAGCTCGAGTATGAATGTTGGTATGACAAAAACACAAAAAACAGCGGGATGGAGGGTGTTTGGTGCTATTCTTGGGGGGACTCCTATGGCCATAAACATAGCTACAATCCATGGAGCAAAGAAGAAGTTAACTCGAACAGGATGGAAGTACTCTCTTTTGATTGCTTCAAAGTAGAATATGCATTTGAGTAGATAAGTGGTACACACCAATACTAAAATGAACAAGGCTAGGATCCAGAGTACTAGGTTAATTAAAGGGGTTACTTTGAGGAACTTCATTGCCGGGCTGACTGATAACGACTTCCATAAGATGGATTGGCTGCTAAGGCCAAGGCAAATACCGAAACAACCTATTGGGAATCGGAGCAAAAATGGCCATGTCTCATCCCTTGGTAAAAGAATGTCATCATAGTCCTGAAAAACAAGTACAATTCAGGTATCTGCATAGAGAAAATTCATCATTTGATAGAAACAACAAACATGTCATTGGGTAGGTAGTAATGGTAATAGTACGAGCATTAAGGAATTTCAAAGTTTAACTATCGGTGTTTTTTGAAGCCCTAGACACATATATCGTGCTGAATATATCATCTATGGGACATATATGACATACCACTTACACAAATAACACAATCAACTTTAACATGTCTTTTGGAATGCCCTAGACATATAACGTGCTAAACATAACATCTATGAGATGTATAGGACATACCCCTTACATAAATCAATTTAAACATCGATATGGTAAGAATTAAAGGTTCTAGAGGGCATATTGCAAAATTATATATTTGGGACATATAGGACATACCAACTACATAAATCAACTTTAATATCAACAATATTATATATGATGGGCAACAAATATTTAAAATCAATGACATACACAGTGTAACAAAATATTATGTGTAAACAATACCTTCACTTGATCTAGCTCAGGACCTCTGAGAGCAGCAAAGTATCTTCCTGCAGGAACAGAATCATCTCCACCTTGAGAGTGTTGAGACCCATTATTATTATTATTTTTATTGTTATTATTATTGTTATTGTTATTATTGATATTGTTATAATTATTAATATTATGATTATTATTAATCTTCTGATTATAATCCACCTCATTAGTATTTTCCTTTTTCAAGTGCATCAAAGAATTCTGCTTAGTAAGAGATGATTTAGTCTTAAACATGCTAAAATCACCCTTTTTAACTTCTCCAACAACAGCTCCACTACTTTTTGCACCTAAACCTCCAAGACTTCTTCCACTCCTACTAAGTGCAACTCTCTCATTTTGTTGCTTCCCTTTTAAAACAGAGAATCCCGTTTCAAGAGATACTTGTCTACTTAAGCTACTCCTGTTTCTTGCCCTTCTTGCTGGTTCTTGAAGCCTTACCGGCCTCGACCTCCCTCGTTTCTGAGCCGTTGTTGTTGTTGTTGTTGTATTCGACGTTGTTCCTTCATCTTCTTCTGACAATACTTCTTGTATATCTATCAAATGAACATTGGAATCAGGTGGAGTTTTGTCCATCTTATCTTAATCTCACAAAATTGTTGGTTTTTGCTCTAAATAAACCTTAACGTTACATAATTGTATTTTTTTTTTTTTGGTATGTCCTTATATTATATGTATGTAGTCTTGCATATATAATATAATTGCTTATTTGATAATGTGATTGTATGCAAAAGTTTGCCTTTTAACTTGCTTTTTCAATATGAATCAAAATGTTGGTTTCTAAGCGTGAAGAAAATCACGGGAAAAGGTGAAAAGAAAAGTTTTTTTATAAACCAATTGGTATTTCATGAATTTTGAACCATTAGTTTTGGTTTTGGTAGATGAAATTGAAGGGTTTAAAGGATCACCTCGTGAAGCTAGGCGTGTTGAAGATCTATGGTGCCAACTTGAAAAGGGAAAAGATTTTGATTGCTCAACGAGGTTGATAAAACTCCATAGAAAAGATTTCACGGGTTGAAAGGTAAACGGAAATTCAAGGTTGACGACAAATTTTTAAAAACTTAAATTGGGTCTTTTGTCGAATTAAAATCCTCTGTCCCATTTAGTTTGTCCTAAAATAGGTTTGTTTTTAACAAATATAGTAAAGATATAAAGGGTAGAAATGAGTTGTTATAAAACAAGAATTTGTGAGTTACATTATTCTGTTGGCATAGGAACCTATGAGTGCAACTAACCTTTTTACAAAATAAATACTCCATATAAGAAAACAGTATAACTTATACTTGTAAAATTCATTTTCACGACATTGTAGCTAAGATTTACCTTTTTTTTTTTTTTTTTTTTTCATTTTATGATATTAGTAGAAAACTATGCCAAGTATACCTTGAACAGCCGCACAGGTCCCATCTAATCCGAGTTAGCGGCATATTAAAGCTTCTTAGAAGTAAGGGAAATGTTGACGAAATCCTCTCCCCCAATAGACTTTGAATGGGATTTGATCTTACAAACTCGTCATGATTATGATGTTTATTTTTTTATTTTTATTTATTTATTTATATTTTTTTTTTTTTGGGGATGAAAGTTAGATTTACCAATTGAATGATCAATGTTCTAGCATTTGGTGTTTCCTACTCCCATATTTCCACATACTTGTTTAATTAAAATTTTATCACAAATTCTAAGGAGCATTTGTGCTTTTAGGGAACTAGAATGTGCTCATGGAAATGCATGAGGTTTCTCAATTTACAATGTTATTTTATTTGGTACACATATGAGAGATGAATTAGTAGAGCAGGACTACTGTTTATTTTCATATTATTTGTATTGTTGTGTAATAAGAAAAAGTTTGCTTACACAACCTGTTCTATTCAACTTATTCAAATAATATTCAATAAAAGTAATTTAAGCTCAGCAATAATAAGGTTAGTTTAGTAAGAATAAGTTTTAAGTTGTAAAAATCAATAACATTAATGAACAAATATAATATAGAATCAATAAAATAAGTTATAATTGTTTTCAAAAATAAAATAAGTTATAATCAGAAAAAATAATTTAAGTATTGTAAAAGTAATATAAATTCAATAAGAGAAATTTAAATTCAGAAATAACTCCAATTCAATAAAAATAATTTTAATTCAGTAAAAATAAAGGAAAGAGAAAATGTCCTAAGGTAATTGATTTATTAGAGATGGATTTAATAGATGATAAATACACTTTAATTTAACAAATTTTGAACCGGTGCTTAAAGTCCATTTAAGTGGATTGTTTACAATTTGTGTTGTATAATTTTTATTTCGATCCAAATTTGTATTGTATAATTGGTTGTATGTAGTATATTACATCACCATGATCAGTTATTAACTCATTTGAAAGATCTACAAATATAATAAATATAATACGGAGGAAGTTAAAATTAGTTTTAGGGCTTGTTCACATTTACTGAAATAAGCTAAACTGAATTGATTATAGTTGAACTGAACTGAACTGATTGGAGCTGAACCGAACTGATTGGAGCTGAGCTGAAATGAATATTTAATGAGAGAGGGAAATTAGGAGCTGAACTGAACTGAACTGATTGGAGCTGAACTAAATTGAACTGAATTGATTGGAGCTGAACTGAATTGAAATTAAGTAAATGTGAGCAGGCCTTTAGTTAGGCCCCGTTCACTTCACCTTATTTTTGCTAAATGGAAATTAGTTTTCCTAAACTGAAATTATTTTTGTAGATTTTCTATTTTATTTTTTCTTTAAGCTTACTGATTTTTAATGAACTGAAATTATTTTTGCTGAACTGAATTTATTTTTACTAAATATTATTTTTTTTAAGGTGAAGTCAAAAATGCTTTATATACACACTATGCAACAATTTTATATCTTAGTCCAAAGATATCTTAATTGGTGGATTATCCGAGATTGCCCGATATAGGATTTGGGGTAAAATAAAAATATCATTTAAAATGTGACCAATCTATGACTGTAGGCTAAGATTTAGAATAATAATGTAGATTTGGGAGTCAACTTGTTTCCAACTAGAAGTGGTAAATGAGATCTTAAGCTTCGCCACTTGACATGGGTTTCGGATTTTAATTTAGCTGTGTGCAGTAGACTGTGTGGACTGTGGAGTATACACCACTCACCCAATAATTAAACTTAGGTTTACATCTGTTTATCATGCAAAGATTCGTTGTCATACTTTAATTTGATATACATTATTTCATTTCATATACTCAATTAAAATTAGATATTAGTCATGAATTATTACTAGTTTGAAAAAGAGTCATAAAATTTCATTAGAGAAGTATTTGACTTCAAGCTTTTTAAGATGGGATGTACATACTACATAGTAATGTATGTTAAATAAAGTTTGGCTAAACAAATATTTTTCTTTATATTTAATGTCATATATGCGGATTATTATACAGAGTATCTAATAAAGTAGAACAAATATACAATACGACTACTAAAGTTTACAGAAAAGAATAGTTAAAGTAAGATAAGCTAAGAGACGGTGGAAGGAATATAAGATGTGATCTGTAAATGCGGAAGAAGCCTGAACCAAAACAAAAAACAAACATGAATTTTCAACATAATCATGAATTAAAATATGTACAAAAGTCAACGGTACACACTATCACACTACTACTCTACTACGGTGTATTACACCGAAAACTCTCACTCGTACTAAGTATTTGCTACTCTAATTTTGGGTTTATAGAAAAGCACACCTTAGGGCCTGTTCACATTTACTTAATTTCAGTAAGTTCAGCTTCAATCAGTTCAGTTCAGTTCAATTCAGCTCCAACCAGTTCAGTTCTGTTCAGCTCTTAATTTCCCTCCTTCATAAAATATTTATTTCAGCTCAATTCAGTTCAGTTCAGCTCTTAATTTCCCTCCTTCATAAAATATTTATTTCAGCTCAATTCAGTTCAGTTCAGCTCTTAATTTCCCTCCTTCATAAAATATTTATTTCAGCTCAATTCAGTTCAGTTCAGCTCTAATTAGTTCAGTTCAATTCAGTTCAGCTCCAATCAGTTCAGTTCAGTTCAGCTCAGTAAATGTGAACAAACCCTTATTCATTATCTACTACTTTCGTTTCTTACTAACTGTAACCAAATGAATTATTTTTACCTTACAAATAATACCCTTTTGATGTAGTTAATACTCCCTCCGTTTTTAAATACTTGCTCCACTTTCCTTTTGCAACCGTTTTTAATTACTTGCTCTATTTCCGTATTTGGAAATCTTTTATAATATTTAATTCTTTTTTCTCAACTAGTGGACCCATTTTTATTACTTTTAGATTCTCTCTCCTCCAATTTACCTTCCACTAACCCTACTATCTTCATATTTTAATATTTATTCAATATCTCCTAAAACTCCGTGCATGAAAAAATGGAGTAAGTATTTAAAAACGGAGGGAGTATAAAACAGATGTACTTGTAGCATTATATCTCAGTGTACCTGGTGGTAATTAGTAAGTGCACTTAAAGTATTTTATCTTCCTCATTTGATCAATAAAACACAATCTCAAAGAAAGAAAATTGTTTGGTATAACACCTGGTTCTAAATGTCCCCAAGTGTAAGATACCAATTGCTCTTCACTTCTTAAAAGTCCGAAACTCCAATGGGTCAACCCAGCTCAGGTTGGCAGGATAGATAATTTGGCAGAGTAGGGGAAGTTAAGGGAATCTCATTCTCCAATCTAATTGTCACTAGTGGGGATCGAACTTTCATGGCTGGTCTAGAAAGTTTCGGTAAACTTGGTGCATAATAATTTTATACTTCCTCCGTTCTATTAATATTGCAACAATGGACTTTTTGCACTATTCATCACTCTTGTTTGACCATATAATATGATTTATACGTTAAGCAAAATATAGTCATGTGGGATCTTGTTGGATTCGTCTCATAAAATACTTTCACGATATCAACTTTTTATAATTTTTACTCTTACACAATTATAGATATTTAGCATATAAAATCTGCTTCGGGATGCGTAATTTCCTCCTTATTGCAATATTAACAGAACGGAGGAAGTAGTACATTAGTTAGTTTTAGAGTTACTTTCAGAATTTTTGAGGTAACTATTAATATTTTCATTGTAATTTTTAACTTGTTTGTTAGGGTTACTCGGGTATATTTGCCTTTATACATTAGGAGTCCAGGTGATCAAAATTTGGGACAAGGCAGACCTTAGCATCAAATCTTATACCCATAACTGTAAAAATTTGATGGACTTATTGGGCCAAAGCAGACTTTGTTGGGCCTGATGCTAAGGCCTGACTCAACCCTTAGCATCAGGCTTGTTTGAACTCGCACTTTTTTCGAGTCGGGCCAGGTTCGACTAGTGGACAGGCCATAGTTGATCACCTCTAACTAAAAGTAGTTTTTTACAACTTGATACGGAGTAATATTTTTTTTTCTAATTAAAAGTAATCAAAGAAAATTAGATGAATAGTGCAAAAAGTCAAAAATACAAAACGTTGTACGTGCAAAAATAGGGATGGAGTATAGTTCTAAATGTACAAGCAGTACAACCATTTGTTTGAATCTACAAAGTTACATTTCCAAAGAAATGACGAATATCATAAGAATCCAATTCTTGGAAACATATAGTGGAATAATCCATTTGGTTGACTTAAAGACTACCAATTAAATGATCTGCAGTGATTATGTAGAGAAAAAAAAAATACATATAATTCTTCAAAATTATAAACTTATTTCAAGTTTTCAACCAACCAACCAAACCATTAGAAGAGTCCCCAAATTCTCTAAAATTCCCGGAAGATATAAAAGAGCTCCCTTCCCAAAATCAGCTTATACTAAAGTCTTCACTACATCCATTTTCACACGAGCAAGTAGTGCAAATTTACTACTACTTCTACAAAGCAAAGAGAGAAATGAGAGACAAAGACAGATCACAAATTCATTATCTTAGATCAGATCAAGTGTATGTTAAATAAATCATCATCTCTTTATTTTTAATTCTTCTTTAAATAAAAAATAATTAAAAAGTCACCTTCATCTACAAGACTACAAGGCTACTTCACCGACAATTAATCCCCCACAAAATACCACCAAATTTTATCATCCCCAATCAAATCACTCCTCTCCACCTCACTTTACTCATTCCCTCATCCCATCTCCCTACAATCCCATCGCCACCACAAATGGTGGTCGAACCTCAAACCAAATGGACACCCCGTCGCAACAGCAACCCAAAACTCGACTCCTCCCCAGACCAAATCCTCCTCGAAATGCCCCAAACACCCCCATCCGACGCTCGTAACAACAACCTCCACCACATCGCCGCCGTGTCCGCCACCACATCAATCACAACTCTCACAATAGTCCTTGCTTGGTACTCCTCCAACATCGGCGTCCTCCTCCTAAACAAATACCTCTTAACCATTTACGGTTACCGTTACCCTATCTTCCTCACCACGATCCACATGATTGCATGCACCTTCTACTCCTCCTTCGCCATCCACTCCCTCCGCCTTGTGCCCGCCCAGTACATCCAATCTCGCAAACAACTCCTCAAAATCTTCTCATTATCAGTCATCTTCTGCTTCTCAGTAGTATGCGGCAATGCGTCACTTAAATACATACCCGTATCCTTCAACCAGGCCATCGGCGCCACCACCCCTTTCTTCACCGCCATCTTCGCATTCGTAATCACCTGCAAGAAAGAAGCTCCCATTGTCTACTTCTCCCTCCTTCCCGTTGTGCTCGGCATTGTCGTTGCTTCCAACAGCGAACCCTTATTCCACCTCTTCGGATTCTTCCTCTGCGTGGGGTCTACTGCAGGGCGGGCACTGAAGTCTGTAGTACAAGGACTACTCCTGACGTCGGATTCAGAGAAGCTGAACTCGATGAATTTGTTAATGTACATGGCCCCTATGGCGGCTGCCGTTCTCCTACCGTTTTCGCTTTACATAGAAGGCAACGTAGCTGGGATTACAATCGAGAAGGCGAAACAAGACTGGTTTATTGTGTTTCTGTTAGTAGGGAATGCTACTGTGGCGTATTTGGTTAATCTGACTAACTTCCTGGTGACGAAACATACGAGTGCGCTGACGTTGCAAGTGTTGGGGAATGCGAAAGCGGCGGTTGCGGCGGTGGTTTCGGTGTTGATATTTAGGAATCCGGTGACGGCGATGGGAATGGTTGGATTTGGGGTTACTGTCATGGGTGTTGTGCTTTACACCCAAGCTAAAAGGAGATCTAAACTTACAGCTCATTGAAATTATTTTATTTTTTTTAGTTTTTTTTTTTTTTTTTTTTTTTTTTGAAGTTTGAAGTTTTTTTAGTATTTTTTTAGTTTTGGGTAAATAATAAAGATACCAAAAATTATAAAAAAAAAGGAAAAATGAAAAAAAGGAAGAATTTATTCTTTGTGATTTTTAGGAGTATTTTTTTTTAAAGGGAAATTAACTCCAATTACTATCATAGTGTCATTACTATTATTACTCTCCATACTTCAAAGTTGATTAAATTTGTTTTTGTTGAATTTATATTGTATTGTGATTATTTTTTTAAAAAAAAAAAATAATTTGATGGGGGATATTGTTGTTATTCCAAAGGGAGAAGCAACTTGTGATGAGCATTAATAGAAAGGAAAAGGAGATTCCATTTTTTTTTTTTTAATTTGCTTGTAATTGTACTTTGTATAAGGACCAATTCAATAACAAAAAGTTAGGCAAAAAGAAGAATGGCATTAATGTCTTCTTCCTTTTTTCTTTAATTTTTGTTCGATATGTTGTTTTTAGCTTGTTGTTTTCATTTTTTTAATTGCTTCATTATTGAGGATTTATTTTGGGTGTTTGAATGATTAGAGAACAAGAGCACAATCTAAAACTATGGAATTTGCATTGATTTATATATGTATCGATTATTAGAGAATTAATTAGGTGATGGAAATTCTTCTAATAAAATTGTGTGTTAGGTTGTATAATTTTAATTCCAAAGAGACCAAAACTTTTAAATTTTTTATTTCCTCCTTTTCTAGTAATGGCTTAAATAAAGTAATTTTCCGCTCTTTTCAATCACTTGCATTCCTCTTCTCTCTTAAGTCTTAACTAGATTTTTTTTTTTCTAAATAAAAATAAAGAACTAATATAATGAAAAACAAACAAAATTTATAATCTAAGATAATTTATCATCACTAAAAGTGAATTTGAATATATTTTAAAAAAAAACCAATTAACCATATAAAATTTTAATCACACTATTTAGTAACCTTCCAAAAAGGTCCATATTAATATTATCCACTTTATAAGTTTATTCTCTTACAACTTACAAGGTTTATTTATCCAAAAATAAAAATAATAATAAAATAAAAAAAAGGTTAATTCATTATGAGCCTACCAAACAAAGGCAAAAATAAAGTATGGAATAGTTGAGTGGATGAGATTGGTAGCATTTAATAAGGCCATTTGGGACCTACTATCAAGTGGCGGCCGTCTTAGTGTTAATCTAGCAGCTTAGTTGTCATTGTATTGACAGAGCAGAGTGATAGAAGATCAATTGAAAATTAGTTGGCAATTTCACAATTTAATTACTCATACCATTTTTTTGTTGTTATTTAAATAAAATTACTAGAAAGTGTAATATATTCAAATTGGTTTGTATAGAATAAGAAACATCCAAAGTTGTAGCACAGTGCATAAGTAATAGTGGCATCTTTTTATGGTAAAAAAGCCAATGTTTGTGTTCAATTTGTCGGCAAGTAAATTAAATTATAGGGTATATAAATTAAATTATTGTGCATGAATTAGAATTGACGTTAACGCCATGGGACAATTCATATTTAATGTAGTATGGACTATGGTATATATAGTACTACATGATTGCAAATTTGTCATGCCTCATTTTTCATACCTACATTCGTTTACGAACAAGGTATTCCTGCAAATTAAACAATCTTTAAGCTAGTACTTAATTTTCGTTTTTTTTTTTTTTTTTTTTCTTTTGTTTATATCAATTATATGTACAAAGGATTCCCCCTCAAAAAAAAAAAAAAAAAATGAACACAGGATTTGTGGGGTTTAAATCTGAATTTTGTTATTGACACATTATAAGATGCATTACTACTCTGAAATCTGAATGTTGAATGTGAAAAGTTAAAATTTATTAGACTTGAAAATCTTATTATATACTGTAACTGTTACAATGTTAAGATAGTACATACACCTCATTTTATTTTATTTTATTTATTTTTTTTTTTTTTGAAATAAGTACATACACCCTATAGTTTCTCTGATTTTAAATACTAGTATATGTTTTTCATTTCTTTTTAAAATCTTAATTTGTATCATGATTTTTTTCAATAGTGATGTGAATTTAATCCTGACATTGAAATTGGAACATTAAGTGTAGTAGATATGCCATCTATGTGACTAACTGACTATGGGTAAGTTCTCCCTCAGATTATTTTTAGTTTAGTTTAATTCAGTTCTTAATTTCTTTCTCTCATAAAATATTTAGTTCAGTTCATTTCAGCTCAGTTCAGTCAATCAAAACAGGTCCTATGTCTACAAGCTTAACTTGAAAATGAAATAAAAACTACGTGACATTTAATTTTATGGTCACCAAATATTTATTCAAGCATGGACATACCAAATACTTCGTATTAAGATGGTATGTGTCTATCTCCATTGTTATATCATTGATTTAGAAATTTACAGTTTAAGCATTTGACTGATTGTTATTATACAATGTACGAACAAATTAAATCTTTAGCTTCTTAAAATAAACATACTACACCTCTCTTCATTTTGTCATTTTTTGCTTTTAAATTAGTTTTTCCTTTAGTACGTATTTTAATACAAATTAGCGTTTCAAGTTAGTAAATTAAAGCTTTTAGAGATTTTCATCCCAAAGAACGGACTTGAATGACCTGTTCTCTTCAGATTATTTTAAGTTAAGTTAAGTTAAGTTAAGTTCTTAATTTCCCTCTCTCATAAAATATTCAGTTTAGTTCAGTCAATCAGAATCGGCTCGAAATTGAGAAACTATACTACCACACACTTTGACTAATGTTAGTTTAGAAACGTCTATTCCAATATCGTTAATTTATTTATACTCCCTACTTGGTAGTATTAAATTAATTAGACTATATATATGAGCTGCCCCTTTAAATGACTAGTGAGGTGGTGAGCACTGAGCAGTCACAAGTGAATTCGGGCATATTTCATGGCGTAGGGCGTAGGTCATCATCCATCGATCTCAAGCCTATAGTTCCTTTCTTTCCGTGCAGCAGATAAGTTTTTGGCCAATCACAATTAAATTGCAAGTCAAACGAGTTAATACAAATTGAGAGTACTAACGTTTGGGAAAAGTTGCACAAAAGGGACTCAAGTTTCACAAGTTGCAGTTAGAGTACTCAACTGAAACTTTACCTTCTACAACAGGTTAACAAAACAATTAAAAAAAAGGAAAAAGAAAATTCTGATATAAAGTCAGAAGGTACTAACGTTTGGAATAGATTTATTTGTTAGCAATTAAAATATAGCCGTTAGAACTTCAAAAAAGAACAGACTTCTATTTAAACTCCTCTCCACAGCCCATCTTCATCAATTTTCATTTTCTGCAAAACCAAAAAAAAAAAAAAAAAAAAAAAAAAAAAAAAAAAAAAACCAGAAGAAGCTATATCAAAAAATTGAAGCAGAAGTTATAATTTATTTGAAAGGACTTGTAACATGTCAAGGCTAAGCAACTCTGGTAGCAGATGTCACTGTGGGTTGTTGGTGTCTAAGAGCAGGGCATGGACAAGAGATAACCCTGGCAGAAGGTTTCTTGCTTGCCCTGACTACGATGTAGAAACTGAAAGGAGGGGCTGCAAATTTTTCAAGTGGGTGGACATGGAAGACCCCAATGAATGGCAGAAAGAAGTAATATTGGGCCTTATGCAAGAGAAGCAGGAACTAAAGAATGAAGTGATGTGTATGAGGAAGGAATTGAAGGAAGCAAACAAGTATGCTAGAAAGGTTGAAAGTGATTATGTTATGCTTAAAATGAAGAGGGCTGCAAGGATGAATTTAGGCATTAATTGTGACTTATGGAAGTTTATTGTTGTGCTTATTGTGGTTGGAATTTGGTATGCAATGAAGAAGTGATGAAATGTACCTTGTGCTGCTAGTTGTTGCTGTTTCTCTTTTTCTTTGCTAAATCCTGTAAGAATTAATGAAATTAGTGTAAGAACTTATAGTAATGAATCAATGAAATTGAATAATGTCAATGTTATTATTATTACTTGCAATGCTTGACTTGTAATGGTGTTGCTGTTTTGGCTCTGCTGCTGGCTTGACATAGGGTACTGGTCCTAGCTGAAGGAGTAGACAGTTTGCTCTCCTTCAAGATCAGTGTAAAATGCTCTATGTGGTTGCTGTTGAGTTGGCCTAGGGCATGGTGGAACCTGTTAATTAGGAAGAACAAGTTAAAGAATAAGTAAATTAACTTAAATTATGTAATCAATTTGATAAATTAGATTTTCTTACTGATGCAACTCTCTGAAAGCCATTAGGATATGTGTATACACCATAACCCCTCATGTGCATGGGCACGGAATTGGTTGGTGCATTCCCAGCACTTGGACCTTCCTGTGTTGTGGGTGATTGCACAACAGGTTCTCTTTCTTTTGGGGCATTCTTGCATCCCCTTTTGTTATGCCCTCTTAACCCACATAAGCTGCAAGTTTGTGTTTGCCCTGTCCTTCTTAGCTTGCCTGATGCTGTAGTCTCACCTGACTGATACCTCCTCTTTGTTTTTGGTCTTCCTTGCACCTTTTTCAGCTTAGGTGGGAGCACAATTGCTTCTGATTGGGGCCATTCTTGAGGACCATTCAAGGGCTCTAATAGAAAATCATAGACCTTCATGTACTTGGGCTTTGTGAAAAACTCATTAACATAGTCTTCTGGTTGGTCTGCTTTATTCCAAATAGCTACCACAGTATGCTTGCAGGGGATGCCACTTAGTTGCCAAGCATTGCAACTGCAAGTTTTGGCCTGCAAGTTAACCACAAATTTGTCTTGTGTGGCACCCTTCCTGACCCCATAGCAGAATCCCCCATCCCAAAAAGCATTCCACCCCCTTGCCCAAATCTTCACTTTTTCTAATCTCTGATGAATCCTAGGACAAAACACTATAGTCTTCTTCCCTATTTCATCTCTTTTTTTGTGTAGTCTCTCCATCAACCCCTCTCTTATGTCCTCAAGCATTGTAATGATAGGCTTATGCCTGAAACTCAGAATGTATGCATTGAAGACCTCACTCATGTTGTTGTTCACACTATCACAACATGACATTGAGGTGTAGAAGGCCCTACACCACTTCTTATAGTTCCTATTCATCAGATCTTCAGCAGCATCATCAGATATGACCCTCAAGACTTCAATGTTTTTCAAAAACTCATTTTCAGTGTTACTTTTAGCTATTACCCAAAACTGCTTCCTGAATTCAAGACCCCCTCCAAAAACCCCTCTGAAATTGCAGTACACATGCCTAGCACACACCCTTGTTTCAGCCTCTGGGAATACACCTGATACTGCTGCAAGCAACCCCTTCTGTTGGTCAGACATAAAAGTGTAACCAGCCCCTGTTGTTGTCTCTAGGTCATCCCTAAGTAAGGACAGAAACCATGTCCAACTGTCAGTACTCTCAACTTCAACAACAGCCCATGCCAAAGGAAACATCTGGTTGTTTCCATCTCTCCCAACAGCAACAAGAAGTTTCCCTCCAAATGGTCCTTTTAGAAAGCACCCATCTAAGGAAATGAAGGGCCTACAACCAGCCTTAAACCCCTTTTTCAATGCCTCAAAACACAAATAAAGTCTCTCAAAAACATTGCTACTCATTTGCAACTTCACAGTGTTTCCCCTATTACTCTTAAGGATCTCAACAGCATACCTAGGAAGCAAAGAGTATTGTTCCTCATACTCTCCAATAATTGAAGCCTGACCCTTCTTCCTTTCCCTATAAGCCTGGAATTTGCTTACCCTTATTCCCTTTTCTAGCCAAATGGACTCCCTAATGTCCTATAACTTCATGTAGGGGTTAACTTTAAACCATTTTGCATAGTTTGTAGCAATCCATGTAGAGCTCATCAATGAAACCTTTGCTGCCCTTCCACAGTTATGCTCACCTATGTAAGTCTTCACAACAAAATTTCTTTTATTGCTCTCCCATGATGCCCATATTTTCCAAGGGCACCCTTTTTCATGCTGCCTACACTTAGCCCTTACTCTATTTCTATCATTTCTGTAGAAATGTATATTCCTCCCACTGCCAACACAATAATCAATCAAAGCCTTCCTAAACATCACAACATTCTCAAATGCTTGACCTAGATGGAAATCACTTGTTGTGATGTCATTTGACCTTTGACCTCTAGGTCTTGTCAAGTGGGCAGGTGCAATGAGGTACCCTACATCCTCTTCATCATCATCTTCACTAGGACTATCTTCATCACTAACACCTTCCCAATCATCCTCAAACATATGCACTCCCTTCCCCTTTGAATCAACAACCCTTTTAAGCATACCCAACTCCTCCTCATAGTCCAATTCATTTTTCTTCTCCTGTGTCAGTTTGTCCCTAGCAGACACAAATTCCACATCATCTTCATCAGTTCCCTCACTGTCATAATCATATTCAACTTCTATACTCATCCTAGG
Organism: Chenopodium album; assembly: GCF_948465745.1. Classification (NCBI taxonomy): domain Eukaryota; kingdom Viridiplantae; phylum Streptophyta; class Magnoliopsida; order Caryophyllales; family Amaranthaceae; genus Chenopodium; species Chenopodium album. Next base: position 8,706,214 of record NC_137853.1, on the reverse strand, counting down.
TTCAGTGAACCCAACACCACCACCAACATCTTGCAACAAGGACATGAATGACCCTTGACCAGACCCTGTACCTGACCTTGTACCAAACCCTACATTGAAGTTTGAATTCATGTAGATTTCATGTTCTGAGTACACATGAACCACTCTACACTCAAGCAATAAAGACAGAAAAGGGTCAAATGTCTTAGTATCAAAACCTAGAAACCTCACACCATCTGCCATGGTTATCCTAGGGTCCAAAAAGTGAAGCTTTACAATATCAGTGTAGCCTAAAGACTCTATCAACTGCTTCACATATGAGCTATCCACAGATTCAGGGATATCATCAAACACATTCACCCTACCACCCCTATAGTACATTACTTCATCTTCTACCCACATTCCACCATGGTGAACAACTAACACTACTAAAATTCGGCCAAATTGCGACCATCTCTGACGGTCGCAGATTATAGTAAAAACGGTCGCAATTAGTAATTGCGACCGTCAACGGTCGTAAGGTGGTGGTCGTTATTCACGTGGTCGCAAAAAATCATTATTGCGACCGTTTGACAGTCGCAGATTTTTTGCGACCGTTTTTATTATTTTCAATGACTGCTTAGAAAACGGTCGCAAAAATTAAAAATTACGACAGGTAATATCAGCGGTCGCAATTTTTGGAATTAGCGACCGCCATAAGCCGTCGCTAAAATTTAAAAAAAAAACAAAAAAAAAAAAGAAAAATCACATTACTGTACTTCACATCCAGCCTCACACCACCGAAACCACCTTTGCCCACTACTACTGCCAACCCAAACCACCTTTACCCACCACTTCTGCCCACCCTAACCACGAAAACCCGCAGCCGCTCACCTGAAACCACCTAACCCACCACCACCGCCAACCCACAACTCCCCACCCTAAATAGTAAATCAGCCGCCGCTCACCTGAAACCACCTTAACCCAACGCCGCTCACCTGTAACCACCTCAACTCAGCGCCGCTCATTCGAAACCACCTCAACCCACCGCCGCCCACAAAATTTAAAAAAATTAAGAAAATTACCCACAAAATCAGAAATAAAGTTATACAATAATTATACAAATTACAGAAAATCACCCACAAATAAAAAATAAAGCAATAACATAGATCTTTCAAAAATTATAAACTAAAATTACAATAAAACAACACAAATCAGAAATAAAACAGTAATATAGATCTTTCAAAATTAAAAATTAAAATTACAATTAAATAATTATACATAATAAAAAATGAGAAACAATAAATCGAGATCAACAATATAACCTAAATTAAATATTAGATCTAGAAGTTTTCAAAAAAAAAAAAAATCAGATCTAAAAAACCTTGACTTCTATTAGGCTCGTTCTTGTGACGGTGAGGTCTTGTTACAGTGTGTGGTCGTGACGGTGGCAAGCAGCATGGAGGAGAGAGAAATCGCCGGCATCAACACCACAAGCGAAGCTTCCGATTTGAGCCAAAGCTTGAATGAGCAGCGATTTTCGGCTTCTTATTCTTCAATTCTCAAGTGCTTTGCTTCATTTTCGGCAGTGAAATTCAGAGAATTAGGAGATGAGAGTGAAAGAGGAGGGGCGTGAGAAGGATAAAGTAGAGATAAGGAAAATGGAGGAAGAGAGAGAGAGAGAGAGAGGAAAGAGAAGAGGAAAAAGATCGAGGATGAAACAGAAGGAGAAGGGGAAGTAGATCAGGGAAAGAAGAAGAGGAAAGAGAGAGAGGAAAGAGGAGAGAGGCGTGAGAAGAAGAAAGAGAAATGAAAATAATGAGAGAGGGGAAGTGGAGCGGCTGTACACTTATTAGGGTTAGGGTGTGTTCCTCTTTTATATTACCTTTTTTTAAAAAAAAAATAAATCTTTTGCGACAGGCAATAAACGGTCGTAATTTTGCGACCTACTCACAAACGGTTGCAATTTTAGTGATTTGCGACCGACTCACAAACGGTCGCAATTTTAGTGATTTGCAACCGACTCTAAAACGGTCGCAATTGTAGAAATTTGCGACTGACTCTCAAACGGTCGCAATATCATTATTTTTATTTTGAATTATTTTTGACATGTATTTTATTTTAAAAAATTATTTAAATACCTTTGCGACCGTTTTATAACCCAAAAACGGTCGTAAATTTCATATTTTGCGACCGTTTTCATGACGGTCGTAGAAAAACGGTCGCAAATTAGCCGAATTTTAGTAGTGTAAGCAAGGCTTTATATCATCCATATTGTCTGCCAATGTGTATCCACAAATTAAATTAAAATAAACATGATGTATATAGCCACAACATTTCAATTAAATAACACAAAATGCATAAATATAACAACATGTGATCCACACAAACACAAATTTGATCCATAAAAACAGAGGCTTCATTCATATATATATAAATTGTTGATCCATTACAAAATGGCTGTACAAGCCAAGCCTTAATCTATGTCCTAACCAATGTCATGGTAGTGACAAATCCCAAAAGATGATCACTGATTTGTCACATACAAAAACCTACCTACCATGACATTGAATTCCTACCATAAACAAGTAAACCCTAACATAAAAACAGAAAATATTAACCCTAGCAGCTGCTAACACCAAAAACCTACAAGCTGCACATAGACCCCCCAACCTTTAACAACTGCCTACTCATCCTCCTTGAACAGCAGAGGGAATCCATCAAAGTAGGTTGTCATGTCTTTGTTCAGCCAGGCGTGTAAGTCCCGGCCGTCGTTGAAGATGAGGTCATGTAGAACCCACTCGTTCACAGACGCCCTTGGTCCGACAAAAGGTTGGAGGTTTGCCAGGTAGCGAGTCATCCACCACAGACGCCACTTCCTGCACACCTTCTTGACAGTATCCCGACTAAGCCAATCCAGCTTCGGGAAGACATGGAGGGCAAGGATGTCGGGGTCGCTGAAAATTGGGTGAGCTTCAGAAAGAGCGTCCATACCTAGGTCAAGCCATGTAGTTAGATGATTTTATTTTTAAATCGAACACTACTCTGTTTTACTAACTATAAACCCTAGAAAATTACAGAAATTCAACCACAAACACACCCTTTTTCCTAAATCAAATCAAACCAAGTAAAAACGCTGATAAACTACAAGATCAAGCAAACAATTAACATGCAAAACAGTAAAAAACTAAATTTTTTTTTTTAAAAAAAAAACCCACAATTCCGTACAGAAAAACCCAGTAACGACACATTTAAGAAGAGAAAGAGAAAACCAGGGAATATACCTTCAGATGATTGCAGCTGCTGTACTTTCGCTCTCTTTGCTGATGTTGATTCACCAAATTCCCACATTAATGGCGAAGAATTTGAAGGGGAAGGATGAGGAATTTTAGTGAAAGGGAGAGCTCTGTTTTTTTTTCTGAATAAACAAATGATGAAGAGAGCCGCCAATGGAGTGAAAGGAAAATAAAAAGGCTTTCTCCTTTCTCATTCTCGCGCCAACGTCGGACAAGTAATGATGTTTTTTCCTTCCCAAGACACACATGTCCTTATTAAATAATTTCCTTTTTTATATTACAGCTAATCCTTGTTCTAACCGGTAAACCAAGTTTCCATCGGATTGTTTACCTCCTATAACAAGTTCAGTACCCTATGTGCAACTTGTGAAACTTAAGTCCCTTTTTTGCAACTTTTCCCAAACGTTAGTACTCTCAATTTGTATTAACTCCAAGTCAAACATACTCCATCTGTTTTTTTTTATATGCATCACTTTGACCGGCACATTTGTCGAGACGCTACTTTGACCATAAATATCTTTAATTGTGTATTAGTAAAAATTGTAACAAAATTATATTATGAAACTAGACATTGTGACAAATCTAATGATATACTACCTCCGTTACATATTATTTGCAATGATTAGACATTTTTCCTCTCTACTTTATGTCAAATCGTTGTAAATAATGTGTAACGGAGGTAGTATAATATAATAACATTTATTCATTTTTTAGAGGTGAAAAAATTAAGTCAACCATGGTATGTAAAATAGTGCAATTGTCAAAGTGATGCATATAAAAAAAACGGAGGGAGTAATATTTTGGGATATGGTTAATTATTGGTAACTGAGATTTCATCAATTCAATTATGTCTTGTACGTAATTATAATAATTTGGGTATTAATTAGTGGACTATTTACATTGGCATTTGAATTCTCATACTACCCACAATTATAATTTAATTCCTAACTAGTGTGTAGCCCGGGCGTTACACCGGGTTGCTACTTTGAAACATAATGTTAGTTTAAAAAAAACAAATTTGATAGAATAAATTTACAATGTCTTAAAATTGTTAAAGCTATTATCTTTATTTATTTTTTTATAGGAAAAAAGGTGTATTTAGATAGAATAATTATCCGATATTGTGCTTATTTAAAGATATATTTATTTACAAAAAGAATGTAAACTACTATTGGCTAAGATAGTAAGTGATTTGATATTATATTCATGAGGTTTAGTGTTCGAATCTAGTCGAATGTTTTTTTTTCCTCATTAATAACGAAGGTGACGTGGCGTAAGTGAAAGGATCTACGTGGCGCGTAAACTTTGTTATAAACGCCTTTTAATATATTAGTATAGATTCAATTCCCATTGATAATCTCGTAACTCATAAACAATCAAGGAATAATGCTCCTTTTGTGATTCCCATACCTACCTCTTATTTCTCTAAAGTCTAACAAACTCTTGGTAACCGGATTCCCTCGACAACAAAAATATGTTTGTGTTGTGACTAGCTACTATTTTGGTGGTTTATAGCGAGCATGCTTAGTGAAGATAGTTGTTACAAATTTGAGCCCTTTTATTTACATTTGCTTGGGACTGACCTCTTTCTATACCCTCAAGCACTTACACTTGTGTAATTGGACTAATTGACCTTAAAGAAGAAAAAAAATTTCCATCTTAAATCAGTTTAAGTAGGTACAATGCTAATTTTACAACAAAATTGTTGTAACTAATTTAAATAACAACGGAGAAAGTTTATGATTAGGGATTTAAGGAAAAACTACAATTTGGATGATTCTTATCAACCTTTAAACAAATGTATCTAAACTTAATTTTTCTAAATTTATCTTATCTATGGAGTAAAACTTAGGGTCTGTTCTCATACGATTATTTTCAGTCCAATTCAGTTCAGCTGCTAATTTCCTTTTCTTATAAAATATTCATTTCATTTCATTTCAGTCAATGAGAACAGACCCTTAATAGCCCTATTTGATTTAGAAATTCACAACAAAATTATGTGTTAATGACTTGGTGTGATATTGTTTGTTTTGAGACTAACCCACACAGATTTGATTTTTGTAGCACCTTTTCAGAATGCCTAGCTCACACTAATGGAGTAGGTGGACATTTATAAGGAATACAACCCTTTATTATTCTTTCCATGTGAGATGTGACACATGGATTGTGTAACCCTATACTTGTATATATTACACATTTTGATTTCTTACGGAGTAAATTTTTAGTAGTATTACACTATTATTAGTACAGCATATACAAAAATGTGCTTCACAATAGGTGCAAGCTTGTATCTTTCTTTCCGATCCTCTTCCTATAATCCTATCATATCAGATGTTGTACATATGTTTAGCGCAAATACTACAAATTACCAAGAACTTGAAATGTTGTAGAGTTGCTCGGGCGCCACGCATGGGCGAGCACCATATAAGAGCTTATGCGGCCAGCAAAAGAAATCAAGTTATATGTTTCTCAAAATAAAATCATCTCGTTATTTATAACGTGACATATATACTAAAATCTTATTAGTACACTTCTAGAAATATTGATCATACATGCTAGATTTATAACTTAATTTTGTATTGTTATCGTTTAAAATTACAATATACACCATAAATACAGTGAGATGTGGGATGCACACCACATCCAGTGAACAATCAAATACAGTAAGATTTTAAAGTAGCATTTACTTCAGCACATGTATTGTTCATTTGACAATCTCTGTTTGTTTTAAATTTTTTTAATTTAAAACATAATATAATATAATGTTGGGCAATTTCAAGAGTAGAGGAGAAAGTGGACTTTTCAATTATGCATGAGAAAGTGGATGCCTTAACATGCGTCAATTTTGTCCAACTGTTTGTGAATATAGTGCTTGACTAGTTGGTTTGGTGAGGAATGTGTTTTAGTTCCTGGTATGTCAATGAATTTGAGTATTGGTTTGTGACTATAAGTAGTGTTTTACGACTCATTATTATGCACATTGTGGAGGATGAAGACGTTGTTCTCTTAGGTGGCCTTCAGACGATATCAAATAAATGTATATAATAATTGATAATCATAAACCAACCACCCACACCACCACCTCCAAACCTGCCAGCCACTGTCACTTCTCCCCTCTTCATTGTTGACGCCGGCCTACCCTCTCTGTCAGCGCCGAAGCTTCCCCTCCCTCCGACGACATTGCTATCCCTGCCCCACGAAGCTTCCTTTATCTCCTCTTACTCTTCTTTTTCCACCGCAACTCCCCTGTCTTTCTCCTCTAAGGTGCTTAGGCTTTCGACTAAGGTGCGGCGGCTCGTGTTGGGGTTTCAAACCAGTGCCACCTTTGTCAAAACCCTAAATTGATGGTTTGGGTTGCAGGAATTGGGTTCGGTTTGGGCGGAGGTGAAAATGAGGGAGGTGCGACGAGTGGGTCGTTGGTCGAAGGAGAGAGAGAGAGAGGGAGGGTCTTGGGTCTGGTAGGGGTGTCGAGTGGGGGTGAGGGGCTGGTGACGGCGACTGGGTGAGGCTGAGGTGGAGGCATAAGTGGTGCCGGCGGCTAGGAGAGGGCGATGGTGAAGGTGGCTGGGTGGTTTAATTTTTATTATTTGGTTTTCTATATTTTTTTTATAAAAAAATTTAATCGTGGTTTAATTTTTAAACCAAATAAGACTCATTAATGTCATAACTAGGATAAATCTCTTAATGAGAGTCATTTTGTATAATTGAAAAGAGGGGTTACCATATTAGTGTTACGGAAGTTGAGAGTTACCGTTGAGGGTTTCCCTTTTATTTTTTGTAAAAGTGGTGGTGTGTATTTTTAAATCAATATGTATTGTAACACAAAGTCTTATATGTGTGGCTAGCCACATGGTTTGACCACTTCACATAATCACATATAAGGCAATTAATTAAGTAATAGGGGGTTACGGTGATGAGCAAATGGGGTTACCTTAACGTATGTAGGTTACTTAAATGAGAAAAAGAGGTTACTCTCTTAAATAAATGGAATTATTCTTTCATTTTTTAAAACGAACGAAGGGAGTTACACGAATGAACAAATGAGGATACTTATTTCTAAATTACTCGATTTCACTCATATAATGAATTTGGGTTACTTTTATGGGCAACATAGGGTTACTCTTATGAAAAAATAAGGTTACCCATACATATAAATAAAGATTATTCTACTAAACCAATGTGACCACACTGTGTGGCTAGCTACATACAAGACTTACTCTTTTTGTAATAGAATGACTTTTAGTTTCTAATGATCCTTTAATGTGATACTAAGAGGTATATTAGACCGTGGATCTTACCTTATCATGTAGTTCTTTGGAAAAAAACAGAAATTAACATAAGTTATTAAAAACTAAATAATAAAATAAATTAAAAAGGTATCGAAAGGAAATTTATACTTAGTACATGACTACTTTTTTTTTTTTTTTTGACTACTTAGTACATGACTACTTGGTACGGAGTAATAAATAGTAAAAAAGTACTCGTACATTAGAAGCATAGTGATTGAAAACCACGTACAAGTATTAGAATAGATAATTTTAGCTGCCGGCCTTGATTATTGACATTGTAATTACACATACGCACTTAGTTATAAAGCAAATTACACCATCACTAATTACTTATTTAATACAGTATGTAGCTAATTTAAAACAAGACTGTACTACTGAGTAGTACATATATGACCTTAAGCAGCTAGCTAGCTAACATTATTATTAAGCTTGAGCATAACTTGCTACAAATCCTGGGTCGTACGCTTGCCGGTAGCCGTTCTTGTTATCGACGGAGACATCAGTAGGAAACGGCAGTCGTCCATTCAACAAGCCATCGTATTGCCCACCATCGTCGATGCCATAAGCATTGTCAAGAAATGCCACCATGATTCCACCAACTGTTTTTATCATCTTATCATTAGAGTCTGAACAATATTCACAAAATATTTTAGTAAACGGGAGTGTATAATCATCCAACATTTGCAAATGACCATACTTTGTTATAACAAAATGCGAACTTTTCTTGCACTCGTTGTAGAATTCCTTGTGGCTTAGACCGTTTGGGGCGCATGGAAAGTGGCCGTGATCACCCAAACCGGAGCCAATTACAGTAGTTGGAATTGATAAATTGAAAGAGTTGGGTTTGTTGGTTAGAACATAAGGATATGTTTGCCAATTATGACGGAATACTGATACTCCAGCAACAGGGTCTACACCAATCAGTGCTGAAAATGTAACTTGTAGTTTGATATTGGAGAAACCAAGTGCAAGAGCAAATGCTGACTTTCCACCTCTACTATGACCGGATATGGCGAGCTTGTCGAGATCACCTTCAACTCCGGTAACGTAATTTTGCAACACCATTGGAAGATGTATAGGCATCCAGTTTGCCACTTTTGCTGCCGTATCTATCTCAGGTTGTTGATTGAGTGATGTAAATATTGTAATAAGTGTAACAGGAGTTACCTGAAAATCATTATTCCCTCATATTTATTAATTCTTATACATTCATAAATCATATGCAGTTGTTTCAAAAAATTAATTCTAATTTGACAAAAACTAAAACGTTGATATTACTTGTATACATAATCTTTAATTTTTTTTTTTATTTTTTTTAGGTAAAATCGGTATAAACTACCTTTTTTGTCCGACTTTTTTAAAAAAATCACCTTTTAAATTTTATTTTTAACTAAACCACCTTTTAAGTACCTAAATTTTTTATTGCACCACCCCTATTTCAAATCTAACATATTGCATCTCAACCATGCATCCACTTCCAAATCATCAACCACAGCAAATCTTTCCCTTCCATATCAACCATCCACTTCAATTACCTCAATTTAGGTTTTGAGAATAAACAAATACTACAATTTAATTTTTGTAGCAAAATTAAGTGTGGTTTTTTAGAGCTTTACTCAATTTAGTCATGCATATATATAAAGGGGAGGGTCAAATGTTTTTGGAGGTGAACAAAATACATGATTTAGGAGCGAAAGTCACAAGTTGTGGGCCCCTTTGACGTCTTAGTTAATTTTTTCGTCATAATTTAAAATAGGGGTGGTGCAATTAAAAATTTAGGTACTTAAAAGGTGGTTTAATTAAAAAAAAAACATAAAAGGTGGTTTTTTCAAAAAAGTTGGACATAAAAGGTGGTTTTTACCAATTTTACCTTTTTTTTTTATTTTATTTTATTTTGAAAGAATCTTCTTGTCTTCTGTTTGCTTTAGTTGCAAAGAAAGAGAAATAAGCTAATTACTAAGCTCAGTGGCAGAGCCAGGATTTATAATTCGGGGGAATAAATTTTGGAGGTTAATGTTTTGGCAAAAATCTCAAGAAAAAAAAATTGATCACTTAAGTTGTTTAATATTTACTTGAAATCACTTACGCCAATTATTTCTATATGGCAAAAGAGGAGTAAAAAAGTTTAAATGTATATTAAGAAAATTATCCAACAATAATGAATAAATTTATGTTTGTAAACCCACTTTCAAGTTATGTAATCCCATAATTGATTAATACGAATTAATTAGGTTTTGACAGCCCTACTTGGGAAGGTAAGGATAGCATACATGCAAATATGCAATAATAATGGCAAATGAATTAAAAAATTAATCATAGGCCGGGTTGAAATTTACCTGAGGAGCTACGACGATGAAGCCATGTGAAGCGATATGATTAAAGAGTTGAGTATAGTATTTATTGGACAAGGCGAAGCCATGGATGAACAAGAGTACAGGGTAGTTTCCTGGTTTTATTGGTGAAACAATGAACAAAGGCACTGGAGTAGAATACTCAGTAGCATCTGGATAAAATGGTGTAACACTGAAATTTCCGATTACAAAAGAAGAATTGTCAGAAACAGAAACATAATGAGATTTAGTGCTACTGTCTAAGAATGTTTGAGCTTGGGAGGTGGCTAATAACACCCCTAAAGTAACCCAAAACAACTTAGCCATTTTTCTTTTTGGTATGTATTACAGTGTTTTTCAGGGCATGCAATACAAGGTTAGCGTTGCATTTTGAAATCTTCCTGTCACAAATTATCTTATCTATAGGCAATTGTAGCACTTTGGAGTCTTGCACTTTACCTATCACAAAATATGGTTACAGTTTATTATGTATGAATAGTTAAAAAGTCAAATTGTAGCTATTAATTAGAGACAAAGAAAAGAGTGAGGGATAGCTCAAGTGGTTAGAGGCTTAGAGCCTACCTCCCGGTTCCAAGAGGTCTTGGCCTGGGATCATCTCCCTTGCCCCTTGTGGGCTGTGGCTCTCTAAACACCAAAAATAAAATTAAAAATAGAGAGAAAGAAGATAAAATATAATGAAGACTATATATGGACAATCAATAATCTATCACTTCAGTTGTCTGGGTTAGGTTCGGTGAAATCGAGTTGGGTCTAATTTAAACTCGAGTCATGCTACATTCTTGTTCAAACAAGTCAATAACTGATTTTTTTTTCTTTGTCAAGTCAATTTTGAGTCAAGTCAGTTGGATAGGTTCTTGACACCTCCTCTAAATCTAAATAGAATTGTTGTATTCTCTTTGTTAAGTTGTTGTTCTAATTGCAATGTTAGATTTTTCAATACTTTTCATACACTCGCTCATATCATTTTAAAACTCTAGTACTACCTTTATTTCATAGTGCAAAAACTCAAAAAGTTGCAAGCTTTTTGGGACGAAAAGGAGTAATTATGTAGGATACGATTTTATTTGATTTGTTTTAATGAGGTCTTTAAAAAAACATCAGATTTTATAATTCTTAATACATAGTTAGAAATATCGTTAATGGTAAAAGATGGAATATTGATGAATATACATGTACAGTCAAAACAAGTACATGTATATCATATCACCAATACATTTATAAATATTAAAGGTTAGTCGTGTAGCCAGACCACAAAACTGTCATTTCAATTTTTCGAAAAGTGTAGCACCAGGCGATAACTATGCATAAACAAGTTGGCATAATGGCAATTAATTAAGTATGTTCGCGTTTTGTTTTTTTTTTTTTTTATACAAAGTTTATCATAGATTCATACTCCCTCATCCCTAATATTTGCACCATTGCAAAATTAGGTTAAACTTTAAATCTTTGACCATAAAATACTGTAAATTCATAAGAGATAATAAAATCATGTGAGATGTATGTTTGATGTGTCTGTATGTATATTTTATTAATATCTAATTTTTATAATTTTTACATATATGAAAATAGAGATAATATTATTTTAACATGTTTAAAGATTGTAAGAAATCAAATGAGATAAAATATTAGGTAACTAATAGATACTTGTCTTCTTGTAGGTGGTATTAAATTTGAACACATATCACGACATCTATATATAGCCAAAACAAGAAACACGTTGTTGTCTGGTTACTGTGGTACGATGTCAAATTTAATATTAGGATTATCTTATATATGATGTCAAAAAAAGGATACCTTATGTCCAAATTAATCCTTTAATACTACATCCGTTACACATTATTTGCAACGATTTGACATAAAGTAGAGAAGGAAAATGTCTAATCGTTGCAAATAATATGTAGCAGAGGTAGTATGTTCTTTTAGTACGTATACCTCCATTCGTATTTAATTGTAACGATGTAGATTTTGTGCTCCTAATTTCCTTCATTCTGTCATAACATATTCATTTCAGCTCAGTTCAATTCACCTCCAATCAGTTCACTTCAGTTCAATAAATGTGAACAGGTCCTAAGTGAAAACAAGGAATAATCTACTTTTAGAGCCTGTTCTCATTGACCGAACTGAGCTGAACTGAACTGCACTGAACTGAACTGAATATTTTGTAAAATAAGGAAATTAGGAGTTGAGCTGAACTGAACTGAACTGAATTTCAACGTAAGAGAACAGGGCTTACTATGTTAGTAATTTATTCATAAGAAAAAAAAAATAGTTTTGTAAAGTTGTAATTACTTGTTTGAATATTAATAATTATGTAGTTTATTTATATTCAATTTTTTTAATTTATTATTTATAATGGTATCATTGGTCGAAAATTAAAGATTTAGGGTGCGTTCTATTCACCTGATTTTTACTTATCTAAACTTATCTGATCTTATTTGTACTTATCTGAACTTATTATACTCCGTAACTTATTTTAGTTATACATTGAGCTTAGGTAGCTCTGATTAACCATTTTCCCAATTTATCTAGAACTTATATTTCCTGAACTTAACTACTTATTAACCGTTATATGAACCTATTTTTCCTGAAACAAGTGAAAATAAGGTGAACTGAACAAAGCCTAAGTGCATTGACAAACATGTAGTAAATAACGTTGTAGTTAAAACATAAAAGAACGGGAGAAGTACTCCCCTTCGTTCCACAATGATGTTCCTGTTTGGAATCTTTGACTTTTTTTAAGAAAGAGAGAATCTTCTAAATTTCTCTTAATCTATAAGAGTAAATATAGTCATGTGAGATTTAGTTTGATTCGTCTTGATGAGTAGATTATTAATATATAACTTTTATAATTTTTGCTAGTGTGAAATTAAAGATATTTGTGGTCAAGGATGGGTAAAATTTTGCATCGATTTGCGAAATAGGAACATCATTATGAAACGGAGGGAATACAATATTTGAAATTTCTTTAATGTACTTTGATAAGATAAGAGTAAAAAATTGTTTGAAATTTCATACCTCCTCCGTCGCTTTTTTACATTCATCCTTTCCTTTTTGGGTATTCCAAAATTACATTCTTCCTTTCCTTTTTTTGAAAGTTTTTCTTTTTTCCTTTTTTTTTTCCAAATATCTCAAATTATCCCTCTTTTTCTGTTTTGTAATTAATGCTCACTCTTATTTTCTCACTCCTCCTTCATCAATCTTTGTGCTTAAATTTAGATGAATATGATTGGTTCTTAATTTTCCAATAGGAGCATGTTATTGTTCCTTTTTTTTTGAAAGGATTGATGACATGGCATCATCAAATATTAATACATCTTTGTTTTACTCAAAGACATCATTTAATCTTTTGTCTTCCCATTGCGTTTTGTTTTGTTGTTATTTGTTTTATTCTTATTTCCTTAATTCCCGTGTAATTTTACAAACAGGAATGTAAAAAAGGACGGAGGGAGTACTTGATTATGTAAAACATGCATGCACTTTTAATATATTGAATGGAAATTATATAAAATTCATAATTAATGAAAATACATACTTTGTATTTCATATTTAAAAAAAAAAAAAATGTAACATTAGTTCTCACATAGTCAGTCACATTAGTTCTAATCCTTCTGCATAATCATAAAAAATTTAATTTAAAGACTATATAGTGTGAATAATACAAGCATAAAACTTCAAATATTGCAATTATGAGGGAGTAAGGTTCTTGTGTCATTATATCAATGTTAAATAATGTTCAATGTGAACTCTATCTCATACTCTTTAAGTCCTGCCCTTTTAAAAGCAACGGTGATGCACTGATGCAAGTCTCACTGTCCGTTAGATCAACAAAACCGTGATTCTCGTGGCCGGTGGCCTACCAATTCAAATAATTTCAATTGTACGAGAGATAAGAAAAGTTAACAAATTATCTTAACAATAATAAAAAAAATAAATAATAATAATTATGGTTTTTTCATCGGCATAGAAAAAAGGTCAAAAAAAGGGACCAGTTTTAAATGTGTGAAGTGTTATAGAGTATGTCTGTATGTATACCAGAGGCACAAAGATTTCTGATAGTTGTGTCTTTTTCAAAATTTGTTTCTAGTGTCTGTTGGCCCAAATCAGCCAGCTTGTTTGTGCATGAAAGTGTAATAATGTGATTGAGTGTGTTTATAGATACCTTGTATGTTACCCCAAATCAGCCAACTTACGTAATAAATGTGATCGAGTGTGTTTCTTATGTCTGTTGGCCCAAATCATCCAACTTGTGAAAATGCATACAAGTGTACAGTAGTAAATGTGATCCGAGCGTGTTTGTAGATAACTAGATACCCTGTTTGGTGAACATTGGAGTTTATTATACCTTGCTTGAATGGACAAATAGATCCTTGAAGACTTTGTATAAACTTTGGCTTGGCTGGACTCTAATACCATGTTAAATATGGATCTTGGCCCCACCCATGACGCATGTACAAATTAAGTGAGAGTTCACTTCACAAGTTCAAGGAGGTTACATCCTAATACCGTAATATGAAAACTAGCCTCTTATCATCATAATAAAGTTTTTAACTATTTTTTTCTTCTTAATGTGGGACGCTTACATGTTTTGTTTCAGAATTTTATGTTTCAATAATCAACACTCCCCCTCACATGTAAGGTCCCTTTTGTATCCGGTCACATGTGATGTTTCATGGGGCCATGGTGCATTTTCACACTCCCCCTCACATGGACCCATTTAATTTGACCTGGAGTACAATATAACCATTAAAGGTTCCAACCGTGAGCCTGACTATGATATTATGAAGAATTTGTATAAACTCTGGTCTTGCTTCTTTTATTAGCTTATCAATGAAAATATAGTGTTACAATATTCCTAAACCTAGAAAAAAATCATATGCTAGGAAACTAAAATATTCACTAAAATACATAATAATATCACGAATACTCGGTATATCCTAAAAAATATTCTACAAGATATATGTTTCTAGATATATTATACGGTATTATCTCAATAACACTTTAGACATATGTGGATTGGCACATATGCTAGGGCTGAGACTTATTATTGAAATTAGGAGAGTTGAACCTTTGGCTTTGGGTCATTTAATCACCAATCCAAATAGGCGTTTTGGACCCAAACATATAGTTATAATTAAAAAAAATTGGATTGCTAAACATCGCCATAAAAAATGATCACCACCGCCAACATTTGTCGTGATTGGACAACCATACCCTTACTACTTCACCACCCCAGCCTTATCCTCCCTAGCGACCTATCACTCCTTCTGACCAGCGACAACCACCACTACCCTAACCAATGACCCACCACTTCAATGACGACTCACCACCTTCCCTCGCTGGCGAGAAGGTGTTGGTTTTTTAATTTCCAGCAACCGCGGTAACCGGAGCCCATAATCGTATTGGGCTTCAATTATCGTGCTAGGTAAACGGTTTTGTTGGTTAATTGATTCAAACTTATTTGGAGTAATTTTAGGAATATTTATTTCTAGTATTTTTTCGTTAATGACTTAGTGGTCATAAGATCTAGTTGAGTTGTTAGTGGGCTAGTTAGTGGGTAAGTGTTAGTAGTGGTTTTCTAATATTTAGCTTTGTTAGTTATTATAGATTATCAAATATTTATCTCTCTTTATAGTTTCTACATGGTATTAGAGCTTCAGGTTAAATCTGACAAAAAAGAGAAAAGAAAGCGACGGAGAAAAAGAAGAAAAAAAAAAGAAGAAGAAAGAGAGTGTTAAAAAAAAATTCTTTAAGAGAAACAAGTTACACAACTTGATTTCATTGATTGTTTGTGAGCAGTATATAAGTTTTTTTTTTAAGAGAAATTTATTTTGTTAGTGAGTGGTTTTTGTATTTAACCATGGAAGTAATGAATGGTTTGGTGTGTTGGTCTTGCGGGGTCATGTAGAGAATGATATCATTACATGATATTATTCTTGATATGCAATTCATAGGCTAATTAATATCATACTCCATGCTATAAAGTTTAAGTTGATGGTTGAAGCACAGGAATATGTTTTATACTATATCACGCTTCCTCACATGAGAGCCCTTTAGGCTTGAAATGTGGATGCAGCATGAGCCCTCCGCATACGAAATATTTCACTTGAAAAGTTGAAGGGGGGGGGGGGGGGGAGGGGGGTGGATGAGATTCGAACCCGTGGCCTTTGTGTCACGTTGGCTTCAATACCATGTTATCTCAACATAGAAATATGTTTTATACTCTATCACATGTGATTATTTTCTTAGGCTTGTAATCTAGTAATCTACAGAGTATATAGCATGTAAATACAATCCATTTACTCTTACAGAATATGCTTGTGAGTTGTGACCCAATTGTACATACGTGCCCACTGAGCCACCAATCCATGCAAATATGAAGTATGTAACAGCCTTTGTAAAGCAGCTAAATCCACTTTGTATCACCTCGTTGACCACCCTCAAGCAATATCTAAGTTTCTACAACTCGTAGCTGTTTGGTCCATTTACTTATTACCTGATAAACTTATTATTATTATTATTATTATTATAAAAACTTACAAAGTCAATCAATTTACAAGAAATTAATGGGGAGCCGAGATACAATCTGGGCCCCACCCCTCTAGCTATAACGAACCCGATTCTGCTGAAGATGTGAGCAGCTGCACGAGCACCAATATTCTGAGTCTTAGCGAACGTCTGAACCCGCTTCAGCAACGCAATAACATCCTTCACTGATTCCCCCAACGAAGAAACGGAGAGAGGAAGAAAACTATAGCCAATAGCCCTGCAATGCGCCCCATACTTGTCCCGCTTCCGCTGAGCCGCCGCAGACACAACACGACCAGGAACGAAGTCAGATAACCCCGATTGTGTCAAAGGTGAAGACCCCATCAAGTCAACACATACATCAAGGCCTTTATCCCAGGAATAAAGCAACACATCTGCTGGTCGAAGAGCCCCGTCGTTCCCTCCAGTCAACCCAACATTAACCTCCTTTCGAGCAAAAATCCCAGACCGAAAACAAATATCAACAAGGGTGTCACGAACAACGTTGTGCTGATGTTTAATACCCAGCATCCCAGCACAAGACACTACATGATCCCCATAAATATCCCCATAAAAAACCCTTGAGTAAGTAGAACACGATGTTGAAATGGAGAACAAAGGAACACCCAACCTGTAGCAAAGAACACTACATTAAGTCTTACCATTCATAGTCTGACCCAAACTCGATATCGGGACCGTCTGCAACTAGGGCAAAGAGTGATCCCCTTATTGGGACTTCCATAAGGCAACTTGACACGCAGATAAAGAGAAAGTGGAATCCACAGATGCAGTGACTTTCGTGAAATATATATATGCGAATTTTTTCACGAGTCTAGGGGCAGCGATCTCACTAGGGCTACTTATAAGGTCAGTCTCCACAGTCCTGTTAAAAAAACTAAGAGTACAAACCTTTCCATCCACTAAGGTGTCACTAATAAGAGTGCCGTCATCTAAATACCAAGCCTACAAACACAAATAAAAAGAATCCCTGATTTTTTCAAATCTCTATCTTATTGCATTATTCAATTATTTTCTACATTTATAATGACATTTATTATCATGCATGCACGTAGTCAGTGTAAGGGTGCAGTGGCTTTTAATAGAGGAGGACCATTAGCTTTATTTTATAGCCATGCATGGTAAATTAAAGGTAAAGATATAGGATCATATTTGGCTATCATTCTCAATTTTGATTGTAGATTTTAATAATTGTATGCACATAAAAGGTACATATATAGTATCTTGTAAATTGTAATCATTGTATGCACATTAAAGCTATCATTCTCAGTGACGTTAGTGTGATAGCATCCAGCTATAATATCTCTTAAATTTGATGTCCAATAGTTAAAATATTATTCTTATATATATAGATCTGGTTGTACATAGAGGTAGATGCACTTAAAAGTATGTGAGACGAAAAGAGCGTATTATATAATCAGAAATAATTAGATTCGGTATTTGAGTACAATAAATAGAAGGGATATATTCTAACTTCACACACAGATTATATTATTTCATGCATAAAGCATTTGAAAGTCATGATTGGTTACATAATATGGCCTTGAAGGCCATTATTACTCAACCTAATACATGCAAGCCGTTCTTAATAAGCAAATCACATGTTACTAATTACTTATTAACTAGCTGAAACAAGACTAACGAGTAGTACGTTGTGAACTTGTGAAACATAGTACACGTACATCACATGAAACTATATAAGAAAGCTAATAAGCATTAAATTAAACTTGAGCATAAGTTGATGCAAACCCAAAGTTGATGCCTTTATCCTCAACAAAGAGGTTAGTAGGAGCCAAGGATGTATTAGCCATAATGGCGTAATATTGCCCTCCATCGTCTCGAAAATAGGCGTTAAGAAAGGCCACCAAGATTCCACCTAGTGTTCTTCTCATGGTAGCTTTCGGAACGTAACTTTGTGCACACATAAGTGACATAGAAACGGCTATAGGACTTAAGTAAAACTCATTTAACATTTCCATATGACCATACTTTGTTATCACAAAATGCGACGAATTTTCCTTACACTCGTCGTAAAATTGTTGATGGTTCACGTAATTTGGAGCACAAGAGATGGTGTGGTTACCCAATCCAGAGCCAATTACCGTGACTGGAATCGATAAATTAAACGAGTTGGGTTCGTAGGTTAGAACATACGGCAATGTTCGATCATCTACACGTCTACCAGCAACGGGGTCTACACCAATTAGTGCTGAAAATGTAACATCTAGCTTGATATTAGAAAAGCCAAGTGCAAGAGCAAATGCCGATTTTCCTCCTCTACTATGGCCGGATATTGCGATTTTTTCGAGATCACCTTCAACTCCGGCAACGTATCTTTGTAACACCACTTGTAGATATAGAGGCATCCAGTTTGCTACGGATGCTGCCATGTCTATCTCGTCTTGTTGACTAGGTAGTTTAGGCGGGAATATTCGGAATAACTGAAGAATGAATTTAAAATCATTAATTTATTGTCACTCAAATATAATTTAATAATGACAAAGATTAAGATTACGGTTACAATTTTTATAAACATGACACGATAGCAACTAGCAAGTACTCACATAATCACATACGTTAATACGTATGTTGTTTTTTTTTAAAAAAAAACATACGTGTGTTGTTAGATTTTGTGCATCACATATTGACAAGCATGCATAGTAATTAAGAGGGGTTTTTAGTGATGATAATTAAATGAATTGAGTTTGTAAAGTACAAAAAGTGGATTAAAGGAGTACAAATGATGATATGAAGTACATAAACTATGCATGCCCTTTTTTCTAGCAATATTTATATAATTATAGAAAAGGATACGTTGGTCATTATACCGTCTTAAAGCTCTTAACCCATGCTCTGGTCAGTGGTCAACGAAACAACATATGTTGTGACTTGTGGGTCTTGTGACCACTAGAACATATTATAATGACCATCATGCCCCTCTTTAATGTGTAATTAGAGAACTATATAACGGATTAAAGTAACGATAGTACGTTACAAAAATCACTTAAATCAACAATTATTAATACAAGTATATAATTTAGTATTATCTATTTGAAGCAATTATCAATAATAAAATATCTACAATAAAATACTTCCTCCATTCTATTAATATTGCAACAAGGAGGAAATTACGCATCCCAAAGCACATTTTATATGCTAAATATCTATAATTATGTAAGAGTAAAAATTATAAAAAGTTGATATTGTGAAAGTATTTTGATAACACATTTATATACTCATTGTTATATGTTATATTTGAGTGTTTCTATCATATTTTCTCTATATATTTAATCTTTTAGAGCTATATTTCTTTATATTTCGATGTTGCTCTCCTCGTGCTCTCTTTCTTTATTTTGTAGGATTTACGCGTAAAAGAGCACCTTTGCAAGCTAAGTGAGCTAGGAGCGTGTAGGAGATTACGAGCCCAACATCATATGGTCATATTCCAAGCTTGAAGTTGTTTTCGAAGGAGTATTGTGTAGAAATTGCCTAGCCTTGGCCTGGTCGTGGCTTATTGCATTAAGCTTTGGCCTGGTCGTGGCTCCTCCTTTTATGCCCAAGAGAAGCCTACCAAGATCAGTAGACACCACGGGTTGGCCGTGGCAAAGTCCTAGCAGCTTTGGCTAACCCGTGGCTATCACCTGATGAAGCATCGAAGCCAAGTTTGAGGCGGTTTGGAAGACCTATTTTAGGAAACTTCTTAACTTATTCCTAGGGATATAAATAGGCTTTGGTTAGGCATATTAGATCACTTTTTTGGACTCGTTAAATTGAGTTGAAGAATTCTACAATTCCCTTCAATTTTAGATTTACTTTGTTCAAGATTTCATCTTCAATTCCATTAATTCAAGTATTTCTTCTTTCCTATATTATTATGTCTTTTGATTATTTTGTTAATTTAATTATGAGTGAGTAGATTTATATTCTAGGGTTAGGTTAAACCCTAGTTATGAGTAATGCATGATTTCCCCCAATTCCTTATTTAATTAGATTAATTGCTTTGCTTATTGAATTGTGCTAATTTATCAATGTTAGGTTAGACGTAATTTGATATTGATTGAACCAAGTATCTTATTTATCAATGAAAGTTGAGATTAGATGGTTTTATTAAATTCAATAAGGGCATGAAATTCTCCATGGAAATAGGTAGGATGAATTGCTAGGATTGTATGGATGTTGAGTTTAATGTCTCTAAATTGCATGACACCATGGAAATAGGTTTGATTGGATTTTAGAGAAGCCATAAATACTCGGAAGGGGTTTATTGGTATTTTCAAGGGCACGTCCTTCCTTTGAGTATTATTATTTTGATTAATTGGGGTAGGGATTTATCTTTGCATTATTCATACTAGTGGTGATACTTAACTCTGGATGTTTTTATTAATTGAATTATTTCATCTTGATTCTTCTTGTTTATTTTGTTTAGAATTAGATTAGTTGAATATCACTATTGATTGGTTACTTGCTTAGTAGTTACTTGAGTCTAATTAATTAGTTGAACCATAGTCTCTTGGGATCCGACCCTTACTTGCCTGTCTACATAGTAGTGGTCTTGTTAGGTTATTTTTGTTAGGTACGCGACACGCCTATCATATTTTATGAGACGAATCCAATAAGATCCCACATGAATATATTTTGTTTAACATATAAATCTATATTATATGGTCAAATAAGAGTGATGAATAGTGCAAAAAGTCCATTGTTGCAATATTAATAGAACGGAGGAAGTAGAAATTAGGTGAAAATATCAAGCTAGCGCGTAAGAAAATGAAAAGCACATGTAATAAGTTTATGATTTACCTTAGGAGCAACGACGATGAAGCCATGAGAAGCAATATATTTAAAAAATTCAGAGTAGTCTTCATTAGAAAGCATGGTGCCATGAATAAACAATATAACAGGATAAACTCCTGCTTCTTTAGGTGAAAAAATGATCAAAGGCTCTGGAGCAGAAAATTCATATTTTTCCACCTTAATTGGTTTATCTGTCACTTGAAAATTACCCTTTTGGAAAACAGTAATTTTTTCAGAATTATGTTTTTCTAATAATGTTGGGAAAGTTTGAGCTTGGGAGTGAACAAAGCTGAACACCCCAAAAATTAACAATAATAACTTTGCCATTTTATTAATTATCTAGCTATATCTTATATGGTTGAGGATTATACTTTGCATGAACCATCATATATATAGCACCTAAAAGTCTCCTATTTTAATATTTTTAATATTATATTAATAAGAAAGACATGTAATTTCAAAAGTACTTTATGTAAAAATAAAAATAAAAAAAAAAAGTTTGAAATAATAGAACCTCTTTTCTTTTAGGGGCTAAGGTGACCATACTTTTGTTCCACAACGGTTGCTATGCATGTTATCGCAATCTTTTTACAACCCGAAAAAATTAATGCAGTCTAAAGAGAGAAAGAAAGAGACCCAATTTCTTAATGTATGTTATTTTTAAATAAGTTGAAATGATGAACAAATAAAAATGAAGGATGTAGATGATGCTATCGAATACGTGAAATCCAAATTATTGTATGGAGAAAATTAAAAGAGGTGGTATGAGAGTATGAGACTGATTAGTGATTGTAATGCAACATCATATTTATCCATTATTAATGCATGATAATGATTTACTTAACGTTTTGTGGAGGTGTAAAACCATCCGTTACGTAAAATACTAAAATGATGATCTAAATGTGTCCATGACAAGACCCATGAAAGATCCATCTAAGAGCCCAAAAAAAAAAAAAAAAAAAGAAGACTTTATAGAAGAAATCAATGTTTGGTTTTTGCCACCATACAAATTTTTTAAAAGTTGAAGGCAATTATTTAGAATTTTCCAATTAAAATTGTTAGAATTAGATATATGATGGAAAAAATTAATATCAAATGATAACACATTTCATGTAGATATGATTATGCATCTTTTTTGGTTTTAACTCATCAATCAAACAAGTGAAAATGTTTTTCTCTTTGTTGTTGTCCCAGTGTATGTTGTCCTATTCAGCTAACTTTCAGTGATCTAATTAACCAATATGATTTTATTATTAGAACTTATTTTAATTGAAAAATCATCTCTGATAACCTATAACCATATATGATATACTTTTAAATGATAATTGATACAAATATGATATAATTGCATCACAGACGCACCACAAATCTTTATCAATCGACATTAATTTTGAGTGATTACAAAAAGAAACACATCTATTAGCATAACAGTATTTGTAGACTTGTAGTGATTGACTAGTTTTATGTAAGACTTTTTAATAACATAATCAGCCACCCACATCTATATATGCTTAAAACGTATGTGCCATGAAATAAATCGGGGTGGATCAAGCGAAAAAGTATAAAAATCATCACGATTTTTTTAGTAAAGAGTATGCATATATGGAAGTTTGTAAAATTATACAACAAAATGAAATGACACAATTCAATTCATGATAAATTATTTGAGTTGGTAGGCTAGCTTGTAATCCTTAGAAAGAAAATTTTTAACGTTGATGTGTTTATGACTATATAATTGACAAAATAATTACATCAACACTACTAATTATTTTGTTACAAGTAGGGCAAAAGACAGCAACACGCATCACATACCATATGACCATATCCATTAAACTTGATCATAATTTCCTGGAAACCTAATGTTGCCCTTATTTTGGACGTAAAGATTAGTAGGAGCCAAAGAAGGATTAGCCAAAATGGCTAAATACTGTCCCCTTTCATCTCCAAAATACGCGTCAAGAAAATCCACCATAATCCCACCTAGTGTTCTTCTCATCGTACTTTTAAGACCACTCCCGGATTTACACACAAGTGACACAGCACCTGCAACTGGATCATACACGGAATCATTCAACATTTGCATATGACCATAGTCCGTGATCACAAAGTGTGAACTTTCCTTGCACTCGTCGAAAAATTGTTGATGATTCACTAAATTTGGGGCACAAGGTTGAAGGAAGAAGTTGGATTGGTTACCATATCCGGTGCCAATTGTTGTTGTTGGAATATTTGCTTCAAATTGTTAGTGGTTAGTTAGCTCCTAATGTTAGTGGAGTCATAATAGTAGTGGGTTAGTTTAGTGGGGGTTAATGTTAGCATGATCAATGATCATGGGATTATGTTCCTTATGTTTGAGTAATATTTTGCACTATATATATGTTGCAATGTAGTACAATTTTTAAATGGATTGAATACAACTTTTATTATTCTTTCCCTTCTCTCATCTCTATTTTATTATTTCAACATGGTATAAGAGCTTCAGGTTAGATCTGAGATAAGAGGAAAAAAAAAAAGGGAAGGGAAGGAAAAGAGATGAAGAAAAAGAAGAAAAGAGAGAGAGAGAGAGAGAGAGAGAGAGAGAGAGAGTATTAAAAAAAATATCGAGTAAGGAGACAAGCAACGCAGCTTGATCTCATTGTTTGAGAGCAATATTTTGTTTTCGAGTGAAATATTTTTGTGAGTATTTTTTTTGTGTGTTTAACCATGGAAGTAATGGTTAGTGTGGTGTGTTGATGGGTTCACTTTTAGCCCATGAAGGTGTGAAAGTCGTAATCAAGGTGACATGGTCAATTGGAGGACAATGTCAAAGAGAGTTAATGGAGAGATGTGCTCCATTGAATGTAAGTTGATGATAATGTGCATCAACAAGATCAAGTAATTGATGAGAAGTGCATCAATAAAAAAATGTCGAGGATTAGTTGTGCGGAGAGAAGTGCTCCGAGAATATCATGTTGGTGATAATGTGCACCATCAAAATTGTGTGGGTGATGAGATGTGCATCACAAAATGCTGTAAAAGCAAAAGAAAATTTCGTCGAGATCAGGCATGAAAATCGAATAGTCATTGTAATCCAATTTGAAGCAAGGGGGTGTGTTGGAATATTTGCTTCAAATTGTTAGTGGTTAGTTAGCTCCTAATGTTAGTGGAGTCATAATAGTAGTGGGTTAGTTTAGTGGGGGTTAATGTTAGCATGATCAATGATCATGGGATTATGTTCCTTATGTTTGAGTAATATTTTGCACTATATATATGTTGCAATGTAGTACAATTTTTAAATGGATTGAATACAACTTTTATTATTCTTTCCCTTATCTCATCTCTATTTTATTATTTCAACAGTTGTGACAGGAATTGATAAGTTAAACGAGTTTGGTACGTACGTTAGAATGTATGGTTGTGTACGGTCATTTTTGCTAGACCCGGCGACTGGGTCTATGCCAATAAGTGCTGAAATTTTGACTGATAGTTTTGTTTTGGAGAAACCAAGTGCAAGAGCAAATGCTGATTTTCCTCCTCTACTATGACCGGATATTGCTAGTTTGTATAGATCGCCTTCCACTCTTTTGTCAACACGTGTTTGTAACACGTCTTGTAGATTTGAAGGTAGCCAGTTTGCTATTGAAGCTGCCATTTCTATCTCATCTTCTTGACTAGGGAAGTAGATTATTGAGAAGAGCTGTGGAATTAAGGAAAAAAAAAGGGGAGATCGATTATGTCCACACAATAAGTATTAAAGTATATACATGTTCATATACAAATCGTATTAATATGACCCTTACTTAGCATAACAAAATTATTATAAATTTTGAACACCCAGCTCGATATCCATTTTACTCCTGATTATACCTACAATTAGGTGCATCTAAGGGATTTTTTTTGTTGTTTAATAATTAGATAAGCGAGGTTGCAGAAGTAGATTTTCATATATATGATGAAATTCCATAATTTCTCATGACATCCCAAAGCAATATACGACGTGCTACTAATTGAGTACCGTATGACATATATCCATTGAAAATGCATGTTAGTTATAGGGCATGCATGCAAATAAAATTATCTAGTACATAAAATTAATTAGGATATACACTCTTGACCTCCAAGAAAATTACTACGTAACCATTAATTAACATAACCGTTATGGAAGTATATGAAGGAAGAAATACATAGCTACCTAGCTATATGGAATAACTTGTTAGTTGTTACGTACCTTGGGAGCAACTACAATGAAGCCATGAGAAGCAAAATGTTGAAAGAGATCAGAATAATCTTCATTAGAAATAAGCGTTCCATGGATAAACAAGAGTACTGGATACGATCCCGGTTCTTTAGGTGAAACAACTAGCAAAGGCTCCGGAGCATTAAACTCCGATTTTCCTACCTTAATAGGTTTAGCCAACTCAAATTTTCCATTTTCAAAAATAGTAATATCTTCAGAAATGGAGTTATGATGAGAACTACTCCTTTCTAAGATTTTTGGCAAATTTTGTGCTTCTGAGTGGTAAATTGTGGCTAACAACCCTAGAATCAAAACTGTTATGACGGCCATATGTTTGAACTTTGAAAGAGTTAGAGTTGTACAACTTTAATTTGGGTTGTAACTTGTTAAATATTATTACATGCATGCATGAACTAAGTTTATTATAAAGTAGGACTCTAAGACGGCTAAGAGTCTGGGACTCCCTCTATTATTTTTCAATTGATTGCATGGTAGAAAAGGACTCATTGATTATTACTACAAGAAAAGAGCCCATCAAAAACGGAAAGTCTCGTTGTAAATCCATCGTAAAAGATCATTTATGACACGATTTTCCGTTGCAAGCCCGTCCTAAAAGGAGGCTGTCATAGAATACTTTTGCAAAGCCATCCTATACGCAGCACGCCTTGCTCGAAGCCACGGTCGATCTCAAAGAAGTCATTTTTGATTTAGATTGCAGCAGCATCGTCTCTAGGCTCACAAAGGCTTCCATCTTCCTCTCTGATTTGGATTCTCTGCTAGAAGATGTTCTAGATGTGTGTTCTTATTTCTCTAGTGCTTCCTGGTCACATGTAAAACGGGAAGGAAATTTCGTTGCCCACTTATGTCTTTTAGTTACTTATGGTACGGTCTTGATTATGTTTGGTCTGACCATTGTCCTAGCGAAATTGCTCCGTTAGGGGTGCTAATCGAGTAGAGCAACTTGCGAGCAACTCGAGCTCGACTCGGTCAAAACTTGGCTAGATTTGCTCGACTCGATATGTTAACGAGCACGAGTTGAACAAGCTCTAACTCAGCTCGATAAGCTCGTGAGCAACTTGATAATAAATTTAATTAATACTACCTCCGTCCCCTTTTGATAGTCCCTTATGGGCATTTTTCACGGGAATTAATAAACATAAATAAGAATAGTAAAATTACATGAAAAAGTAAATTGACATTGAGTATGTAAAAAAGTAGAGAGAGAAAGTAATAAAAGTACATGGAAAAACAAAATTTATATGGGAAATTTAAATTTGCACAAGTATTGTTGCAAATTGGAGGAAATTTTGGTAAAAAATTAATAATAATGGTTGTTGAGAAAAGCAAATGGGGTGAACATTTTGGGACTAAAATTTGTCCATAAGGGACTATCACAAGGGGACGGAGGGAGTAAATAATTTACAAATAAAGTTACCATAGTTTAAAATTTTTGACACGTGGAGTTAATTGATATTATTAAAAAAAAAACAATAAATCTTTAATAATAAACAAACAAAAAAGAAAATAATATAAATTGAAAATAATAATAATAAAGGTCTATAATTTTCGAAGGATCAAAACCTTAACGAGCATATCGTGAGCTACTTGACTCGACTTGAAACTTTAAAGAGCATGAGTTGAGTAGGTTTTATTAACTCAAAACTTTACCGAGCACAAACTGAGTAAAGTTTTCAAGTCGAGTCGAGCATCGCACCCCAGCTCGTGATCGACTCACTCGATTAGCACCCCTATGCTCCGTATATACCATCGGACAAATCGTCCTTAGTTAATTCATTAATAAAGCTTATGCTTTTCAAAAAAAAAATAATAAAATAAAAACAAAAATAAAAATTCTTATTCCTAATTTCTCACATACCAGACATATTATAGTTAAATTCAAATGTAAATTTAACAAACATAAAATTAAGTCAAAGTGTGGCGATTAAATTGAGAAGATACGAAATGTGGGTATACATTAATAGACTAATAGCCACCCAGTTGATTTTGATTGGTGGATGTTAAATACTAAGTACCAAAGTGGTGAAATTCAAGTTGTTACGTTTGACCTTAATAACGCTAGCTCCCAAAATCCAAAACAAGCAGCGTTAGACTTGTACTCGTAACTGTTAGTCTGTTAAGGCGGCAAGCCTTGCTACAAATCTACAATGCAAGTACAAACTATACGTAGTATTGTATTGATCTTGCAAGCTTTATTTCTAGATTGATTAATTATACCACTTTCTTCAACGTCTAAGCGTACAAAGCCTTAAGGTGGCAAACTAATACGAGTAGATCAGAGTACATTGACAACGATTAACATGCTACGACGAGTATAGATTATTGGAATTTGGAAGTATAGACCGGGGCAATAAGTCAATAACAACGCATGCATGTTGGAATATTTGCTTGAAATTGTGTTAGTGGTTAGTTAAATCATAGATATATAATATGTACTTTGTACTTTGTACTTTGTAAGACTGTTATGTTTTCTTACAAACCTTTAAATTTAGTTTCTCTATATTTTTTACAATTTTTGATAACAATAATTAAGGGTTTGTTCTGATTGACTGAACTGAACTTAATGGAGCTGAACTGAACTGAATTGAATTGAACTAAACTTATTGGAGTTGGACTGAATTGAACTGAAAATAAGCTGAAGAGAACAAGCCCTAAATATATTACTCTGTATATGGCAATTTGGCATTTGTATATAATTTCAAGATATTACTCTGTACAGGCAAATTGGCATTTGCATTTATATTTAAAAAAGCATGTTAATGATCCGAGTGAAATGGTAAAAACATTACAGTAGTAACTATTGGTATGAATAAATTTATTAAAATCAACGATAAAAAAAGTGGGAGAAGTACTTGCGCATAGGTGCTGCGCAACTTGCAACTATATGATGTAAATATTGACTTATGTATTAGCTTAGGTAATACAAAATTGTTAGTGTCGATCAATTTGGGGAAAAATATACAGAAGAAATCTAGTGAGAGAAAAACTAAGAGAAGGAAAGAGAGAGAGATTTTTTTATTATCTGTAATAATGAAAAATTACAGTAGGAGGAGTATTTATATCTCATTAATACAAGCAACAGAAAAATAATTAGCTAGGCCCACTGTAACTAATTCCTGCCAGCTGTGCTTGCTGACGTGGCAACGCACTAACATCTTCACTATTCTTCACACCCCCCCGCAAGCTGGAAGCTGATTGAAGCATTCCCAGCTTGGACAAAAGCTCATTAAATTGAGCAGAAGGAAGGACCTTAGTAAACAAATCAGCTAGCTGAACTTTGGTAGGCAAATAGCACAACTGAATCAGACCTTCCATTACTTTATCTCTTGTAAAGTGGCAGTCGATTTCAATATGTTTGGTTCTGTCATGAAAGACAGGATTCTTAGCAATATAAATTGCTGACTGATTATCACAGTGCAATGTGACAGGCCTTAAACCTTGAACACCCAGCTCCTCAAGGATCCTGACTAACCAAGTAATTTCAGAGGCTGCATGTGACATAGCCCTGTACTCTGCCTCAGAAGAACTTTTAGACACAATAGGCTGTTTCTTTGACTTCCATGAGATTGGAGAATTACCAAACATCATCAAGTAACCAGTAATGGACCTCCTTGAATCTGCACAAGCTCCCCAATCTGAATCTGAAAAAGCTTGTAACTTAAGCTCATTAGAACCTCTTAACAGCAAACCTTGACCTTCTATCCCAGCTAAATATCTCAGAGTATGATGTAATGCAGCAACATGAGAAGTCCTTGGATCATGCAAAAACTGACTAAGAGCCTGGACAGTGAAAGACAGATCAGGCCTAGTGTTGGTTAAAAAATTCAATTTACCAACTAGGCATCTGTAGTAAGCAGGATCAGGAATAGGATCTCCATCTAAAGCTGTCAATTTCAGATTTAAAGGTAAAGGAGTAACAGCAACTTTAGACAAATCTATATCAGAATGCTGTAACAATTCCTTTGTAAACTTCTTCTGAGTCATAATAAAACCTTCTGCAGATCTTGATACTTCAATACCTAAGAAGTAATTGACTTCCCCTAGATCCTTTATGCTGAAAACATTGTGAAGGTGAGCTTTGAGGTCTTGCATACCTTTCTCATCTGATCCTGTGACCAGAATATCATCTACATAGACAGCCACCAAAGTCAAACTATCTGATGTTCTTCTGATGAAAAGGGGGTAATCATTTTTTGATTGAACAAAACCCTGAAATTGCAACTCATGAACCAATTTAGCAAACCATTGTCTGGATGCTTGCTTCAGACCATATAAAGACTTCTTAAGCTTACAGACATAGCCCTTAGGAACATCTAAACCCTCAGGAGCCTTCATATAAACTTCCTCAAAGAGATCTCCATGTAAAAATGCATTGTTTATGTCTAATTGGAACACTTTCCAATCCTTAGAAGCAGCTAGAGAGAGTAAACACCTAACAGTTGCCATCTTAACAACTGGAGAGAAGGTTTCTTGGTAGTCAATACCATATTTCTGTGTAAATCCTTTAGCTACAAGTCTGGCTTTAAACCTTTCTATACTGCCATCTGCCTTTCTCTTGATTTTGAACACCCATTTGCACCCTATTGCTTTCTTTCCAGCAAGGAGAACAACAACATCCCAGGTATTATTGTCTTTCAAAGCTGTCAACTCTTTATCCATAGCCATGAGCCAATCTGAGGACTTTGAAGCTTCACTATAAGAAATTGGTTCTGTAAGATCATTGAAACTAGCCACCAAACTCTTATGTTCATCAGAAACATTCTGATAAGTCACCATATTACACCAATGCTCAGTTGGTTTAGTTGGTTTAGTAGCTGCCAGAGTACATACATAATTCTTGTGCCAAAATGGAGCTTTAACAGGTCTTGTAGACTTTCTTATGTCAACCACAGGTTGAGTAATCTGAGAAGATTGTGAAGAAGTAGAAGATTGAGTATGAATTTGAGAAGAATGAGAATGTGTTTGGGAAGAATGAGAATGTGTTTGAGAAGAATCAGAAGAAATAGAATTAGCAGAATCTGATTGAAAAAGAAAAACATCAGGAATATTGTCTGATGTAATCTTGTCAGGAAGTGTTTCAGAAGGAAGAAAAATGGGAAAAGAGGTAGATTTAGGAGAAGAAGAAGAAGGATTGATATGAAATGGGAAATGTTTTTCATAGAAAACCACATCTCTTGACACACCCACTGCTCTAGTAGACTGATTCATAACTTTATAGCCTTTTTGTGTGGTTGAATATCCCAAAAAAATATGTGGTTCTGCCCTACTGTCAAACTTACTCCTATTTTGCTTAGGAGTAGACACAAAACATAAACACCCAAACACTCTTAAGTGTGAAATATCAGGTTTTTTATTATGTATCCTCTCAAACGGTGACACATTCCCCAAACATTGAAGAGGCATTCTATTAATAACATAGGCTGCACATAATACACATTCACCCCAAAACTGTGCAGGAACATTAGATTGAAAAAACAAAGCTCTAGCTGTCTCAAGTAAGTGTTTGTGTTTCCTCTCAACTACCCCATTTTGTTGTGGAGTATCAATACAGCTAGTTTGATGCAAAATACCTCTTTTTGAAAATAATTTTTTAGCATCTCCTTCACACAACTCAAGAGCATTGTCTGACCTCACACATTCAACTACAGATTTATACTGATTTTCTATGAAAGCAAAGAAAGATTCAAGAACAGGAACAGAATCAGATTTATATTTCAACAAGTGAACCCAGGTACATCTTGAGTAATCATCAACAATGGTAAGGAAAATAGAACATTTATTGTA
This sequence comes from Chenopodium album, assembly GCF_948465745.1. Taxonomy (NCBI): domain Eukaryota; kingdom Viridiplantae; phylum Streptophyta; class Magnoliopsida; order Caryophyllales; family Amaranthaceae; genus Chenopodium; species Chenopodium album. The sequence continues at coordinate 8,674,965 of NC_137853.1, read as the reverse complement.
AGTTTGTATCCTATGTGGACCCCATAGATCTATATGTAACAACTGAAAGGGTCTAACTGTCTTTATTGAACTATCAGAAAAAGACAACCTATGTTGTTTAGCCATAGGACAAACTTGACAGAAAGAAGAGTTTATTTTATTGAGACTAGAATCAACTAGTTTAAGCTTGGAAAAAGGAATATGCCCCATCCTAAGATGTATGAGCTTGGCTTGATCATCTGCAGAGGAAGAATTGGAAGAAACTGCAGATGCAACACCCTCATTATTGAGTCTGGAAAGAAAAGATGATTGTTCTGTAGCCCTGGCAGGAGTGCAATAAAGGCCATTCTTCTTATCACCAAGATGCATTCTCATTGAATGATCCTGAACAAAGCATTTATCAGTTGTAAAAACCACTTCACAATTCAAATCTTCACAAAGTTTAGGAACTGACACCAGATTAAACTTAAACTTTGGTACAAACAAAACTCCAGTCAACTGTATCCCATTTAAGACAACTGTTCCTATATGTGTAACAACTACCTTGCTACCATCTGGAATTGTAATTTGATGATCACCAGGTGGAATATTATCATAAGAAGAGAAATATTTCAGATCACAAGCAATGTGATCTGTTGCTCCACTGTCTATAACCCAATCAGAATGAAAGGCTGAAAACAAACAAATTTTACCTGCTATGAATGCAGTTGAGTTGTTGTCAACAGCATCACTTGCAGAACTTGAATTCTGTAACTCAGACTGAAGCCCTGACACTTTCTCCATCTCATCTAGAAACTGATTGTACTGTTCTCTTGTAAAAGAAGCTGTAACATGATCTGAATCTAGATTATCTTCAACTTGAGCAAAATTAGCAAACCTCTTCCCACTATTATTGTTTCCTCTGTTGTTGTTTCTGAAATCTTGAGGATATCCATGAACCTTAAAACATCTATCAATAGTGTGACCTCCAATCTTACAATGATCACAAAAGATCTGAGATCTTCTCTGCTCATAAGGATAACCTGTTCTTCCTCTACCCCTATCAGCATATCCTCCTCTTGCAAAATTATTAGAATTAGAACTTTGACCTCTAAACCTTTGCTCTCCATAACTTCTTCTATCAGCTGCAAAGGCATGAGAATCAGCAGAAACTTGCATACCAGTCACTACAGACTTGTGTCTTTCTTCTTGAATCAAAAGTCTATAAGCATGAGTAACAGCAACCAAAGGCTGCATTAACAGAATATTTCCTCTCACCATAGCAAACTGTTCATTCAACTTCATCAAGAATTGGATCAATCTTTGGTTATCCCTTTGTTTCACCAGCTTTTGTGTAAGATTACACACACAACCACTACAAGTACAAACTGGTAATGGATTAACTGCATCCAGTTCATCCCATAACATCTTCATCTTAGTAAAAAACTCAGCTACACTAGTTGTGCCTTGCTGCAAATCTGACAATTGTTGCTGTAATGCAAACAACTGTGGACCAAAAGATTGAGCATACCTCTCTTCTAAATTTTTCCATATTTCTCTAGCTGTAGCAAAATATAAAACACTCCTAGCCAAAACAGGTTCAAGAGCACTCAGAATCCAGCTAATAACCAAGTCATTACACCTTTTCCAAGCAGCAAAAGTTGTATCATCTGAACTAGGTGAACTAATTGAACCGTCAACAAAACCTAATTTGTTTTTGGCTGATAAACCAATCATCATAGACCTTTTCCAGTCACTAAAACCTGTTCCATCAAACTTAACAGGAATTGAAGCCATTTTAAGGCTATCATTCGGATGAATGTAGTATGGAGAAGTAGGATCTTGAGTAAGATCTTGAGTTTGTTCATTCACCATTTTTTTTTGAAGCTACTGATTATCAATTCAATCGAAAGAGAAAAAATCGCAACAACAACTCGATTCGAAGCAACAGTACAAATGCGAAGAAATTTTCAAGAATCGCAACAATAATCCATTCCAGAAATCAGAAACAATCAATCTCAAACTTCAAACAACAATCTCCAATCAAGAATATTATCCAATAATCACCAGAAAAACTCCAAAAACAATCCAGAAACAATCAATCAAAAATTCGCAATCAATTAAACTCCAATCACCAAAACTTTGAACGAAAACAGAGGAACTTACAATCAACAAGCTGAATTCGCCATTAACGAACTATTTCGTAGCTCTGATACCATGTTAGCGTCGATCAATTTGGGGAAAAATATACAGAAGAAATCTAGTGAGAGAAAAACTAAGAGAGGGAAAGAGAGAGAGATTTTTTTTATTATCTGTAATAATGAAAAATTACAGTAGGAGGAGTATTTATATCTCATTAATACAAGCAACAGAAAAATAATTAGCTAGGCCCACTGTAACTAATTCCTGCCAGCTGTGCTTGCTGACGTGGCAACGCACTCTCAGCAAGCACAGCTGGCAGGAATTAGTTACAGTGGGCCTAGCTAATTATTTTTCTGTTGCTTGTATTAATGAGATATAAATACTCCTCCTACTATAATTTTTCATTATTACAGATAATAAAAAAATCTCTCTCTCTTTCCCTCTCTTAGTTTTTCTCTCACTAGATTTCTTCTGTATATTTTTCCCCAAATTGATCGACGCTAATATGGTATCAGAGCCAGGCCCACGGTATGGGACCTCTAATGGTTTGAGTATATTGCGAGGCCCAAAGTTTGGGACCTTTAATGGCATTAAGTATTCTGGGCCAAATTAAATTGGATCAAGTGATCCTTGAGTTAAAGGGACCTTACATGTGAGGGGGAGTGTTGAAGAATAAACCTCTCAAGTGTCACCACATGTAAGTGTCCCACATTGGTCGAAGAAGAGAGAATTAAAACACTTTATAAGGCTAAGGGGCTACTCCTCCTATTGCCATATGGTTTTGGGATGGAATCTCCTTGGACTTGTGAAGTGGACTCTCTCTCTTGGTTTGCGGGTGTGGCCTAGACCCGCGTTTAATATCAAAATAGGTAAAAAATATCATTAAATAGTGCAATGGTATTAATATTTTTCTAATGATACAAATAAAAATTAAATGTTAATGGCATCCATATCTATTATACCATTGTGATATATAATACTGTACTATCAATAAACGTATACTAGATCTAATGGTATTATATAAGAGTAAATGCTATATTACTTATTACACAAAAAAAAAAAAAATAAAATAAAATAAAATAAAATAAAATAAAATAAAATAAAAAATATTATTGTAAACCTAAAAAAATCTTTATAGTTATTAAATTTCATTCCATTGTGTCATTGTGCCCTTCTATGTGTTTTGGAAACATATAAACTCTATGCGCCCAAAATTACTTCAATAATGTCATACTATGTGTAACGATCAATTTAAATAAATTTATTAAACGATCAATTTAAATAATGCGCCCATAATGATATTGTAATGATCAATTTAAATAAATTTATTTAATTATAGTTATAAATTACGTAGTATAATTTAATCAAAAATTAATTACTACCTCCGTTTCATATTATTTGCAACGATTAACCACTTTGCATTCATACTTTATGTCAAATCATTGCAAATAACATAAAATGGAGGTAGTATACAAAAAAAAATGTAATTTCTATTCATACCAATAATTTAAACAAACATAATTTTTTGCGTAATGATATACGAAGTATGATACATAGATGGGCACACACGTGTCATGTCAATGTCTCTCATGATGAACTTGGCCATGTTTTGTAGGATCGGAATGGACCAAGAAAAAGTTGTGTGTGACATGTTGAGCTCGTGCCGATCATTAAAAAATGAGCCTGTGCATAGCCTAGCGAGTCTCCTTGATGATTGTCATATACTCAGATCCATTTGTTTTGTAATAATTGCAACCCTTACTTTTCACATCCGTTTCTCCGTTTCATATTAATTGCAAGTTTACAACATGTCTTTATTTGTTTAAGATCTACTATTATTTTTTCTTTATCCCAGTAACATCATAACTTATAACTCCACTACTACTGCTACTGCTAGCTGCTGCTACTAGAGCAATAAATAACATGCGATCTAAAATGGGAGCATGAATCAACTTGTGACCAAATACGGAAACAGTAGTATAATGTTTCGTCACATCGACATAACGGTATTACACACCACAATGGATAAAGCATGTTGAAACAAAAGATTTTATGATTTTTTGAAAACACAGTATGTAAAATCTATTATCAATTTATCATAACCATAACTAGTGTGTGTCCCGGGCGATGCCCCGAATTGCTAGTTTGTACTTTGTACTTCTTTATTTTGATCATTACATTCAACTGTTTGTATAGTTAGTGTATGATCTATGCGTTGCCTCGGATGTTACGGTTTTTTTTACCTCATATGTATTTATTTTCTAATCTTGTGAAAAATAAATAAATTAAATAGTCTCTAATTTGAAAGGAATATATAATAATAATTATGTGCAATTTAAAACATTAATAAAAGTTGGTTGAGATGGTAAGTGTATAACCTTTATTAGTTAGAGGTTGCGGGTTGGAATCTTGATCAAACCTACCTCCGTTTTTATTTAGTTGACACTGTTGACTTTAGCACTATTCACACACCTCCCTTTGACCGTGTTTTATGCTTTATACATAATGAAAAATATAGTCATGTGGGATCTTGTTAGATTCGTCACGTTATATACTTTCAAAATATCAACTTTTCATAATTTTTGTTTATCGTCACGTTATATACTTTCAAAATATCAACTTTTCATAATTTTTCTTTATCGATAATTAAAGATATTATGATTGAATAAGTGTATTGGCAAACGTGACTGAAGAAACATGTCAACTAAATAAAAACGGAGGAAGTATTATTTAACTCACTACAAAAAAGATAGGATAAGAGTATAAGACATACAAGATAGCAAGAATACACCATTTAAAGTATATAAAATACTTGTATTATTGATTTAGACTTTTAAAAACTCACTATTATAAAAAATGTCTCTTGCAGTTAATTGTCACTCGAGAGGTTAATTAATTACTTGTATCTGATCTTAATAAGCGTAACCATCAAACATTTTTAATTTTTTAAAGGAATGAACCTCAAGTTAGGTGGATTATAGTTGTTATATGATTAAATTAGCTTGATGATTAGAAATCATTGCATTATTGCATTAATGCGTATATAAATACATGAAAGGTCGGAATTGGTTGCTTATTCACATGGAAAACAATAAAAAAAAAAAAAAAAAAAAAAAAACATAGATCCAACATACTACAGTGTATACATAATAATTCACGTTTATTATTTTTTATGTACTCAGTAATTAAGGTAGCTGTATAAAAGATTTCACAAATCAAACATAATGACTTAATAATATATATTACATTAGAATTATGTTTGCTCGACTTATTTGACTTATTTATTAGTCCATACAAAATTCAAATAGGTTAAAGCATACAATAATCTACTTATAGTATTTATTTCAATTATAAATAGCTCTCGTGTGAAGGGTGTAATAGAGTATACTATATACAACATATTTGTGGGCCTCAATCATCAACTTAAACTTTTGATTCAATTGGTCCTCTAACATAAACCCAAATCTATGGTAAAACAACATTACCTTTAGATAATTTTTTTCACTGCCTCTCAATAGTCAATTCCAACTTACGTTACTGGGTTCGTTTGGCATCGCTGTGGTTTTCTGTTTTTTTGGTTTTTTGTTTTTCAAACTCATATGACATATGTCATATAATAAATCAAAAGTTAGCCAAACTTGTTGAAATTATGATTAATTTAAAAACTAACAACAGAAAAGTGAAAAAACCTTTTCTTATTTTCTGTTTTTGGTTTTTTGTTTTTAAAAAACAAAAAACTGAAAACAAAAAAATGATGCCAAACAACCCAGTTTATGGTTCTACTGTTTTAGTTAGTAATGGAATTATGTGACAGGTTTTTGACAAACAAGCCAACAAAAGGGGAAAGAAAATTTGATTTATAAAAGAATTCAGAAGGGATTCAGATCAGACCATTCATTTATGTACATCAACATAGATAATACCATTCATTTATGTACATCAACATATTTGGAAGTTAAATGAGGGAGGGAGATATAAAATCATACATTTAACATATCCTTGTACCACGTTAAACAAAAAATTATATACCTAAGACTTCCAACGAAAACAATACTGCACTTTTAATTAGAGGTGCCATGGATAGCCTGAGTTCTATGTTGTGTCTTGTACTAGCATTGCTTGCAGTTCGCCTCCTCCGATCTTTTGCTAAGAAAGGCAATGAATCAAAACTACCACCAGGGCCACCTCCTCTACCCATCTTTGGGAACCTCTTTAGCCTCGGCTCCATGCCGCATGTCTCCTTGGCAAAACTTGCCAACAAATATGGCTCATTGATGATGCTGCAGTTTGGCCAAGTGCCGACAGTGATCATTTCTTCAGCAGCCGTGGCAAAAGAGGCCCTTCAAAAGAATGATATGTGTTTCTCCAGCCTCCATATTCCTGATGCAGTTCGCGCACTCAACCACCATGAAAATTCAGTAGCTTGGTTGCCAGCAGGCCCAGCATCATCTGATTGGAGAAATTTGCGCAAAATATGTAATTCCCAAGTTTTCTCTGTCAGCAGACTGGGTGCTAGCCAAAGCCTTCGACGAAATAAGATCAATGATCTTATTTCCTACGTTGAGAAGAGCAGCGATGATGGTGTAGCAGTAAACATTGGCCACGCAGCATTCACCACTACCCTCAATTTGATATCGAATACTATTTTTTCAGTTGATATGGGTGATCCCGATTCTGAAATTGCTCGTGAATTTCGAGAGACAATACGAGGCCTGTTGGAAGAAGTCGGCAAACCCAACTTTGCAGACTATTTACCCTTCCTGCAAAAGATCGATATACAGGGCATCAGACGGCGTACAAGTGTTCACTTTGGAAAGCTGATAGATTTTTTCAAGATTATGATCAACCAAAGGTTGCAAGGGGAAAGGCCATCAGGATCAAAAGAAGGCAACGATGTTTTAGACGCACTGCTGGGCATTAATCATGAGAAAAATGAGAAAATTGAACTTTCAATGATACCTTATCTTCTACTGGTAGTCATCTGCTGTATCTCTCTCGAAAAAAGTTATTGAGATGTTTTTGTAGCGTTCAAAAAAGAAAAAAAAAATTTGACATCTCTTCTCTGCAGGACTTATTTTCTGCAGGAACTGACACAACATCAACCACCGTAGAATGGGCAATGGCAGAATTGTTGCACAACCCAGAAAAGCTAAAGAAAGCACAAATGGAGCTCCAAGAAATCATTGGAAAGGGAAATCAATTAGAAGAAACTGACATTCCCCGGCTTCCATTCTTGCAGGCAATCGTCAAGGAAACCTTGAGAATGCACCCACCAGTGCCACTTCTGCTGCCTAAAAAGGCCGATGCAGATGTCAGCTCTTCGGCTTTAATGTCCCGAAAAATGCACAAGTACTGATAAATGCATGGGCCATTGGGAGAGATCCAACCTTGTGGGAAAATCCCACTTTATTTGAGCCAGATAGATTTATGGGATCAAATATTGATTTCAAGGGCCGTGATTTTGAGCTGATTCCATTCGGTGCTGGCCGTCGTATCTGTCCTGGGTTGCCATTGGCTAATCGGATGCTTCCTTTGATGCTGGGATCATTAATTCATGGTTTTGATTGGAAGCTAGAAAATGGGGTTGCACCAGATGAGATGGATATGGAGGAGACATTTGGGATCACCGTGGGTAAAGCTGAGCGACTTCGTGCCATTCCAGTTCGTAACTGAATTGTAATCCTACAAACATACAATCTCACTCATCAAAGAGTTGAGCAAAATAATAGAGATGTTGAAGCAATAGCTCCTTCTTAAAGCACAATCCCAAAGTTTAGACATAAACATAGTTCTCAACTATACTGATATACTTTCTAGACTTTCATTGTACCCTATAGTATGTGTGCTCAGCCTGAAGGCTTTTATATAGTGTGTTGCTGCCTATGTTTTTAAACCACTCTGCATAGAGTGCTTTTTTTTTTTTTCTTTTTTGTTTCCCCTAACATTACAAAGCATGATATTCGAAAATAAGGGCTCTTGGGAGCCCCAATATGTAATCCTTTCTTATGATGCATCAAATTGAGGGTGAACATGCTTAACCAAGAGAAAAGAGACAAACCTACAAAAAACAATAGGAAAAATTAGAAATAATAATCCCAACTTTCATCAATTTTGGATCATACTGGGGAAAATCCGAACTTTGGGGGTTTTCTTTTTCTTCAATCCCAAATACCAGTTTTCGGTTGAATGGGTTATTTTTATTTATTTATTTTTTAATGACACGTGTCACGAGTTAATTGGTTAAAAAATATAAAAACAAAAAAAAAAAAAAAAAAAAAAAAAAACAAACAAAATTTCTGTCACAAGAGTAAGAAACAAGAGAGCTCTTCTATGAATCCATGATTTCCATATCCGATTTAGGGTTTTTGATGTGTAAGCAACAAGAATAAGGGACACATGAATCCATGATTTCCATATTTGATTTAGGTTTCCACAATTCGATATGCTTGCTTTCTTAATGGGGCATAATACATTACACATATCATTTTTATATCAGTCTGCTACTACCAAACAGCTAGTTTTTTTTTTTTTTTTTTTTTTTGAGAACTCCAAACAGATAGTTCAATGTTGATAACTGGCTTTTAAGCAATAAAATAACTTATGCTTTCAATATATATTTCTGTCACAAGAGTAAGCAACAAGAGAGCTCTTCTATGAAACAACTGCACCAAGCAAACATATCAAACACTGAAAGATCCATGAATTACCTGAATTTTTTGCTGTTCCTAGCATTAACATGGATTACAATCCACCTTCTCCTGAACCTGTTTAGCCTCGGCACCAAACCGCATATCTCCTTGACTGAACTTGCCAAGACATATGGTCCTCTCATTCAAAATATCAAAATCACAGTCAAGGTTAGGACTTCCATCAAGTTCCAAATTGAGATGAATATGTTAATTATGCATGATATACTGTCCTGCACTTTAGCATCACTAGAGCCTTGCATATAGTTATGTCACATCATTGCCAAGATCTAGAGCAGGCCAGAATAACAGATCTAATTGCTAACCCACTGGGTTTGAACCAAGTAAGTCAAACTCAGTGGGTTAGCAATTAGCAGAACCTTATAATTGTCAGGGATATCAAAGCAGCACGCCTGAAGGTAGTTTAGTAAAATAAGTATATATGTAAAACTAAGTTACAAAGAATGGAGTGAACCAGCAAATATTGGATCAGTCCAATCTCCTGATTCAAGTACGAGTCCTAACAAAACAGTTCCCTCATTTACAGGGGCATGCCGACAAGAAGAGATTGAAAGAAAACAAAACCACCTTCACACTTCTTAGCTTCAATCAGAAACAAATAGGGTGACTAAACAACACTATAACCTCTGTCACCAAGCTTAATCCTTTGCCTAGCAAACTAGTAAAATTATAAAGACAATTCTTATTGTTACGGCCGATATCATGCTACACAATATCTGTTTAAGCTCGTGACTAGTCGTGAGGACTTCTAACAAAAATGTGCACAAGTCTTACAGCTTTCATATTTTCTTCTATTATCAAAGGGAGCAAACTGGAAGCTATTTTTATGCTTAAAATTGATTTCTTTCCTCTATCAGAAAAAGATAAACATGAAAAATTAAACTGCAAGCTTCAATGACATTGTAGACAAAGAAAAGGATATAAGCAAATTACAATAAACACCCACATCAAACCCGAGAAAAATATCTACACATTCCAATCTTTTTTTCTTAACTTCTTACTGCTTATTAATTAAGACAGGAAGTATCAAAAACATATTGTTGATCAACAAGCTGAAGTTTACACAATACATGAAATTGATGACCACAATTTCGGACTAAAAGTATTTTGAAGTATCTTTCAGTTAGATTAAAAACATAAACTTCAATAAGCAGAACAAAATCAATAAAAAGCCATAACCCTATATCCATATGGAACCTGCCCTACTTAAGCCCACCTTTCCAATAATTTTTTTTGAACAATGCAGTGGTATGAAATAGAAAAGAAACATGCTGTTATCTAAAGGAAAGAAACATGATACTCCATAATTGTTCAAAGTTTTGTATGATTTACTTATTCACTAACATAGTTCTTACTCTATAACAAATAAAATACACAACAAAAGATACTGTCCGAGCTGAAAAAAATTAGAAATCTATGGATTACCGAGCATTGTGCGGCACCTCTTTTAGCATGGATTGCAATTCATCTCTTCTTCTCAAATGACGCAGATGATGCAACGAAAGGCAGTGAATCATTATCTCATTGATATTGTATGTGCCCTCAAATACAGATATAGGGCAACCGGAAATCGTTGAAATCAGACCACCACATATCCCTTATCTATTACCAGTACATAGGTAGTACCTCCTCAGTTGCTTCTCATTGTTTGTCAGGTTCATTGTCATATCATTGAACACATTACATTCACTAATCCATTACCTAAATATCATACTTACTTTTAAATCAGATTCTGAGGCAATTCATCACATACTTATCTCCAATAATCATAAATCATAGATACCTATTCGTACAAAACAACTTATTTTTGTTATCAGATTCCTTGAGGCATTTCATCAAACACTTTATCTGCACTTTTTAAAAAACTTTAAACTTTTTTTTTTCGGATTCTTTGAGGCATTTAATCAAACACTTTATCTGCACCATTCCGGATTATTTACGGTATGATTATTAGAGGCATTTCATCAAATTTTTTTATTGGAATCTTTGAGACATTTCATCAAACACTTTATCTGCACTAATTCAAAGACACTTTTCTTTATCAAATCCTTTGAGGCAATTTATCAAACACTTTATCAGCACTAGCCCAAAAACCTTGATATCTCTCTTACAGAAACAATATCAAGCACCCTAAAATGGGTAATGGAGGAATTAATCCGCAACCCATAAATCTGTGTTGGATTGCCATTGGCTAATTGGATAATCCCTTTGACTCTGGAGTCAATTATTATGGGTTTGATTGAAATCTAGAAGATATTCTCATCATCATTTGACGCTATTGTAGACTAGTTTGTAATCCGTTTTCTTCTTTGTTGTCTAATAAAAATTGGAAGTTTTTATGGGTAAAAAGTATAACACAAACTTTTAAATAAATCGGATGTACAATAAATATTGTACATCCGTTATAAAGTTACCCTTAAAATAAGCAAAAGTTACCCTAATATGGATAAATGTTACCCTAACATAAATAAATGTTACAAAGTATTTATACTTTATTGATAAAAGTTACCCAAAAAATTGTAAAAGTGACCCTAAATTTGATAAAAAGTGACCCTCGATGTACAGTAAATTACTGTACACCGGATGTATACAAAAGTTATTGAAAGTATAAAGTGTAAAAAAGAATTTAGCAAATTAGACATGAAGGTCATTTTACGGGTGGGCTTATATTGACTTACTTTTTTCAAACAAAAAGTTAGGGCGGAAAAAGAAATACCCGAACTAGAAGTCTAGTACGAGTAGATAATTAACTAATTTCCCTTCAAAAAGAAAAACATCCCCATGGCTATGTTTGATTATCTTTCTAACAAGGCTGTATTTTCCAACGATATAAGCGGAAGATATTCTACAGTGCAAGATTTACTAGCCAATGGTAGGGCTTGTTCAAATTCACTGAACTGAGCTACACTAAACTGATTGGAGCTGAACTGAACTGGACTGAAAATTTATGAGAGATGGAAATTAGGAGCTGAACTGAACTGAACTGATTGGAGTTGAACTGAACTGAAATTAAGTAAATGTGAACGGGCTCGTAGTTTTTATGGGGAAAATTTTTATTTGATTCAATATCTTATGTATTAGGTAACGTCGAATCTCTAAATGAAATAATTTTTGCTATATTATAAAAAAAAAAATTAATAAAAACTAATTTCCCTTCAAAAAAGATAATCAACTAATTTGGTTGAAGTATTAAGGGTGGTACAAAATAATTGAGATCTTAACGAGATCAAATAAAAGAATTTCAATTCAAATGAGGACAAATTTGAAATTTTGATGAAATTTATGTTCTGTGCAAAGCAAAAAGGGGGGGGTGTTGGAAAAAGTCTAATTTTCGAAAAAACTAGACTATTTCCGACCTAACGGCCAAGAAAATTAAAACCCTAAAAAAAGAGGAGAGAAAAGAATGAAGAGGTCGAGCTAGCCTAATGGCCCCCTCAACTATCATACTACTCCGTATTTCTATATTCTCTCCCCCCCCCCCCCCCCCCAACTATCAAATTTTATTTTTCTACCAACCCCACTTTCTTCCTATTCTATTACTCTCTACTATCTATACTATATATTAAAAGGCATTCTTAAGAACGTCGATGTGCCACACAATCCCTTTTTGTTGCACCACGTCATCTAAGCCAATTATCAAGTGTGTTATTAATATGTAAAAAAAAAAAAATCATATAAGTGCAAACCATAAGTTTCTATTAAAAAAATATAATTAAAAAAACTCAATTTTAGTTTGACAATGACAATTACAATTTTAAAAAGTCTTTTAAGAAATTTATCAATTGCACGTCTACAACAGTAGCAACTCGGGACAACGCCCGGGCTACTCACTAGTTTCTCCTTATACTCCGCGCATAGAAAAATGATACAGGTAATAAAATCGGAGAGGGTATTCAAATATACTTCGTACCCCATAATTTATGAGATCATGTGTTACGTACTACATATTTTATTAATACAATATTGTAATAGAAGATGTGCAATAATGCAACTGAGATAGTAAAAAAGAAATATAGGGGTAGGCGTAGGAAGAAAAAAAAAACGTCTTGAGGAATTTATTATGTATTTTCTCCGTTATTTAATAAGTACTCCCTCTATTTTTAAATACTTGCTCCAAATCTATTTTTTAAACTATTCATTTGTTATATTTTAACTAATGTTTGTGATTTATACATAAGAAAAAATATAGTCTTATGGGTACCTGTCGGAATCGTCTCAATGAATAGATTATAAATTTTCAATTATTAGAATCTATACTTATTGATAATTAAAGATAATATATTGATCAAAGATTAGTATCGGCATTTGTGCCCAAGAGAAATGGAGCAATTATTTAAAAACGGAGGGAGGTTTTCGTATTACACTTTAACCGGCATATAGTTTTAGGCAATATATTTGATTTAAATAAAATATAAGGTAAATGGGGTAGTTTTTTTTGACAAAAAATTGTAATCCGTAAAAGAAAGATACTAGGGTTGATACCTGATTGTTTATTGAAAAGTAATGAATGTGAGAGGAAAAAAACAATAAAAAAGTAATAGTGGATTTGAGTAAGGACCATGAGGGGAGAGATAAATGTAGTTTTTTGTCCAAAAAAAAAAAAAAAAAAAATACAGCCGCATATAGTAAGTTTAACACTTATTAAAACATGGAGGGAGTAGTCATTTCTCCATTGATTAAACGTCTGATGTGCAATAGAAACTCTCACTTTTAAGGTGTCAAAAATTGATCCAATTCGAACAAAATCCGATTCAGATTTCAACTTGTATGAACACAATAATATAAGATGATTTTAATTTGAAATAGGCTCGATCTAACCTCACCGAATCCGACCTGCCTACTTGAAATTGACACCTCAACGAGTAATTTTGTTACTACTTAATGCGAAATGATTAATTGATTATGTGATTCATTAGAAAGTCTTCACACATCAGACATCACTATCTAAGTGTCATAATTGGATATTAAAAAAAAAAAAACAAAACAAAACAAAACAAAAACAAAACTACATGTTTGTTGTTGTACTCCGTAGTAATTTTCTTGCAGACAAAGCAGATACTACTTCGTATTTGATTTGAAGATCAAGTGAAAAACATAATCATATACTTCGTAATAGATTCTAGAAGAGCTGTAGACCATTCAGTCATCCACAAATTTGGAAGTTAACTCTTACAAACAATTAAAAATGTTTAAAATTTGAAATTAACTGAGGGAGGGAGATATAAAATAGCACCTGCACTACAACATTGTAACAAGTTAAATAAAATACAAAGTACATTAATACATAACACAACCAATAAAAACAATTAAGCAATTCATTAGAAGTGCCATGGATTATCTGGCTTCTATGCTGTGTCTTGTATTAGCATGGGCTGGAGTTCACCTCCTCCTATCATTTGCTAAGAAAGGCAATGAATCAAAACTACCACCTGGGCCGCCCCCTCTACCCATCGTTGGGAACCTCTTTAGCCTCGGGTCCAAGCCACATATCTCCTTGGCTGAACTTGCCAAGAAATATGGCCCTATCATGACTCTGCAGCTTGGTCGTGTGCCAACTGTGATCATTTCTTCAGCAGACGTAGCCAAAGAAGCCCTTCAAAAGAATAATCTTACCTTCTCCAACCGGATGGTGTTGGATGGTATCCATGCACTTGGCCATCATGAAAAATCAATAGTCTGGTTGCCGGTATCATCTCAATGGCGAAACCTCCGCAAGATCTGCAACACACATGTTTTCTCTATCAGCAGGCTCGATGCCAGCCAAAGCCTACGAAGAAATAAGGTGAAAGATCTTCTTAAGTTTGTGGAGAAAAGCAGTAAATTCGGTGAAGCAGTGGATATCAGCCAAGCAGCTTTCACCACTTCCTTAAATTTGCTAGCAAGCACCTTTTTCTCAGTGGATTTGGGTGATCCCAGCTCCGAGTTTGCTCGTGAATTCAAAAAAACAACACGAGAAATGATAGAAGAATTAGGAAAAACCAATATTGCAGATTACTTCCCTATACTTCAAAAGATAGACCCACAGGGCATCAGGCGTCGTACGAGTGTTCATTTTGAGAAGATGATGAATATATATCAGACCATGATTGATCAACGACTGCAGGACAATCAGAACTCATTAGGCTCAAAGAGTGATGTTCTTGATTCATTGCTGGGCATCAATCAGGAGAAAACTAAGGAAATTGAATCATCAGATATCCCAAACCTATTACTAGTTTGTCTCCTGTCATTACTTTTTCATCTCTTCACTAAAATTATTGTACTTATTCTTCTTTGGCTTACTCCACAACCTGTTTTTTTTTTTTTTTTTTTTTTTTTTTTTGCAGGACCTATTTACTGGGGGAACAGACACAACATCAAGCACCCTCGAATGGGCTATGGCTGAGCTACTTAACAATCCAGAAAAGCTGAAGAAAGCAAAAGCAGAGCTCCATGAAATCATCGGACAAGGAAACCCATTAGAGGAACCAGATATTGTCCGGCTCCCATACTTGCAAGCAGTTGTAAAAGAGACCTTACGATTACACCCACCTGTGCCTTTTCTAGTACCCAGAAAAGTAGATTCAGATGCACAACTTTCCGGCTTTACAGTGCCAAAAAACGCACAAGTGTTGATCAATGCATGGGCAATTGGGAGAGATCCAAATGTGTGGGAAAACCCAAATTCATTTCAGCCAGAAAGATTTCTGGGATCGCACATTGATTTTAAAGGTCATGATTTTGAGCTGATTCCGTTTGGTGCTGGTCGTCGAATCTGTCCTGGATTACCATTGGCGATTCGGATGCTTTATTTGATGTTGGGGTCACTGGTAAATGGGTTTGACTGGAAGCTGGAAGGCAGAATTTCACCAGAGAAGATGAATATGGAGGAGAGATTTGGGATCTCACTGCAGAAAGCTCAGCAACTTCATGCTATTCCAGTATGTGTCTGAATATTACTGTATCATACCAGTCTGCGTTGTAGAGGTAAATAAGGTGTATGCAACCATAAACCTGCAACAGTAAAGAGCTTATTATTGTTAGACCTATCACTTTAGAGTCGACATCATGTATTAAAATAAACAATGAGTTATAGATATTCCAAATATGAACACTACTACTCCAATTCAATGTGAAGTTGCATGCCGTTCTATATTTAAAGATTCTCAAAAAGTCTAAATTACAGGCAAGGTTTGTACTTCAATTCCCTGAAGTCCCTAATAGAGATGAATATCTTAATTTATGCTTGATATACAGTTCTACGTTTAGATTAGTTATATTACTGTTCATCACTGTGAAAATCTAGAGCAGGCCAGACCACCAAAATGCTACAGTAGATGAGAAGATCCAGCTATCAATATAATAACTGTCAAATAACTGGTACTGATTCATAAAATTCATTTACAGACGTACAGGAGGCACCAAACAGAATAGACCTTGTTTCAGATTTAATAAAAGGGGTATCTGTTTTCCTATATAGAAGAGCTTCTCCCTAAAGAATAGGTCACATTACTATTTCAGCAATCGCAAATTGATACGCCAACTTTTGATTTAAGCAAGTTTAATAACTCACTCATAGCCTCATATTGGCTTTAAGGATACTTTCAGCTAACCAATTTATGAGGGGCTACTGGGGTGGAGATGTAGAAGAATATAATAGTCATGGTATTTCAACACAATTCTTTCTCACTCAAGTGTGGCAATGTGGCCTGATATTTAGGGACAGGTATTTAAGAATAAACAGAGAATCCAAATAAAAATTTATAATTCCATTAAACAATTTAAATTTACAGCTTCTCAAAATTGGGGGGATTTCCTTGCTAAAGCACATAGTGATAATTTACAAGAACTACAAGCTTGAAAAAAAACTTTTTCAGACCCACAGGCTTTACAAGTAACTATTTTACTTCTTGTAATTTCACTTTAAGGTTATTTCACAGACAGAAAAGTGAGGTCGAGCCAACATCGAAATGTTTTGTCACATGCTGCTATAAGAAGATTACAGCTTCTAAGGAGTGCTGTCACAAACACAGCCCAAGCCTTTCAAGTTTCAAGAATATTAAATCACCATCTATTTGCCACTTTAGATGGAACGCAGCCATTGATTAGTCATATGTGTACTTTATATAATTACCTTTCCATTACGTCATTCATCTAGCTCTTAGTATTTTTTTTCCAAAGAGCTAGATGAATGATGTAGTGGAAAGGCAATTATACAAGTACACATATAACTCTTAGTATATGATTAGTCTGCAGTTCTACACGAGTGCACAGTGCACCCTCCCGCATGTAGTTGGTTTTGGCATTAACCACCTTCATCACAAGGTTATGTATTTGAGTCTTCACAGTACAACTATCAGCGATATACATTGGATCTGACCCGGTTTTAATTAGGCTGATCCTGGGCTATACCGAGCCAGGCCATCGAACATACCAGGGTAATCTAGATGTTTCCAGGCAATCACAAAGCATATAATATACTTAGTGATTATTAAATTTTTCTTACTAGTATATAGTTAATTGTCATCTAGAATTGTCTTATCCAGAATGGTCCTACATAGATTTTTAAATGAGCCTGCTCCCACTTAAATGATATGCCCCCTCTAACACCACGTGCATTACGTGGTAACTGCTAATCCATCTATCATCTTCACAATACAAACAACAAAGTAGATTTAACCTTTAGATCCACAAGGACCCCAGATGTGGAGAGTATAAGATTGGCCAACTTATCAAGTAATAAACACTTACATAGTTCTTACGGTAACAAGTACAAAAAGATACAGACTGAAATCACAAAATCATGGATTACCTGAGTTTTGTGCTGTATCTTCTTCTAGCATGGATTGCAATCCATCTTATCCTCTCAAATGCAAAGAAAAGCAGTGATTCCCAACCACGAACATTACCACCGGGTCCGCCCACTGTACCTATCTTTGGGAACCTCTTCAGCCTAGGAACCAAACCACATGTCTCCTTAACTGAGCTTTCCAAGAGATACGGCCCTCTCATGACTCTGCATCTCGGCCAAGTCCCAACAGTGATCATTTCTTCAGCTGACATAGCCAAGGAAGCCCTCCAAAGGAATGATATTTCCTTCTCTAACAGGATGGTTATTGATGCTGTTTGTGCACTCAATCACCACGAAAATTCTATAGTCTGGTCCCCGGTATCAACAAAATGGCGAAACTTTCGCAAACTCTGCAACTCTCATGTTTTCTCCAACAATAAACTTGATGCAAGCCAAGGTTTTCGGGTAAACCAGGTAAAAGATCTCCTTTCCTATGTACAAAAATGCAGTGAAACCAAGACAACAGTAGATATCGGGCAAGCAGCCTTTACCACTATCCTGAATCTGCTATCAAGCACTTTCTTTTCAGTAAATCTGGGTGACCCTAGTTCAGAGATTACTCGAGAATTTAAAGAGACAGTACGATGTATAATGGATGAAGCAGGAAAACCAAACTTTGCAGATTATTTCCCAATTCTAAAGAAGATAGACCCACAAGGAATCAGGCGGCGTATGAGTGTTCACTTCCAAAAGATGATTGATTTATTCAACTCCATGATTGAGCAAAGGTTGCAGGGCAAGAGATCATCAGACACAACACAATACAACGACTTTCTGGATGCATTACTAGGCATCAACCAAGAAAAAACCGACGAAATCGATCCATCAAAAATCCCAAATTTATTTGTGGTACATACACAATACTTCCTCAGCTGCTCTTTACATTTAATCATATTCATTGAAGCATTTCATCAAATACTTTATCTGCACTAATCCATAAATCTTCATACCGGTTTGTAGAAAACATGTAATTTATCAGAATCCTTCAGGCATTTCATCAAACACTTCATATGCAATATGCCAAAAACATAATTTTTATCAGATATTTTTGAAAGCATGTCTCTCTCATTGAACACTTTATCTGCACAATCCAAAAAACCTAATCATTTTTTGCCCAGATTCTCTGAGGCATTTCATCAAACACATTACCTGCACTAATCCAAAAACCTCAATTATCTCTTTTACAGGACTTATTCGCAGCAGGAACAGACACAACATCAAGCACCATAGAATGGGCAATGGCGGAACTACTCAAAAACCCAGAAAAATTAAAGAAAGCTCAACAAGAACTCCACCAAACAGTAGGAAAACAAAACCCAGTAAAAGAATCCGACATCACCCATCTTCCATACTTACAAGCAATCGTAAAAGAAACCCTCAGATTACACCCAGCAGTACCATTTCTAGTACCCAGAAAAGTCGAATCAGATGTAAAACTCTTCGGGTTTACAGTACCCAAAAACGCACAAGTTCTGGTGAATGTATGGGCAATCGGGCGAGACCCGGATGTTTGGGAAAGACCCGAATCATTTGAACCAGAAAGATTTGTGGGATCTGAAATTGATGTGAAGGGTTGTGATTTTGAGCTGATTCCATTTGGAGCAGGGCGAAGGATTTGTCCTGGGTTGCCATTGGCGATTCGGATAATTCCATTGATTCTGGGTTCGTTGATTCATGGGTTTGATTGGAAGTTAGAAGATGAAGTTTCTTCGGAGAAGATGGATATGGAGGAGAATTTTGCGTTTACTTTGGAGAAAAATCAGAGACTTCGAGTTATTCCAGTTCCTGTATAAAATGTTTGGATAAGAAGAAGGTGTTCATTGTTTGGCGAAAAATCTGAACTTGTTTGGCGATTAGCGGAAAATTGTTACACGTACGAAGTTACGTAATGAATAATGAGTTGGTTGTAGAGGTGGTTATTGGACAGGGTAGCCCAATGATAATAGGGTCAGGGCCAAGCTTATAGGGCTTTTAATGGATAGGGCCCTTATTGGGTAGGGTCCATATAGGGCCAACATGTTTTCCAATTTAGTTGATAAAGAAAATACATAATGTAAAAATAATTATATAGATTAATTTGTATTCATATGTATTTAATAATGGCTTTGTTCAATATTTATTTTAATTGATATTTTGTAGGCCCGCCCATTATCGACCCGCGACCCGCATTGGCCCGACCCTATATAGACCCTATAAAATGTGACCCTCTTTGACCCTGACCCGCACCCGACCCGCACCGACCCTGACCCGACCCGCCCAATAACCAGGTCTAGACTTGGTTGTATACTTGTATTAGGCGGAGCTTAGGCCCTATTCTTTTGAGCCGTTGTGATTTGCTCTACCACGCTCTGTTTTGTTGTCTGTTAAAATCTGTTCTGCTCTGTTATACTTAGAAGCTTAAAAGAACAGGGCTTTAGTTGTTTGTATAAATGTATCATGTGAATGATATTCGTAGATAGAATGAGTTGTTGTTTCACTGTTTGATTACGTAAAATAATCGATCACGAAAATAATTTGATTTATTGTTGGGTACAAAGACTACTTCATTAATAATTTGATTTCTTGAATTGATATTTGCAAAGTTATAGATTTTACAACAAATTTTATATATCTATATATATTTTTTTTTCTCGAGTGATGTATTTAGTACATTTGAAAAAGAGATGAATAAGTGTAATACCCCGTATTTTCATACGTATTTATCAAATTAATTAATTAGGAATTATTTTATAAAAAGGGTATTTTAGCAAATTTATTATTTGGAGTCAAAATGATATTTGAATTTTGGCGCCAAAAGTATTTTGAAATCTAATTATTATTTTGTTTGATATTTATATATTTTGAATATTTAATTAAAGAAAAATTATATTTTATTAATTATATTAAGTGGCCGAAAATTCCCATTTATTTAGCTAGGAAATTTGGATTTTTCTATGTATAGAAAATCTGATTTTTTTAGTTATTTATTGGTGAATAATTGGCATTTAATTAATTATTTATTTAATTAATTATTCTATATTATTTACACAATTATTTTTATTTCTTAAACCGAGCAAAAATCTTCCTGAATACTAATAAGAGAATCTGAAAATCTGAGCTATGGAAAGCTCAAGATCTTTGGCCCTCTTGTATTATTTTGGGGGAAATTTTTGGGTAAATTGTATTTTTATTTATCTCCCAAAAATCTATTATTTTCCTTAATTCTATTTTTCCATCTTCTTAATATTTGATCATCATATTTTCCTACCTTTATTCCTCTTGATTATTCCCCAAGAAATTCCAATTGTCATATTATTTTCCATGACTATACACCTTCCATATTTTTATTATGCACAATCACCTTAATATCAAAACCTTCCATATTTTTTTCATTCACTTCTCCAAGTAATTCCATAAACCCTACTTGCCATAATTTTTTCCACATTCTCTTTCCATAATTCTTGCATGAGCTAGCCTCTAAATACACCTCCATACCTCTCACATTCTTCACACCAATTCTCTTCTTTTCTTCTCCTCTTTTTACACAAATCATCCCGTCTATCTTTGAAGCCAATTTTCGGGCACTTCTGATCATTTTTTGGGGTATTGACGTTTCACAGAAGATTGTTCCTCTCGAAAAATCCTTGAGGTTAGGCTCAAGAATCACCCAATTCAGAGTTATATTGAAGGAGTTACATCCTCTGCAAGTTCTGCCTATTCTTTCCAACGTAAATCCAATTCTTCTCTTTTCCTTGGTTTCTTATCTTTTCTTCTTCTCTTTTCTTATTCAATTATTATTATTATTATGGGGGATTTATAAAAAATTATTACGAGTAGTTTTAGTTATATAAAATCAGATTTTTAATGATGTTTATGAGAAATTAATTTAAAAGGTTCATGTACATATAGTGGGGGTTTTCAATTTAATTATTGTGATTATTTGTTAACCTTATATTAATTAAGATTATATTTATTTGTAGGGTGTGTTCAATCAAGATTCTTGAGGTTCTTTGGTGTGCTGTTGCTAAGCAAGGTCAAGGTACGTTATTTGGCTAGATACCTTGAAAGTGATTGGTTTGAATAAGCATGTTTGAATGATTTTATGATGATTGAATTAAATAATTGAATTGAATTATGATTTATGAAATAAAAGCATGTTTAAATAAATTGGTTTTGGTAAATAAATTGGAGTATTGATTTTATATCATGTTTTAAATAATTAAAATTATTACTCATGTTTAAAAAGGTTTGATTTTGGAAGCATGTTGAATTTAATAAAAAGGAGTTTGAATTATTATTTTAAAGGTTGGAATTATTGGATTTAAAAAGGATTCATTGAACCATTGAATTATCATTATTATTAATGCTTTATAAGCATGTTGGTAATCCCACTACGCGAATTTGGTTTATTGATAAGGCCTTGGACTTTGTATGACCGGATCTTTCCTCAAGAATAGCCTCGTAACATAAGGAGACTAGCTTGGGGGGTGTGCACACTTGGGTGAGGAATTGATTTTAAAGAAATTGGATTTTAATGAGGAATTGGTTTTATTGATTTGACTATTGAATGTTGAATTTGAATTGATTTTGGAATTATGAGTTGGAATTATTGGTTTAATTATTGGAATGGAAGGAATTGATTTCAAAAAGCATGTTTGCTAATAAATTGAGTTTAATTATCTTGCACTTACCGTACTTAGCATAATTTGCTAACCCATATTTCTTATTTTGTTTTGGTTTACCTTGTTTAACGTAATGGTAAGCAGTGAGCATTTGGAGTCCCGGGAATGGTTTCACCTAGATTAGGAAATGTTGGTCTTTGTGTTTATTTTTGAGTACTCATGACAAAGGTTACTATCTTTAGTCTATTATTAATAAAAAAAAAAAAAAAAGAGTATTGAAATTTTCTGCTGCAAAGTATTGGTTTTATTTAGTAAGTTTGAGTAGCGTTGTGTAATCACGCGGCGGTAATACGCCCAAGTCTATTCCTACGGTATAATTATACGTATTATACAGGTATTTTCGTAGAGGAAGATTTGGGAGGTGTTACAAAGTGGTATCAGTTTTAACGGTCTTAAAAGATTAAAATTGGAGTAATAATAAAAATTGTAGGTAGACTTAAGAAAGGCATATAAGATAAATAGAGTTTCGCATTTGTGTGAGAGTCGAAAACTTTATTTTTACTTAAAAACTATTTTCCTATTTGTGGAAAGATGAAGGAGAAAAAGATTCTCGAGTTCTCTACGAAGGTCTATAATGGGTACAACTCTCTATCTAGGAAAGGCTTGCCTCAATGTCGTAGGTAACTTTCCTGGGAGACGCGAGCTCGATCGTCCTGTATCTTGATTCAAGTACATATTTGTTATTTTCGAAAATAAAAAGAACTGAAATTATTTGCAACTAAAGTATGCAATTATGTGTGCATTAAAGTTGGTGTTAAAACACCTTAGGGTATGGTCAAGAGGTCCGAAATTTTTGAGTTATTACCCATGGTTGGGTGATCTTGAGTTATGCTTGGTTGATTGAGTTATGAATTGCTTATTGCAAATGGATTTTGAATTGAATTGTTTGTGTGATTTAGCATTTAATTAATTGCTTTGCATGTGTGTGCGAAACAGATGGAAAAGATTGATGAAATGAGACACAGTTATTTTAACATTCACTACTTGAAAGATAGTGGAGTCACAGTTAGTGAGTTCATGACTGGAATTGTCAATTTGGCCTTAACCCTTTATGAGAAGTTTGACGAGGAAGTCTTGACCCAACAACCTTGGATGGTTCTTTTGGCCTTGGCCCATTTGCCTAGAATCCATAGTTGTCATCCAAGATTGTTGGGTCAAGACTTCCTCGTCAAACTTTTCATAAAGGGTTAAGGCCAAATTGACAATTCCAGTCATGAACTCACTAACTGTGACTCCATTATCTTTCAAGTAGTGAATGTTAGAATAATTGTGTCTCATTTCATCAATCTTTTCCAACTGTTTCACACACACATGCAAAGCAATTAATTAAATGCTAAATCACACAAACAATTCAATTCAAAATCCATTTGCAATAAGTCATAACTCAATCAACCAAGCATAACTCAAGATCACCCAACCATGGATAATAACTCAAAAATTTCGGACCTCTTGACCATACCCTAAGGTGTTTTAACACCAACTTTAACGCACACATAATCGCATACTCAAGTTTCAAATAATTTCAATTTTTTTATTTTCGAAAATAATAAATATGTACTTGAATCAAGATATAGCACGGTTGAGCCCTCGTCTCCCAGGAAAGTTGCCTACGACGTTGAGGTGAGCCTTTCCTAGACAGAGAGTCGTACCCATTATAGGCCTCCGTAGAGAACTCGAGATTCCTTTTCTCCTTCATCTTTCCACACATAGAAATATAGTTTTTAAGTAAAAATAAAGCTTTTGACTCTAACACAAATGTAAAACTCTATCTATCCTATATGCGTGCCCTTCTTAAGTCTACCCATAATTTTTATCATTACTCCAATTTAATCATTTTAGGACCGTTAAACCTGATACCACTTTGTAACACCCCTAAATCTCCTTCTATGGAAATACTATTATAAGAAAGTTGATTATATAATATAAAAACCGAATCCTCCAAATTTACAAGTTAGCATCCAATGGCTTTAAGAGTGACGCAATTGCAATCATCCACCACCTTTCTTCTTCCACTCTCTTCTAAAAAACTCCACTTTAATCGCTTCAGAAGACCCTTTTGCTTCCCTTCCTCTTCAATGTCAACCGAGTCATCAACCCAACTCACTCACACCATCACTCTCCCGGGTCAACCCGTCGAAATCGTTGCTGCACCCGGAATCACCCCTTCTGAGTTCAGGTGAATTGCCCATCAATCAATCATCATTTTAGTGTAAAATGTTGATTTTAACAGGAATTTTTTGAATTTTTGTACTTGCTAATTGATTGATAAATGTGGGTATTTACAGGAATGCGATTGATTCGTCTTTGTTTCAACAATGGCTGAAAAACTTACAGGGTGAAAATGGGGCTTTGAATAATGGGGTTATGTCTTTGAACAAAGTTTTTATTCAGGTAGTAATAGTTTCCCAACTTCAAATTTTGATGATTCATGGTAATTATTTGGAATTTAAGTTTTTTTTTGAATTGTTTGAATCACGCAATCACACACATATCAAAGAATATAAATCTTTAACTTGATTGATCATATTGTACACTTGCTCATCCATGATCCATCCCTGAATGAATTGTGAGTGTGTGACCCTCAATCTGATATATTAGTCGCTCACTCCCTCCGTTCCAGAATAATTGCGACACTGTAAGCAACTTCTCATGATTAACCTTACAGAACTATTGTATATTTTTTAAAAGTGAGAGCATATTGGACAATAGTCCTACTAAATGTGACAATATTTCTTCAGACATTTAACTATTGAAGTAATTCAGGGATGTATGTAAAGATCATGCTTAGATTAATTGTGACACAGTCTTTATGAATTAGTGAGTGAGAGGTTGTTTGGGGTAAAACTATTACAAAAATTATTTTAGTAAATTTATGTAAATTTAGATCATCGGTTTTGTAGGGTTGTTACTGTAAGACAACTATTTTCATAAAGAAAGGAGCATTTCTTGTTCCTTTTCTTCCTCTCCCTTATAACTTTATTAAGTGTGTGTTGCAATTAGAGCTGTATACTGAAAGAGTAAATTGGCATGGTATCAGGGAGTGGATTATTTTGGAAAGCGCGTTGGGTTTATCAAGTTCAAAGCAGATGTTATTGACAAGGAAATGGGAAAAAAGGTATCAATTTCTGATTGATTTTGGAATTCCTAAAAAATCTGTTTTAGTAAGTGCAAGCTCAAACTGCCCCAAAATTCTATCAGATCTTCAATTACCATTATATCTTTGGGGAATCTCCAAAATGTGTGTACTTACAAACTAAATTGGCTTAGGTTCCTGGCATTGTGTTTGCACGAGGACCAGCTGTAGCCATCCTCATCCTTTTGGAATCTGAGGGTGAGACTTATGCTGTTCTGACAGAACAGGTATTCCTCTTCTTTGTGTTAAGTAATACTGGCACTGCAAGATGAGATACATTATCTGGATGAAAGAAGCCATGCTTTAAGTCTATCACCTACCATTTGATGTTAAGCATTATTGCTACATATGCTGCTCCAATCTTGACTCTAATTAATATTTTTTCTGTGCAAGGTTAGGGTCCCTACAGGGCGATTTGTTCTGGAATTGCCGGCTGGAATGTTGGATGATGACAAAGGTGACTTTGTGGGTACTGCAGTTCGTGAGGTCTCTCTTTTGCCTCCTATATACTTGTCTATATATATACTTCGTAGCATAAAAGTAGTTGTGTAGTTCTCTTCTAAACTTTCACCATTTTGAACTACTATCATATTGTCTTGCTGCACATTTGACCTATGTGTATATTCCTTGTGTTGTTGCTAATTGCTCATCTTCAAGTGGAATATTTGGTTAGAAACATTGCATGCTTGACTGTGAGCCTGTATGTTGACTAAATTAGATTAATTAGTTATATTCATGTTTCTCAATTCTCTTGTTTATGTTTTTGTTCTAATGCGGGACTAAAGTTGAATCCTAGAATGTTTGCTCATAATATAAATCTGTGTGACAGGTTGAAGAAGAAACTGGTATAAACTTAAATAAAGAGGACATGGTTGAGCTTACAGCCTTCTTGGATCCATCAACTGGAGGCAAAGTTTTCCCCTCACCGGTTAGTTGATCCTTAATCCTTGTATAAAGGTTTAATGTGTGTTGAGTGTTATGAAAGCAGATATGCATAGGTTGAAAGACACATTTAATCTATTTTGCTGACTTGATTTCTTAATGACAGTAGTTTATGACAAGTTTCAAAAGATTAATGAATGATCATATTCATTTATGAACAAATATGACGTGTTAGCTGTCATTACTTTCTGCTTGTATATAGCCTTGCTCTATAATTTCATTGTTTAGTTTTTCATTTAGGGAGGTTGTGACGAGGAACTCAATGTCTTCTTGTGTCGAAGACAAGTGGGGAAAGAGATTATTCAGCAGCTACAGGGTAAGAAAACTGGTCTTCAAGATCACGGTGAGATCATAAAAGTGCATGTAGTCCCATATGCTCAACTTTGGCGCTTAACAGCTGATGCCAAAGTTCTCATGGCAGTTGCTCTTTATGAAATGGCCAAAAGAGATGGGCTGTTATCAAACTCTTAACTAGCAACAGGAAACTTTTTACCATTGGTGCCTAGAGTATACCATGGAGACTTCTACCTTAGTTGCTTCTCTGTCAATATGTGGACTGAGACTCTCAACAAATACTCTTTGAGGAACTATCAAGGAGTTTTGTAACTTCTGCCTTGTGATGTAAACTTTTATATGCTGCAACTACCTGCTCTGAAATCTATCTCATTATCCCAATCCCGAGATGATGTCCTTATGTAACTGATAGTTATTTTATTTTATTTTTATTTTACAAATAGTCTTTCATTATTCAAATATCACAGGACTTTTGAATCTTAGCCATTACTCTGCTGCATGTGTAAAGGTATTCTTTGATAATCCAATATACACATGCCAGTTCTTACAATTGTACAATCAGAAACGAAAGAGCAATGGGATTGTGTACTGTCCAATTTTACATAGATTTTTGCTTGATTAGTATTTAGGAGTCAATTTTTGGTTTCAAGTTTCTACCATTTTATTCATTCTCAATCTTTAAAGTATCACAAGGGACATTAAAATTCTTATGATTGATCTGCAAACTAGTATACAACCAAAATTCAGCTTTTAAAAATCATCATTAAATGAAGAACATTTCAAGTGTGAAAGCAGGAGTATGATACACAGTTTTTTTTTATTTTTTATTTGTTTAAAGTAACAACTACAAGCTATCTGAAAATAGATTAGAAAGATACAAATCCTTTACATTTTACACCTTTGCGAAAAGAAAAAAGAAAATGTTTTCTTTGTTGTTGTATCACATTGATAATTATCAAAATGAAAAAATTGTATTACAATGATATAATATAATGTTACACGACCTAGTGGGTTGAAAATTGCGGTAGAACATCAGATATAGATTACCAAAAAGAAACAAGAAAAGAAAACTTAAATTACAAAGCAAACAAAAATATATCCCTGCTGAACGAACAGGGATTTAACACAGGTTTAAGTTGCATGTTTCATTATATTAGTTTGCGTCGTAAGCAGCATCTGCTGAAGACGTATCCATTTCATTGAGTCCAAATTCCTCATTCTGCTCCTCAGTTCTTTCATAATCCTCAACTGCAAAAACAAATCAAAATTTAAGCTACAGAGAGCAATATAGAAAAGTATCCTAATTCTTTCAAAGCTCAATGGAAACACAAGCAACCCAGATATAGCTGTCACATTGTTCTAGTCCTTGTCTGGTCATTAGGATAAGCATGATTTTACACAAAGACCCCTCATCACAGGTGTGTCAATTCTAATTTCTCCTTATCACTTAGAAAGCAGAAGCATATAAGGAAATATAATCATAAATTATTACACAACTATTTTAGGAAAGACGGAAACTTTTTCTAGACATCTTAAGGCAATACAATATTTTTCAAATGTTATTCCACTTTAGATTCTGCACTGTTAACACACCCCACTTATCATCGATTTCATTTTGCCTCTACTAGATTGTATCATACATATTACTCAAAAATTGCATCCAAAAGCATCATTTTAACACTTTCACAAGAAACAAAGCAGAATTGACTGAACTCACTTTTCAGCTGATCATCACTCTCGAAATCATCAGTAGCAGGTGCAACAAAGGAGTTGGCTAGCGCATCATCAAGGATTAAAGTCCAGGGTTCTTTCAGGCTCAAGAGCTGCACAAGGTCAAAAGTCCAATATATATTACAGTTCGTATTGCACAAAGACCTAACATCAATGTAGTAATAAGGAAACAATCATAACATCAGGTTTGTTTAAAGTACTCATATAAGTTATACACCCCTTGTACCTTATTCAGTCTTGCATTGAAGTCTATCCATTTCTCTTTTCTACCCTCCTCAAGACTGTCCCCAAAGGTAAATCCATGCACTCTCTCCAAACCTGTACAAACATGATTCATGCTTATGTGAGAGTGAAAACCTAAATCAGGTGACCATCAATACAGCAAGAAAATAACACTTACTTTCACAAATTTTGGTCACCAAACCTTCAACAGTTGTGACCATGCCTCCCATAGTGCCACAACCAAGCTCTAGATCAACTTCTGGTATCTTAACACTGGCACTATCTGACTGTTGATAGGTCAATGAGAGGAAAAAGTTGTTAGAATGCTCATGAAACAAATGATATAGTTTTAGACAAGGAAAAACTTTGAGTTGAAAGGAATAGTTGATTAAAGCTCACAGGCCACAACTCGCATGGTAGTAAGCAAGGGGGAAAGGTAGCTGAAAGATAACAACCATGATCATTGCTCACGGCATATATAAATGC
This sequence comes from Chenopodium album, assembly GCF_948465745.1. Taxonomy (NCBI): domain Eukaryota; kingdom Viridiplantae; phylum Streptophyta; class Magnoliopsida; order Caryophyllales; family Amaranthaceae; genus Chenopodium; species Chenopodium album. Next base: position 8,645,859 of record NC_137853.1, on the reverse strand, counting down.
TCAGAAATCCATAAGCCTATATCACTAAGGAAGATATGAATTGCACATATAGATACCATTAGCAGTCCACTCCAGTTACAGTATGGTGAAAACAAGTTGAAGGAAAGGACAACAACATCAATTGTACTAACGGAGGAAACCCAACAACGTTGCAGGGAAAGTGGTTGAGAAAGGTGGAATAAAATTGCATAAATTAAGACAAAGGCTATTTGACTTCTGCTTTTTTCCTAATTTAATACTCCATATATACCTTCACCATCTTACCCTCTTTCCCCACAATTGTTTACAAAAGGTCAATTAGGGAAGTCATTGTGTGATGAGGGGAGCAATGTATTATGTAAATTAACATTTTTCCACAATTGCTTGTTAAATTAAACAAGAGATCAAAGCCTTGAGCAAGTTTTAAATTTTAAATCTCGGATACGGTCGCGATCGCGGTAATGATCACGTAACCACTTTCCCAGGCAATTTGGGTGGAATGCGGCTGTAGCAGCCTAAAATATCGATCTCGGTTGCTCGAATTCCTTTAAAGTGCAGCCTAGATTTAATACCATGGTGTTGAGTTCCAATACACTCTTATTCACTTCATTTCTAATTACAAACAACAAAATACCTATGAGCTTGCACGAAAAAGCATATTTTCAATTACTACTTGAGATTATAAACTTATACCAAAGGCACAGAGTCTGAGGTTGCTAAATCCTCATACGACTACTTTTATTCCAGACATGCAATCAGCTAGTAAAAAATTAAAAACCAAAAAAGAGTGTGCATCATGTTAACAAGAAAAAAAAAAGACCTTAATCACATCACGGTTCAGATCACTGATATTCTTGATGGAAACTGTGATCCGCCTAGCTTTATCGGAAATGCTACCTCCAGGCTTCAACTGCAACAAACATTTATATTAGGGTTTCAGTTAAAGCCTAGTTTGAAAAGTTACCTACAATTAGAATATAAGTAAATTCATAGAAACAAGTTTAGACAAACCTCAGAATTACGGTAACCGCAAGAATCACAGGTTGATGCCATAACAATTACTTCTTTGAAGTATGGAATATCTGTCTTTCGTAAAGGTTAACAGCTCAACAAGAGAAGAAGACACTTCAATTCTTTAACAGTTGATTAGTAAAACTGGTAGCTATTTCTGTTTGTGCTTCCATGTAAGAGCATTCATTTTATATCCATTAGGATATGTGATACTTTTTTACATCAATCTTCAACATGCCAAAAAAAAAAGCACATACACAGAAATGATGAACACAATAAATTTTTCTGGCTCATAACACATAAAATACACTTTGTACGTTTTAGGCAGAAGGATACTGGTAACAAACATTTTAGTCTCGCATTTTGTCGCACAAGCTCCACATGTTGATGGGAAAGTCATCACCTGTCATTACAGCATAAGATAAGACTTAGAGCACAGATTCAGATTTACTTTATTCTCTCTTTATCTGCATTTTAGGGGAAGAGGATACCTCTTCTGGTGCAGTATAACGGCAAATTGCATCAGCTATTTCAGCTGTATTATCCTGTGCTATAGCTCGGCGACCAGCCCTAGCTCCAACTGCCCCATGTGGTTCCCTAGCAACCTGATCAGTAGCATGGTTTGCTGTTCCTGCCACCGCTTCCTCAGGTTCTGCTTGAGAAGAGGCAGCAATATAGCCAAGTGCAGCTTGCTGCTCAGGAGTTCGGTCATAGAAGTGGAGAGACATTGCTGGATCCGGAGATGGAGCATGCCTGTATTAGAATATCTAATGTCAACTAGGTAAAGTGTTAAATAACTTGACATTCAAAGAAAAGTGCCTACCAACAGAAGATAAATTGGCAACCTATAAACCAAAGAGATTTAAATTAGGGGAAAGAAAAGGACGGGGAATAAATTTGATGATAAAGGAAAATGAAAATTTAAAAGAAGAAAGCCTATTCTACAGCATAGACAACACAATGGCCTGTAAATTAAGCCAATTGAGAGGGAGAGAAGGGAAAAGCAAGAATAATCCAATAAAACATCAAGGGGACGGGATAAATCAAGTTTAAGTCACTTACGGGTTCTCAATAAAACTATTTCCTGCAGGATCATCCAGAACAAAAGTAAAGGAAGAATTTGCAGTTGCACAAGCCCTCAACTTCAAAAGAAATTGGTCTATTGCTTCTGCAGTTGTAGGATCCTCTTTCTACAAAAACAAAAGAATTCAGAAAATCTTCACAAAATATATTTGTAATTGTTCAATTACTGTGTAAAACTTCACATAGTCAAACACACCCTTCTTTCTTCTTGAAGAGCCTCCAGGTCACTTGCAGCTCGAGTCAAAATTCCTTCTACCTAAAACAGACAACTAAACATTGGTTTACAGAAAAACTTGAGTGGTAATAAAAAGATATAGTGACAGCAGTTATAGAAACTTCAAAAGGAGAAACAATCAAGTACTTTCTGCAATTATTAATACTTATGATGAGACTATAAATGTTTGAGTTTTCAGTAAATACAAACAGCCCACTATCACAACAAAATGAGCAGGGAGCAAACATCCAGGTTCTTACAGCCCAGATTATATATGATAAGACCAAAGAAACATATGAAAAAGGCCTATTAATTCTTTTTCCAAAAAAAAAAAAAAAAGGTAAGCAACTACCAAACTCAGATCTTATCGCAATGAACCATCAATCTGGCCTTTCTTGAAAGAGATACAAACCAATAGCATGAATAATTCCTCATTTTATGTATTCTGTTGCCCTTTTTAGAATAAAATGTGTTACATGGGCTACCTGAGAGTCCAAGACTCCACCAGTCTCTTTTCATTTTTTAATTTTGTGGCAAAAGCACATGTGAAGCAGTGGTGGCGTTGCACAAATAAATAATCTGTAGACCAGCAAATTACACAGAAGAGAGCATGACTTACAGTTGACAAGCTCCCACGCTGAGACACTGGAGGGATCTCAAAATCTAGCTCAGGAATCTGCAAAAATCAATAGTTCCGTGTTACGAAAGAGTGGACCTGTTCTTATGCTGTCAAGTGAAGGAGGCATCTGACCAGACAACTAGGAATCTTATATAGCCTCTGCCATCTATAAAGTACACATCATATCTCACTTCATAAACATTTACAAAGCGACCAAGAAATAAGCCACACATCTAATTTTCAAAATATAATGGCCCCACTCCCTATAGGTAGTCCTGAAGAGAAACTCCATTAGAAGAGACTTTGATCAGATGACCACTAGCTTATGAAGCCCGTCAGAAAAATCTTATTACAATCCTCACCAAAGGCAGATAATGCTACTGTACAAAAGAATGATCCTAAATGGAAAAACTTCAGTGGTAATAAAAAGATATAAAGCTAGTAGGATTCTTATTTGCATTTGCGTATTACTAGATATCTTTTATAGTGCATAAATTAAGATTATTGGGATTAGTTGGTTATAAAGTGCACATTGAGATAAATCTAACAAGATCCCACATGATAGCTTCTTTTTATTTTATTTTTCCCTAAATACATTAGAGTAAAATTAAGGTCCAAGGTTTATTTAGAATAGGAGATTGGATCAGACATGAAAAAACGTTAATATATTCAAACATGATCCCTGAATTTAAGTTGAAGAGAGCAGAATATAGATATTGATAGCAATTGGTGATAGCCAACAGGATAAATAAAATTAATAAAAAATTAAAACCAAAAAACAATTGCACTTAACATGGGGATAGCCACCTAGTCAAGTTAATTTAACAATGCAAACATCAAACAAAAGGCAAGGAAAATATCCATAACAGCCTGAAAGGAGGAAGCAAGCTAAGAGCAGTAAATACTTTGTTAATCTGCAACAAGGCTCAAGTGGCAGTTTAAAAGTTATGTAAACCTTAGATAGTAAGTACCTTTATGGTTGCAGATTCAGATTTGACGACTTGTCGATTGAGCATCTGCAATCAGTAACTGTGAGTCTAACTGATTATGGACCTTTGAGAAGTTACGAGTAAGCAACACTAGTGTAAGACATGTAATTAACATAAGTTGAATATGGACCTTTGAGTCTCCGGCAGGAAACTTTAGAGTATAAGAACATCCTCGTGGCTGTAGCTCACCCGCAAATTGAACCTCATTATTCCTGCCAGTAAGAGAGCAAGATGACAAATTTTCTTATGTTTCTTTTAACAGCATATTTCTACCAGAAAGAAATTTTAAATTGAATGTTCTCCCAAATAATATAGAGTACTTAAACTTCTTCATAGATAACAATCTCTTCCAAAATCAATCAACAACGTATTACACTAATTCCACTTAAAAAGCCAAAAAAAAAATAAAAAATGCTAGTGTCCATTTATCCCTTTACCTCAAACAATAGATAATTCACCCATACACCATATACTAATCAAGGACATTTATAGAAAAACAAATAGATTCAAGCAATTTAACCGAATCATAGAGCATTGGAAGTTTCTTGATCACTCATATATACAACATAAAAGAAACATCTCATACCAAGAAATATAAAAAAAATATATCAGTATATCATCGCTGTTAATGTAACAATTTTAAAAATCTAGATTTGACATCAACGCTCGACTCATGTAATAAACAACATGCACTGAACATATACAGAGTACAAAATTTGTCATATTATCAATAATATGCACAATATCATATTGTACTGCATTCTATAGGATATGCAAGATAAAAAGACATATTTTGATTACTCTTAATCCTACTATTGCAAAGGCACTATATAATCAAAGCTTACAATTGAAATTACCTCTCATTACAATGCGGGCACTCGAAAGCTGACAATAAAACCTGAATACCAAATAAATTCAACCTTAAATTCATATCATACTAAAGTGTACACACTCCCAAAACTCAAAATTAACAAAGAAGAAAAACAAATGTCCAATAAAAATCAACACTTGAAAAAAAAATAAAAAAAAAATCAAACCTTTCTAAAATGAGGAATTTGAGTAAGCATTAACCTTGTAGTACCCTGCATCAACATCAATGAATTAGTTAAGTAAATTTCAATTGAAAAATAAAAAAAAAATTGCAGAAAAAGTGGGTGAAATCAATGGAGAGAGAACAGGGTAGATACGTTTTCGTGGCAACGCATACAAAGGCTTTCGATTTCGTAAATTGGAACGTCGTCATCGGCGTAAACAGCTTCGACGAGTGATCGGACGTCGGGGGTTTGGTCTTTAGTGGCTTCCATTTTAGGATTATTGAGAAGTTAGAAGTTAATTGAATTGGGAAATTAAAAGAGGGGTTTTTCTAGGGTTGTTGAGATTGCGAGAAGAAGGAAAGTGAAGTAGTGTAGGAAGTTCTGGAGTTGGGAGGTCTAGAATTTGGCGGAACAAGAACAAAGGTCTTTTCTCTTCTGCTTCGTAAAAACGGCGCACTTCTAACCTCTTTTTAGTTCTGGAGTTTCTTTTGTATTTGCACTCGTATTTTTTTAAAAAATTTCTAAGAGTAAACATTACATGTGTATGAATACGTCAATTTAAGTTCGTTAAGCTAAATTGGGGGATTAGTTGTTTATTTCCTTTTCCTCCCTTGCTACTACCAATAGTGATATTTCACAGACTTTGAAATCTAGATAAGTCAATCAGTAATAATTCCCATTAAGATCTTTGGAAAATTAAGTTATAAGACACATATTTATGATAGGCACCTTAGGTCAGTAATGCCCCTCAAGCTTAAAATAGTTAGAATTAGACTTTAGAGTAAAGAAAAAAAAAAACAACGAATATAAAGAGCATTGTTATTTCATGAGTCATGACCATGTTGACATTTTTTTTATTAAATACTACAGTACATTATTTTAAAAGGAAAATGTGTTCAAAGTATTATGTATCAAACAACCTATTGTAATGTTGTATTCAAATTTACAGTATGAATCTGTATATTGGTGAAGATATTGCAAGTTCAAACGTTTGTCAATGGTTGTGTTATACGTGCTCAGTGATGCTAATGTCATTTAAATTCAACAGTATAGGTTTAAATGTTTCATGTTGGATACTTGGATGTCTTATGATTCTATTCAAATGTCAGGTGTCACAGTAAATGTGCAGCTTTTTGAGCAGGGAGTTCACACACAAATGAATTTCCTAATAAACACGAGATGACGAGATAGTACAAACACAAATAGCCACAATCAAATCTCTTTCATAGACATCCAAAATATTTGGAATTGACCCATAGTATACAATGATTGTATTATTTCGGTATATCCTCAATACATCTGATGTTCTTAGGTACAACTCCCTCATAGAAATAGTTGTCGATATAATTTTAACCAAAAGTGTAACAACTACATCAAGATGGAGGTAGTAGTACAACAATCCATATGTGAGGACCTGTAATTGGTAAGTAGCTTAAAAGTTAAAAAGGCCCATACATCTGTACAAGTTGTATGGTTTAATGATACAATCAGACTTTGCTAGTGACAATATCAGGCTTTGCTTCCCAGATTGTGGTTCCATCGCATGTACAAAGCTTCTTATAGTTCTCACCTACTCCCGCACTCCTAGCAATCACTGCAGCTGCAAGGCCAGGATCAGACTTATCCTCGGATGCATACAAGACAATGGACCGTCCAATTAAATCAACAACCCTCAGCATCTTCTTGATTCCTGAATAATAAGCTTCACCTTTCTCATCGACTTCTAATGTTCCCAGGTCACCCAGTGGCTGGAGAAAATAGCACACCCGTCATTTCACAATACAAATAAAAGATCAGTTACAAACTCAACGTACAAGTAATTTTTATATATTATGTTTCCATGGACCACAGTTTTTACTATTTTTTCCTTCCATAATAATCTAACTATCATTTAGAAAGACCGCCTACACCTGACACTCAGCAAACCTCGCTAATATTAGAACATGTAAGGTACTACGGTTCGTTATGTTGCATTTGAAGTTTTGAACCCAGCTTTAAAGAAGGTACCTCCCCTAAAAAACCGACATAATTGTCCTCCCTTGTATTGGTGGATTGTATGCATGCGAGAATATGCACATCAATAACTTGTGTACATGCAAGAAAATGAATTGACCACAATACCTCACTTTCACTTCCTTGGATTGGTGGATTGTACACTTTCCCTGTGCTGACTGGTCCTTTAGTCAGATCACCAAACTCATTTATAGACCAGCCATGTTTCCCAGGTGGCAACCCACTGATATTGGCCTCGATTCTGGCCAACTCCATGTGTGTCTGGGCAAAACGAACAACACCGAAAATATCTGGACCTTTAAACTCGGCAACTGCCGCAGACACTAGGAAATCTGCTTTCAATGACGCAAGGTCAGCATCCCTATAAATAATGCAACAGTACAAAATTACATACAGTGACACTCATGTAGTTGCAACTTGCAGGCTATAAACATCTAGCGTATTACATGTAAATTCCCATACCCCCCCCCCCCCCCCCCAACCCACACACACACACACACACACAATGCCATGGGATAATCTAATCACTGATTCTTGGTAAAAAGAAAAAAATAGATAGTATGCCTTGCTACAGACTAAATGACCTTTTCCAATCAATTTAGAGGGAATCTCATGGCCATTCATGTGCCAGCGCCAAACATTCAAACAAATCCAATAAAAATAAGTCTAAAGAATTACAACCTTCATAAGATATTGATATTTGAAACCTCCCTTGGGATGTTCCATGTTCTAAAAACATCCTCAATCCCTATCATCTTCATTGACATCTGAAAAAATTGGAGAGCCTTAAAATCTTCCAGCTAGCAAATACATTGCACTCCACCCAAATTTTATCTTCCTCACCACTAACTAAGAAATTATAACCAAGGGCAGCCATAAACATGACTAACTATAGCTCATGGCACCAGCATAGTTGCAGGATATTAGAAACATAATGATCAAAGCCTATAGCTCAAGGGCTATCCCCATTAGTTAAACCTACATCGAAGTGAGGAGTTGTGATTAAATTTCACAAAACATACCCCAAATTAGCTTCCCTAATGAAGTAATGAATAATTGTAACTGATGGAACAGCATAGCTCCCCTAATGAATGTAGGCAACCTCCAGTAAATTTACAAAAAAGCTATAAAAACAAATTAAAATCTAGCTGTTTCCCAAAAGCTTTAGGTTACAATCTAAACTGGCTGAGACACAAGCAGGAAGATGATGATGGCAGGTGTTCAAATATATTACAAATGATTCAAAATTGAAGGAGTTTCACTCAAGTGTGTTTGGTTCAAGCTACTCTCATAGTCTCATCTGCGTGCTTCAAGAAATCACAACCACCAATAACTCACCCTCTAAAAAAAACAATAAAGATTGCAGCCACAGTGACCAGTCACTGAGTTTGCAGAGAATTCATGAACTTTGACCCATTACTTCACACTTACTAAGTTCAGTTGGCACAAAAACAAATTCAACCATGTGACCTTGAGAGAAAACAATCACCCTAACAAGCTTTATATAATACATGGTGCCCTGTACCACAATTGAGTCTAGCACATTGAAGACATGAAAAACAATATAGTATAAAAGTAAGGAAACCATGACAGGAAAACATATAAACCATGAAAAGCCAGTAATAGTATTATAGTAAAGAATTAATCAATTGACACAAAATAATGTCACTTCCCTTCAAACATTATTCAAATGGTACGGGACTTTATCGGACGAGAAATCACCCAATAACAAATTTAGGAAAATAAAAATGTAATTAATGAACCAAAGAATCTCAAGTAACCAACCTTCGGGTACTCCTTGACCAATTAATCGTGCTTTACGGCCAGTTTGCTCCAAAGCATTTTCCATGGCTACCACAGGTGAAGAACCAAGAATCCTAACAACTTGATTGCTCAAGTCCACTTCAACACTCTTAACTCCTAGTGAAGTAAAGAAAACAAAAACATACATAAAATAAATAAATGAAAACAAGAATTCAACACGTTATAGATGTGATAGTGATTCAAGTCATTAGCAAATACCTTCTAGAGTCTCTAGTTTACTCTTCACAGCACAAACACAACCTTCACACTTCATATCCACCATGAACTCTGTCTGTTCCAAAGCAAAGAAACTATCATCTTCTCAAATAATAAAAAAGGAAAAAAAATAGTAGTTGTAGTTCAAGCTGAAGCAACATTATGGTAGTAAAAGCAACAAATTGCATCAGGCAACTGACAAAATGGTATAGGTGGAGGGGTTTCCTGCAAATGAAATGAACAAATATATCTTCTTCCCATCGGCCAAAAGGGGATTGTTGCTGTTTCTGCAACTAGAACTACAATACCCAAAATCATAGAACATAGAAATCAATCAAAGCCTTAATCCCATAAGTGGGGTCGGCTACATGAACCAAAAATGATTATTCCATATAGTCATCCACAAAAATCTTCCTCCTCCATTAACTAAAATCATTAACTTGGATAGCAAAGGGAAATTATTGCTAAAAGATAAACAATCCAGAAGGTAAACCTATAGTATAAATCATAGATACCACCGCCACCACCTGAATGATAAACAAATACTGGTATGAAAAGAACTCAGTACACAGATACACTCCTGAACTGCAGTGATCCTGTGCTATGCCTTCCATTGTTATCATATTTGCGACATGGACAAGAATAGGAGGCATATACATAATAATACGAGTATAAGCTTGACGCACAAATTAACCCTAGGAATTCTAGTCTTCTGAATAGTAAACCGTTTCAGATAACTTTTTTGGCATTCACTATCATTCAATCTTTCTTTTGATTCAATAACACATGTAATCATATTTCTCCAATCCTCAATATAAAGAATTAGCATTTAAGCATAGAAATTCAACCTCAAACATTCTCTCAGGTCTTAGAGCAGAAAATTTCACCTTAGTTTGCATAAACGATTCCCAAATTCAATAATCAATCATTATACTTCATATGAATTATACATCATTCTAATTCTCCACTTCAATCAATCAAACACAATTCATCAATCTCCAATTCAAATTATCATATCATCTTAATCAATTACATCATTCCTCAATTCAATCAGTAATAAATCACTCAATTCCACAATCAATTTAAAACAAAAACTCACCATTAAGTCCGGCAACTTCAAATCTTCCTGCAAAATCAACGACAATCAATCAGCATAACATCTTCGACTTAGAGATAGAAAGAGAAATAGAGAGAAAGAGACGAACATGAGAAGAAGACTTAGGATTCTCCATTAGAACAGCAGAAGGCGGAGAGCTGAAACTCTTGATAAGCCCGAATCTAGCAGCAACCCCCGAAGTTGAAGGTGATTGAGGAGAGAGAAAGCGAAGGTCCAGAAACTTCGAGAAGGAAGAAGAAGATGGTGAAGAAGATGAAGAGGAGAGAGAAGATGTGACGTAAGCAGCAGGCAGAGCTGTGGCTGCTATGGCGGTTGTTGTTGTGACTATTGACCTCAGAATCGTCATTTTTTTTTGGTCTTTTTTCTGTCTTTTTAAGGCACTCACTGTATTAAAAGGGTCTATCAGGTTAAGGTACCAGTGTACTAGAGAGTAGAGATGTCCCTCGACTAACGTGATCCAAACCCAAAAGAATTCCGATTCATATTTCAACTTGTATCAACAAAAATATAGCATGAGTCACCTTTAAGATAAACCCGACTTGACTTGACTCGACTCGATTCGACTCGACTCAGAAACCCGAATGGGCACCTCTTCCTTGGGATAGTATCTTGAACTCTTGAAGTGTGTTTTATGGATATTGCTTTTGTGCCAAATTTGCTTAATCTTGATGTTAAAAAAGCTACTTGTATTGCATCATTCCTTCATAGTCAGGTTTGATCTCAAAGGAAGATAGTAAGAATATTAGAACTTTTAAAACTTTACTAAGCTAGTTTAAATCTATCTAATCATGATTTAATCAACTTGACATTAAGAAAAACTTTTGATGTATACAGCTTGCCTAAGATAGTAAGATTCATTTGTTGAAAATCAATTGTTTGCTATAATCCTCTACTTAGAGGTAATATACAGTAATAGTTTTTGCAATTCTTCAAAAAAAAAAAAAAAAAAAAAAAAAAACAGATTTTTTGGTAAGGAAAATTAACTAGAAAAGTATTAACAATAAGATAAATGGGTTCAGAATAGTGCAAATTGAACAACTAATAAAGAAAACATATATAATAAAGAAATATTATATGTTTCAAATTTCAAAATATACAGAACTTATCCTGGTACATAAGCAAACTTTTCATCAACATTAACAAATAAATTGTTATAAAACGTGTGACTAAACCAATTACAATTTATATACTTACATAGTTCTACCGATAGCACTAAGCAAGTTAACAATACTCTAAAAAGATTAGTGACTACAAAAGTATTTGTACCAAGAAGGCTCAGTGTAGTTAGTTAGAAATTCACCTGTAAATAAGATTACAAGGTTAAATTATCTTGACTTTAGGTAGTTGAAGGAAAGAATCCCTTAACCTTCCCCTTCATTTATAAGTGTCTGTCCCGCAAAAAAAAAATTGAGAATAGAAATCTAGTCAGAGTCCTCCTTACCCTAAAAATTAAAAAATAAACTACAAAATTATTCGTGGTTAAAAGGCTAATCATGCTTCATAACTATAATTAGTGAGGCTGGTTAACCAAAACCTGGTGGAATATCAGGGTCTTCATCTGCATCGGCATGGGCATCGGAAGCTCGCTTGCGCTTTCCTGATGAGGAATAGCCGGGAGGTGAACTGGAATCACCTTTTTTGGACTGCAATGGACCATTGTGCCAATGAGGTTCTATACCCTGTTCAGCGAAACTATTATTACCAGGATGAGGCTGCTGTGTCTCGGGTTTTAAATCATGATTGTCCGTGGCAGTATTATTATGCAAAGAGAAACCTGAGGCTTCTTTATGCTCTCCATTAGACATTATACCATTGCTTTCCCCAGAAACAATGACATGACCATTAAACTCAACTGGCACTTGACCTGAGGAAGACGTTGAATCAATCGCTTTCTGCTCAGGATTCAGTAGTTTATCATAGACTGAGTGAACTGTTTCTTTTATTTCAGTTTTCATGTCATCACCCGATCGAATAATCTCCCATAAGCCATCTGAAATTTGATTCATCGCCTTTTCACTGTATCAAAGATGCAACAACCAATTAACCATCACCTCTGCCTACATAAAATGGAATGTCAGAGTTCTACAGCTAAGAAGACATGAAATATGAATTTTTTTAGGGCAGTAAAAAGCTGTGATAGAAACATAGAAATGAGCCAATTGTGACAAGCAACCAAAGTCTTAACAAACTGCAGCACCTAATCTCTAAGTAAAGAAGTCAATGAACTGCGACAAATGTAAACTCTGGCAATACAAAGCTTAACACTCATCACAAGAGATTAATCAAATCTGCAAGCCTTACATTATCAAGGTTAGTAAAAACAACCTATTGAAGAATTTGCTTCGTGCTGTAGGATTTTTCATAAACATACAGTCAAAACAAGAATGGCAGAGCACAGTGTCTATACACTAGGTTACTTTCAACTTATTTATGCTGAATTAACTATATTTTGTAGATCTGAACCTGTTAATCTTTGCCCAATCAGACTTAAATTTGCAGAACTGAACTTTTCTTTGTTAAACCGAATTTATTTTCAGCAGAGCTTGTTTGAACTTAGTTATGTTGAACTCAACTTATTTTTGCTAAGCTTACATTCATTTGACTAAATATAATAATTTTGTTACTCTGTTTCTTGTTTCCAAGTTGAAAAGACCATAGTCCTGTCCACAGATGTGAGAGTACATTTTATTATAAAAGTAGCTACAACATGTCTGTGATGCACAAAACCAACCACTCTACTTCACAAGTGCAGGACTAAGCTGAATTATCTGGAGACATTAAAAGCCTTCCATTATAGAATTTTTAGCACACCATTAGTTGACTATATTGAAGCCATTCAGACATCAACAAAGTGAGTGTACAGAACCATGTCCATCAGCCGCCCTCAATCTAAGTCCAATTTCTTACATACATGATCTACTGCTTTTATATACTCTATCATGAAATCACCTACTCACATAGTCACATCCCATGAACCTGAAGACTAAGTTATGCCTACCATATAATCAGGGTGACATGTTATTCCAATAACTATATTGGAGCTTGTAGGCAATCTAGGCATGTACAATTAAATGCTCTACATATTTCCCAAAGGCAAAGGTATTCCTCTTGCAAATGTCTAGAGAGCAAGATTTTTCGTCATCAAGATGAATAAGTAGATTCAACTAATATCGTGCTTACATCACAATTCACATATAGCACATAGGATGTTAAAACTCACCGAATTTCTTCATAAATTGCATCACAAAGTTTCCTGGTTTGCATATTTTCTGCACCAGGACGATTAAGTGCAGTGGACTGCTTAACCACTGAAATAATGTTGTTACGCAAGTCCTCCTACAGCAACCAGCAAAGCTCAGAATAAGAACACATAGCAAAGATAGATTTCTTAGATATAAAAATGAGTTTGTAAGCAAATCTACTAATATCACAAGAAACGTAGAATCCTGCATGAAGTTGACAACATTATAAATATAGGGAATGACATAAGACATTGTGGTAGATGTGATGACCTTTTAAATACAAACATTCAAATTATAAGCATACTTCATGTTTTTTTGATAACAACAGTTTGACTTTAACATATATAATCTCCACTTTAACCATCTTTGGATATTTATATGCAAGAAAAATCATGTGGGATCTAACCACATTCATCTCAATACATATTTTCAAAAATCGACTTTTAACTAATGTACAATAAAGCTCAAGGCGCATTGAGGCAATAAAACACTAGAGCACCTCTTTGAAGTGAGGCACAATAACTTGCGCGCCTTAGGTGCGCCTCTTTATTTGCACCTCACCTAGAGCAAAAAATAGACGTTCTACCCTAATCGCATAGCGCCTAGGCCACCTTTTTATACATAGCTTTTAATAACATTGCTTAAAGAATATAAATATATCAATGGCCAAAGTCGTGAGTTGGCAAGCATGTAAAACAAACTATTGCAATTACAAGAATGGGGTATAAGGTATACTGTAAAAGATAATGACATTCTACAATATAATGCAAGCTTTGGAGATATACAATATACTTCTGAAACAGGGATGTGCTCACAGTGGGGTGTGGGCCATATTAGACTCTTCTCTTCACATAAAGTTATTCCAGATGGAAGAAACACCATACTTCACGATTTACTATAAAGTGAGAGGACTTGTCTTCAAAAGCATAATTTTGTTCATATTTCCAAAGTAAACTATCTTCATAAGACAAAAAGGCATGGATGGCATAAGAATTATTTGACATCCAACAAATCATCAAGGCCTCAGAGATTTAAAACTAAGGGCTTGTTCTCATTGACTGAACTCAGCTGAACTGAACTGAAATGAATATTTTATAAGAGAAGAAAATTAGGAGCTGAACTGAACTAAGCTGAGCTGAATTGAATTTCAACGTAAGAGAACAGGCCCTAAGATGGACTAACATGTGCTTTGAATACAGACTAACATGGATTTAAATAATAAGTGTAATATTCCTAAAATGACAAAATCAATGCAAATTAGGAGATAAACATCATATTTAAGCCATATTCATCTCCTTTTTCATTAATCAGTAATAAATTTCCTACTTTCAATTATCATCTTTCTTGGACAGAACATAATATATTTCAGTATTAGGCCCTATTATGTTCACCTTAATTTCACTTATTTCATGTCATAAGTTCAAATAAGATAAGTTCATGAAAAAACAGTTCTAATAAGGGTTGATAAGGTTGCCCAAGTTTGAAAATCTGTTGGATAGAGCACATCTTTAGTAGTATTACTGCAACGGAATTAAGGTTATTATGACTATATCTAATGAACTCACTCTCGACATATATTGAATTCAAAATAATAAATGCATTGATTCAACTTGCAGGTCACTACAAACAGGTTAGGAAAGAAAGAATCAGCCAAATTCATACTTGAAAACTCAAATATCCACCCACCATTAAGAAATGTTGTACTTGAGAAACACATAAGAAACACATAAGCTACTGCTAGGTTAACAAGTGAAAGGTCAATAAATCAAACGTGATTACAGACAACTCAATTAACTCTTCTACCCAAATAGGTTAATCAGATGAAAGATACCAGGGTGGCAGGGTAAATGTATTCTTTAACACAAGCAGGGTATTAATCACAAAACCTAGTGTCCTGTACTCCTGTCTCATACTTCAGGCAGATAACTGAACCCATTAGCTTATTCTTTCTACCAGAATGTCCAGGGTCCTCCAAGTATTGGTGAATAAGACATTCAGACGTATATATTTCTGATGATGAGAAGTCATTAGAACACTAGTCAAACTATGCTTTTTCCCAAGAGAAAGCCGCTTATGCAACCTTGTTGTCTGTAACAGTAGGTTATGCAAAACTGCAGCTTTATTTTTATTTTTTTTTGTTCTTTTATATTTCCTCTATTCCCCGAATGTTGTAACAAACTACCATCTTGAAAAGTTTCACAAATATTGCAACATTACCAGATTTGCACATGCTTTCCCTCTATCTCTCTTCTCTGATGGGTTCCTATCTTTATTTCTCTCTATCTCTAATTTCGTGTCTTCTCTCCTTGTGGCAATATTAGGGAACAGAGAAGGAAGGAGGGTGGGGGGTATGTCTTTCTGCTTGAGCACTGATTTTCTAGCTAAATCCCAAATTTATCAATTGACATGCAAAATATTCTTAGCTAGGATCCATTATCTAGAGCCAGTTAAGTTGATAAAATTCCCTAGGTAATATTTCCCAATTTGCAAACAAATCTAACATAATATTCTTGGCATTAAATGGCCATAAAGTGTTTTCTCTGGAGAAATCCAACCAACAATAAAGCTTAAGGAAAGAGTAATTCCTCATTTGTCTGTCAATGTTACAACAATCACATTACTACTAAAGATGAACAACAATTACCAAGTCAATTAAACCTCTCAAGAAATCGATTCGACCCGGGATAGATACTATTTTGGAAATAACCTATCAGACTAGATTTTCCTATAGACTTGGAAACAAATGCCTCATTGCCCGGCAACATCCAAAGCAACAGCCCACTTTCCACGTACCTTAACAACTTCCCTCTTGTTAAGAGTACCCCATTGGTTCACCGTGTCAAACGCCACCAATACATTAAATTTAGTTCACTAAATTTCATCAATATAAAATTACTAGAATACAATTAAAGTCCAACTATAAACAATTTCATTATAAATAAATAAAACCCAACATTTTTTTTTTTTTGGTGATAAAACCCAACATTATTAGTGAATATTTATTCCACCAAAACTAATTGTTGCTACTCTTTTTTCCTCCAAATTCAACCAATAATAGAAAATGGGAGTAAATATAGATAATTTTCACACTAAAAAATTTCAGCATTGACACCCACAATTTCATTGCCACAAATTCCAAGAAACTAATCAATGTGCATATGATAAGATAACGAAATTTTAATTTGTTATTACATTAAATCCTAAAGACAAACAACAATAACAATAATAATAACAATAAATTGATTTTGTTAGAAGTGCAATACGAAAAGAGAGAGAAAGAGTACGTTTTGTTTGAGTTGACGGACAATTTTGAAGCGAAGACGGTCGAAATCGCCATCATCTTTGAGCTTGGAAATGACTTGTTCAGCAGTGATCTTTTCATCTCTACTCATTGTTTTAGGTTTTCTGTCTGCGCAACTCTCCTTTAACTTTCTTTGTTGAACCAAAAACTGTAAAGTTTGGTTAAGATATCAATGTAAGTAACCATTAACTATCTCAAGGAGTACTAATATTGTAGGGCGTGTTCGGCGCTAGCTTTTGAGTAGATTTTAGGTAGCTTTTAATGGTTTGAACAAGTCAAATCACTACATTATCTATCTTCACAGCTAACAGGTTGTTGGCAGCTAACAGCTACCTACACAACTAACAACTACCTTCAATAAGCTGCCTACACAGCTATATTTAGCCAAACACACCCTTATACCATATCAATTATGAATTACTCCCTCTATTCCAAAGTAATCGGAACGGTTTGATATTTGAACAATTCATAAAGATCAACCGTTTGATCTTTACCCATTAATTTAAGAGACAATTTGCTCTAACTAGTTTTTTTGTAAGATCATGTTCTTTTCACCTTAAATTTTTTTTTTTTTTTTGTAAAAATAAGTTCAATTGAGTAAAATAATTTCAATCGAGTAAACATTAGTAAAAAGAAATATAATAGAAAATCAAAATGATATTAGTTATAGTTTAGTAAAATTAATTTCTGTTTAGCAGAAATAATTTCATTTCAATAAAAATAATTTAACTCAACAAAAATAAGGTGAAAAGAACTTGATGTTACTCCTTTTGTCTCTTAATACAATGACATCACTAAAGGAAAACAAAATAATTTAACTCAATAAAAATAAGGCGAAAAGAACTTGATGTTACTCCTTTTGCTCTAAAAACACTACTCTATCTCAATCACCAAATCAAATTCGAAAGTCAGTGTTAAAGTACTTTGCACTTTTTTTAGGGCTTAAATAATGCAATTAGAAAAACAAATTTGGTTAAAACTCATACTACCTCGGTTTTTCATTATATGCAACAAAGGGGTATTATTTGTGAGACATCAAATATTCTCGGACTGGGTAAAATATTCCTTTGTTGCACATAATAAGAAATGGAGATAGTAATAAATATACAAGGCTTGAAAACATAGTGTAATAAGTCATTAATAATTGGGCTATACTTTGGAGGCTCAAACATCAAATTATAGAACATGACTATATGAAAACAATCTATAATTTGATTTTTCGGTTCCAAACAATGTTAATTCGAAAATCTGAATTTTAAAAATACTTCAATCCGATTTAATTTTATTTAAAATTTAATATTAATTTGAATAATTTTCTAGATATTTCACAATCATTAAACCCTCCCTCCCCAAAATGAAATGTTTGGAGGCCTCCGAAAGACAATTTTGGAGGTTTGTAGTGTGTCAATCGTCTTCTTCCTTGAGAAGGGACCAACGGTACCCACAGTTAAGGGTATCGAATCACTTGAATCGGTGATTTAGTTTGTGCTGTTAAACCCTAATCGCTTTGTTTTCCCGCCCCATTTACTTAATGTTAATGGCACTTGGTGTCCTTTTTAGCTCGTTTATATGTTTGCCATAATTGGTTTGTTCGTTGTCCTCCAGTACATTCTCCAAGTTCAAAGGAAAAGTGGAATACATAAGTAGAATGGGGTGTTCCTTGTTGCATACTCAAAGGAAAATGACAGATTATTCAAGTCAGCAGATCAAATAGGGAAATACTTCTGTTCACATTTACTTAATTTCAGTTCAGTTCAGCTCCAATCAGTTCAGTTCAGTTTAGTTCAGCTCCTAATTTCCCTCTCTCATAAAATATTCATTTCAGCTCAATTCAATTCAGTTCAGCTCCAATCAGTTCAGTTCAGTTCAGCTTCAATCAGTTCAGTTCAGTAAATGTGAACAGGCCCTTAGTTTAATGTATTCTCGCTGTATTAGAAGAGCTAGTAAGGCTCGTAGTTTGTAATATTTTAATATTTATTCAAACCGTTGTAAAAAAAAAAAAAAAAAAAAAAAAAAAAAAAAACAAACCTCCCTCCCAACCTTCATTTTCTCTTTCTTTTCTTTTAGAAAACAAAACAAAAAAAAAACACAAAAGAAAAACAGAAAGCTTCATTGAATTTTACAATAATTTACAGTCTCAACCTGAATAGTTCAAATTCTTTCTTCTCACAAATCTATGAGTATCTTCATTTTCAACATGACTGACTTCAATTAGTTGAGTAGTTCAAACACCCAAGTCATAAAGGACCATAACCTCAAGGGATCTTAGTTTTCTTTCAATTGGGTGTTCTTAGAGAGACGAAAATTGGAAAATATTATGTTCTTCAAGCCTCAAGGGATCTGACTCCGGACAAAGGTTCAATTCGTTATGAAGACTAGTTTATTAAATTTATCAGAATATATTGTAATTTTGAGAAAAAAGTCTACTAAACTATCTCACTACTCACTGTATCTTAAAAGCTAGCAATTGACAATTACACCTCTAAGATTTTAAAATCCCAATATTGTTCTCTCACTCACTAACAATAAAGGGTTTTCTCAGCTGAAATGAATTCAATGAAGCTACATAGCCAATACCTATCTTTTACTATCCCAAAACCCTATCCACCAAAAAACCAGCAGGGGAGAATAAATGGTGTTTTCCTGTACAACTTGGTTCTAATCCTACAACCAATGTACTATATAATAGTTACAAAATATGTTACAGCCAGAACAAAGGCATGAGAAATATAAATTCTTGTTCTGGAGAAAGCTCATAATACTCCTGTATATGCTTCGAAAATCTTGATAGACAAGTATCACCACGAAGCCAGCAACTTGACACCAGACTGATTTTGCAAAATCACCCTCCTTTGGCACCAAAGATAAAGATACAGGAAGATCAACGACGAGACCTTTTACGAGAACTGCCATGTTCACTGTGACTTTGTCTGCAAAGTTAGAGAACAATTAGTGACAGTTACATACTTACATTACTTTTGTACAGCCAATGAAGAAATTAGTAGCTTACAAATCATCAACATCACGCTCTTTACTCGATGAATCTTCTTTTCCATGTGATTTTCTGCCAGCCTGAAAGTAAATTACACAAGCTTCATCAAAGATACCAGAACACATCTATATATAAATTCGGATCTGCAAATTGACAACAAAGCCTTTTTTTCCTTGAAAGAGAGAAGGGGGGGGGGGGGGCATCTAGGAAATAAACCAGCTCAGCAGACCATGCCTTAAAAATACAGTAGCAAATTATTATAGAAATTTAGCACCTAAAACACTTGCTTGATACCAGTAGCTCAGTGATATGCAATGCCACTAACACACAAAAGGTAAAGCATTACAAGCATAAAGATTAAAGACAAGCAGCTCCTTTTTAATCTCACTCACATCATCATGCACACACAAGTAATACTTGATAATGATAAAGACCGAAGAAGGCTTGCATGACTTTTCTTGATTTACTAATTTAATGCAGGGAGAATGACCACTTTGTTTGGATTGAAGGAAATGGAGCGGAGCGAAGGGAAGGGAAATGGAGGGATGAATTATATTTCATTTGATAACAAATGAAGGATGGGATTTGGAGGGGAGAGAAATTAAATTGTAAGAGATTGATCTCTCCAACTATGGAGATATTTGAAAGGAAAACTCATCATTAATCCCTCCCCTCCCCCCCCCACCCCTTCCCTTCCCTTTCCTTCCCTTCCCTTCCCTTCCCTTCCCTTCACCTCCCTCCCCTTCTTTTCCTTCCCAATTATCTATCCAAACACACTGTTAGTGATATCCCAAACCAAATAAGAGAAGAATTAATAACCGTATTTGAAAATAATGGTTCATCAGATGATACCAGTGACAAACAATCAATATTAATCTTGAGTTGAAACCCCTGTCCTCTGCCAATTATGTACTAGTACTGGACAAAGTACACAAATTTGGAGTTTCCTCGATAATGCAGGTTCATACATTTGCATCACTCTTTGTGACACATGGTCTCAAATCCACAATACTTCTAGATATTAGGACTTTAAGAGTTAGAAACAAAGCTGGAACTATCTGAATTAGAATACTTATGGACAAGGTCTTAGAACCACTATTATTTGCCTATATATATGAGCAAACAATTAGAATTTGCAGGTGAAGGTTGCTGGGGTTGGCGGTGAAGGTGGAGTCATGGGTTGGTTGTGCAGGTGGTTGGGACAGTGAGGAGATATTGGTGGTGGAACTGTGGAAGTGGAGAGTAAATCACTAAGGGAATGGTCAGTACAATCAAATAATGTAAGAGCAATAAGGGCACTAGATGTAATGCACTATACCCTGAGGTCACTTTAAAATGTCACCTTTTTTTTTATTTTTAGTTTCCACCATGCAGAAAAACCCCAAACCAAAATGCCACCATGAAGATTTTCCAAATGTAGAATTTACCAGATTTATACAATCCTTCAAAACAAACACTGACTAAAATGCTCTTACATCCATTAATGACAACCCATATTTTTCTCTCCAACGGTGGGTTAGCCTTATTAAGAGCAATGAGGGCACTAGATGCAATTTACTTTTTTTTTTTTTTTTTTTGGACTTTTTCTTTGGGGTTAATCTATATACATCTCCTTGTCAAAAAAATATATAAATAAATAAATTGCATCTAGTGCCCTCATTGCTCTTAACAAGGCTTGTCATCAATGGATGTAAGAGCATTTTAGACAGTGAGAAAAATATGGGTTGTCATTAATGGATGTAAGAGCATTTTAGTCGGTGTTTGTCACCATGCAATGGGGCATGTAGAATTTCCTAAACCAAACCACTTTGCCACCATGTAGAATTTCCTAAATAAATATAGTCCTTCACAACTGTACTATGATTACCTTTACACACCCACTCATGATAGCTAACCCAAACTTTCTGTTTCTTCCCCTTCTCTCTCTTTTGTAGGTATTAATGATTGACTGAATTTATATCTCTCTTCCGTTGAGGTGCAATTACATAGAGGTGTGGTAACGAAGAGAGGTGCAGACTGTAGACATCTTCAGGTGTAATTGCAAGGGTTGTTGCGGTATTGTTGGCGGTATAAGTTGACGAAAAATTTAGCAAGGTGGTTGGTGGTGGCAGCGAATGGCTAGGAGGTCATGGGAAGAGAGTGATTAAGGGCCAATTTTTATGGGGCTCAGCTTTTGTAAATATGCTACCTCCATGGATGAAGTTTAAAATCGGTATGAGCTTGTGAAGGGTCAAATAATCCTCCCTTTTGTAAGATGATTATTTTCCTCCTTCCTCTCCTATTTTCTCATCTCCCAAAGTCCTAAACAGAGGAATTGATTTTCTTCAATCCTCCCCTCCCTTCAGATTATGTAAATATGCTACCTCCATTGGTGAAGTTTAATGATGGTATAAGTTTGTAAAGGGTGAAAATATATCTCCCTTTAATAATTCCCAATGTATAAAAAGGCTAAAGGCGCATGAAGACATTTCGGAGTTCCTTGCACCTATCTTGGTGGGCCAAATTGAAGTGAGGCGCACATTATAAACAATAAAAAAAATTAAAAAAAAAATTTGTGTGCCTTAGCTGGGCCTCATCGAAATCGCCTCGCCTAGACTACAAAAAGCGCATGACCCCTAACGTCTTGCGCCTCAATGCCTGGACGTGCCTAAAATCTTATCCAAACAAATTGTTTGACAAAAAGAAGAACTAATCAAACTTCCGAATTAAAGACTATTCTATAATTTTCCTAATTATCTATTCTTATTCCTCTATGATTTTCCGTCAGGAATTGGTTGTAATTTTTAAGAACGTCATAAAAGGGGAAATAAGAGACCACTTAGTGATGTAAATCAGAGTTAAGCAATGTCACTACACACTAAAATAATAGAAAAGGCATGCTTACTAACAGGATGGAATGAATTACCTGCTTGATGCTTTTAGTATGAGCCTCTAGATATTCTTCATAAGACTGCAGCAAGATTTCCAGATTACAAAATGAGGTTAACATACTATAAAGCTTGTCCATAGGTGAAAAAAAACAAATCTGGTAATTCATGCTTCATCTGGATAAGGTTATATGTCAGCCGAGGCAGATTACAAACTATGTGAGCTCTTTATAACACTAGAACCTGAGCCATAGCAAAGCTGATATCAAGTAAACAAGGCTGTAAATCAGCCAATCAAACTATGTAAGTCCCCAGGGTCAGTCAGTCAAGCCAACATCACAGCTTGGAGGCTGAAGTTGTATCAACCCTAAGCTCCAGGTCAATTTAGGTATTCTACATTAGCTAACGTTACAGGAGATTTTACCTCTTATCATAGGTAGGGTTCTTTTTGTGCTTCAAAGTATTTTGCGTCACGTAGTATACTTTTCCAAAATCCACGTTTCTATAATGAGGATTTCCTTTTAGTATTAAAGCTAAGGGCTAGATACTTCTTGTCAAAGCATGTTCTGCTCTGAGCAATACCCCCTGAAGCCCCAACCAAGCAAAAAGCGTGCAGCCTTGATTTCATTGGCTTGTAAAAGTGGTGGTCTGTAAACAATAAAACCCTATTACTCATCAATGAGAAGAGCGATAAATTTAGAAAATAAAAATTTATTGGAGCTTAATGCAGGGTAAGACTGGTCAAGGCTCCACCGAGGATTAACTAGGAGCCAAGTGCTCTTCCGAGCCTAGCCTTCTCTCAACAAAAGAAATTGACTTTATCCAAAGAATTTATCAGGGACTCCCTTTGTTTTTGATTTAAGGCTTTCACAATTGAAATAGACCCACAACTAATTCGTCATTTCTCACTCCCACTAATTTCAGTTGCAATACTATTTTATTATTTCCCTTCCCCAACCTCACTTGCACTATTTTTCTTCCCAATACAATTAGATACACCCCCATAAATGATACTTTATATTATAACATTCCCACTTAAGTCCCCACCCTATAAAAATTTCCTTAAACTTTATGCACACCCTACTATTGCAATTAATCAAAAAAGGAGTATAAACTAGCAAAACTCTATAATCAGCTCAAAATAAACATTAAAATATTTTGCACTACCAGTCAACTCGCAACAATTATCTTACTTTACAAGTTTAAATGAGTAATTCAACCCCATGTAATTTTAAACGGAAAAACCTCATATTTGATTGGCTTGGTTGCGAAAAGTTCCCAAAATATCATGCCACCCTTCTATGATTATTTACATCACTTTGACTAAACATATTTGCCGATGCATAACTTTAACCATCAAAAATACTTCCTTTGTTTCTTTCTAATTGTCCAATTTGTTTTTAGCGTAGTTTCCATAGCATATATGTAATTAAAATATTTTCAAACTTCATAATAAAAAAATATATATAAATACATATTTGTAAACTAAAAACCAAAACGAATCTATCAAAATCCTACATGCCTATGTAAATATATATTATTCCTTAAAGTAAGATTCCATAGCACTGAAATCTCCAAAGATTCCAAATAGGACAACAAATTAGAAACATAGTGAGTATTAATTATCAAATACTCCCTTCAAATCTATGTTTCCCATTATGAATGTGTACGTTTGCCAATGCATTTCTATACCAATAAAAATATATAGTTGCATATTAGTATAAAATACTGTAGTAGGATATTAATAAATTACTCATTGAGAAGAATCAAATATGACTATGTTATGTTTTATATACATATAGTAATTTAGAAGATTCTCTCAACTTATAAATAGTGACAAGATTTCAAATGAGAAAAACAAAAATGATAGGAGGGAGTAGTAACAAATAGATAAATAGATAATATTTTAAAAGTTTAATTAAGATAGACCTAACAATATCTTACATACTAACATTTATTTTCATATATTAACAAAAAAAGGTTTGAATAGTACAAAAAGACAAAATGATGCAAGAGACCAAATGGAGCAGCCCACTTCCCGTATTCAATTTTGAAAGCTTAAAACTTGGTCCACACAAACCATGGCGGATACCTTAAAGAAAGACTCTCATATGTCCTTTTCCGTTTTTTCCCTTCCTGACCTCTTTCCCTTTCCTCATTAGCTTTCTCCCTCGTTTTCATAATCATCCCTTTTTCATGACTTTTATATAATCTACCAAAATTCAACAACCTTGAAACCCAAATCAATCAATACAGCTTCCGGAACTAACCTGACATCAAGATTAGCATCATCAAAACTAACTAGCATTGATCTCAGAACCATCTTCTTGATGAATTACCAATACCATTACCAACAACCATCGCTCAGCTACATATCTTCTCTTCAACAACATTACCACCCACTATCACAACAACAATAAGCCAATAAGCATATTCATGAGAGCCATAAATTCTATGCAATTGGCTCAAGAATCAAATTCAACCGAATCCTCCACAAATATCCAAAACAATCAGAATCAAGAGCCCAAGAAGAATTTATTGGATTAGCAATCTCTCTTCCTCGATTCATTCTCAGATAAAATGACCTATAATGCAGTGAGTGGGGAATCAGAGAAAGATGAGAGGGAAATATGGGTGATAGAGATAGCTGTAACAACTATCAGTGATGGTGGATGGTGCCATAGGGTGTCATTGCCATTGCGAAAGGCTGGCCAGGACTCCAGGAGCAAGAAAGGGGACTGAGAATTGACTGCAGCCATGAGGTATCATTCTCAAGGTGGAAGGCTTGCTAGGAGCAAGAAAGGGAAATTGAGTGAAGAGAGAGAGAGAGAGAGAGAGAGGAGAGAAGGGGGGAGTTATTTACACATCCAAATTTTGAATTATTATTACCAAATCAGCAGTTTGGCACCTTTACTAATGATGTAAAGTTGGGTGCATTTTCATTAAAACTAAAGTAGAATTATCAAAGTGGAATTATTAATGCAGATTAAGAAAAAGGTTGGATTAATGTGAATAACATTCCCATATCTTATCTCTGAATTTAACATTTCATAATTCATATATTTGTGAAAACTGTATATACAAAGGAAAGGCTTTAGCAGGATGACTATACATGATTACTACTGCAGCTATAAATTTCAAAAATTCTAAAATAATTCAATCAGCAGCAGAAAATAGTAATTATAAGCTGAAAAGAATATTGTATATAAGCCCCTTGAAAACTAAAGTAGCTAAGATAGGACCATACCATTTCAAGAAACTCATCTTCAGAAAGAGTACTACACAGAGGACTCGTTTCACTAGACATCCGCATGCCATCAACTTGAGAAGAAACTTTGTGATCAGCTGGTGAGTCTAAAGCACTTCCTTTACAATGGGCTTGCCTAGTCAGTGAACCTTTACTTCCTGAGACAGGCAGACTCTTGGGAGGATATAATCCAACAGGTTCATGGTGTGCGACAAGGGACCCACTTGCTTCAGTATGATATTGATAAAGATAAGATGAGTAGAGCATGGACTTTGTGGTCCAAGTCATATCCATAGAAGGAGCAACATACCCCTCTTCAGGAAAACAATATCCAGACTCCACACCAGGCCTCCTCACAAGAAATGCATCCCTGAAATAGAGTAAAGAACAAATCACAAATAGCCCATCCAACCTGATTAGCTTAGCTCTGATCTATCATACTACCTTTTCAGACTTGGGTCCTCTTCAGGTTCTCTATCAATAAGTTGACAAAGTGCTTCCCCAATTTCTGGAGGTACCTCCTGATAATAATTGAAATTTTTTAATTTAACTTATACTCTGTTCAAAGTTGAGCAGGGGAGGCAAGAGATAGTTCACGCATTATTAACCTGGCAATCTCTGCTTATTTTGACAGGTTTGTATTCATTCAGTGGATTTTTCAGATGGATAGTTTTGTGGAATGGCAAATTACTTAAACGCAACCATTTGACTCTAAAACTGCGCCCCCATGGATTATTAGCACCAGTTCCTTGTGTCCAAACATTCTCCCGCCTCCGGCCAACAGAAGACATCATCTGTGCATACCCTTGGAAGAATCCGCTTGAATTAACACTATATATCAGAATTACTTTACGACATTTCTGCAAGATAAGGGAATCTCCATAAAATACAACATTGATATAAGACATCATCACATCAAAGGAAGCAATCTTACATGAAAAGCTTCTTCCAGTATGGGCTCATTCATAAGTTGGGTAGCCCAGATTCCCTTTTCAACTGAGAGTTGGATATTTTCATGATTCAAGCTCTTAATGATAAAGTACTTTGTATTGCACATTTTATCTTTTAAAACCATATCTGAATTGTTCATCAAATCCCTGTGCCCCTTATCTTCTGTACTAGGTGGGTCTCTCTCCTCATTTGCTCTACAGCTGGAACTATCTGAGATTACAACTTAGCTTTGTCCGACATCAGTCCACACATAAAATATAACTTTTATACATGTATAATGCTGAAGGGAAAATATAAAGTGTTAGATATGAGCTATAACATATTTAAAAATTTCATTCAGTTAATAAAGGCCAACAATATTTTCAAAGCACAAGTTCAAAAACAAGACTAAAAATTCAGCCTTGCACATACAAATGCAATCGAACATTTTAAAATATATCTGTATGCATGAATAATTAAACCACACCTGATCTAATAAAGAGCAGGGTATGACATCCAAATCACAAAATTAATGTTTTAAGATTACTACTAAGATGGATGCTTTGAAAGATTGGTAGACATTCTAAGCATATCTGATTATTCGGTCCAGCCATGGTTTCATGGTATGACTCATAAGCTTTATTTCTTGTGTATATCCTTCATTCTTGTAAGGTAGGAAAGTCTTTTTTCTCTATCCTTTGTGGTATCTTGTTTGTGCTCCAATTTTTTTTTTATTTTCAATAGAATCATTAACCAATCAATAACATCCCTCCATAAGCATCTCAAAACCTCAACAAGAATACCATATGAGCCAACTACTTCCTTAACTTTCTTCTCTTCTAAGCCTTTTGTACCGATATTTTTTAATTCCTCCACATATTGCCCAATTTGACTTCTTCATCCTCAAGAAAGAAGTCCTCTATACAACTTATCAAAGTATTATATCGATCTGTTCACAACCTCTCCATCTTAAACAAGAATCCTTTGGCATTCATCCTTCATACACCGCACCATAAAAAGGCCTTTGGTCATTGCTTGTATTTTTCTTGCTATCTTATTGATCACTTTTGCAGCAACTCTAGTCCAATTTGTTGTATACATATTTATAAACCTTTCACTTAATTTATCTTCAGAATAAGTTCTTTCATCTTACCTTTAGCGTGTACCATACTATGCAATAGTTTGTTCATCTCTATAATCATTCAAAGCCAAACATTCTATTTTCTTCATAATTGCCTTATTTTCATTCTTATTGAGCCATGTTATATCCTTTTGCATTGGTAGTTTCTCATAAACCTTTTTTTCCACTATAGAAATATGATTCTTCATCTAGCACCCCAACAGCTTCATCAACTAATCAATTATAGTAGCCTTCAAAATTCAGACCCAATAAACTCCACATTCCACAATCTAATCCTTTGCTCACCTAACATCTATTTGCATCAAACACAATTAAATATGAAAATCAAGGGCTAGAAGCTGGTATTGTGTAACTACAATTTCCTTTGATATCATCGTGCAATTAAGACAACTAAGTTAGTTCCAATTTTTTGATTTGAAATTCATTAGAAGTCATTCCATCCTCCATAACCAAAAACTTCATGAACATTCTCAAAACCGCATTGATTGTCTACACATGTCCAATTGGAAGTCTGGTTCACCACTAATTAATACCTTTCTCTATGTAGTGAATACTTGACATCACTACATCTAAATTATCCTAAAATTGACTTTTAGAAGCTTAAACACCTACTCTTTCTCTCTATCCCTATTTGTTTATCTCGTTGTATTTTTTGGGGTTAAACTTTAAAACTTTGAACACAAATCCTTAATAATTTATAAGAAATAACATAGTCAAGTGGGATTTTGTTAGGTTCATTACAATGTCTACTTTAACAATATCAAATTTTTTATCATTTATGCGTGTTAAATTGGAGATATTTATGTTTTTCGACTATCTTGAAAACCGTGAATATTTAAATGGGACTAACAAATAGGAAGAGAGAAAGTACGACATTTACAATCCTTATACCAAAATTAGTCTTCATGCTAATAATTTTATCACCTTTTGTTACAAACTAGAATTGCATCATTTACTATCTGATCATCAATGTCAATATCAACTTCATTTTTACACTTGAATTGTACTTAACCTCTAAGGTCTTAATAAAGAGTAAAAATTGGCTACATACTAATGAAAATTATTCGCAAGTAACGATGCAGAGGTATTCTAAGCTGGCAAAAGTCAATCAAAACTCAACTTCAGAGAGCTAAATAAACGAAAATGATTCAAAAGGCTAAGTGAACAAATTAAAACTTAAAGCTGATAAATTAATATAGCAATTTTTTTTTTTAAAAAAAAAAAAATAAAAATAAAAAAATAAAATAAAAAAATTTACATGCATAACACACACTAGACAACAATAAAAGCTTTATAAAGTCATCAGTTGCTAAACCTCAAAGTTGTGTGCTCAAGTTACAAAAATTTCATTAGGTATTGCTTGAGTTCTGTATTTTTCTCTTTGATTGATTTTTGTCTACTACTCCCTCCGTTTTCTTTAAAAGCTAGAGTTGGGATTGTGCGGAGTTTTAGGAGGTATAATAAAAGATGTTAGTGGGGTAGATAAGCCTGATAAGGTAATATAAAATTGTAAGAAAAGATTGTGGGTTATTATTTTATTGAAAAGTAAAGTGGTGTAAGAGGGAGTGAGGACCATTAGATGAGTGATAAATGATAAAGAGTGAGTGGGGACCATTAGTGTGAAAAGATATATTATTAAATTGTAAAGGTTTCCAAAAGAGAAAGTGTAGCTTTTAAAAATAACAGAGGGAGTACTAATTAGTGCATCCCTGAAACTTTTTCTTGTTATGCCTTAATGATTTTAAGATGTAGTAATGGCTAAAAAGTGTTCTCTGTCTTCTTCCTTTTACACCTTTACATTAAAGTTCATAGACCTAGGTTTAAATAAAAGCAGGTAACAACTACTTGATGACATACATTCTTTTGGCCAACTTCCTTATCTAAGAGAGAAATTTCCCTTTTGCATTGAACAAACAACTAGGCATCATGACCTAACAAGAAATTTACATAAATAGATGCCTTGGAATGCATAATGTTTCTATAGCAATGTGGTCTATAACAGATAAAGATGTCGATGGGTTGCATGTCACCACTTCTAAACCGTTTCAAGATATAGACATCAAAATGTCCTTACAATAAGACTTTAAAATACTTAAAGGGATGTTCAACACTTCGTTATATCACCAAGACGTAAATTTGGAAACATGGTAGAAAGGTCATGCATAGCACATGCATCTTTCTACCTCCTTTGAAGGGGATAGATCACAAAATTTTAGGTACACCCTAGAGCACCATGCTCTATGTGCTCCCGGAACTCTATTGAATATTACATGAAATTCAACTAAAAACCAACATCCAGCTGTAGAAAATAACATATGATTGGTGTAAAAATAACCTAGGTTTAACATGTCATGATGGATAGATTTATCAAATTATGCTCTTTCTTCATATTCAGCAATGTTATTTGTTAACTACTTTGAAATAAGCATGTTAAAGAAAAAAAAAAAGAATACATTAGTTGTCATAAAATAGTTTCTACAAAAATATCCAAATATGTACATTTACCGGCTGTAAAAACTACTCTTATACATGGTTTTTAAAACAATATTTTGCTGGTTTAAAAATAGCATATGTCGTCAAAAACAAAAGTAAGTTGTTAGTGTTTACAAAATGTGTAAAATATAATTAAAATATGTAAATTAAATGGTTATGGGAAGAAAGAAAATATACTTCATTCTTGAAATCGACTTGATGTAAGCTCTTGTTTCTAGGGTAGTATGGATACAGAGTATGTGTAAGAAAAAGGTGGTTCGGGAGCAAAGATAGAATGGTTCAAGAGCACTATCCACTAAAAGAGCCTAGACCTAATGGATATTGGGAAATAAAGAACAAAAACCTAGATCTCCCTCGTTTTCGGTCCAATCAATGAGAAAATTGCCATATTTGCTAGTTGGTAGCCTTTGAGAAGCTCATGGATGCCAAAATTTCAGACTAGAGTATGTAGCTATAAAATATTATTCACAGCAAGACCTCACTGAAAATAACAGGTAAGTTAAAAAAGGTTTATGTACTCAGTTAACTTTCTCATCCTTTACAGCAATCTGCTATTCATTTTCAGTATTCTCTAAAATCCTGGATGTTCTCAACCACTGTTCTCATAAACCAAAGTTTTCACTTTTTGGTACAGTTTTAGTTAGCTCAGTTCTGTAGACATGCTTACCCAAAAAGCATAAATAAGATTACTCAAATGTACTAAAACGTATTAGAATGCACAAAAGGTCAAGAAAATCGAAGAGGAAAAATACAGTGTGCAGGCAGACACATAATGACATAATCACTAATCAGGCATCAAACATTGAAAGCCTCAAAATTCAAGAAGGAAACTACAAACTGAACTGCTGGAAGAAAAAAAAAAATGATCAATAGTAAAACCACAGCAGACAAGGCCAACAAATATTGACAGAATATTTTCCTTGCAGAATTAAAATCTAGTGACTAGCAAAATAGATTGCTTGAATCAAGCCAAAGAGGAATAAACTCATCACCAAAATACCTGGTCCTTCCAAATTCTTGGCATCACACTTCCGAGATACAGAAGAATCAACAATAGAGGCATTTTCCTTTGCAGTGTCAGTGGACATGTCCTATATATATCCGTCCAGTCAATTCAATAATGGCACAATCTGCAGCAGCATTAGCGACTTTTATAAGAAAAGATAGCCTACTAGGTTCATCTACAAACTTAATATCGGACAAAACGACAGAAGAACAATGCATTGCTGCTGGGAATAATCTTTAGCAGGAATCATATAACCATTAGTAACAATTATAAATTAAAATATAAATTATTAGAGGCAAAGCACTTTTCATTCCCCCAAAACTTAGCACCTAAAATCTTTGGTGTGTGAGCCTCAGCCTCATGCCTCGTCACTCAGGTTAACAATACTTGTACCTCTTATGCCTTGAGCTTTTTAAAACCAAGATGATTACAATGGGATGCACATACAGTCCATATTGTACATGAGGTTCCAAAATAAAGTATTTTAAATTTTGATATTTTGGTTTTAATATTTACTTCTTTGTATTCAGAAAAGGATAGGGAAAACCTCTATATGGGATTCAGGAAATTTCACCTAAGAGCATCCCCAAGTCCCAAGGAAGCACACACTTGAGAGGCTCCCCAATGAATCCACTCTTCCCTACAAGAGTATAGGCATACAAGCCTAAACCTAGCTACAGGTTTCTGACTCAGATTTAAGAGGGGCAACAGTACAGAACATATGAATATGTTTGTTGTTAAACATTGCAGAAATACAAATAGCTTGCCCCTAGTTAGTAAGGACAATTATTAGATTCTACAAGTAAATACGTATAGTCCTCTAACACCCCCTTCCCGAGAGAGAGAGAGGAGGGATTCTTTAGTTGTATAAATACACCAATACTCCCATATAACTAATTTACTATTCACTAAAACGTATTCAGGAACAATCCTGCAACATAACCACATATCTCGGCCTTCATCCAACTTCTAAGTGCTTAGCCATTAGGATTAGTAGTATAACCTATTGGAGATGTTGATACAGGTGTGGTCTTTGCTAATTAGTTAAGATTAACATTTCTATCATTCTATGGATACAAAGAGGTGCCTAATAATAGGAGGTCAAGAGGAAGCATTAATTATGTCAATAAGAGTAGCAAATTAACATATACTACGAGTATATCCCAATCTCTTTGAGACTCTGACTAAGGAACCTCTAACTTCTCTTCCTCCTCTTTCTATCTTTCCCCTAACCTTCCTCTTCTTGGACATCCATCAATGCTACCACCACTTTAACTCTCATCACACATTCACCACCTCATTTAGAACTACACTTCTGCCATCTATTATCTACAATTCTACCAACATATCTTCCCTCCTCCATCTCTCTGCCAAAAAGGCCAATGCCATTGTGGATATCTACAAAAAACACAACTTTACTTATCCATCCTACATTAACTCTCCCCAGGGTCCATTAGATCTGGCTATTAGTAACAGTGGAAAAGTTGTGGCGTATAAATGGAGACGCCAAGGGTTGGCAAACAGGGGAGGAAAATAATTTTAAAAAAAAATGAGGCAAAGCCATTTGGGGAGGAGAAAAAAATATATAATTGAGCAAGAAGAAAGAGTATTTATCCTTTTACATAGATAACCAATCAGCAAAATGTACAAGAACAACAGAGAACAAGTTGTCCTTAAAAATAAAAATAAAAGTGCTATAACTATCCTTATACATAGATAACCAATCAGCAAAAAGTACAACAAAAACAGAGAACAGGTTGTCCTTAAAAATAATTATAAAAGTGTTATAACCCACTTCCATAGAGTTTCAGCCATAATCTAGAAAATGCCTCACTATATACTCTTACAAGTTACAACAATCTTGTCAAATGACTTGAAATACAGTTTATTCACAGATAAATATCCTGATTATAAAATTTCACTAACTTATTTACATAGTTATTATGCCTCTTCTCATATTTTTGAAATGCCAACCAACTTTTCAATGATTAACAACTTTTCACAGATAAATATAATATTCCAAAATATGAAAATTCTACATGGTGGCCTCTAATTATTGCAATTTGTATACATTGGAAATTTACTATTGCCATATTCCAAAGTGACCCACTACTTTTGCAAAAATCCCTAACATGCCCTTACATATGTTATATGGCTAACTTTTGGTGTTGATGGTTAACCTTTAGTTCCAATAAGTAAAATTACTACCTTACTCTCCTAATTAATCCAACCATCACCACCTAGCTGCCACCACTGCCATCCAGCCACCACCACCGCATTAACCTCCCCCCCCAACCACCCTACCCACCCACAAACCCACCTCCACCCACCCCAAAACCAACCCCCACTCATCCCAAAACCACCCCACTCATCCCAAAACCAACCCCACCCACCCAAAACAACCCACCGCACCCAAAAGGTAGTAATTTTATTTATGTAACTTAAGGTTAACCATAAAACAAATACAAGGGCACATTGGAGATATATACAAAAGCAAAGGGTCACTTTAGAATATGGCCCAAAAAAAAAATACCACCGAATAAATGCAAAAATTAGAGGCCACCACCATACAGAATTCTCCATAATACAGTTAATGGGTGTGGAGCTACAAGGAATTATAAGAAGTAGCCAAATTTGCTACAGATTCCGATGATCTAGAATAATCTTTCAAATGACATGTACACACATTCGGTGAAATCTTGGATCAATTTAGGTATCAAATAAGATCTACAACAGCAGCAGCAAACACGCTTGACTCTCATTCACAGAAAATTAATAAACACAGAAAATTAACAATAAATTAGACATTAAAAGCAGTAGAATAATCAAATGACTACAATAAAATGCACTAAAAATCAATCAGAGAAAAAATAAGCAGCGTACTTTAAAGAATGAAGGTGCAAAAACCTCAAATTGTAGCTGGAGCTTGGAGCAAATGTTTTGGTGAGAAAAATTAGGGATATCAAGATCCAAGAATATATATTCTGTAACGATTGAAGGATGGGAGCCTTGTGACTGGCTAGAGAGCTACATAGAACAAGCATCAAACTTTGGATAGTCAGTCCGGCCCAATATGGTGTAAGCCTCCTTTTTCTCCTTCATTAATTTGGCTTGCTCTTCTTTGCATGTACTCAACCAACTTAATCTTCTGCATTAAATAAACAAAACCATCAATATTTTAGTCAAGATTTTCATTTTATAGAAACTCTAGAATCAAGAATTGAATTAAGAATACAAGTCCAAATCTGCTAATCTAATTTCTATAAAATCCATGTCAACATTAAAATAATTTTTTGAAGTAAACAAATGGACATAAATTACCTATATACACACACACATTATAATGTTGCAGGTATCTACTCTATAATCCCCTACAAAATGTATACCCAATTTTAAAAAATATATCAAGGATAAAAAAAATAAAAATAAAAAAGGTGGATAGTGAAAGAAAAAAGCAAGAGAAAATGTGGATAATAAGGAAAGAAAAGTAGGAGAAAGTGTGGGGATGAACGAGGTTATTTTTATATACATAAAGGTGAAAGTTTTTTTCGGAATGTCCATTGAAGGCAAGTATGAACTTCATTTAGTGACGGAGATTGTAATAAGTTACGCATCATAACTATCTAATGTTAACATTACCTCAAGTCTATACAGCTATACCCTATTCCAAATTCCCCTCAAAAAGAATGGTTTGTTTTGATAGTAAAAAATCCATTAATGTGTACTCTTAATTGATTAATTTATGATGCATTCCAAGCAATGGTAAGAGGCCAATAACCTTCATGCGCACTCCTGCGAACCAATTGCAAGTGCAGCATGACATTTATCTTCATGCACATGAAAATTTTTTCAAATCTACACAATAAACTCATCTTATCTCAAAATTTCACTACTCACAGCAAATTGCAATTGAAAAGGAAACTCAAGCAATGGATATACACATTTCAATATAGGCGATTACCTCTATCCAGAGTTCTCATGAAACATATAATCCAAATTTCAATTGTTTCAGTAAGAGCAGACAGCACAAAGCCATACCTCAGATTTCACAGTTCCCAAGCGACAAGTTCTCTTTTAACATGAAGTTTGCCGTATCTCCATCAACAAGATTCCGCATTGGATCAAATCTAATGTTCCAATATACTCCTTTCGCCCTATACAATAGGCCACATTTAATCGAAGACCATGTTCAAGAAATTAGGTCGAATTACTATAACTATCCTTCTTCAAATAAGTTTTTACATCTTTACCATGCCACAAACTAATCTTTACTTAAACTTATTATCAAGCAGAAGACAAAGATGTTGCAAGTTTTACAAAGAAAGTTTAGAAAGTTGACTATAAAGTATAATTTTGGGACATACTAAAGTAGAAACAAAACCAATTATTTAGGGATGGAGGGAGAAAGAGATAGCTCTAACAGGCTAACAACTGTCTTGAATTAAGACATCAGAGGTTGCTCTAACAGATAGCCACTTACATTGATTTTTAAGTGTGAAATCTTTTTTGTCTCCAATAAGAAGCAAAGTGCAGCAAAATAAAGTTCTTCTAACCACAAAAACTCATCATGAATACTGTTTTTTTACAATGATAAAATCAAACTAAGCATTTATATGAGTAAAGGCACTAAGGCTATGTACAGATTGTACACTAATGCCCCCATATCCCACCTTACGTAAGCGTCACTAGAAAAATCAGGGTAATGAGATGTTCGGCCAATTACAAGAAATACATAATACAGATTTATTCGGTTCAATTTTAGTAAAGCAAAAAAGAGGAAGGAAGGGAGGGGAAAAGGAAAGAAGGGAAAGGAAAGGAAAGAGATTTTAGTTTCCAATGTTTGGTTAACCAAATGAATTGAAGGGAAGAGATAAAAAAAAAAATTGATTTTAAAATAATTTTTTTTGTAAAGGGGCATTCTTTCCACTTCTCTTCCTTTCTTGTGAATTCTCATGTCATTTAGCAAACCAAACATGGAAACATAATAAAAAGCCTTCCCATTTTTTTCGTTTCTGGCCAAATTCCTTCAACCAAAAAGGGGCTACAGCAAAACAAAATGCCACAACTATTCTCATCCAATAATGAAGCCACGATCCTGATAAATGTTCTAAAAGACCATGCCTCTTGAAAACTTCTCGACTCGAATTGTTCTGGCATTCTAAACCTTCACCCACTGTTTCAGATTCCACCATCAATAGACCACTAACTATATTTCTAATTTTATGCAACAATTATTCATAGATAACCCATTTTGGTATAGCTTCTAAATTCAGAGTATTTTTCAAACATTCAAGTACAAACAATCAAATTAAGAAATAACAATAACCCTAAAAAACCAAATAATACGTTTCCCTCTCTCTATTTCACCCATTTAATTCTAAATTAAAAAAGGATTAACGATAACCTATCCTGAAATAGCAACATTCAGCTATCAATTTCCCAGAATTTCATCCATTTCTCTTCGAAATTACACCATAAACCAATTCAGCTTTGCAAATTTCCTCAATTAAGCAATTTAACTTGAAAATGTAAAAATTAACCCAAAAAAAAAGAAGAAGAGAATCGAAAGAATTAAGCAATGAAAGTCAATGTAACAAGGATTAATTACCTAGCTAGTGAGAAATTGAGTTGAATTTCTGGAAAAAATTTGATAATGCCCCAAAAAATCCTTTGCACTGAATTTAGTTTGGTTGTGTTCTTACTAATAGCACTTGGGAAGAAGGAACGACGCTCTTTGGCTCTTTTTACTCTCGCCTTTTTTTTGAATGATCCTCTCTTTCCAAATACAGATTTCCTTTAAAAAAACTGATTTTTTTACTGCTCGCCGAGGGATTTTTTTTTAAAAAAAAATTGGAGCAATTTCAAGCATTATTGAGCGAAAGGGGTGTTTGGTTCATGGATAGAGGTGTAAGTGAACAGAGCCGAGCTAAGTTCTACCTTATTCATGTTCAATTCATTTTATTTGAGCGAGTTTAAGAACGATTCTTAGCTTCAAGCATGCTTAAAATTTTTTTCAAGCATGACTCATTTAGTACAATATATGTTCATAAACAGCTTGTTTATTAAACGAGTTGATAAACGAGTGTTTCATGAATGAGTGTTTCATGAACCAATTTTATAATACACGAACTTTCATAATAAACGAACTCTGTGCTTTTGAAATTTGAAAATCTAAAACATAGCATAATAATTAAATCTTAATTATAAACTTAAGAATTAAATTAACAAATGTGAATAAATCAATAATTCATGAACATGAATAAACAAGTAGTTCGTGAACATAAATAAACGAGTTGTTCATGAACTTTATGAACGAGCATAACTATATATGTTCATGTTCAAGCCCATCTATTAAACAAGCTTCAAAATTTGCTCAAGCTCAGCTCGTTTATTAAATAAACGAACATGAACGAGTTTCAACCGACCTCGAATCCGAGTAGTTTATTGATCAGCTCGGTTCATTTACACCCTATTCGCGGAATATAGGTATGACGTATGAGTTCAAAATGAAACCCACACTATATGTTTGTTTGTCAAAAATATGAATTTTATATCCATACCTCAAACCCATGAGGTATGGGGTTTAGTAACCTTTAGGGGAAGGTGAGTTTGGGCCATTCCATTCCCTTAGGGCCTTAGATATTAAGGGGCCGTTTGGTTGGGGGTAATTAGGAAAGGGAATGGGAATCAACTGGCTCGATTCCCTTTGTTGATGTTTGTTTAACACTTTTAATCATTTCCTTTACCCTCCCAATTACCCCAAATCCTTCCAACTTCATTCCCCACCCCCCTAGACTTTCCCGTTCCCTTTCCCTATCCACCTTCACACCACCACATCACCACCTTCACACCACCACATCACCACCGGAAAACCATCCCAGACCACCGCCGCCCTTACCCAGACCACCGCCGCCCCTCCCTTCCCCTGAGCCTCGCCGACCTCCCCTCCCCCGAAAAAATCTCCCCTAGCTAGCCCCGCAAAACCCTAGCCCCGATCTCCTTTGACCCCGAAAACCGCCGCCCAGCCCTCCCACCACCCTCGAAACCCTCGCGAAACCCTAGCCGCGAGGGTTTCGAGGGTGGTGGGAGGGCTGGGCGGCGGTTTTCGGGGTCAAAGGAGATCGGGGCTAGGGTTTTGCGGGGCTAGGGGAGGTTTTTTCGGGGGAGGGGAGGTCGTGGCTCACGCGGCTAGCGGCGGCGAGGGGAGGGGAAGGGCGGCGAGGGGCAGGGGAAGGTCGACGAGGAGTTTGGTGGCTGAGAAAGATGAAATGTGTGGTGGTGTGGTGGTTGTGGTGGTGGTGGTGTGGTGGTGTAGTGGTGGGACTGATTCCCTTTGTTTTAAAAACAAACAACAAAGCAAAAAAGGCTATTTTCATTCCATTCTTCTCCATTCCCTTTGTTCATTCCATTCCGATTCCCTCGTGCGAACCAAACGGCCCCTAAATGCTTGGTATTAAGGGGATAAGATTCTATTCCAGAATTGAACCAAACACATAGTATTAAGTTATTGATTGATTTTTACTTCTTTTTTATAAAATTTGATAGATTAAAAAATAGAAATATTAAGATGGATCTAAAAAATAATTTATGTTATACGGAGTATATGATACTCCAAACATATACTCCATATATAACATTTATCTTTGTAGGTTAGTAAAAACAAAGAGTTATGATGTATTTCGTTCATCACTTATTAGATCTTATTATTACACCTGAAATACGTGGAAAAAAAGGTGAACATAACATGTTGTTATAGTTAATAGAAAAAAATAGAGAAAATGGATGTAGTCTTATATGATATACAAACTACTTTCTTTCGCATTAAATGAGCTTTTTTTTGGGTTAGTATACGGGCTTTTGTTCACAACAGATTTTTAAACTGGTTGATTGAATTTTAA
Organism: Chenopodium album; assembly: GCF_948465745.1. NCBI lineage: Eukaryota > Viridiplantae > Streptophyta > Magnoliopsida > Caryophyllales > Amaranthaceae > Chenopodium > Chenopodium album. Next base: position 8,606,664 of record NC_137853.1, on the reverse strand, counting down.
AACAAACGGTTGATCGCTAAATCATACACATTACAAAGTAACATATATTATTGATTAAGGGCATGTTCACTTTAGCTTAATTTCAGTTTAGCTCCAATCAGTTCAGTTTATTTCAGCTCTAATCAGGTTCAGTTCAGTTCTGTTCAGCTCCTAATTTCCTTCTCTTTCATAAAATATTCATTTCAGCTCTGTCAGTATAGCTCCAATCTGTTCAGTTCAATAAATGTGAACAGACTCTAAGTTATATTCTATAAGAGGAATATAATTTCATTTCATACAGAACATTTTATATATTGACTAGTTTTATCCCCGTGCAAATGCACGGATTTGATAAGACTTGAAAATTATAAAAGTCAATTCAAATGGAGTTAGTTTAAATGAAATGACTTATATATAATATTTTTTATTTTTGAATTTGAATTCATATCATGTCTATCTTTAAAATTCTTTTGTTAGATACATTATTTAAAATATTTTATAAATTATTGTAAGTTTTTATTCATTAAATTATTTTTATCATGTTATTTCTTAAGGGGAAAAAAAAAGAAACTTAAAAAAATATTTGGGCGGGAAAATTTTTGTTGTGAATGTGACATGTGTACTTAAGAGATAACTCCGGTGATTACTTTAGTATATAGTATAGATAGTATAGAAGTATAGAAGATTAGAATAGATATAATATAAATTCAAAATAAAATATTCAAAATAATACATATGAAATAAAATAAACAAACCATGCATCACACAAGTTTAAATTTAGTCATCCAATATTCATAGCATAATGTGTAGATATCTTGCTGCAATGAATGACCATTATTACTGAAAAGAGATAAAATATCAGCTTGTGTTTTCATCTTGCTTTTCCCACATCCAAAGTGAAACTAAGCTTTCCTTGTAGGCAGAAATAACATCACACCCAAATCCATCTGGTGTTTCTAGATCCCATGTTTCTTGGGTTTCAAGGTCATATAAAACGATTGTGCGACAATACTTATAGAATAAGAGCTTGTTATCCTTCCAATGACCAAGTGGCTTTGGTCTACTATAGTCATTATCACAGTTAAGATCAATGGTGTGTTTCTTGGTCCAAGTTCCTTCATTAAAACTCCACAACACGAACCTATCCCGCATCCCTTGTTGACGATCTTCAATTAGTAAGGCAACAGAGTTGTAACATACTGCAAGACTATGCAATGCATAATAATCCACCTTCTCATCATTTGGTAGTTGCCACTCTTGAAATTCATCGGTAACTAGGTTGAAACCAACCATCAAATGATAATAATCGCGACATTTATCCTTGCTTGCAAGCCAATAAACACTATCATTCACATAGATATCTGTAGCAAATTTCCCGTTTCATATGATATTCTCCATTCAAGTCACCCCAATGTCTCCAAGAATCATTCCGTAAAGAGTAGATAAAAATCGATGTAAAATACTTCATATGCTCTTCTTCCGAAGAAGAACTCCAATCTTTATGTGTTCTTGTATCAATGCAATTCTTGATAATAATTACCTTGTAATCATTAGCTAGAGGATCATGTCCAAATCCATAATACTCAGGAATATAATAATATCCGGGACACTTATAATAAGATGGGAAAATAGAGCTCTTTAATAGGGAAGGCAACTTTTTTTTCTCATTGAGTATTGGGTTCCATAGATAGCGACCATCCTTCTCAAACAAGGCCGGTAATAATATAATCCATCGCACGGACCATATAAGAACGTATTATTAAAGTCCATACGATGATCTATATTTTCACATGCTAATAAAAGTTTTGGTACTTTATAATCTAACAATAACTCATACGTTTTAAGTTCACCCGCTTGAGTAATTGGAAATTGAGCAATGAGACATTCACAACTATCATCATTGTTTCTATAGTAATTTTTTAGATGCTTTGTAATGAAACTAGGGCTCTTGATGATAGCATACCATGATTTGCAAACAACTTTAAACTGCAATAGAGTTTTCACAGGCAACCTTGACAAAGTTTCTGTTAACAAATCTTCTGGAATTGAATATCCAATATTTTCTTTTAAAACTCCACTTGACCTCTTTCGTGCTCTTAACATTCTGCAATTAATATTACATGCTTGTATGATTATAAGTAAACTAATATTTTCATTGAAAAATATCAAATTAGAAAAAGTGACTGATTAATCATTGAACATTATTTTACGGGTAGAACATGTTAATAATTATTCTAATATTAATATAAGTTAACAACAAACTATAAATTTGTTTTTTTTAAAAAAATTGAATAATTAAAAGAAGAATTTATTACATACCTTTTCTTTAAAATGGTTGCAATTTCATTCCTCATATATGGATACACATGTTTGTACAACGACGAAAAAGCCATCTCTACAACACAACAATACATAATAATCAATAAAACAAACATTTTTGACTACTAAAAAAACCAAAATACAAAGCACCAATACTTATCAATATGGATTAATTATATTATCCCCTTAATTTTTTTTTTTCCAATTTATTGTTTCATAAAAAGATATCATACAAAAAGAACATAAAAATTACTACTCGATAATTTTTCTATCACAGTGTTCGCCTTCGTTTCAGATCATCAATTTGTACAAAATTTTGACACAGCTTCATATACAGACAATGCATAAATTATTAAATTATGAAACCTAGATAAGTTATACTTTAATTTAATATGAAAAAAATTTCAGAATCAACAACGCAATCTACTGTACTTATTGTTAAAACCTTATTTTATATATATTCTCCCAATATTTATTTGAAGATATGGACTAAATAAATCAAAGCCAACCTACGTGTAGTTTTCAAAAAAAAAAAAAAAAAACAAAGCCAACCTTTAACAAAACAAAAATCCATCAAGCAATTAAAAAAAAGATTAAAAATAATTCATAAAATTAATGTAAAATTTACCGAATTTTTGACGAGATAATCAACTATCACGTTTGTTGGTTAAATCCGCAGGAATCGAAGAATAATTTGTTGAAATCGGTGGTTTGACGTTATTAATACTCCGTATGTGTATATATTGTCAAGCTTAATTTTCACAGCAAAATTATAGGGATTAGGGAGTACATGGTGGAAAGCTTGGGCATCAAGTATTCTAGTAGGAAAATACGGAGTAACATATAATAACCGACTTCTAGGTTTTTGCAACCAATTCCAAGGTTTTAAAATTTACTACTACCTCCGTTACATATTAGTTGCAACTTTGGAATATTTTATCTCTCACGAATATTGCCCAAAATTGCAACTAATATGTAACGGAGGTAATATTAAGTATTACTAACGAAAAATTGCCAAAAAGGGGAGGGGGTGAGTTTTATGTGGTGGGGATGGGGAAGGGGGGAACTGCCCCTCCCTTAATCCCACCTCAGAACCCACCGAAAATTCGATTTTATATCGATACTATTTCATAATTTTAATGAAATTCTAAAATTTTATAATTACTATTTTTTTTTTGTATAAGGTGCATAATTCTTATATAAGTTCTATATAAATCGCGCATCGCACGAGATATTACCTAATATAAAACACTATGTTAGTTCACGTGCCACATAGTCACGCACAATAATTTTCAATAACTATATTAAAATATCATTATAATTAATTTGTACATTTTAAAAAAAATTGAAAATATTGTTGTCAAATTTTTATCAAAGAACAAATTACTAAACATAAGATAGATATTAAATGATGTGTGATAAAGATATGATAATCGTGGAATGATATTTAAGATTGAAATAAACTAGTTATTGACCCGGACGATGCCCCGAATCATTATAAATCCATAGATCAGATTTGATCAAATTAATTTAGAAGAGTTAATGTTGAATAGTATTACAATAATTTAATGAATACATAATAAGAGATTATACAGATGAAGAGGATGTTTAAGGTGATTATTCATCACCTTCCTTGATGCTTGAGATTCTTCTTCTATGTTCTTTCATTGTATCTCTATAAATAGAAAAAGTCTTTTTTTTTTCTTTTTTTTTTTCCTGATTTTTACACTTGAAAAATACATCAAGCACATAGTCTTAACACATTCTTTATTGGGCATAAAATCATAAGTTACTTGATTCAAACCTTCCTTCCAAATGTGTCTTTGTGTGGAAGTGGTGTGTTAACCATAGGGTTCGTGCCAACGAATGCAATTGAGCATTAAACTAAATTTTTTCTTTTTGAGTAAACCTCTTTATAATTTTTTTTTTTTTTTTTTTTTTGGTGAAGTCATATCTAAATCATTTTTATTTTTTTTGCAAAGTCATATCTTATGCTGAAAATTTTGGACGATGACTACCCCAACGGCCCAACCCCACCAATGAAACCGCCCCTTCCCCGGCCCAGTCCACAAAATCCCCCCCTTCACCCACGAAACCGCCTCCCCTTCTCATCCCCACCAACGAAATCGAACCCCATCCTTTCCACCACCCTGCGAAATATGGGTTTAGGATGGTTCGAGTGTAAATTTTAGGGTTTGGAGGGCGCGCAGCTAAGGGTGCTGACGCTGACAGGGGAGGGGAGAGGGGTGGCTTGGCCTATAGAGGAGGGTGGTCAACGCCGTGAAAGAGGTGTATTTAGGGTGGTCAATGCCGTGAAAGGGTGGTTTTGTGGGTGGTGCTGATCTGAGAAGGGAGGTGGTTTATTTCGTGGGTGGATTGGGGTAGTCAACGCTGGAAAAAAAGGTCAAATTTATGGCAGAATTGTATTACTTTAAATAGTCTTGGTCTCTGTGATTAAAGGGAAGCTCTAACTGTTTGAGTTATACTTCAATGTTCGTATATCTCTAAAAAGTTTACTATCTATCTTAATTAAATTCTATTTTAAATATAATTTGAAATTGAGTAACCCTTATTAAATGTTAACCTTAATTTAATCTTATTTGTGTCATACTTAGGGCGTGTTCGGCGCTAGCTTTTGAGTAGCTTTTAGGTAACAAAAAATGTGAGTGTTTGGCAAAGTAGTGGTTAGGGTAGCTTTTAGTGGTAAAGGTAGCTTTTATGAAAAGTTAGAAAGATTAGCTTTTGAAATTAGAAGTATGTAGCTTTTGAGGTAGCTGTTGAAAATTTAATCTATAGTTTTAAAAATAACATATTGATTTTTATATGTAACAGCTAATCAACAGCTACTTTACCGAACACTCATATCTAGATTATTATCTTCACTGCTAACAGCTTGTTGACAGCTAACAGCTACCTCCACAGCTACAACTACCTTCACAGCTATAATTTTCCAAACACGCCCTTATTAAATCTTGTTTGGTTTTATTTTTTTAGATTATGTGAATATAACATGAACAAATAATAATCAAATTCGTGCAATATTCAAATCACCTTATTTTCAATTAATTCAGAAGTTCAAATTTAATACAAGTTTATATGTTAGCATAGCCTCCTCAAACAATATATGTGAGTGTCTCATCACATTGATTTAAATATGGGAGAATAAAACACTGTCTTTTATAAGGCTAAGGGCGGGGCTATTCTTCTTATTATTATATAGTTTTTTGGACGAAACGTCCTTAGACTTGTAAAGTGACTTTCTCTTTTATGGTGAGGTTGTAGCCCATGTCCGAATTTAACATGGTATTAGAATCAGGCCTACGACTAGAACCTTTAATGGCTTAATTAAGTACACGTACAACTACGTACACTAGGCCAACTTATCCATGTAAGGGGAGTGAAAAAAATCACTCTAGCCTATAAAACATTATATATGACAAAATTAACTAAGGGATCTTACATGTGAGGGGGAGTGTTGACTATTAATCGAGACATAGCCTTTAAACCTTTTGAAAAAGGAAGAAGTGTTTGATACTTAATTACTTATTTATACTCTAATGATCTAATCTAGTGGGTTGCATAATGATCCACTCTATAAGACTATAACAAATAAAAAGTACATTAATTAATTAAGGAATAGGCCAGGGGAAATACTTGTACTATTTTACCTACTCTCGACCAATTTGTCCAAGTCTTTGTCATCCTTACAAACTAGGCTAAAATGCCTCTTAAAATAGATTTAAAAAATAATTACACCAAGAAAATTAAGCCTTATACTCATATATTATAATAAGTACAATATAGTATGCGAATATATGATTTTATTAATTTATAATTCATGAGTGATCTGTCAATGTCTGCCGTAGTAGACATAGATCAAAGCCTCTCCCATCGTCAACCTGTAGGAACAAAGGTACTTATAATTAGATCAACTACATATACAAATAAAATATATACGGAGTAATTCCTTTGTCCCTTAAAATTATCTTTAAAACTTTTAATGATGCCTAAAACATGTCTTAAACCGGTAATAAAATACGTAGTATAATACTACCCTTGATCTTTGGAGTATTATTTGTGAGATATAAAACATTTCAAAATTACAAATAATAAAAATCGGAGATAGTATTTAATATCCTTACGGGGCAATTTTATGGGGATGGAGGGGGCAATATATGATGTACATATATATATATATATATTACCTGTGCTTGTATGGTGTGAACCAAATTACTGCCAATTCTTGATGAAACACAGTTGATCACATTTAGCCCTTCTTCACCAAGTACACGGAGCATTTTCGAAAGGCGAAAACCTCTGTTATTTTCATGATCGTCGTCATCCAATGCATTTGTACGAACAATAACTTCAATTATTCCATCTTTACAAGGTGTTACTGTCACATGATGACTTTGCTGCTGTTTCGAAGTGCTACTACTGCTTGAACTTCTAGCACCTGATGTCATTTTCAATAATTCATCTCTTTTATCATTTAGTGCTTTTATTCCCTCTTCCATGCTGTTTATATGGTTTGTTGTCACTTGCAAGAGATCCGAAATCGACCGCTTCTTCTGCTACGTCAATTGGACAATGCAACAAAGACATTAGGAAAAAACGGCCTTACTCAAGTAACAAAGCAATAATCTTGATAGTCAAAGGGGCTTGTATTTCAAACATTGTAACAAAGCAATTACAGACAGAACAATGATCAAATTAATGCAAAAACCTCAGGTCGATTAACAATTAAAAAACATTGATAGTCAAAGGTACATCTCTAAGTCAAAATAAAACTGTCAAATTAAAACGGAATAAGTAATATACTGCTATTGATAGAGTATAAAACATATTCCTAAGTTTTAACCATCATCAGCTTAAGGTTTTGGTTGAGTTGGTCAATTAACATAGTATCGGAACCAGGGGACACAAAGTTCACGGGTTCGAATCTCCTTGAATTGATCCACTTACAATAATTATGTAATGTACAAAATAGTACTGACCTTAATAAGTCCAGGAGGTAGTAACGACCGAAGTTCTTGGTAGAGGGAGGACATATCATGCCTCCTCTTCCGCTCGATTTCCACGGCCTTCGCTTTCTTCTTCCCGGCATCATCCTTACTCGGGGCGGGGGCGGGGGCAGGGGCGGGGGCTGAGGCAAAGTTGAACTCCACAACATTATTATGTTGAGGTAGTTGAGTTGAAGCATGAAATGAGTTACCAAAAGTCAATAGATTATCATGACTATATTGAGCTTGAATCTCTGTTGAAGTAGTTAAAAAAGCTGAAACATCATGATTTTGAGGGGTTTGTGGAAAATCATTACTGATAAGCTGCATTAGCTCATCATCTAGTGATATCAAATCGAAATCGAAGGGATTCGATGAAGTTGAAGGATTGTCGTCCATGGATTGTTATTAGTACGAGGTTGATAAAGTCTAACGAGTAAAAGTTATGTTCTTAGGATTTTTGTTTAAGGTTTCGTGATTTAAGCAATTTATAGTGATTTTAATTAAATGTATATATAAATATTTGGAATAATAATTCAAATAATTGAGGACGATAATAATGCATGTATAGTATCTAGCTCAATGCATGTACAGTATCTAGCTCAATATAATATTATGCTACTTTGGATTTTGGAATGTGATTTAGATGCAAGATAGACAAAAAAATCATACGTATTATAATTTTTTATGAAGTAAGTAGAAAGTTGGAGTGATTCATTATGGGATTATTAATTATGGCAAAAAATTAAAGAAACCACTGATGATTAGTTCTAGGTCTTAATAGCTCATCACGACCCTAAGCTAGCTATGTGTGTAAAACTACTTTCTCTACTCTTAATGTCGATAAGGGAAAAATTTCTATTCCTTAGTTATCTAGCTATTTGATGAGATTATTAAATTAAAATGAGCAAAAAATACTCTTGGGAGCACCGTGCACCCGGGTGTATAAAACAATATTTAGATAATCTTATTATAAGAGTTCCAACATATTTTTTCTTTTATTTTACTTTAGGGTTCTGGTTGTTTAAGATTGATGGAAAACATTTTTCTAAACTTACATATGTTTGTAGCAATTTATTTGTACTTCGTACTTAGGTAGCCCTTATTAAAGCTTATTTTTTTCCGAACTTAACTTATTTGAACTGATTAGATCTGAGAAAACTGTAATGTAACAAACTATCTCAAGGGTTAAATTTAGACTTTTTTTTAATTGTCAATAAAAAAAATAAAAAAATAAAAAAAAAACTTTTTCTATATTGATTAAGTTAACTCACACGTGACTTGAAACTATTATCCTACCTAGTACAATAAAGAGATGACTTCTTTTTTTTTTTTGACATTGTGTTAAAACTCTCTTCTTATTATGCTAAGTTTTGCTTAGTGCAATACCAACTTAAAAGTTAAAATTTATCATGATATGATATCATAAAAGTAACACTCCTATAAAGTATTGAGCCCGTTGATTATATGAAAAATGCAAGTTGGAGAGATTTGAAATTGCCTAAGATCAAGAAATTAAAAGCCAAACATAATTAACTTTAAATTTCAAACATGCTCATTGCTCAATTAGTCAATTACAATACTTTTATATTGGTTTCACAGTTTAGTGAAAAAAAAAAAAAAAAACAGTTTAGTGTAGAAAAAGCGGAAGGCTTTAAACGTGCCGCTTAATTACAATGAAGCCAATAATCTCTTCAGATTCATTTAATCACATGTTTAAAACTTGAAATTAATACAAGTATAGGTGAAGGCGTAGAGTAGCCCACCAATAATATAGCAAATTATATTAGCAATACCTGCATAAAAAGTACGTAAAATTAGGGGCTGCCATTTGTTGAAAAAAGATCATAAAGTAACAATGTTGTCTCGCTCGTGTTGTGCTTGTGAATTTGTGATTGAATTCAATTGTCTATTGCTTTGCTTGAAAAGTTTCTTTAATGACATAAAAATAAACATTCATTTATATGATATGCACATATTATATAAACATTAATTAATCTGTGGTTGTTTATATGTTTGATGTTATATCACTATCAATATCATACGACAAATCCCACTATATAAAACCAAAATAGTATGACCATTTACCAATTGGTTAGTAGGCGTGACGAACATGAAATAAATTTTCGTTTCATTGGTTTGGAATAGTTTCAATTAAATCATAATATAATTTGGAGACAGTATGAAGTTTTTGTTCGATTTAGTTTGGACTACTACACCAATTTCACTTTTGGATTTAAGTTGGTTTATTTAATATATGATTTAAGTAATTAAATATAAGCAATTTAGTTTTCTATAGTCTATTAGTTAGATAAGCTTTCCTTTTTTTTTTTTCTTTTTAAACCAGATACATATGCTTTCCTTCATTTGCTATAGAGAAAGAAAGAGAGAAAGAAAGAGAGAGAAAGAGGCACTACTAGAATCCGGGCAGATACCGACATTTTGTACTGTTTCGATTATGTTTTTTCTTTCATTTTTTGTTCGAATTTTATTTTATTTGATGTATATTTGTATATCTTATTGTTTGATGTTTTGTTATTTTTATGTACTATTTTAATTTTTTTTTTTTATCTTTTTTTTTATGTACAATGTTGGTTATATGTTGGGTTTTTTTTGTATCTGGTCAGTTTGTTGGGGTTTAATTTTAAGATTGGAAAATTTGCCAAAAAAACCCTTTTAAATACGCCATTTTGCGGGGAAAAAAACCTTTTAAAAGCTTTATTGTAAAAAAAAATATATAAAAAAAAAAAGTGAATATTTTGTTCAAAGAAACCTAATACCACTAATTAACTTAATAAACCTTTAATCACCTTTTTTTTTTTTTTTTTTTTTTTTTTTTGGCAATGTCATACCTTATGTTGGAAAATAGATCAAATCCCATTTTTCAATGTTGACTACCCTAATCCCACCAAATAAACTACCCCCTCCCTAGCCCAGTCCACAAAATCACCCCCTTCACCCACAAAACTGTCTTCCCTCCTCATCCCCACCAACAAAATAGAACCCCCTCCTTTCCACCACCCCGTGAAAACTGGGTTTAGGGTGGTTCGAGTGTAAATTTTAGGGTTTGGGGGGCGCAGCTAGGGGTGCAGACGCCAACAATGGAGGGGAGAGGGGTGGCTATGGCTATAGAGAGGGTGGTCTACGACGTGAAAGGGGTGAATTTAGGGTGATCAATACCATGAAAGGGTGGTTTTTGGGTGGGGGCTAAGGAGGGAGGTGGTTTCATGGATGGGTTGGGGTAGTCAACGCCGGAAAAAAAATGGGTCAATTTCCATTTTATAGCATAAAGATAATATGACTTTGCAAAAAAAATTTGATAAAGGTATGATTTCGCCCAAAAAAAAAAGGAAATATCTTGGAAAGTAATGTCATTAATATTTAGGAAATATGGGTAGGCACAAACGATGAAAAAATACAGGTGTACAAACTGTTGAATTGTACATTTGTTGAAAAGTTATCCTAAATCAATAATTACCTTGAATCCAATATAAATAAAAGTAAATTAAATGAAATTAAATTAGTTTTTTTTTTTTTTTTTTTTTTTTTTTGGTGAAAGAGAGGGGACTAGCCCCAAAGAAGAACAAACTAAAGGAAACTAGAAAGGAAAACAAGCAACTGAAAAATAAAAGGAACTACAAACTACTAGGCCTAAGCACTAGGCTTATCCGGCACCATTCTAGCCCATGCCACTCCTCCCAATTCCTCCAATAAAACAGCACGAAGATCCTCCGGGATCGCCTCGATCATGACTAATTTCTCGTCTAAGGAAACACCATAGTTTGCGAGCCAATCTGCAACACGGTTCGCCTCTCTATAGCAATGAGAGATATCCACCTCCCAATCTCGACAAGAAGTAAGAGCCTTACATCTTCGCAAGATATGAATATAAGGAAAGTGGCTCGGAATGTCACCCAACAGCATACGGACCACCACCTCCGAGTCCACTGAGACCTCTACTCTACGATATCCACCATCCCACACAATCTTTAAACCTTGCAGCACTGCCATAAGTTCAGCTCTAGTACATGAGCACACCCCGCAATTCATAGCAAACATCTCGAACAAAGACCCATCACAACCTCGAATAACACCTCCAGCACCAGCTCTACCTGGATTCCCCTTTGCAGCTCCATCGGTGTTTAATTTCACCCAACCCAATCTAGGACACAACCATTTAATCAAAACCTCCTTCCTCTTCCGCACCACTTAACCAGGGCTTTCCACATTTCGATCCATTGTCGTCCTGATTATACCCAGTCGAGTATAAATAAAGCTTGCTTGGTCCAAAAGAATGTTAGGATGTTCACTAAAACATCTCTTATTTCTCCACTTCCATAGCCACCAACAAGTAAGAGCAAAGAACCGAGGCCACTCACTACCCAACTCCACATTGATGTCATTTATAATGTCCAAAATCCACTCCTTAAAGGCAAATTGCTACCAAGAACCTGATTATACACCTTGAGCTTCTTCCAAACTAACCTGGCAGTAGGACACGCACGAAGAATATGCTCAACATTCTCCTCAATTTCTCCACAAGCTTTGCATTGAGGGTCATCCGTGAGAGTTCGAATAAATCTATTCGAATTTGTCATCAATCTTTCCTGGGCAGCAAGCCACACAAAAAAGCGTATCCTTTGAGGCACTGGAATTTTCCTAATTAACTTCCAACCTCGCACTTCCTCAATACTCACAACTTTATCATTTCTAATAATATCAATAGTAGATTTCAGAGAAAACCCTCCCGAAGGAGTGCCTTTCCAATACACTATATCGACAGCTTCATCATCCACAATAACCTCATGAGCTAGAATTTCATCTAATATACTAGCAGGAAGAAAATCCGCAAATATATCAAATTTCCAGCTACTATTTTCGTCCCACATTTCCCCTACAGTCATATCTTGAATCTCCAAGGTTGGTTCCTCTCCCACATAGGACAATAATGGATCTTTAGTTGCCCACCGATGATGCCAAAAGAAGGTTCGCTCTCCATTCCCGACGGACATGTTGATACCCTTCCTTACAATATCAACACTACTCATAATTCCCCTCCAAGCATTGGAGCGAGGCATTAGCTTTCTCCTTAAACATATCGATATCACATCGATTATCACAATACTTCGCCCTTAAAACCCTCGACCATAAGGCATTAGGTTCCGCAAGAAAACGCCACCCTAACTTAGCAAGGAACGCACTATTGGTATTTCTCATAGACTTTATACCCAAACAACCTTCACCTTTCTGTTTCTCCCACGCAATCATATGCATCTTCCTTTTTTCATCAGTACCTCCCCACAAAAAACTCCTAGTCTTTCGATAAATTCCATCACACGTAGAACGGAGGAGTTTTGTGGACTGCATTGTGTAACAAGGAATCGAATTAAGAGTAGATTGAATGAGTGTAGCACGACCCGTGCGCAATCGACAAAGTTTTGGTCTTCCAACCGGCCAATTTTCCATTAATCTTTTCAACCAAGTATAGATATTCTCTCTTAGAAGTCCTTCCATTAATCGTAGGGACTCCTAAATACTTACCAAAGTCTTATGTGGCTTACATACCCAAGCAACTACATACTGCATCTCTAGTATTATAATTCGTGTTATTCGAAAAATAAACTTGAGACTTCTCAATACTCACTTTACTACCCGAAGCCTCACAAAATTTGTTTAGACACCCTTACATTACTTTGGCTTGCTCAACACTTGCTTCACAAAAAAGAATCTAATCATCCGCAAAAGCTAAATGGGAAATCGAAGGACCATTACGGCTAGCACGGATTGGTTTCCAGCTCCCCAACTTTACCTTCCTTTCAATCAAATGAGCTAATCTCTCCATACAAATAATGTATAAATATGGAGACAAAGGATCACCTTGACGGATGCCGCTCGACGGACTAAACGACTCTAAAGGCTCCCCATTCCATATAATCTGTAATTTTGCAGAATTAATACACAAAATGAAAAATTTCCACCAAGTGATTAGGAAGCCGAAGTTCTAAAAGCGAGTCTTTGATGAAATCCCTTCTCAAACGATCATACGCCTTCTCGAAATCGATCTTGACCACCATGAGCCCACCATGTCCTTGCTTATTCCTCATAGTATGAAGCATTTCTTGCACAGTAATCACATTATCCGTTATTTGCCTTTTTGGAACAAAACTACACTGAGTCGGAGAAATCAATGTTGGCAAGATTGGTTTAAACGATAAACAATCACCTTTGTCACAATCTTATAAATGATGTTACAAAGCCCAATAGGACGAAAGTGATTAGCCTTCTCCGGAACCTCCATCTTCGGAATAAGGACTAAAAATGCGTCATTAAGACCTTCAGGAAAGGCACGGCCTTCGAGAACATCCTTGACTAAAGATACCACGCTAGATTGAACAAGATCCCAAAATCGTTGATAAAACAACGGCTGAAACCCGTCAGGCCCCGGGACATTGTACAACTTCATGCTCTTGACCGCAGTATAGACTTCACAATTACTCACTGGTCGAAGCAGCTTCTCATAGTCATCAGGTGCAATTTCTGGGAAATAATCCCATAATAATCGACATCAACCTCTGCTCTCTGATCATCCGAAAAAAGACCCTTCCAATATTGTTGCACTATATCTCGAACTTCAATTTGATCAAAAATCCAATCTCCATTGCAATTCTGAATAGTCTCAATCTTATTTCTTCTTCGTCTAATCATAGTTGCATTGATCGATGAAAGTAATGCGTGTTACGATCTTCATCGCAAATATCATCCATACGAGACTTTTGAAACCATAACATCTCCTCATCATTAAGCACTTCTTCCATCTTCTGTCTCAACTTAGCTTTCAGTTTCACAAGGTGACTCTATCTTCCTTTCAAAATTTCAGCTTGGATCCCTTCGATACGAGCCCACAACTCTTATTTTTTTATGGAAAATATTATAAATTTTTTTTATTATTCCACTCATTTAACCTTTGGGAAAACTGTTTCAAGAACGGGATTAAAGGCTTACTACTACTCCATGTACAATGTACAAAATCATGGAAACTTTGATGATTAAGCCATGCCGCTTGAAAACGAAAAGGCTTAACTGCTGTAGGAATTGGTGCAAACCCCGTAGTGCTAATCAAAATTGGACAATGGTCAGATTGAATTTTAGGGAGATTTCTCACTGCACCCTCTGTAAAACGCAACCTCCACTCTTCATTCGCAAAGCCACGATCAAGTCTGGCTGACTTAAAAGTGTCAGGGGAATTACCTCTAAACCAAGTGTGCGCTGGGCCAGAGCAACCAAGATCAATCAAAGCATTTTTCTCGACCCAATTAGAAAATTCTCGATACCTACGCTGCATCTCTGCTCCTCCTACCCCATTCCGTTCAGACATCGAAGTAGTATCATTGAAATCTCCAGCTACTAACCATGGACCCTAATACTGATCTTTAATTTTTTCCAGTTCTTTCCATAGATCTTTCTTCAAGGCACTCATAAGGCTTGCGTACACTGCTGAAAATAGCCAAGGCTGCTCACCCACTTTCTTAATTTGCACTGGGGGATATGTTGCGAATGCTCATCAAATATAGAAACAGAAATATTTTTGGACCTCCAAAACAACCAGATCCCTCCACTAAAGCCTTGTGCTTCTACTCGATATTGACCCAAAAAGCCAATTTTATCACAAATCTTCTGAGCTTGTTCCCCACTAATGTGAGTTTCTACAAGAGCAAAAATCCACGGATCATTAATTCGAATTAACTCACGAATTATTGACAAGTTTTGACCAACTCCTTGCACATTCAAAATTAAGAGTTTTATCGACATATTAAACATTGAAAAATTAGGAAATCGATCATAAATCCTAAGAGGAATATTGGGCAGCATCTCCAAGTATGCTTCCTTCAACGCCTTCATCGACCCAGTTGTCTCCATTGGCAGTGCAAACCTTGCCATCATACAAGGTCGATTGTGCTCCGGGGGGAGGTACAAATCCAACTCTAGCAGCATCTTGTTTGCCACCGGATGAGCTGTCACCATCGACGGTCCCTCTGTCGGATAATCCACAAACATCTCGTATTTCGGGGGGATTTTCACCTCCAGAGTAATTGGTACTTGAGACGGATTCATGACTTCCAGAACTACTGGTACTAGGCTCAATAGTACTGTCTCGAAGAGCAGTTGGAGTAGAGGAAGCAACTTCAAAAATATTCTCTTTTCCACTCACCGAAGATTTACTCGAGGAATTCAACTTTGAGTCAATCTCCTTAAAATAAGGTTTAATTAAACTATTAAGTTTATTTTTGTTAGCTAAAGGCACTCTAACACCCTTCCTTAAATTTCTCCCTGTAGAATTAGAAAAATATTTCGTCGATATCTTTTCCTTTTCTACCTCCATCTTTTCCTCAATTTCTCTGATTTCAAAATCTTCCCTAATATTATCTTTCTCCAAATCACCTTGATTATTTTCCATATTTATCCCCTTAGTCAAGATTGACTCACCCAAATTCACAACAGAATTATCCTCAATTTCTATATTTTCCTCCAAATAACTCTTTTTCTTGATTAACATTATTTCTAAGAATATTCCCTGAATTTCACCCAAATTAACAGCATCCTCCAAAACAACTTCCCTATTATCTTTTTCTGAGATCCATACGAAATTTTTGTATTATTATTCTCCAAAATTTCCTCGTCAGTTTCCATATCATCCTCAACCACTAGAGCCCCGAATCTTGAACCCTTAGCCACCTGATTTGTAGCCACAACCTTAGTAGATCGAACCTCAACCTTCTCTAAACTAACCCCTGCATTAACCTGTTTACCCTTAGCCACATTAGACTGTTGTTTAGGCTTATTTACTGCAGCCCTCGGACTAGCCCTTCTTAGGTTCCTTAGCACCAGCATCCAGGAGCCAAAACGATCTTTTTCCTCTGGCCTCTCCTTTTGAAGTTGACTCTTGTCAAAAATTCCTTGACAATGAACTTTCTGTGCTTGCACCAAAGCTTGCTCTTGACTAGTACCATTATACACCTTACAATCCTCTTCCTTGTGGCCTAATCTACCACACTTGAAGCATATCAACTTCAAACCTTCATACTGAATTTTCCAAACCCTACCATTCAAACAAAACTTACAAAGCAGGGGTTTGGTTAGATCCACTTCAACACAAAGTCTAACATATGGCCCCCGTTCCTTAGACTCAGTATTTCTGTCAATTTTAATGACTTTCCCAATTTTTTCACCAATTTTGAATAATAATTGGCTATCGAAGTATTCCACAGAAAGTTGGGGATTCTCACCCAAGCAGTGAGCTTTTGAATTGGCTCCTCATCCGAAACAAAATTCGGCACCCATTTCCTTATAGTCAAGTAGCTATCTCCAATCATCCAAGGGCCATTGGTCAATACATAATCATAATCATCCAATGAATTAAATCGCACAACATAATAAGCATGACCAACATCAGTTAGTGCAATATCACCCTTTAGACTCCATTTAGCTTTAAGTCTCTTGACCAACACTTCATAACTAATTAAGGCGCTTATAAAACAATTTGATAATAAGAGCAATTTGCCAGGGTTTACGAATTCTCACCTTTTCTTCCCTTGTAAGCAAAATGGTTGGACAATTCTCATCATCAGAATCACATTCCAAAGGTCATCATCAGAGACAATTTCATCCTCCATAAAATCCTCATTATTAAATAGAGGATTTACAGTATTTCCATAGCCTCTAGCAGCCTGAATGTAAGACACTTTTTGTTGAGACTGAGAATTATTGCCCAAAGAATTTGGGACAAAAGTTTCCATGACCATATCTTGGTTACCATACATCACTGCATCCTCGTGAGGAGGATCTTCTTTGCTTGCATTGAAACTTCTTTTGAATTTTTTATTCGAGCGCTGCAGAATATCGCTTTCCTCGCTTGAGAGAATTTTCTCTCTTTCACTCTCCATTATTATAGTTAGCCTGATATAAATGAAAGAAATCTATGTTATAAATTAAATTAGGTTTTATTCATAAAACTTTCCTTCTTTAAATGAATAAAAATCAAAATATCAATGAAAAAGTCTTGGTCTCCATAATTAAAGGGAAGTTCTAATGTTTGAGTTATACTTCACTGCTAGTATATATATCTCTAAAGAATTAACTATTCATTTTAATTAACTTCTATTTTAAATATAATTTGATTTCTTCAAAAAAATAAAAAAATAAAAAAATAATAAAATACAATTTGAAATTGAGTAAACCTTATTAATTAAATATTAACCCTTATTTAATCTAATTTGTCTCATACTTATTAAATCTTTTTTGGTTTTATTTTTTAGAATATGTGAATATAACATGAACAAAAAATAATCAAATTCATACAATATTCAAATCACATACATTATTTCCAATTAATTCAGAAGTTCATACTAAATACAAGTTTATAAGTTAGCATAGCCTTCCCAAACAATACATGTGAGTGTCTCACATTGGTATAAAGATGTATGGGAGAATAAAACATTGTCTTTTATAAGGCTAATGGCTATTCTTCTTGTTATTACATAGATTTTGGGATGGAACGTTGTTAGACTTGTAAAGCGACTTTCTCCTTTGGTAATTAAGGGTGTAGCCCACGCTTGAATTTAACATGGTATTAGAATCAGGCAACAGTAAAAACCTTTAAGGGCTTAATTAAATACACAATTACGTACACTAGACCAACTTATCCAGGTGAAGGGAAGTGAAAAATGCACTCTAGCCTATAAAACATTATATATGACAAAATTAACTAAGGGATCTTACATGTGAGGGGAAGTGTTGTCTGTTGATGCATAACCTTTAAACCTTTTGAAAAAGGAAGAAGCATTTGATACTTAATTACTTATTTATACTCTAGTGATCTAATCTAGTGGGTTGCATGATGATCCACTCTATAAGACTATAACAAATAAAAAGTACATTAATTAAGGAATAGGCCAGGGGAAATAGTTGTCCTATTTTACCTACTTTCGATCAATTCGTCCAAGTCTTTGTCATCCTTACAAACTAGGCTAAAATGGCTCTTAAAATGGATTTAAAAAGTAATTACACCAAGAAAATTAAGCCATATACTCGTATATTACAATAAGTATGCGAATATATGATTTTATTAATTTTATTTATTTATAATTCATGAGTACGTGATCCATCAATGTATGCCGCATTCGACATAGATCAAAGCCTCTCCCATCATCAACCTGTAGGAACAAATTAAAGTTACTTATAATTAGATCAGCTACATATACAAACAAAAATATACATAATTCTTCCATTCTTTTATTATTGCACCATAGAGGTTAGCAATTTTTTTTTTTTTCGGTAGTGGAAAAGGAAAATGGTAAAATTACAAAGTTATCCATGTTAATGTAAACCTAAACTAAAGAATAAAGTGACAAAATTAGGATATATTGGGTATTTGTAATATGAACAGAGATATTTTGTTTTCCTAAAATGATAATGATAATGATAATGATATAATGGTGCAATATTTGTGAAACTTCCTTAAAAACAAGTGGTGCAATAAATAAATAACAGAAGAAGTATAATTAAGTAATACGTATTAATTCCTTTGTCTCTTAAAAATTGTCTGTAAAACTTTTTATTATGCATAAAACACGTCTTAAACTAGTTATAAAATATATATTCAATATTCTTACGGGGCAATCTTATGGGGATGGAGGGACAATACATGAAATTATGAAGAACGTATATATATTACCTGTGCTTGTATGGTGTGAACCAAATTACAGCCAATTCTTGATGAAACACAGTTGATCACATTGAGCCCTTCTTCACCAAGTACACGGAGCATTTTCGAAAGGCGAAAACCTCTGTTTTTTTCATGATCTTCGTCATCCAATGCACTTGTACTAACAATAACTTCAATTAGTCCATCTTTACAAGGTGTTACTGTCACATGATGACTTTGCTGCTGTTTTGAAGTGCTACTACTGCTTGAACTTCCAGCACCTAATGTCATTTTCAATAATTCATCTCTTTTATCATTTAGTGCTTTTAAACCCTCTTCCATGCTGTTTATATGGTTTGTTGTCACTTGCAAGAGATCAGAAATCGACCGCTTCTTCTGCTACATCAATTGGACAATGCAACAAAGACATTATGAAAAAACTGCCTCCTTACTCTTAGGTCGATTATATAGGGGCATATTTTTCAAACCATTGTAACAAAGCAATCACAAAAACGAAAAGTCTAGAGAACAATAATGATCAAATCAATGCAAATATATTCATTAATAAAATTATACTTCATAAGTTTCTAATTAGTTACATCACTTTCTAGTTTTAAATTAGTTGTATCATTTTCCTTTTTAGTTTATAAACTTCCTTTATTTCTTCTCCTATCACATGGGTTTTTTGTTTTTTTATTCTCTCTGTTTCTCTCATTTCCAAAAATTGGTTAAGGATTGTTCCGATTTACTGAAAACAATTAAACTGAACTTAACTAATTAGGGCTAAACTAAGCTGAAATGAATTGTTTATGAGAGAAGGAAATTGGAAACTGAACTTATTGGAGCTGAGCTGAACTGGACTGAACTGAAATTAAACTGAACATAACAGGCCCTAAGGGTCCGCAATTTACAAAGTGATTCAACTAAAAAACAGAGGAACTAAATACAAAGTACAAAGTAGTACTGGTACTGACCTTATTTAAAAGTCCAGGAGGTAGTAAGGACCGAAGTTCTTGGTAGAGGGAGGACATTTCATGCCTCCTCTTTCGCTCGATTTCCACAGCCTTTGCTTTCTTCTTCCCGGCCTCATCCATACTCGGGGCTGGGGCTGGGGCTGGGGCTGGGGCTGGTGCGGCGGGTGAGGCAAAGTTGAACTCCACCACATTATGTTGAGGTAGTTGAGCTGAAGCATGAAATGATTTACTAAAAGTCAATAGATTATCATGACTATATTGAGCTTGATTCTCTGTTGAAGTAGTTAACAAAGCTGAAACATCATGATTTTGAAGGGTTTGTGGAAAAACATTGTTGATAAGCTGCATTAGCTCATCATCTAGGGGTATCGAATCGTAATCGAAGGGATCCGATGAAATTGGAGGATTTTGGTCCATGGATTATTATTAGTACGAGATTGATAAACTCTAAGGAGTAAAGTTTTGTTTGTAGGATATCCTATTTAAGGTTTAGTGATTTGCAGATATATATAGTGATTGTAGCATAAAATCAATTAAATTTTCAAATAATTGAGTACGATGACAATGAATGTATAGTCTCATTATAATAATATGATTATTTGGATTTTGGAATGTGATTTAGATGCAAGATAGACAAAAAAAAATCTTATGTATTATATATAGAGTAATTTTTTTATGAAGTAGAAAGTTGGAGTGATTGGGGGATTAATGATAATGACAAAAATAAAGAGACCTATGCGGCTATGCCACACTAATTAATACTAGCTCTTAGCTTCTTAGACCCTAGCTATGTGTGTATGTTGAAACCTATTGTAGTCCACTTATTAGTGTCCCACATTGGAGAAAGATGAGAGTTAATTCAACTATATAAGGCAAATGATTTAGGGCCTGTTCACTTCAGCTTATATTCAGTTCAGTTCAGTTCAGTTAAGCTCCAATCAGTTCAATTCAGATTTTAATTTCCTTCTCTCATAAAATATTCAATTCAGTTTAGTTTAGTTTAGCTACAATCAGTTCAGTTCAGTATATCAGAACATGCCCTTACTCCTACTACTACCAATTGGATTTTGTATAGAAGCTCTCGGTCCTTGTTTGTGGACCAAACTCACCCCCTTGTTCGGGTTGCCTAGGCCCATTCTGTATTCTCTCAAAAATTGGATTTTGTATTCTTTTTTTTTTTTTTTTGTAATACAGGTTTGTCACATATTCCGACATATATTTAACACATCACTTCTCTATATTTTCTCCCACAAATTCTTATATGTGGTTGTCTGACCATTCCGTGTAGCCAACCATCATCAGGGTTACCTCAGCTTGTTAGTATATTATAGGGGTTTACTCGGTCAATGATTCAGGGGTTTACTCGGTAGGTACTACAAGGATTCCTTGATTAGTGTTATTGGATTTACTTTGTTATTTTACAAGCCGCACATAAAACGAGTTGATTTTCTCCTCTGTCCATGCCCTTCCTTGTATTTTAATTTTTCTTTTTATCCACAAGATTTTCTATAATCAAATAAACGAAAACCTTTTCACAGTCATGTTATCCATATTATTTTCTTTAGATAAAGATTTTTCATGAAATTGTTTTGTCAAAAGAACATAGCATAGATGTATGGTCTCAAATTATCTTACTCATACTGTTTTACTACGACGTCCGTTTCATATTATTTGCAACGATTTTACATAAAATAGAGAGGAATCACCTTTTCATTTATGAAAATTATGCAGGTTTTTGCTTAGTGCAACACGCACGTACTTAAATTGTTACCCATATTATTCTAATTAATATTATATGAAGAATCACCTTTCATTACTTCAGTGAATGGCTCCTTTTGTATTATTTAATATTATCATCATGCTTATGAAGAAAATTCTCTTTCTTATGCAATATATATATATATAGTGAAAATGAATCAAAAATCAACCCAGTATTATTAATTCATTTTATAGTTTCTATCCATTGCTTTACTGTAAAGTTACAATCCATCACATCAAGGGTTAAATTTACACTTTTTTAAAAAAATTGATTAAGGCCTTATTCTCTTACGTTGAAATTCAGTTCAGTTTAGCTCAGTTCAGTTCAGCTCCTAATTTCCTTCTCTTATAAAATATTCAGTTCAGTTCAGCTGAGTTCAGTCAATGACAACAGGCCCTAAGTTAGTTATAACCTACATGCGATTTGAGACTAAAATCCAAGCCATAATATTAATGAGATGATTAACTCATAAAATTTTATGATAATTATGCAGATTTTTGCTTAGTGCAATACGAACGTACTTAAATTGTATCATGGCTCATTAACACTCCCAAAAAGAGTTGAGCCTGTTGATTATATGAAAAATGCAAGATGGAGAGGATATTTGAAATTCCCTTAGATCAAGAACATAAAAGCCAAATATTATTAACGTAAAATTTTTAACATGCTCAATTAGTCAATTAAAATACTTTTATATTGGTTCCTCAGTTTAGTACTTTAGTGTTGAAAAAGTGGTAGATTTTAAACGTGCTTAATTACAATAAAGCTTATAATCCCTTCAAATTCATTTAATCACATGTTTAAACTTCAAATTAATACAAGTATAGCCCACCAATAATATAGCAAATTAGCAATACCTGCTTCCGATCCTATTTTCATCGATCATAAAATATTTGGGGGGAAAAAAAAGAGAGAGAGAGAGAAACAAAGAACTTGAATTCCTAGAATAAATAGTAAGTAAAAAATAATAGGGGTTGCCATTTGTTGAAAAAATGTCATAAAATAACAATGTTGTCTCGCTCTTGTTGTTGTGTTTGTGAATTTGTGATTGAATTCAATTCTCTATTGCTTTGCTTGAAAAGTTTCTACAATGACGTAAAAGTAAACTTCCATTTATTTGAAAGACACATATATATATATATATAAACATTAATTAATCTGTGATTGTTTATATCATTATATGTTTAATGTTGTATCACTATCACACGACAAATCCCACCTTAATATAAAACTAAATTAGTGACCATTTACCAATTGATTAGTAGGCGTGACGAACATGAAATTTACATTTGATTGGTTTGGAATAGTTTTATATCATAACTTGGAGACAGTATGAAATTTTTGTTCGATTCAGTTTGGCCTACTAGACTAATTTAACTTTGGATTTAAGTTTGTTTATTTGATTTATGGCATGGTTTAGACCTATGTTAGATCATTGATTCAACTCATTCAAGTAATTAAATTAATCATGTGCAATTTAGTTTTCTATGTCTATTAATTAGTTGGATTTGCTTTCCTTCATTTGATGTAGTATAGAGAGACAAAGAGGGTAAGAGGGGAACATTAACATAGAGATAGAGGAGGATGGTAGAGAGAGAAAGAGGGGATCGGAAGAGGAAGACTTAGTTAATCTTCATGGTAAACCAACAAATTTATCTAGTGGTAATGATTTTGTAAATAAATCAACATAAAATTCCAATTAGCATAACATTTTTGTAGATACATCAACATTTGTGGGGCCTATATTTAACAAAAAGCTATTGATATTTACAGAAATATCACTGGATAATTTTTTCTTTTAATTGTTTATCAAAAAGAAAAACTTGTATAGTCTCAAAGGGGAACACAGAGAGAGAAAGAGGAAGATGTTAGAGTAGAGAGAGAAAGGGAATGGGAAGATAGATAGAATTAGTGGGGGAGGTGTTCCAAACGGAGGGTTGAGAGAGATTTGGAAGTGTCTCATAGGGACAGGTTGGTCATTTTATGCGGGATTTAAATTTTATCATTGTAGATTCAATGGTACAAAATACACTATTAGTGGTATAAAATATAATTTCAGTGGTATTTAAAAAAAGTTCAAATGTCTCATTAGACTGTCAAATAATACCATTAGTGCTCAGTGGTAAAAAAATACATTGCCAGTGGTACTCAATACAGTTATAATGGTACTTACAAAAATCCTTAGTGGTACAAAATATACTCTCAGTAGTTGTGGTCCCAAATTTTTTTTTTTGTTCTTTTTGCACGTGAAACCATTTCTGACGAAAAGGTAGGTCGTAGCTCAGCCTTTTTCACTCTCTTTAATTTATCTCTCTCTTCCTTTCTCCCTCTTCCTAGTACATTTGCTATATTATATTATGTTGTGAGACATTTTATTTTGTCTCACAACCTTCCAAATATATTTCCAAGGGGGTATGAATATATGGAATGAGGAGTAGCTTAGGGTTTCCCAATCTTTCTTTTTTTTTTTTTTTTTTTTTTTTAACAAGGATGAAATCATTAATAAGAGCAACTCCAATGACAAGCTAATTTGACAATTAGCTTGCCATGCCACATAAGCTTTTAAGCTAATTATCATTTTAGCTACCTTTTGCTCCAATGGCTAGCTATTAGCTTAGTATTAGTTGTTAGATAGAAAATACATGGAAAGAGCTTAATTGGTGCAATGAGCATTTTATTTTGGAAAGTTTAATTCCCAAGCAAATTAGCTTGGCAAAGCTAATTTGCTTAGCCAAGCTAATTGAGTTTTCTAGCTCCAATGGTCAAGCTAGTAGCTAGGGAATTATTGAAATTGCAAGCAAGTCCGTAGCTACAACCATTGGAGTTGCATGCTCTAAGTAGCCATACGACATCTACATTGGATATGACTATATGAGTACAGAAATCAATAGGATCTAAATTCCGGAAACAAGATTCACATCCAATACAACTAAATGAAAGCATACTCGAGCGCAACTCTTGGAGGAAGGATTCAAAGATGAAAATCCTCGTTAACATCGATGTTTGTGCATAGTTACAGGCGGAGATCTTCACAGCCTATGCTATATATATAGCTGCCTTGAACGGAGAAATTATAGGTGGATTCAAAGATGAAAATCCTCGTTAACATCAATGTTTGTGCATCTTTACAGGCGGAGATCTTCACAACCTGTCCTATAGTTGTCCAGAAACATAAATTATAGGTTCTTGAACCATCATCATCTTCCCTACTACTTTAACTCTATAAAAAGAAACGGTATCACAAAATTGCCGTAAAGACAGAACACAACAAAGAAATGTAGCTTTTCCACCTAAAAGAAGTTATTTTGGGCCCTTCGGAAGAGGACTGATTATCCCAAAAATAGGACTTTTAACTCTCATAACTTGAGACTCAATTGTTGACCAAACTGCATAAACAATAAGGAGATTTGGGG
This sequence comes from Chenopodium album, assembly GCF_948465745.1. Lineage (NCBI taxonomy): Eukaryota > Viridiplantae > Streptophyta > Magnoliopsida > Caryophyllales > Amaranthaceae > Chenopodium > Chenopodium album. The sequence goes on along the minus strand of NC_137853.1, from coordinate 8,581,516 downwards.
CTTACCATGGAATTTTGGAATAACGAATTACAAATTAGTGACCAGTTAAGCAGTTGCTAATTCGCAACTGTCTAAATGTTGTCGCTAATTCGCGACTAATTTTTAAACAGTCGCTAATCAATGATTTCCTTTTAAACTCGTTTGTAATTAGCGACTGATTGTTAATAAAAAGCTTTTTTATTGGTATGTTGTTTCCTCCATTTATTAGCTTATTGTGTATATGGAGAAGTCTGGCTCGGATCGAGTCTCGAGAATTCAAGTGCCACAACGTAATGCACTTACCACTTTTAAATTAGTCAAATAATAAGTAAATTTTTAGATTTAAGGTTATACAGTAATATTTTTGGCATGATCATTATTGAGGATTAAGGGTCGGTCAAAATTTTGTGACTTGGATTCCATAAGGCAAGTTAGTAAACTTAATTAGATAGGCCAGGTATGTTCTTGGGTCCATATAAACTTAATTAGATAGGCCAGGTATGTTCTTGCCAGAGCGATGGACCGATGCAATAATTATCCAATATAATATGATTGTATGATTGTGACAGTTTTAGTTATGATTGACAGAAAAGTTGCTGTTAGAAAATAGTTTTTATGAGTAATGATCCTTGCCGTTGCCGCTTGCCGCCTTGCCGCTTTGCCCATCGGCAGTGCTTGCTATATGAGGCTAAGTTTCTATATTATTATCTTATGAAGAAAATTTTGACAATTATCACCTTTTGTTATGTCCATTTTAGCAATTACCACCTTCTATTTTTTTTTTTTTTGAATATTACCATATTTTATTTTCAAAAACATCAAAAGTTACCACCTTCTTGCCCCCCAACTACCACGTGACGTCATTTTGGGCCCATTCTTTCCCTTTTCTCCATATTTCCCTCACATTTCTCATTCCTATTTGGATTCTCATCTCCCCTTTCACTTTTTTACCCCCAAACCACCAATAAGTGTTCGTCAATTTTGATTTGGAGGAGCGAATTGAAGTGTTTTTGATTGTTTGGGGGAAAAGAAGTGAAAGGGGGGATGAGAATCGAGTTAGGAATGAGAAATGTGAGGGAAATAGGGAGGAAAGGGAAAATATGAGCCCAAAATGACGTCACGTGGTAGTTGAGGGGCAAGAAGGTGGTAACTTTTGATGTTTTTGAAAATAGAAGGTGGTAATTTTCAAAAAAAAAAAAAAATAGAAGGTGGTAATTGCTAAAATGGACATAACAGAAGGTGGTAATTGTCAAATTTTCCTCTTATGAATGTGTAACACATTCTTACCACTACACCTCGTTTTTTGGTGCCTAAGTTTCTAATTGAAACGGTACGACATATTCTCCTAATCAAGTGGCCATGAAAAACAAACTGAGGGCCTGTTCTGATCAACTAAACTGAGCTGAACTGAACTAGATTGAACTAAACTGAACTTATTAGAGCAGACCTGAACTGAATATTTTTTTAGAAAAGGAAATTAAGAATTAAACTGAACTGAACTTATTGGAGCTGAACTAAACTGAACTGAAAATAAACTGAAGAGAACAAGCCGTAATTGTAGTAATGAACAACAACGCCCGTTGCACTCCTTCGTTAGGAAGAAAATTTTGTATAAAGTTTCAAATAGAGTGGCCTAACCATGCCCAATATAAATCGGACTAGCTTGTTTTTTTGTTTATTTTGGGGCCGCCCTTAGTTTGCACCCAAAAACGAAAAAATCATGTAATGTTTAGAACTTGTCTATTTATAAGCCTAATATAGTTTGGTAAATAAGCAACATTCTTTTCTATTGGAGTTTTGCTTTAGATCGATTTTCATTTGGACGTACTTCAGATTTATGTAGCAAGATAATAAGGAAACATACAGGTTAGTTGTTGATTTTTCAGTTGACTACTTAAGAAAACATGCATGTTAGTTGATTATAGATGTAGTAATGTAGTTTTTACAATTATATTAACTAACCAAACATTCATCATCCTCTTGTCAATGTGAAATTAGGTTAAGTTCACACAAACTAATACTCCATCCATACTATCTTTCGAGTCGTTTCGACTAAATAACTTAACCTTTGGTGATGTCGCTCAGCTCCGGAAGGTTGGTGGAGGCCTTTTGATTTCCAAAGTAGACCCCTAAAAAATATTATAAAATGCAGATTTTGTAGACTTACATCAATAATAATTGGTAATTTAGTTGGCAAAAGCATTAATTTTTCTCGTTGATAATTTATAAAGTGAAATATTTATTTATAATATAATTTTTACTTCGTATCAAACTAATCGTTTTGGACTTTTTTTTTTCGTCTTTGTCTTTCTATATAATATAAAACAAAAATTCTGACTTAAATTAATAAGTTAAGTCTCGTCCCCAATTTTCAAATCCTGCCTTCGCCCTTGTAGATTGCCCATACATTATTTATGGTGTTATTATGTTGGTCAGAGCTACGTTGATATCAAAATGAAGTCATGTCTTTGATAAGCATGGGTCCACTATGCGACACAAAATCAAATAATCTTGGGTAGTGCAAGATCGTATTCAATATTTTTTTTAACAATATATAATGTATGAATTGAATAAACTTTCTTTCTTTCCACTCTACTTCCCCACCTCTACTATAAGAGGAAAGGAATAGAGTGAGACAAAAGAAACATACCATAAAACATGAATAACCTTTCCTCTTCAATAATGTTTGATCCTTTGTGTTCACAAAATAATGAAATATTCTTAGATATTTCTGATTTTGTACCTTCATTTCAATTTGAAGGTGATCAAATAACCCCAACATTATTAGAGCAACATAATTATGATTTTGATAATCTCCTTAATAACCAGATCCCCGCTTTTATAGAAGATCCTCCTCTAAAATCAAACCTTAATCGAAAAAAGCGATCTTTAGCCATTGATCATGGTCAAGAAAACAATGGCATAAACCCTAACGATAGCAAGAAAAAGCAGAAGATCATACATAGAGAAATCGAACGAAAACGAAGACTTGAAATGTCTTCCCTTCATACATCTCTAAAATCTCTCCTTCCTGTTGAATACACCAAGGTGAATACTCTCTCCATTTAGTGTTACCTATACAGCTATACACTTTACTAACTTTTAAACTTTGTATTATATGCATGCTCACTTTAATAGTATAAATGCATTATTACTTATTGTATGATATTAAAATGTGATTAGGTTTATGCACTGTATAATTACCAATCAATCAATTCTCAATGCATAACTCTAACAAAAAAGCAATGAGTACGTAGTTTATGTCTTATTCTTTGAAAAGTGGCGCTTGGGAAGTAAATAAATAAATAACAGCCTAACATCACTAGCTAGTAAGCTCATTAATTATGATTTTTATCTTTAAAAAAATTTAGTTATGTTAGACATTTGTGTAATTATATATTACTAGCTAGTAAGATCATTAATTACTTGAAGATTGAGTGTGATCGAAGAAAAACATGAAAAGTTTTGCACGGTGGGGGCTTTGTTTTGGATACTTATTCTATTTTAATTTTGTTGTTCAATAATTTATTTGAACACATATATAATTGATAGAGCATAAATTAAACTAATCAGCTTAATTTTTTGATTAAGTTGGTGCTTTGATGGTTGTATTAATAATAATAAAAGTAAAAAAAATAAAATTAAAATTAAAAAAATCCTTCTATTCTTAAGAAAATTATTCGAAAATTTGGCTTTGGATATAATTAAAAACAAATAACTTTGTAGGGAAAGCGATCGATATCAGATCATTTGGGAGAGGCAGTGAAGTATATAAAGCAAATGCAACAAAAGATGCAAGTGTTGAGTGCAAAAAGAGATGCCCTTAAAAAGGAAGTGTCAAAAATTGAAGGGCACAAATACAATAATGATGTGATTGTGAATGTTTTGAAAGAAAGTGTAGAGGTGATTGTGAGTACTAATTGTAGAGAAGATGGTGAAAATGAAGGTCAAGGGTTACCTCTATCAAAGGTTCTTCAATGTTTAGTCCAAGAAGGGTTAGATGCGGTCAGCTCTTCTTCAAAGAGAGTCAACACTATTTTTGTTCATTCCATTCATGCTCAGGTAATATACTCTAATGTTATACATATTTGTCTATTAATTGTCACATCCTCCCATTCCTCTTACCAGGCCAAGTTAAATGTTTTTATTAAATGATCTTGTCGGAAAATGATTTTGACATACCTTTGATTAATTCAATGTCTTTTTGTGAGAAGGGTATCGTAACTGTAATGGGTATGCCAAGGTCATTTTTCAATCTTGTCAAGACAACATATATTTAATATTGTACTAGTGTGTAGCCCGAGCGTTGCACCGGTTGCTACTTCAATTAGACCTTGTGATTATCAATTATATGCATTTATTTTCATATTTATAACATAGTTTATGATTGGCTTAGATGGTTAAGTAACTATCTTTCTTATAAAAGGTTGGGTGTTCAAATACGCCTTTTAATATATTAGTATAGATTGGAAAGATCATAGCCCTTGTTTCTAGATGAAAGGAGGATCATGTAAGTTACTCCTATCATAATTAATTTGATTGATTGATATTTTAATAAAAAAAATATTTGTTTGAATATCATGAGACAATGAGGGCCGACATCTCAATGATTTTACTATTATCATATAATTTTTCATTTATTTTGTTTGGTGGTATGGTTGAGAAAATATTTTCATACATAATTTGACTTTATTGACTAATTATTGATCTTATTGACAGGCAGGAAAGGATGGCAAGATTGCCATTGATGCAAAAAATCTGAAGAATAAAATAGCTGATATTCAGAGATAAACGTTTATGTATTCTAAAGTTTTATTTAATTTTAAACTTTGAAAATAAAGAGTGATGGGGAATTTAGGGGGGAGGGGTGTACCGGGTGTTATGATGTTTAATGTGCTGAATAAATTGGATCTGTATTTCAGACTAGAAGAAAAAAAATAAAACAGTTCTGCAAGTTTTTGTGTTTGTCTTTTTGTAAATCTATCTATCTAATACTCCCGATATCCTCAAATATAGTGTTATTAACGAGTTAAGGCTGAAGAGCACAATTGGGGACTATTTTATTTAATTTTTAAACGTTTTGTTACTTTTGTAGACTGTTATTTTTGTGTGTCTTTTGGGATTTGATGTGATATTTCTAGCCAAAGATTTTGTTTACTTCAGCTTAATTTCAGTTCGGTTCAGCTCCAACCAATTTAGTTCAGTTTAGCTCCAATCAGTTCAATTCATCTCAGTTCAGTTCAGTTTAGCTCCTAATTTCCTTCTCTCATTAATATCCATTTCAGCTCTATTCAGTTCAGCTCTAATCAGTTCACTTCAGTTCATTTAGCTCCAATCACTTCAGTTCAGTTCAGCTCCAATCTTTTCAGTTCATTTCAGTTCAGTTCAGTTTAGCTCCTAATTTCCTTCTCTCATTAATATTCATTTCAGCTCTATTTAGTTTTAGGTCAATTAAATTATCTAAAACTATGCGCCAGTCAAAGTGTTATACCTATTAGGTAATTAAAAGCTTGCGAACGCTCATGGGGCGTTAGATAAACTAGCTAAAAAGTAAAAAGATTAAATTAAAATGAACATTAATTACACCGATTGACACGTGATTTTGTCATGCTTTTCCAAATTAATACCACTTTAGGCAGTTTTTTAAATGCTTATCCAACACTCCGGGGTCTTCGTTCGCAAGATCCTACTTATTAAAACATGAAGTGAGTAATGAAATTTAATATTCCCTCCGTTTTTAAATACTTGCTCTATTTCCTTATTTTGAAAACATTTACAATATTTAATTAATCTCTCACCTAGTGGACCCAGCATCAATCATACTCCCTCTTTTTTATTTATTTATTTATTTATTTATATGCATCATTTTGACCGACACATTTGCCGAGACGTTACTTTGCCCATTAATATCTTTAATTGTGCATTAGTAAAAATTGTAACAAAATTATATTATGAAACTAACCATTATGACAAATCTAATGATATATTATATAATGATATATTGGAGTAGGCGAGTAGCATTTATTTACTTTTTAGAGGTGAAAAAATTAAGTCAACCATGGTATGTAAATAGTGCAATTGTCACAGTGATGCATATAAAAAAAACGGAGGGAGTATTTTATTAATTTCATATTCTATCCTCCAATTCTTTCCACTACTTTTACTTTATATAATTTTTTTTATTCTTCCATATTTTTACTTTCTTCAATTTCTGCTAAAATTCCACACACGAAGAAATGAAGCAAGTATTTAAAAACGGAGGGACTAATCCCTACTGCCCTACTGGTATCACATCTATAATAATAATCCTATAAACGTACCAACTAGTCAACTACAGTACAAACATCCAATCAACAATGGCGGATTCCATTGACCCCAATTCCCACCAAAAACCCCTCCTTGTAATCAACCGCATACCCTCCTTCAAATCCCTCTTCGACCACCGCCTCACACCCACTTTCACCATCCTAGACCCCATCACCGCCGTCGGCACCGACTCCTCCGCCGCCCACGCCTTCCTCCGCCGCAACGCCGCCGCCGCGCGCGCTGTCCTCTGCATCGGACCTTCTCCATTGAGAAAGGACACCTTAGATTGCCTGCCTTCTTTGGAATGCGTCGTCGCTCACTCCGTTGGTTATGATCATATTGATTTGTCTGAGTGTCGTCGCCGGGGAATCTCCGTCGCTAATGTTGGCGACGCTTTTTCGGATGATGTTGCTGATTGCGCTCTTGGGTTGTTGATTGATGTGCTTCGTAAGGTCTCTGCTGCTCATCGGTTTGTTCGGGCCGGGTCTTGGCCCGAACAAGGGGTGTTTCCTCTTGGGTCTAGGGTGAGTGGTCTTTCTTTACTCTAGCTTCAAATCTTCAATTTTACTTCTGATTATGTGGAGTAGTTATTTATTACTCGTACTTCATTTGTTCGTTTTTGTTTGTCTCATTTTCCGTTTTTATTTATATTGTACATACTACCTCCATTTCTTATTACTCGCAACAAATGGGTATTATTTGTGAGATATAAAATATTCATTTGTTGCAAGTAATAAGAAACGGAGGTAGTAAATGATGTAGGAGAATTAGGACACCCCTTATCTTGCATCTACTTACAAGTTACAACCTTAAATTAGAAAATGAACGTGCTCATTGGACAAATAAAAGGGCACGGAGGGAGTAAATTTTAGCTCTATTTATATCGAATTATATTTATTGTATAGTTGCACGACATGAAAATCAAATGGTGTTTTCAAAAAAAAAAAAAAAAAAAAATCAAATGGTAATCACTAATTATGTAAGAAAACCAAAAAGATGTACTGTGTAGTCGAAATGATTGAAATATTGGAGTAATTCAACTTGCCCTTAACTTTTAATTTGTACCAAAAACATCATTAGAGATTTACTGATGAACTTCGTTTATGCTCATAACTCTTCTCTTCCTAGTTACTACTTACTACCCCTTTAAACTAGATACTATTTAGCTAAGTCATACATTCCTGAATTTATGATACTTATAACTTATATATAGTTATATACTAAACTCCTGAGTGATTTTCTGCAATGTGCTACTTCAATTACAATGACTAGATTTATGGCAATTGTAGTTACGTGGAAAGCGAGTAGGCATAGTCGGCCTTGGAAGCATTGGTTCTCGGGTTGTAAAGAGACTTATTCCACTTGGTTGCAACATTGCATACACCTCTAGGCAGAAGAAACCCTCTGTTTCTTTTCCCTACTATGCCAATGTCTATGACTTAGCACTTGACTGTGACATTCTCATACTGTGCTGCTCATTAACCAACCAAACCCGCCACATGATCAATGAGGATGTTTTGAATGCATTAGGAAAAAAAGGAGTAGTCATTAACATCGGCAGAGGGGATCTAATCAATGAGAAAGAATTGGTGCAGTTTCTGGTAGAAGGCAAAATTGGAGGAGCTGGTCTTGATGTGTTTCAGAATGAGCCTAATGTTCCTAAAGAACTGTTTGGTTTAGATAATGTAGTTCTCTCGCCTCATCAAGCTGTCTTGACTCCGGATTCCTTCAAGGCTGCAGAAGACTTTTCTGTAGCAAATTTGGAAGCCTTCTTTTCCAACAAGCCCTTAGTTTCTCCTGTAAGTTGGGATTAGTTGCAGTCATATACTGTACATTTTGTCATGAAGTTGTGTATCAAATTGTATTAGCAGCACAGTGATCAAAGTCTTGATTTGAGAATAAAATGTATTGGTTCAGGGATAAGTAATATTCTCCCTGCTTTCACATTGATCCTTTTCTTTTTCCATTTGTCAGAGATTATTTCCACCACTCTCTCGATCCTAAATTTATAGTGACATGCTATCTTAGGATATCCAGATAATGTTATAACCTTTCATTATATAGTTATGGTTTATGATAATATTTTTCAATACGGAACATTGCCACTACTTAAATCATCTTGGAGAGAGTATAAGTCAGCTATTTTAAACCGTCTTTCTTTGTAATGCCCTGTTAATCCTAAGTTATGAGGATTGATGCAAGTCTTTGTGAACTAAATATGGAGGATTGGGTGTAGATTTCTTAGATGTGAATGCACATGATGGTCAAGTTTTGAAAAGAAAAATATATTGCTACTGCAATTGTGTGTTTTACACAAGTTGTCGAGAAAGATATGCTACCATGAGGCAGGATAGTCGTAAGATTACAAATTACAAGTGCAAAGCAACAATACATGAAATATGTGCTTACTTATTGCTGCTTAAAACTAACCCTGCATACTTTCAGTCAAATATTATCATTCGGCTTCCCTGGAGGCAGAGGATAATGCTGGGAATTGTAAATGAAGACAACTCCCAACTTAATTACCGGAGATGATGCCTGCAAGACAAATTTGAATAGGTTTCAAAATCTTTTCACTGAAATTTTCAGAATAAAAAATTGCATAAAACAGAACATCAGAAGATCTACTCAAGGGCAACCTTAATGTTTCCTTTGTTCCACGCCGGACTTTGCAGCGAATTGTTGGAAGGCCTAATCGCTGATGAGCCTCATATCTGTGGCAACCAGAGAAACCTGTTGGTAAGAAGAGGAAGATAGCAATAAGTTATAATCCTATTTTATAAAACAAGCCTGATGAACCTCCTCAATAGTGACATGTTAGAAGCACAAGGCAAAAGCACTTGTTATTGACTTTACCATAGTACGTCCCATCAACCTCTAGAACATCAATCTGCAGAAGACAGAAAATATTCAGTTGTAACAAGAGTATTAACTATTAAGGTGATCAAAGTGATTCAAATCTTAGGCACAAAAAGTTTCACCCCAATTCCCTGTATTCTGTGAAGCACCAAACTCAGAAATTTAATCTACATTGGCAATCAGTGGGAAACATTTGTATGAATTGTGACAATTCAAAGATAAAGTAAATTGTATAACATCTATATTGCTCTGCTTCAAGAAAGGCGGATGCCTCCGCTATAATCTTGAATTTATTTCACCGTAGTGTAATTAACTACTTAATAGTAGTGTGTCCTAGAGAACACTACTGGACTAATACTATGATCCAAGCTAATGACTGATCTTAATTTCTTGCAGCACAAAATGATCATCACAAACTCCTAATAAGGATGTGCCTGGAATATGAAGTACTTACAGGAACTTGAAGACCAATCTCCTTAATGCTATCCATGAGTTCTTGGACTTTTTGGGGATCATTTGCTCTTGTACGCATTAGTGGTCTCCGTATTGTATCGAGGGGGAGCTCCAAGACTACTGGCCCGACTTTCTGTGTCGTTGAAGGAGCTCCTGCAAGCAGCAATTACCATTTACATCATGAAAGAAAACAAAGAACCAGTAAATCAAGGAGAGTCGGAACAAGGTGAGCAAGGGTAAGTCTTATATACCATTATTAGATGAAGCATGCAGCGAAAATTTTCTAAGAGTAGCCGGGCCTGGGAGGTAAAGGCTTGCCATCTACAAACACTTCACTGTAATCAAAATCAAGGTATCATTATCATCTCAGAGGCCTAAATAACCTCCACACATATTTAATTTCTAACTTCGCCCATTTGCACATTAAAATATTTTTGTGCTGTTATTCAATTATTCTAAAACAGAGGGAGTAGCATTTTTGTTTCTCGTGAAGTATGACATTATTAAGAAACATGTACAGTGTTATAATATGAATCACAAATTTGGATTTCAGCAGAGCAGAGCAGATTAGATTTCAGCAAAGTGGAGGCTGTGGAGCAGAGCAACTAACCCATTCACATTAATGACATACCATTCGGAGTATGAATCACTGGTAAGTTCAGGCCATAAATCACATGGATAAGCTAAGGACTCCATAAATTACAGCTTTGAAGATGATTAGTATCTACCAATTTAATGACAATTACAATCACTTAGCTATACAAAACATGTATTGTATTATAATATGAACCACAAATTTCGATAAGGTACTACCTCAATAATCGGAGATTTACCAGTTAATCTTTCAACTCAAACTAAGCCAAATATCGTCATTATATTAAAATTAAAGAGCTAAATAGGTAGTTATCCATAATCTACAAGAATTAAACAAACACATAGCAAAGATTGGCAGAAAACTCAGTTAATTTAGAGCCAATTTCTTCTTTTCAAACTCAAATCACTACAAAACATCTAGTTTATACATAAATAAAAATAAAATTTGAATTACATTAAGACGGAAAAATAGCTCAAAGAGACAGGAAGACCGAAGATGTTACCTTAGATGAAAGGAACAAGGAAAATTTGGGAAGATTTTTCTTTTGATTTGTATAATTGTGTTTAAGTATGAACAAAGGTTGTTGGTTTGGTTGAATGCGATTTTTCCTTGTTTTTGGTATGGACCGGCCAAGTAACACTATCTACGTGTCATCGTTGTCATGTTTATCAACAAATGGCACTATTTTTGTTTCTTAAAGGTCTTTTCACTTAAAATTATGTGGTTATTTATACGAAGTACTATTTTAACCATTAATATTATTCCTAGTTTAATATTTATAAAACATTATATTGATACTATAATGTTACTATTAACACATACTGAGCATCCAACAAGAATTTTCATAATGACAACAAGCTTTTAATTAAGATTTGGGATGGATCAACCTATATTATACAAACTACGAACTAAACAATTTTCTTAAATTTTTATTTACGATGCTCATCCTTCTTGATTCTTAACAATTATGCACAATACATTTTTTTTTTAGGAAATGCACAAAAGCATATTTATGAAAAATCACTTTATTTTAAGTGATAGCAGCTGAGGATAATAGGAATACTATCAAGGATTCAACCAAAGATCGCTCTTGATGGTAATTTAAGTACATTTAGTGCTTGTTTAGTTCACACGATTATCAACTTTCTATCATGGAAATGCCAAGGGGAGTTTTATTTCATGAATAGCTAATTCCCTTGCAGTGTGAACTTAGGAATAGCTTAATTGATAGAAATTTAATTGTCACAAATACCACTATCTCAATCTCTTGTTCTTGGTGAATTGTATGATATATTTTCAATGCTACAAATTACTTTTGATTTTTGAAACAAAGACTCAATTTTTAGAAATCACATTTATTAACTACTACATATACTGTGAATCTATGAAGTAGTATATGTAAAGTATTCATGATTAAGTCACACATTATCACAACATGTTTAGCAATACAATTATAACTTTATAGGCATGATCATGGAATACATGCTTAGGATAGAAATCAAAGTAGAATTAATCAATTAAAAACATCCATCACAAAGAGTGAAAGACATCCTTAATTAATTAATCTCTTCTTATACAATGATCAACTTAATTTTTTGTGATTGCTGTTTGTGGACCTTGAGTCTTCCTGAAGAGCTTGTACTGAACATGTTGGGCAAAGGTTCGAGGCGGATAACGAGCAGGCTCCTCGTCGCACACAAGGTCAGGCAAGGGCTTAAGGATGATCTTCTCCTTAGGTGGTTCACAGAAAACAGCCCAAGAAATCCTCACCTTCTCCTTATTGACTAGTCCTCTATGAAGGATACTTTTGTACTTTCCATTGCTAAGGATCTCAATAGTGTCACCAATGTGCATGATGATAGAGTTAGGGACACATTTTGCAGTGACCCATTTGTCCTCATAGAAGAGCTGAAGGCCAGGAACCATGTTGTGAAGGATGAAAGTTAAGGCACTTACATCGGTGTGAGCCTCAACTCCTAGGGCTAGCTCCGGTTGAGGGCATTTTGGGTAGTAGTTGATCTTAAATTGTAGGAGGAGCTCTTCTAAGCCTCCTACTTCCTTCTCTAGCCTTCCTTCTTCCAACCCTAATGCAAGTGACAATGCTGAGAGGATCTTAGTTGCTAAGTATCTTAGTTCTTCGGAATACTTTGATACCGCAGGACTGTATCAATTATATGATGACAAATATTAGCAAAAATTCTCTTGCTTCCCAAATGTACTAACATATATACGACTTGGGAAGTAAAAGTTCTGCAAAAATGTCTATGATAAAGTTGCCAATAAGCATACCCAATGTTTTAATTTGAAATATGTAAAATATATTCATCTAACGAATTACTTTAGTTAACTATATATTTAATTTATACAAAATACAAGTATATTCTATTAGGAGCCTTATTTCCATTCGAGAAGGTTTCACCCACCTAAACGAGCAAAATTTATACTATAAAGTGTACTTGACCAAAATTGTCAACGATAATCGATCCATGTATAGATACAAAGTAATACGAAATATATATATAGAAGTAATCGTAATGTTTTACATACACCACTTTTTAAGTCTAGAGGATGACCTTAAACCCAGAATGAATACAAGCTAAAATCACGTGTACCATATCTCAATTTCATTATATAGCATTTTTAAAATGAAAACCAAATCATCAAAGTAAATTAGATAATTTGCATAAATGATAGAGTTATAATTGAGTGTAACAACTTACATGTAATCAGCAGGAGTCTCAGGCCAAATAGACAAGTCTCTTTTGTTCTCAGGGTAACTAAGGTGAAAATAGTAGTCCTCCCACTCAAGTCGCCCACTAGCACTATTTGCTAGCTTACTTCCATACCCTTGTACATTCCCTGATGCTTGATCATTAGCATATTTCTCCTTCTCTTCAACGGGGAGCTCGAAAAATGTCTGTCCGGCCACCTTAACTCGATCAATTAGCTCATCCGAGATACCATGGTTGACAAGGTGCATTACACCCCATTCCATGGCAGCCCTTTTGAGCTCTTGGATTGCCTTGCCTCGTACCTCTGGATCCTCAGACGCGATGTCTTTGATGTCTATTGTTGGAACTTGAGACCCCTCATCTTTCTTTTCCTCCTCGAAAACATTGCCCATGGAGGTTAACTCCTCGTTAAGCCTCACGTACTCCTTAGGGATGGATTCAATGCCACTACTTGCTAGGCTTTCAACCCTAGAAGGAGCAAATGTGGCCGTCATTATTACTATGATCGAATTCACTAATCAATTTGATAAACAAGATTTGGAAGCGGATTGAATGTGAAGATGAATAATATGTTTGTAATATATTTTGTGAGACGTGATATAGTGTTTTTATAAGAAGAAATATGACATTAAAGATAATATTAGGTTGTGACAAGTTGAGAATACACTAGCATATCATGAAGGGAATGTGCGTTTAGATTCCAAAGGTAAGTAGTTGTGATTTTAAAAATGTGAAAGATATATAGCTCATCACGTGATTAAGTGTATGTGTTTACCATTCATGACTAAAAATGCAAAGGAATATAAATAGGAATGGTAGTTGGCGAAGAATAAAGCATGCATGAGGGGTAGTTCCTCCTCTAACATTCATGGATATGACTCATATGAGAGTGGGTAGATTGGCAACTCTTGACAATTATTGTTCAAGACTTCAAGGTTGAATCTTCAAGTGTTTTTATTTTAAAGTTATCTCTTATATTAAATCTAAGAAAGCTCGAAAACGCTCCTAAAGTGCTTGTTTTAATGCAAACAATTAGTAAGTGTGAGTTTCCGTATACACTTTGTAGGATGTACGACGTTCTAGCTGTGCATATATGACAAGTTGTTTGATTGACATAAAATAGTTAAACAGGGGGGAACATGGGTTCGACCAACAATGGTAGTAACTAAACCCAACCTGTATTGCTTTGATTAAATATAGGCCTAACGCTCATTATCTCATAGCCAAAAGTAATTTTCATTGTTATCTAGTACATGTATAATGTAATGTGTTAAATTTATCAAAACTAAAAATGGGTGTTATCTATTACCTATCAGGTTATTTGTAGACCAAACTTATCAGAATTGAGACCCTTAAATTTGAAAGAATTATATGGTTGACCACCTTAACAATACATAATTCCTCTGTTTTATATTTATTGACATTTTTTTTTAACTTTGACATTATTCACAAAAGCTACTTATTTTACTTTATTATGTGATTTACATATGAATTAAAGGTTGTTAAATTCATCTCAAATCTATAAATTCCACATATTAACTATTTATACGTTGTAAATTTTATCTATTACTGTTATAAGTAAAGTTATTGATGTTCAAAATCGTACATCGAGCAAACATGTCAAATAAATAGGTTAACCTAAATGAAACAAAGAAGTATAACATTAAGTGACTCCCCTGCCACTTCCCAAAAATTTGCTTGAACCATTAAATACACTCTACATTACTTAATTTGGCTATATTGGCTATCTGCATATGTACCTTAATACAAATGGACATTCATGTAAAGATGGCACTAGATCGGGATTACCTAGGCACGAAAAAGGATGGCACAACACGATGTGAGCATATGTAGGCAAGGCATGTGCAACTTGAATCGTGAGCCGCCTTTATTTGGGAAAAGCGTGACAAGGCACAACATGATCAGTCTTAACCTGACAACATTTGGTTTAGGCATGCTCGCATGTCATGATGGCACGTGGAAATGGGCCATACACTGGTCGCCCTTTTGAAATATTTGGCACAACATGTAGCTCGCTAACCCTAGCTAATCCCAAAGACGTGGGTCCAAACAAGACACGAGTCACAACCATCTTTACATTATTCATGCAGTATGAGTTGTAAATTGTGTACTACCCCTATTTCATATTGTTCTTCCTACTTTAACTAATTCTGCATCACAAAAATATTCAAAGTAGGAAGAACAATATGAAATGAAGGGAGTATCTTTTAAAAATAAAAATTAATTAAAAATTAATCTTGTACAATTAAGCCCAGCTCAATGCAATTACCACGTGGCAACAATACTCCAACCACATGTCAACCTAAGACAAGTCGACGAACCCATAACGACAAGCCAATAGAAAACAATCCACCTGGCCAATTCAATGACATGGCAGATTTACTACCAAAATCAAAAACAACACCAACAAGAATTTCAACAAATAGAGATCTTTTTGAAACCCTCTTTCATTTCCCTCCACACAATCAACCATTTGCCTTATCTCCAAACCCAAACCAAAATGCCCAGAAAACTCCTTTACCATTATTCCTTTCAACTTCAACATTTTGCTCTATTTGAGCTAAAAAAGACTAATAATTAAAGGGTAAAAAATAAGTTAGCATCTTAAGCTAAAAAAATGGCTTCCAAACTAGGTGTAGCAGCTTTAACTTCACCTAGGATTTTTACTGCTCCAACTCCAAAACGCGCAGTTACAATCTTCTCTGCATCTTCTTCATTCAAGGATGCTTCTGCTCAGTTCATGGGTGTTCGCCGTCTTGCGGTTCGACGTAGATTCTTACTTCTTACCCCCAACGCTGCTACTGATAAGCAAGGTTTTGCCTAAATGACATCTTTATATTATTTTCATTTCTAGCTCAAATATTATTACTCTAAGTTTATTTTATAGTATTGAATATTGATCTGACCATTTATAGTTAGATGTTATGTTGATTTTTAGACAATTAGCAATAATTTATAGCATTATATTTGGTTTAGCATTATAAATATATAAGGTTTGATCAGTAACATAACCCTCAGTGTCAATCAAACATATTCCAAGGTTATATAATACGGAGTACTGATTTAGATTATGCACATAAGTAATTAGTACTCTGTATTTAACATTAGTGGTGCTCATAGTGTAAGAAATGGCCTCTTGATCATGATCGCGACATTGGTGATGTGGGTACAATAAGGATTGTAATGAATTTTTTAGCTCAATTCAAATTGAGTTTTACCCATTAGTAATTTTATTTCTCCTAATAAGGATTGTAATGGTGTAATCCCATGATAAACAAAGTTTCTACTGTGTTTTTAAGCTGTTCTGATGTGGAAAATGAGAAGTGAAAGTTGACTCAATGTAATTTACAGGACAAACTGGAGCAGAAGACGAAATAGTAGACAGTAATATGTTGCAGTACTGCAGTCTTGACCAGAAGAAGGGAAAGAAATCAATAGGGGAGATGGAACAGGAATTCTTACAAGCGCTGCAAGTATGTATACATTAACTTTTGTTGTTTTCCCTTCATCTTTAGTAGTCTGAACAAAACATTCGAGTTCATACATTATGACACGACCTCTTTTCTGTGATCAGTCATTCTACTATGAGGGAAAGGCTGTCATGTCAAATGAGGAATTCGACAATCTCAAGGAAGAGTTAATGTGGGAAGGAAGCAGCGTAGTAATGCTAAGTTAGTTTCAGTGATATGTTGTCAAAACATCTGAAGTTATTCAGTTGTTTCCTGACTTATAATCATGATGCTAATAAGCGTAACTTGCTTCATTTTATTGACTAATTCATCAAACAGGTCCTGATGAGCAGAGGTTTTTAGAAGCTTCCATGGCATATGTCGCTGGAAATCCAATTTTGTCTGATAAAGAGTTTGATGAACTAAAGCTGAAACTTAAGGTCAGTATCTATAAATACTCAATATTATGACAGCTCGAAATAGATTTCTTTCTTGTAAACTGTCTTGTCAGTTAGAAGTATTTTTCTGTACTCGTTTTTATCTTCTGACCTGTTGTCAATTGTGCTTGACTTGTTAATGACTCTCACTTATTTTCCAGACGGAAGGTAGTATGATCGTTGTGGAGGGTCCTCGATGCAGTCTTAGGAGTAGAAAGGTTGGCAATTTTCCATTAGCCTCTTAATGCTCCTATAGCTGTGGTGTTGATGCATGTATTGCTTTCTTGATTATTAACAACATGCTAATGTGTTCAAAAAAGTGTCAACTGCTTTGTATTACTTTAAGATTTCAATATTTGCAAGATAAGTAGCTGACATTGTTCAAATGTATCTTTCATATTTTCTTTCAATGTCCTAGAGTCTATGCTCCATGAGGATTAATTTCTTTCTAACAAGCTCTCATTTGACAGGTTTACAGTGATCTCACTGTCGACTACTTCAAAATGTTTCTGTTGAACGTTCCAGCTGCTGTCGTTGCCCTTGGACTGTGAGTATCATGTTGATTTTCTGAAATCTGTTTACTGCACTCTCTCCCTTTCCTGTCAACATATCAGCCTAAGTTATTCAGACTCAAGCACCCATGTCAGACATGCCATTTGTCCACATATAGATACCAGACTGTTATAATAATATTTTCAATTGTTGATCGGTTGATCCAATAGAAGTGTTAGCTGTCAAGTCTATACCTAAGTTGGAGTGTCGAGTATCTGACACAGGTCCTTGAGGTGAATTGATGAGTCTGAGTAACATTATTACCTTGTTTGTATCCATCACTTAAAGAATTACATATGATCAATTCTGAAGTGTAAACAATGAGTCGACACTTGAACAGGTTTTTCTTCCTGGATGATTTGACTGGATTTGAGATCACACTCCTGTTGGAGGTAATAACCTCACTTCCTGTTGCAAGAATCTTAGAGTTGTCTATCGAAATTCCTTCCTATCTATTCATCAGTAGCTTCGACAATTTGATCATTCTGTTCTGTGCCAATGCAGCTTCCAGAGCCTTTCAGTTTCATTTTCACATGGTTTGCTGCTCTTCCTGCAATACTGTGGATATCTCAGGCCATTACAAAGCTTATTGTTCGAGATTTCCTCATTTTGAAGGTAATGCTCCACAAATTTAAATCATACTAATCTGATTTATGTGTGCCAAATCGTGTTTAACACTGTTACCATCTGCTAGGGTACTTGTCCTAACTGTGGTACAGAGAACCTCTCCTTTTTTGGGACTATTCTTTCGGTTTCTAGTGGTGGCGCTACCAACAATGTGAAATGCTCAAAGTAAGAAAAATTCAACTGCTAAAAACTGCTTGGAACATAAGAATCATACTTTTTTGTATAATAATCACCATGAAACATCTTCTGCAGCTGTAGCACGGAATTAGAATTCGATTCAAAAAAGCGCTTATTAACAATACCAGAAGGAAGCCAAGCGTAAGGAGAAGGTACACACATTAAAACTGCCTGCAAAGTGCAATCCCCTGCCAAATCATCTGATATAAGTCTGCTGAAATTTTTAAGTTGCTCACCTATTTGGCTAGTTACAATAATGTGTTAAATTTTTGAAATAAAAGTGATTGACATGAATGAACTCATGTTTATCATGATCCTTAGTTTGATGAGTAATTAGTTATTTTTCTCTATAATATACTACTTGACCCTAGATAGATTGGAAAAATATAAAAAAGCACTTAATCTTTTTCAAAAACATACCTCTTAAACTTAGGAATATTCAAATTAAATAAAATGAGTAAAATTTCTTATTATTCATGCCATACTAGATGATTCTTAATAAAATCATAATCAGTTTGAAGATGGTTGCTTTTTGCAGACTTTGTGCAAGCTATAGAAGTGCATGTTCAGCCGAAAATGCAAATGTGTTGAACTTGTTTTATACCAGTGGAATATGTATTTCTTTGAAGATTGAAATGGTTAAGATCAACAGGCTCTTCTGAACTGCTTGTCGCAAATTTGTAGAGTGTAATAGTTCAAAATAAATTTCGGTAACCTATGTATATTCCAATTAACTTCCTGCATACTAGAGGCAGAGTAAAAGTGAATATTCTCTGTATGTAATTCTTATACAGGCTCTTGAACCAATGGATTCGAGTGAAACAAACAACTCAATTATATGTTCATGTAAATGTCCTCTGATATTGTACACGATTCATGACACAAGCCAAGGCAGAATGATAAGAAATTAAGCAAATGGATACAGTTAGAAACTAATTGAGGCGTTTGCTATTATCAGCAACTTCATTTAGGCATCTTTTGAATGCTATAAAAACAATTGATAAGAGTTTGACTCTACTGTTCATACTAATATTAAAATTTGAATACAAGAAGAAAACTTAGGCAATGATTGATGTAAAGCTGTTATGCCAATTTTCGGGGATAACAAACCACAGCTCTACCATGCGTAAAGAACTAGTTGTACACTGGCTGAGAACATTTATGCCTCAGTAACATTGCATCTGCAGCCATCCCTGATCTACTCGATTGATACATCCAAGTAATCTCCAATCTACAAAATATAATAAACAATCAACAAATATCCGAGGAGAGGACAACTATATAGAAACTGATCAATTAGTGACATAGGAAATGTAATGCCAGAGTAAATTTAAGACAAGGCTTTGTTGTCATCATAATCAAATGTTACCTGGAAGTAAATTTCAGCCAAGGCTTTGTTGTCATCTAAGCGTCTCTTATTTCCATTCGAGAAGGTTTCACCCACCTAAACAATGTTGAAAAATGCTGTTAAACTTAATCAAACTCAAAGAGTATGTTCATATTTTACTGACATGTCAAATTTCCACAAGGACAGAGAAAAATCCTAGCACCTTAATTTAATTTACTTTCATTGTAGTTACACACACACACACATTGTGGAAATTGATTTTGGCACACCCTTAATTGATTTTGGCACACAATCAATTCCCACACGTTGTAAACAGGAACTGATGTCCCACTTTATAGAGACAAATCTATAAAGGACAAGTGAGAAGTCTGGAAGCATTGAGAGACTAGTTATAGACAAAATCTAGAGAATGCAAAATATACCTTTTTTACTTGCATACGCCCATTTTTATCAGGATATACAACTGCAAATGACAATTTTGCATCTCGTCTTCGGGCAGCTGGAGATACTTCCTTCACCTGAAGTTATAACAATCAGTATCACACATGAAACCTATGGATACAAGTGAGAGAAGGTAAAAGATAATATGACTAATACGAAGTATTAAACAAATGTTGGCAAACATACAAGATCAGTCAACTCTCGAAGCGTAGCATCCATCCAAGTATATATTTGAACCTCATCCTTAGGTTCCTTGCCTCTCACTGAAAAATCTTCTTGGGTATGGTGACCTCCAATCTATAAGAACAGAAATCAAATTTAAATTCAGCTTAATTGCCAAATAAATCAGTTCAACAACCCAGGAAATGCATACTAGAGTACAGCAGTATATTTTAGCAATATCATTAACATCAGCTCATCAATATCATATGGTCTCATGGAGAAGGAAGATTTTTGGAGAGACAAACTGACAAGAATATGCTGTAACAACTATTCATTTGCCGCACTGTCAGCATATGATATCATTTACTCTTCCATAGAGGATTCAATCATTCCTGTAACAGCTTCATTTTGAAACATTACAACTGACAACATGAAGGTCATTGATATATGAAGCACCATAGGGAAACCTCAAATTTACAACAAGGACAAGACACATCTTTAGAAATACAGAACTTCTTAGAAGTCCAGTACTTCAATAAGATGTACTAAAATGTTAGGATTAGCAATCACTAAAATCTTATACCCAGCAGATAAGTAATTGTTTAGATTCATATAGCATTTCCACGGTTCCACCCATGAGTAAGACACTTCTTTTAATTTCTCTCCCATTTTATCATCCAATGGAATTTTCATTCCAACACTAAGTTTATAGACTATATAAGTATATATTCTAAACTACTCGTGAATCTCAAATTTGAGCATGAGCCAGCACTTTTAAAATGTCATCAAACAATCTAATAAGTTAACATCTAACCCAAAAAAACAATTAATAACAAATCAGAGTTTTCACTTTATTGAAAGTTTCAGGGTTTAGCAGTTTCACAAATATATGAAATCCCTAACTCCGTGCAACATTGTATCAAGAAAATAGTGTTCTATAATAAGAATGCAGAATGATAAACAAAATGTAAACAGAAATAGATAGCTGACAAAAGCCAGGATCATTGCAAACTACACTAAAGGATGTCACTGACCTTAGTGAAAACCCGAAGCAACAATGGACAAGTCTGCATAATCAAAAGAACAGAAAGTCAGTTTAGTTGCTCTTCGAAATCACATGAAAAAGCAAAAGCGCACAACAAAATCATATTAAAGTTAGTGTTACATTTCAAGTTTCAACACAAAATCCTGGAGAGAAAGAGAAATTCATACAGCACAGCCAAAAGGTTATATTGATTTGCACTCCAAATCTTCCACCAAAGGCATACAATAATTAAGGAAGCCCAACATAGACAAAACTTGATAATTTTAAAGTAGGACTATGATAGAACGTGGAGGATAAAGTAAATAACTATTAGTTTCGACAACTTTTACTATGTCATACACACAGATCACATCAACAGAGTAATAAAGATTTAAGATTTACAGATTTTGACTCTAAATCTCACTGGTTCAAGTACAGTGCAGCAGGAACAGAATTCTAATTGAATCAAATCTGTCAATGTTAATAAAATGCACTTCCATTGATACAGTTGTCAACTCTTACACATCAAATGACATCACACTAATTGCCATGTTTACAATGTACTATGCTATGGCTGAATTAGCATAAAAAATGCAATGCTATGACTATAGTTCCTCAAGAGCCTCTTATCCTCAACATAATAGATAAGAAGAATATATGAATTGTCCAAAATATTTTGGAAAAGCTTCTTAACTTTTATTAAAGGCTCCTCAAAAGGCTATAAGAAAAGCTTGCATTCCCATATTTCTGCATCCAATATGCCTGAAATATAATAAAACCATCCCCAATTTTGGTGGCAATACCACATGATGACACTTACGAACATACCCAGAATTAAAGGTAAAAAAGACTATCAAACTCCTATCCCCTCAGCAAACATAAATCACGATAACTGACAGCCACAGGATTATCTCAAATATGTGAACCCCATCCAAGTATGTAAGGATCATAATTTCAAACACTAAGGCAAGAAAGGCCACCTTAATTCCTTCATTCTTACATTCTCTAAGTTAGAGATACCTAGAAACTCGCAAACTCAATCAATTCACTGCAATTTTATGCTCAATTAGTCAACTAATACCCAATATTCCAGTAGGATGTTTGGCATATAGGGGGTAAGAAGATGCCAGTTTCACTCAAATACGAACAAATAATGCCTTCAGCTACCTAATAGGCAGAGAATATAATGATTACACACTTCCTATGAATTCAATCAAGCTAATTGAATCCTGAGTGATTCCACTATAGTAAAGCATAAAATTTTAGGACTTTTACTCCAAAACACTAATAGAATTGAGCCCAAAGCTCAAAATAATCAACAATTCTCTAAAAACAATCACCTTAACTCAATATACCAATTTACAGTAATTAACCCAATTAAGCATAGAGAATTTTAATTAAAACCAAACCCTAAATTTGGGGACGAATAAACAGAAAACCCTACTCTAAACCCTAAACCCTGAATCCCAAATTTCGAAATCAAGAACAATAAAAATGAAATTGGGGTCAATAAAGGTTGAGAATAGCAAGAATTGATCCAAGAATTAACAGAAAAAAGAAGATAGAACAAGGAAGGACCTTTTCGCGGTCGACGGGCTGGAAACGGGCGCGCTGAGGAGGGGGGCCAGGAAAGCCTCGAGAAGGGAGAGGGGGAGGCGGTGGAAGAGGGCGGCCGGAGTTTCTGGGAGGTGGGTCTCCGGTAACTCTTTCTCTCTCCTCTCTGCTTCTTTTTCTCTCCATTGCTACTTCTTTGTCGAAGCTCGAGTTTTGGTTTGTGACTGAGTCGTTACTCGTTAGGGTGGGGGTGGGAAATGGGAATGATGTGAATTGGGTTGGATTTTTTAGGTGGTTAATGCCCGCGAGGCATACTACAGCCACAGCTAACCATGTTCGGGGGTTTTTTCCCTTACTTAGGGTCTGCTCGGCAAAACTAGCTGTATCTGTTGGCTATTAGCTTTAAGTACTCGTATGTAGTGGTGGAGCTAGGATTTTAACATTACTCGTATGTAGTGGCGGAACCAGGATTTTAGCAATGATAAGGCATTTGTTATCGGGAAATCATCTTATTAGAACCTAAAACCCGTCTCCCTAAAATTTTCAATTAAAAACAATCTAGATACAATTACGTAGTAATATAATCGTGAAAGGATTTTCTTCATATCAAGATTAAAATTTATTTAACAATCGTATTTGTCAAGCCTCAATTAAAGAGTAATTCAAAATCCATCAAACGTTACCTCGACCTATGTAAGGCGGTAAGAAATGACCCATATAAAATAATAATAATAATAATAATAATAATAATAATAATAATAATAATAATAATAATTTCGATGGGTTCAAAATTGCTAAACATTCTTCCTATCAAATAGCATGATACAAAATACTAACTAAAACTAATGATTTGAGTGTGCATGTGTTAAAAGAAATAACATATAAAAAAATATTACAATTTCATTATCACTTTCATTAATCTTAATTAGAAAAGTAATCTTGCTCTAATTTTAATTTATATTTTTGTATCAGGTAAATAGAACATTAAGCACAAAACTTTTAAAATAAAATAAACAGAAAGGATCACTTTGTATTCTATTTAACTAAGGGTCTGTTCTGATTTACTGAACTAAACTGAACTGAATATTTTATAAGAGAAGGAAATTAGGAACAGAATTGAACTGAACTGAATTGATTGGAGCTGAATTGAACTGAACTGAAAGCGTGTTGTCGTGTCATGTCAGAATTTGTCAGCACTTTAATAAGTAAACTATATAATAAACTTTTTTAGGGTATATATATACATACACTGTTTTTAAGAATTATGAAAATGAGGTACTTAACATATAATGAAGACAATTAAGTAAATTTTTGCAATGTAAATTTCTTAGGCGTCTTTGTAGAATCCTAGGGCAATCATGTATTCATTTGCATTCTGCAATGTATTTGCATGTAGTAATCATAGATGTGGGTTATGCATCATATTATTATCTTACTTGTTTAGTTGTTAGGCCATATGTTTATGAAATTTATTTGTTTCTACTAAAAATTACTCCTTTTGTCCTGAAATGAATTTTAATAGTTTCTACTAAAAAAACAATAGTTCGTGAGATATTGCTAGATTTATTCAATATATAGCGATGTAGTATATATTATCATTTTTTTTGAAGTTTATATTATCAATTTGGTAATACATAATAAAAAAATATTGATGGTTTAAACACTGTGCAAAGTTGAAAAGGATTTTTTTTTAATTTTTTTTAAGACGAAATATTTAAATAAGTTAAAGAAAACAATAACCTCTATGATAACATTAATAAGCCTAAGGATCTATTCTGATTTACTGAACTGAACTGAATTGGTTGGAGCTGAACTGAACTGTTTATGAGAGAAGGAAATTAGGAACTGAATTAAAATGAACTGATTGGAGTTGAACTAAAATTAAGGTGAAGAGAACAAAATCCTGAGTCAATGTGGCATCGCTTATTTTGACACACCAAAACATGATGACGACATACATAAATTGCATGATGCATGCTATATAGTCCAATTCTAATTAAGCGTGTGAGTTGGCTCGAAGTGGTCTAGTACATAAGTGTAAACTCAAATGTTTTTGATCTATTCAAAGTCCAAATAGGATATTTGACTAGGAGATGGTGATAGGCTACGTGACTAATAAAAAAAAAGTGGTGGTTAAACCTTAATTATAGTATAGTAGTATAATACGTTCTGCTTGTTGCACATATTCTTAACAACAATCAAATAAATATATGAATCTACATACTATATCCCTTTATTCTAAATAAAATAAGATTCTACCAAATAATTAAATGTGGTATTAGTCTATTAGATAACTACATAATTAAAAGTATAGTATAACTTGTTAGCACGTTATGGATGCCTTTGATCTTCCATCTGCAAAAACATTGAACAATTGTTTTTGGACCATATAAGATTTTATTTTGTGCATGCAAATTCAATTATTCTGCCTTACAACTATTCGTGGGAGTCACTAAATTTTAGTTACGTATGTACATTCCTATTTGTTTTCGCACACTATATAAACCATGTATAGTTATCATCTAAATCATCCAAAACTCGAATATCACTCAATCTTTCAAAATTTATCTCGTAAGCAATTAGATTTTGTAATCCAAAGTGCAACAATTTATCTTTCAAAATTATGGATTCTCTTTTGCAAAAAACAAGGCAATTCAGTCTGTTGTTTTCTGTAGTGGTAGTATTAGGAATGGTGAAATTGTCAAATGGATATGCTACTCATTTTAAGCCAAGCAAATGGAAATACGCTCATGCAACTTTTTATGGTGATGATAGTGCCTCTGAAACCATGGGTAAATTTACTAAATTATACTTGTTTTTCTTTATTTATGTAACACTTTATACAATAGCACATAACCCATTACATTGTATAATATTAACTTTGTACCGGATACGAATGGTTCTTTTTATTTCCATCTTGGCGATAGCATTTTACTTTTCGGGTCAATTAAATGACTTTACACTCGTATATATGCGGTGAATAGATGTGTGTGCATGCATGCGCTCTCTTTTTGGTACAAATTACGACTAATAATCTAATATGCATGATTGAGCCTAATGCTTACCTTTGTACTACACACCCTAGCTAGTGAAGTAATAAATCATTTATTACTATAATGTATGAAATATTGATTTTTTTTTTTTCCTATTTACAGGAGGAGCATGTGGATATGGAAATTTGTTCAACAATGGATATGGAACAAATACAGCTGCATTAAGCACAGTATTGTTCAATAACGGATATGGTTGCGGTAGTTGCTATCAAATAATGTGTGTTGGATCAAAATGGTGCAATAGGGGTCATGGGCACGGCCCGACTTCCATTACTATCACTGCCACAAATCTATGCCCTCCAAACTGGGCTCAAGATAGCAACGCCGGTGGCTGGTGTAACCCTCCTAGAGCCCATTTTGACCTCTCCATGCCTGCCTTTAAGAAACTTGCCTTTTGGAAGGCTGGCATCGTTCCAGTCCAATACCGGAGGTAATAAATTATCCTTCGATAAGCTCATTAGTAATATTTTTTGTATATATTAAAGATAACAAATTTTCAATTATAATGGTCTTTTAAGGTTTTTTTTTTTTTTTTTTTTTTTTTTTGTACAATTACGTACATGTCTAGCTTTTAAGTCGATAATTTGATCAAAACTACTTTTTAGTAATTAGTAAAATAAAATTTAATCATTTTTATATTCATTGGTGACCAAGTAGGGTGCCATGCGCGAAAAAGGGAGGGATAAGATTTAGCCTCCAAGGGAACAACTACTGGCTTCTAACGACGGTGATGAATGTTGGTGGTGCCGGTGACATAGCCAAAATGTGGGTGAAAGGTTCTAGAACCGGATGGATTAGCATGAGCCACAATTGGGGAGCTTCATACCAAGCATTTGGTCAATTAGGAGGCCAATGTCTTTCTTTCAAAATCCAATCTTACTCCACCCGTGAAACTATCGTTGCTTACAATGTTGTCCCAGCTTATTGGAGTGTAGGCATGACTTACCAAGCTAAAGTCAACTTCCGATGATACAATTATCACCCTTGATTTTCTATGTTTATTTTTATTTTCCCTATGGTTGGTCAATGTTGTAGCAACATCGCCTATTTAGATGCAATGCCAATTGACCCTTGTATAGGATCTCTTTGTATAATTTATGTTTAGGTTCTTTGTTTGAAATCTTGTATCTTAAGTGTAGCCGATTGTGGAAATGAGTGGCTCCAAGATACAAAAGCTAATGCAAAATTCACGAAATTTAAAGTTTTATTGTACATCTTTGATTATCTCCAAATTTTCTTTATTGTCTTTGTACATGTTTTTTGGGAGTTGGTAAAATATTTATTATTCACTTGATTATGCAAGTTAAATACTACGAGTACCTCCGTTTTTTATTAGTCGACACGTTTTAACTTTAGCACTATTCACAAACTCCTCTTTGACCATGTTTTGTGATTTATACGTAATGAAAAATATAGTCATGTTGGGTCTTGTTAGATTCGTCGCAGTATATACTTTCAAAATATCAACTTTTTATAATTTTTACACATTGGTAATTAAAAATATTAACATTTTGATTTGTGCATTGGCAAACGTGACTAAAGAAACGTGTAAGCTAAAAAGAAATGGAGGAAGTACAATATAATGACACTATAGATGTCTTTTTTCCCCCAAGAGATCTCCTATAGGCTTATGTATTCAAAGATCTTAATTCTTTCCCTGCCTCACTCCTTACCATTCTTTATCTTCCATCCTAGCCTATCAAATCCCATCTTTCTCTCCCACCCCCACCCTTCCCCGCCATCCTAGTGCACATCCCTCGTTATTTTTGCTTCAAACTCAATTTTGACAGTACATACTATTTTCTGTGGACGTTTTATCTTCCCATTTTAACTGTGGACGTTTGTGAATACATTACTTTGATCATAAATGTCTATTGTTTCACATTAGTAAATAATATAGCCATTAAATATTAATAAACTCTTCATTGAGATGAATCAAGTAAGACTTAATATGAATATGTTATGTATAATATATTGAGCGTAATTAATTTAGAAAATTATCTCAACTTTAAAATATTGTCAAGATATGTGAAAAACAAAAAGGATTGAAGGATGTACTATTGCATTGGGATTTATCATTAGATAATTCAACTACTGTATTAGCTAATTAAAGAGGATTAACTTTAACTACAAAGCTAATAAGGATTGCTTGTAGTATATGACTTAGGGCCTGTTCACATTTACTTAATTTCAGTTCAGTTCATGTCAGCTCCAATCAGTTTAGTTCAATTCAGTTCAGCTTCAATCAGTTCAGTTCAGTTCAACTCCTAATTTTCCTCTCTCATAAAATATTCATTTCAGCTCAATTTAGTTCAGTTCAGTTCAGTTCAGCTCCAATCAGTTCAGTTCAGCTCAGTTCAGTAAATGTGAACAGACCCTTAGAATAAATCAAATGGAATTTTAAGTGATTGAGCTACCTCTGTTTCATAATCATATTAACATCATACTTTTTCACGCTTGTCAATGTAATTTTTTAAGCTTTAATATCTCTAGCTAATTGTGTGTTTATATTGATACAACCTAGCAATACCATTTATTTTTTTTTTGAACAAAGATTGATTCATAAATAAAAAGTCAATATCTACAAAGAGGTTTTTATCGAACAAATACATGACATTTGAATTAAATAAAAATATCCGTTCAGCAAAGCTATGATTGTTGTTGCAAATCATACATTATTTATACCTACCCTCTTCCAGATCGCTGTAAATTACAGTCTTCTTCGACGAGGGGTCTATATATCGATATGTTGTAGCCATAAAGAAAATTTTTGCCTGATTCATCTAATTGTAATAAAAAGATAAACCTCTTTCTCGATCTCACACATATTTGTACCCATGAAACAACTTTACAGCAATCCATCAACTAAAAAAGCAAATCCTCCTTCAAAAGAGAGAAGAGTTATTATAAACTTAGAACAAACAAAAACATAGAAAAGGCATACAATAAACAACGATTGGGGTTTTTCACTGATAAAAACTAATAAAAGCCCTTCTAAAATTCAACAATGAAGGCTAGGGTTTTTAGAGAGAAGAGAGAGGTTGGGTTAGCAATACCACATATAATTATTTTTCTCTTTACCTATAAAATGATCACAGACAATGTCCAACAAGCTAAGGAGTGCCAGAATATTAAATATTAAGTCTTAATATCATTATTTGAAATAATACTTCATATAAATACTCCCTCCGTTTTTAAATACATACTCCATTTCTCTATGTACGGAGTTTTATGAGAAATTGGAGAAAGTAATTTAATATAGAGGTAGTGGAGTTAGTGGAAGGTAACTTGAAGGAGCGAGAATCTAAAGGTAATAAAACATTCCAAATAAGAAAATAAAGTAAGTATTCGCAAACGGCCGGAAATAAAAAGTGGAGCAAGTATTTAAAAATGGAGAGAGTAATTATTTATGCTAATGCATAACTACATAAGAATCAATTACGTATCTACTCCGTATCCGTAGTTCGGTTGTCATTCATGTAAGTGCAATGATTAGTTTTCTACATTCTGTGGTTGATATACGGAGTATAACATAGGTTGAACTTAGGTAGCTATAAAATAAATTAATTAGAGCGACTTCAAACATACATTGAATATGAAATTGTGTTTAATTAGTTTTCTACATTCTGTTTGATGTATGTAGTATATAGTATGTTGAACATAGGTAGCAATAAAATAAATTAATTAGAGCGACTTCAAACATACATTGAATATGACATATTATAAATTAAACAAAGTTAAACAACAAAAATATCGTTCTCAAATACTAAAAAAAAACTATTGTTCCGATTGTTCCATAGGCCTAGGACACCAATGAAATTGACCCAATTATATGATGTACTTAAGTGAAGGTAAGTAGGTATCATATTTTACCTTGATATGACACATTGACACCACAAAAATTGCACGATTGGTAGTATTATCTAATTGGTCAAGCCCAGATTGCTTGTAAATTGGCTCAGCATGGTCAAGTATATACAATGTCCATGCAAAATGATTTTGACACACTCTTAATTGATTTTGTGCTCTCGTATAGGGGTGTGTCAAAATCAATAAAGGGTATGCCAAAAGCAATATTCCATGTCCATGTGGATCATGTCTATCTATTCTTTTAACCTATTCAAAAAATATAAAATTAGTTTGGAGATGGTGATATGCTTCATGACGTTTGATTTAATGAACTTTAATTTAATAGATGTGGTGTTTGAACCTTAATTTAATAAGTTGTGCATGTTGTACAAGTTGCTAACATTATAATTCATGAAATCATATTACTAAATCCACTCATTATAATAATATATGATTATTCCTACCATATTATATAGATAGTCAAATATAGCTAAATTTATTATAACTTGCTAGCACGTAAATAGCGTTGATCTTCCACCGCCAAACATTGAACATTGGTGATTAACTAGACGAAACAACGTAGACTTAATTTAGTGTTTTATTTTCTATTATCTTGCCGTACTATTCGTGGTTGGCACTAATTTTTCGTACGTAAGTACTTTCCAATTAGTTGTGGTAATTCTATATAAACCATGTATAGTTATCTAGCTATATTATCCAAAATCATACATCTCTTAATCTTATTGTAAAAAAAACAAAATACTTTCAAAGTGTTTATTCTAATCTAAATTATGGCTTCACTTTTGCAAAATTCAGGGCGATTTAGTCTATTGATTTCAGTAGTGGTAGTATTAGGAATGGTGCAATTGTCAAATGGATATGCTATGAATTTTAAGCCAAGTAAATGGAGTTACGCTCATGCAACTTTCTATGGTGATGACAGTGCCTCTGAAACCATGGGTATATATACTTAAATCATTATTTATTTGTTTTATCATTTGTGTAACCCTTTATATACATGACATATATAACTTCTATTTTATATAATTAGCTTAGTGATGGTGAGTATTTTAACCCTCGAATAACTTATTTGAATACTAGTGCTAAAATTAAGAACAATCACTTAAAGAGATTGTAGTAGCTATGTTAAAGTACATAATTTCTTATGCATACGTAATACGAAGAGTATGTTTAGATTTATGAGAAAAATAAATATATTTCATGATCAACTAATAATAATGCAATTAACATATAGACATGCAGTATATGTCTCTATTTATTTTTGGGTACAAAAAGAAATGAAAATGATTGAGCCTATTACCTCTTTTCATAGTTTTTAACCTAGTGAAGTTATTTAAACTATTTTTATATGAAATACTAATTTTTATATATTTATTTATAGGAGGAGCATGTGGATATGGAAATTTGTTCAACAACGGGTATGGAACTAATACAGCTGCATTGAGCACAGTATTGTTCAACAACGGATATGGTTGTGGTAGTTGTTATCAAATAATGTGTATCGGATCAAAATGGTGCAATAGTAGGGGTTATGGTCACGGCCCGACTGCCATTACCGTCACGGCCACAAATCTATGCCCTCCAAATTGGGCTCAAGATAGTAATGCCGGTGGCTGGTGCAACCCTCCTAGAGCCCACTTCGACCTCTCCATGCCTGCATTCAAGAAACTTGCCTTTTGGAAGGCTGGCATTGTTCCTGTCCAATACCGTAGGTAATAAACTAAGCTATATGCTTTTGCTAAACCTAAGCCACTATTTGTTTGTAGTATTATTATTTATTTATTTTATAAAAGTAGTACTTCTTAACAAAATTTCATTAATAATCTTAAGGCTTTACTTATATACAGTTTTAAGTCAGGGTTAAGTTAATATACATACGTAAGCATTATAGTTTAATTTTGTCAAAATGAACATACTCTCATAAGTGAAAAATCATATTAATTATTTTTTATTCATTGGTGACCGAACAGGGTTCCATGTGTGAAGAAGGGAGGCATAAGATTTAGCTTACAAGGGAACAACGACTGGTTACTAACGACGGTAATGAACGTTGGTGGCGCGGGTGACATTGCCAAAATGTGGGTGAAAGGTTCCAAAACAGGATGGATTAGCATGAGCCACAATTGGGGAGCATCATACCAAGCCTTTGCTCAATTAGGAGGTCAATGTCTTTCATTCAAAATCCAATCTTACTCTACTCGTGAGACTATTGTTGCTTATAATGTTGTCCCACCTTATTGGAGTATGGGCATGACTTATCAAGCTAAAGTCAACTTTAGATGATTCAATCATCAACCTTGATTATTTGTATGTAATTTTATTTTTATTTTGGTCAGTGACTCATCACAATTTCTGATGCAATGTCATATATATTCGACCTTTAATAGGATCTTTGTTTACCTTTGTATAATTTTGGTGTAGAATCTTTGTTTGAAAACTTGTATCTTAAGTGTAGCTGAATGTGAAAATGAGTGGCTCCAAGATACAAAAGTTAATGCAAAATCTCGATTTATCATGTTTGAATGTTTTAAAGTCTAGTAAATACTTCCTCCGTTTTCTTTTAGATGCAACACACACTTTTTCACGGTATTTAAGAAATGTGGGGTTCACATGATATAATACACTTTAAAATGGGATGAGTGGTTGTTAGAAGTGTAATTTAGTGGGTCATGTGCTTTAAATAAGGGAAATAGTATAGTTTTTCCCTAAAGTAACTTTCCTTTTATAGTGTGTTGCAAGTATTGTGACATTTCCTTTTTAGGAAAGTGTTGCAAGTAAAAGAAAACGGAGGAAGTATTTGATTTTCTCTGAAATTTTGTTATTAATTGTCTTTTAAATGTGTTTTTTTGAGAGAAGATAACATATGTACTGTCTATATGCTACTATATTCACTTGAGTGCACAAGCTAAGTACAATATAATGACACTCAAGTTATATTGTCTAATGCACTTTAGAACAAAAACGAGTAGTTAGTGGTTGTCTAATGTTTTTCTTTCGTAAGGGATAAATTTTTAGAACACTCTAGGCATATAACTCAATAACTTTAAATCATGTTAAGGGTGTTACTATCATACTATTAAATATAATGTTATATCTTTATTTTTAGTAGGTCAAAGGAAACCGCTAACATTC
This sequence comes from Chenopodium album, assembly GCF_948465745.1. Classification (NCBI taxonomy): domain Eukaryota; kingdom Viridiplantae; phylum Streptophyta; class Magnoliopsida; order Caryophyllales; family Amaranthaceae; genus Chenopodium; species Chenopodium album. The sequence continues at coordinate 8,548,745 of NC_137853.1, read as the reverse complement.
TGGTATGTAATCTTTTATATGAATAATAACCCTGAGTTTATATCATGTAACCAAACCTATGATAAAGGTAATATTAGCTTTCAACACCACCAAATACCATACATGTGTAATAGAGCAGCACCACCTTTGATTAATAGGTAGATCATGTCATTACCAACTATTGCGAAAAGTGCAATACCTGTGTCAACATGACGTAGGCTAGAAATGTCAATGGGGTGGGTTGGATGTCGATGTTGATTCCTTCGTCCCTAGCATCACCTATAATTCTCGTCCCTATACTCGCCTCTCACCCACGATGAGAGCGAAATTCTTCCCCATCCCATCCCTAGTAGATACAAAATTAAATTCATCCCACTTCACCACCCACTTGGATGTCCACAATGCAATCTAATCACCTTACCGCCTATACTTTGGCCTTGTTTGATAAGCTCTTTTATGAGAGCTTTTAGTTTATTGTGTCCTATTAGAGGTTTGACCATTTTAAGAAATTAATTTGGGTGTTTGGTAAATAGCTTATTAGAAGAGCTTTTTGGGCTTGAAAAGCTCTTTAACAAAAAGTTAATTATAAGAGCTTTTTAAAATTAGCTTATTAAACAAACAATTAGCTTTTTGACTATTAAATACACTAAGGGTCTGTTCTCATTGACTGAACTGAACTGAACTGAAATGAATATTTTATAAGAGAAGGAAATTAGGAGCTGAACTGAACTGAATTGAACTGAACTGAGCTGAACTGAACTGAATTTCAACGTAAGAGAACAGGCCCTAAATCAGCTAACAATTAATAGCAATTTACCAAACAATTTTACACAATTAGTTATTTACAGTCAGCTAGTCAAATCAACTAATTTAACCAACTAGTCAAATCAGTTAATACAACCAGCTATATCAATCAGGTACGAACTATTTCACCTCACATGTTGAATAAAGTTTTAAATACAAATTATCAACACACATAACTTTTTTTTACAGTTAATATTTATTAGCTCACATTACTTAATTTTATATTGTTATATAGTAAAAAAAAAATAAAAATTACAAGTATTTTTTTATAAAAATCCATGTTACGGTTACGTAGTTAAGCACCCAGATACAAACATGAGGCTTGTGGATAATGGATCGAATTGGCTCGACACACATGGGCAACTACGTACCCAAGTGTAATATCAGCTCATTCAAGAAAGAGGCCGAGGGCGATGAAACTGACTGCTACTAGCATGAACAATATCTCTTAGCTTAGCTTGACCCATTCTACTAGTATTAAAAAAATTGACTAGAAGATGCTTAATTATATGCTGCTACGTGACTTTAATTTTAAAAAAATGGGGTGGTTAAACCTTGTAGAAGTTAAATAAGTTGTGCATGTTTCACAAACTGTTAACAACGATCAAATAAAAATCATGAAATTATATAACTATATCGGCTCATCATAATTAAATAAAACAAAAATATTCCTAAGCTACCAACTTACTATATAGTCATATAAGATAATCAAATATAACTTGCTAGCACGTAAATAGCGTTGATCTTCCACCGCAAACATTGAACATTTGTGATTAAGACGGATCAACGTAACGTAGACTTAATTTTGTGTATATTCTATTATTCCGCCTTACTATTATTCGTGGGTGTCACTAAGTTCTAGCCTAGGTACATTCCCATTGGTTTTAATTTGGTAACACTATATAAACCTTGTATAGTCATTTAACTAAATCATTCAAAATTCCTACATCTCTTAACCTTATATAGCGAGGAATTACATTCGATCTCATAAAACAAAACAATTTATATAATCATAGTTATTATGGCTTCTCTTTTGCAAAAATCAAGGCGATTAAGCTTGTTGTTTTCAGTATTGGTAGTATTAGGAATGGTAAGATTGTCAAATGGATATGCTACTTATTTCAAGCCAAGTAAATGGAACTATGCTCATGCGACTTTTTATGGCGATGATAGTGCCTCTGAAACAATGGGTAAATTTTCTAAATCATTAAAAAAAATTTTTTCAGTTTTTTTTTTTTTTTTTTTTTTTTTTTTTTTTTTGTAAAACTACGTTATATTTCAACACGAGTACATAACCGGATAATCTTTGTTTAAAATTGGTCAGTGTTGGTGTGTAATTTTTACTTTGTATTAAATATAAGTTGTTCTATTCTCTCTTACTGGAGAATATAGAGATGGCTTTTTCTAAATAAGACGTGCATGGCTCTCTTAGCTTTATGGGCAATAGAACTAATATGCATGTTTAAGCCTAATGCCTCCCTTTTTACTTACCCTAGTGTGAAATAAAAAAATCATTTATGATTTATTACTATTCTGTATGAAGTATTAAGGGCGATTGATGAGAATCAATCTATCCCAAAATTGATGAAGTATTGATATATATTCTTTTTTTTCTATTTATAGGAGGAGCATGTGGATATGGAAATTTGTTCAATAATGGCTATGGTACCAATACAGCCGCATTAAGCACTGTATTGTTCAACAACGGATATGGTTGTGGTAGTTGTTATCAAATAATGTGTGTCGGGTCAAAATGGTGCAATCGAAATGGTTATGGCTCAACTTCCATTACCATCACTGCTACTAACCTATGCCCTCCAAATTGGGCTCAAGATAGCAATGCTGGCGGGTGGTGCAACCCTCCTAGAGCCCACTTTGACCTCTCCATGCCTGCATTTAAGAAAATTGCCTTTTATAGGGCCGGCATTGTTCCAGTCCAATATAGGAGGTAATAAACAATACTTTGACTAATTGACTTGCTCATATAGTCATGTTATATGTTACACTTAATATTTGTTGTTATTAGTTAGCAATATTACTTTTAAATTAACATAAATTTCATTTATGCTCCCTTAAAGCGTAGCTTTTTTTATTAATCATAAGTCTAACATGTATCGATAATTTGGTCAAATGATTGGTGATAATAAATTTAAATCATTTTTATGTTCATTGGTGGTCGAACAGGGTTCCATGTGGAAAGAAAGGAGGTATAAGATTTAGCCTCCAAGGCAACAACTACTGGCTACTAACGACGGTAATGAATGTTGGTGGTGCGGGCGACATAGCCAAAATGTGGGTGAAAGGTTCTAGAACCGGATGGATTAGCATGAGCCACAATTGGGGAGCATCATACCAAGCATTTGGTCAATTAGGAGGCCAATGTCTATCTTTCAAAATCCAATCTTACTCCACCCGTGAAACTATTGTTGCTTACAATGTTGTCCCAGCTTATTGGAGTGTAGGCATGACTTATCAAGCCAAAGTCAACTTCCGATGATTTAATCACCACCCTTAATTTTCTGTATTTATTTTTATTTTCCCTTGGTTGGTCAATGTTGTCGCAACATCGCATATTTAGATGTATTGCCAATTGACCCTTGAATAGATCTCTAAATCTCTTGTATCTTAAGTGTAGCCGATTGAGGAAATGTGTGGCTCCAAAGATACAAATGTTAATGCAATTTTTCATATTGTCAAGTTAAATTGTAAATCTTGAGTTTTCTCCTTTAATTACTTAAATCTCTCTCTATTTGTGTATTTTTGACCTGCGATATATGTAATTATTGTCTATTATTCACCCGTATGTATCAAGAATAATTGAGTTTATATAAATGTACATTACATTTAGGCTCAAATTATTAATGTTTCATGCACTATATAAAATATACTCCGTACAAGTACAAGTGATTGCTAATTTTTCCCGATGATATAATCAATCCCTTAAAAAAAAAAAAAAAAAAAAAAAAGAACCATGGAGTCATACCCTGCACACATTTTTTATCCTCAACCTCACTATTTGGACACCCTTGTTATTTTTAAAATTGTTCAATTCACAAAGGATTAAAGGATTAAGCATGCGTGCCTAGCTATTTGATTGCCAAGCTCATGCATCATTATGGATCAACAGTCTTTCAAAAACACTAAAAGTGGTTTCATCTCTTTTTGGCGTTTGGAGTTGATTTTATTGCTGCCATTTCTTTTTTTGAATGAAGTCAATCTTCTTACCGACAATTGCTTATTTTGGTGTTGTCAAATCTTTTGGGACAACATTCTCTTTATACTTCAAACTCTAATTAGTAGATTTATAGTTGACATTCAAAAAATATGATGTATTTAGTATTTTCAATGACAAATATAGCAAATACTTCGTAGGTTTTATTTATTTATTTATTTATTTTTGGGTGAAACCGTCATACATAGTTTGTAGAACTTAATTAATTCTTATTGGAAGAGCATGTTTGTAAAGCCATTTAATAAAGTATTGTAGTAGGGCTAACCATGAATCAATTAAGCTAAGCGATACTCTAATATGGCTAAACATGAGTTTAGTCTAATTTAATTACTTTCAATTTCGCTTTATAGTTTGTTGTATCCACTACATCAAAAATTATTACTACTTATAAAGACATAAAGATACTAATGTAATTTTAAACCAGTTTTGATCATGAGTATTGAGATTTGCCTCATAACACTACTTATCTTTAATGAATTTAAGTTGCATGATTTCTACGAGTCAACGAGAACATTAACACGAGAGCGTAAAGCCTAGAACAACATAGTACAAATGTACAACAAGATGATACAACACCCCCCAAAAAGGGTTAGATTAAGGAGACATAACACCAACACAATTATCAACTAGTTGAGCCCTAAAGGTAGAAACTTGCATATGCATAGCTATTTTTTTTTTTCTCTTTCCTATCTCATGATAAGTACTTCTCAGCACGCCCCAGTCTCCTTTTTTATTAGCCTTTTATCATATGAATGATCATCATCACTCTCATGCTCCAAATCATTCCTTTGCTTCTTTTGTCACCTTACTTTTCACCTTTTCCTTCACAATAGTCAATGTTTTCTCCTTTTTAGATCCATTTTTACTCAATCTAATTAGTTTTTAAATTTCAGTGGTCATAGAGTAAACACCCCATTATAATTAACTTGATCAACTAGCTTAATTATATACTTTGACATTGCTATAAGTCTTAACTATGATCAATCACCACTTTTGATTTAAAAAAATTATTTGAATTTAAAAACCGTGATCAACACTAGAAGTGCTTTTAAAGATCCACTATTGTCAGCAATTTACATTCTGTCAAAAAGTTAGAGAAATTAAATTGGAGATAATTGCTTAAGATTTTTTACAACCACAAACATATGATAGGTAGTTGTGGTACATTAAACTTTACAGGACATTTAATTATGGATTCATAAGTAATTTGATTATTTATAATGGGCTTATTTAGTAGATTCAATAGACAAAGAAACAATTAGTACAAAGGTGCAAAGAAAAGAAGGGTATTATTTGACTCTGATCCCTACACAATCTACAATTTTATTTTATTTGACTTAATTTGTTTGAACGTATTTATTTGGCGTTAGCTATATAAACTTATTTATTACCTTATTAGAACTATTTTGTATGAGATAGATCAAATTGTGTTGAGATAAACATGGATTAAATTCGTATAGTATACAATATTGGATGACACAATTTTTGACAAGACTTGAAATGGACTTATCCCGACATTGAAATGACCTACTACAATAATCTGAATGACTAACTTACATTGATTTTATTATTATCAGTAGCCTTGAATATGTGAGGTGCATCGAACCTAAAAACGACTCACCATAAATGGCCTATAAAAGAATGACCTGAATCAACTAATGCGAACTAAACTTAGTCCAATCAACCCAGTTGTCATGCTCTATTTAAGCTCAATCACTTACCTTCATTTCATTGTCCATATATATTTTGACAAGAAACTTTTGTTTATCCTATTATGTCCACACATGATTATATTCAATCAAAATACCATGTCACTAATAATTATGAGCTAAATTCAATCCAAGTGACCCATTTTCCATATTCTATTCAAGCTCAATTCACTTGGACTTACCTTCAATTCATTGTCCACATATTATTAGAAATTATTGTATAGTTCCATTTATGTCTATACATGATAAAAGTCAATACAATATATTAAAATACATTTCTATCCTTGGACACTATATACCCCTTCATCCCATATAAAAAAAACAATTAAATCCACTAGATAGTGACCAATCCTAAACTAGTCACTTGACAAAAACAAATCATCTATACAACCCATGGCTTAAAAAGAAAACCTACAAAAACATGCAAAAAGCTCTTAATGCTCCCATAATCATTTGCCACTCTCACATACCCTATAAGAGGAGGTAAATCTTTTGACATAAAGTTTTTATCATGGCCCAACCAAATGTTTATTCTATCTCAATTAATTTCCATGCCATGGAAAAACAAACATCTACTTTACTTTCCCCTTTTCTTTTTCTTTCTTCCCCTGTTTCAACTCTGTTCTTCTTTAACCTTTCCCTCTCATTCTATCTTATACTCTTCCTCATCCCCCCAAAAAGGCTGCTACCTTTCATTAACAACACTCCTTTCGATGCGAAACCCGCTTCGATATCATAATCCATTTTGTTAATCACACCTTAATAAGATTAATAACCCCTTGTTATTCCTCCTTAACATACATATGGGCTCTGTTTTTCCCCTGTTTTTGGTGTTTCTTCCTCTTATATCAATGGCATTGCCACCTTTGTCATTAGCATCATCACCATCATTAAGTACGGAGAGATTAACAATGACGGAGGGTAAAACAGTCATTAACATTCGATCTCCTCGTCTCCTTGATCTTGTTGTTCGAGACTACACGGTCGGGTTATTCGACAAGAACAACTTCCAAACAGGAGTGGTGAGCAATGTACAATTACCTTCAAATCTCTCCGGCATTAAGGTTGATACAGCGAGGTTTCGATGTGGTAGCCTAAGAAGGTATGGTGCTCGAGTTAAAGAATTTTACTTGCGCAAAGGAGTTCAGATTACTCCTTGTGTTGAGAGAGTTATATTAATTAGACAAGAACTAGGATTAAATTTATCTAACATGTACTATGATAATTACAATTTAAAAGGGTATCAACTTGTTACACCAATTTTAGGCCTATTAGCTTACAATGGTGGTGATGATTATCAGAATGTAAGTCGACCTGACCCATTTGAGCTTCGGATTATTGCTGATAAAGATCCAATCAAGGTAGATTTCACCAGTGTGAGTCGAATCGATTCGAGGAGTACTAAGGGTGGTATAATGCCATATTGTGCTAATTTTGAAGGCAAAGGTAAGGTGACATTAACAAGTATGGTGTCACCTCATGTTTGTGAGGCCAAAAGGCAAGGCCATATTGGATTGGTGATCGAGGTAACACGTCCGTCTCCTCCGGTGGAGTACTCGAAGGGGATAAGTAGATGGAAAATCGCGCTAGGGAGCTCAGTAGGGGCGGCATTGGGTGCATTCTTGTTGGGGTTGTTATTGATTGCTATGCTTGTGAAGGCGAAGAAGAGGTCAAAATTGGAAGAAATGGTAAGAAGGGCTTATGAAGAGGAAGCATTGCAAGTAAGCATGGTTGGACATGTTAGGGCTCCTACTGCTCCTGCAACTAGAACTGTGCCTATAATTGAACATGATTATAGACCGCCATACTTTTGAATTTTGATCAAATTAAAATTAGTCTTGTTGATGAATCAATCAATTCTTTTCATGATTATGTGTAGTTTGTAAGTTAAGTTTTAGTTTTGTAAGATTGAAAAATTGAAGGAAAAGAAAGAAAATATTGTTTATAGTATGATATGTTTATGTTAGTGTCTCATTAAGTACACCTTAATTAACATTCATATATTAGCACATCAATTTCTATAGAAATTATTTCGATCACATACATAAACAGTGGCGGATCTAAAAGAACTATTTAGTGATGTCAATTAAAAAATAAGTTTGAGTAAATTTAATATTTTATTGAAAAATTATAAAATAAAATCTTAAATCTCATAGAGGATATCTTTAAAATTGTCAAATTAACACGGAGTCAATTGACCCCCCAAGCTAATATGCCTCTGCCTTTGTTGTTTAGAAGGTGAGTTGTCGATTATCAAGGTGGTGTAGCCCTTTAATTAAACGATCTCTAATAAGTTGGATTGTTCTTATTAGACAATCTATAGGTTAATTTCTTAAATGATCAAAAAAGTTGCACGCAATATCTAAAATTTCATTTGAGTTCGAGCATAATAAGCTCAAGGCCTTGTGGCCTACTGTTGAATTTGTATGATAACGGTTGCATGATAAGACAGGGCTGCATATATATTTATGTCTTAAGTTATCCGTTATCAATCATTTTTAGAAGTAGTCTAATTAATATGGGCCAAAGGAGGATCATTGTCTGAATGACCAGCCCATGTATGATAGGTGGGTAGTGTATAGACTAGAGAGGACTCTTAACTAATTGCTTTTAGTGCCATAATAGTTGATCGTTCTATTTCAAATGCCACTCCATTCACCTTATTTAGTTACTTGCCACCACTGTTTGATTATTTTTTGTGGAAGTTTTTAGTCAAATGAGACAAATAAAATGAAACGATGAAGGTATCAAATTAGTAGTATACCCCTGTTAAATTCAGAGTATAAATTGTATTACCCTTGTAAAATAATATATTACCGTGAAATTGAAACCTGAATCACACATTAAAACAAAATGACTCGTTTAAAACTTTTATTTAGAATAAGAGTTAATAAAAAAAAAAAAAAAAAAAAAAGTAATAACGAACCTCATCCCAATCACACGCACCTTTTGTAGACTTAATAAGAATACAAACAAACCCAAAAGGCCAAAATTGCATACATGAACCAACTAGTCCAACTCAAATTATTTAATTTGAGAGATTGTTTAACGAATCCTCACTTGGACATGGACATAGAAACAAGTAATTGTTGTAAAAAAAAAAAAAAGTTACAAAAATTTAATAAAGAGTTTCCAATTAATGAGTAATAATAACGGTATAAAAAGAAGCAAATGAAAATGATGCATCATACATGCATGGAGCAACATGCACGGGAGCTAGTGAGCTAGCAATAGAATGACATGATCAGTATCCAGTCTCGGCTGCTGGAGGAGGAGGAGGAGGAGAGGATGGGGTTGCAACCTGTGCCGGACCGCCACCGATTGCGGGAGCTGTGAGGTTGCCACAAGGGTTTACACCCGCCGCTTTGACATTCAGGCAACCGTTCATTGGGGCTTTAGAAGTACCATGTGCCCTTACAACCCCTGCATCCTGGTCCACTGTTATAGGAGACACAGGTTCGAGGAGTCGGGTCGGTCGGGAAGCCGAGACAGCGAAGGCCATGACAAGCATTGCTATTGCCATGATCACCATAGACTTTTTGAGTTGTTGTTGCTGAGCCATTTTTGTGTTACTAAAAAAAAGATGGGAATTTTTATATAAACTCTAGGATTATATATAAAGAAGAAAAGAGTTTGATAGATAATATTGTAGGTTGGATTTGAATATAACCAAGATTGATTGTATTTATAAGAGATTTAAGCGACAAATAAAAAGGATTGAAAATTATTAACACCATTTTCTAAGATTAGTCCTCAGGTTGTTAGATGCTTTCAATAATTTTCCATGGACTACGACTACGACTATGTTTTGTTTGTAATATAATATGATGATGATCAGTCTTTTTGTAATACTAAATTATAGTACGTGAATTCCACTTTTAAGCTGATCTGTATCTTATTAGCATAGATTGGAATTTCGAAATTTTTTTTTTTTTTTTTTTATTTTTTTATTTTTTTATTTAGACTCAATTGAATTTAACATATACTTTATACTTCCTCTGTTCTTTTTTACTTGACTTGTTTCTTTTATCAAGCTTGCCAATGCAAAACTTTAACGATCAATTACTTTAATTCTCCATAATTAAAAAGTATAAAAGTTATATATTCTGATTGTACTTATTGAGACGAATTCAAAATGATCCAACATGAATATGTTTTTTCTTACATACATATTATTCACAAAACATGGTCAAAGAAGGGGCGGTAAATAGTGTAAAAGTCAAAGCGGATCAGAACGGAGGAATTATATGTTAGGGATGCTAATGGGTCTTATCAAGGAATACCTACAATTAATGAAGCCTAAAAAATAAATTCATACAACCATACTTCTTTCGCCTTTAATTTGCTTGAACTTCCCAACTTAGGAGTTTTTATCTCGAAGTTCTTCAAGGAATTCACTTATTTAAAGCATGTATTACCATCTTCATATAATCACACCCCATTAAGCATACTCCAATCTCGATGTTTAGGTCTCAATTCAACTTTATTTCCATTAATGATCATTTTAAACATATGAATACAACATATAAACCAAGTTTGTAAATTTCATAGTTTGTCATCTATCGTTGTCAAAACCCTAGAGGCTCAAACTTAACTAAACATAAGTATTATCAAATTATTCAAGTAAGGGTTATATCAAATGTTAAACATACTGATAAGGATTCCAAAGTTTCAGCAATAAGTCACAGCAAGTCTCACAGCAAGTCACATTAGTATAACCCAAAATTCTGTTATAACAGAATTATACAAGTCAGCAAGTTTGTTATAACAAACTTATTCTTGACTGCTGGATTTTGGATGCTTCCAGATTTTCCTCTTCCTTACATTAGGAAAATATAAATAGCCCTGTTGTAATAATATGCTGTAAGCTTTTCATTTCTACAAAATCTAATACAAAATTCTCCTACTTTCTCTCTCTAAAATTCTCTAAAAGTTCTTAAGTTTTCTGCTTCATTTTCTTCTTCATTTGTTCTGGAAATCGATCCTACAATTTGTGACATCAAAGAACAATCCAAATTAATTCACAATAATATAGACGAAGGCAATGCAACAATTGAGCTAAGGGCTTAGCTCAATGAAATGAGTAACCTCCTCTCATCTTTCATCTAGATATCATATGAAGATTTAAACGGTTGTTAAACAATCATTAAAGATTAAAAACAGATTAACATCTGAAATTAGTGGTTAAGTTGTTACATCCTTTAAAAATAATTTATCATGGATTTGGAGTTGGATTTGATTCTCAAATGATTTCCGCTATATATTTTTCTGATAAAACGTGAATTCCACTTTCATTTCATTTGCATATTCTCTCATAAGTTTGGGATGATTAAGAGCCAGCACTTAATTGCATATCATCTGTTTTTCAAAGGAGAATTATATTATTATAAGACTACATAATGGATAATGGATAAGTATTAAACATAAATTATGTTTAATCAAGGCTTTGAACGCCTACCTTTGTTTTTTAGATGTATGATGTAAAGTGAAATCCAAATTGAAATGAAAAGGGCTAACACAAATATCTAGGTACGTACCCGATCAAATATGTTAAATTGGCATAGCAAGCTTTGTTTTCTATCTCTGCTAGGGCTGTCAAACGTGTCGTATCGTGTTCGTGTTCGTGTCAATATTAAACGGGTCGAAAACCCTTGCCCAAACCTAACCCATTTATTAAACGGGTAACCCGGGTAACCTTTTAACCCTCATAATATATAATAAACTAATTAATATTCAACATAATAATTAAAAAGACATACATCATTAACGATACTATAAGAGATTAAAGCTACTGATTTTGGAAAAAGATACTACAAGAACATAAAGATAGTAGTTTTAGCAAACTCAACCAATGCATAAGAGTTGTCCCAAGTCCCAACCTTCAAAATGACAACTTCTAAAACATGCATCAGTACTTAATTTCATGGATTACATATATGATTTAGTCTTAAATAAAGAGTAACTGAGTACAATCTAGAATCCTCTAAAGTGGAAAAGTGAAATGTAAAAAAGTTAAAAAAAACTTATTTGTCCGCCAAATTAAACCGCCAAACAATCCCCAAAATTTAAGTATAGCGCCAATGCTTTCTATAACCAGTACAGTACAAGTTTAGAATATTGTTTCAAAAAAAAAGTTTAGAATATAAAATTCAGGTTTTTTTTCTAATTAATAAAGCGTGCCGAGTTCGTGTTAACGGGTTGTCGTTCAACCCATTTACATAATCGGGTTATGCGTGTCGGTTTCGGGTTGAAAATTTCAACCCAAACCTAGCCCGTTTTTTACGTGTCGTGTTCGTGTCGACCCAATTATTTAAACGGGTCGAGAATTCCTGACCCAAACCCGCTTATTTCGTGTCGGGTTGTCGTGTCGTGTCAGCTTTTGACAGCCCTAGTCTCTGTGATGGCGTGATGCTCTTAATTTTGGCCCTTGTCGTATTTACACGTTATTTTTGCTTTAGGCCTTAATAGTAACTAGTAAGCCTAAATGGTTGGTACAAATTAGTACAAAATAAAGGGAATTTTGTAGGATACTGCTGTGTAAAAATGGGTTTTTGTGAAAAACTATATTAATAATTGATTTATGTGAAAAACTATCTTTTAAAGCATAATATGCTGTAAAAAGGTGCCTATTTTCAAAAGTTTAACTATTTTATGTTGTCGGCTTTTTATATACTAGACTAATTGATTGATATTGAAATTTTAGCAGTCTCTAATTGGTTTACCGACTATTTTTCACATGTTATCAACTATTTTGTGAGGTTGGTAAAAATGGGGATTCTTGCAACGAGACTTTGGAACACATGAGCCTTCTAGACTCACATAGTACATTATTATTACCTAGTTTCACACTTAGAGCATTGCATATAGCCCCTTGGCTAAGATTGCATGTAATTTGAATGAACATCTAATTAGGGCCTGTTCAGATTGGTTAAACTGAACTGAACTGAATATTTTATAAGAGAAGAAAATTAAGAATTGAACTGAACTGAACTGAAAATAATCTGAAGTGAACAAGTCCTAATTTAAAATTAAAGCTCTTTATATTATGTTTAAGGTATTTAAAGCTCCTTATATGGATGTTGTATCAATTATCACATAGCTAGCTTAAGTATTAAGCTAAGGTATGTTTTGTAAGAAAACTACCTAATACTATACATTGTTCCAGATAAATAATGAAAATCCAATGGTTAACGTCCTTAACGATCAATTCGTGTAAGAGAGTACAGTACAAAGTAATATTTCAATTATACTTGTTTCTTTAGGGTTTCTAATACTTTTCAAGTTTATTTATGGAATTACTTTCAACAATTTTTTTTTAACAATCTTTTATTGCGATTTTCTTTCCCTTTCTTCACATATAATAATATCATCTAGCTGTAATTTAAAGAGAAGTTTTAAATATCTTATCTTTGATGACTCGTAGCACATTTAACAATTGTTATTAGAGATGGAAACAAAATAATTCATATTAATCAACATAGCTAGTCGGTTCTTTAAAAAAAAAAAAATAGCTCGTCGGTAAATTTATTTTTAACGTAATACAAGTAATAATCTTGATAATAAACCTCATAACACAACTCATCTTGTACGTAAACTTAAATTAATAGTAATAAGGATACAAACCAAATAAAATGGCACACTTTAACCAATTGGTCCAACTCAAAGTATTTGAGGGATTGTTACACAATTCCTCACGGGGATGCCCCAGTTTCTTGTATCTCACATGATATTTTCGTAAATAAATCAACAACTTTATTCAACTTCATTCAATTATGGAGCCCAAAATAATGAAAAAGTTGTTAATTTATTCACGAAATCGCCCCTACGAGAAACAAAGTTCGTTTTTCAATATAAGAAACAGGGAATTTCCCATTCCTCGCTTGAACTAAAAATACTTAGTCCCACTGATTTTATTATTATTATTTTTTTCAAAAGTAAATCAAAGAATGATAATTAATGCTGTGAAGAAGCATATGAAGATGATATGCTGGCATGCTGCAGTACGTATGCATGCAGCAGCGAACATGCATGCAGCTAGCAATAGATTGATGATCATCAGTATCCAGTCTCGGTTGATGGAGAAGGTCGATGACTGTGTGCTCCTTGTCCTATATCTCATTCACAGCATATAATCCAGACTGTAATTTACCAAGAACTACTGAATGACTCATTGAAGGACCCTGAAGTATACACAAGTCATGAGTAAATACCAACTCACAATCCAAATCCTTGCACAGCTTATGAGTAGAAATCAAATTGAATTTGAAATCAGGAACATGCAACACATTCTCCAGCACAATACCATTATCAAACTTAACCTTCCCTATGTGCTTTACTATTACTTATTTACCATCAGCTACAGTAATAGTATTAGGCATTTTATCATAGACTTCATAATGATCAAGTAAATCCAGACTTGTGCATATATGATCAGTAGCACCACTATCAATAATCCATCTAGTATTAGAAAAGGTTACTAAGCAAGTACCTGCCACATTAGCACATCCTCCTGGCAGCATTTCAGAACAAGGATTTGATTGTGACTTCTGATACTCCAAGAAACTCTTATATTCATCCATAGAAATCTGAACAGCTTCAGAATCCTCTTCTGCAGATTCATCTCCATAAGCAACAACAGCTACTCTCTTGCCTTTGTACTTGTTGTTACCAAAACTAGGAGGAAAACCATGAATCTTGAAACATGTGTCAACTTTATGACCTAACCTTTTGCAATAATCACAGAAAGGTCTTCTCTGATTATTAGCTACATCTGCACTCATGAACTTGTTTCTTGCAGTGCTAGTGTTAGGTGTCTGTAAATACACCTTATTATGCTGCTTGACATGCTTATTATCATAGCCTGAGTTGACAAATGCCATAGGAGCATTGTCTGAGATGACAGATTGTCTCTGCATTTCTTCCTGCACCAATAATCTGTATGCAACAGATACAGAAGGTAGAGGTTGCATCATTAGCAAATTTATCCTGACATTTGCATATTTTCCATCAAGCTTCATTAACAACTGAATGAGCCTTTCTTCCTGCTGCTGCTGCAAGAACTTCTTAGTCAAATTGCATGTACAACCAGTGCAAGAACACACTGGAATAGGTCTTACAGCATTAAGTTCATCCCAAAGAGCCTTAATCTGTGAGAAAAAATCAGCAACACTCGCAGATCCTTGACTGAGATCATGCAGATTCTGCTGTAGAGTGTAAAATTGTGGACCAAAAGTTTGAGAGTACCTCTCATCTAGATCCTTCCAGATTTCTCTAGACGTGCTTAGGTATAGCACACTTCGTGCAATTGAAGAATCCAAGGACCTCAATATGTATGATATGATCAAATCATTACATCGATCCCAAGCTTTTCGATTAGAATCTGTTGCAGCAGGTCTAGACAAAGTTCCATCAACAAACATGAGTTTGTTCTTTGCTGATAAAGCTATACTCATACTTCGTTTCCATTCGCCAAAACCAGTACCAGAAAACTTGTCTGAAACAAGAGGAGTTGCTGGATTTTCTGATGGATGAATGAAGTATGGACTCGAAGGATCTTGTGCAGATGCCATTGAAAGCAAGGAGATAATCGACTGAAAATTCGATTGAAACTGGAATTTCTTCCAGAAATTAATGAAACAAATAGAAAGATGATGAGAAAAACGATCAAGAATCGATTGAATAAGAAGAATTTGCGGAAAAATCTCAAGATCTTAAGCAGAATTTTGCTCTGATACCATGAAGAAGTTCATAGAAATTATGAACTGATGAAGAAGATGATGAAGAATTGAAAGAATTGAGAGAGAATATTTGAGAGTTTGTTATTGCAGTAAATTGTAATTGGGAGCTTACAAAGATACATCTCTCAGATATTTATCGCATCAGCTAATACAGACAAAAGTTTAACAAACTTTCTAATAGAAAAGCCAGCTGTAATAATAGCCTAACAAACTAATAACAGAATTCTGTTATGAAGAGAATTCTGTTATGCTGAGCCAACTTTATTCTCTGCTGAGCTCGATACACCAACAAGGAGGACGGGGGGGGGGGGGGGGGGTGGGGGGGTGGGGTTGCAACCTGTGCCAGACCGCCACCGATTGCGGGAGAGGTGAGGTTGCCACAAGGGTTGACACCCACCGCCTTGACATTCAGGCAACCGTTCATTGGAGCTTTGGATGTACCATGCGCCCTAACAACCCCTGCATCCTGGTCCACTGTTACAGGATACATAGGCAGTTGGTCTTCGAGGCGTCGGGAAGCCGAGACAGCCAAGGCCATCACAAGCATTGCCATTGCCATGAACACCAAAGACTTTTTTAGCTGTTGTTGGGCCATAATGTTGGTGTTGAGAGCTATTAGAAGGGGATTTTTTTTAATAAACTCTAGGAAACTAATAAATGTATATATTGATGAAATTTGTAGGTTGAATTAAATCAACTAACATTGTACGTATTTATAGGGGGTTTGTGTGGAATATAAAAGGGATTGAAAATTATTAACATCATTTTCTAAGAGTATGTAGTGCTCAGGTTGTCATAGACTACGACTTGATTTGTTTATACTCTGATGATAGCTAGGATGATTAGTTATTATTTTGTAATACTATCAGTCTATGATGATTATTTGTGAATTCCAATTTCTTTTTGTCTTTTAATTATTTTAACTGATTATTGTAATTTTGTTTGACCCGTGTATGTAGCGTGCATGGCGTTGTCCAGAGCCATAAAAATGCTAACAGACGCAAGTTGTGATAAAAAAAAAATTATGTGTCACAATCCTATATAGAGATTAATATGTACGGAAATGAATGATAATGTGACGGGTAATTAAATTGATGTGAAAGAATAAAAATCACGAATTCTAACATAAATAGAAGATTTGTAGAATAAAATCTCACCTTTTTTTTTTATTTTTTTTATATGAAGTGCGCATATCAAATTTGATGATGATATGATTGCTGGGTGCATGAGATTTGACGATGATAGTATGTGAGTCAGCATTTCAAGTGTTGATCGAGCTGATATACAAATTAAACTCGTATGTAAGTGGAAGTGTTGTTACACATTAATTCAATGATAAAATTGAGGGATAGTGTTTGAAAGTGTATCCCACATAATTGAATGAAGAAAAGAGACGAGTAGTTGTGTCCACTTTATAATTAAGATTAAGATGTTACTTATTTTTTTTTTTTGAAGCAAAGGTTAAGATGTTACTTCTCTCATCATTACCATATGATAGATTTTGAGATGAAAGTCATGAAATCTATTTAAACTTTAAAAGTTGACATTCTTAACAAGTGTTGCCCAAGCCCGTTTAACACTCTCTTTTTAGATTAAGTGTATATTATGTCATCCTAATCTCTAACATGTGATATTATTGGATAACAATTCAAGCAAAAGAAAGGAAATGACCCTTTATTATAAAGGAAAATAACTTCAAAGTTTACACACCTTACATACACATTACACACCTTTTGTGTACGTAAAAGCTAGCATACAAAACCAAACTGTACAAATTAAAGAAATAGCAAGTCAAACCAGTCAAATTAAAACAGACTCCGCAAAAAAATAACTCATGAAAATAATGCAATAACGAGGTGATGAGGGTAATAATATTATCAGTTTTGACCAGGAAGTTTGCCATCTAAGAAAGTATTAACATGGCCTTCAATGGGAGGCCCCAAGCTCCCACAGGCTTCGACGGCAAGCCCATCGGCATTCACACAACCGTTCATTGGGGATTTGGTTGTGCCCGATGCACGAACGACCCCTACATTAGCATCCACTGTCACTGTCACTGGAAGTTCATCCAGGTTTCGGGCAGCCGAGACAGCATAGGCCATGACAAACATTGCCATTGCCAAGATGACTAAAGACTTTGTGAGTTGAGAAGCCATTTCGGTTTAAATTTTTAGTACGAATACTTTGTAGATTAAGGTGATATGAGGGTGTGCTTAAGAAGAGAAAGAGAAAATATATGGATGAATAACTATATATGAGTTTAATTTTATGATAAAGTACGAATGTATTAATCGTTTATATAAGGGTTTTGAAAGAATTTATTAAGAATTTAAGATGAGTAACATCTTATAGTTGTGTTCACGTTGTTATAAGCGTTAAAACTTTTTGCCACGAGTTACCCGAATTTGGATTTGTAAATCAAATGATTAGGCCGGTTTAAATATAATGTAATACTTTAATAATAATGCATGAATTACACTTTCATTTGTTATGTATTTGATCTACTCATCAACGACTAGTCGACTAGTGATTAAGGTGATATAACACGGGCCACGTCCATCATTTAGTTAATGTTATACTTCGTACATTCAAATCGAACATACTTATTCTTGATATATATTCTGTCTCAACCTTTAGTTAATTATGATAATCCTTGTACACATATTATTTAATAACCGTGTTAGTTAATTAATTCTATAGTTTGTCATCATCAAAACCCTAAAGGTTCAAACTTAATTATCTAATTATTTCACTAATATCCA
Organism: Chenopodium album; assembly: GCF_948465745.1. Lineage (NCBI taxonomy): Eukaryota > Viridiplantae > Streptophyta > Magnoliopsida > Caryophyllales > Amaranthaceae > Chenopodium > Chenopodium album. Next base: position 8,530,522 of record NC_137853.1, on the reverse strand, counting down.
AGAACAATAATTCATTTTAATTCTGATCTCAATAGACGAAGGCAACAATATATATATAATTGAGCTAAGATCTCAATGAAATTGATCGAGCACATGGTCTTTCATCTCCTATCATCATTTATCAAAAATAAGTAAGAAGACTTGAACAGTGGTTTAGACTAATTTTTTTTTTTTTTTTTTAAAAAAAAGTTACCGTCTAATAAAATTAGTGTTAAGGTTTGTTAAATAATAAATACTTTTATAAAAACTTTACAATAGATTATGAGCTCGATTTGATTCTCAACTCATATGATTTTCGTTATATATTATTCTATTATGATCAAACGTGAATTCCACATTCATTTAATTTGCATATTATTATCTCTTAAATTTGTAAGATGACTGGCCTAGGATAATCGAAAGCCAGCACTTAGGCCATGTTCGTTAAGACTTAATTTCAATTCACTACTAGAAAATAGGCCATTTCCGACGAAAACGTCGGAAAGACCCTGAAATCCGTCGGAAAACACGTTTCCGACGGAAATTCGGTCGAACTGGTTGTCGGAAAAGACATCGTAGGAAAAAGCACCTTTTCCGTCAGAAATTCCGTCGAAAACACTTTTCCAACGAAATTTTCCGTCGAAGGAGGTATTTCCGGTGCCGGAAAAATCCATCGGAAATTCCGTCAGAAAATGCTTTTAAAAAAACAAAAAAAAAAACACACACCACCACCCCGTACCACCGCCGCAAGCCGTCACCCCACACCACCTACCCCTACCTCACACAACCAGCCAAACCCTCACCAGACCCACACCCAACCCCATCAACCGTATCACCAGCCCACACCAGAACCCCTACCCACCAGCCACCTAACCAGATCTACCACCCCACCACCCACTTAAATCACCACCGCCACAGCCACCTACCTAATCAGATCTACCCATCTACAACCGCCACAACCACCTACCTAACCAGATCTACCACCCCACCACCCGCATAAATCACCATCGCCACCACCGAAAATCATCACAACCCAGAAATTAACAAAAAAATAAAGAAATAAAAAATTAAAATCCCAACCCAAGCCCCCAAACACGATCTCCAACAGCCACCACCCACCACCACCATAAATTGTAAAAAAAATCCGATAAAACAACAAATAACATCAAAATTGAAAAAAAAAATAGATACATACCTTAATTCGACCACACTTAACCTCGAAAATGGGTTTAAGAGGTCAAATTCGACCATGAAAACTCTAGATCTAGAGTTTTCATGGTCGAAGTTGTCCCGAAAACCTTTGTTTTAAGCATGAATAGAGAGAGAATAAGGGCGAAAAACATACAAATTGTTGTAGATGTTGATGCCGGTGATGGTGTTGTTGATGTCGGTGTTGCTGGTGTTGTTCGTTGTTGATGTCGGTGGTTAGTGTTGGCGGTGGTGGTGGGAGATTTGAGGAGGTCGAAAGAGGGGAAAGTAGAATAGAGGAGAGATAAGGAGCAGTAGAACAAGAGAGAAAGAAGAAGAGAACGCGACAGAATGAAGAAGGAGAATGAGATAAAGAATGAGCAGCAGATTCAGAGAGAGAAGGAGTGAGAAAGGAGAACGAAAGAGAAGGAAAGGAGAGAGAAGAGGAAAGAGAAGGAGACAAAGAGAGAAGAGGCGGAAATTTGAACATGGGTATTAGGGTTTCTAGGGGTTTATGGTTTTTTTTTTTAAAATTATATTCCGACGGAAATTTCCGACGGACTGCAAATCCGTCGGAAAAAGTAATTTCCGACGGAAATATCCGTCGGAAAAAGTAATTTCCGACGGAAATATATTCCGTCAGAAATTTCCGACGGATTTGTAAAATTCGTCGGAAATATCCAACGGAATTTGAATCCGTCGGAAATTTCGATTTTTCCGACGGAATATTGGGTCCGTCGGAAGTAGTCCGTCGCTATTTCCCTGTTTTCTAGTAGTGATTCAATTTAGTTTAGTTTAGTTCAGTTTAAGTCGATTCAGTTTGATTCAATTCAGGGTTTAGTTCAATTCAATTTTGTTCAGTTAAATTATTATTATTTTTGATAAAAATATTGCTTCAAATAATAAAAAGTTGTACGACATCTACAAAAAAATTTATCAAATAAATACGTGATGTAGTTGAATAAAATGAAAGTACCCTATGAGCAAAGCTACTGTCGTTGTTGCAAATTGTATATTCTTCATACCATCGTTCATATCGTTGTGATCTATCGCCTTTTTCAACAAGGAGATCTATCAATATGTATGTTATAGTCGTGGTAACACTTCATCAGTTAAGGGTTACTCGATTGCTCAGGGTTTACAGGGGTTACTTGGTCTAGGATTATTTCTCGATCGGTCAAAGATTACTCTATCATAGATTACTCGCTTGGTCATGAGTTACTTGATAAGTGTTTTGGTGGGTGTTAGCCGGGCACACGGTGTGGCCAACCACACAAAAAATGCGCTATAAATCTATAATAATAAGAATTATTATTATTACTAATATGATTATATATAGTTAATTACTTATTACTATTTTATGGTTATTTTACAATTATTAGTGTTTAAATTAACATTATTACTATTAGTATTATATTAATTATTAATTTTGAACAGTCAATTAGGTTGGTCATCTGGTTCGGATCAGCTAGGTCACTTTGGCTCACTAGTCATCACTTCAGGTTGGGTCACAGATCCCAAGTCAATAAATGCTCAACCTTAATGAACTCAATGTCGTAAGTTGCATGCATATGAATAATAGCTTAAATCATTTATGGTTCTATAATGTATGTTCATTAAATCATTAGTATACAATTGTGTTTTTGATGATATTACTTTGGTATCCAAATACTAGTAACTTGGTACCATTGTTTTGTTGGTACAATTAAATTGTTTGTTAGCATTAAGAATAGTATCATTATTTAAGCACAATATTATATTAACAACTTAACAAGCATTATTAAAGTCATCGGTGGAGAAAGATAATTTCACATGTACATATATGCTGTATATAACATGCAAGAGAAAGGAAATGATCAATATTTAATTATAAGGAAAAGAGAAATAACATCATTAATTGAATCTCAATACATTAACACACCTTCTGTATACATAAAGGCTAGTATACAAAGCCAAACGGAAAGAAAACAAACCAAAATGAAGACGTAAATAGAATGATAAAATTAAACAAGAAGTCAAACTAGTCAAAGTGCTTATAAAGAGGTCAAACGTAAAAGTGGCAAAGAGTAGTGCATGAAAATAATGCAGCAACGAGGTGAGGTGAGGACAACAAAATCTATCAGTTTTGGCCAGGAAGTTTTCCATCCAAGAAAGTATTAACATGGCCTTCAATAGGAGGCCCCAAGCTCCCACAGGCTTCGACGGCAAGCCCATCGGCATTCACACAACCGTTCATTGGGGATTTGGTTGTGCCCGATGCACGAACGAGCCCTGCATTAGCATCCACTGTCACTGTCACTGGAAGTTCATCTAGGTTTCGGGCAGCTGAGACAGCATGAGCCATGACAAACATTGCCATTGCCAAGACGACTAGGGACTTTGTGAGTTGAGGAGCCATTTTGGTTTAAAAGTTTTAGTATGAAGTCTTTGGGAAAATAAGGTTAAGAAGGGAATATTTGAGGATGAGTAATTATGAGTGTAATTTTATGATATGCAATGTAGTATTGTATCAACCCTTTATATAAGGGTTTTGAAATTATTAATTAAGATGTTTAACATCTTTTTTTTTTTTTTTTTTTTTTTTTTTTTTTTTTTTTTTAATAGAGATGTTTAACATCTAATAGTTGTGTTCATGTTGTTATATATATGCTTTAAAATATATTGTCATGGATCACGAATTTGGATTTGTGTAATATAGTAGGCCGGTTTAATATAATAAATCTAATAATGCATAAATAATTACAACTTTATTTGATATGTAATTGATCTATCCAACTAGCTAAGGAAGGTGATTATTATGTTGCACGTCAATTATTTGCCTTGTTTTAGCATTAAAAAATTTGTGATGTTGGTGAAAGCAGGGGACTACATACATATATTCTTGTTCCAATATTATACTTGATTGTCTCAAAGATGTCGTTTTTAAAGATATATTTGAAAGGTCTATAAAATATGAAGGGAGTTGTACATTGTTATGAACGAAAGGGAAGTTTTATTCATTCTTGAAGATAAACACAGTAAACTTAATTACGTAATAGTTAGGTTAATGTGATCTACTCCATGGGTGAAAGATGTTTTTTTAGCAAAGGTAGGTATATGGACCCTAGGCAGGTGCCCTAGTTGCTTTGGCTTGATAACGAAACTGGTTTTTCAACTGGCCTGGAAACCAAATTCCTAGACGTAGTTACAATTAAATTCGGGCCGGGGTTCTATGTCTCTGTGTTTCCCATAAAAAGGAACATAGTTTCACATACATAGTTTCATATGAATTTTCTAGTTCCTGTTTCCTTACAATGAACCCTAGAAAACAAACTCATACAACTATTATATACTTCTATATACTCAGCTTTTGGACTTTCCACTTATAAATTATTTTCACAAAGTGGAAAGTCCCTTACTTATATAATGCATATTTTTACACTTCACGTCAAACATATGTCGTTCTTTCGTTAAAAGTCCTTGTATGCATACAACCTAATAAAAACCACATAAGTGAATTACAAAGTTTGTCATCATTATTGATCGAAACCCTAGAACCATACTTAGCTCAAACCTTAACTCAATTAATTATATGTACTATGTCTCTTTGTATATATCATCAAACTATTCAACTAATATCGATCAAAGACTAATCCAATTCGCAATAGATGAAGGCAACAATAGAGCCCATAGTCTTCATTCCTTTTCTCTTTACATGTTGAGGCATAGCCTTTCCAAATAATGCATGCAAGTGTTCCATATTGATGAAAGAACAGAGAATTAAATACTTTATAAGGTCAAAGACTACTTCTCTTAGTGTCATATGGTTTTGGGATGCAACCACGCACCTTGGATTTGTGAATGAAGTGGCCTGGACTCTCTATCTTTCTTGGTGACTGGTGCATCCTAAACACGTATTTAACACCTATTTTCATCGTTGTAATAATGGTCTTTAAAATTTAAACGGTTTTTAAGAATGATCTAAAAAAAAGGGTCAACATCTTAAATTAGTGTTTAGGTTGTTAGATGCTTAACGAAAAAACTTTATCATGGATTATTACAAAGTTCGATTCTATAATGATAGTTTCAATATATACACGTGTGGATCTCAAGTATAAAATAACTTTATTATGAACTAGTTAGATTCACACAATTTTCAATAAAGGTAATTAACTAGGATATTAACTATGTAAATTTTAGGGCCATTTTGTTAAAATTATGGTCTAATCATTATGATTAACATTACCTTGGTTGACACACCTACGAGCCGCAAGTCCACAATAATATATTATAAACCCCCAAATCCACACAAATTTTTAATTTTTTCCGCATATTATCTCTTAAAATTGTAAGACTTGCTTGGGATGATCGAGAGCCAGCACTTTTACAAGGGCTATGCTCTAGTTGTTGCAAGAGCATAAAACGGTTGGGATTTTATCAAGTTCGGATGGTCCTTATCGGCTCATTTTTAGAGCGAATAAAGTTTGGGTCTAGTTAAGTACAACTCTCATATCATCAGTTCATTATCATGTTCAAGTTTGGTACAATATTTTTTGTCAAGATTTGTCATTATCCTTTTTCTGAAAATAAATCAACATTGGATACATTATATTTTTGTTACCTCTAAAACATGCTGTGACATTAATATATTGGATAACAAGAGAAAAGAAATGACATTTACACACCTTTAGTATACGTAAAGGCTAGTATACAAAACCAAACCGAAAAGAAAACAAACCATACTGAATGATACATGAGACGTACAAATCAATGAATTCAAATTACAAGTAATCAGTCAAAATGTTTAAAAAGTAATTTAAATCAAAAAAATAAAATAAAAAGTAAACTCCGCTAAAAATAGCGCATGAAAATAATGAAGCACGAGGTGAGTGCAATAATATGATCAGTTTTGGCCAGGAAGTTTGCCATCTAAGAAAGTGTTAACATGGCCTTCAATGGGAGGCCCTAAGCTCCCACAGGCTTTGACAGCAAGCCTATTGGCATTCACACAACCGTTCATTGGGGATTTGGTTGTGCCGGATGCACGAACAACCCCTGCATCAGCATCCCCTGTCACTGTCACTGGAAGTTCATCTAGGTTTCGAGCAGCCGAGACAGCATAGGCCATGACAAACATTGTCATTGCCAACAAGGCTAAAGACTTTGTGAGTTGCGGAGCCATTTTTGGTTTAAGTACGAATTCTTTGAAGATTAAGGTGATATGAGGGTGTTCTTAAGAAGGGAGGCAAATAAAAGGATGAATGAATAGATATGAGTTTAAGTTTGTGATATGCATGGTATGATTGTATCAACCCTTTATATAAGGGTTTAGAAATGAATAATTAAGATGAATAACAGTTCATCTAATAGTTGTGGTCATGTTGGTATATGCTTTAATTAAAATATTAAGTCATGGATCACGAATTTGGATTTGTAAATAAAATGATAAGGCCGGATTAATGTAATACTCTAATAATGCATGAATTACACTTTCATTTAATTTGTATTTGATCTATTCAACTAGTAAGGTGATAAAAATGTAATCCACACATCCAGCTTTTAATTGCTTAGAATGTTATGTTACACGCCAATTATTGGCCTTATTTTAGCATCAACAATTTAGTGTTGTGGGTGAGAACAAAGGACTGCGTATATTCTTGTTCAAATATTATACACGATTGCCTAAAAAGTGTCGTTTTTAAGGAGATACAATAAAGGTTTTTATTATATGTAGTGCCTTTGTATTGGTAAAGTTTCTAATATGGTCATTCCTCATTTTGACCGCAACTATAATAAAATTTGATTGGCCAATTTTTCCTTTACTTAAATAGTTGGTCAAACCTTATATTTATTTTTTTTCTTTTTATAATTCTTTTCCATTTTCGAAAATTATTTTTTGATTTTTTGAAATTATATTTTTTATTTTCGAAAATATTATACTAAAATTACTTAATAAATAAAATCCTGAATAAGATTAAATAAAAAAAATCAAAATAAAAAAAATATTCTTCAGTGTTCTTCGTTGTTCTTCATACTTTTTCATTGTTCTTAATCTATGAATGAATTTAACTTCTAATTAATGACCAGTTTCCTTTAGTGGTACTTGCGCAACGATGGACATCAAATATATGGCCAGATCCAAATAGTACATTCGAAATTTTTGAGCTTTTCGAATTCCGAGTTTTAGCAAACATGGGATTGGTTTTTTAATCTTTCAATAATTGATTTTAATTGTACAATATTCATCCATTGATGCGAAATCGCCGTTTTTATGTAATCGAAATCAAAAATTTTAAGTTTTTCAAGAATATGGGTTCGTCAGAAAATTCGAAGAAGAAACCAATACAATTTTTATACAAAATCTGTTTGATCCAAAAAAACGAATATGTAAATTAAAATCGTGTTTGTGTATATGGATCAGATTTTACCCAAGTACAGATAGGACATTACCTGTATGAAACATCTCTATTAATTATTGGCCACGAGTCCACGACCATACATTCTTTGGACATTACCAAGTATTGCTTTTTAATTCATTAATATCTTGTTATATTCTTAATTGATAGTGAATATGACTTTGGTCTTTACTAGACAAACCACATTTCACGTTACCATGCTAAGGTTTGATATCAATGGTAACTTATATATCTACGGTATTAATTCTATAAGCACATTTTTTTTTGAATGGAAATTCTATAAGCACATATTTCAATATAACTAATTAAAACAGTAAAACACCCACCTTTAGAAAAATTCCATGGGAATAATCGTTTTAGGACTATTCATAAGAATTTAATCATACTTTAAGAGATTATAGAGGCAAGTCAAGAGTCAAATTAGCATTATTATAAGTTTAAAAAAAAAAGAAAAAGAAAAAAAATTAGCATTATTATACTACGTGTGATATATTTGCCACATACACGATTTTTACCTAATTAATGATAATTATATGTAGTTTAAGTCCTAATGTTTAAGTACTGATAATAAGCCATTTTCCTATGATAACAATTTTTTTGTAATATCAATTATACATACAATGCATAGGGGTAATACCCAAAGCAAGTTTATACCAACACCCTTTCTCTTAATTGTTTGATTACATTCATTTTCCGTACATTTAAAATTTCGACCTAACCAAAAGTCCAAAGACATGTATCAACACAGTTACAATGCGTAAATTACGTAAATATCAAAAAGCTATTTCTTTGTCTGCTAGTAAATTATATTTTGGGTGACAACTTTTGTATTATGTATACATCTAATCATAGAAACTATTCAAAAATACAATACAAGTTAATAATGGCATGTGATAATTCCCGATTAATGTACAAAAAACTTTGCCTTTAATATAAGATTAAGATTAGCTATTGATTTTACGAAAACATAGCGCATTCAATGTTACATCCATACCTTTATTTGTAAACAAAATATTTCATATAAATTTGACTGACTTAATTGATTTTTTAAAAAGAAATTTAAAGAATTTAATTGATTTGCTTTATGATTGATTTTTTTTAACAAAAAAAGAAATGAATTTGATTGAATTTTTTAATCGTAAAAGGAAGGAAAATAATTGAGCTGTAAGGAATGAGGATAGTTGCGCCTAAGTGGAAGGAGGGTCCTCTACATTTCTCTGATTAGTTTTATGTGTTTAGGCGTTTCTGAGCTCATAATTAATTTTTCTTTCAAAAAAAAAAAAAAAGGAAGGAAAATAATTCATATGAGTTTTATCATTATTGTTAGAATATATAATATAACTATCTTATATTCTGTTTTATGTACATATCTCTAATTTAATTTGTTAAGAGTATATTTTGTGTATATCCTTCCCTTGTATAATGTCTTAATTGTAGGCTATCTTTTGACTTGTAATCTGTAAATATGTGTTAAGCATGCTAATGAGAAGGTCATTCAATTCAATTCTGAGATGGGAATATTTTGCTTCCTATTCTCATTCAATTGTACAGAATATATACAAAGTATAAACTTGAACCTAGGCTACAAACTAGGAATCAATCTCCATAAAATACATTAACAGAAACTTTAAACTAGGAAAATAATTGCAATGCTAATTATCTCCTTTGACAAAAATATTCGGTATATACATTATATTCAACAATAATTATAGTTGTTTAATCTTTAGGTATTGAGATATAATTTTCTATTACTAACAAAATTGTGGGTTTTTATCAATAGGTACTAACATATAGTATAATAATTAATAATTACCAATAATATTACAATACATATAAAAAATATTAGTATTTGAATCGAATTTCAGTATAGTTGGTTTATGACACAAATGGTATAGACGTATAGTAGTAGGATATTACCAGTTTAAAATTGCAAAGTAAAAAAATTACAATTTAGCAATGTCAATTTATTGTTTAGAAAGTACAAAAACATAATATACACGGCAATTAGACATGCATAATTAGTACAAATTTAACTAGAGTTTAATCACATCATCTAAATAGCATTCCAAATACATTTTATTATAATAATTAGTAATGTCCAAATGAACGTATGGTCGTAGCCAATAATTAATGTAGATGTTTCATACAGGTAATGTCCAATCTGTATCTGGGTTATTTACATAGTTACATATATACAAACAAGATTTAAATTTACATAATTGTTTTTTCGGATCAAATAGATTTCGCAAAAAAAATTTATCTTTTTCTTCTCAGAATTTCTAGCCGAACCCAGATTTTTGAAAAACTTAAAATTTAGATTTTGATTACATAAAGACGACAATTTCGCATCAATTGATGGATTTTGTATAGTAAAACAAATTATTCAAGGATTAAAAACCAATCTCATTTGCGCTAAAACTCGAAATTTGAAAAACATAAAATATCGAATAAGCAGTTCGGATCTGGCTATATATTTAATGTCCATTGATGCACGCACAAGTACCTCTAAAGTACAAATTTCATTAATTGGAGGTTAAATTCATCCGTATATGAAGAATATTGAAGAAGTTTGAAGAACAAGAAGAACGAAGAATAATGAAAAACGAGGGTTTTCTAATTTAATTTTATTTTTGGATTTAATTAAAAGATGATTTTAGTAAAATAATTTTGAAATTTAAAAAATAGAATTTTGAAAAATCAAAATATAATTTTCAGAAAATAGAAAAGAAATAAAAATAGAAAAATAAGAAAACAAGTTTGACCAACTATTTAAGGAGAGGAAAAATAGGCCAATCAAATTTTATTATAGTGGTGGTCAAAATGAGGAATAACCATAGTAGAATTCCCCTTGTATTGGTGTACATTGTTTCGAATGAAAGGGATGTTTTTATTCAATTAATTACTCCCTTCGTTTCAAAGTAAGACCTTGTTATGTTCGTCTTTAAAAAATAATATTATTAAGTAAAAATAATTTCAATTCAGTAAAAATAATTTCATTTCAATAAAATTCAGCATCTTTAAAAAAAGAAATATAATACAAAATCAGTAAAAAAATAATTTCGGTTCAGCAAAAATAATTTCAGTTCAGTGAAATTTATTTAAGTTAAGTAAAAACTTCGTATAATTTAAGTACATAAAAAATAATTTCAGTTCAGCAAAAATAAGGTGAGGTGAACGGGTTCTAATTGACTCAGTTAAAGTTGGCTCATATACCATTGCACAAGTTTGACCTTAGACTTTTTATAAAAACTACCTTATATACATCAAATTTTGTGAAAAAGTACTTTATAAAAAACTTGTTGTAAGAAACAACCTTATAAAAACTAAATGTTGTAAGTTGCTACCATGTGCTGAATTTAACAATGAAAGAGAAAGAGAATTTGGGATTATAAGGGGGCTATGGAGAAAATGGGTGGTAAAATTAAAGGAGAAAAAATGATTGAAAATGGGTCTTTAAACGTCTCTTATTCAATGCAATAATTCGGCAAAAGGAAGCTTTTTACAACATTAATTGTTTTACAAGGTACTTTATAACAACATTTATTGTTTAAAAGGTAATTTCTTACAACATTTTTTTAATAAGGTAGTTTTTCACAAAATTGACTTATATAATGTAGTTCTTCACAAAAAGTCCTTTATATGATTAAATTTTTGTGAAAAAATAAATAAAAAATATATTTAAAAGTAATATATTTCATGATTAAATTGTTTATTATTCCCTATTAAAAAACGATGATCTAAGTCAATATACGAATAGTGGAAAAAAGTTAAACACGTTAATTATTTAGGAACAGAGAGTGCGAGTATGAAGATAAACTCAATACTTAACAGCATATTTGTAGGAGTTTCTAGGTACTAATTGCGGAAATACATGAATCATATTCATAAAGCACCTAAACCAAGATCTCATGCATAACACATAAGGAATAAGAATTTATACCTTTGAAGCGTGATTCCACATATGATCGAGCAAGAACAAGGGAGGCAAAGAACCTCAAATGTGATTCCTCTACTTAGTCCACGGGCACGGATTAAGACCTCCACTAATGCTAGTTAGTTGCAATAAAACCCTTCAATTGACCTTCTACGGAGAAGATAGAGCAACGAACCAACCACGAACCACCACACGCGGCGGCCAACCGTATGGTCTAGGGGGGGAGAGCCATGAGTTAGAGAGAGGATTAGGGTTTTTGGGATTGGTTGCCTTGATTCACAATCTATTGTATGTTGATTGTGACTTAATTGTGCAACCCTAGGTATGGATCTTATTTATTGATCACATCTCTAAATTAGATTCTATGTCAAGCCCAAAATCCTAACTCTAATCTAACTATGCTAGCCCAATCCAATTCATGATTAGTTACTTGCTCATGAAGCCCATTAATGGGCCTCCAACTTGCTTAACCCAATACCCTTGTTGTGTGACCTTATATGATCCATTCTAGCGGGCTTTGGACTATTTGATTAGCCCAAAGATCATTGATCATAGTCTAGCAACAGATAAGGACGACCCAAAAGAACGAACTTATTATCTTCATAATAGTGATCCTTGATATATCTAGTAATTGCACTTATCGAAGACATAATTCCTTCAATCTCTCACTTGTCTGAGACAAGTGCGCAATATTCAAATTCCTTAAGTCAATGTGTGTCGAATTGATAATATGATATGATCTCATGTCGAGATCATATTAATCTACAAATCTTTTCTTGAAATCCGAGTTAGAATTACAAAAACAAATGATTACTATGTAATCCATTTGAGCACGACCATGCATTTTCTGAATTCTCCCTCTTCAAGGGACCAAGACACATTCCTAATTAAATAGGTAGACTCAATTCAATCTTGTAGCAACCAAAGCTCCCACTTAAGTCATGAAGTAACAGGAAACACCCTTTATAATCTCCAGTTACAGGTAGATGTTTGAGTGTACACAATTATATCAACCATTGAATGGTATCAATGTTCCACTCATGTCGAAGGAATCCACTAATATATCCGGAAGCTCTATACCCGAACTTTTAAAGTAGGTCTATAGTTCGATCATGCATCATTCATGCATATCCATGTGATTAACCGAGCATCACTATGCTCCTATAGCCCATGAAACTGCGCTATCCAATCAATCTTATATGCTAGTCCATTAACTGAAATCATTTATGTCCACTTTAATGATTTCGAACTAAGAACTTAAATAATATATGAATTTAGTTCACGTGTGGGGTTTCATTCACCAAGTCATCAACCTGATGAGCCCATCAATCCATAATTATTTTGGACATTTTATTTAATATCAAAAACCATCATAAAATAAGAGAAATAATAAATTTCTGATTAAACATAATTCTGTAAATGAATGTATTACATATGTAATAAATTTTCTCAAAAACAAATACAACTTAAATTACATCACAAGCCTCAATCCAGTAACACTAGCATGTTTCTCATGCCTAGACAATGGAAGGAGTTTAGTAAGTGGATCAGCGATGTTCTCATCTGTATGAACTTTGCACATCTTGACATTTCCTCTGCCAACGATCTCTCGAATGAGGTGATACTTCCTCTCAACATGTTTGGATTTGAAGTGTGACCTAGTCTTCTTTGATTGAGCAATGGTGCCATTGTTGTCACAATGCAACTCGATTCCCTTTTGAGCACTTGGTATGATGTCTAGCTCAGTTAGGAACTTCTTAATCCAAACTGCTTCCTTAGCTGCTTCAACATCAGCCAAATACTCTGATTCTGTCGTAGAGTCTGCGACAGTGATTTGCTTCGAACTCTTCCAGCTCACTGCTCCTCCATTTAGACTAAAAAATGTACCCAGATTGTGATCTGAAATCATCTCTGTCTGTTTGGAAACTCGCATTCATATTACCTTTGACAACCAAATCATCTTCGCCGCCATATACTAGAAACATTTCTCTCGTCCTTCTTAAGTACTTAAGGATGTTCTCGGCAGCTGTCCAATGTGCTTCACCTTGGATTTGCCTAAAATGCTTGAGCATATGCAACATCTAGCCTTGTACAAATCATGGCATACATAATTGATCCTACTGTAGAAGCATAAGGTACAATAGCCATACGTCTCATCTAATCTGGCATGATAGGGCACTGAGATTTACTAAGCGTAATGCCATGGGACATGGGGAGAAATCCTCTCTTGGAGTTTTTCATCTCAAACCTCTTAAGAAGCTTATCAATATAAGTCTCTTGACTTAGTCCAGTCATCTTTCGAGACCTATCTCGATGGATCTTGATTCCCAAAATGTACTCGGCGTCACCCAAGTCTTTCATGGAAAAACAACTAACTCTTCAACCATTCCTTGACTGACTCAAGCATTGGTATGTTATTTCCCATGAGTAGTATGTCATCTACACACAAGACTAAGAAAACCATGCTGCTCCCACTAGACTTCTTGTATACACAAGGTTCCTCTTTGCTTTTGAGAAAATAAAACTGTTTGATCGCCTCATCAAAACGAAGATTTCAACTCTTGGATGCTTGCTTCAATCCATAAATGGATTTCTGAAGTTTTCATACCCTTCTAGGATTTTCTGGATCTTCAAAACCCTCAAGTTGTGTCATATACACTTCCTCTGTCAAGAACCCATTCAATAAGGTGGTTTTGACATCCATCTACCAAATTTCGTAATAAAAAAATGCAGCAATCGCTAGAAGAATTCGAATGGACTTAAGCATTGCTACTGGTGAAAAGGTTTCATCATAGTCAATACCATGAATCTATATATACCCTTTTGCAACCATACTTGCTTTATAGATGTAGGCATTTCCCTCATTGTCTGTTTTAATCTTTTAGACCCATTTGCAACCTATGGGTTTTACCCCATCAGGCAAGTCTACTAGGGTCCATACAGCATTTTTAAACATCAAATCTATTTCGGACTTCATGGCCTCAAGCCATTTCTCTGAATCGGGGCTCGCCAAAGCTTGCTTGTAGGTTGCGGATTCTTCATTCTCCAATAGGAAGATTTCAGAATCCTCAGTTAACAGAAACTCAACAAACTGTTTGTTTTTTATTCTGGCAGACCTACGTGGGGTAGGACGGAGCAACAATAGAAATGTTCTCTTCAACTCTTTGAAGATTTTCGCAAGAATTAGATTCAAGTGGGACGATAGCTAGGAGTCTCTCTAGTTAAATTAGCTTGCTCCGACGTATGATTAGTCGACTCATGCGCCCTCGCCTCTGATGTGGTGTTATCCACACCCATTTGTTGCTCGTCTCGAATTTCTTTGACAACTACTTTACTCCCACTTGACTTTGTAGAAAGAAATTCTCTTTCTAGAAAGACACCATCGCGAGCAACAAACACTTTGTTGTCATCGGGATTGTAGAAGTAATACCCTTTTGTTTCTTTGGGATAACCCACAAAGAAACATTTGCCTGATTTAGGGCCAAGTTTTTCGCTTTGTAAACGTTTTACATAGACTTCACAACCCCAAATCTTGAGATAAGACAACTTTGGAACTTTTCCAGTCCATAACTCATATGGTGTCTTCTCAACTGCTTTGGACGGGCTTCTGTTTAGTATGTTCGCAGCTGCTTCTAATTCATATCCCCAGAATGATATGTGAAAATAAGTAAAGATCATCATGGACCGAACCATATCCAGTAAGTTCCTATTCCTCCATTCTGACACACCATCTAACTGTGGCGTCCCTGGAGGGGTTAATTGTGAAAGTATTACACAATTAATCAGATGTTCATCAAATTCTTGAGTCAGATATTCACCACCACGATCAGATTGTAGTGCTTTAATTGTCCTCCCAAGTTGGTTTTGTACCTCATTCTAGAATTCCTTGAACTTTTCAAAGGATTCCGACTTGTGCTTCATTAAATAGATATAACCATATATACCAACTTAAATCATCAGTAAAAGTAATGAAGTACTTAAAACCACCTCTAGCTTTTGAACTCATTGGTCCACATACATCTGTATATGTAAGGCCTAAAAGGTCACTAGCTCTTTCACCTTTTCCAGTAAAAGGTGATTTGGTCATCTTACCTAACAAGCATGACTCACAATTCTCATATGATTCATAATCAAATGAGGTTAGGAGTCCATCCTTTTGTAATTTCTGGATGCGCGAATTGTTTATATGACCTAACCTACAATGCCATAGATAGGTTTGGTTTCATTCATCTGTTTTGCGCCTTTTCTGATCAATGTTGTAAACATGAGCTGAATAATCTAAGACATACAAACCATTAACCAATTTTGCGTTAGCATATAACATATTTCCTTTGGAAATAAAACAACATTTGTCTCTTATTTCAAAAGAAAAACCTTCAGTATCTAAAACAGGAACCGAAATAATGTTTTTTGTAATTGTTGGAACATGATAACAGTTATTAAGCACCAAAATAAGACCCGACGGAAGTCTCAAGTAATAATTTCCAATAGCAAGTGCAGCAACTTGTACTCCATTTCCTACTCGAAGTGTGACTTCCCCTTTTGCTAACTTCCTGCTCTCTTTTAGGCCCTGCATGTTATTAACAATGTGAGAAACACAACCGGTATCGAATACCCAATTGCAAGAGGAGGTAAGATTGATTTCAACAACTAAAACATTAGGCAACTCCTTACCTTCAGTTTTCACTTGTGTATTATGGGTAGGGCTGTACACCGGTCCAAAACCGGACCGGACCTGGACCAGACCCGTTGGGACCGGGACCTGATTCTCTATTTTTCGAGGACCGGGGACCGGACCTGAATCAACAGGTCCGGTTCCGGACTAGACCTGGAAAAACAGGTCCGGTCCGGTTTTGGACCTGATGGACCTTATTTTTTATTTATTTATTTTTTTTTTTTACATAATATGAACTTAAATCTGACATTATATAAAATAAAAGTGAAATTTGATGAATTACCTGCTAGTCTGCTACACTTCTACATATACAATATGAATTATGTATTCACAAAACCACAGATATACTAAAACACAAATGAAATTCAGAAAAAAAAATTAAATTAAAATCTAAAAAATTAAAGTTAAAAAGCTTCTCATATGAAATTGGAATCATTCGTTGATAAATCTAAAGCAATAGAATACAAAGAAACACAAAGCGTTGTGAATCATTCGTAGCTTCGCTGGAACCGAGGGTTGTCGAGCCGCAGCTTCTATCGGCGTCAACACGCACCATCGCAGGTCAGTGGCACAGCAATAGGGGGCAGCACATCAGCGGCATCGCAGACTTCACAGCAGGGGGCAGCAGGTCAAGGACGTGGTGGTAGGCGGTGGTTATGGTGGGAGATGAGAGAGAGGGGTAATATGAAATAGGGAGTATAGTTGGCTGCTATGAATTTGTTCGGCATTTAGGTTAGGTTAAACTTAATAAAAAGTCAGATTTAAAAAAAAAAAATTAAAGTCAAACAGGTTTTCAGGTCCGGACCTGAAAAATCCGGGTTTAACCCGGACCGGACCTGAAAACCGGATTCCCCATTTTTTGAGGACCGGGACCGGACCTGAATTTACCAGTCCGGGTCAGGTCCGGTCTAATCAGGTCCGGTTCAGGTCGGGTTTCAGGTCCAGGTCTATTTGTGTACACCCCTAATTATGGGGACACCCTGGTGTGTTGCAAGACCACCTACCGTAATAGAAACATTCGCTTCCTCCCTTCTTCAAGTACTCCTCAGTATGGTTGAGTAACAGGTTGACTAATGTCACTGTCGAGCCCTCATCAATATAAATGAGGTTGACTATATCAAATCCATCGTGGAGTTAGAGCAGGATAGTATCATGTGCAGAGTCATCATCGAAAGGCCTCCCTAGGATATCCATCTAATTGAGTAATTCAATCAGTTCATTGACATGGGTCCTAACTGACTGACTAGGGATGAGTTCCTTAGCCATAGTCTTACAATGGATATTGTAAGTCTCAAGGGATCGGATTAACGATATCTCTTACATTATAGTCGTTGAAGCCTCCACTTCCTTATGCCCCAATGCCACCTCGGCAGATGGCACGAAGACATTCATGCATATTGGTCAACTTATAGTTCCTAAACCTTCTTTTCCAACAAGTTGGAATAGATTCCAATATGAGATTCCTGATTTTCGCTGCATCTGAAACATATTTCGCATGCATTTCAGGTGTAAAACCAACTGTATACCTGCTCTCAATGGGTATATATGAACGAGTTTCAAGCTTTTGGCTTTTGAGAACATTTCTCAGCTCGTTTTCCCATTCCCTGAAATTTCTGAGATTCAACCTCAAATTAAGTTTGGTTGGCAAAATAGTGTCGTGGTTAAGGTTATTCATCTACAAACAAAAACAAAACGAGGCAAAGTTCAATAATTATGTTTAATAAATTTTAAGTACCATAAGCAATTTAAATTTGGTAACTTTAAAACACTTTATTCAGTTAAGGAAATCATTGATGGGAATAATCCCACCTTTTGAGTGTCAGAGATTAACAATCCCACCTTTGGGATTCTTTTTAATAATCCCACCTTTGATATCAATGCGCTGAAAATAGTCCCAACCGGTCATGTAACCTGCTATAACAAGTTACATGACACGTGGCGGCATGTGATTGGTCAAAAAAAAAATTTTAAACAAAAAAGTTACATTACATTGGCTGACACGCCTAAGAACCTCAAGTCCACAATAAGTAAAAATTAGGGCCATTTTGTTAAAATTATGATCTAATCACTATGTTTAACATTACATTGGCTGACACGCCTGTTTTGGGTGTTTTTGTCCCTCGGGAGAGTTACAGCTCGAAGACTAGTCCGGTGCGGCCTGTACCTGCAAGACAAACGGAGACACCAATTGGTAGGTGCTCCGCCTCCGACGATCAATTTAGTAACTTGAAAGGAGAAAAAAAGGTGCGGAAATTTAGGTGGGGATCTGCTAGGATTTCTAGCTCAGTTGTCTCTATAAAAGGGACAGTTTGTAATAAAACACTACTACAAAAAGAGTGATTTTTGGACGCAATTGGTTCGACGCTGTTGAAGGGGCGTCAGTCTATAATTTTTGGTTCCGTCTTTTTGCGACGCTTTTTGTAGTCGAAAATTTTCTCGACACTTAAAAGCGTCAAGAAACTCACGTGCTATGCACGTGAGTAAGGTTGCCCGCAATTTTGAATTTTTTTAATGAAATAATTAGCGGGTTCGTCTTTTTTCACCCTCAGCTCAGTCGAATTAGTTCCCAATTAAACGTCTTCGAAAAAGAAAAAAAAAAGAAAAAGGTTCCCAATTAAACTGCCCATATTCTGTTCTGCTCTCCTCCAAATTTGGACTCCATCATCACTTTCATCAGCGACAAAAAAAATCTCACATTTTAGGTTAATTTCTGGGTTTTGCTTGCTAAATTTCAAGGAATTTGGGGTTTTGTGGCTCGTCACTTTCATAAATTTGAGGTATTAATTTACAATTTGCTGAACAATATTGTTGCTAGGTATATATCTCTATCGTTTTTGGCATATAATATATCACAATTCTCTAAATTTTCGTTAAAATTGGGAATTATTTGTTTGCATGTCTTCGATTTTGCGTTGGTGAAGAACAAGAATCAATCTCTTATTGCGAGGTAATTTTTTTCCCTTAATTAGATAAATTAATTTCTTTTTATGTTGTTTTTTCGTGAATTCTGTTTTAAAATCCAATTTTTCATGTTTTTTTTTCATATTGTTTTTTGGTTTTTGTTTTGATTTTTATGGCGTTTTAGGGTTTTAGTTTGGAATGTTATGGGTTTTTTATATGAATATTATAGGCTTTGAATTTTCTGGTTTTTGATATGAATTTTGTAGGCTTTGAATTTTATGGGTTTTTTTATATATATGAATTTTCTGGTTTTTGATATGAAATTTGTAGGCTTTGAATTTTATGGGTTTTTGATATGAATTTTCTTGTTTTTCTATGGTGATTTTGTGGCTGATGATTGCATTCTGTCCTCACATGCTCTACTCTTAGAAGCAATACTCATTCCCTTATAAATCATTAGACAACACCCCCAATACTCACGGCCTGCTGCTGATGAATCAGTATAAGTTTGTTTGTTCGTTATTATGATATGTACGTATAGAGCCAAGGCAGCAGTGTGAACTGGATATGATCCTAGATTTGGGAGCTGTTGATGAATCAAGTCTTGTTGTTAAGAATGTACGTATTGTTGTTTTCTTTTGAGGTGTGGGAGCCATAGCAGGTAATCTCATATAAATAATGTACTCTATATATAAGAGGAGGACAGTGAGATTGATTTTGGGACAGTGAATTTGGTCTAATATTGGGCTTTATCTCAGAGATGAAATCAAACTTTATGATTTCCCCCTTAAATATGCTATATTAATTGGAAGTTGAAACACAGTAGTTTTTACATGGACTGTATCTAGCAATATCCTTTGTCTTTAGTTTCCCCAATTCCATTTTTTCCACCTAATGTGGTTCCTATCGTTCTTTTTTCCTTTTCCTCTCAGCTTCCCCATCTGGGTGCTCAGTTATTTAAGATTTGATCACTTTGTTTTTCTTCTATCATATTTTGATATTCTCAGTTTATTCGTTATTGTATTGTAGGAAAAATAGAGTTTGACTCGTTGCTTTTCCCTTCTTACACATGCATATTGCATGATGTTTGGGAATCATTGTAGTCTTTACAAGGACCCCTTCAATTCCTTACCCCATGAATTTTGTTACTTTCAGTGCCAATCTCCGCATTGTGCATATTTTGTCTAGCTGGACAATTTACACTCGGGTATCACATCTTGCTCAAAGGATATACACCTTTTTCTTTGTGAGTGACGAAGTAGAATTAAGATTTGATAAAAGATCTATACATAGGATCCATGACACTCCATCAGTAAAACAATGTGGCAGCAATGGGCACATGCCCATAGATTATCCAAAACTGCTTTAATTCTCTGATATTCAGGATTCTTTGTTATGGATGACTTATTTGTCTGTATAAAATAAATGAAGTATCTGAATAGATTTATAATTTAGATAGTGAATGAAAGTAGCTAATTTCTGTGTGTTCTGCCTAATTTTTTAATCATGATAGAACTAAATGTATAGCTGAGTTTACTGTTATTTGGTACTTGTGGCTTTTCATTAAATGTGAGGCTTTCATTTATCTTTTTGAAAGATCTCTTGATGTATAGATATTGCAACTTTTGCACTTTTGACATCAAACATTTCTATTCAACCTCATATCGCGGTTATATAGAAGAAAATATATACTACGTAGTTATGTGGGGTCTTGTTGATTTGTCTTGGTATACAGTTTCATTTTGTTTTAGGAGGGTAAAAATAATTCCAACAAATAGACACGTTGATAAGGATACCAATCTGAAACACTAATGTTGGCTACAATCTGATCACTACTGCCTCCCCTAGCCTAGTTCTCTTTCATTGCCTATATTTTTTTAGCTCTTATTTTGGATCAAGAATCTGAAATATTGACAATTGCTCGGTGATGACAATTGCCTCTTAGTGGTAAAAGTAAGCAATGTATGAATTTACATGATTGACAGAAATTTATGTGCAGAAAGCTTACTTCTAAGGTGGAACACTGTTAAATAACTTGTCATAAATGATTTGCATAATATTTAAACAACTCTATGATGTTTGGAGGGAAGCATGAGGCTAAAATTTTTCTTTATAAACAGATTTTTCCTTTGATGTTGCTGCAGCTGTAGATTTCTGGTTGAGAGTTACATTTCGCTTGTGGTTTTAGACAAGCCAAAGTTTATTAAGGTACGATTTTCATTGCATCAAACATCGATATATTCATAATCTTGTCTGATTTTGTTATGGTTGAGTAAAGTCTCAATTTTATACATTTTATATTTACTCTAAATATGGAGTCCTAGTAGACTCCTACTGTTGTCTAGCAAAGATAGATTACCAAAATGGATGTGTGTGAGTTAGTTGGATTTGAATAGCTTCGTGCCTCAACTTTCCTTTTTTTCACTATTATATTGGTGCCTTGGTGCCTTTTTTTGTTCACTCCGGATTGGCGAGATGACATTGATTTTGACGACAAGGAGGAGGTTCTAACCATAGGTAAATGTTTTGTATTCAAAGTTGTCTGTTGATGCTTGATGTTGTTGTGGTGTGATCCTGCCCTATTGCTGCTGCTTGTTATTGTGGGGGGAGGGGGAGGAGGGCTAGCTTGTGTTATACGTGTTATACATGCATATGTATTTTAAATATCATTGTCAAACTTGTTCTAAATTTGGATATATGGAATTGTTTATATCTTGAAACTTGTATTGAGCTGCATAATTAATTGTGTTATACGTGTTATGTGCTAATGTCATGTTTGTTTGGTTTTTATTTTTATTTTTATATTTTTTTTCCTTACTTCATCATGAGATCAGATTTTGAGACACACATATGATATGTGTAGCATGCTTTCTTTTTTGATTCAGTACATGCTAATTGTGTTATACGTGATTCAGTACATCTGATTTCAGTTCTGGATTTCAGTTTTGATTTCAGCTCTGAACATCAGAAATGAATTCTAGAACTGAAATCAGAACTGAAAATCAAATCTGATTTCAGTTCTGGATATCAGTTTTGATTTCAGCTCTAATCATCAGAAATGAATTCTAGAACTGAAATCAGAACTGAAATTCAAATCTGAATTCAGTTCTGGATTTCAGTTTTGATTTCAGCTCTGATCATCAGAAATGAATTCTAGAACTGATATCAGAACTGAAATTCAAATCTGAATTCAGTTTTGGAATTCAGCTCTGAACATCATAACTGAATTACAGAACTGAAATCAGAACTGAAATTCAAATCTGAATTCAGTTTTGGAATTCAGTTTTGAATTCATCTCTGAACATCAGAACTGAATTACAGAACTGAAATCAGAACTGAAATTCAAATCTTAAAGCGCTTGTTGGACAATTTTCTCAGATTGTAGGTGCAGTTCGTCAAGGGAATGCATCTCCGGGTCTTCTAGACAAAGCATCTGAATTCTTAGGAAAAGCAAAACATCAGGTAACAAACTGATCTGAAGTTCAGAAATGGAAATCAGAACTTCAATCCAAAAATGCTTGTGTGTGTGTGAAATTCAAAGCTTGTGTGTGTGTGTGTGAAAGTCAGAGCTTGTGTGAATGCTTGCTTGTGATGTGTGTGTGTGTGTGTGTGTGTGTGTGTGAGTGCCTTGCTCCCCTGCTACTGCTTGTCTGCCCTGCTCCCCTGCTGCTTTTATTCTGCTTGTCTGCCCTGCTCCCCTGCTACTTGTTGTATTGTGTAGTAAGTTGTTGTATTGTGTATTGTAACTTGCTGTTTACTATATATTCTTAACAATTTCAGAACTGAAATCCAGAACTAAAAATTGTTGATTATTTGATTATTAGTAGTGCATAATCGACCTATAAATTGTTGTATCGCCTTATGAAATTGGTTAAATTGCCTTGTTAAATCAAAAGTTTTTTTGTTTCAATTCTCCCTTGTCATCAAGATTTGTTTTTGAAATTTCATCGCATTAGCTGTATGTTTTTGCTACCCTCTCTTGCTTTATATACTGTATTTGATTCATATACTATGATGTTTGAATGTTACAATTGCATTAATCTGTGTATGTTTGGATGTTCAGTGTGATTTTTGGGGATCCTTATTTTTGAACTCTTTAATTTCTTGTAATTTGAGAGCTTGAAAGCTATATTTGAGTATGATAGCAAAAAATAAATAAAATTTTATTGCTTAAGCTTGCTGTGCATATTCTCTGAAGCTGGTGTTCTGTTCAAATTGATTTTTGTGGAGTAGTATAGTTTTGTGATTTGAAAACAATTAAGATCTGGGTTTTGGTTTAATTGCAAGAAGTTCATCATTTTGTTTGGCTATTAAAATTTTGAGTTTTAATCTGGGGTTTTGGTTTTTTATGGCAAGATGTTTATCTGGCAATTATACTGAGTTCTGAACTGGGGTTGTTTGAATTATACTGAGTTCTGAACTGGGGTTGCTGTAGACTGCTAGTATGGCTGGGATGCTTCAGAAATGTTCCTGGTATTTGTTGACATTCCTATGTGCATATATCAAGTTTTGAGTGTGACCACTGACAGAGTATTTTTGAAGTATGTCAGGCAGACTGTAATATTAAGTTTTGACCAAGTATATCCTGCTATTGATTGAAGGACTTAACCTCTGAATAACATGTATTAATAATTAGCATTTCACTCATCTTATGTAAATTGCTTTTTTGGGATAAGTTGGAATAAATAAATAATTATTTTAACTTTTTAGCTCGTTTAAGGGCTATCTTGAGGAGTGTCATCATTTGGGAATTATGAAATACAGCATCAAAAATTATGATCATCTGAATTAATCATTCGTTTCCAATAATTATCAGTTAACATTCTTCCTTTTCATATATATCACAATCCCATAAAATTCAAAGCCTACTGTGATGTGCTATTTCTTAATGTGATAAATGAAAAGGAAAAGTTTCTGTTACACTCTTCTTTCTCCTTAATGTGCTATTTCCTACTGTGATGCCATGCTTTTCACATATAGAGAAATGCAGAGTATTAGTTTTTGTTCATTTGTTTTTTAGACATTATGTTTGATGCCATGCTGTAATACCTAATATGTGAAAAGCTCTTTGCTGCTTCTTTTCTTTATAATTTTCTAATAAAGACCATAGTCCATAAGTTACTTTGGTTGCGCTTCTGAAAAACATCATCAGCTAATTGCCCTGTATAAGGCTTAGGTTGGTAATTTATGACATCATTTCTTAATTAGAGTAATCTACTACAGTTTCCTGCTTTTACATTCCTTGTGAAAAATTGTTGATACCCAATATAATTCTTTATTTTGTTAGCAACTGGGATAGTTTTGGACTGAGAAAGTGATGTGTGTGTGTGTGTGTGTGTGTGTGTGTATAAGCCAATATAATTTTGAGCTTGTGTGTGTGTGTGTGTAAGGCTATATTGTGTAATGTACTAATTTATACTTTGTTTTTTTTTTTTTTTTAAGATTGGAAAAGGCAATGTAGGAGCAACAAGAGAATAGGTCGAGACACTTGAGCATCAAAACAAGCGACTATATCTATCTATTTTGGTTTTTAGTCTTATTTATATTAGTGATGTATTTATTTAGGGACAAGCTACTATAATATGCGACTTTTTTTTATTTTAGTTAATTGTGTTGATGTTTTCTTTTATTTATAAATTTGGTAATTGTTAGCAACATACTCTTATTATTGTTGATTAATTATTGTTTTTTATTTAATCTGATCTAAACTTGTTATAGTGAATATTTGTTTATTTTAATTTTAATGTTATTAATTTAATTTATGATAAATTTAAATAACTATATTGTATATGATGGTAATAATTTAATAAAAGGAAAAAAAAGAAAAAAAAAAAAGCTTAAAAAATAAATCTAGACGCTTTTTAATGTCTACATAATTGCACATTTTCAAATTTCAAAGACTTTCCCGCCATACCATAGGCTGACACGAATAAACGCAAAACAACAAAAAGCGTCGCAAAATTTGATTATGTGGACAGGAAAAAGCGTCGCTAAAAAACTACATACATTTGGGATAATGCGCGAAATACGTGATTTTGGACGCTTCGTATATTCGTTTGGACAATAAAAAGCGTCGAGAATCTCGACGCTTTTTTGTGTCTCCGAAAAATTTTCGACTCTTGGATTTGCGACGCTTTTTTGCAGCGTCGAGAAATTATTTTTCGACGCTTTTTAGCGTCGAAAAAAGGCCTAAAAAGCGTCCAAAAAACACGCATTTTGTAGTAGTGAAATGGAAAAACGTGCCCTCCAAAAGAGGGGAATCTCCCTATTTATAGGGTCCTTGGGAATTGTGCCCCTGATTAGGTCACAGAACCCTAATCAGTGGTGGGCTGCGCCACATTGCGGCTTTCTCGGGATTTGGGCCTGAAAGCCGTCATTTCCCCCAAATATCTGGGATGACACGTGTCAAGCAGGGATAGGTCCACTTTGGACCATCCTTGGGCTGACACGTGTCGCCCTCTGGTTGGTCCACATGGCGGGGTAAAATTACCCTAAACATTTGCCCCTCACAGATGTGACGTGGCACGCCACGTGGCATCTGTGACACGCGTCACTCTCTGAGTGGTGGTAATTTTACCGCCAAAATTTATTGTTCACCATCTGAGTAAATTACAGGAATACCCCTTCATTTACCCTCTTTATATAGCCGTTTACCCTCATATTTTTGTACGTTTCACAAAAATTTCCAGAGAAAACTTAGAGAGAATCTTGAAAGAGAGAGTAGAAGTCATCCGTCTGAGTCAAGCGCAAGTTTAAGAAAACTCAGCCTCCTCAACACAGGCGGACCCGTCTACCTTCAGATCTCAAATCTAAAGGTACCGTCTCTGACTCTCTCAGCTCTTTTTCATTTTACCGCTTGTACATATTTCTTGCAATAAATGGATTCATGCATCACCAACACACACGGCACAACCTAGGGTAGAATCCAGCCGTTCATCAGGGACGGCTGAGTCTAGGACTGGTAGTGCCGTCTCAGGGTGTTGGGACCACCCTCATGCTTGGATTCCGACCATTTGCGCGTCTGTGCAGGACACAATGGCTCGGACAATGCAGACGGCACAAGACCCTGATTATAGATGTGAAGGCTCAGGCGGCCAAACGCCTGAGGGAGAGACGTCTCGCTCTGAACACCAGACGGCTCCGGAGAGATCCCTTCCGCGTGGCCCCCCAACTCCTCCAGACTTGTTTTTGGACGAGTGCGACCAAGGCGGTAAGAAGGCCGCCTCAGCTTCTGTCTCCCAATCTGGGGAAGAGACGGGGAGCGGACTTGCCGTCTCCTCTTCAGAGAGCAGTGATGATCTTCCTCCGCTTGAGGATAGCGAGGAAGAAGAGAGAAAGAAGTGGAACGAGAAGGACGATCCCTTCAAAATCCACGTCTCCATGAAGGACAGGGACCTCATGGAAAGAGGCCTTAAGAATTTCCTGAAAGCACACCCAATGGGAGACGGGTGGAAAATAAGGGTGGCTCCTCCAGACGGCACCATCTCTTGGGAAGATGCTGAACGCAACGCCAACGGCTACTTCGGCTGTTACGAGGCGGCGTTCAAGGCGGGTCTGCGCTTCCCCCTTCACGAGGCGATGAAGGCTATTTTGAGAGGCTACGGCCTTGGAGTCTGGCAACTTACCCCCAATTCTTGGGCAAACATTCTGGGGTATGTTTCCGCCTGTGAATTCCAAGGAATTCACCCCGGCTGGGAAGCTTTTGATAAGATGCACTATCTTAGCCGCAGCCCAGGCGGGTATAGAGCGTGGTATACTTTGACCACGTTTCCTCAGTATATGATGATCTTGGATAAGGTCTCCAAATTTGATGGCTGGAAGCACAGGTTCTACCTGATGACGGCTCCCACCAGGCGGGAGAACTTCGAGCTCCGCCAATACAATAAGAAGCCCGACCTTCTAGGTCGGAAATGCTGTCTTCCCCGGATCCCGGATGAGGACTTTGATAAAATAATCGAGGCTGACTTCTTCGGCCTCGCAGACGCTACATTGTCAACCGGGGAGACAATTAAAGTCCCCAAGAACTGGATCCCTAAGAGCGCCTGGCTTAGGGATGAATGCTTCCTAGCCGCCTGCGGGCTAGGGCACATGTTCACCAGACGTATGCGCCTGAATACTTTTCCGTCTGTAGTAATTTTGTGTCGGAATAGTTTTTGATGATGTACTAATCGATTCCCCTTTTGTTTTTGCAGAAGAAGCTCTGAACATGTTGCCAGACGAGAAGACCCCCAGACGGTCCTCAGCACAGATCCGCCGAGAATTGGCGGAGGCCCAGGCGCGAGAGCTCAAGGCCAAGGTAAACGTCTGACTCTTTTTGTGAGTTTACTTTCAAAGTTTACTTTCTTCGACTGCTAACATTAACTTGCTTATTTTCTCAAGGAGGAAAGGTGGATAAGACGTTTGAGAAAAACCTCAAATGGGCTAGGGAGGATACCACCGCCTCTAACCCCAGTAAATCCTCTAAGAAGGCTGCCTCCACCGCAACTCCCAACGCCCCAGGCGGGAGACAGATGCGGATAGGGGGAAGAAATGAGAGAGTGAGCGGCTCTGTTGGCCTTGACTTGGCCAACCCCCTATCTGCAACCGGGGGGTTCACCGCGCCTGCCAGCGGCTCTCGTCTGGCCGGCTCTGCAGGTAAGAACCCTTTTGAATCCCCGCCTGAGCTGGGATGGCCGTTACGAGTGAAATCACACTCCTAGCAGACGTCATCCTCAGACGGTCGAAACCAGATAGGCGCTGCTATAGTATCTCACTCTGACACTGATTATGGTGCAGATCAATCTCCCCGCTGGCCAGACGTCCAGAAGCATGCCAAGGCCATGCTGGAGGCTGTCAGCAAACGGGATAAGGATGTTATCCCGGGGATTGAGACGTTCAATCTTGAACGTATTCTGACCCTCCTAGCTGAGGTAAGACACTTGAACAATTTTCAATAACTTTCTCCAAGTTTTTTCTTCGCCTGCACTACTAACCTTGTTTGCTTTTGCAGGCTCTTCTGCGGGTAGACGGGCTCAAGCGTCCTTACACCCGCAAACGGGACGAGGTAAGACGGGCCAAGCAGGCCGCCACAGATGCCGATAATTTTGCTTTGTACTCGTGTATAATTGACGATCTTTAAACTAAAGCAACCCAAATGACACAGGCGGCTAAGATTCAAGAGCTGGAGGCGGATCTGCAGGCGGCCAAGAAGAGGGCTGAGGATGCCGAGGCGGCTCAGAAACAGGCGGAGGTGGACCTCCCCAAGCTCAGGGAGGACCTCAAGAAGGCCCAGGAAGACCTTGAAAAGCTTCAGGGAGCCTCTTCAGAGAATGCTGATCTGAAGAGCAAGGTTGCCAAGTTGGAGAAAGAGGCGGCCAAAACTCAGGATAACTTCCGAGTGACTCTGCAGGCGGATCAAAACCGTCTGGTTGCTGAGATGGCCGCCGACAACGAGGCTATGATGAGGATCCCCTGGGCTGCCTTGTATCCCGACAAGGATTATGGCGTCTGGGCTCTGGCTCACAAGTATGCTGATGAGGTGATCTACTTGAGAGAGAAGGGTGAGCCAGAGCCTGATTCCTTGCTCGCCTGGGCCGAAACTGAGCACCCCGAGCCTGAGCCTGAAGCTCCCGGGAATGAAGAAGGGGAGAAGGGCCCGGAGGGACCGCCTGAGGGGCAGTAGATTCAGCGGCTGTGCGCCAACTCTTTTTTTTTTTTTTTTCTGTGGCAGTATGCCATTAGTTTCTTTTCTGGCCTGTGTGCCGAGTATATTTGTATCTTTACCGGCTAAGGAGCCGTGTTTGTCAAACAATTTCTCTTTCTCGGATGGGATCCGGATAACAATTAATCCATCACAGCCGTTTGGTTGGGTGGAAATTCAATGAATGCACCGACTGAGTCGGTTTTATTACTTTGCGCTTGTGTTTGAACTTTAATTTTTACATCTTCAGATTTTTCAATTTTTGCCTAACTTATCAAAAGCATGCGGCGAATTTTGCCTAACTCGTCAAAAGTATGCGGCTGTCCTTGCCCCTGGACGCCTGTGTGGTTGGTTTCAAATGGAGTTGGTTGATTGGCTTGGGAACGTCTGATGCTGCAAAGAGCATGATACGTTTGTAAGTCAATCAATCACAATAGTGATTGCCCCAAACCAAGTACACAGCCGTACATTAACAGGCGTTTCAGTCTCTAGCTAGACGGCATTGTCCGTCTAAGTAGAGTTCATATAGCCATTGCACAACTCTTTTGCTCCAAACGAGGATGTGTGCAATTTAAAAACGAAAAAATGCTAAGTAAGAACTGCAGTCGGTCGCCGACTGATGTCGTTGGACATCCAAGTTCCGAAACTAGGTTGTTCCTTAGACTGTTCAGGTCAGACGGCTATGGATGGCTGATTCAGCCGTCCAATTGTGGCCGCCTGCATTGGTACGTAGAGTAAGCAAGTTGGCTTCTTTCTGCGACGATTGCACCCGGAGGGGTGTCGCCGGACGCCTTTGTCCAAGTTGGGACAGGCGAATTTATGGGAAAAGCAGCCATCCGGCCATTGACCTCTGGTCTTGTTTGGGACCGGCTGTATAGCCACTAAGCGGTTTTGTGCTTAGCTTAATTATCTGGCCATTGGCCTCTCGTCAATCAGATGTTAATTCAATTTCCAAGTGTCAAACTCAGAGAAACAAACAAGTGACTCGTCTGGGATTCAGACGGGGCATAAGACAAACAAAACAAAAGTGAAAACAAAAAGCAATTTCTCATTAATGTACTTCTTGTTTACAAAAATTACAAATCTCAGAAGTAGTACTTTTTCAAATTGTCTACATTCCAAGTTCTAGGCAGGCGCCTGCCGTCTGGAGTTTCCAGGCGTAGGTGCCATCTCTTACTTCTTCATAAATCCGGTAGGGGCCTTCCCAATTAGGAGTTAGCTTTCCAAGCTCATTGGCCCTATCGGTTGCCTCCATTTTCCGTAACACTAGGTCGTCCACTTTCAAAGGACGCCTGTGTACTCTCTTGTTGTAGGCTCTTGTCATTCTCAAACGGTAAATCTCATGACGCAAGGCGGCATTGCCCCTGCGTTCTGGGAGTGAGTCCAATGCCAGGCGCATTGCCTCCCAGTTTGCCTCTTCATCATAAAGCATGACCCTGAGAGTCGGCTCATAGTGTTCAATGGGCAAGACGGCTTCAGCACCGTAAACCATGAGAAATGGGGTTTCACCGGTTGCCCCCTTTGCTGTTGTCCGGATGGCCCATAGGACATGGATTAATTCCTCAGCCCATAAGCCACCGGCTCTTTCAATTTTCTTCTTAATGCCGTCTGAGATCAATTTGTTGAAGGCTTCAACTTGGCCGTTTGCTTGGGGACGGCCGACTGATGCAAAACAACTTAAGATCCCTTGATCTCCTAACCAAGTTTTTAGCTGAGGCGTCTCAAACTGAGGACCATTATCAAACACCATGGACATAGGAACCCCATACCGGGTGATAACATTCTTCCAGATGAAAGAAATGACGTCTGATGTCTTGATATTCTTTACCGCCTCAGCCTCTACCCACTTGGTAAAGTAATCCACAGCCACCAAGATGTAACGCTTTCCGCCTGGTGCAGGCGTGTAAGGACCTAAAATGTCCATGCCCCATTTTGCAAACGTGATTAGGCTGTGGATGGCCGTCAGATCAGTAGCCGGACGGTGAATAAGTTTGCCAAATTTCTGGCACTTGTCACATTTCCTCACCAATTCCTTGGCGTCTGCCTCTAGAGTGGGCCAAAAGTAATGTCGTCTGGCTCTGACGGCTAGGGATCTGCCGCCTATATGGGAGGCACAGAATCCGAGTGCAAGTCTTCAAGAACTTCCTTCCTCTTTTCTGGGATTACACACTTCAGAAGAGGCTTAAGAAACCCCGCCTTGAAGAGCTCTCCATTTCTTAACTCGAAGCTTGCGGCTCGCTTTTTCAGAACGGCTGCCTCCTATGGTGAATCAGGAAGTGTACCGTCTGAGAGATATGCCCGGATGCCATCCATCCAGGTAGAGCTTCGGTCTAGGACTCCAATGGGATCTTCATAGATGCTTCTTTTTTCAAGTACTTCCCAAAAGACTGATCGAGGCGTATCATGGCAGGCGGAAGATGCAAGTTTTGACAGTGCATCCGCCTGGTTGTTATCAGACCTGGGTACTTGATTCAAATGAAACTCCTCAAGTGACCCAGCCTCCTCTTTGACCGCCTGAAGATATTTGATCATAGCCGGGTAAGTTGCCTCAAATTTTCCCTCATATTGGCTAACGACCAACTGTGAATCAGAGTAGGCGTCAATTTTTGTTGCCCCTGCCGCCTTACACATGCGGATTCCGGCTAGCAGGGCTTCATATTCCGCCTCATTGTTTGAGGCCTGAAATTTGAACCGCAGTGCATACTCATATCTGTCCCCCTCAGGAGACTCATAAATTACGCCTGCACCACAGCCGTTCTTTGTAGAGCTCCCGTCTACATACACTTTTCAAACCTGATCAAGATTATCCGGGGCCACCGGACGAGTCATTTCCACAGTGAAGTCGGCAAATGCCTGACCTTTCACTTCCTTCCTTGGTTCGTAAGTGAGTTCAAGACTTTGCATTTCAATATCCCATTTCAACATTCTGCCGGATGACTCCAAGGTAGACATTGGCCGCTTGAGTGGCTGGTCGGTGTAAATCACCACCGGATGAGCCAGAAAGTAAGGCTTCAATTTTTTGAATGCCATGCACAAAGCAAGGCCAAAATTTTCAACCACGGGGTACCGGAGTTCAGCATTTTTAAGGACATGGCTAATGAAGTAAACCGGGAGCTAAACGCCGTCTCGCTCAGCAAGGAGAACGGCACTGAGAGCATGATCTGAGACGGCCAAATACATGTACAACATCTCCCTAGGCAGAGGACTGACCAGCCTAGGCAGAGAGTGCAGGTGCTCTTTTAGCTTCTGGAATGCCGTCTCAGCATCGTCTCCCCATTCAAACCTGGTCTTCTTCCTGATTGCTTGGAAGAAGTAAAGGCATTTGTCACCTGACCGGCTGAGGAACCTCCCCAAGGCCGCCAGGAAACCAGTTAGTCTTTGAACTTCCTTGACAGAACGGGGTGACTTCTTGTCAATTACCGCTTGTATCTTTTCGGGGTTAGCCTCTATCCCCTTTTGATCAATCAGGAATCCGAGAAACTTCCCAGACTCAACACCAAAGACGCATTTCTTGGGGTTTAACCTGACCTTATGCCGCCTGAGGGTGGTGAATGTTTCTCGGAGATCAGCAAGATGATCCGTCTGTGGCTTGGATTTGACTATCATGTCATCGATGTACGCCTCCACATTCCTCCCAATTTGATTAATGAAGACCGTATTAATCATCCGTTGGAAGGTGGCAGGCGCATTCTTCAAGCCAAACGGCATCACAGTATAACAAGATAACCCCAAATCAGTGACGAAGGCCGTCTTCTCTTGATCTTTTTTCCAGAGGGGTATCTGATGGAAGCCGGAGTAGGCATCCTTAAAGCTCATCAAGGCGTGACCGGCTGTAGAGTCGACCAGACTGTCGATCTTTGGAAGCGGGTAACTGTCCTTTGGACACGCCTTGTTGAGGTCTGTGTAGTCAACACACATGCGTCAGGTCCCATTCGGTTTCTTGACAAGGACCACATTGGCCACCCAGTCGGGGAAATTACAGGGCCGAATGAACCTGGCGTCTAGCAGCTTTTTGACTTCGGCAGCTGCCGCCTGACTTCTTTCCTCGCCATGGTTTCTTTTCTTTTGCCGGATGGGCTTCTTTTTGGGATCCACGGCGAGTTTGTGGACAGCGAGATCCGGGCTGACGCCTGGCATCTCTTCCACTTCAAAGGCAAAGATGTCTTTGAATTCTTTCAGCAGAAGGTGCAAGCTTGCA
Organism: Chenopodium album; assembly: GCF_948465745.1. NCBI lineage: Eukaryota > Viridiplantae > Streptophyta > Magnoliopsida > Caryophyllales > Amaranthaceae > Chenopodium > Chenopodium album. Next base: position 8,497,573 of record NC_137853.1, on the reverse strand, counting down.
CCCAGAGAAGCATAAGCAACCGTCCCAACCTTCACAGTACGCTCTGGAAGGCTGTCGTCCAGAACGAGATCAATATTTTCACCGTTCCCAGGTCAGTGATTGCTATTTTTTCTCTTTCTTCACCTCCACCAGCAGAGGCGCTTTTCTTTTCTTACCAACGGCTGGTGGGGCAGGGTTGGCATCCTTGACATCGTCAAGGTCTATTGGTTCCTTCTCTTGGCCGTCTGAGGCCACAGTGTCTTTAACGGCTGAGATGAGCACTCCCGAGCCGTCTTCTGATCCCCGTTCAGGGAACCAACAGAGCCATCATCCCGCTCATACTTGATGAGCATGAGAGACGGGATGATCACCGCCTTGGCTTCGTTGAGGGTTGGCCTACCAAGGATGATATTGTAGGCGGTCAACTCCTCCACGACCAAGAATCTGACGACAATATGTCGTCCCTGGCCTTTTTCTCCCAGCCGGATGGGCAAGTCAATTCTGCCGGCTGGGTAGACCATCCCACCCCCAAAACCAACCAAGGGGTGGGTGACCGGATGCATGCTGCTGACATTGTATTTCAGCTTCTGCAGGCACCGGAGGCTGATAATGTCCGACGAGCTGCCGGTGTCAATAAGGATCCGTCCAACCAGTTGATTGGCAACCTTACATTCAATGACGACCGGGTCGTCATGCGGACGGCGGACGCTGCCCTTGTCCTTCTCAGTTATGAGGACGTCTGGGAAGGTGGAACTGGCAGACGCCTGCTCATCATCATCATCCTTGTCCATCTTTCGAAGATGGCTCTTGGTGCCCCGGATGGTAGTGCCACCACATGAAAATCCGCCTGCTGTAGTGTAGACCGGATCCTTGTCGGTATCCGAACTACTAGTAGGCTGGGTAGCCTTGGAGGACTGACCCTTGTTTTCTTTTTTGCCCCAGCTGGGGACTTTGAAATGTAGGACTTTAGAAGCCCTTTATCAGCCAGACGGTCCAACGTCCGCTGTAAACTGAAGCAGTCGTTGGTGTCATGGCCAACCTCCTCATGGAACTGGCAAAATTTATTTTTGTTCCGTGAATGGACGGAACTCTTCATTGGATTCGGCTTCTCAATAGACAGCCGGTCCTTTACCTCCATGAGGATGGAGTTGCAGTCTTTGTTAAACTCGTACTTGGGGACGTACGGTTTAAACTCTCTCTTTTTCTTCTGGGACGGCTGGTCGAATCACTAACCGCCCGGAATTCTTTTCTCTTTTTGCTCTCTTCTTTTTTGTTACCCGGCTGAGCAGACCGGCTTTCTTTTTGTTTGTCAGACTTCTTGGAGTCTGACTGGCTTCCAGGCGTGCAGAGGTCGGTAGCTTGTATGTAGCTCTCCGCCTCCCTCAGGGCCGCCTGTAGCGTAAATGCCCCTTTTCGGACAAGGTCGAACTTAAAAGCCGACCCGTCCTTCAGACCCTTGAAAAAGTCTGTAAAAGCTACCTCGTCAGACAGTCCCTGAATCTGTATTCTGACCAGGTTGAACCGCCTGACATATGAGCGTAGCCCTTCCCTCTCACCTTGCTTAACGGTGCTCAAATCAAGGCTCGTTTTCTTAGCAGGGATGTTCATTGAGAAGTTGGTGGCAAACAAGAAGGCTAGCTTCTTGAAGCAATCAATTGAGCCGGCTGGCAAGTTGCCAAACCACTGTTGGGCAATGCCCTTCAGTGTAGCCGGGAAACATCGACACCAGGTGGCATCGTCCCAACCCTGTAAGCACATGAGGTTGGTGTATGCCATCAAGTGGTCTTCTGGGTTGGTGGTACCATCATAGGTGCCCACCAACACATTCTTATCCTTGGACGGCTGAGCCGCCTCGGTTATATTGGCTGCAAAGGCGGACGACTGTTCGCCTAGCCTCATTAGCCGCAGCTGCCAGTCCAGTGCCTAAACATTGGTATATGCCGCCTGACCTCCGAATGGGGGTGGCTGCATAAACTGGAGGCCATATTGCCCATACTGCGCCTGGGGTGCGTATGACATAGACCCTATCATCAGTTGAGGTTCGGTGTTGACGGATTTATCGCCTGTCCGACTCTCATGCAAAGACATAGAATTCCTTGCAGAAGCTTCTTTGAAGCTGTCTAGAAAGCTTGAGGTAGAAGATGACTCAGACTGTTGCTGCCTCCTTCGATTGATGACTTGTCTAGCATCGAAGGTAGACGTCTTTTTGGCCTCCGGCTGGGGTTGCCGGGGCTGCCTCTGGGGCATCAGAATCTTGGACTAGTCAAGTTTTGCGGCTGCCTTCTCCTTTGGATGAGGAGTTGGCTGCCTGTCCTTGACCGGCTTCTTCTTCTTCCCATCATTGGGAGTCTTTTTAGCCGGCGGACTCTTACTTGAGCCTGCCTTGTTGTTGATCATCTCCTTAATTTCACCCTTGAAGGAGTTCATGAATTTCATGAGCTCGTTCCGGGTGACTGGAGCCTCTCCTCTGGCCTTCCGGGTTTCCCCGTCTAACCTCCCAGAGGGGCGCCTGCTTGGGCCCGCCTGGTCTAGATTTCGCTCCAGTTGATCTCTGGAACGAATGGATTTAGAGATGAGGGAGCCATCTTTGGTTATGTAGGTCTCCACATCATTGTCTTCTTCTTCCTCCTCCTCAGTGAATACCTCTGGCTGAGGCTGAGGCTGAGGCGGAGGTTGGGGGATTTCAAAACCTTCCGGTTGAATAACCGGCTGCAAGTCCTCTTGGTTACCCGCCTGAGTAACCGGACGTAGAGAAGTAGAGTTGAGAATTGGTACAGAACTTTGAACCATCTTGAGGTACTCTCCCCACAAACGGCGCCAAATGTTTTGGGTGTTTTTGTCCCTCGAGAGAGTTACAGCTCGAAGACTAGTCCGGTGCGGCCTGTACTTGCAAGACAAACGGAGACACCAGTTGGTAGGTGCTCCGCCTCCGACGATCAAGTTAGTAACTTGAAAGGAGAGAAAAAGGTGCGGAAATTTAGGTGGGGATCTGCTAGGATTTCTAGCTCAGTTGTCTCTATCAAAGGGACAGTTTGTAATAAAATGGAAAAACGTGCCCTCCAAAAGAGGGGAATCTCCCTATTTATAGGGTCCTTGGGAATTGTGCCCCTGATTAGGTCACAGAACCCTAATCAGTGGTGGGCTGCGCCGCATTGCGGCTTTCTCGGGATTTGGGCCTGAAACCCGTCATTTCCCCCAAATATCTGAGGTGACACGTGTCAAGCAGGGATAGGTCCACTTTGGACCATCCTTGGGCTGACTCGTGTCGCCCTCTGGTTGGTCCACATGACGGGGTAAAATTACCCTAAACAACGCCTATGAACATCAAGTCCACAATAATATATTATAAACCACCAAGTCCACACAAATTTTTAATTTTTTCCGCATATTTTCTCTTAAAATTGTAAGACTTGCTTGGTATGATCGAGAGCCAGCACTTAATTAACCTGAAGAGAACATAATTTTCAATTTAGCTATGCTCTAGTTGTTGCAAGAGCATAAAACGGTTGGGATTTTATCAAGTTAGGTTTATGGTCCTTATTGGCTCATTTTAGGAGCGAATTAAGTTTGGGTCTAGTCAAGTACAACTCTCAAAACATAAGTTTTATCATGTTCAAGTTTGTAACAATATTTTTGGTCAAGATTTGTCATTGTCCTTTTTGTGAAAAAAAAAAATCAATTGGATACATTATGTTTTTGGATGACAAGAGAAAAGGAATGACATTTTCATACCTTTTGTATACGTAAATTTGTAAAGGCTAGTATACAAAACCAAACTGAAAAGAAAACAAACCAAACTGAATGATGAGACGTACAAATGAAAGAATAGAAATTACAAGTCAAACCAGTCAAAATGTTTAAAAAAAAAAAAAAAAATCTGCTAAAAATAGCGCATGAAAATAATGAAGCACGAGGTGAGTGCAATAATATGATCAGTTTTGGCCAGGAAGTTTGCCATCTAAGAAAGTGTTAACATGGCCTTCAATGGGAGGCCCTAAGCTCCCACAGGCTTCGACGGCAAGCCCATCGGCATTCACACAACCGTTCATTGGGGATTTGGTTGTGCCGGATGCACGAACAACCCCTGCATCAGCATCCACTGTCACTGTCACTGGAAGTTCATCCAGGTTTTGAGCAGCCGAGACAGCATAGGCCATGACAAACATTGTCATTGCCAACAAGGCTAAAGACTTTGTGAGTTGCGGAGCCATTTTTGGTTTAAGTACGAATTCTTTGAAGATTAAGGTGGTATGAGGGTGTTCTTAAGAAGAGGAGGCAAATAAGAGGATGAATGAATAGCTATGAGTTTAATTTTATGATATGCATGGTATGATTGTATCAACCCTTTATATAAGGGTTTAGAAATGATTAATTAAGATGAATAACAGTACATCTAATAGTTGTGTTCATGTTGTTATTTTGCTTTAAAATATTAAGTCATGGATCACGAAGATCACGAATTTGGACTTGTAAATAAAATGATTAGGCCGGATTAATGTAATACTCTAATAATGCATGAACACTTTCATTTAATTTGTATTTGATCTATTCAAGTAGTAAGTTGATGAAAAAGTAATCCACATCCAGCTTTTAATTGCTTAGAATGTTATGTTATTGCACGTCAATTATTGGCCTTATTTTAGCATTAACAATTTTGTGTTGTGGGTGAAAACATAGGACTGCGTATATTCTTGCTTTCTTGTTCCAATATTACAATATTATACATGATTGCCTCAAGAATGTCGTTTTTAAGGAGATACATGAAAGTTTCTTATTATATGTAGACATTAAGACATGTAGTGCCTTTGTATTGGTGTATATTGTTTCAAATAGAGGGAAGTATTTTATTTAATTAAATTATTCCCTCCATTAAAGTTAAGGGTTTTTTTTATTTTTTTTATTTTTTATTATTTAGGAAATTGATAAAGTTAAAGTTGACACACATATTCTTGGAAGTTCAAAACAAGAGAGTTGGGAAAAACAGGAGAGAGAGAAAAACAAATGAAAGGGAGAAGTCCCACATTGGTTGTGGAATAAGGTTTTGCCTTGTTTTTATATTGTAGTTCTTTAGCACTATTTAGGCCCTGTTCTTTTGAGTTGCTGTGCAGGGCAGGGCATAGCAGATTTTATTATTATTATTATTATTATTATTATTATTATTATTATTATTATTATTATTATTATTATTATTACTACTACTATTACTATTATTAATATTATCACATTATTATTATAATCATTAAATTTTGTTATTAAATATTAATTATTATTATTATTATATTAATAATAATAATAATAATTATTATTAAATATAATTTTAATATTATTATTATTATTATTATTATAAAAAATTACTCCCTCCGTTTTTTTATATGCATTAATTTCCTTTTATGGGTGTTTTTTTTTATATGCATCACTTCTATATTTTGTAAAGTTATACTATATTTTATTATTTCACTCTCTTACTTTAAACCCCACTCAAATTATTTTATCATTTCTCTCTCTTTTATGTCCCCACTTAAATAATAAAATATCTATTCTCTCTCACATACTTTCTCTTTCATGGTCCCCATCATACTTTTATTATAATAATTTATTCACCCACTCACAATATTATAATCTATACTATATATTAAAAGGCGTTCCTTTTAAAGGAACGGTGCCACGTGACACTCTTCAAAGTATGTGTACCTATGTTACAATGCCATGTCATCATCCAACATATATGCGCAACGTAAGCTAGCCACTTCATTTAACAAAATAAAATATGCTTACAACAAGATTCGAACCCATAACCTCCAATATACATAGGTAATACTTTTACCATCTCAACCAACTATTATTAATGTTTCAAGTTTCACATAATATTATAATATTCCTTTCATCTATTAAGTAAATTAGAGGTAATATAATTCATTTAATTTTCACAAGATTAAAATATAAAAACATATGATGTAAAAAAAAAAAAAAAAAAAAGTGACATCCAAGGCAATGCCCGAACCACTACACACACTAACTACACAAATAGTCCAACATAATTGTTAAATTAAAGTATGAAGTACACAAATTAGCAACGCAGGGCATCGCCCGGGATACACACTAGTTATCTCCTAAAACTATGTGCATTCCCAAGTGATGCATATAAAAAAAACGGAGGGAGTAATAAATATTATTTTTATTATTATTATTATCAAAAATTAATAATTAGTATTATATTTAAATATTAGTTATTATCTTAATATAAATCTTTATTATAATAAATCAATTATTATTATTATTATTATTATTATTATTGTTATTATTATTATTATTATTATTATTATTATTATTATTATTATTATTATTATTATTATTATTATTATTAGTAGTAGTAGTAGTAGTAGTAGTAGTAGTAGTAGTAGTAGTAGTAGTAGTAGTAGTAGTATTAATTATAAGTATTATTATTACTATTATTATCATTATTATAATTACTATAAATATTACTATTATTATTATTAAAAATTAATATTATAATTATTAGATAATAATTATTATTATTATTATTAAATACAATTATTTATTATTATTAATTATTATAATGATAATGATAATTCAATATTAAGTACTCCCTCCGTATTTTTTTAAGTGATACACTTTCCATTTCCGGCCGTGTTTTTTTAAGTGATACACTTCCTTTTTTGGCAAAAAAATACATTAAAAATATTATATCTCTCTCCTCTCATGGCCCCCACTCAAACCCACTACTACTTTTTTATTATATCTTTCCTCTCACATTCATTACTTTTCAATAAACTAGTAACCCCACTATCTTTCTTTAACAATTTTTTAATACTCCACTACCCCACTTACCTCTTATTTTATTTAAGTCAATTAAATTGCCTATAACTATGTGCCGGTCAAAGTGTATCACTTAAAAAGAACACGGAGGGAGTATTAATTTTAAGCAGAGGAGGACAAAGCAGGGCAGACAGAGCAGAGCAGATTTCAGCAGAGCAGCTCTAAAGAATGGGGCCTTAGTAAAGTGAGTGGGGGTGGGTGTTATACCCCACACACACACACATACATGCGCATCAAGCTGGGTCAAGCTCGGGCCTCGGGACTTGGGGTCTTGGGGATTGTGATGCGCGGGCGTGAGTCCTTGTTATCTTTTTGGAGAAATTTTATTTCCTTTCTTTGTAGACAGAATATTCCTTTTTCATCCGTTTTTTACTGTTGGGATTTTCTGACTATTGCGTAATTTAATCAACCTTTAATTCCTTGATTGTAGCTGACTGATTCAATTCCTTGAATACTGCTTCCGTTCTTGACTAGCCAAATTAATCTGGACAATTTCTTGGCTAAGTTCCTCCCTTGTTTTATGCTTGCCGTTTTCCATTGAGTGGCTATATATACTCGGTCTTTCTTTAGCCAAAACACACAACAACAACAATCTTCTCTTCTCTAAAATCATCTAAACACGAGTTCTTTCTTTTCTGTTTTCTAGGCAAGTATTTTGAATTCCAGTCGGGTTTGTGAGTGCACATAAACTCTGGCGCCGTGCTTATCCTGGAGGGCGACTGCTTCTAGTCTACTGCATCGGGAGGTAGCGCGGAATCGTCTTTTAGGTCAGTGGTTCTCCACGACACGGCTATTATCAATTTGGTTCACTCATCAAAAGATAAGCAATTTCTGTTTTATTGCTTATTAGTATAACACATATCAACGCACAAGTTTAACCTTAGACTTATATATGTATATATTTTTTTGAAGAATTAACCTTAGATTTATATGATAAAATTGTTTTTTTATTCATTATTAAAAAATGATGGTCAAAGTTAATATTTAAATAGTGAAAAAAAAAAAATTCACGTGTTAATTATTTAGGAGCGGGGGAGAGAGTATGAAATATAAACTCAAGGGCTCAACAGAATATTTGGGTTAACATGAGCTACGTAATTGGGTTAACATAATCTATTCCACATGCTAGGGCATGTTCTCTTCAGCTTATATTCTGTTCTGTTCAGTTGAATTCAGCTCCAATCAATTCAGTTCAGTTCAGTTCAGTAATTAGTTCAGTTCAGTTCAGTTCCTTATCTTAATTTCCTTCTCTCAAAAAATATTCAGTTCAGCCCAGCTCCAATAAGTTCAGTTCAATTCAGTTTAGTCAATCAGAACAAACCCTTAGTGTTTTAGCGCTAAGGTAAAATGGTAATAAGTTAATGTGTTTTTAAAATTGGGATTACTTTTTGGTGTAAAAACTGCACTAATGTTGTTGAGTATTGTGCGTATCTCCTTAACATAATATTAGTATAGGAGTATCCCTCAAAAAGAATAAAAAAAAAATATTAGTAGGAGTATCTACAACTCAAAATATTATCAAAACTAGGATCAATTTGCTGTGATTGAAGATATTTACCGAGTAAATGATTTTCTATTAGAAATTTGGCATACCTCATTTTCATAAGGAAATATTTTCCACTATTTGAAGAACTTTTTTTTTACTTTTGAAAAAAATTGTTGCCTACGCTTTACTAATTAACCAAACGATGAAAATAAAATGTTTTTCATCAAAACTATTATATTGAAACAAAGAACTTTTTTTTTTTATCTAGAAAGGATTGTTTGTTTAGGAGAGACCTGACATGTTTTAAACCAACCTGGAAAAAAAAATTTAACTAAAATTGACATTGAATTTAATTTACTTACAATGATAAAGGATGACTATTCAATGACTACAGAGAAATTGTGGCCATTGTAATTATTTTTAATCTTAACCATTTATTTTTAAAAACCAATCTTGTCCATCCATCTAATTAACATTAAATATTTTTTTAAATATAAATTTAAAAGTGTTTTCAGTTATTAAAAAAAAAAACCTGCTATTCACAATTGCAAAATCACCATAGTTTAACCTTCAAATTATGAAGAAAGTATCTTGACTTTTTTATTTTTTTTGACAAATGTATCTTGAATCTTGATTGTTGTTTCATTATTAATAACCACAGAAGAATCTAAGGTCTACAATTTTTTGATCAAAATTAATACGAATCATCATCTTCCTCATCTATAAAAAAAATAAAAAAAAATGAAAATATATATATAAAAACAAAACAAAAATCATAAACGAAAAATGGAAGAATGACAATGAAGGTATTATGATTTTTGATTCACTTACAATTAAATTATCTCTAATTCTAACTCCTATTCATAGAACTAAGAATTACATGATGCCTAATACCTTACTTGGTAAGATGAACTCTACCCATAAAATTAAAACTACAAGTCATACAAAACTGCATTTAACAGATATAGTATCTTGCTCGACTCGCTGGGGAAGATTACATCTAATTTTAACCCGCATCGTTTGATATATTTGGTTTTTTGGAGTCAAAACTAGTATTTATATAATTTATTTTTATTATTACTAAAATTACGTAGTCAAATTAATGAATGGCTATGATTTAATATTGCATATCAATGGTTCATCTTTAACGATTATAATGATTGTAGCCACTGCGAAACTTTTATAAACATACATAATCAGGTGGGTTCTTGTTTAATAGATCTTGATACATAAATAATTTTAGAGTAGTATCAAACTTTTATATTTTTACTAACAATCATAGATTTTTACGATCTAAAATGTGCATTGACTAACTTGTAAAGTGGAAATGAGAATAAATTTTTAAAAATAGAGGGAGTGATATATTTAGTTAAGATGAGATCTTTATGCAAGGACAAAAAAATTAGTTTAATGAAGCTTTCATTTGGGAACGGGGGATTCCGTAATTACCACTCCAATTTCGAAAAAAAAAAATTGGGAGAGTCTACAGTACATGACGTGCAATGCTATGTACTGACGTACTGTAACTGATATGTACTGCTATGTATTAGTATTTTTTTTTTAAAAGAAAAAAGTTTATCTCTTTCAGATTCCTTTTAAATTTATATCCTTTTATAGTTGATTTTTTTTTTTTTGTATTTTTTTTTTCAGTGCTTTTTTTTTGTGAAGTTAAAAAAAACACTTGACCCCTTTTAATTTATATTTCTCACGATTTTTCTTGTTTCTATCCTACCCTGGTATCTCATTCTGCCTATCTCCTTCGCTTTTTTTTTCATCACAATTAAAGATGGAAGCAAATTATAATTTGGGAATAACATTATTCAACAGATTTCAAGATTCTGATTTATTGGTTTTTTCAATATCAATCTCTCCGTTCATCAATCTAAAATGTTACCTTAATCTTTATTTCTAAGTATAAATTAATTGTTTTTGTTAATTTCAATCCCTCCTTCTCATTAATTTAAAACCCTAATTTATATTCAATGGCTACAACAATTTGGTAGCCATTGTAACAGATTAATATAAACCCAAATAAAATTTCAAAATTGAATAAATATCATAAAAAAAGAATAATCAAATTGATTAGTGCTTCTTTTCATACCTTCGATTTATTATGGTTATACATATTTTTTTTTAGTTTTATTCTTCAATAGATTGCTTTGGCTGGTTAATATGAGCAGCCAATCTCGTCAAAAAAATAATTGAAACAACTACCTAATACAAATCATGGACACTGAAAGGTTTAAAAAGAAAAATATCTGCTTTTAATGAATTTCCTTACAATTGTCACAATTATATTGGTGAAGTCCTTACCCCAAAAAAAAGAAAGAAAAAAAAAATCAAAATTGGTGAAGAATATACGTGGGGTAGAAAATTGATATAATGTATGGTGAGTATGCAGATTTGATCCTTAAACCACAAATCAAACCAATAATGCAATTTACCATCTTAGCTAGAGTTGAATCATGTTTTTAAAATGAAATAAATATAATATATATTTAATTTAGTGGTACATTACGGTACATTGCTTTAGTGGTATATAGCGGTACACGTCGTTTATTGTAGAATTTTCGAAAAAGAATCGTCATTTGCTATTATGTTGATGAATGACAAGAAAAAGACAACTAAATGACCAAAATATAAAAGGTCAAGAGAATTAAAATTTGAAATTTATTACATTTGATTTAAACACTTTTTTTTTTTTTTTGACACAAGATTTAAACACTTTTTTTATGCGTAAAACGGTAAAATCAAGTATACAATTTTAAACTGAAAATAAACTGAAATCGAAACACATAAATCATATGTGAGAAGTATTACCAATAAAAATTGGTTACATACTTACATACATCATTTAAATAGAAAAATAAGACGTAAAATAATAGTGAATGAATAAAGTAGCTCCGCATCAAAATAATGCACCAACAAAGCGAAGGCTATAACATCAGTTTTGGCCGGGAAGTTTGCCATCTAAGAAAGTATTAACATGGCCTTCAATGGGAGGCCCCAAGCTCCCACAGGCTTCGACGGCAAGCCCATCGGCATTCACACAACCGTTCATTGGGAATTTGGTTGTGCCGGATGCACGAACAACCCCCACATTAGCATCCCATGTCACTGTCACTGGAAGTTCATCCAGGTTTCGAGCAGCCGAGACAGCATAGGCCATGACAAACATTGCCATCGCCAAGATGACTAAAGACTTTGTGAGTTGAGGAGCCATTTTGTTTCAAAGTTTTTCGTACGAATTCTTTGGAGATAATTAAGGTGTTATGAGGATGTGCTTAAGAAGAGAAGAGAAAGTATATAGATAAATAACTATGAGTTTAGGTTTATGATATGCATGGTATCAAGTATCAATCCTTTATATAAGGGTTTTGAAATGATTAATTAAAATTAATAATGTGTAATAGCTGTGCTTAAGTTGTAAGATGCATTAAAATATTTTGCCGGAATACATACTAAGATTTGTAAATCAAATGATTAGGTTTAGTTTAATTACTTCAACAATGCATGAATTACGCTTTCATTTTATATGCATTATTTGATCCCTTCAATGATCCACAGAACACAGCCTGCAGTTTAATTGCTTAGGATGTTATGTTGCATCAATAATTTGAATTTTTCTATGTGATTTCTTTAAGGGTGCGTTTGGTATAGTAATTTTAGATATAAGAAACGGATTCAATAAAGCTTTCCAATTCTAGTTGTTTGGTATGTGTTAAAAGTAACAAGTACCCTTTCCTAAGGGTAACAAAATCCCCCAATTTGCTACCCTTGACAAACTAGCTAGTGGAAACAAAATATGTTTCCTTAATCAATCACAATCTACTCAAATTGTTTTCATTCCCCTATAATACCAAACATATACTAAGGGGGAAATAAATCTAACCTACACGTCTTGCAAGCAATCAAATTAATTAATATAAGTAAAAGTTCTCATAAATTAATTATTGAATCAAGATAGTCTACTAATTAACTGACACAACTTAAAAATATTAAGGTCTACAGCTAATACTCCGTATGAACTATGAAGTAATAAAATTAACAATAAACTCAATATAACAAAACTTATTCAAAATCAATCAATCAATAATACCCTAAACTTGCACATAATATTAACGGATGTACTTAAAGTTTTACAACCAAAAAATCCAAAATAAGTAGTTAAAAAACAGTCTAAAAAAAAGTAGTTAAAAAACAAACATCGATATTATACTAATTCTTCCTCTGAAAATATTTGCTTAAGCGTTCAAATTTTTTGAAGTTTTCAAACATAAGCTAATATTTTTAAAAAAAGAAGTAAAGTAAAATAATTAGGTCCTCTAGAACACAAGCCCAATCCACTTAACTACGAGTATTAAAGTAGTTGCAAGTTTAGCTATAGTCAGTTAGTCAATTGGTAATTAATTGGGTATACATTTAAAATTAAATGGAGGCTAAAAATATAGGCTCGAAGGGGATTCGATCCCACGCTCATAGATATGGAGAGGACTTTGTAATCAAAACAAAACCACTGCGCTAACTTTATCATTATGACTAGTAATGCACAATAATATATATATATATATATATATATATATATATATATATATATATATATATATATATATATATATATATATATATATATATATATATATATATATATATATATATATATATATATATATATATATATATATATATATATATATATATATATATATATATATATATATATATATATATATATATATATATATATATATATATATATATATATATATATATATATATATATATATATATATATATATATATATATATATATATATATATATATATATATATATTATTTTGACACTGAATTAAGCCTAAATTGTCTAATTATGCATCAATGAGTCTGGTTCACTTATCAGTCTGGCTCTCGCAGGCTGTCCAAACCAGGTCAGAACTAGTCCAAGTGAGCTTGTTTTTTTAGGTTTCTTGCTTCAACTTGTATAATCACTTTAATTTACTGTTTGGCAACATTCATGTTTATTCCCAAAATGAAGCTCCATAGATCGAGTTAAGAACTATGGACGAAAAATTATGTTAAATACGGGTCTGGGTCGCACCGGTCACGGGAGAGTGCAAGTCCACCACTTTACAAGACCAAGGAGGTTCCACCTCAAAACCATATGGCAATGAGGGGAGTAGCCCCTTAGCCTTATATTGTGGTGGTAACTCTTAAATTCTTTCAATGTGGGATTTCATTACCACTACACTCCCCCTTTAAGTGTGGGACAGAAGAATGCTCACATGTAGGTTGTTCATGGGCTCAACACTCCTACTCACATGTGAGAGGTTCATAGTGTTTTTGGCCCAGTATACCTTAGCCATTAAGGCCCCAATCGTGAGATCGTGGGCCTGGCTCTAATACCATGTTAAACGCGGGCCTGGGCCATACCCGCAAACCAAGAGAGAGAGTTCACTTCACAAGTCTAAGGAGGTTCCATCCCAAAACCATATGGCTATAGGAGGAGTAGCCCCTTAGCCTTATAAAGTGTTTAACTCTCTCTTCTTCAATCAATGTGGGACTCTTACATGTGTTACTTGGTGGGATATACTTCAACAAATTACCATGCATATTGTTATATTTGAAGTCCCAAACAACTATAGTAGCAGAATAAAATTACTCGTAGTCTCGTACATGGATAACACAACCGAAATACATGGTTTGTAAATTAGCTTCTATGCATTTGTTTGTCATTTGCATAGCTGTTGACAATGGAAAATTGAAATTAATTTAAGAAATTGCATAGCCTGCCTATATATATACAAGTAATACAACATATTTCAATGTAAATGTTTAAACAGTTGGATTTTAGTACCAATTCATGTGATGTCAAATTGTCAAAATTTACATTATCTTTCCTTGATGAAAATGCAAGATTAAGTAGCTAAATAAAGCAAATGTTATTTCCTTGACATTTACTTTGACATTTCTTCTCCAATAAATTTAACTTTCGTTGGCCTGACTTGATAATTTTATACACACAACTTTATTACGTAGTAGCCACTGGGTTAGATCGCTTACTCTTCAATTCAACTTATTTTTGTCTTCTATCTATTGATCTGATTTGACAATTAATTACTCGTACTAGATTATATTATTAGTAATATAGTATAAATTATTAGGTGTCTGAGTCGGGTTTGGTAAAATCAGACAGAATCTAATTTTAAATTCAAGTCAAGTTAAAGTATTGGGTCTAAACAAGTCAATATTTTAATTATCATTTTTTCAAGTTAATTTCGAATCAGACGGGTAGGTTTTTGACACCTCTTAAGAGAGTCTTATACAATAAATAAATTTACTCACCACATATTGGCTAGTCTGATAAAAAAATTTGAGTAATAATTAAATTGCTCAGAATTAGCTTGAGGACTTAAAATTTAATTCTATAAAGTAGTCGCGCAAGTGTGCAACTAAATTCAGGTTTAGTTGGGAGGTTAGGTTAACTTTTGGCGCTACCACAAGAAACTTTTTTTTTTTTTTTTTTTTTTTTTTTTTTTATAAAAAAGTTAAGATAGTCAATATACAAAAGGAAGTAAAGCACTCGGAGTGAACTTGCATTTGCTTATTTTGATCCCACTGACCTCAATTATTTCTTGGAGTTAGTGGAAAATGCTGGGGAAAGTGTGATGAAATTTCGTAGCACTTCACTTGACTATGGAGTCTATTGTTTGGCCTCCATTTTATAAATAAACAACTTTGCTGTTATTCAGACCATACCAAAAATATTTTCATCCAGATTGGCGAGGGAATAAAACATTGAAAAACAAAATTGAGAGTTGAAAACAAAGAAAATGGCCACAGGTATAGTGTTGAGTGTTGCTCAAACTCTATTGGCAGCACTACAATGCAAGGAATTGAGAGAGTTGTGCTCCAAGTTCAAGTATGAATTTGAACTTGAGGCTCTTCGAGGCACCGTCGAAACCATCCAGAATGTCCTCCTTGATGCAGAGTCCAAGCAGCAGGAGCTCAACAATCAGGGGTTGAATTGGGTTAACAAGCTCAAGGATGCTGTCTATGATGCTGATGATTGTTCGATGAATTTGTCACACTTGCTCAACGACAGAAAATGATGCCTGGTGGTAAGATCTCCAAAAAGGTACAAGCTTTCTTCTCTAGTGAAAATCAGTTGCTTTTTGCTGTTAGGACTTCTAAAAGGATTAAGGAGATTAGAGAGGAGTTGGATGATGTTGCTAAAGATCGTACTCAGTTTGGGTTTAGTGATGTGTATAGGCCTGTTAAGAGAAAACAGGAAACTTGGTCTTCTGTATGTGAAGATGGTATTATTGGGAGAGATGCTGATAAGGAGGTTATTATGGGTATGCTGTTGAATGAATCAGATTCATCAGCTGATAATGTTTCTTTTGTGAGTATTGTCGGGATGGGAGGATTAGGGAAAACTGCTCTTGCTCAACTTGTATACAATGATGTTAGAATTAAAGATGAATTTGATTTGAAGTTGTGGGTTTGTGTCTCTGATGATTTTATCATAGAAGAAATCCTTGGTAAGATGTTGAAGTCGGCCACTCAGCAAGATCATGGTGATATTGGAGTTGATGGGGTGCAAAATAAGGTGAGACAGTGCATACAAGGGAAAAAATATTTCCTTATTCTAGATGATTTGTGGAACGAAAGTCGTGATGAATGGCTTAAGTTGAGGGATTTCTTGCAAGTAGGTGCAAGAGGAAGTCGAGTCGTGGTGACTACACGCTCAAAAAAGGTGGCAGGAGCTATAGGAGACGATCCAATGCACACATTAGAAGGTTTGTCAGATGAAGATTCTTGGCATTTGTTTAGGAGAGTAGCATTTAACCAAGGGAGTGGAGATGTTAATGATGAACTTGTGGACATTGGTAAAAACATTGTGAAAAAATGTGCAAATGTTCCCTTGGCACTAAGGGTCGTAGGGAGCATGTCGTATGGTCACGATAATAGCAAGTGGAAATTATTTCAGAAAATTGAGTTGTCTGAAATGAGCCAAGGTGAAGAGAGCATCATGCCAATATTGAAGTTTAGTTATCATCACCTTAAACCACAATTAAAGAGTTGTTTTAGTTATTGTGCACTGTTTCCTAAGGATTACGAGATTGAGAAAGAGTTATTGATCCATCTATGGTCTGCACAAGGCTATCTTGAACCTATTAATGATATGCAAAACACAGAAGATGTTGGTAAGGAGTATTTTTCAATCTTATTACATAGATGTTTTTTTCAAGACATTATAAAGAACCGGCATGGTGAAGTTTATTCATGTAAAATACACGATTTGATTCATGATCTTGCACAAGAAGTTGCTGGAAAGGAGTCATACTTGATGGACACTAGCAAAAGCCCTTTTGAAGGAAAAACTCGTCATGTCGCTATTCCTGTTAGGCGCTCTCTCTTGCTTAGTCCAAGTGATGCTCTTGGAAATTACAGGGAATTCGCACATTTCTTCGGCCTTCTTATCATCCATTGAATTGTGAGTCACAAGTGACCACAATAATAGCAAAATGCAGGCGTTTGAGGGTATAGGACTTGCACATGCTTGGCATAAAAGCATTACCAAGAACAATAAAGAACCTATTACATTTAAGGTATCTTGATCTCTCTTACAATTGGAAGTTAAAGACGCTTCCTGAATCAATCACTAGACTCTATAATTTGCAAGTATTGGACTTATGTGATTGTTCGTTACTAAAAGAGTTGCCCAAGGACTTGAGGGAATTAGTCAATCTTAGGCATTTGGACCTAACAAATTGCTCTGGGTTGACTCATATGCCTGCTGGAATGGATAGCATTACTGGTCTGTGTACCCTTACATGGTTTGTATTGGGTTCAGAAAGTTCGAAGAAAGCCCGCCAGATCGGTCAACTTGAAGACTTGGTGCCTCTAAATAACCTTAGAGGTGGACTTGGAAGTGTTTTTAAAAATGGATACGAATACAATTCGACTAATGCTGAGGAGGGAGCTTATATTTTAAACAAGGAACTTATCAAGACTTTGACAATACGACATGAAGGCGCTAGGAATCGCAAGGGAGCAGTTATTGAAAGATTGCTAGAAAGACTGGAACCACACTGTGATCTAAGAGAAATATATATAGATGGATATAAAGGTGTGACATTGCCGAAATGGGCAGCCACTCTGGCAATCTCTCTCCCACGGCTTGTGAGTATCACCCTGCAGCATTTTCATGATTTGCAACAACTGCCAGCACTGGGTCAACTCCAGCATCTCGAAGAACTGAGTCTCCTTGACATGCCTAATGTAGAGCTCATGGAGAATGATAATAATTGTGCACCTTTGTTTCCGTCACTTATGAAACTGTACCTTCATGGGTGTCAAAGCTTGAAGTCTTTTCCTAGATGTCCAAATGTGAAAAATTTTAGTCTGTGTGGCCTGAATGAAGCACTGACATTTTGTAAACAAAGAGATGATGAAGCAAACACAACAACCCCTGCTGCCTCCTCATGCTCGGCCTTGTCTTCAAGCATCAATGACAAAAATTCAGCTGGTGGTGATGTTCTCAAGTTGTTGAAATTAAAATTAGACAATTTGGGAATAATTAAGTCCCTTTTCGGAGAGTCTATACAAAGCATTGGTGATCTCACATTGTGTCGAACGGAGGTGGAGAGTTTGTCGAGTGTTGTACAAGAGTTTCATCAAAAGTACGCATTTTCCATTCATAGTCTAACGTTTGATGGTTTTCGAAACTTAAAGAGTTTGTCGGGAGGAGGAATAGAGTATCTCACCAACTTGAAAACACTCCATATTTGTTATTGTCCAAAACTAGAACTGGAAGAAGAGGAAGGGTTTCCATGGAGAGACCTTCACGCTCTCTCTGAGTTGTCCTTAATTGCACTTCCACAAGTGAGAGATATACCAAAGGGCATTCAATACTTGACTTCCCTTCAAACTCTCTCTATTAAATGTTGTTGGAATTTGAATACCCACCCGGAGTGGCTTCATTGCCCTATGTCTTTGCGATCACTTACAATTCAAGATTGTCCGACGATGAAAACGCTACCAAAAGCAATCCTCCCCTCCCTCACAACCCTTCTTATATGGTAAATTTTATTCATGCTTTCTTTATTAATTTCCTATTCGGTTTTATAATTTTTAGACAAAATTGTGAAAAAGGACCTTTTAAGTAGTCGACTTTTTGAAAAAGGGTCTTTTAAGTGAAAACTTGTGAAAAAGGACCTTTTAAATTGTATTTTGTTTGTATGGGGTACTTGGGTGAGATCCATGGTAGTTAACGCCGGAGCTTCGGGGTTGACTATCACGTATTAGTCACGTGTCTTTTTTATTTTACAAAAATAAAATATTTTCCCAAATTTCCCTCATTTATCAACCTAACCTTTTCATATATTCTCACAGAGGTCGGAAAAGGGGAAAATTTGGGGATTTTTTTATTTGTTTTTTAATAAAAAGTCACGTGACTAACATGTGATAGTCAGCGCCGGAGCTTCGGCATTGACCACCTCGCAAGCTCACCCAAGTACCCATACAAACAAAATACAACTTAATAGGTCCTTTTTCAAAAGATTTCACTTAAAAGATCCTTTTTCAAAAAGTCGACCATTTAAAACTTAAAAGGTCATTTTTCACAATTTTCTCTAATTTTTATATTAATTTCCGATTTATGATTTTGTTATCAACCTTTCTACAATTTGCTTACCTACGTTATAAAATTAAATTCAAAATCTTCTGGGAAATTATTTACTACCGTACAACATTAATCAAGTTTTAGGGTACTCGATATGTTTTTATTTTTTACCAATTTGGTAGATACATCATACATGATATAATTGTTTTTGTACATTAATTAAGATGTGTTTTGTAGGGTTAAGTTTTATAAAGGACAATTTGATACCTTTAAATGATTTTTACATGCTTAATTTCTTGTGATGAAACCAAATTTTACGAGAATGACTCAGTATCTTTTATACATATTGAGGTAAATTTTAATTATTTTATATTAATTGATTTACAAACTTACTTATAAATTGGTCAATTTATTTCTAAAATTTAATAAATTATTTGTGAAACTGTCAAAACAAGAAATATATCAAAAGATGGCACATTAAATTAAGGAAGTATTTGATTGTATTCCACATAAACTCAAGGCATTTAACTACAAGATAGTTAAGTTTTTTAGTATCTTATAACAGTTTGTTATTCTCTAAGCATGTTATGAACTCAGTTTGAAAAATATTTGATTGTATTGGCGTTGTTGTAATGATGAACTCCAGGTAGCCACAAATTCAACGTGATGTAGCTGTAGAGTACAGTTCATTGGAAAGGATCGTGCTCTTTTGACTGGAAAACATTGCTGCTTGTTTGGTTGTTGCTGCTAAGATGAGCAGTACAGTGAATATAGCTTTGCTCTTTATTGTGTTACAGAAATCGTCGATATAATGTAACTGGGCCTTGGCATATGATGTGTGGGGTGCATGGAGATACCCTTCCTAGAAGGTGAGCTTCATGGCCCTCTGATGCTTATGCTCTTTGAGGCCTAGGCTAGTGATCAATGTAAATGCCTAAAACAGTTAGATATCAAGGCCAAATAGTGTGATGGCAAACTGTAATGCAAAAAATAAATTGGGGCATCAATGATGTTTGTATGATAAAGTCGACTTGTTTTCATTGTTTTCGTTCTCGGTTTTGCATGATTGAAGTATCAATTGAAAGTTTTATCTACAAAAATCTCCACTATAGCCTGCAAATAATATTGCCTTCCCCCTCTGATAAGGCGGTCCATACAATTATAAAGTAAGATGAAGTAACCAGCATTCTAATGTAAAATAACTCTGCATTAAATCCTCTTTCCTTGATGATAATGCAAGATAAAGTAGCCGAAGCAAATGCTATTTCCTTGACGTTTACAACAGGGAATTTCTCTCCCAAAAATTCTTACTTACGTTGGCCTGACCAAATATTGCTACACTCAAATTTATTACATGCAAGATAAAAGTGTTGCTTTTAAGGAGATTTGTAGGAAGTTAGGAACAGTATTCAATTTATATGTGCAATGGTTTGGGCAATGGTTTGGGCCGGTGCACGGGATGATGCCCCATTTAAGCCCTAACCCGAATTAGGAAGTAAACGGATCGGACATTTTTCAACTTTAGTGGGCTTTAGTGAGGTGGGCTGGCAATTAGCAAAGGCTTTTGCTTTTAATTGATCTCTATTAAGTG
Source organism: Chenopodium album (assembly GCF_948465745.1). Taxonomy (NCBI): domain Eukaryota; kingdom Viridiplantae; phylum Streptophyta; class Magnoliopsida; order Caryophyllales; family Amaranthaceae; genus Chenopodium; species Chenopodium album. Next base: position 8,477,052 of record NC_137853.1, on the reverse strand, counting down.
TTACTTAACCATATGTCTAAGTATAGTTTAAGCCTTTAAGGAACCTGATGAAACGTGCTTGTAGTATTTTTCAAAGACGCTTTAGAAGCTCTCTTATAATATCTTTGTGATACGAAAATTTCAATAATTGGAAGTTTGTAAGTGATTTTATTGGTGCAAAATCAAATGATAGTATTATGGGCAACGACCCTAAAACCCCAGCTAAAACCTAATTTAAATCTAAATCTGATAGTATTTCATACATATACACAGCCAATTAAACTACATACAATTGTAGACATGTGACTCGTATCTATACGGAAATAAATCTAACCTACACGTCTTGCAAGCAATCAAATTAATTAATATAAAGTAAAAGTTCTCATAAATTAATTATTGAATCAAGATAGTCTACTAATTAAATGACACATCTTTAAAATGTCAAGGTTTACAGCTAAAACTCGGTATGAACTATGACGTAATAAAATTAACAATAAACTTAATCATGACAAAACTTATTCAAAATATGGTAAAATGCTAAGACATAACATTCTCAAACAACAAATGAGAGTGTCTCACATTAATAAATAAAAAAAGCTACATAATTTATAATGCTAGGGCCCGTATTTAATATGGCATTAGAATCAGGCTCACAACTCGGCCTTTCAACAGCTTCTTATACACTGGGCCAAATTAAATTGGATCACACAAACATAAAACCAAAACAACTCCAATTAAACAATATTAATAAAATTGGATCTTGATCTGCATCACTGTTTGTTGGTAATCACTCCTTCTTGTTCTTGTAACTCTTAGAATAAAAATCCACAAACAAATACAAAAGAGAAGTATTAAACACCACACCAAAACTCCAAGCATATTTAGGACCAGAACATGGATACTTCACCAAATGATAGTACAATGCAACTCCTGCGGCGAAAAACCCGAAAATGAACTGTATAATCTGTATATTAGTAACCATCCTCTTCCAACTCGGGCGCACCCCAAGCGAACACATAAGATAGTACCCGTACATAACCGTATGGACCGACGCGTTCGTTACGACCCCTAGGGGAAACAACGATTGAGCGGCGTCAATCCAAATGTAAGACATGATCAACACCATTGAGTGATGAAACACATGAAGAAATGACAACCGTCTTTTTGTGCTATTCCCGTTAAAGAGAATTAAGAGGGTATCAGTAAACTCGAGGATTTTCGACAAGTAGAAGACGTAGCCCCAGAAGAAGACGGGGCCACGAGTTGGGGTGCGGTTAGCAGGGAAGCAGAAAATCCAGTCGGGGTTAGGCATTTGAGATAGGGTGGAGAAGCCGCACCCGACAGCCATTAGGAGGGATAGAGAGAAGGAGAAGAGATTGTAGACTACGGAGATGGAGCGGAGGGGTAATGAGACGGGTCGAAACGAGTAGCGAGAGAAGAGTAATGTAAAGGAGATGTAAGAAAGGACGGTGAGAATGAGGAAGTGAGGTGAAGCACCATTAGTAGTTCCTGTTTTCCATTCAAAGTTGTGTATTGTTGGGTGATATACTAGCCAGTTTTTGGCTGTTTTTATCACTGTTTCCATTGTTATTTTGATATTTTTTTTGTTTGTAGGAAGTTTGATGACTTAGATGGAAGAGAATAGAATGTTTATGTTGGATGACTCGTTGTAACTTCTGAGATGGTGTCCTTTTATAGAAGAAAGTCTTTGTATCATTTGCTTTGAATTAGTCATAGATCTTGAGTGTGATGGACTATGCATGTCTTAATAAATCGTCTTAGCTTCTTGAAACATTATTTTCATATAATATTTCAACTTATTATAAACTTAATTATCTCAACTTCAACTTAAATTATAAGAAGAAGAAAAAAAATTGAATTAAATAAACTCTTGGCCACTCTTTTAATTTCAAGAACTAAGGTTCACAAACTTAACATTCAATTCTAATTTGATTCAAAGAGATAAATCACCTTATTGGAAGGGTTTAGGCGTTTAGCTTATTATAAACTTATCTCAACTTTAATTATAAGAAGAAAAAAAAAAATGAATCAAATAAACTCTTGGCTACTCTTTTCAAGAATTAAGGTTCACAAACTTAACATTCAATTCTAATTTGATTCAATGAGATAAGTCACCTTGTTGGAAGGGTTCTTCTATTCCCTCTGTTTCAAAATTCCAATAAAAAATCTCATTTACCTTTTGTATAAGATTTTAGATAAAAATAAACTATAGCTTTTTACCAATTTTTTGTACAAGTATAGTGTGGCACTATACAATTTACTCTAAAATTACATATGTAGTACGAGTATTTCCCTAAAATATAAATGGATAGAAAAATTTGAGCATGTGACATTTAATACACATATCCTTGATCTTAATAATTTTTAGGCTTATACCTCATTAGTTGTTCTCTAGTAAACAGTAATATTCTCTATATCTAGTGGAATGTTTGGAGTAGGTGAAAAAGGTTAAATTCAAAATGTCTTTGAGATAATGTTTAATGTGTTTTGCTAAACTCAAAGTCCACGATTTCTTTGCACCAAAAGATAGAACAAAGAAGTAACAAAATTTACCTCTGTTTTCATTAGTTAAAAGAATAACTTGTGCTAGTTAACAACAAATGGGAGAAATACTTGTTATTAGCACTAACAAGTTCACTCTATCTCACACAATTATGATAATAATTTGCTTCATTTGAAGCTTCATTTGTACACACTTAACTTTAGGCACGCCGCCGGCAGTACACGACCATTTTTCAAGATTTCAAGCAACAACTACATTAATTTAAACAAGTAATATCAAGTATTAATTTTATTTATTTTTAGCGACATTTTATACATTATGTTTGCTAGAAAATGTTGCAACTATAGCTTTTAGGTTGGAGAGGGTGATAGGTGGCTTGCAAAACCACACAAAATGTTCGACGTAATTTATGACTCTGCTTCATTCTATGTATTTTATTTGTTTTGGATTAGACAAATAAGTTATGTCATAATGAAAATTAACATACTCACAACAAAGTTTCTACTATATTAATGAAGATAATATTATTTTTCACATTGGTTCGTATGAGTTCTAAAATATGTTCAAATGTACGTACTTGGGGCCTGTTCTGATTGACTGAACTGAGCTGAACTGAACTAAAATGAATATTTTATGAGAGGAGACTATTAGAAACTAAACTGAACTGAACTAAACTGAAATTAATCTAAAGAGAACCTGCCTTGGTACTTTGTATAGCATAAGTCTAAAGTGTTTGGACTATATAAATTGAATAAAAAGTCTTCATTTTTGCATATTTATTGATCAAATATTCAAATACATGCACATAGTCTTCTATAGTCGCTTAACAAATGACGTACTAAGCGGAAATCACGCTTCAAAGGTATATTTATGTGATTCTTGTGTGTTATATATGCATGCGATCTTGTTTTAGGTGCGTATGAATATGCATGATTCATGAAATTACGCTTAGAGCACCTAAATCCCTACGGTAGTATCAGTTAGCCTCTTGCATGAACACGCTTGATTATAATAATATGATTATTTGAAGTCAATGTTCATAAAGTTTATAATCAATTAAAAGGGAGAATTAATTTAATTATGGTAGGCTCAATTATTATATTGAATGTCATTTAACTCTTGAAATTGATTAAATGTGATTTAATTTGATCAAAATAGTCATAAAGAGGACCAAATTTTTGCCTATTGAATTCGAAAATTTTGAACCCTAACCCTATTTTTTTCGAAAATTATGAACCTAATAAGCCCTACAAATCAGATTTTATGTACTTGTTTTGTTCGATTTCGATTAAAGTATATTTCATGATTTTTATAACTTTGATTTGATGTTTAAATTATGAGTGTTACATGGTTAATAAATTATTTTTTGTGTTAAATTTATTTGGGATTAAATTCATGAAGAACCTTAGTTTAAAATTGAATTAGGATATAATTTAATTATTTGGACTAGTTTAATTTAATTTAAACAAGTGTTGTTTTGATTAAACTAAAAGTCAAAAGAAAAATGAGGTTGATTTGGCCATGGTGGATGCCGCTGCTGCTGGTCCAAGAGGGAGGGGAGGGGAGGACATGCAGTCCGGGGTGGCTGGGCAGTAGTTGTGCAAAGGTTGCACGCTGCTGCCATGGCTGAAATTGCTGTTGTGTTGCGTCACTGCCTGCGGCAGCGTACACCACTGTGTTCGGCTTCGGCTGTCCACACCATGGTGGCTAGCGAGCATATATTTTCAAAAAAAAAAAAATTTAAAAATATTTTTAAAATGAAATCAGTTTTAATTTTGGGATAAAATCAAATTTTAAAAACTGTTAATTTTGTGATTATCTATGATTAAGTTGTTAATTTTGGATTAGATTTGTTAGGATATTTTGGACAACATTCCAACGGGATAATAACTGATTTAAACAAAATGATTATCCCATAATTATTTTAGGATATAATTGATTTTAAAATTATTTGATTGGCTAGTAATTAGGATATAATCTCCTAAATTGGTTAGGATAATCATGGAAAATAAATACGATTTATCTTTCCATATTAAAATAAGATTTGATTCTATCTCATGGCAAATTTAAAATATATGGTACTTTATATATGGTAATGATTAATACGGAGTATATGATATTTTCCTCAAAAAGAAAATATGATATTATCTAATTATGAATTTGAAAATATGAGATATTTAGGAATTGCGTTGCCTTAATTAAGAATATTTTATATTTAGTTTAGACAAGCATGTTGAGTGATTTATTATACGACACTTTTTATAACATATGATATTATTTTGCTATACATAGACTAGTATGACCAAGCAAAAAGTTTATTCACCTTGAACATGTAATGGTTAATAAATGGTAGGGCCAAAGTCCGGTCAATTATTGCACAAATAAAGGATCTTGGATCATCAATTAGGACCATTTAATATTGAATTTTATTCATGTATGGTACTTTAAATTTATCAAACATAATTATTGAACTTTGCCTCGTTTTGTTTGTAAATGAATAGCATTAATGACAACACTAACTTGCCAACCAAATTGAAAACAACTATAAACCTAAGAAACTTCAGGGATTGGTAAAGGGAGGTAAGAAGTGTTCTAAAGAGCCACGGGCTCGAAGCTCGCCTATACATTCCCATTGAAAGCATATTCATAGTCGGTTTTATTCCTCAAAGGCATGCGAAAGAAGTTTCAAATGCAGATAAAGTCAAGAATCTCATCTTATATATCCTCTATTCCAATTTATTGGTCTAGAAGGTTTACAAATTATGAGCTAACTTTGCTGTGAGAATGCTTATACAATGCATGCAAAGGGTGTGTACGATCAATAGGCAATGCAGGCATCATCGATAAGACTGACAAGGAAATCGTTGATTCGATTCCCAAGATTTATTACTCCTGGAATGTTAGTAAGGTATGAGATTTACAGCAAGATTATTATGGCCAAAAAACTAATCCTGGTTAGTCAGATAGGGACCATGTTAAGGAATTGATTGAATTACTCAATTGGAATATTTGATGGATATTCTAGGGAGACCAAGCCATTTGATAATGTGTTTGCTCATGACACCATTCTTTTTTCACTCCATGCCTGCTTAACTTTAATATCGTCAAGCTTATTCATGATGATGAAAGCTCTACATTCAAGCTTGTCGATTTACTAGTCAACCATTCAGAGGATTACCTGAAGAAAGATGTTTGGCAGTGTTTCTACTGCGGCAGGTGGTCTTACCACCCGCCAGAATGTCCTCACGACATTAAATATTTGACATAAAATTGGGGTGAGGAAGAGGAACGTTGTCAGTATAAATGGAATGCTAGTTATCCCATGCATGGGAGAGTAGCCAAGAAGGTCTTTGTAAATTTAATTAATTTTGGCAACTATCATGCATCGATCTTGAATCTACAGATGTGATGATAAGTCGATAAAATATTAATAAATGTTTAATGCCCTAGTGCTAAATCATACACAACTCACCAATTATATAGTTTGCATACTTAAATTATTTGAACCTTCGGACTTTTTGATTTTGAATAGAGAAGGGAGATTTTAGACCACAATTAAATTAATCTGGATAAAACATTTGTTAGTATTTTTTCCGTCTAACCTACTAAACTAGTAGCACTAAAAAAATAAATAAATAAATAAATAAATAAAAAATAAAAAAAAATAAAAAAAAATAAAAAAAAAATTGTAGTGTAACACTACTCCATATACTAATATTTCATTTAGCACCCAAAAAAAATGTAGTGTACGTATTAATATTTCATGTAGCACTACTTCATATATTATTATTATTATTATTATTATTATGAAAACTTTATATATTAATATTAACATTTCTCGTCGTAGTGTACGTTTCCCAAAAAAAAAAAAAAAAAAAAAAAAAAAAAAAAAAAACAATTGACATTTGACACCCTTTCATTTCAATTTATTTTTGTTAGCAGTTAACAGTTAACAGGATAAGAAAGGCAAGAACCACATAGATATTGAAATGATAAGGTGCCAATTCTCTTTTGTCCGGATCAATTATTATTGGTTTTGGCGAGGTTTATGGTTTCGGCATCCACCATTGCCGCTTCACTGTGGGATGATGTAATAGGTTCCCCCGTTTAGCTTTACTTCACTATCGATCCAACTCATTCAATTCACACGCTAGGTATAACATTGTTCTCTTTTTTTCTTTCGATTGTTTTTTTTTTTTTTTGTTGAATTTATGTAATTATTATTTTTACCTTGACAAGCTCAATTTTTTTTTTTTCGATTTGGTTGTTCTAAATTATACCACTTGTAATTGGCGAAATTTTTATCGATAGTTGAGTGGGGCATTTATTTTGAACGGAATTAGGTTAAGAAATATATAGAATTGTGATTTGCTAAAAATCGAATTTTCATTGGGGAATTAGAAATCATGAGTTTATTTTCGGGTTCAAATCGAATAGGGTGTTAAGTTGGTGAATTTTGTAGCCAATTATAAGAGAACTCTTGGGATGCACCAATTTCAATTTCTTATTTATTATTTGTGACTATTTAACACACTTTTTTCGACAATTTGAGGTAATTTTTTTTTTTTAATGAAATAGGGAAGGGGTGATTTCATTTAATAGTAATAGTCATTCGGCATTTACAATCATCCCTTAAGATATATCTAAATCCTCAATGGCAAGAATTAAACACCCCTAAACTAATGGCATCGCTTCTAAACGGCTCCTTGATAATTTTAAATGTATTTGCATCGTTCTTGTATTGAAAATTCATTTAAATGTTATTATTTTGTATTGAAAATTCTAGTGTAGTGTATTATGTATGAGAGGGAAAAAAGTTTATGGCGTGGATCCACTATTATTGAATCTTTAGGGCATGCTTGGATTGAGGGAGATGTATTATTAGGATATTAAAAGTCAAATTAAGCAAAGAGAAAGTGAATATATGGAATTAGGGTAATAAAAGTCATTTTGGAGGTAATAGTTACTCTAGAGGAGGGTGGGTAACCATTACCCACATTATGAGGGTAAAACATACTTCCTCAATCTCTCTCTTTTCCTTATGACACAACTATCTTATTTCATTTGTAAACACCTTGTCTCCTACAACAAAACTACTATTTACTTATGTTTTTTTCAAGTTTGATTTTATTACCCCCTTAACCCTTCAAGTTTGACTTTTATCACACCCTTAATATATTACCCCCATTCCAAGCATGTCTTTAACGTGAAAAATATTGGATGTACATCCTTCACTTATCATCAATATATTACTTGGTTATATCTTTCAAATATTGGATGTATAGGGGCCGGGATAGCAAGAGCCCCTCGGGTTACAAAGTAGGTCGTTTAATTTGCCAGTAGTCACCAAATAAGAATGTTAGTTGTTGGCTTAATGCTACTGCTAGAGTGCTAGCCAGGGCCAAGTACCGACATGTAAAGTGATAGGATTAAGTGTGACGTTTAAGGCATGTCAAAGGTGGGTTTGTATTAAATAGGATTAAGTGTGAATGTGTGATGTAGGTGTAAGTCATGTCAAAGGTGAGTTTGTACACTTATGTGAGATTGCATTCTGAATATTCTGTCCTTCATTGAAATTTTCTTCTTGCATGCGTGCTTGGTGTATACAGATTTTTAATTTTTTTTTTTTAAAAAAAAAAAACGGAATGTATATCTAGTTTGTTGTTTTGTAATGAACATATAGTTGTATTGTAAAGAACAAATAGTTGTTTTATAATGAACATATGACTATTTTGTAAAAAAACATATAGTTATTTTATAAAGAACATTTAGCTTTATATTCTTTTTTTACTACTCCCATTTCACATTTTTTGCAACTTTGGAGTCGACACAGACTCCTAGGCAAAAAATGAGAAATGGAGATTAAGAAAAGGAAGGGGCATGTAATTAAAGTAGTAGTGAGAAATTGGGGTTAAATTAATAATTAACCACCCTCCATAACAGCAGCCACACATCCCACCACCTTCGCAGCCCACCGCCAGACTCCCTTCGAACCAGACTTTCGTCCTCCCCTCCCCCGAACCACCGACCCCACTCCCTCCGATCCCCAACGAAATCCTGCTAAAATCACCCCCACCGTCAAAATCCCCTTCTCCATCCCGATCTCTGCCCCCTCAGCTCCCCTTCCCCAGTCCCGATACCGGTCTCACACAAACCCCAACCACCAACCCACCTAAAATTTAATCCACAACCACTACACAACCACCCCGTAACCACCCCCACTTTAACCCAAACCACTTACCGTTAGCCACCCACCGACCACCAACCCTCATCATAATAACCACTTACCGTGTAGCAGACATTTTTGGCAAAAGTTGCAAAATAATGTGAAGCGGAGGTAGTATATCTAAAGAACATCTGGTATATTAATAAAGAACATGATAATATAATGTAATGAACATTATTTTTATTCAACCACCATAATCTAAATACAAAATTCAAAAAACATTTCAAAATAAATATGAACATTATGTCAAAAATAAAAGTACATCACTGACAATCAAAGAACATGGAGATAAAAAAATATTATTTAACCGTATGTTCTAATCACTCTAGGTCGGTATATATTCATTACATTTTAATAGTATGTTCTTTTCACTATAGGTATAATCATTACATTTTAATAGTATGTTCTTTTCACTGTAATTATATATTCATTATATTTCTATAATATGGTGCATACGCTTCTAGGAACCAAGCTTTGTTCCTTAATACCCATCAAATTTTAAATTAACCAATCTTCCTTCTTTTACAACGACAATTATTCACATTAATTCAATAGACATTTTACTCAAACACTTATCAACTACAAGTAATATGAAAAAAAAAAAGTATCTGATGAATAAGGCCCCGTTCTTTAGAGCTGCTCTACTCTGCTGAGCCCTGCTCTGGTCTGCTCAAATCAAATCTGCTCTGCTCTCCTCAAAAGAAATTTGATCGGCTTTGCTCTATTTTCAAATAATAATTAATAATAACAACAATAATATTTAACATTCAGTAATAATAATTAATATTGTATTGATGATAATAATTTATTATTTTAAATAGTTATAATAATTATTAATATTAAAAATAATTTTAATACTATTAATGTTAATAATAATTAATATTTATTAATCATAATAATAATTAATAATAATAATAATCAATAATAATATTTAATAATTCAAACTATTAAGAATTAATATTTAATAATACGGATTTTTCATCAAATACCACTGAGTTTTAACAAAATTCACCAAATACCACCATCTTTTTTCAAATTCACCAAATACCATTCACTCTATATACATTATCACAAAATGTCTATTTTCTTAACAGGCGTTAGCTTGCCGTTAATGATCGACACTTTACTATTTCACCATATACCACTCTGAGAAAAAAAAAATTCACCATATGCACACTAATAAAACTTATTTCACCTTATACCAAAATTGCTTAATTGGTTGTTAGGCCTAAATCAGTTTTTGCAGAACAAACTTAATTGTAAGCACAAATTACTCCAACTGCATATTCATGTAGCATTGATTGTAAAGTGTATATGGTGAATTATAAGAGTGTCATTAACGGAAGACTAACGTCTGTTAAAAAAATAGGCATTTTGTGATAATGTGTATAAAGTGAATGGTATTTGGTGAATTTGAAAAAAGTTGGTGGTATTTGGTGAATTTTGTTAAAACTCAATGGTATTTGGTGAAAAATCACTTAATAATATTATTAATTAATAATTTCTAATAATTATAACAATTCTTAAAAAAAAAATAATAATAATAATAACAATTTCTTTTATGTACATTTGATATTAGAATCACAATGTGTAGAAACATATTATGTGGGTATTGATTGTTAGTTCATTGAGTTGAATTATTTTTCAAATCTTTCCATACATTTTAAGAATTAAAAAAAAAAAAGGTTGTTTTCAAGTAGTACTTTGTATTTTATTATTACTAGGTTAGCACCCGTGCGATGCACGGGTATCACAGTAACTTATCTTTGGATTTTTGTACAGTTTTCACGTTTTTTTTTTAAGTTCAAAATGTTAATAAGTTAACTTTAATTATTAACCTCAATTATTATGCTAATAACTTTCCTAAAAATAAAAAATTATTATGCTAATAAAGCTTTTTTAATCAATGTCAATTTTGTTGTTGTAAAAAAAAGAAAAACTATGCTAATAACTCCTAAAAAGACTCCAACAACCTAATATCAACATAAATTAGCAAAATAATAGATTCCTTTTTTAAATTAATTACCTAAAAAATAGTAATTATCTATTTAAAATTAATAAGCATTTTGTTTCATTAAAAAAAATAAAAAAAAAAAAAAAAAGCAAAAATCATTTGAGCGGGAAATCTTTTCATAAGATAGCGCCACGTATACTATCGGTTGCTACTTTAGTATAAGTTATAGATTTATTTATTTATAGACATATCAATCAAAATAGTAGTATGTAAAATTTTGTATTACATACGATATTAACAACATAAACAAAGTACAAATATTAAAAATAATAACAAAAGAAAATTCACGTCTTTAATAAAATTTAGCGAACTTTGTAATTAGATGAAATAATCACATATATTAAAGGTTGATACTACCTCCGTTTCATATTATTTGCAACGATTTGACATAAAGTAGAGAAGAAAAATATCTAATCGTTACAAATAATATCAAATGGAGGTAGTATTTGTTTTCTTTCAGATTTTTAAAAGGTTTTTTAAAAGAAAAAGTAATGAAAATTAAAATGTTTAATGTTCTGTATTAAACTATTTTACAATCATTATTTAAATTTTTTTTTTTTGTAAAAAAAAGGAAAAAATTTTAGGAGGGAAAATAATGAAGGAAAAGCTGACACGTGTACAATTTGATAAAAATGATGAAGTCAGCGGTTGTTACTTTAGTATTATTTATAGATTTTTAGGGTTAAAAATATATTATTAAGACAAATTTATAAGTAAAATCATTATTACTCATTAAATCATTTTATTTTAAAATTTTTGTGAAATAATTATAAGTAAACCATTGTCTTTTATATTTCTACTATTAACATATGTTAAATATGGTACACATATATTTATGTTTTCACTCACCTAAATCGTATATGCACTTAATAATAATAATAATAATAATAATAATAATAATAATAATAATAATAATAATAACAACAATAATAATAACATCAATAATAGTATTAATAATAATGTTGAAATCTGCTCTGCACGGCTCGGCTCGGCTCTGCTCTGCTCTGCTCTACTATCCTGAAATCTGCTCTACTCTGCTGAAATTTAATCTGCTCTGCTTTGCTAACCCCTACTCTGCTCTGCCCAGAAGCTCAAAAGAACATGGCCTAAGAGAATCATGGTAAAGTGAAGTGCTTTATTACAAAATCCCAAAAATAATGTTGTAGATATGTGCAACAAGTACAATTTTGTGGAGAAAGTCCTTTGACAGTAAGACATGCATTTATGATAATGTGCTCCAACAAAATTAATGTGAAAGCAAGTCAAACATGAAGATTATATAGCCAATTAGCCATTGTAATCTAATTGGAAGCAAGGGTGTGTGTTGGAATATATGCTTTAAATTGTTAGTGGGTAATTAATTAACTCAAAGTGATTAGTTTGTGTTAGTGGAATCTTAAGAGTAGTGGGTTAATGCTAGGCACGATCTAATTATCATAATCATAGAATCATGTTTCTTACTTTTAGCTTAGTATTGAATACAAAATTAGTTTCATCTCTATAACTATAATTTTAACACATTCAAGCAAAGCATGCTCACAATGTTTTGTTGTAAACCGGCTGCAAATAGCTGCAAGAAGCCTTCATAGAAGGATACGTCCCCTTCGAGCTTTCAGGGAAGGAAAGAAACCTACACCTAAGATGTTATTGCATTACATAGTACGTTTCAAAATCATCGCGTCCCTTGGCCCCTAATTTTCAAACTCTTTGACCTCTTCAAAACAATTTAGTGTAAATTTTTGCAAACGAAAAGAGAAAAAACGTAGCTTTATCAACTTCAATTCTTACGGTTTTTAAAGTCAAAACTAGTATTTACGAGTTAACAAATACTTAAAATTAGACATGAGGTGAAGTAAAGAGATCCTCATCTGATCTCCAAGCACCTTCACTTAGTAAAATTCGAATCCTAAACATCTGGTCATAATCTAAGATAAGAGTCTTATCAAATGAGTGAACTTTTTACACTTATTATACTAAGAGTCTTATCAAATGAGCGAGCTAATTACTAAGATATCTTATAAAACTGGCCTTTAAAATTTAGTAAGAAGTCACCTCAAAGATCAAATAAATATTATTAAACCTAGGTGACCTCTCAAACTTTGTAAGCTAAGATGGTTTCAATGTCTCATACGTAACAAAGTTCACTCATTTTAGTCAAGCATTAGTCTTCAACAAAAACATGAGGAGGACAAGAGGAAACTTATAAAACTAAAACAAATACAAACATCCAATATCAATTCTTTGGAAGGATTATTTTAACATGTAATCTGCTTGACAGTAGTGTAACGCCAATAGTTTTAATATCGATCGACAGTGCTAGTTTACACTAGTAAGAACTTGATTAAGAAGAATTCATTTATGCACTTTTATATTCAGATCTTGACAAAGTAGATTGATTTTTGTGAATGTGAAGAAACTCTTTCTTCTGTTGATGACCATTGGTTCATACCTTAACAAATGCATATATAGTTACTAAAGAAAATCTATGACTTATGAGTGCACCCTATTTATCGTCAGGTTTGATATATGCTAAATCATTTTTCCCTCCGTCTTCATATAAAAATTTGAGGGAAATCTATACTATATATTAAAAGGCGTTCCTAAGAACGTTGATGTGCCACGTAGTCCCTTTTTGTTGCGCCACGTCATCTTTCCAATATCTTATGATGCCACATCATCACTCACTCAAACAACAACACATCACTTGAATTTAAAAACATAAGGATAAGGAGGATCGAACTCTCAACCTCGCATACCAACTATAACCATTTCACCATCTTAGCTAATTATCAAGTACGTTATTAATAAGTAAAAAAAATTATATAAGTGCAAAACACAAAGTTCAATTAAAAGAGAATAAAAAATAAAAAAAAAAATCAATTTTAGTTTGACCATGACAACTAAAATTTTAAAAAGACTTAAAAAAATTATCGATTGCACGTGTACAAAAGTAGTAATCCGAGGCAACGCCCGGGCTACTCACTAGTTCTACATTATAACCCGCTACTTTTTGAAATTCTAATACGTTGTGCCCCTACTTTTTGAAACTCCTACACTGTAACCCCAAGGTCTCGTTGGTAACTCTGTTGTACCCTTGTCGTTAAGTGTCCGTTAATAAAGTTCCGTTATCCCAAAAAAATTAAAAAAAATTAAAAAAAAAAAAGAAAACCAAAACCACCAATCCAACCACCCACAACCAGCCGCTGCAACCCACGACCAGCCCTACCCCCGTCCCCTCGAACGCTGCTCAGACCCCCTTTCCCTCCCCCATTTCCCTCCCAAGCGACTGAACCGCCCCGATGACCGCCCCCTTTCCCCGTAAAACCACTCGTAACCCCTCCCCCTCCCCCTCGAAAAAACCTTAAATAACCTCCAATCGCCGGAAATCAACAAGCCGCCATCTCCTTTCACCGCAGCCGTAGCCTCCGCTGTTGTTCCTTTTCTCTCTCTCCGCTCTAGCCTCCTACTACCAGAAATTGAAAGTTAGGGTTAGGGTTTGGGATTTGGGGGTTGGAATTTGAGTGATTTTGTTGAATTTCGTGGTGGGTGTTTCGAAGGGGAAAGGGAAGGTGGTCGGGGCAACGCGAACGTCGGGGGAGGGGAAGGAATCTAGGCGGCCGACGCTCCGGGGGAAGGGTGGTGGGCTTGTGGTGGTAGCGGGCTGACCATGGGGTGGTTTTGGTGTTTTGATTTTTTTTTTTATATATTTTATTTATTTATTTAAATAAAATTTTTATGTCTAACGGAACTATATTAACGGTCATTAGCATCAAGGGTACAACAGAGTTACTTACTTTATCTTGGGGTTACAGTGTAGAAGTTTCAAAAAGTAGGGGCACATCGTAAAATTTCAAAAAGTAGCGAGTTATAATGTAGAATTTCCCAAAATTTTATATGCAAAAACTAGCTTGAGACATTGATTTTAAAATAAATAAAAGTATTAATGGGGATTTGTTTGATTGATTATTGTAAAGTTTGAAATAGCATTAAATAGAAGTTTAGACTTTTTGAAAAGAATAAGATATTGCGATGAAATAAGACTTTTATATAGTGAGGGAGCCAGAGCTGTAGGGACTAGATAAGCAAAATCATGCAATGCCGTATCTAGAGAAGTGAATTGTATGTATGTTTTTTCTTGTTTAAAATTTCTTTATGAGAAAATCACCACCTAACCAAGAACGTTTAAAGATGGTGGTGTAGTATTTATGTGAAAGTGCATTAAGTTAGGAATAAAACAAAAAATCTCTATATATATTTAGGGTCTGTTCATATTTACTAAACTGAGCTGAATCGAATTGAACTGAGCTGAACTAAACTGATTGGAGCTTAACTGAACTGAGCTGAAATAAATATTTTATAAAAGAATGAAATTAAAAGCTGAACTAAACTGAATTAAACTGAAGTAAACAGGTCCTTAGTATATAATAACACAAACCATCAAACAAACCAACAATGTCACATGTCACACTTAGCATTTCACTTTTTAAGAAGTGACATAGGGCCTACTCAACTAAAACTTAAATGTGATGTCACACTTAACATTTCACTTAGCATGTCACACACTCACACCTAGCTTCACTTTATATAATTAGACTTTTCAATTAAAACCTAGAATTAATTTCTATTTAAGAAGTGATGTATACATTTATTAACGGTTAAATAATACAAGTAATGCACTCATTCAAAAAATCAGATGTAATGTTACATAATCATTGCCACCAATTAGGGATACTCTACTAATAATGGGGCCTCGATTTCTCTTCATAGAAAAAGGATTTGGGGGGGAGGTGGAGAAGATTGAGTGCGGATCTTTTAACCATAAAATTTGATAGATCCCAAGCACATAAAATCAACAATATTAAGTTTGGTATTGAATTACTTTCACTTTATACAGATCTAGCCATGATGAAGCAACAAAAAAATTATAATCCAAGTTTGCTTGAATTTTGGATCATGCTCTGGATACCATCACATTATATATAATGTGATAAAAGCTTAAAAATACCACTAAACAATATAGAGTAGTAGCTTAAATAGTTATACAAAGGGTATAAAAAGGGTTATTAATTATAAAGTAGGAATGATTAATTACAACTAATCAATACTATTCAATCATGCGTGAATACAACAAGGATATAATTACTTCTCTTACAAACGTTGTCCATAAAAATAATTGGGAATGTATATGGTGTTTAGGTAATAGGTATCATAATTTGGTTATGCCCTTTGTTTGTCTCAAAGAATGAGGGTTCTTTGGGAGAGATTTGAATATTGTCTCGTGATACATATGATGAATTTCTCTTAGCGTTCTTAGAAAATTTTAAATTTTATTCCCTCGATTGTTAAATGTAATACTTGCAGTACTTACATTTAATTAGCTTGTAGTTTTATGAGTGCAAATAGGCATTATGTGAAAAATGATATTTTAATGTGCAAACGGTTTTAATAGTTTGAAAAATAATAAAAGTTTTATGTAACGGATTAACTAGGGCCAAAGAAAGAGAAACAATAAAATAGTAGTCTCATATGAATATAGAAAGTGTTACAACCTACAAGTATTGCCAAAAGAAACAACTATAACCCTATTGCATTGTGATATAATTTGTTGCCTTATGCCTTGAATGAGTTAACCCCCTATGAACGGCTATCAAGGGGTCTTGTTGTCCCGATCAATGAGTCAAGGTCCAAAGGGTGTCACGCTATGGTAAGAAGGCTTGAGGGCACAATGTGGTCACTAATGGGGGTTTGGGGGGCATTGCCCTTCGACCCAAAACTTACAACTAACTTATATTATGTGAGCTATGATTTTTTGTTTTGGAATTATTTTCGGCCTATTCCATTTTCAGTTATATGAGTACTATATGAATCCCTTTGGTTTAACCTAGTCACTAATTTGTAATTTGTACTATCCACAAGATCAATAAAATTTTTCTCTCACTTGTCCATGAAATAGCAACTCCTCAGCTCGTTTGTGAAACACATAGAATTGGGTTATTGTTTGTTGATTTCTTTCTTTCCTTGCCTTTGTCATAACAAAGCTAATATTAACTTAATTCCAGAACATATAATAGACAAATTGGAATTAGTTAAACAACATCCTTTAATTCAACTCATTATTTCTTATAAAGCATATTTTTGCTGATAAAGAGTCAGTTTAATACTTATGCATGTGTGAGTGGTTGTTCAGATTAGATCTCAACATTTGCCAGGTTAGGCTTTTTAAAACGGCCTAAGTTAAAGCCCAATTCCGACATACCCAATAATAGGCCAATATGATATAATTGGGCTTAACAAGACAATGTAAATTTTCAACTATGTCCTTCAACTTTATTGGATTCCTAATTTCTAATCATTCACAATAATAGCAGCACTGACGCAATTTACCTGCTTCAAATATCTCAAATGGGATACTGCTCCCTCAATTTCAAAATATATATCCCGTCTTGATTTTTACACTATTTACATGCGCCATTTTGATATCATTGGTGCTTTATATAATATGGAGTAAAAAGTTAAACATAGTTATGTTGCCATTTTGGGAATCATTTCAATGTATACTATTTGAAAATTAACTTGTTTTGATTTAAACTTATTGATAAATAAAGATATATAATAGTCAAAATAGGATATTTATTTGTAAACGGATAGAGTATTAAATTTCAGAATTTTATCATATGTAGCAATGCTAACAGGTCGGATTTGAATTGAGTCTACAGAACCGTTAAGATCAACACCTAGACCCGCACGTATAAGCTATCCACTATCCAGATTAAGACCTAAATTTGCATGAATGATTAACCTAGCTAAAGGAGCTAGATCTTAATAGAACATACCTAAAACCTATCTCTGTATCCAATGGGTCTAACAAGTATAGGATCTAAAATGGGTCAAGGCATATTTTTTCAAGTTTTTTAATCTATTATATATATATATATATATATATATATATATATATATATATATATATATATATATATATATATATATATATATATATATATATATATATATATTTGCCCCTGTTTTTGTATAACTATGCTACTACTTGACGTCTTGAATATAGAAATTTCATATAATAAACTATCTTTAAAACGTAATAATTTCATATCACAAATTCACAATAATATTAGTTTATACAATTCACATATTCCATCAAATTTTAAATACAAAGTAGTTTATTACACAATATTGGTTGTTTTAATATTTCAGTTAATCTTCAAGTTTAATTTTTTGGATCGAGCTAGATTGAAGTAGATGAAAAACAAATACTTAATATTTTTTGAGTCCATGGGTCAAATTTGGGTTTGTAATTGTTAAACCTAGGGCCAAACCCGGATCAAGAGCAAATGATGAACTTAGATCTATCAGGCTAAAGTTCTTGGGTCCAAACCTAAAAGTTAAATTAAATCTAACTAAGTTTTGGTCCGGTCTTAATTGGTTCCATTGTCATCCCTCATATGTCATCGTTTCATTTATAATTCTCCAAATACCATGCATGCTATACTTTTTTTTTTTTTTTTCTCTTTTTTTTTAAAAGATGATTACACTTGAGATCTTCTCAACATCCAAAAAGAAATGGTCGGAAAATTAGGAAGAATTATAGAAACTTGAAGTGTTGTGATATAAGAAAAGACAAGATTTTTAATAAATTGGCTAAGTAAAATGCTTTTTGTAAGAAAAAAACCCAAAAAATTAGGTTAAGTGGTTGAATATTTTAAGTAAAGTGAGAAAATGTAGAGTGAAAATGAATCTATTAAGGTGAGTCATATATATACCCCTAAAATGAATGAAATAAAGTAAAGTGTAACCATTGCTTTGTAATCCTTGTATTAGAATTGAAATAGAAGGAATAATTGAAAGTTTGAGACTATACATCTAATTGTATTGTCTACAATAGTAGCACTACTCCCTTAACTTAAGTTAATAATTTGTGTATTTTATAAGTCAAGTAATTAAGATAACATTAAGAGTGCAATTGTGTTAGTTCTTTTTCACTAGCTAATTGATCACCCAAACTATTCGCAGATGATGGATGAATAGAATGCATGGGAATCGATGAAATGACCGTTGATGGATGAACTAGATGGCTTATACATATAGTTAGCAGATGAAGTCATGTTGAGCTACACTCAATCCATCCACATCCCACACGATCCATTGTCAACCCTAATTTGAGTAGTTCAGCCGCATTTGTCACTAAAGATCAATCGTCTTGAAATGTGTACAAATAACAACTAATTATTTCAATTTGGCATTGTTTGGCATTGTTTTTTATTTTCAGTTTTTAGTTTTTTTGAAAACAAAAAACCAAAAACAAGAAACAACAAAAAAGTATTTCCACTTTTCTAAAATTATCATGATTTTAATAAGTTTAACTAATTTTTGATTCATTATATGACATATATCATATAATTTTAAAATACAAAAAACCAAAAAACTGAAACCACAACAATGCCAAACGAACCCTTAACTTTAATGTTTCTTTCTCCTAGCATAGATCTCACTATCATCACTACACACACATGTAGTTGATCACAAATACAATAAAACTATTGATGGATTACATAGATGAGTCTTATAAGTGGAACATGTGTTAATGTTTTGTTAGATGCCTTATAGTCTTTTAGTTCCACGTATCCTATAATTTGTTTTCATTGAATGATATGACCAAATCGATTGAATGATGCCTTCCCATGTTGTGCGGTGAAATGGGAATAACATACATAGGTGAATGTTATGTTCATAAGACTACACGGCACAAGCCTTGCTGTTTGTACAAATAAAACTATTAACCAAATAAACATTTTTGGTAACCAATTGCCAGCTGCATTGGTACCAATGTCTTGCCAATTTTGGCAGCCAATTGAAGCTACACAACATGTTACATTAGAGTAAATAACTACTATTTGTATGACTTGGGATTTGCAACCCCTCAAAAGCCTAATTATTCCCAAACCAATGCATAAAATATACTATTAGAGTATTAGCTTATTATCTTATTACCCTGATAGCTTTTTCTAGTATTGGTTAAGTTATTCTATATCTTGTATTAGTACTTCGTCTGTTTAGTAGTTTTTTACCCCCCTTGTTAAATTAGATGATTGTAAATTTGTTCAGTTGAGAAAGAATCAAGCGAGATCTCAAATTTTGTCAACATTTCGGATATTTTCATGTGAATTAGAGTGGAAACTAACTTTCATTTGGCTACAACCATCTCTCTATAAAGGCTATTGTATGTCCCAACAGTGTGTGTGAGATACCTCACGGTGGAACATCTACTCAACGATTGTAGTTTAGATGAAGGATTCCTCCGCATTCATTAAACATGTCGTATATTTGTTGAATTCGTATTTCCAACATATATCGACTTTACATAAAATAAAATCTTATGCACCCTTTTCATCCGCTAAAAAAAATTCTTTTTTTCGATCATAAACTAATAGTCACTTTACAGTTAAGAATGTATAGACGTATGACACTTATTTTTGTACAAAATAGGTTAGTAATATTATATTTTAAAACATAACTTCATATATACAAATGGTCGGGTGAAAATTTTAAAAAGACAATTTTGTAAAAATCTCAATTGTTAAACCCCCCACCTCTCTTGATCTAGGCTTATGAATTAAATCCTTGTCCATGCAATGGGGAGTTGTGTGGGTGATCATGGACCTCTAGGTGGCTATTGAGAGAGGACAACTCATTAGCCTTTGATGTAACATAATTTTAGTTAATGCATGTAGTTTAATTTACATCTATCTTTCTACACTCTCTTGTTAGAGAAGGGGAAAAGTTATTACCCAAAATCGTCATTTGTGTAATTTTAAATAGAGTTTGGGTCGAATAATCGTGTAAATATACCGTCGATTTATCAAGTACTATTACAATCAAAGGTTACTTGTGGTGTTGATCTAATTAAGCTTAGGCCTTAGGGTTGGGAGTTACAACATGAATATAATTTAATGGTTTTTAGTTATGCATTAAATCCACGCTAAGAAGAATAACTGATGGTAATATTACATTAAATGCTCATGTTCCTTTGTTTTACTCGACTCCCATAACTTTCCAACTTACTGGAAGGGAACAAGGGAGGGGGTACTTTGCTTATCACTACCACTGTAAATTCTTCAATTATAGCCTTAGAGTACCAACATCAATGATGAGAGGTTAAGGCTAGTAAAGGGTATACTCCTTCATCCTTCTTCTTCTTCCGCCTCATTTTTCACTAAATTGACCTACCTCTTGCTCAAGTCTTCTTTGATTATTCTATAATATTGACCCAAAATCACCACTCTCTAGCCCTTTTACACACACCTCATCTAGAATTTTCTCATCTTATGAATATATTAAAAAAAAAAATAGTTTTATTATTACTTAATACATACGATCATCATTAATAATCAATTTAATAAATACATGTTAGATTACTCAATACATAGTTATTATTACTTAATTAATTGATCGTTCTATTATTATTCACCAAATTATGACATAAGATCGAGTAAGTGGATCAGATCTTCAAAATTTGAAAATCAATATGTTTAGCCTAAATCAAAGATTGTATACATGTTGTGCTTGAGGCTTACTCATGCACGACACGTCTTTTGTGCTTGTGTCATGTCATATTAGCCAATGTTAAATCCAATACCCATACAACCCACAATTTTCACCCTTTTCAATAAAGCGGCCACGTATTTCACAATCACAAACACACACTAATATACACCCCATAATCCTACATCTTTTTCATGACAAACTATCTTTTTCATGACAAACTATGCTTCAAGTCAATGTGCCAATGTCATCTTCTTCTTAATGTAAACAAATTTTGATCCCAAATTGTAATTATATATTTACAGAATACCACCTCCTAAAAATTTAACCAATTAAAAAAGTTACATCTTCCCATTTCGACTCTAAATTAGTATAACAATGACTCACTACTGGACCAAGTACTATCGAGAAAGAAATGGCACAAAGTCAAAATCACATTGCAAACAAAAGCAAGTAAAGTAAAGTAAAGCAACCAAAACCCACCCAAAAAACTACCAATATTAGTTAAATAAAGTTCCCTAGAAAAACCAATGTTTCAACAAAAACCACCACAAAAACTTTCCTATAATTTTAAAAAACCTTGATTTCGCCCTAATTTTGGCCTGTAAAAATTTTCCCGCAAAGGTTACCTTTCCTTCTCATCTACAGCCCTAATTTTCCCGGGAAAAATTAACAGCCACTCGACAAACTTCGCAGGTGAAATCAATCTCTCTCCATTTTCTCTCTCCTCTCTTCTCTTTCTCTCTCCTCCATCTTTCTCTCTCCTCTTCACCAACTCTTCCTCACATGGTGTAGATCTTCTCACCCCCATTATCGTCTTCATCTGCCCCCTCTTTTATTTTCTATATCTTCTTCTTCACGCCTCTCCCAAAAACCCCACAAAAAAAACCCCATTTAATCTGAATCTGCATCTTCAGAACCCTTCAACAATGGCGGATGAAGATCTATCTTCATCATCTAAGCCTTATCTCATCAACCACCCTTCAAAAATTGCTCGCCCTTCTCTCAGTTTGGACAAGAAAATCGATGAGGGTCCCACTACCCCATCTCAAATTATCGACCGAATGATCAATTCCAATCACTACCCTTCTCCTTCTAGAACCATCTTGAGTGATCGATTCATCCCTTCTAGAACTTCCTCGAATTTCTCCCTGTTTAATTTGACGCCGTCGCCGTCTTCTACGCCGTCGCCGAGTAGTAAGAGTCAGCCCGATGGGGCCCGGAGTGAAGATTCTCCTAGTGCTTATACATCGCTTCTTCGGGCCGCGCTTTTCGGGCCGGATTCTGGGTCGTTCTTCCCTGGTACGCCGGATAAAGGACCGCCAAATCGGAATATTTTTCGGTTTAAGACCGAGACGAAGCGGCCATTGCCGTCGTTGATGCCTTTTGGGCCCGATGATTCGATCCCCGGTGTTAGTTATAGCCCGGTTAAAACGCCCCGGAAAGTACCAAGGTCGCCTTATAAGGTATAATTTTGATTTTAATTGGGTTTTAATTTTGGTATTTAGTGCTGCATTGACTTAAATATTGTATTTTGATAGTGGGGGTTTTGTGGGTATGGGTTGATTTTGTCCAATTGTGTGGGATTTGTTACTTTTGATTATCATGTGTTAATGGGTGTTTAAGGTTATGGTATTATTTGTAACTGTTGTTTGATTTAGGTTATGGGGTTGACTTGGTTGATTCTGATAAATGTGGATGAAATTTTGATTCTTTGGGTTTGCGATCTTTTGTCCGATTGTTTGCCGCAATGTTGATTTAGGGTTTGATTTGATTGATGTTCAAGAATTGGGTATTGATGATTTGATTGGATTTTGATTCGTCGGATTGGTGGTTTTGTAGGGTTTAGGTTTTATGGATTGTGTGTATAATGCTGGATCTTGATGGTGTGCTTTTGTGGTAGGTACTGGATGCACCGGCATTGCAGGACGATTTTTATTTGAATTTGGTAGATTGGTCTTCACATAATGTGCTTGCTGTTGGATTAGGGAATTGCGTTTACTTGTGGAATGCTTGCAGTAGCAAGGTAAGCTCTTGAAATCCATTTATTGTGTGCATTTTATCATCTGTTTGCTGATCACTGACAATGCTCCTAATTTGGTTTTGTAGTCTTAATTAGGGTTCTTGGTTGATGCTTGTGAATGTATACATTGAATTCTTGAATCTTGAATGCTTTACTTGTATGGAGGGTTCTGATGATATTAATGTGTATGAGCAGGTGACAAAGTTATGTGACTTGGGGATTGATGACAGCGTTTGTTCTGTTGGATGGGCTCAGCGGGGGACACATCTAGCTGTTGGTACAAACAACGGCAAAGTTCAAGTAATTAATGCTTGTTTAACTGAATGAATACTGTTTTCGCTGAAAATATCTAGGTCAGACGTTGTGATTGATAGATTGCTTTATATAACGAATCAGTAGAACTAATATATGGCAATGTGGCATTTTTTGTAACAGATTTGGGATGCCTCTCGGTGCAAAAGGATCAGAACTATGGAAGGCCATCGGTTCCGTGTGGGTGCACTAGCATGGAGTTCTTCTGTGTTGTCTTCGGGCAGCCGAGATAAGAATATTTTCCAAAGAGATATACGTGCTCAGGATGATTATGTCAGTAAATTAACTGGACACAAGTCAGAGGTTTGTAGTAACTGCATTTCAGCCAAATTATCCTGATTTTGTTGCTTTTATTGAAATATCATTCCTTATGAGGGTGTGACTTTCTTATCATTAAATGCTTTACTAAATATTTTCCTTCTGTTCCCGTGTTGAACTGATGAAATCTGTTCATTGATTTAGGTTTGTGGGCTTAAGTGGTCGTATGATAATCGTGAGCTAGCATCAGGCGGAAATGACAATAGAGTAAGTTAACCAAGTTATATGTTGGTTGGAAATAATTCTGGAAGTTTCTAGGTCGAGTTACTCATCTAATCTGTGCTTTATTTCAGCTTTTCGTATGGAACCAACATTCAACGCAACCTGTATACAAGTATTCTGAGCATACAGCGGCGGTTAAAGCAATTGCTTGGTCTCCCCATCTTCATGGGCTACTTGCATCTGGTGGTGGTACTGCTGATAGATGCATTCGTTTTTGGAACACAACCACTAATTCACAGTTGGGGTGCATGGACACTGGTAGTCAGGTTAGTTGTTTGCAATTTTTTGATTTCTATTGGACTACTAGTTGTGCGACTTTCTACCTTCGCATATTTCTTGAAACTTTTCACTTTTAAGATTACCATTGAAGGATTTTAATTAGTTGAAGGTTTCCAAAGGGTAACGGTTCATTATAGTAATAACACACTCAAATCTAGGCTTCAATGTGGGCATATTATAGGTGTTGCCAGTGGTAGAGAAGTTATTAATACATGTATAGATTGGGTTTACAGAAGCCCTAATTAGATAAGTTTGTGTGCTTTTATATGGAGGGAGCTATTTCTAGGGTGAAGAGGGTGGTGGCTATTGGGTTATGGAGTTTGAAAGACACTGCTATTTGCACCCTACATTTTAGTGACCTAATTAGTTGACAATAATGAGCAATCGAAACTAGGTCCCATAACAGCGGTAGCTTGTTAGAAGAATTGAAATTTATGGCTCTTAGTTTACTTAATGTTTTTGATTGGGATAGATGCTTTTCATAATTATTAGAAGGAACATGTAAAAGTTTCCGGTAATGTTATTTATTATGTAAATGTATGTACCTAAAATCTGTAAATGGAAGTTGTAGATTGCAAGCTTAAGGTTATCACTTTGATGGATTTCCTATTATGAAGAAGTTTTGAACGGTTCCAAGTACATAATACTCTTGTTCCTAAATAAATTCATATTTGGACTTACTTTGCAAGTAGATGTAGAGATGGAAAAGACAATGTTTGAAGATGGAAAAAGATTTCCATTGAAATGTTTTGGGTAGTTGCAGTTTTCCAAAAGGCTAACGGTTTAAAAGTATTAAGCTACAGTTTATGGTGGAATGAGCAAAAAAATATATGTACATGTGAAAAGGGGGATATATGGCTTGTAGCAAAAAATTAAAGAATGAAGGGGACATGTTAGTAGCGAACTGTTTCTTTTGCAACCCTTTAAGATTAGTTGGTCAAACTTATTGAACTAATAGCTTCTGTCCAGTTGACGTTAATGAGTAGGCTGTTGAGGAGTTCCAGAGTTCTGCTCTTTCGAGATTAGTGTGCTTAAGATTTGAAATTCATTTCGATTTCCCTAATCGTTAGTGGCATAAACTATAAAACCGGAATAAAAATGTCATAGTGTAGCTGTTTATTTTGTGTAATTTAGTCCCTGCTTTCTGAAGACTAGACATGAGAACATTATGGACATAGATGCTGGCTGTGATAGAAAATTTGTTAGAAGGCATGTTCTTTTCAATGGAGAAGGGTTGCTAGGGTGGAGAAGGTGGTGGCTATTTGTGTGCATATTGCAGGGTTTTTCCTACATATGATTGGCTTAATTAGCGGCCAATAATGAGCAATTAAAATCTAAAACCAGCTCCCATCCCTGTAGTAACTTGTAAAAAGACTACAAGAATGGATGTTTTTGCCTGCTAAATTATTAGAAAGAACACATATATGTAATACCTTATTGCCCCGTGTCTTTGCATGTGCCGAGGTCATATAATCCTCTAAATGGAAGTTGTAGATTGCAATTTAAGTTGTTAATCTACTGCCTTTATAATATGAAGAGTTATTAAAATGTTCATATCACATAATACTTTTTATTCCTTAAGAAAAGATCTCGCATTAAAAGTTTACATGACGATGAAGTGTCGTGGAGAGAGAAAAAAGTAAGAAAACTTTTGTGTGGATAGGCATGTTCTTTTTGTTGCTCATAAAATTTCTGGGTCTCGTACCATGAAACTCTCTGTCCCGTTGAATCTCCTCCTCTTCATTGTCTTCATTACTACTGTCACATCCCTCCTCTCTTTCTTCATCACTATCATTCTTAACATTATCATCTTCACCACTCCTATCCTGCCCCCTCATCTTGATCATCCCCTTGGTTAGCAGTCTTAGCACTTCTCACTACCTCTAATTAGAGCTCCATTCTTTTTCCTATGTGATCTACCCTGCAACCAAAAGAGTGCCATTACATTGAATTTTCATTTTCTCCCTCCATTGCTTTGTCTAGGGACTAAAGGATAAAGAAAGAGTAAAGAAGGGGAAAGGCAGAAAAGAAGTGTGCTGTGAGAAAGTAGGGCATCTGTAGCAACAACCAAGCATTAAAGAGAAGAAAATAAGAAAGGAAGAGTAATTAAAATATGTGATGGCTTAAAATCCTAAAACTTGAATTCAAATCTTGTATGGTTGTACCTCTTTACCCAATAGGCCAATATTATATTGGTTATCTCCTATTGATTGTGAATTGGGAAGAAGGGATAATATAGAAGGGACAGCTGAATGGTAGTGATGGTCAGATGAGGGAGGGGGTTTGGTGATGGTGGAAATTGTAACAAGCGAATGGTCATAGTGGTGGTGATAAGGAGATACGCGTACACCATAATTAAAAAAATATGCTAGGGCATATCTGAATTATGAACTACATATATTTTCTTTGGTAAAAATATGTCGAAATGTGCTATAGACAAATGTGTAGATGTTTACAATGATTTCAATTTGCTTTAACTACTGTTCTTACATAATCAACTAATTCTTTCAATAGTATTCATTGTGCCTACATGATCGGATGATCCTTAATTGAACTGTACTAGTGTTTGTAGTTTCTGTTTATTTAATTTTTTTCAGTTTCTTTAATTTGATTTTTATCTTCATCGCAGGTTTGCAATCTTGTGTGGTCTAAAAATGTTAATGAACTTGTCAGCACCCATGGATACTCCCAAAACCAAATTGTTGTTTGGAGATATCCTAGCATGTCAAAGGTACTATTTTAAGACTGTTCAATGCGCTATTACCTGAATTTTGTCAGTTCTGACTTTTTTTTTTCTCCGTGTTCTGCAGCTGGCAACTCTTACAGGACATACTTACAGAGTCCTCTACCTTGCAATTTCACCAGATGGGCAGGTGATTATCGATATTTCTAATTCTAATTTTAATCAAACTCCCTAATGTTTAGAGGTGTTTATTTAAACCTATTTTTGTTAATTTAGTTTATGGATGTAAGCTGTGTAATGAGTAATCCATGCAGCACTTTCTTCAATATCATGCCTAACTTTAAAACCTTTGATAATGGCTTCTACTTTCAGACCATCGTAACTGGCGCAGGCGATGAAACACTCAGATTTTGGAATGTCTTCCCTTCTTCGAAGTCTCAGGTTAGTTTTCTTATCCATGCTAAATGCATGAGATCAATTGTATTCAATATCAGTAGAAACTGCAGTGATTTTTATTTCTGATATATTACAAATTTCATTAGATTATACAACTTGTTCTTCCTCACATACGTTGGTTTGATAACTATGTGTATGTGCACACCCTTGAGAATTGTTAGGCTAAATCACTTTTTGGAAAATGCTACACATAGAAGCTTTTTTTTAAATAAAATAAATATAAGTAGTGGTAATAAATGGAAGAGTGATATTGTATTGTATATGGATGGAGTCCAGCTTATGTATCATGAAATAGAATGTGGGTTAAGTCCATTAAAATATGGCTAATCCTTACCATTTTTCATTTCCATCTGAATTTTTTTGTTGTGCGAGGAGAATCTCGGCTTTTTTTCTTTATCCTGCGGGGTAAGAGAGGGGGTGGGTTTGGTGATCTTTTCTTTCTTTTAGACTAGGGGTTTCCAAGGTCAAATATTACCACCATGTCTCAGATTTTCGGTGGTGGGGGTGGAATTTATTCATCAATACCTAGAATCAGTGGTGAAAGAAATTTTACAATAGATACACGTGTGGTTTGGTGGGTGAATTCTGACTTTCTGAGGCCTTGAAGGTCAAGAATGATGTAGTGTTTGTGGTACAGCTCACAAGAATAGGGTTCTCTTTGGGGTTATTTCCTGACAGTATATCACATGGGTGGTGGTGGTATATGGAATTTTTTTTATTTTTGGAGGTTATAGATGAGCCATTGTATATGAACTATATTGGTGTCATCCGATGGTATGCAAGGTTGTAGTGGTAGTGACTAGTGAGTGATGGTTTGGGCATGTTGGTAGCGGAGGCCGATGACTGTAGAGTA
This sequence comes from Chenopodium album, assembly GCF_948465745.1. Classification (NCBI taxonomy): domain Eukaryota; kingdom Viridiplantae; phylum Streptophyta; class Magnoliopsida; order Caryophyllales; family Amaranthaceae; genus Chenopodium; species Chenopodium album. Next base: position 8,448,609 of record NC_137853.1, on the reverse strand, counting down.
GTGCATGGTGAGTTTTAGGGGGTGGGATTTTGTTTTTGATTGACTGAGGAGGGGTTTTATCCCTTATTACATGATCTGCCCCTTTATCTATGTTCTTTTAGTGGAACTCAACTGTTAATGCCAGCGTCTTGCTCATCTTATCTGTTATTACGCTTCCCTCAGACCTCAGTCCCTCTCCCTCTCCATGTTGTTTTAGGGATGGCATGTCGACTTACCATGCTACACCATGAGTTTATGAGCTCTTACATCTTTTCTTGTTGCAAATGTGTTAGAAAAACTTTGTACGTTGTTGTTTCTACTACTGTTGACTGTTGCAGTGCCTTAATGACACCTTATTATGCATGCAGAACACTGACAGTGAGCTTGGATTTCTATCTCTTGGAAGAGCTCAAATACGGTGACATCTACGACTAATAATCCCATTTATTGTAGAAAGCTTATACAATTGAGCAACAAGAGATTGCTCGTCTCTTGGAGGTTCCAGATAAGGCTGTGGGGAAAATTTGAAAATTGATAGCGATTTGTCTTCCTCAGGCAAGCCCTACAAGTTTTGGTCTACTGGTGCCCGGATTGGCTCACTTGTTCGAGTAATTGGGGAGCCCCAACAATTTTGTCACTAGAGTTGATGGAAATTGCTAATATTTTTGTCTGAATACATGTATAGAGTGGGAGTTGTTCTCCTGTTATAATATATATATCCGTAGGGGCCCCAAAGATGATCAATCTTGTAAATAAGATAGTTGTCACATTACTATCATTTCTTATAGAGAGCATTTTCACATTTTGTAACACCCCCTCCCCCCTTTCTCTTTCTCCCCCTTTATGTATTTCCCATTTTTTCAAAGTTCTTGACTATTCTAGTGGCTGAAGGTGATGCTTGAATCAATAAATTATGACCAACTCGATTGGAATATTACTCCATCCGTTTCTTATTAATTTCTAGGTTAGAAGTTCACTAAACACAGACAATTAGACCAGATTAAATCATAATAGAATGAATCAAAGCAAACCATATAAGACAATTAGACCAGATCAAACCAGTATGGAATAAATCAAAGGAGATAATATCATACATTGAATAATTTATTTCAGGTGAAAAGAACAAAGTTCAGAATAGAATAAATCAAAGTAGACCATATCAGACAACTAGACATTAACAATAATGGAATAAATTAAAGCAAACCATATCAGACTACTAGACCAGATTAAACCAGAATTGATAAATTAAAGTAGACAATATCAGACGTAGAATACTTTATTTCAGGTGAAAAGAACAAAGTCTAGAATAGAATAAATCAAAGCAGACTATATTAGACAACTAGACCAGATCAAACCAAAATAGAATAAATTAAAGTAGAACATACCAGCTATAAAACACTTAATTTCAGATGAAAAGAACAAAGCCTAGAAGAGAATAAATCATAAAGCAGACCATATCAGACGTAGAACACTTTATGTCAGGTAAAAAGGTCAAAGTCTAGATACGCACAGTTTTGTCTTTTTTTTTTTTTTTTTTTTTGGGTCCATGTTAGTCGGTAACTATTTGCTTAGGATGCTTAATCCCTTAATTAACTTGTGCAGATTTGTACATGTCTCTGAACAAAATCAGCGTATCAGAATATGAACATTGCAATCGCAGAGTCGCAGAAATGCAGCAGTATGCAATTAGACAGCCAAGCAAGCATGTGATGAAGTATACAAAATATTAGATTTGGAATCACATTAGCGGCCTTGTGGCTGATCGTGCAATATACAAGTACAAAATTAATGGCTGCTCTTACACCAGTTAGACCCTTTCTAGATTCTAGCACCCTGTGTGTTTATGACTGTATGTCACCCTTTAGCGCGCATATCGCTCGCGTCTACAGTCTACTGTTAATGAGCTGCTGCTGTGTAAGTGTTGTGTTTCAGGATAAGACGAAATTAATGTAATGCCAAGTTATGCTTAAACAATAACACTTCTTGTCTTGATATTTCTTTATGCTTTTAAATAAGTTTTATTTCCCGCCCAAATTATTTTGTACGGACTACGTAGTACGGAAAAGATCTTTGTTTCCTAACGTTCTTAACATAGTACAAGTATTATTTTTCTTGCACTCATCCATCTTTTTACACTACCTTTCTTACTTTAGATATTTTTTTATGTATCGTCTCATTTGTTTTAGTTTTTGTGCAAACAATAATGATGAGAACATTATATAACAAATTTCTTTCAAAAAAAAAAAAGAACATTATATAACAAATGTAGTATTACTACGTATAATAAATGATTAAAAAAAGTAACTTCAATATTTTAACAAATACAACTTACCTATTTAAAACTCTATGCCGGTTAAAGTGTTACATTTAAAAAAAAAAAAAAAAAAGGAAGTGACTTTTTATTTAAACACAATAAACTCCTCAAAATCACTCCTAAATTCCTAAGGTATAAAACTACAAATAAATACAAGTTTGTCTCCTTAATAACTAATAAATAAGTGAAACATATCAAAGGGTATATTTGACTTTATACTCCAGCTCATTGTTCGGGTCCAATTTACTCCAACTACTGCGCCGGTCAACAAATAAATCACAATTAGTAATATGTGCACCATGGTGCACCTAGAAATAGGTGCACCACGTCTATACTTTAATAAAAAAAAATTAAACATTTTACAAAAAATAAACATTTAGTAAAAACAACATACGTCACAAAAACTGAACACAAACATGCAATTTTTATGTTCATATTTTATAAAGAAATGTTATTTTGTATACAGTAAATGTTCAGTTTATATTACAAAACTATTGAATTATTATGAGTCAGACAAACTTCTTTTAAAATTTGTCTGACTTGTAATAATTCAAAATTTGCGATTGTTCAGATTTATTTACTAAATATTCAAAATTTGTTATTGTTCATATTTTTTTTACTTAATGTTCAAAAGTATAGGCATGATGCATTGCAATTGTTGAGATTATTTTACTAAATGTTCAAAATTTGCGATGTTCAGATTTTTTTACTAAATGTTCAAAATTCGCGATTGTTCATATTTTTTTTATTAGATGTTCAAAAGTATAGGCGTGATGCATTGCGATTGTTCAGGTTTTTTAACTAAATGTTCAAATTTTCAATGTTTAGATGTTTTTACAACATGTTCAAAATTTGCAATTATTCAGATTTTTTTTTTTTTTTACTAAATGTTCAAAAGTATAGGCATTGTGCACCTATTTCTAGGTGCACCATGGTGCATCTTAAAATTTGCCAATAATTCAATTACAAGCCCAAAGAAGGTTCAACTCTCCTAATGCATGCCCAGTCAGTCAAAGACCCAGTCAACATGGCAAGCCCATTTGACTTCAAGGCCCACTTAATCTTATTGATAAAGGTATGAAAGCCTTTACTTCTCTCTCTTTATATTCACTCACTTCAAGCCTCAAGCAATTAATACTCTTGCATAGCTTTCTCTCTCTAAAACTGTACTCATTTCGGCATCGGAGGGGCCTTCCTCGACACAACTTCCGATGCCAGTTTACGTGTGTTTCAGTCTTCTTCAGCCCACATGAAAGGTCCATCTAAAGGACCCATTGTTTTCACCCGAAACACTCATTAAGTTGGGGATAAAGTTGTCATTTGCTACCATAACTTTGCAAATAAGATGTTCCCTACAGGTTGAGAAGTGGCGTCCCGGAGCCGCCAAACATGCGAAGCGGCGTTTTAGGAAATGCCTCTCCTAATAACAACCATGGTCGAAGACTTTAGGATGCATATATGCCGTTGGAAGCGACACCAGTATTTAGGAGATGCTTTCCCTAGTATACATGTGTAGCGACATTTAGGAGATGTTTTCCCTAACGGTGTGTTTGGATTGAAGGAAATGGAGGGCAAGAAAGGGAAGGGAAATGAAAAGATGAGGTATCTTTCATTTGGATAACAATTGAGGAAGGAAGGGAATTGGAGGGGAGAGAAATGGAGGGATTAAATTGTAGGAAATTGATCCCTCCAGCAATTGACAGATTTGGAAGGAAAACTCCTTTCCATCCCCTCCTCTTCTCCTCCCCCCCCACCTTCTTTTTCTTCCCCTTTCTTTATCCAAACACACTGTAAGTGATTAATATGGCCTTACACATTTTGCTTAGGGTACTTTGTGCTTGATCGACAAGTTGATGCAGAGATGATTGCGGTGGCGGTGATATGTTTCCAAAGGAGGGAAGATTGTGATTTCTCCAACCAGAAAACGGGAGAAGGTGGTGGAGACGGTGGTCGTTTTCATCATAGAGGAAGAGAAAGTTGGGTTTCATCTAGGAAGAGAAAGATGAACTATGTTTTTACAATTTTTTTTATTTATTTTTTTTTTTTTGAAAAAATTGGTTTTAATAATCCCAATTTTTGCTCTTTTACTTTGAATAAGCTCAATTTTGGATTGTTATTGATTACTCCCAACTTTAGGGTGTATTCGCGTTTATTGGTCTCAAGTGACCCGTAACCTGTTAAACATGTGATTTTTTTTTTTTTGGTTTAATGGACATGTGTCATAATGTGATTTATCAAATACGGAGTATTTTAAAAATAAATAAATAAAAATAAAAAAACCAGCAAGTCACCTCCGGCGTGGCTTCCCTACCTACAAACTAGCCCCCCTCCTATCCACACCACCGAAATGCCCCGAAACCGCCCTTCTCCCTTGCCCAGCACCAAAACCCTACCCCTCCCTTTCCCAACCCCGAAAACCCCAACAGATGTGGTGTCGGTCGAAATAGTGGAAGGGGAGTGGGGTTTCGGGGCTTAGAAAGAGGACGAGATATGGTTTCAAAGCTAGGGAAAGGGATTTTGGATTTTTGGGGCTGGGGAGGAGGGGGAAAGAGGGGGGTTATTTTCGGGGGTGGCGAGGGTGATTTCAAGGGGGGTGGTGGTGGCTAGGTGGGGGCGGTTTCAAAATTGGGCTAGGGATGGGGGTGGGGAGGGAGCCCGCTTTTGAGGGGTGGGCTGGGAAGGGGGGCAGTTTCCGGGGGAAGGGGTTGCTGGAGGTGGTGGAACTTGGGAACGGGGTTGTCGCAGGTTTTTTTTTAATTTTGTTGATTTTAATCTTTTTTATTTTCAACCAATCATTTATTGTCACGTGTCCTAGCCTCCTAGGTAACCTATTATAATAAGTTGATAACTGGATAAACCAATAAATCGAATACCCCTAAAGTTGGATTATTCAATACAGAGTAATAATCTAATAAATTATGAATGCATCAAAGTTGGAATTATTAATCTGTTTTTTTTTTCTTTTCTTTGAAATTAGTTTACCATTATGCCATTGATTACCCTTGTTTATCAAAGAGATAAATGCGGGTTATAAATGTTGGGCAATTTTTTTTTTTTTTTTTTTTTGGTGCACACTAGGGGCTAGGCCCCAATGTTGGGGGTTATAAATGTTGGGCAATTTGTAATTTGCATCTCTTCAACTTAAAAGAAAGTGTGAACATATTGGGTTTAGACGTTTAGTAGGCTAACTTCTAAATAGCTTACATGGGCCGTATGTTTATTTTATAGGCCTCTTAAATAGGTGTGTATAAACTAATACTCACATGAATACAGACTTGGGAAATTTCATTTCTTGACATTACTCGTTATTGAATGTCATTTGTCAATTATTAACCTTGATAAATGATAATTATTATTACAACTTTATGGTTATTTGTCGTCTATTTTGATTTGATAGGTTGAATCATGAATTAAAAACACTTGATTGAATTGTTGGTTGACGATTTTGCTACTATATAGGAAAATTCTTCATTTATTGAATCAAAGTGTTGTCTACCCTATTGAACCCCCAAGATTTCATATTCCTAGCTTCACCATTGACAATCACAAGAATTAAATAAAGTATCCTAGGTGCGTTGCAAATAATTTGTAGTTCATAATATTCTTAGTAAAGCTAAGTAAATACAAAAATCCTCATAGTACCCATACATTAGATTGGTAAATTAGAGATCTAATTAACAACTTATTTATGAATAATAAAAATAACATTCAAACTTAAACTTGTAGAAAAGTCTCCCCTAACCAAAATCAAATGTGGCGTACTCCGTATCATGTGTTGTGTAACAATAGGAGTCTTTAATTTTAAACAAGATAACCTAACTAGTCACAATATATATCACACGTATAAAGTGTTTACCAAAATAACAAAACCAATCAACGTGTATGTACAAAATTTAAGTCCATGAATTTAATTTTTTTCAACCCCATAACATTGGAGTGAGAGCGAGGTGATCTTGACAAGGTCACAAATAAATACAAACCTCCAACATCAGATCATCCAATACAAGGAAGCTCCTTTGTCCACCCGAATTTCAACTAATTTAACATAAGTACAATGTAATTACCTAAGATATGTTTTCTATTTGTATGTGTTATATACAAAATAAATCATGGTTGTAATCAAATGTTTGATTTTGATTCAACTCAAGCATACAATATTTACCGAATCACCGGGTCCCGGTTGGGGGGATGGAGACGTCTCCGGTAAGTTCTTGCTCTAGCTGAGGTTGCTCATGTGATAGTGAGGGAGTCCAAGGGATCAAACTAGTTGGTGGAAAGCAACATCTACATGGTTCCGTGCAAGGCTCTAACATGTCCCATTTCGAGTTGCTTGTTATTGAAGGCTCTTCTTCTTCGTCTTTCTCTTCATCATCATCGTCACCTTGCTTGTTTATCATCATCATCTTCTTCGTGTTCTTCAAAGTGGGGTCCAGCGCGTCCTTGAGTGGGCCCCAGCACTCGACTTTGTTGAACTCAGGGATGCTTGAATGGAAATACACCCATACAGTTGCTTCTTGTAGTTCTGGGTTGTTGTTGAACAAATTCTCATCCCCATGCACAAATGCATTCAGTACCTGTCCATTTCAACAACACACCTCATGTTACCTTTTCTTATACTTTGTTCTTTTCGTATAAAGTTTTTGCAAAAATACGTTCTGATATGGAATTAAGGAGTGTCATACAATAGTTCAATTTAAAACTAAAAAATGAGCTTTCATGTTTCATAAATAAATTCAAATAAGCTTGGATAAGGGTTTCCAAACGAAGTACAAATACGAGTATTATTGTTGTTCCGTTTCCGGATCAGACAAAGTTGCACTCATCACGTTGTATGTACCTAATTTAGTAGTTAATGCTCTTTAAAACTGTAAGTCTTGTACGTAATCTAACAATAATTATGGCTAATTATTTTTCCTAATATGGGGTAGTGGTTGGTGTCACAGCTGAAAGTACTATGCAAAATTGCAACTTTACTAGCTCACTTGCAAAGAGTTTGTATTAGACTTAATCTCAAATACAAAAAATGAACAATTTAAACAGAGTATCCATTAATCTCAAAGGAAACTCCGAAACTACAAGTATATACTATTGAAATTTAATAAAAAGTATATTTTCATGCACAAAAGTGTTTGTGGTAAATATACTGCAACTTATATGTAGTCAAACTCTCCAATTTACGTGCATTCATTGTTTGAGAATGTACATTGATGATTTTTGTAGCAGCTCACTCTTGAATTTGAATATTTTTATCACATCATTAGGTGTTTCATGTATTCCTCTCACGAGCAAATGTTTTTTTTTATAATAGTAAGAAAAATTATTTCTAAAATGTAGGTCCACTCTCAAATACTCCCAAATATTACAAAAAGATGAAAAAAAGGAAATAAAATAAAATATGAGGCTAGTTTGAAGATGGCCACAAATAAAAATCTCAGATGTTCAATTATAGAAGTGGGGAAAGTGGATAGCTACACTCCTGGTTCTTGACAATGTACTCACTAATAATTTTCTGTTCAACCATTTTTGCACATGGGAAATAAGCCATTATTGTGATTTATTCTCTTTTTTTACAAAAAAGATTTTTTGATAAATTTATCAGTTTACCATATTCTCTAAGCTTCTCTAAAATGTGGACGATTATAAAGAAAATAAACTAAGTATTTGTAGTTTGTTCTTTTTTGGATCAAGTCTAAATGCTTGTTTAATTTCATGAAGTTTAATTTCACAAGTAATAAGGAGTACAAAATGTTGTTTGATTGAACATGAGAGATAATTTCACTTACTTACGAAAGCTAATTAGTAATTAACATTCTTCAAATTTGGTTAAACTTCTCAAGGTATATTTTGTGTAACTCCTCAAGGTGTTTTTAACCAAATAACTTCTATTTCTTATAATTAAAGCGGTGTTCGCTCTTTATTTTCCTTGTATTATGTCAATCAAACAAACATTGAATAGCCTTCTTCAACCGTCAACAGTTGATTAAAAGAACTATTAGTCAGATTTTACCCTAATTTTATTAACAGGCTCTAAGATACGTGACAAATGTCATTTGTTTATATTTTTCTATTTTTGGTTAAAATTTGTTCATATTTTTCACTAAACCAAAATCTATTTCAGATATACTCCGTATAATTTAACTGAGTTTGTCTAATGCCCCTATGGCCCTATCCTTAGCAAATTGAAAAGCCAATCACCTAATCACTTGAAAACATGTACGGTGCAAATAGGAAAGCCTCGTATTAGTAGGATTAGACCATTAGAGATACTCTTTCTATACCGTACTACATAACTACTTACCCGTTTTTGCAACGATCTCATTTAAAACCTAATTGAATTAACACTATTTTCTCAAAAGAGTAGAAGTGTGTACGAGTATGACTATTAATTAGTATGAGACGATCTCACTTAACTTTTTCGCGAAAATAAGAGGAAAGAAGAGAGTATTTCACTTACCACAGGGAGCTCCTTGCAAAAGATGTAGTATCGCAAACGAGCACACAAATCTAATAGGAAATGACCACCACTAATGTGACAATGAACATGTAGTGACATCTTCCCTTTTACTTTCTTCCATTCTGCCACCACTTCATCTCTATACAATTTGTTATACCATCCTTGCAACTATTAACAAAATAACATATATTAACACTTTATCAATCAAATTAATAAAATTTTGCATAAATTAACACCAAATTCCCCTGTTTCCCCTGTTTTTACTCGAAAAATACTAATTGAAATGAATAAACTACAGACAATATAGATTATACTCAATAAACCCAATAATACTACCTTTGTTATATATTATGTGCGACTTTAAAACTTTTGTATCTCACAAATCACAAACGATACATTTACCTAACCTAAAAAATGTCCTAGGTTCGAGAATAATAGTTGATTAGTTACGTGTGGAGTTTTACGTTTATCAAATGCATACGTTGATCATTAATATATTTTAAATTAGAAAAAAAAAAAATTAAACAAAAAAAAAAGAATTGAAAGAAAAAAAGAATAGAAATTACCTGGGAATTGTTAATAGTTTGAGAGATAGCCAAAGTGAGTTTGGAGGTGATATCACTATGAGTAAGAGTATAAGTTCTTGGCAACTTTGGGTGTTTCTCTTTATCAACTCCTAAAAACAATACCTTCAATTTTGATGCTTCAAATATTGCTGGCCCAAATAATCTCATCACCTAATCTCAATCATCCACCAACAAAAAATAACACACTAATCAATACCCAATTACCCATGTGGCCATATATTATCCCATGGTCCGGAATCAGTTGTCACATTATTTGTTCAAATTATACTATCAACGTGACAATTAATTCCAAAACCCGACTCGAATAATAAATACTCAATAGATAGAGATACTTACAGGGGAAAGAGATTGGGTTCTCTTGGATGAAGAAGATCTGCCACTTCTGAAATTAAAAAGAGAGGATTTATCCTCAGGAAATGAAGGTTTGAGCTTTGATGGCAGTAACATAGAGGCAGTTAAAGTGGCCATCACTCAAAAATTAGTAACTACAGAAGTATTAATAAATTGATTAATTACTTCTGTATTTGTATTAATTAATGAATTAGAAGGTCCAATATTTTAGGAATTTGAACAAGATTTTATATTGAACAAGAGTAGTCTACCAAAGACTAGAAAGAAAAGAAAAAAAGAAAGAAAGAAAAAGAAGATACTTTGAGTAATTGGGTATTTTTCTTTGCTTAAGAGTTTTAATTATAATTTGGAAAACTTTGAAGCTTTGTTTTCCACTTTTTTGTCAAATGAGGAGAGAGAAAGAGAAAAGCGTGTAGAGAGATGATTCACAAATTTGTTCTACCGTGATTGAGGAAATTGCTTGAAGTTACTGACTTCTACTAGTAATTGAAAGTGAAATGTAGGTGATTTACACGTGTTTCAATTTTAATTTTGTACTGATATGGAAATTTTGGGGACATTTTGGACCAATTATATAACGGCCGTATGTGGCTATGTTCTTCCTCTAATTTTTGAGAGAATTTTTCTATTTTGGAGCTTTGAAATGAATGTCATTAAGAAAATTTCATTTTTTGTGTTGGACTTGTAAAAATAAACTTTTCGGGATTGGTTTAAATAAAGCGGCAAAGAAATTGAATTAAATATGAGGTGTCAATAGAAGAAAATTTCGGCGAACATGACTGTGAAAATCGCTGATTATGCCTAAATTATACAAGTATGACGCTGATTATGCCTAAATTATACAAGTATGAGATAAACGTCAATTTGTTTTTATTTGATGGTACCAAGTAGGCTTCATTGGTTTTTTATAGATATAAATTATACAAGTATGACGCTGATTATGCCTAAATTCTACATTTGTTTTTTTTATTTATTTATTTTTTTGGGCCAATAATAACACGACACGTGTCGTTATGGACCCACTTAACGGATTCCGTTCAGTGGTAGCAAAATTTTAAAAAAGGGCAAGTGTTAGGTAGCAAAATAAAATAAAAGTTTTGATAGGTAGCAAAATTGAAATTGAAGTGTTTGTGAGGTAACAAAAGTCAGAATTTCCTTATTATTATTAGTAAGGAAAAGGTCCATCCTAAGAAGGGGATCGGGGGGATTTTAGGGAAATCCCTCCTAGAATGAGTTTAGTGAGATTCGAACTTAGCCTTACGCCAAAGCGCTTGGAAGTCGAGGAACTAGCTAATTGCTTTAGAAGGGTTTTGATGTAGTACCCATACCAGCAACTCAACAAGACTTTTTTTTTTTTTTTTTTTTTTTTTTTTTTTTTTTTTTTTAAGATACCCCATAATCAAGCACATTTGACAAGAATGTGCATTATAAGACAAAATACGCTATATTAACTTGTGTTAATTTGTTGGGACAACTATCAGTCTCAGCCCTAGATTTGGCGGCAATCAATTCATCAAACTTAACTAGGGGTAACTGGGAAAGGGTGCTACGTACAATTGTTAATTTGCTTCCTTATGATAATATGCATCAAATGCATACATGTGTTAATTGTTAAAGATGGGATATCTAAACAAAAATCAAATTTTAATCTTTGTATACTCAAATTGTGTCCTAACTCGGCTAAAAGCTTATAAGAATCTAAGATGGATACAAGCCATGGCAAAGGAGCTCAATGTCAAAATGTCAGTCAAAGGAGCTAAACTGAACTTATTAGAGTTGAACTGATCTGAACTATTTGACTATTGATTAATGATTTTTAAGTACAAAATAATGATTTTTAATTATTTAATATTACATATTTAAATGTATATACAAAAATACATATTAAAATATTTATGAATAATAATAATAATAATACATATAGCGAACCTGATCCTGTATTATTATTATTATTATTATTATTATTATTATTATTATTATTATTATTATTATTATTATTATTATTATTATTATTATTATTATTATAAAGATAAATTGAACTTAACTTTAAAGAGAATAGGCTCTTAATAAGATTTAAACTCCAAACTTACAGAATATGAGGTAAGAAACTTACCAAGTGAGCCATCACTTTATTAGTAAATACTTTACATTACGAAGTATTGATATGATTACTCATACTAGGCAAAGGTGTTTAATATATAGATAGACGACATTAATAATACAGTTGATTTTGACTGTTAAGTAACAAGACGAATAAAAAAAAAATAAAAATAAATAAATAATAAGTAACAAGACGAATAACAGCACGTTTAGTTTGTGAAGGACTTGTGGTAGCGTCCCATATTCATGGCCTACATCTAAATCTAGTGCATTAAATTTGCTGAGAGCCTCAGATATGATATGTCCGAGTGAGCAGGCCATGCAACCATTACCATTACAACTTACAAGCCTTTTCCAACCCCAAAAGGCCAGTTGGCCAATGACAGCACCATTTCATGACTCAATTATTATTTCATAAACGTGCTAAATTGCATATTTAACTAAATATTTGTTGGAATTATTTTCCAAAGTATTATGATAATTGTAATTTGATCTCATCCTCTAATTGCCCCCCAAAATAATCTGGAGTAATTGAGCTTTAATTGCCCAATTATTTAGGATGTATGGAGTACTAGGTGTTTAACTAATGCATTGTTTAAAACTTATAGAGCATAGATGACCTAAAATATTTGGTCATGGATTATTATATAATTTCTTTCTCTTTCCACTCGTCCATGACCAAGTCACATGACCAACCATGACCAAAGACTCCCAATAGTTGCCCAAAATAACTTTGGTCATGATTTTCTCTCTCCTACTTTTACCATACCCCAAAATAACCAGGTCATCCATTGGCCTCACTCTTAGAGTAATACAGTGTATGTTATGAGAAAAGTTAGCTGATTTACTTACATGAATTTTACTTTAATTGGTTAAATTTTAAATATTAGAGTATTAGACCAATAAACACATTTGGTCCTTCAAAGTAACCAAGCCTTCAAGGCCTTAACCTAAAGAAATCAATTGTCAATTAGCTTAAAATCTCAAGCACAGGTTGTAGATTTAACTGCTACCTTATTGGTAGAGATATTCAACCTCATTCTTCAACAACAACAAAATAAAAAAATAAATAAAATAAATAAATAAAAATAAAAATAAAAAATCTACATGGTTAAATCCATGGCCAATTATTGATTGTGCCCCGAGGAACACTAATAATCTTCATGCACCCACATATTCCCATAACAAATAACATCTACATAAACAATAAATAAGCATTTAACTAATTAGACTAGGCTGGACAAATAAGCATCTCACCTACTTTCATAGATTTTATTACAAAACTTTTATTAATCTCAATCAAACACAAATACATTCCAAGGCCCTTAGCCCCTTAGTAGAGGCAAGACTAGGACTCCTTATTAAGTTATTATAAGATCATCATCACTCATGGTATAAAAATTTATACCATTTCTCTCTCTCTACCACTTTCTCACTCCTCCACATCATCTATACCACAATACAATATATTTTCTCCAAAAATCATCCCACCCATGGTATTAAAAAAAAAAAGTTTACCACCACACTTTCTCTCTCCTATTTATATTAAGAATTCACTTAATTATAATTATATTTCATTTTATTATTGAAAATAACTAATTAATGTTTGTAAAGTTAATTAAATAAAATAAGTAATTTACTTAGTAAAAAGTGAATTCGAAAAAATATATAAAACTATATCAATATGGGTGTCTATGTTTAGGTCTTGAAAAATTATGAAAAATGGTAATTTTTTCATAATTTTTAACTTTATAATTTTTTCTTAAAATGCAATTGAAAAAAAAAAAGTTAAATGATAATCAGGCCACATGGCATAATCTGCTTGGTTCATATTTCACGAGGATCGGAGCAAATGTTTACCATGGGATGGTATATACCATCAAATGATATATTTTTATACCACCAATGTAGTGAAGAATTGCAAGTTTTTACACCGTGGTATAAAATTATACCATAAGTGTTGATGCTCTAATATACGATAATGAGTACAATTTTTTTTTCTACGCGTAAAATCCAATCCTTAAGGGACTAGTAAAACCGTGTAGGACTAGTAAAATAATAAAGCAGAAAGATGTGACTTATCCTAATTGGATTAGGATTAAGCCTTAACTTCCCTGCACACCAAGGTCGTCTACGACCAGATTATACATGTACCGAAATAACCGTCTAACCAATACAATAAACCCAAAATAACCCTATACAGATAACTCAAAGATGAGATTGACTTTGAGTGTTGACCATATTGTTAGAGATATGAGATATAGGACAATATATGATATCTCATATCTCTAACAGATACACACCTTTTCAACGGTTAAAAAAAAAAAAAAAAAAAAAGCACAAAGTAAACGGAAGTTAGGAACTAGATAGACGACAAATGTCCCACCCAACTTCACCTAAACCTTGACAATGGCTGGCTGGCTATGTACGGCGCAGCATTTAACTAAGGTACAAGTGCCTTGGCAACGAAGCTCATGTTTGGCCGAAAATCAGGTTCGGGGTTTAAGCACAATTCAGCAATTGCGGCCATCTGCATAATGATCCAATGTATTAGCATAGATTCTAGTATTAATTCATTTGTCAGCAAAATTAACTTGCACAAAGAGAGAGCATGTCAATTTAACAACCACCAACAAACTAGTATCCAAGCCTAAAAGAAAGAATTAGCCATGCATGAAAGATGTATACCAGTGCAACACCTCTAAAACGATACTCTCCATCGAGTCTCGGATCAACACACTGCTCGACTTTGTCTTCACTGAGTTTAGGTGTAGCCTGACATCATTAAGTATATGCACTGTGTTAGGAGAAACTACTAGTCATTTGTACCAAAAAAAATTATCAGTAAACAGAGCAAAATAACTAGTACCCATGTCACCAGACTTTGCTGTCCGCGAGGTAAGGTATAATCAACAGGTTTCCGACCAGTGAGAAGCTCAAGCAAGACAACACCAAAACTGTACACATCACTCTTGTCATTAAGCTGCCCTGTCATCGCATACCTACAGACATAAACACATGAATAATAAACAAATTAAAGGCAAAATAGTTCAAGAGTGAATCTTCTAATTAGTCAATTAGATAGAGGCTAATAAATCTGAAAGTACTCCATCTCACTAAAGAAGATATTGTCTATAAAAAAAAATCACCAACATGCTGAGTAGTTCCAAATAGAGGTAAAAAAGGAGCAAAGAATCCTTACTCTGGTCCATGGTAGCCAAGAGAATGAAGTCGTGCTGCCATATCCGGAGCTTTATGTGACAGATCAAAATCACCAATCTTAGCAACATCATCATCAAAGAGCAGTATATTACTAGACTTAATATCACGATGAAAAATGGGGGGAGCTGCCTTCTCATGCAAAAACTCAAGCCCCCTGGCAGCACCTACTGCAATTTTAACACGTTGAGCCCACGACAAAACAGGCCCAGGTTGTGCTCCTTCAACACCCTTCCTCCCTAGACAAAATATAACAGGAGTAAGTAAAAATTGACGAAAACAAATGATCACTTCCAAGACATAAAAACAAAAGGTCTCTGTGAATACACATGACCAGTTTCAGTTTCAATGGCTTAACTACGAGTACAAATCAAATTAAAAGAAACACACTAATATGCACAGATTATACAAACTCACATAGCATAAAAGCTAGCAGTTCATGTTTCTTGCAGCACTTAGATATCGAACAAATTAATGAAAAAAGGAACATGATGTATCACCATATGATGACAACCTGCAGTAAGTAAACAACTCATATCATTCAGTAGTCCTTAGTCCTTACATGAGATGATGAGTAAATCATCAAAACTAATAATCCATCTTATTCATAAGAACCAAGAGATAAAAAGTCCAAATATCAATCAATCTGGACAAAAGGCACAAGTAATAACTAATATGACAAAGGGGACAATGAAAAATAAAGGAAACTAAAGGCCAATAGGCTCCAAACACCACAAATTCCAGCTTACCGTGAAGGATGTCATGAAGAGTTCCATTGAACGCAAACTCATAAGCAAGAATATGTAGGTTGTCATCAACACAGTAACCAAGCAATTCAACAAAATTTTCATGTTTAAGCCTTGAAACGATAAAAACCTGAAAATCAAGACGATAAATTAACCACCTCGGTTTACTAAGGTAAAATTAGCACCTTAGTACTGTAGATCAATGATTTCAATATGATTTCAAAAGTTGTAAACCTGAGATAAAAATTCGTCATCTGGTTGTTTGCTGGCATCCAGTTTTTTTATAGCTGCTGCACGCCCATTTTTAAGCTTACCATAGTATACTCTACCATATGCGCCCTCCCCTATTAAAGCATTGGAACTGTAGTTTTCTGTAACTTCCCGTAATTCATCCACAGAAATTTGAGGGACAGCTATAGGCTGGACTTCCACAGGTGACTTGCTAGGTGCATCATCAACTAACTGATCATTACCAACGGTCCCTACAAAATTTAATAATTCTTACTTTTAAAACTCAGAAATCAACAGCATATGAAAAAGAAAATAAACCAAGGATGCGTCGCCACAATAAATTAAGATTTCTGATATCAAGAACTTCAAATCAAACACGGACAGGCACACATGCATATTTCTTAACCACACACAGACTTATTCTATTTAGTATGATACATTGAGTATCTCTAAGACTATCAGCAGAGTTCTAAAACTACAAAATCAAATGCTTTCACAAAATCCAATGCAAGGGGCTAATGAACAATCGGTTTTCCATAGTTTTAAGTAATCACTAACGATAGTGGGTTAGGATTTTAAATCATACCATCAGAAACAGAGTGAAGGTCGGGGGAATTGAGCTGTATGTCCAAATTACTTTCCCAATCATCATGGTCTGGAGTGTCAAGAACTTCAAGGTCAATCTGGGTTTCAAGAATAGAAGGAACTGGAACCTCAATTTCTGAAACAAGACCCTCAATATCAATTCCAGCAGGTACGACATCCAGTTCAGGACCCGAAACCTCAGAATTAGTAGTGCCATCCTCTGATACAAGAGCCACAACACCGGAATCACTAACCCCATCAACAACTTTTTCAGCCAAACCATCCATTGATTCCAAGGATATTATAAGTTGAACAAGTGAAATTGAAGATCTAAGGTTACAAAGAGATGTAATTTGGAACAGAAAATAAAACTAAAAATGATAGATGAATAGAATTTATCAATTTATGGATACAATGCAATAAAGACCTTTCGGATCAAGCAAGGGGAAGAACAAAGAGGATAAGGATGCAAGAATATACACTGATTACATATAGTTCTACAAATTGCATTAAGGGGGTGTTAGGTTGGGCTAGTGGGTATGAGAATTAACATACTTTATTCCCATTGGGGTTGTTTCTTTAACATTTTTCTTTGTCATTTCCTTAACATCCTTTTGTTGATTTTCCATAATCTTTCCATTCCTCACTATCCCTTCTCCTTCCTCTCAAATCCTAAAACACCATAGCCACCCCTCACCTTCGAGATTCCGACAACCGGTTCCAACCACCATCTTGAGTTTCCTATCTGTTTATCACTCATCTTTCTCTAATGTTTTTCCTTAATTCAAGCACCGCCGCCTCTTAACCAATACCACCACCAACCACCATCATCACCACCGCCTCTTTCTCTATTTTTTCCCCCTTTTTTAAAATCCTGACAAAAAAAAAAAAAAAATTTAAAAAATCCTAACAAAACCCACCACCCAAACCCCTCTTTTTATACAATTTGTGAAACCATCCTTGCAACAAATATCCACACATTATTTTTAATTTGATTAAAAATTAAGTATTGCATAAATTAACACCAAATTACATTGTTTCCCCTGTTATTAAATTAACTCCTCAAAGATATACTGTATACTAATTGAAATGAATAAACTAGACAATTAGGAAACTAGAACATACTCCATATTCTATAAACCCTACACTATAGTATAATTATAATGCTAGTATAATAATACATCACAATTCACAAACAAGAGATACATGCGGAGTAATACTATTATAAAATGCATAACTTTGATCATTAAAATAAATGAAATATAGAAGTAAAATACTACAGATTGGCTTGAAATTACCTGGGAATCGTTAAAAGCTTGACAGATAGCCAATGTGAATTTGGAGGTGATATCACAAGTTTGAGGGTTAGTTCTACCAGAAATGGAGGAAATTGCTTAAAGTCGCTAACTTTCCTTTGGGGATGTTTGGTATATGTGGGACTGTGGGAGTCTGGGACTGTGGTCTGTGAGAGGCTAGCCTGGGAGTTTAGAGTGGGAATGGGAGTTGTAATAAAATAATTTTAAAAAAAAAAATTAAGCTTATGTGTTTAAGCATGTATGTGTGTCAGATTTGTCGTGAAATATTTCAAACTTTCATAATTTTTGCTTATCGGTAATTAAAGATATTGCTGGTTGAATTTGTGTTTTGACAAACGTGACTAAATTAACGTTTCAGGTAAAAAGAGACGGATGAAGTATAATCTTGTATTCCAGCGTTTAGTGCAAATTTCTGCCCAATTTTCCAGTGTATAACATGAACATAGTTGGATCTATTTTAGGCAGATTATGGCTATTAGCAACCCTTTTTTTTTTTTTTTTTTTTGACAGATCTGTTTTTGGCAGATTATGTCTATTAGCAACCCTTTCTGTATCAGTTGTAACACCATTAAGGTGAAGGGTAGGATAATGAAACGCCTATTTCATGCAGTTTCAAAGTCAAAAGGCCATAGCATCACCATCATCTGGAGTGGAAACAGCTGCAACACCACCATTGGATCGGTGTCAGGTTGCTCGACAACTATTAGTCTTAGATGTACTACAATCCTTGCCTCCCATAGAGAGGGAAGTAATCATCTGGACAGAGGAGTAAAAAATAGACTGATGGTTATCATCAGAATAAAGGGCTATTTACCATTTAAACTTGATCATTGAAAGGTATTCCGTAGAAAAGGTACACACTAGACAGGAGACTATATAGGAGCTCACAACCTGGCAGTTGCTGCTAGAAAAATGACCTAGTCTTTCTACTAGTACTGAGAAGTCAAAATAAAATGTACAAATAATGAATTAGTCCTCATTTCATGGGAGTTTAACATAACATACGATGAATATATGTACTTCAATGATAAACAGCTATAATTTCATTCAACCGAAGTGTATGAGCTGGAAAAATGCGACATCAACATCCAGACCACAAAATAAATCAATAACCACACTATGAGCAAACCAAAATTACAGCTTATCAACCAAAAGTAAGCACTGCACAAGCTAGAATAATTTTTTTGTATTCCAGAAAATTAACTTCTCTGTATACTTTGCATTACCAAAAACCATAGCCACATATTGAGACGGACAAATGGCAGGGAAGGAGAGATCATATTTTTCATGAGCTTGGAGCATCATGGCTGGCCATGTGCCGCGCAGCATTTAACAAAGGTTGGAGTGCCTTGACAACGATGCTCATGTTTGGCCGAAAATCAGACTCATATTGTACACACAATGCAGCAACTGCAGCCATCTGCGTAATGATCCAATGTATTAGCATACATTTTGTATCCATACATTTGTCAGAAAAAATTAACTTGCAAAGAAAGAAAGCATGCCATTTAACAACCACCAACTGTAATCCAAGCCTAAAAGAAGAATAATCCAGGCATGAAAGGCGTATACCTTTGCAACAGCTTTGGCAGGATAATCTCCATTGAGTCTCGGATCAACACACTGCTTGACTTTGTCTTCACTGAGTTTTGGTGTAGCCTGACATCATAAAATTTATGCATCTGTTAGGAGTAAAGCCTAATTATTTGTACTAGAAAAATCAGAGAACAGAGCAAAATAATAAGTACCCATGTCACCAAACTTTGCTGTCCACGAGGTAAGGTATGATCAACAGGCTTCCGACCAGTGAGGAGCTCAAGCAAGACAACACCAAAACTGTACACATCACTCTTGGCATTGAGCTGCCCTGTCATTGCATACCTAAGGACGTGAACAATGATCAGATCAAAGGCAAAATAGTTGGAGAGTGATCTTATAACTAGATAGAGGAAGCTAAATAAATATGAAGGTACTCCATTCTATGACTAAAGAGGAGACTGTTTGCTTAATCATCAAGCCGTCAGTGTTCGGATGTTTCTATGACTAGTTGAACATAAATTTAATAATACTCCCTTCGAGGGCTTCAACTGAAATGCAGAGCCGCTAAACATGAAGGCAGTTACACATAAATCATGTAGTTACATATGTAAACATTGAAGATATGCCCAGAGATTTTTCGGTGATGAAGTGGTGATAAAATCCTGGAACATTAATTTACGTACCAGCACCAAATCAAGCAATAACCATCATCACTACTTTATAAGGAATAAGCAGATAAAACCATCGGTGCAATAGTAAGAGGCTTACCAAGAACATTAAGTAAAAAGTCAATAAAGGTCTAGAAAGAGTAAGATGTACACTGCCATAGAAGCAGATAAAATATCAGCATACGAAGGCCATACGGCTATTTAATTTTCTAGGGTATTTTATTTTCAAGGGGCCCTGGATGCTGAAAGAAAAAAACAGATAATGTAGCTCCTAAAATATTAAAGAAAAGAAGATAGCCAATCAAAAAAAGAAGGGAGAAAAAGGAATGTCGTTATAAGGACTAAGAAATCAAGGTCCATAATACCACCCTTCCAGTGGTGTGTGCTGTGAGGCTCTATAAATACTAGGTCTTCTGTCAACATTGTTTTAGCTCTATAGATATTCAAGGGGATAAAGTCACAGAACAACCAGAAGACTACACCAGTGTGAAAATTATCCTTGGCAATTCATACACTATTACTATAATTTAAGAAACCATCACAATGCCAAGTTAATTTAATGCAGGGTGTCATGGGGATTAAGTCACAGAAGTACGGAACTACCAGAAAATTATTCCAGTGTTAAGAACTATCTTAGTATCTTCGGCATTCATACACTATTACTAGCTTAATACTCTAATTTAAGTACCATCCCACTTTACACCATGTTACTTTAATGCAGGGTGTCAAGGGGATTAACCGATTAACAGAACTATCAGAACACTATGCCACTATCAAAACAATCCTTGGCCATGCATACACTATAATACTTTGATTATAGTAACCATCCTTGGCCATTTCTATACAGGGTGTGAAGGAAATTAGTCTAATATTGTGAAGTAACCATCCCAATCCACACCGCATATATGTGCCATAGTATAATACTTTAGACCATTTTGATAGTCATACTGTGGTATTAAATTCCCCAACATAGAAGAAAAAAAGGAGTTTGAAGTCCTTACTCTGGTGCATGGTAGCCAAAAGTTCCAAGAACTCTTGTCGAATGAAGTCGTGCTGCCATATCTGGAGCTTGATTTGACAGGTCAAAATCACCAATCTTAGCAACATCATCATCAAAGAGCAGAATATTACTAGACTTGATATCACGGTGAAAAATGGGGGGAGAAGCTTTCTCATGCAAAAACTCAAGTCCCCTGGCAGCACCAACTGCAATTTTAACACGTTGTGTCCACGACAGAACAGGCCCAGGTTGTGCTCCTTTGACTCCCTTCCTCCCTAGATGTAATATAACAGGAGTACGTAAATATTGACGAAAACAAATTATCACTTCCAATAAAAACAAAAGGTCTGAAAACACATTTCCAGGTTCATTAGCTAAACTATGAGTACATACTCACCAATATGCACTGAGCAATTGAGCATTCAAACTCACAAAGTGAAACAATGCATACTAAGATATTGAATCAACTAATGAAAAAAGGACCACATATCAAAATGACCTAATGCAGTAAGTATACAATTGGTATCTATCAGTAGCCCTCAGTCCTTACACAAAATGATGAGAAAGCATCAAAACTATCTTCCACCTTAATCATAATTCATACTTGTATGAAGCTAAAGGTAAAAAGTCCAAAGCTTAGATAAGGCCAACAAAATCTTACTCAAAGGAAAAACCAATCAATCTGGATAAAAGGCAGTAGTAATAAGAGAAAAGGGGCAATGGTAAATCAAAAATATTGAAACTCTAGGCTCCAAAAAACTCAGAATACAGCTTACCGTGAAGAATGTCATGAAGAGATCCATTTGATGCAAACTCATATGCAAGAATACGTAGGTTACCATCAACACAATAACCAAGCAATTCAACAAAATTTTCCTGTTTTAGCCTTGAAACCATAGAAACCTGCAAATAATAAAGTTTAAATAAGCACCCCCAGTGTTATAATGTTAAAAATAGCACTATAGCAGATCAAAATTTTCAATATGATTCTGGAAGTTTTAAACCTGAGCTAAAAACTCGTCATCTGGTTGTTTGCTTGCATCCAGTTTTTTAATAGCTGCTGCACGCCCATTTTTAAGCACCCCATAGTACACTCTGCCATATGAGCCCTCCCCTATTAAAGCATTGGAACCATAGTTCTCTGTAACTTCTCTAAGTTCTTCCACTGAAATTTTAGGGACAGCTATAGGCTGAACTTTCACTGGTGGCTTGCTAGGTGCATTATCAACTAACTGATAATTTCCATCTCTCCCTACAAAGATTTAAATTTAATACATATAAACTGAGACACGACTGAGAAAACAGCATATGATGAAGAAAATAAACCAAAGATGCCTGGAGGTTCAGACTTAACACAATACATCAGATTTTCTATCATCAAGAACTTCAAACATACACAGAGGCACACATATGTAAGAACATCAAAAAAAGAGGGGGGGGGGGGGATTTTGGGGTGGTATAACTGCTCACAGACTTCTAGCATTACAGTTCTTTTCATTATAATACATTTAAGATAACAAGTAATCACTGACAACTGTGGGTTAGGGTGAGTTGAGAAAAGCCAGTTGAGAGATTTAAGACCAGCAGGCTTGACTCAGTGAAAAAATAGCAATAAGACAGAAAACTCTCAATAACCATTTCTTTTTTTTCATTCAATTAAAAAGGTGAGGGTGAAATTGAACAAGCTTAACAGAGATTCTATTTCAGTTGTTCTCAGCTATATGCATAGAAGGCATCATATTATACAAAACACAAGCAGTCAGCATGAACTGAAATACCTGCTAGAGTTCTGGGCATATAACCACCTCCATTGTCTGAATGTCTATGGGCTGCATCTCCTCCAAAACAGCCAAAGCAACTCATGTTCTCTCCTTTTCACTAATCTGCCAAAATTATGCATCATAAAAATAACCTCAATAGAATTTTTTTTTAAGCTACAAAGGAAGAATAATGACCACATGGTAGGGAAACAAGACAACAATTCACCACAATGTATCTCAATTCTAATGTAACAAGGGCGTCTAGAAACTTGAAGACTAAAAAAATAACAGGTACAAAGTATGTTTTATTATACAGTACAGTATTACAAAAGCAAGCAGCTTATAATGTTAGCATATTTCCATGCAAAAACAAGAAGTTTGGCAAATAAGAGACTATTTAGCATGTACTGGAGACACCCATGAGGCCATGACCCATTAAACAAAGGAAAGGAAAGAGATGTTATCTTGTAATAATACAATGCTCTAAAACAATACAGAATTTGCTATGCACTAAAAGCAATTTCTAGGATGATAGGGGACACAACGGATCTTAGGCCAAAAAGTTTTTTACGTAGTATATAAAATTAAAAGCAATAATATATACAAGGAGCACCATAGAGGCAAGACTGAAATATTGAAAAGGAAGAATCTATCTTCACTCATCAGCCTTACACTGATGCTTTTTTCATATACATAAGTGAAAATTTGCAATAGAAATCAATCCCAATGACAATTCTGCATCTCAACTTAAGAGACCAGATAGTCAACCATTATGTACTTAAGACCATTTACCCCAAAGAAAACTTTTATCATGGCAGCAGTCAGCAAATACACCAAAATCGCCAAGTGTGAAGCCCTCAGATCAGACACCAGTGCAGAAACTAATTAAATTTCAATGAGAGTAGTAAAGCACACATCCAACCTTGTTTTATTTTTTTTCATAATTTCCTTCTCAACAGCTTCAATGACTTGAGTAAAGCGGAAATAGCTGTAATATGTGTTTTATTTCTTGTCATGCCAATCTTTCAGTTGGTATTCATTCTGAATACTACCATAAACACCTCACTATAAATTAACAATAGCTTCATAATTTTTACATGTTCTCGTAGTTGTCAACCTTTAAGAAGCTTTGCCAAAAGAAAATCTAGGCAGTAGTCAGTTCCTCAATATCCACCATCAAGACAATAAGTGCTAAATTCAAAGCCAAAATTCCTTAGATTGCTCTACAGTCCACATAACAGTCTCTTAGGTACGGGACCTTTCATTCAATCACATTTTCATAAACTTTACCACATCATATAAAATCCTTAATCCACAATCTCCTAAATTTGATTACCAATGTTAGTCATGTAGCTACACATAAAGTATAACAAAAAATTTCAACAGGAACAACATTCAAACAACAACGTTATTCCCTAAATTTTCTCTTTCATCAAAATTGTCACACTTGAGTCCATAAAATTCTTAGAGCTTACTGCTATCAAAGACAAAGGCCACATTGCTATTACTTCCTCAGATAAAAGAAAGTTCCGAAATTTCAAAAAATCAATCCTGTGATCATATCTACTACTACTACAGTCTCCCTCTCCTTGCATTCCCTTGACATCTTATGGGGAAACCGATTTCAAAAAACGTGATTGCAAATGTCAATTCCCAGCCTTTCAGCACAGGATGCCATAATTGCAAAACAATTTCTTAGTCTATATTTCATCTCCAAACAAAGTGAATTGTTAACCACCCACCAAAACCTTAACCTTAGCATTTGACATGGTATGTAAAGCAATGCAACAGTATGCAATCCACAAAGAGAATATCAACAAATACCAAACAATCCCTCGTTTTTTATTATTTTTTTTTTTTTACAGAACAATCCACCAAACAATCCCTTATCATAAACAATTTCATAATTTTCTCAATTCAAAGAAATACCCAGAAGAAAAAAAAAAAAAAATATGTATCATGCATACCAAATTTAATATAAACAACATCAATTATAACAATAACAACAATCAAAATTAATCAAAACCATAAATTAGAACAAACCTTCAAACAAAACTGAACGCGAATTCACAATTGAAAATTCAGCCAATTATTTTTGACGAAGAACACAAAAACTTCTTCAGGAGCCGGCAAAAGATAAAATTCAATAAGACAATAAAAACAGGTATTAGGACAAAAATAAAAAATAGAAAAAAAATACCAAAATATATTATAATATAATCGTCAAAAACTGGGTAAAAGCCTAAAAGGATAGACTATGACTATTATTTTGTCCTAATATCTTCGCATATTCGTTGATTAAATAATAAATAATTAATTGATAGCTTAAGATTAATTTCCCGTAATAAATCAGCATGTGGTAGATAATCCTCATCAATTAATAAAAAAAATGACATGATAAATCAATCAAATGAGCCCTAATTTTGAAAATTAGCGTGAGAAAGGAAGAAAAATCACCGGAAATTGAAGATGATGAAGAAGAAATGGAAGCGCCGCCGTGATCACCGCCGTCTTTCGCCGGCGGAGGTGGCCGGAGAAAGAGGCTGAGAGGGCAGGGGATGGTGTGAGAGAATGTTGGTAGGAAAAATGTGATGACAGGTCGTTGGGAATTGTTTATATATGGTCAACGCTACTATTAATAAATAAATAAAAACAAAAGTCATTTATTGGGAATTAAATAAGATTTGACTTGGTCCACGCCTGCACAATTGTATTGATGAATACGGAGTAACGATATAAATTACGGAGTAAATGCTACGGCGTACATTGTTTACATGGCTATACTGCACATTTGTCATTTGTACTCCCCCCGTCCCCGGAAAAACGACCCATTTGGGTTGATTATGTGGGTATTAATAAAGTTAAATAAAAAGAAGTAAAAATATATTGGAAAGATAAATTTATATGGGGTTTGTAAAAAAATAGAGAGAGAAAGTACTAAAATTACATGGAAAATTAAATTTTTATATGGGAAAGCTAATTTTGCACAAATATTGTTGTAAATTGGTGGGTGTTTTAAAGCAAATGGGTTATTCTTTTTGGAACAAAACTAGGCCAAATGGGTCGTTTTTCGGAGACGGAGGTAGTACTATTTATTTGGTCTTCTACAACAATACAAAAAACACGTCTTTTTTTTGAAGGGAAAATACGTCTTTTAGCGATTAAATACAAAACACGTCTTAAAATGCATATATCTATTAATTAATAGGATCTTGCTAAGGAACGTTCCAGATAAGTATTTAATATATTACCTAAAATGATACTTGTATTACTTTGGGAATCATGACAAAATCACTTGTCGATCATTGTAAATAATGTTACTCCGTAATTTTAATTTAATCTTTTTACTTTTAGCTAGCTTATTCAGCATCCCTAAAAAATAAAGAATTACAATATAAAACTCAAGGCACCAAAGATGAATTGCCAAAGCATAGGGTACCAAAGTGAAATAAAATAAAACTCAAGGCACCAAAGTGAAATTGCCAAAGCATAGGGTATCATTAGGGCTGGGCAAAAAAACCGTAACCGTTAACCGGTGTACCGGCTCATTTAAACGGTTAATTTACCGAACCGTTTAAATTAAACGGTTACGGTTAACCGTACCACTAAATATAGCGGTTAACGTTTACGGTTACGGTTACAAATTTTAGTAAACCGTTCGTATATTGTAAGAAGTTAACTGCTTATAAGTCATCAAAATATCAAATGGGACTAGTGGCATGTTAAATCATATTAATAGATGCAAACTATATCCTGCCAACATCAATAGAAAACAAAAGCTCATTATTTTGAAACATAAACATATTTAGCTCATTTTGAAGAGGATTACCTAATATTTAAGTTATTATGCTTTTGAAAAAACTTAGTACTAACTAAAATATTGTAATGTATTTGGTTTGTGCCTTTGTGGGTTTGTACTCTAAATTAGAACATGAATTTTATTGTTAATTGCTTTATTTTTAAGTTTGTATTAGAGTTGGACGTTTGGAACTATTGGAAGTAATTCAGGTCTAAAATTTATTGAACGGTTAATAGTTAACCTGTAACCATACCATTAAGGAACGGTTACGGTTCGCAATTTGAAGTAACCGACATAACGGTTAACCGTACCATTAAGGCTAAACGGTACGGTTAACCTATTGTGCCCAACCCTAGGTACCATAGCAAAACAAATTACTTCATTCATTCCAAATTAAGAAGATTTGATGAACTTATTTCTTATCTATAAACCACGCAAAAACTAGACAAAAGTAGAGTTGTTGAAGGGTCACAAAATGAAGATCGGGAAAAAAAATTGGGGGAAAATAGGGATTTTTAATAAGGGGCTCCCCTTATTTTACCGTTTAAAAAATATGCAGATATTACATGCAGAGTATTATTATTATTACTATTACCTTGGTTTTTTTTTTTTTTTTTTTCAATTTTGTCCCACATCTTGAGTGTTTGTGGGCCTCTTGGATTATTAGACATAATAAGGTATTTAGAGGAACCACTTTTGAGACCACCTTAGTCATGGTGGGTCACTTTGTATCTGGCCTGTGGCCTTTAAACTATGTTTCTGACGGTTTAAGTATTTAATGTAGTTCAACTTTTACCAAAAAAAAAAGAATTACATGCGATATGATTATCAAATAGGTTTAGCACAACTTGAGGTTGCACTTGACCAAATGACCACTACTCCGTATGTTATTTTCTTGGCATTGAGGGAGAAGGAACTTGGCTTAATGCAATCCCATGATCTAGGACTATCATCGGTTCCACTTCACTTCTTATCAGTTTATCACCCTGCTAGCAAACGCGCAACAAAAAAGAACATGAAAAGTAAGGAGTAATTATGTAGTATGATTAGCATTTAAACAGACCAACATATTCATCTCACTGAAATCTATAACAGATAACACACTTCTCCTGATATTCATTATTTACCAGCCAAATTAAACCACAATGTAGAAGTGATTTTTGACTCTCTCATGTTCACAACCTAACTTCATAAACTTGATGATTTGATGTAAATGAAAGGTTACACAACAGACAATACACATACACCCAAATCTTTGGTTTTCTTTAGTTAGTTAGATTTACTGCAGCAATCGCGTGTTTCTGCTTTCCGGCAGCCCTATAAACAAATCGGTCTCTACATCTTCCACGCTATTCTGCTGATCATCTGCTGTTTGCCGGCTGTGTTGCGAATCCGGTGAAGATATTTGAAGCTGTTGAAAAAATATCATGTAGGTAAAACATTCACTCACCAAAATTCACATCAAAATTTGTTATAATAGTTTTGCTAGGAGGCGTATCTGATGCTGATACCAAAATGAACTAAAACCACTTGTCTAGTTTGAAAACACGTGTTTTTACTGAACAAATACCAGATTCTTCTTATTGTGGAACTTCCTTTAAATCCATTGCTAGGTCATATTTCTTTTTTGGGACGCCTTTAAATAAAGGGACGCGTCACTTTTTAATTCAATTATTGGTCAAAATTCAATTGTTATGTTTTTCATAAAACCTTTTGATAAAGAATAACAATAAAGATTATGATATATTGTACTGTACAATTGTACAAGTATTAACTTATCAACTCTATAATTATTACCTCGATAAGAAAAATGACCTATAATTTAGAGATAGATGTAGTATTACCAATTTCTATAAAGATCTAACAAATGAAATTGACAAAATGAAAGAAATTACCTTCTCTTTTAGGCGGGCATTCTCTTTGAGCAAGAGCTTCTCCTACGGGATACAAAATATAGAACACAGAAAATAAATAAGCGCGAATTAACATCTAAATACAGAACTACGTAACCCAAACATAGACATTATGTTCATTCAAAATAGATAAATTACCTCATTTATATCCCTAAATTTTTGAAAAAATCTCAAACCGAACATTGATGTAGAATGTATAGAAATCAACATGTGCTGCTGCTTTTAATATTGAGTTTAAAGCTTACCTCTTCATACAACTTGTCAATCTTCTCTCTGAACAATGCATTCTGAGAAAATACAGCAGTAAATTAGTTAAACTAAGTACGTATACAATTTTTTAAGATGAATAGAATTACTTCATCACACGAGTCAACCTAGATCAATTTGACAGGTTAGTTAGTTTGAGAGTGGAGAAAGGTAAGCACGTGATCCTCACATACATCAAAAGTGTCTGTGGTGAAGATTAAATTAAACCCTTAAGCTTAAGGTTGGAAAATACATTCAGTACCATTAAGCCAAGCTTTGGGGTTAATTTTCGTGGTCCACCACATTAATATATATACGAAGTATCTTAAATTAACAGGTCATTAAGGAAATTAAGGTTTAATTTACTAAATTTAGGAAGTGGCATAATATTTTGGTCTTTTGGACCAACTCAAAATAGATATGAAGGTGATTGATTAGGTATGGAGGGAAGGAATTTATTCACAAAAATACCCCTATGAGAAACAAATTTCGTTTCTCAATATAGGGAATTTTCCGCAATTAAGATGACACACCTTTTTTGCTCTGATATTAGAAAGACTTTTATCTAGCTGTTTCTCAAGCTCTTGAAGCTCATCAATGGAACACGCCTCAAGACCATCTCCTAGTAACTTCCTACAAACCAAAAAAGATATGATCTCATCCATGCATACTAATTAATTATTGCATTAGAAGTTAGAACAGTAAAACATTATCCAAATGATCATTAGTTGATATATAATACGGAGTAGGATTGCAAACCGTTTAGAAATTTCAAGGCTCTTTAACTTCTTCTCGAGTTCATGAGCATCTTCCTTGAATTGCTGTATGTATGAAATGAAAAATGTGCTTGATTAGTCTAATGCTGACTTAAACCGACTTATCATGACTTGTTGTGTGTTCGGGAAATGCAACTGCATCATATTACTCCCTCAGTTTCACATACATAAACCTAATCGTAGACTCTTGGACCATGGACTAAATAAAAAGTCTTACCAGCATGTTTCTGTCTGATGACACTTTACTCTTCACTCCGCGCAGCTCCTTCATATGTTTTTGGTATCGATCGATTGTCCTGGTTGCACTGCAACACCTCCAAGCCAAGCACTTATTACAACGGGCTATGTATGTATGTTATAATAGTGACAATATAGCCAATATTAGATCAACAATCAAATAATTCATTTTGCAAGTTCATTATTAGGTTATTTAGTCACAGCAAGCTAAGCTTGGCATGTCATTGATCACCATGCATTCGAGATAAAATATGTTGCGGTATGACGTCTCTTAAACAAGAACAGCATCAAAAGATATTTCCTAAGGGCATGTGAGGGCAAAGATGGTTATCAATGTTTATGTATATACTACAGATCAATTCAAATTTAATACTTCGCATATGGTAACACTTTTGTCTAGCACTAACATTGAATCAAATAAGCTATACATGAAACTGAGGTTTTTCATACTTCTATTCATGGCCTCATTATTCATGAGTCATGACTGAATAGGTTGTTGGTTTCACATGACTACTTCTCGAATTATAGTCTTATAGAACGTTGGGTTCACTGTCACTTATAATATAATCCATCCCACCAATGAGGATTGTAGCTTGAAGTCCCAAAATAGGTATAGGCAAGGCAAGTTTTGACATAACAAAAGATCTTGGCCAAAGATTGGATGAGACAAGCAAGATAGTCAAGAAATCCAAGTTTCCGGCAATTAAATATGATACTCTATCTAGCACTAATCCAGTCCCAAATTTATTGGGACTAGTTTAGTATGTTTGATTGTTTGGATAACAATGTTTGAGGGAAAGGGAAGAACGAGCTAGAAGGAAGGAATCGAAGGGGAGGATATATGAGTTGACTAATTGTATGTACTTCCCAATTCCCAAATCTTGCCACTATTAGGAGAGGAAGGAAATAGATTGTTCCCATTTCCCTCCAATCCACACCATTCTATACTATATCCAAGTGAGAATTGAAGCAATAGAATACACCATTCCTTCCTTCCAAATTCTATACAAAAACACTGTGAAAGTTAAGTTCAATTCAAAGCATTCCTCAAGCTAGTAGCCCAAGCTTGAAGATACTATACATAGGTATTCACAGATGAAATCACCCAAAGGATTAAATCAACAGAATGATGCCTTACACACCAATGAATAACCTAAAATGCTCAAAGCCTCAAACAACTCTTAAAAAAGCAAGCAACATCTTTAACACTAAACAATCCCATAAGTCAACTTGACAATTCACAAAAGATGGCATCTCATATGCCAAAATGTAACAGATCTCCAAAGCTTAATGTACATTAACACATGAGCTGATTCAGCCATAACCATCTCATATGCCTATAGGCATCTGCCAATCGCCATGTACCCTTAACGAACACAATTCTACCTTTCACACGACATATATAATCTAGGTGAGAAGTTCTAACCATCACATTTCAGTCTACTTCACATATAATAGTAACAAATTAATATGTGTAATATCATATATTAACCATCATGCATTCAATTTCAATATAATTTCTTGCAAGACAATTGATTTGCTACTTACAATGCAAAGCCAAAACAGACAAGTAATGCTACATGTTTAACTGTTTAAGGCTTGGACAAAATATAATGTCTTATGTTATCAAGTACGAGTATAATATAAATATAAAGAGCATTTTTTGAGAAAACTCCCACAAGATGTAGTAAGGTTGGACTTGTTTAAACATGCGAAATTTAGCATGTTGATAAACAAAAATTTGTTTCATACATATAAATATATGTTAATACACAATTATGAACCTTGTAATTCCGTAAGCAAATTTGAAAGAAAAAACATCATTGTTAAACATAAAGCACTTCAACAAGCAAAGACAAATAAGATATCACATGAATTCACATTTTCCACAAATAGATCCTACATTAACTTTGGTGTTGTAAAGCAAGAGCCACAAATAGATGTTCATCCCCATATAATATAAACCATTTTTAACAAAGACTAAGAAAACTTTCCATTTAAACTAGTTTAAAGGTTATCTTAATTAGACTTAATAAACACATCCCAAAATAGAAAGTACAAAAGACGACTTTAGAATCAACATTACATTTCCAAGACATTTGTTTCAATAAATAGCAAGCGCGACTAATGCAAAGTTTTTATTAATGAACACCAAAATAGCCATTTAATTGCATCATGGAATAACATACAAAGTACATTGCCTAAAATGAATTCAACCACATAAGCAAAAATATAAAGCATAACCATATATCGCCAAATATTTAAAGTCATAATTAAGACTATATATTTACTGACACATATATAAGAAGAAAAAAAAAATAACATTACATCATTTCCCAAATCTCCAAAAAAAGAAAAATACAAAAATAAAAGAAGATGACATATATAGTTAGTACTTAGTACTATACTATCTGATAATAATGTCCCACTGATGTATCTGTAATTGTATTTGATTAGTAACTGTGGTAATACTGTATATTTCATCAATATACCATAAAGGACCACCTTCATTAGATCACCAAAGATTCTTCCATTAATTATAATTTTTTTAATTATATTTTTGCAATTTTTTTGGGGAGATGGTGATTGGTGATGCATGAATTATTAAACTGACTCTTAACTTAAAGATCAATGCAATCTCCAAGAAAAATTTTATAAATTTTTATTTTTTTTGTTTAATTAATTAATTTTTTTCAACATTGATTTCAAAACAAAAGTTACTTGTATAAAATCCATGTATATTACCGTATGAGGTAAGTGTATGTTGCAATTAATTTAAAGTGGAAATGATGTGAATTTGAGAAAACGGCGACTAATGAAGGAATAAATTAAACTGAAAGTAAATTGTAAAAAAATTCCTTGCATAATACCGCATGAACCATGTGTATGTTGCAATTAATCTGGAATGAAAGAAGTACTGCTTTGAGAAATCGACGATTAATGATGGAATAAATTGAAAGATTAAAAAAAATTGAAAATTGGATGAATAAAGCGCACCTTGAGCTAGCAAACTCGTAGAGTTTACCAGTAGGAGAGAAAATAATAAGTGCAACTTCAGCATCACAAAGAACAGAAAGCTCAAAAGCTTTCTTCAGCAAACCATTTCTTCTCTTCGAGAAAGTCACTTGTCTACTTGAATCATTCTCTATCCTCTTCATTTGAGTCTTCCCCCTCACCATCTTAATTAGCTAGCTAACTACTCAATCTCGAGTGTCTCGAGACTTAAATCCAATTCGATTCGATTCAATTCAACTTGATCGACTACAACAGACCGGATCGGTATCGGTAAATGTTAAAAATGAGGGAAAGGGAAAGGAAAAATGAAAACCCTAACCCAAATTTTTAATTTTTGTGGGATTGTGGGGAGAATAATGAAGAAACAAAGACACTACTGTTCCCTGTTTCTTCTACTACCACTTTATTTTATATATTTATTTTTATTTTTTCTTTTATAACACAAAAATTAAAGAAAAAGGAGGGAAGGCCTAGGAAGGGCAGAACCTCATCTCTTTCTTCTTTTGGTAATCTGAGAAAATAATAGGTAACCCAGAAAAAGCATATTTTTTTAAAAATAAAAACAAAAAAAGAGGGTTTATTACTATATTTATAAATTTATTAATTAAAAAAAGGCTGTTGAAAAAAGAGAATATTGAGTACATCGGTGCAATATGGAGAGTCCTAATTGGTTGGAAAATATAAAATTGAGAGAAAAGAAAAAAAAAATAGATACTATAAAAAAAGGGGAGTTTCGATGCATTATCAACCTGGTGCGATTCCAACAGTAGGTGACAACTGACGCGTGGAGGGAACTGGGTACATGGGGTTCTATGATTTTTTTAATATTTTATCACATGGCCCTAGGGTATTGTTAGACCAATAGGAGTAATCTATTCCTAATCAATTTTTTACAATTATTATACAATGTGTATAAAAAATTAATTTTTGGCTAATACAAATATACAATACACTACTAGTTGTTTTAAGGCTCCGTCTATTTTAATGAAAAAAAATTTCTAAGATAATGAACTTTTTTGCTTCATACTGCGTATTTTAATTACTCCCTCCGTTTCTTATTTCTTGCAACAAAGGGGGGGTTCACGGTTCCCAAGTCAAAACTTTTAAGGGCCTTAAGCATACTTTTAATCACATGTGATTAAAATTGAAAAAGGAGGGAAGGGAAAGGGACCACCGTTTTTTGGGGGGTCACATGGGCTGAAATTTTTGGAGGATGTACTTTTCCCTCCCAAAATTTCACCAAAATTTCAAACATACCCAAATTTCATCCAAATATTCCCTCTACTTACTTTTCCCAAGCAAGTGGGGGTATAAAAGTTCCACAAACACACAAATCAGTTTCAGTTTACACAAAACACCATCAATTTGTTGTCTACCTCCTAATGAATACATTTTACCATAAAAATTCCAAAAGTTAGCACTAAACTACTGCAAATCCTACCATAATTACACAGCAACTACAACCTTCTACCCTACTTAGTGCTAAATTAGGGGCAGCATCTTCTACTTTTTCTTCAAGCAAAAGCTGGTTCAGGAAAGAGTTGTCCAAAAAATTACATCCTCCACTTCATCACCATCACAGACCTAAAAACAAACCAAGGTTAGTATCTGCACATGGATTCTGAAGAATTTTTTTCATTAGAACAATTACTTGGATCAGAAAATCAGCTATACTCAAGTGACTCAGCAGATACAAGTAGTGATTCAGATGATGAATACGAAGCAGAGTGGGCATATTCACAAATTGTAAACAACCAGCAACAACAAGCAGATGTAGGAGAGAAGAGGAGAGATCTCACCATGGAACAGAAAAGGGAGATTGTAGATGCAATACTCCTAAAGATGCAAGGTGGGGAACTGCCAAGAGGGTTCTTAGCACAACTTGCAAGGAAATTTGACATTCATAGATCAACAATGTCAAGGTTGAATGCTGACATTAAGAAGCAGATGGCACAGGGGAATGTCATTGATGTCAGGTCTAAGAAACTGGGGAGGACTGGTCCTAAACCAAAAGAGTATTCTGATGAGTGGCTTCAATCTGTGCCTCTTTATAAGAGGACCACAGAGAGAAGCTATGCTGGAGCACTTAATGTCTCCCATTCAACAATTCACAGATTAAGAAAGAAAGGAAGACTCAGGACACACACAAGCACAAACCATCCAGCCTTAACATCAAATCACAAAGTGGCTAGAATGAAATGGGTTTTAAGTCATATTAACCCCATTCCAAGTCAAGGGAACCCAAAATTTGTTGACATGCAAGACACAATTCACATTGATGAAAAATGGTTCTACTTGAACCCAGAAACAAGAAAATTCTACTTGCTGCCAAAAGAAGAAGATCCATACAGATGTCAACAGTCAAAGAGGTTTAAGATTAAGGCCATGTTCATGGCAATGATTGGTAAACCATTGTATGCTAGGGATGGGACTCTATTGCATGATGGGAAGTATGGTATCTTCCCATTTGTCAAACAGCAGATGGCAAAGAAAAAGAGTAAAAACAGAGAAGCTGGTACAATGGAAACAAAGGCTGTGCAGAATGTAAATAAAGATGCAATCGGGGAAATGCTATTGGATCACATCATCCCAGCAATACAAAAACAGTGGCCAGAGGGACTCCCTAAAAATGTCAAAATTCAGTGGGACAATGCAAGACCCCATCAAGTCCCTAAAGATGAAGAGTTTTTAGCTGCTTGTCAAGCTAATGGGTTCAACATAGAAATGATCTACCAACCTGCACAGTCCCCTGACTTGAATGTCCTAGACCTAGGTCTTTTCAAAGTCATACAATCCCTCCAATATCAAGCATTCCCTACTACACTGGATGACTTAATCAAGGAGGTGGTCAATGCTTTCAATGCATTTGAAGCTAAGGCAAACAAGTACATATGGCTAACACTTCAATCAGTCATGATCAAGATATTAGAAAAACAAGGGAACAACAACTTCTCTCCACCACACATGAAGAAGAAGAAGCTGGACAGATTAGGTGTTCTACCCAAACACCTACATGTCCCTAAGGAACTCATTAAACAAACTGTCACATTTCTAGACACAATGTTCATCCCAACACCACATGCCACAGAAGAAGAAGCATACATGGAAGTAGATGCTGACTGAAGTACAGACAAGTTAAAGAAGGGACCCTGCCAATGCACAAGGACTGCCACACATAACCTTCATAGTATGTTTGCAATTCTGGTAAGAAAGCTTTTGTTTAAGGTATCCTATTACCAGCTTTTGGTTAAGACCCAATGTGTAATGCTTAGGTTATGTGTATTTTGTTGAATTTTTGTGAGCACATTAAAGGCAGTCATGTAATATTGGGCCTCAATATTTTGAAATGAAATGTGAACTTTGACTACTTTAGTTTCTGTCTTGCATGATCAACTAATTGAGGAAATGTACTCAACACATAAACAACCATCAGTAAGGGTATGCTTTTCTCACAAAGCTGCTCTATGATGTTACCTCTACACCTAGGTCAAAAGACCATAGATGGAGAAACACAATCACAGGCAACACTAAATCAAATGAGTCCCTTCATCATTTGGTTTACACAACATATACATATGGGCACATGCAATATGGGGGGACTCATTACATGTTGGTCTAATATTTGACTGTGAATGAGAACATAAATGGGACTCAACAATGCTTCAGGTAAAACATTCCCCTAGCCACATCCCCTTTACAAACTGTAACAGGAAGTAAGGACACTACTCATCAAATAACTGTACCAAAGCAAAAGGGCATACCATAAGCAAACAAACCAGTATTTTAGCATCTAAATACTCAAATCATCATACATCATCAACATTTGGAACCCAGCAATAATAACCAACAACATTAACCCACAACACAACAAGAAAAGCATAACTTATTCTTCCAAACTAATCACCACAGCATACATCATCAAAATTTGCAACATATCAACAATAGAAGGCCAGATCACAGATAATATTAACCACATCAAATGTATCACAGGGACTTAACCCCTAATAAAATCAAACAGGGACTCATTTTCCCCCAAAAAACATGCATATAAATCCAGGAAAAATAACTGGAAATTAAAAGAACAGGGAGAAGAAAGGTTATACGCTGCATAGTTAGTGGCCAGAGAACCACTCAGGGTGAACATCCCGCAGAAAGTCCCTGTAGTCCTCATCAGAAAGCTGCTCAGGGTCAACAGGCAGCCCAGATCTGACCCGTTTCATCCCTGAGAGGGATCCCTTCTTCTGCTGCTTCTCAGTAAGGGACTGACCCCCAGCAACAGCCTTAGATCCACCAGTTCCAGAAGCAAGTGCCTTCCCTTTTCCAGAACCTTCACCATGCGTCTCCTTTTCCAGATCTATGATCTCAACAGGGGTTTTAGGGTTTTTTTCAGCAAGATCTGTGTTTACCTCAGTTTCATCATCTGAGGATATGTACTCAGTCAGTTTCGCACCACGCTTGACACGCATGAAAATTGGCCTCAACCTTGCCCTACGAAGTGGTTTGATCTTACCACTACCCCTCTCACAAATGTAACGAGTGGTTCCTGGAGGAAGTTCCTCAGTTCGTTTCTCAGGGGGGAGCTTTTCATACCAGAACAGAGATCCGGAATTGGAGGACTCAGAACTCATTTTTTTGGGTGGTTGATTTTGCACAGATCTGGAATCGGAGAAGAGAGAAATGAAATCGAGATGAAGGAAACGGAGAAAGGGAGAAAACGAATTAGGGTTCCGAAAAATCAGGAGAGAGAAAGAGAGAGTCATGTATAGCGCTGAGAGAGAGGAGAGAGAGAGGGAAGATGGAACAGCCATGGAGTAATTGCAGGTAGTTGAAGACTGTATGAAATTTGAGTGGTTGGGAAGATGAACTGAATTGTTCATCAATGTGTGAGGATATAAAGAGAGATAATGTTGGGGGGGTTAATTTTTTTGGTGGGAATCATTAACTTTGGATTAGATTTAATTAGCTTTAGTGTATGTAGTTTAGTAGAAATCAGATCATTAAGCATGTTTTAGTAAGGGCATATATGTAATTTCACCTGCCAAAATTTACTAAAAGAGGAAAAAAAAAAAATTGTTGCAACAAATGTGAACCACCCATATTTAGTAAATGTTGCAAGAAATAAGAAACGGAGGGAGTATATTGATTGATGCTATAGGGAGAATTTTTATTTTCGTGAAGATTTAAGTGCGTGTCAGTGTCACATATTTCTCCATATTCCTAACATCTATGTCCTCTCCTACTCTCTACCAATTAGTTACTGTATATCTTCTTCTTTTTCTCCGCCTATTGTCCTAAGCTATGTTATTTTTTTCCGTTAGTTGAATTGAGTTAAACTGAAAACAAGTCCAAAAGAACATATCAAATTCTCTCATGTTTTTTGTACGGATATAATTCCCTGAACATTGTTGTAAATGAAAATTATCTTTCATCAAAACAAACAAAGCATGATGATACATTGAGAAGAAAATAATGTGATTTTCTAGAGGAAGAATTTAGAGTTTAGGGGTGTCAAAAGGTTGACGTAAAATAATTAGTTTATGGACAATGTTACATCTAAACAGAAATGGATCATCAAAGGTAGTAATGTAGCATGATATGTGGTTCTAGACTTCTAGTAATTTTATTTTTTTGCGACCATAAAGTATACACTGGTTTTATTTGTCAAGCACGGTTTCATACTTTCATAAAGTCGTCAAAACCGTAAGAGGGGTTGAGGAAAGAAGTGGGTTTGGAAAAAATGTACAAACAAGTTTCATGACACTGTTATTTGAAGATTTGAGGTAGTTTAAGATTTGCCAACCTTTTTTATTTTTTTATTTTATTTTTTTTATTATTTTTTTTTTTTTATGTATGTATTTTTATGTTTGGATGTCAACTAAATTAATTGATTAGTCTTACGTGTAATAATTAATACTTAAGTAGGCTTCAAAAAAAAAATAATTAAGATAAAGTCTCGTCTACTCTCTCTACAAATAAAATGAAAATATTTGGTAATCATAGTTTGTGGGAAAAAAAAAAACTATATGATCATGATACAAATCTAAGAAAATTAAATTTTGTTTCAAAACAAAAATCTAAGAAAATAAAATGGTCTACTGGCATTTCTAGATGATCATATAGTTGGTATATGATTTGTCATCATTGTGGCCTGGAGTTAGAAGCGCAAAAAACATAATAAGAAGAGAACAAGCGACATACGAGTGCGTTCTATGTACTCCCTCCGTCCCTAAATTACATTCCTATTTCTAGCATTTATTCCTCATATAATAGATTAAAACAGGAATGTAATTTAGGGACGGATAGAGTACCTAATTTTTACTTATCTGAACTTATTAAAACTTATTAGCCCTTAATAGAACTTATTTTAGTTATAAATTGAACTTGGTTTGCCCTAATTAACCCTTATTACAACTTATCTGAACTAATTTTTTCTGAACTTATCTGAATTTATTAACCCTAATTTGAACTTATTTAACCTAAATAAGTGAAAATAAGGTGAATAAAACAGGGCTTACATTTTAAAATAAATGATACTTTGTATTAAATTTTGTTCCCCTAAATAATTAATTATTGTTACTATTCATTAAGTAATGCTCTTCTTACCTTAAAGATGCGTGATTATTTTTCTTACATACAAATTAAGTACTAGTACTAAATTTTTTTATTTTTTTATATTTTTAATAGAAGTACTAGTACTAATTAGAGATGCAAGTTTAATTTCGACTTAAGTAAAAAAATTAAATATACAAAGTATACATATTGTGTCTATGAGCTTCAAGACGGATTTAGTTCAATAATCATAATTTCAAATAAAACATGAAGTTTAAATACATAGTAAATTTTACTTATGTGGTAACTATAATTTTTTTTTTTTTTTAGTGATAATGTCAAGGAAAGGTTCTTAAAGGAATAACATAGCCACAAAAATAAGAATGGAAATATTTTTTGGAGTGATAATGTTCTGGAAATGTTCTTTAAATGAACATAGCCACAAAATAAGAATGGAACTAATTTTTCCAACCACTCCATACTTGGGCTATATTTGATTTGAAAATGGCAAATATAAATTTGTACTTTATCTATTATGTTAGATACTTGTACTTAAATACAGAGTACTTAGAAAAGCATTCTGATCAACACTAGCTAATTAAACAAATGCAAAGTACAACATAACCTTAAAAACAAATGTTTGGAAAATGATGCATATCACTCATTTGTATTTCCATATTCCACCCCCATTACTACTTTATATTTGAACAAGAAAATAAGGGGATAAATATAATGAAATTAGTTATACAAAAATTATATCCTCACTAGTTTGTGCAAAATAATACAACCTAAATAATTTAATCAGAACATGATCAACGCTCAATTATTTTTGGTAAATGTAATCAAATATTACATTTTTAAGGATCATCTTTATTCATTTAATACCCTTGAAAACAAATTACTCCTAAATTAGTTAGAAATCGGTGATGTACCATTCAAATAAAATTAATCTGACCAAACTATTTAGTACCTACCAATAAACACTAACGAGCACTCATATTTATAATAGAAAAAGGCAAAAATCATTTCTACTCCGTAATTGAAAAGGATTATACTATCTAAATCCAAATTTAAAAATAAAAAGAAGGTACTCCAAAAAGTGATTTATAATTGTAAATTACAGTGGGATGAAAAAAGGGATGGTGTTAATGAAA
Organism: Chenopodium album; assembly: GCF_948465745.1. Taxonomy (NCBI): domain Eukaryota; kingdom Viridiplantae; phylum Streptophyta; class Magnoliopsida; order Caryophyllales; family Amaranthaceae; genus Chenopodium; species Chenopodium album. The sequence goes on along the minus strand of NC_137853.1, from coordinate 8,408,071 downwards.
GTTTGAGTGAGTCAAAGAGTTGTATTACTGACAACCTATTGAAGCAGGTGAAGAGGTAAGAGAAAGAGAAAAGTTGGGATGTAAACAGGAGACAGTTCTGTCGGTTGCCGGTTTCGGATTAGCATTTTAATGTGTTGCACGAAATTTACCATCAGAATATATACGAATCAGTATTCAGGTTAAAATATATTTTATCCTTCACGCTCATTGGCTACTCCGTACATTGTGGGTCATTTGTCCGTACGATTTTATCAGATTTTGTCCAATCAGAGGGTGCCACCACATCTATTTCTTACATGTGTCACGTGGCTACTCTTGTGTGACTCGTTCTGTGATGGCTTTTTCAGCTTTTCCAGATTTACACTTTTTTTTTTTTTTTTACATGAAATTTTAATTTGGAAAAATTAAGTGAGTTAGATAAAGTTCTAGTCCTTCAGCCTTAGGAGGTGGATCCAAGTCATACAACAAATGAGTACGGACTATGGAGTATGTATATACGAGAACTATATACTGTGGAGTTGAGTACGTATTTTTAAAGGTTGGAGATATAAAAGAATGTACGAGCATTTATTATGTTCTTTAATGCAATAATTGTATAGAGAATATATAGTTGATGAAATAAAATTTTACTGTACTCCGTATTAGATAAAATACTCAAACAAGGTATTATGTTCATTAATTCGTCGACTTGGTCCCTAAGCCCTAAGAGTTACACTTCTTTCAAATCTCACAAATTAAGACATGTTACTATGTTAGGGTGAAAAAAGTTAGAGTAGTCACATAAACTTTATACTACGGAGTATAAAATTGTAAGAGTATGAGAGAGGGAGAATAGCCCTATAAATCAGATAAATATGGATTGGGTGGAAGATTGGAAGAAGTATCAAGAGGTTGGACTATATCGATTAATTATATATTTGTTGCATTAAGGGAAAGAAGAAACATACCAATGCAATAGTTGAGTAGTAATAAGTAAACTACACATTAAAGGAAAGATAATGGTCATGATGATGATCTTTGAACAAAAGTTAGAAAAGGTGGAAGAGTTGTAAGGAAGTTGCAAAAGGAATTAAGGCAGTTCATATTACTAATGAATCAATCAGCGAGCTCTAAAACCCACTCACGGCCTATGCGTGGACCAAACTGATCTTTTTTTCTTTTAATTTTTTTAATTTAATTTTTTTTTTTTTTTAATTATTTTTAAAAGTATTATCCCAAAAAATCTATATTATTTTGGCTTTCACATTACCAGAAAAGTTGAGACGATGTTGTTAAAGTCGTTGAAAACATGGGATTTGGGAGTTTATATGCAAGCATCAAGGTGTCTTAATGAGTGAATTTCTCATTTCTCATTCTACAAAGTGAGTATTATTTGAATATCTACATAAATACTCCATTATTATAATAAGTTAGATGATTCCATTATTCAAATAACAACCTTTTTACTAGTATATCACTTGTACAACATTCTCTCTCTCAAAAAAGAAATATTACTTCTACAACAACTAGTTAAGCCTATAAAAGTCAAGAGTAGTAATTGTTAATTCGTACTTGCTTCCTAGTTTATTAGTGAAGTATTTACTATTGTAAAGGTCAAAATTCAAGTACTTCCAATTAGGCCTGTTCACGGATCGGATATCCGAAGACTCGGATATCAAAAATTGATATCCAAATCTGATTTGAAAAATTCGGATATCCAAAATTTTCGGATCGGATGCTTCGGATATCCATTATCCAATATTAAGTAAAATTGTTATGATTACTTTCTAAATTTCACTAATTTAACCGTTTTTTTATCGCTAAGTTGTACAAAATATTTTAACAAAAATAGTAGTCCTTTTGCAATTAATATTATCATCAAATATATTAAGAATATTACAATAAGTTAATAATACATGGTTAGTTTTATATGAACAATTTAAAAATTATATTATTTTAGGTTTTATATTTTGGATATCTTTCGGATATCGGATATACGAAATTCTGAAAATTAATATCCAAATCCGCATCCGATATCCGCTTTTTCGGATCGGATATCCGATCCGAAATGAAAACTCGGATCGGATATCCAAAAATTCGGATCGGTTGCGGATGGGATTATCGGATTTTCGGGATTCTCGGATAGTTTTGTACAGCCCTACTTCCAATTGGTCCATTAATAAAGTGCTAGTAATAAATCAAACCTAGCTATATGAAAATTAAAACAATAGAGTAAATGTCCTCACCTAATAGGATGTTTCTACTATGATCATCTTAGATATGACTATAGGTATACTTAAATCTCATTGGCTGATTTTTGATTTATTTTTTTAGCTTGGTCAAACTTTATTTAAGGGTATTCAAGGTATTTTCTGTTTTTTAATTCATTTTCTTATTTTCCATAATTCAATTAATGAATTTCTGAAAATATTATTTTAATTTTCGAATTAATTTTATCTAAATCTAATTTTAATAAAATCTAAAATTAAGATTAAAAAAAAAAATCGAAAATTTGTTCTTCGTCGTTCATCGATGTTCATCAATGTTCTTCCTAGTTCTTCCAAATTTTTCATCAAATAATGAAATCAACCACGATTTTATGTTCAATGTACCTTAATTTCAATCGCGCATCAATGGAGACCGAAAAAATAGGCCAATTTTATACAGCCATTGCGCAACTTTATGGTACATATAATCGGTTTTTTCATCCTGTGGGTGGGTTCTTAATCTTTGAATAACATATTTTAATTGTACAAAGTCAAGCATCAGATTCGAAAATAGCGATTCAAGGTATAAGAAATAAAAAAAAATTAAGTTTTGAGGTAATATATGTTCGTCATGAAAATCTGAGAAGAAACCGTAACACATTTTTTCTCACAACTTTGTTTGATCCAAAAAATCGAAGATCGAATTATAAACACTGTTTGTGATTAAGGTATTGACCCAAATTTGAATATGACATAACCTTAATTGAATTTTAATAATTGTAAACAGATAATGACCAAACGTAACATTGGACATTTCCAATTATTATAACAGAATTTACTTCGATGTAAATTTATAATACGATGAACCTAGACATTTATTCGAACTAATCAGTAAACAAAAATTATGGAATCGATATATTTTAAGTTTAGAAATTGCATTTTAATATTGGAAATCACTTATTCTAATTATGATCTTTTCCTAAATTTATATCTTTTTAAATTTTGAATAGATTAAATATTGGTAATCAGTTATTCTACATAGGATATTTCCTAGTTTATTATCTCTAAAATTTAAATGATTTTTATCTTTTAAATTTTAAAAAATCTTTACAAACAACAGCGTTAGGGTTTTTTGCTTCACATCTTTATCATCCTCGCATATCCTTTTCAACCAAATTTGTTTCACACTTTGCACAATTATTTTTGTTATTCAAATCATGGTGAAAAAAGCTAAACCCAATGTAAGTATACTCGAAATTGAATTTGTTTTTTGCTATGTATTTTAACCAATATTTAAAATTAAATTAATTTTTTTTTTATGCGTATGATGAACAACTTTTTATTTTTTTGAAGGAATTATTTATGAACATTGATTTCGTCTATATAGGGTTTATGTTTTAAGCTAATTAAATTCATTGATAATGGTATAATTCCATTTTTAAATTACTCATGATCTCTGGAATTGATTTATCGTTGCAGAAAAGTAAGACAATGGAGAAAGAAATAACTGATATTCACTGCAAACTGTCAAACATAGAGTTGACATTGGCTAAACTCGCTGCCGATGTTGCTGCTAGTATGTCACAGAGTTCAACCAAGGTTCCAGAATCAACTGATTGTAGGACTGACGGAGAAGGAGACACTGTTGGTAAAACTCCGCATGGAAATCGTTCGTATTCTCCTTTCCTAAGCCCTGATGGCGAGTTGATGGTTAGCTCACATATCTCAACAACTAAGAGAAAGCTACAAGTTAATGAAGAAGGCGAAGAAGTAGAGGAAAAACACTTCGCTGGCTTCGATGTTGAATCATTCGACATAAGAAATATCCGTTTTACCGAGCCTCAATTTCCACCTGGTCTGGAAACACTCCAAGATCTTAAAGAGGATGAAGAAAAAGCGAAGGACAAAAAGACAAAAGATAAAGTTAGAAGCCCTGATATCAAAGTGCTGACTCCAAAGCCAAAAGAAATAACAACAAAAGAAATTATAAACGAGTTCCATAGCATTTCTGTAAACAACTTTAGAGATCAATAGTAACATGTATTTTGAATAGATTTTTACCTAATGCAATTAATGATATTACAAAAATAGTGTTTTATCTTTAGAGATCAATAGTAACATATGTAATGGCCAACTTTTATTCTGGCCAAATCATGTACTCCATTTTTACAGATACATTAATAATGAAATTAATAAAACGTATTCACATAAAAAGGGTATGTGATTAATTAATGATAATGTAAAAATAGGCTTTTCCCTAATTGTAAAATACATTGATAATTGAGCACTTTACAATGGCGTTAATGAAAATACAGTGATTAACGATGATGCAACAATAGACTTTTCCCTAATTGTAAATTATGCCCAAATAGGTTTTCACCTAATGTGATTAATGATAATGCAAAAAAAGGCTTTTCCCTAATCATTATTCTAAATGATCTTCTTCTTCACCGTCCCTTTCTTTTTGTTCACATCTTCTTGTTCTTCTTCTTTTTCTTCAACCACTTTCTTTTTCTTTGAAGGTTGAACCTCTTGTTCACTGTCTGCATAATCACCAGTGCCAGAGTCCTCATCATCCTCATAATCACTGCTCTCCTCCTCATCTTCTTCTTCAGATTTTGCTCTCCTCTTTTTCCTCTTATCTTCTTCACTAGTCACTGGATGATACTCTGCCAAAAAATTAGATATCAGCCTCCACATCTGATTCACGGCTTCACCCCACTTGTCAATCTTATCGTTGATGCGATCAAAGGCTCTCTCAACCATCTCAACATGTGGTTTTGGAGCCTTTCCTACCATATTCGCTTTATCCTTGTCAATAACCCCCATCATCTGAAAGATAAACAAATATCCGTTCATACAAGTAAGAGAAAATATGACCAAAAACAAGCACAAACATGTTTTTGACTCACCATAGGTGTGAAGTAGCCCTCTTTTAACTTGCAGATCATTTCATGCAAATTCTTCGTCTTCACATCATTCCAGTCCCTAATCCTTGGCAGATCATACTTCCAAATGTTGTGTAGTCCCTCCCTAGGGGAATACTCACAAAATATTCCCTGCATATATACCCACAAGCTAATTCTTATTACCAGTGTACACAAGGCATACAACAAAATAGATTCTGCCACATTCAGGTAATAACCTATATACAAATATGTCAAAACAATTATTCAAACAGAACTCAGCATACTAAAATGTATATATAAGTAATCACCATTAACAATGTTTGTTAATACCTAATACAATTCAGGACAGAGACAAATCTACATTTGTTTTTAGGTAATGATTAACATAAACATTTGTCTTTACAAACATATACTGAAAATACACTAACAGTCTGCCAGAAAATACTCTGACATATACAGGTAATTACCAATATTCAAAGATGTCAACACACACATCACTCTTTGTTAATACTTTCTCTGGTTGAGGACAGACACAAATTGACTTTTATCATTATGGTAATGATTTACATAAATATATGTCATAACCTACATATATTGAAAATACAAGCGGTTGAGAGATAGTGAATAGTGAATTGTTTCGAATGCCGTGAAACATAAAGTAACCGCCATTACTTTTGGTAAAAAAAACAAGCGGTTGAGATTGCTTGTTTTTAAAACACTTTTTTAATTTTTTAATTTAAAAAATAAATGGTTACTAAAAACAACTCCTTAAAACACGTAAACCACATCTGTGCAATTGGGTAATTTTTTTTAATTAAAGAAACAATTTTATTTTTTTTTATCAAAAGGAAAACACAAAGAAATAAAAAATGGAATCAATATAATCTTATGATATATAGCATAACTTTAAGATTATATTCCTTTATAACAGATTATTTTTAATAGTTTGTTTTAAGGATAAACTTTATAAAAGATTTTTTTTAATAGTTTGTTTTATTTTACTTTTTTTAACACTACCCAAAATTCCAAAAAAATTTTTTTTGTTGTAACTATAACTAATTGATAAACATCAATGATTTTACCAATATAATTTTCAGTCAAAAAAAAAAAAAAAATTGATTTCAAGAATTAATACTTAAATTTTGTCAAAACACATAATTAATAGTGACAGAATAAAAATTCAAAACATGCAACGTGTCTTAGATAAAATCAAAACAATAAAGAAATTAATATTCAAAACATTAAAATCTTATAAGATAAACATGTCTCGAAATTTATTCAGTTCGAAACTTAGGTAATCACCAACACTAATTCAGGTAATCTCCAGAAAAAAAAAATCTGACAACTAACCAAATAAAAAACTACAGGACCTGTGCAAAAACTGTAAGCACATATTTCAGTCTATGAATTAAGATTTATAAGAATAAACTTTATAAAAAGATTTTTTTTAATAGTTTGTTTTATTTTTCTCTTTTTAACATTACCCAAAAAAAAAATTGATTTGTTGTAACTATAATTGATACACATCAATGATTTTACGAATTTTCACTCAAAAAAAAAATGATTTCAAGAATTAATACTTAAATTTTTTCAAAATACAGAATTAATAGTGACAGAATAAAAATTCAAAACATGAAACGTGTCTTAGATAGAATCAAAACAATAAATAAATAAATATTCAAAACATTAAAAGCTTAGAAGATAAAAATGTCTCGAAACTTAGGTAATCACCAAAACTAATTCAGGTAAACTCCAAAAAAAAAACAATCTGATAACAAACCAAATAAAAAACTGCAGTACTTGTGCAAAAACTGTAAGCACTTATTTCAGCCTAAGAATTAAGATTTATAAGATAACTAATAATCAATGTTTGGATCCCAATCGAATATGGTTGGCACTTTCTCGAATTTACTGACTTCATAGCTATCTGTAGCAGTTGCTGCATCTCCAACATTGTATGTCCTTGGCATGAACTTTATCAAAAGGTCAACAAAACCACCACGTTTGATGACTGGTGGAGCAGCTCCTTGAGACCCGGCTTGGCAATGCGTACCCTGATCGGTAATGTCATGAACAGACTGCCCAATATCATGAACCATTGTGTCGACATTTACATTCCCAGTAGTCTTAACATTCTGTTTAGGTTTACCCCTGCCCTTTCTTTTCTTTTCTTCTCTTATGATATCCTTCTCCTTAGGATTTTTCTTCTCCTTCTCTATTTCCAGGATCATTTTTGCTAATTTGTCTGTTAGCCAAATAGATCGATCATACGATGTGGAAACCATTCTACAAAGCTGTGTACCTAGACCACTGAGGAAAGTATAACGCCCATTTGCCGATGCCTAATCATTTCTCTTTTGAAGTTCTTGCTGCTTCAATGAATTTGATATATTGCTCTTCGCTTTTATTGTCCACCTTCGAAGAATGCAACTTTGTGGTAGTTCAACCATTCCTCTATATTTCATGACCGCAAACATATGTCGACAAGGTAGACCAACTGCATTGTATTTCGTACAACAACAAACCAGTTGTTTTAGCTTATCATTGTAGCACACAATGTAATTACAATCTTTCACCACACAATCATTTAACACGTAGGTAGTTGACGACCCATCACGATGCCCTTTCTCTTCTTTCACCTTTTTCACAATGTGTCTTGATTCAAACTCAAGCTCTTTACAAAACACTTCGTACACATTCCTTGTGTAGGTTCGGGCTGCTTGAGTTTTTATTTCAGTCAACACACCAGTTATAACGGGAAATGTGTGAGTGGATATGTAATCATCTTTGTCTTCTTCAAATCGGATATATTCAAGCACTTGGTCATACAGCTCCACAAAACGATACAACATTATCTTAGATGTTATAACCGTTTTAAGTGTGCTATTCATAGACTCACATCTTTGAGTGCTTCTCATACCTGCACATAAAATATGTAATGACTAATATATTTATCACTCAACACATATTTCTGCACATCTGCATATTTTTATATTTACTACCCAAACATTGGTAATGACATACAAATATGTTTAGCATTGCACAAAAAAAAAAACACTAGTTTTATTCAAGAATATATAACACAGGTTTTCAGCTTAGGGACTTCTGTCATAAAATTGGTAACCACCTATATAAGCATGCATCATTACACAAAGAATAAATTAGTCAGATCAAATACATGGGTAACCACCTATATACGCATGCATCATTACACCATGGATAAATTAGTAAGATCAAATACATGGGTAACCGCCAGAACAGTAAATGTAATGATTTATATATTTATTGGTAATTGCATATAAAAAATAATGTACTTACCTGCATAAAATTGTCCAACCATAAAAGCCTCAGCCCATTTTGCTTTGTCATTATACAGATCTTGTGCCCACTTTTTATCTCTCACTTCATCATATGCCTTCATTAAGTCTTCCCATGCTTGTTCAAACTCAGAAGGTGTCCGAGCGCCGTCTACACATTTCATGATTCCACTGCAAAAGCGTCTGTTTGTATGGCCCTTGATGTTGCGCATAAGATGCCATAGACATAGCCTATGGTGAGCATGTTTGAACACTTCTCCAACAGCGGTTGCCATAGCCTTGTCCCCATCCGTGACAACAGTGTAAGGAGCAACGTTGCCTCCCGCCTCGAGTAATTGTCTAAGCACCCATATGTATGTGTCTGTTTTTTCATTTGCGATCAAAGCAACACCAAACGGCACGGTCTTCCTGTGGTGGTTGACACCTACAATCACCACAAATGGTTTGTTGTACGCGTTGACTTTATAAGTCGTGTCGAATGCAATTACTGATCCAAAAGCCTTGTAATCCGCTTGGCATATCCCATCACACCAAAACATTTTGTCAATACCATCATAATCATCACGTGTGTACCTTAAAAAAAGAAGGGTGAACCATATTAGCCAAAGAGGTGAACCGGGTGGAACGCCAAAACAAAAAAATCAATCACGTGTTTACCTTAAAAAAAAGGAAGGGTCAGCGGCTTTCTTTCCAAGTAAGTACGCTAACACGGTTTCTGTGTCTCCATCCTTTATCTCCTGTTTTTTGAACTTCTCACACGTATTATACAAGTCTTTTGTTAAGAACCCAACTTCACGAATTCCCCCTGCTGTTATTGCTAAATTCCTCATAGTGATGGATGGTTTCACTCCAGATTCAATTATGGACTTAATTCGAAGCTCATCGGCTTCGCTGACTTTTCGATGGCTCCTGTCATGTATTTTAACAACATGAACATTAATTAACGAATGTAATATCTAATTAGTTATGATGTATATGACAAAAAGTGAAAACCAACCTTTCAAAATAGACTTGGTTCATGGGAACTAATTCATGGCCATTGTGCTCAGCCACGAATTCCTTCACGTACCATGAATCATCCCGATGATCCCACTTGAAACTTATGAATGCTTTGCAACCACATCGTGTTATCGGACTCTCTCTACGCTTTCTATCAGGTCTTTTAAAGTGTTTCGTTTCTCGAAACCCTTCTCTGTTACACCAAATCTTTTGAGAAGTCGGATGACCATCAATTTTGCTCGTTGTTGCATGCTTTAGACGGATTCCAAAACCTTTAACCTTGGCATACATCTTATAAAATTTAATGCAAGTATGATGGCTTTTGAAAGACAGTTGTTGCATATCTTGAAAAGTGAATTCTTCTATCTTCTTGCCAATTTTTTCCCACATGTCAGCAAACGAATCAAGAATTTCATCATCGTCAGTGTCTGATACATTATCAATCTCATCTCCATCATCACTATCCTGAATAATTAGGGGACAAATGTCGTAGTTAGGATTTTTTTACATTGCTAACAAATCAAGTTTTTTGCTATGTATCGTTAATAAAGTATGAATTAATTAAATATAAACAAACCACAGTCAGAAGATATAAATTTCACCTACCTCAACAACATGATCATCAGCTTGATTGGTATCATTAGCATGCATATGTGAGCTTTCTCCTCCATCAACATCCATATTAACCTAACACACCACAGACTCGTGGAGAATTTGAATTTCAAAGTTTGAAAAAGGTTGTATACGGTTACTGAAAAATTAAACCCTAAAAAGGTTGTAAATAACCACTATAAAGGATAATAATGAATCATCCCTTATTTTTGGTAAATGATAATTACAAATCTTTTACGTTATTCTTATATTTGACTAATATTTTACGGAAGATTATAATATTTTTATATTTCTGGTAATTATCTTTACAATGATTTGGATATTTTTATAAATATCTTTACGTTATTCTTATATTTTTAATTTTTTTTTTGTTTGAAAGATATTTTGTTAACTATTTGTTTATATCAGAATTTTAAAAACAATTATTTTTTTTTAACTGATGAGAAACTGAGGCTAGGGGAATAGATGTTATGGGAGGTATATCTTTTCAACCTTATTTTATTATAGATTGTCGTTGCTGTATGTAATCAGTCTAATAATTGGTATTGACAAATACATCTTTTGGTTAATACACATATACGTAGATTAGTATTTAAATCACCTCAATATTTGTGTTTATATAATTTTATTATTAACATAATGTAGGAAGGACCTCTAACTTGACGCAAATATTGTTTCATGAAGGGTTAAATATCATGTAAACATTTATGAAATATATATTTCTCTATATTTATATTTATTTCATTATTTTCTTAAGGTAATGACCTTTTTGATTATATGTTAAACCCTTTTACACGATTTCTGATTGAATTAATAAATCGAACCCTTTTCTTATTACAATATTATACAGAAATCATTAACATAAATTTCTGTAGCGCTAATTACAATGTTGTTCAATAATCCCCTATTAACATAAATTTTGGTTATTAACATGAATATGATTTTAATTACCATAAACTAATCAGTTTACCATAACTAATTATTCCATATTAAGTGCCTATAATTACGGTGCAAATTATTCTATTACTCTTTTAATTAAAGTATTAAATTATTGTTGATTTAAATCTCAGCACAGTTTACCATAACCGTTGTTGATTTAAATCTCAGCACATTTTAATTAAAGTGTTGTTTTTTTTAAGGCAAGAATAGTATAATAACTTAAGTAAGTATAAACTTTCTCTCCAAATAAAATATAAATTAAAAATTGACCTATGCATAATATATAGCAACAACAATAAAACAATTTCCGTATTATTCAATATAATGATTATGACACACAAATATAAAAAAAATAAAAAACAAAGCAAAAACCCTTATGGTTTTATTCGAAATTAACTAGACTCATCATCAAATTAAAAACATAATAACATAAACGTTAATTATTACAATTAAAAACATCTAATCATCCAACGTAAGATCAATAAAATCAATAAATACGGTTATCTTGGGAACTTTTTCAGTACGTTTGGTGAACCAATTTGGAGTCCATGTTTCTTCATTTAAAACAACATCATAACGCGTCTCCGCAATCTCAAGAACACGCTTTTCATTCTCATTCAACGGTAACTTGTTGAACATGTGTTGCTCTTTGTAGTAGGAGTTCAGCTCGAGCCGAAAGATGTTTTTAAGAAACTCTGACACGGTTACATCATCAATCAAAGACTCGGCTTGTGTTACACCACAAACGATGATTAGTCTTTTCATAAATATGCGTATTTCGATTAAATCTTTTGCATGACTTACATCATCACCTAACATTCCGGGAAGAGGCCCATCATCCGGGTTGTCATCATAGGGCAATCCTTTAAACATACGATACACTGTAACTTCATCGGCAATAACCATTTCTAACGTAGGTAATTGCCCAGGCCACAAGCATGCAATATGTCGCTTACCTTTTTTTCTCCAATACTATAAAGTAAATGAGTTATAAATAACCTAAATTCAAATATGTCAAACTCATGATCAAAGACTGCTTCTGGACTAGGAGGCATTTCAGATGATATTGAAATTAAGAAGAACTGTGCTGCTTTCAATTGGTGATTTAGCTGCGAATATAAAGCATAAAATTAGCGCCAAAATGGTTTATTTTCCCACCAAAAGTTGGCGCCAAAATGTGCATTCCAATATCCCTTTAGAGAATATTTAGATCAATATAAAATTGTATTTTGTTAAACAGGAATAAATCCTTGCAGATTAGATATCATAAGATAAATATTAGTAAAGTCAATCTAATCCTAAAATAGCCTTTTATAGAATTTATAGTATTGTTTCCGCCTGTAATATAAATTCGTAAGACTTAAAAATAATTGATAAAAACCAATAAAGTTTTCAAGCTAAACCAATAAAGAGTATGCGGGGATGATAAGCATGTGAATCAAAAAACCCTAACTTTTTTGTTTGTAAAATATTTTTAAAATTTAAAAGATAATTTAAAATTTAAAATCATTTAACTTTTAAAGGAAATAAATTAGGGAAACATCCTATTCTGATTTCCAATATATAATCTATTCAAAATTTAAAAAGATAGAAAATTAGGAAAAGATCCTATTTAGAATAAGTGATTTCCAATATTAAAATGCAATTTCTAGACTTAAAAGATATCGATTCCATAATTTCAAATAATTGATTAATTTAAATCATTGTCCAGGTTCATTGTATTGAGAATTTCCATCGAACTAAATTCTATTATGCTAATTGGAAATGTCCAATATAGTGTACGGTCATTACCTTTTTATAATTAATAAAATTCAGTTAAGGCTATGTCATATTTATATTCTGGTCAATACCTTAATCACAAACAAGTTTTATATTTCGATCTTCGATTTTTCGGATCAAAGAAGGTTGTGAAAAAATGTGATACCGTTTCTTCTCAGATTTTCTTACGAACATATATTACCGAAAAACTTAAAATTTTTAGATCGTAATGCATAAAATCGCTATTTTCGCATTCGATGCTTGACTTTGTACAATTAAAATCTATAATTCAAAGATTAAGAATCCCTTGCGAGAAGATGATAGAAACCGATTATGTGAACTAGAAAATTGCGCAATGGCTGTATAAATCTAGCCTATTTTTCGATTTCCATTGATGCGCGATTGAAATTAAGGTACATGGAACATAAATTCGTGGTTGATTTCATTATTTGATGAAAAATTTGGAAGAACTAGGAAGAACATTGATGAACATCGATAAACGACGAAGAACAAATTTTCGATTTTTTTTTTTTAATCTTAATTTTAGATTTTATTAAAATTAGATTTAGATAAAATTAATTCGAAAATTAAAATAATATTTTCAGAAAATAATAAATTGAATTATGAAAAATAAGAAAATGAAATAAAAAAAGGAAAATACCTTAAATACCCTTAATGAATGTTTGACCAAGCAAAAAAATAAATCTAAAATCAGCCAATGAAAATTGAGTATAGTGATGGTCATTGTGAGAGTGACCATACTAGAATTTTTACACCTAATACCTTAAAGTATGATTCAAAATCAACATGATTGAAATCTATTTGAAAATTTTTTTTTTTGAAAAAAAAAGGAATGTTATTGGGTTAAGGCCGTCTAATTTCAGGCGTAGAAACTGTCCTTCATTATTGATAGAAGACATGTAGCAAATTCAAAGGCCCATCACATCCAGTTGACAAATGTAGCCCACAAAAAATCGCGTAGTTTTCTTAGTTACTTAAACCGGGTCTCTAACTCTACGGAGCTAAGCTTCTATAATTCTATTGCCCAACAATTATTATTGGACAGTCCGATGGTTCAATTAGTCTTGCACAGTTGCACTCTTGCATGACCAAGTTGACAGAATAGGGTTAACCCTCAGCGCATAGCAAATATATAGGATGAAAAAAAATGTATCACTAGGTGACAGGTGGTAAGTATTTTGGGGGAAAATATTCAACATTTTTTTTTTTTTTTTTTGACGGGAACTTAAAAGATGGTAAAAAGTACCACTACATGCATAATAGTATACAAAAAATACTATTAAAAAAACTTATTCTTTAATGGTATACAAAGTATTATACATGCATAATAATACATTATACTGTAACACTATAGAGTCAGCTAATTTCCATAAGCTTGCCAAATTTACAATTTTACCCTCCTATATATTTTGTAAATGCATGGCATGATAGCAGTTATGCGCTGAGATGCACTTGACAGGCTGAAAACATATCATCACACATTCACACATATGTGATATGACCATGTTTACATTTTTTTCTCCTTCGGTCAACAAGCTGAACTACACTAGTTAACGCTTGAGAAAGAAAAGGTAAGGTTCGTTATCCACCACATCCACCAAGCACATTTGGTTACCAATGAAGAAAAAGTAAACATAGTTAAGTGAACTCTTATTAGAATAGTCACAATTCTTAAGAGTAATTGTTAACTAGAAGGAAAAAAAAAAAGATGCAACGATGAAATAATATTTTATCTAATTTTTTTATAGTAGTTTATTCAATATTTCTTTTATTATTGAATACTTTTTTTTATCAGGTCAAGTAACCTCTTATATTTCAACGCCTTTAATTTTCTCGAGTAAACTTTTGTAGGGTGTAGGGAGAGCCACAAACAAAGTTTAATCGATCTTATTTTATTAGTATCAACCAAGACTTTAAACCCCTACCTATGAATGATAGTGGCAAGTTGTGAAGGATACAATTATCTAAATACAACTACCAAACCTAATAGTCAATGCTTAATTGCTAAGAAAGGATTGATATTAGAATAGGAGTTTAATGACATAAAATATCTCTCTATAACCTTGTCATACTTCAACATAAATACTTTCTAAAATCAAATTGATAACCTCCCATTCAAGTTTTCTATATATAGAATACAAAGTTTGTGACTTATTTCTTTGGTTGAGTATGATTTATTAGCAACTTATTAAACATTTTTCTCTCTTTTATAATTAAAAGAAATTCTATAGAAAAGTCTCTTCGTAAATCGTCTAATCAAAATATTATTAATTAGGCTCTAACTTAAATTGCACTCGATATTTACACCATTACAAAATTTTAATGTTACTTCACATGATCTTAGCCAAAAGGCCGAGAAATTTTAATGTTACTTTATTTATTTTTATATACTCAGCTACTCGCTCCGTTTCATAATTGGTCAAACACTCGGAAGAGGTATCGAAACTGGTTGTTAACCGGGACTCTCTCACACAAACCCGCACGTACGTTCTACAAACACTATAAACTCGTTTATTTTAGAGCCAAACTGTAATCACGGAAAAACACTTAAAACTTGAACATTTCAATTCAATTCAATCTCATTTTCTTTTTTCCTTTCAAAATCCACTACTCCTAACAAAAACATTACAACGATCTTTCTCTCTATTTTCTCTCTCCTCCTAAACTAACACCACAGAGGTCTACCATGGCTTCTTCTTCGGAAGAACAACAACAACCTCAAGAACAACAACAACAACAATCTTCAGATGAAACTGCTTCTGAAACTGTTCTTCACAAAACGAAGACAATCAATTTCTTCGGTCGTTCTACTCCAATCATTCTTCAAAATGACAATGGACCTTGTCCTCTCATCGCTATCTGTAATTTCTATCCTCCATTTCTAGGGTTTCGTGTTTTTCTTGATTGTGTTTGTATTTGTATTTGTTTGTTGATTGATTGGATTTGTTGAATCGATTTCGATTGAAGACTTGTGTGATTTTTCGCCGGAAACCTATAGTTGTTTTCTGATCTGAAATGCTTGTTTTGGAAGTTGTTTTTTGTCTTGAATTGTTGATTTCTGTGTTTGTGATTAGGTTTTGTTGTTATATTGGTTAGGATTAAGGAATTTATGCGGTTGATTGAGTTGTGTAATGAAGACGTTTTCTTTGATTTTGCGTGGTGAATGTTTGAATTACTTGTTTTCGGATGTCGATTGTGTGTAAGTTTGAATTGGCGGAGTTTAGGATATTGAGTGAGACTGAGAATCTTGATGTTTGTTATAAAGCTGGCAAAGATTTTTGATTGAAGAATTTGTAAAATTAGGATTCGCTTACGTTTGTGGCGCCTTTTGGTTGAGCATTGGAGTATTGATTTGGACAGAGTTTTCCTAATGTGGAAAATACTGATAATTATGTCAATGTTTAAATTGGTTTTGACTTTCATATTTGAATAGGAAAAATTTAATTTATAATTGAGTTTCTTGAATGTGAATTATTTTAATTAATGTAGTCTATTGAAGTATTATGTACCTAGTTACTTACGAAAAATTATGGAAAATAATGGGGATATTTGCTGTGTCATGTATGACTGCCACTGCATTCTTTGAGGAGGAGATGTCGGTATATGGCATTTTTATGCTGAAGTATGAAGAAGCCCTGATTTTACTGATAAGGTGTTTGGGGCTTATGTAGGTAATGTACTTCTGTTGAGGAATGAATTGAATTTGAGTGCTGATGTAAGTGAAGTTTCACAGGAGAAGCTACTTTCATTAGTTGCTGAGAGATTGCTCGATTCAGACAGCAATAACAATGTAAATATCTTGTCTATATGAAATCTAAATCACTTTTGCATTTCGTGTTTGTTGGTAGTTATGACTAACTCAATGGTTTGCAGAATAAAGATGCAGGTTTTGTTGAAAACCAACAACAAAATATTTCTGATGCGATAAACTTGCTGCCGCGTCTTACGACTGGCATTGATGTAAATGTCAAATTCGATAGGTCTGATTTTATTCTTTTTTCAAGTTTATCATGGTAGTGCTTACCCTTGGGTTTTCTTGTGCCTAGGTCCTTTCCAGTTTTTAATCAACTTAACTGGTCTGTATTTCACAGGATTGATGCTTTTGAGTTTACTCCAGAGTGTGCAATATTTGATCTTCTGGGTATCCCATTGTATCATGGTTGGTTAGTTGATCCTCAGGTATGCTTCTTTTATCGTGGATATTTGGCACGCCCTTTTCTTATTTGTATAGTTGGTATTGTAATTATGCCCTTGAGAATACTTGTTCGTCCATTAGTGATAGTCATGTATACTATTTTTGAGTTGTCCGGATAGAGTTGTCAATTTTAGGAAATAGTGCTAGTCTAATAAAATCTAAGGAGTTATATATAGCCCATTTATACTCCTTAGATTTTATGCATGGCTGATTTCTAAGGGCATAGTGTTAGTCTAATACTGGCAATGCCTTATATGTTGTTTTAATTTTGTTGTGGTGCTTCTATGAATATGCCTTGTGATAAATGTGTTAATCTAAGGAGTTATTTTTTCAAACCAGACACAGAGAAGAATTGTAGGGTAATCAAGATACAAGGTCTTGTAAGCTATTAAATAATGAGTTTAGGTTCTAGCTTCTCTTTTAGCCTTCTTTACCCCTCACCTCTTACTCATTAGGTTTGTTCCTTGCCACTTATCGCCTTCTCATTAAGCTTGTTCCTTGCCACTTACAGCCTTCTCATTAAGCTTGTTCCTCACCACTTACAGCCTTCTCATTAGGCTGCTATTGTTTCTATTTCCCAATTGCCTTCATCAGCCTCTACCCCTTCAGATGTTTTACACTACAACTCTACCTCATATGTTCTTAGCTCTCCTAAAGGCATCCACAATAATTGCTTGTGAACAGGCTAGAGGGGCTGGCCAATTGGCCATGGATATTTAATCAATGTCCATTCTTGGGTGTTGACCATTGAGGTTGAGACTTGCTGCCTATTTTACTACTTGCCACCACACTTTCTTATCCTACTATCACTACTTGCCACCCCGATTTTTATCTAACATTATAAGTCGTGCATTTTTATGTTAGTCTTTTTTAAGACTATTGTTTATATTGCTTAAGAGAATGTGTAGTATATTCAATTATTCATTTGATGATACAATAATTGCTATATGATGCTTTATGAGATTTGAGGTTCAAGTATAATTTTTTTTGCTGTTACTTATTCCTTGTTCCCTTTGGCATAATGTCTGTTCATATATGGTTGCTAGGATCATGAGACTGCTGAAGCAATTGGATCAAAATCTTATAACACTCTTATGGGGGATCTTGTTGCCTTGGAAACATGGAAAATGGAGAATGTGGGCAAGGATAAATCTGATGAAGACTGCATTGATTTTGCGGCTGCAACTACTGCAGCCTTAGGTGTTCCTTCACCTAGCCTTTCAAGGGCTAAATCATTTGACGAGTCTCCACGTTCTGCTTCTGATCAACAAATATTTGGAAAAGGAGATGCTGAGGAAGAGGCACAGTTGTTTGAAGTGTTGAAATTATCAAAGGCTGATCTACCTTCTAATGCAGAAGCAGTCCCTGCAGGAGATGTAATGATATCTTTTGATGAGAATGTGCATATGTCGAAGTCACCTATCGATTCTGCTCATGTATCCGAAGGACAAAGCACCAGTGGACCGTTAGATGTAGAGCCTTCTGTATCAGGCAGTGATGATGTGCATGACCATTTTGACAGAAAATTACTTCCGTCTGAAGATCAGGCTCATTTACTTTCCTTAGCTGATGATAGGGAAATAGGTCATGAGTCTCATGACCAATTATTTCCTGCTCAACTTGGAGAAGTTTCCTTGTCAAATGATTTGGCGGAATGCAAGCTTGACACAGCGATTCTCAGTGAGCCTACTACAACAAAAGATACAGTAAATGATCAAGAAGCTGAAAGCTTGTCGACTCCTGTAATAGATATCAGTGAGGGGTTGCATAAACTATCTTCAGAACAAACTTCTAGTCAGATTGCAGGTCATGCTGATTATGAGCCATCTAGTGGCTTAATGCCCAGCATTGAAGCAGTTCAATCCTTTACATCGAGTCTTGATGGAAGTGAACCTATATATGAAGGGGAGGAGTGTATACTTGATCCAGGAAAAACACTCTGTGAAGATCGAGAACCTGTCTATGAAGGTGAGGTGGTTTTGGCTGAACAGGCTGACAACGGAGTTAAAGATGCCTGTGATGTGAGTCCCAAGCATGGAATATCACTTAGACAGGGTACATGTAATTTTGAATTTAGCGAGTTTCTGATTTATAATATTAATTTTCAATTTCCATGCGGGTGCTATACATAAGGCTATGTTTCTTCCACTTGTAAAGTTGTAATTATATTTTCTCTTCATTTCAGGGGAACTTATTGACAACTTCTTGAAAAGCAATGCCAGCCAGTTGACATT
Source organism: Chenopodium album (assembly GCF_948465745.1). Taxonomy (NCBI): domain Eukaryota; kingdom Viridiplantae; phylum Streptophyta; class Magnoliopsida; order Caryophyllales; family Amaranthaceae; genus Chenopodium; species Chenopodium album. The sequence continues at coordinate 8,388,901 of NC_137853.1, read as the reverse complement.
TTATGGGTATATAATGCATGTTTTAATTGTTTATTTGCTCTTCTTTTGACAGTAAAATTACTTCTTTCCTTATGCCAACTTTTTTTTTTTTTTTTTATTTTATTTTTTTTAATTTTTTTTTTTTTTTTTTTTTTTTTTTTTTTTTTGTGCAGCTTATTTTGCTTGCAAGCAGGTCTCGACGACCATAAGCTTTGTGTTTTTTTTCGAAATAATCACTTCAGCACAATGTTTAAGGTTTGTGTATATATGTATTTCTTCACATAGTGTGAATTTTGCTTATTTGTCCTTCGCTTTTCATTGTCGGATAATTTCATTATTCTGTTGCTTGTTGCAGCTGGATGGCGACCTCTATCTTTTAGCCACAGATCAAGGATACATGAATCAGCCTGATTTAGTATGGGAAAAATTGAATGAGGTAACAAAATGTTTTCTATTCTAATGATTATCTTTAATTTTTTATTTTATTTTTCTTATTGCTTCCTCTGTTTCTATTGTTTCGCTTGGAATCTTACTCTGTTGATTTTAATGTAAAGTTTGGTATGTACTCTCATAATGTTAACTTTTTACAACTTTACCAAAAGGTAATTTCAAGTTATTATTGATATAATCTGACCCCTTCTCCCCTACTAATCATACTTGGTTCAAGTAGCCGACCCCTTCATGGGATTAAGGCTTTGATTGACTGATTGGTATAAGCTGTGCACTGGCAAATGTGAAACAAATTATGATTCAATACTAATAAAAAAAAGAATAAAGGAAGTGTGATTGGAACTATGTTTGACAAATCCTTTTTTCTTGTCTTTTTTTTTTGGTTATATATCTGGCTGAGATGCTCAAATATTATTTAAATTATCATGTGTTTTTATATGTTTTGCTGAATGTTTTTACGTTTCTTTGAGACTTTGATTACCAATAGCCAAGAGGTGATGATTTTAAATTCAATAAAGGCAAAACCTACTATGCAGTAGGGAAATTATTGCTCATTTCTTTTCATGGTCAATATGTACATGGCTTCTTTTGCTCTCTCTCTCTCTCTCTCTCCCCCTCCCATCCTCATTTGTCTCTCTCTCTCTCTCTTTTTTTTAACCTAATAGTGTAACTTATGTTCATATCAACAAATCTCTGCAGGTAAATGGAGATACACTGTTCATGACTAGTAATTTTAAGGAATTTAGGCTGGAAAGCAGTTCAAACGGTACATGGGATCAGCAGAATGCTGTAGCTAATACTGCTGTATGTCCCTTTATATTTGAATTTTCCATCTCTATGTTTTCTTCTCTTGGTCGTGCTGTGCTCATGTCTAAATTGAACCATACATTCTTTCCTGAAGTATATATGCTTATACGGTTATACCTGCTATTAGTGTTAGCCTTAACCAGGTTGCATTGTGGACATGTAAAAATCAATTACATGAAACTAAATTTGAATGGTGCTGGAGATAATCTTCTTACTACTGGCAATGTTGCTCTCTTATTGAATTTAATATGTACATGATTTGAATTCTTTATTGTTCTTTTTTTTTTTTTTTGGGGGTGGGGGGGGGGGGGGGGGGGTGGGGGGGATTGGAATGAGGATAAGTGTGTGTGTGTGTGTGTGTGTGTGTGTATCCATGAATGGAATTCTCTTTCATTTGATTCAACTAGCTTTGCTTGAATGCATTTGAGTTTGATGTGATTCTCCTGAAGAGCAGGGCTTGTCATTTTGTGATTTCTTTTTCTAATTCTTTCTTTTTCGCAGGACTATTTGGCTAGCATTGATAACTCAGCAACGAATGACTCAAATATGAAGTAATTATTCCAACTAAATAATAACCTTTTGTTTCTCCTATTGCCTTTTGTGCTCTTTGATTTGATAAGTCATTTTGTTCTGTACTGTACTGTGTTTTTTGTTGGGTATAGTTTGGTTGCTTTAGTGAAACTTTTTTTTCCTTTTTACATTTGGGGTTTATGATATTTTTCTGTTTATCTTGGCAGTTCCGATCTACAATTGGCAATCGCTTTGCAACAGCAGGAGTTTGAGCAACAGCAGCAGCAGCGTAATCCCCCACAGCAAGCTTCTAGTGTTGGCAATTCTAGGCTCATAACTGGTCCTCAGGTGAGAGGGAGATTTAATAACTATGAAAAATAAGAAGCTGATTGCTCTTTTTTGTAATCTTTGATATTAGTGCTCAATGGAGCAGTTAACTGTGTTTCTGGCTCTGCATTGTAAATGTAGCAGCACTGTGTTATTAGATGTTAGCACCTTCTTTCTAGTCTTACGATGTCAAGCTTTTAGTTTTGTAGCCAATGAGCGCCTAAGGGTTGCTCTAGAATCTTTATAATAAGAGAAATTCTAGTACAAGCCAGTAGTTATGTGACATCTTTATCAGAGTTTAATCCCACAATGATGGGGCTGGCTAGTTACAGATGTGTAAATTTTGGCTTAAATCTTGAAGGAAAAGTTAAGATAGAGAAGAGAATCAATGCTTTTCTGTTTATCAAGAAAGACAATTGTTTTTTATAGTCCATACTTTTGGTTCATTTGCTAAAACTAATCCCTACTATAACATATCTTAAATTAATCCCAACGTTAATATATATGTATGGTTCCAACTTAATTGGCTGTGGAATTTGTGACAAATTCTTTTCCACATGGCATCATAATGTTATTAACCTTTAAATAACTTAATATTTAGTGTTTTGTATGCTGTATGCCGGGTTTGAACCAAATATGGGCTTGATCTGTTGTCTATGGTTGGAACCAATTTAACAAAATACTTTTGAAGCTGGGATTTTTCAATTATGCTAAGGTAGGGATTGTGTAATTTGTTGGGTACCATTGCTCCCCACAGTCTGCCCTACAAGATATGCAACATGTTTTGATGGCTTGGTAACAATAAAATTGGCATTAGGTTTTTGTTGTGAAAATTACATTGGACTTTTTAGATGAATATAGTTACCAGCTGTTTGTACTTTTAGTATGATAAAAATTTATGTTACTGAATGTCTGAATGTACCAATTGAGTAGTTTGTTTAAAATGGCTGTATGGACATAAATTAACCCTTACAGTTATGTTCATTTGGTTTATCAAATGTAACCCATACCCTTCAGAATTAAAGGAAAGTCCTCAGAGCTATCATGACACTTAACACCTACCCATTCCATCATCTAATTCAATTGCTTCTTAAGTCATAACCTTTGAAGTGAATGCTCAATTTATAAAATTACTGTAATTTGTAAATGACTCTTCTAGTTTTGTTTATCTTTCTTTTAAATAAGGATGTGTGTGTGTGTGTGTGTGTCAGTGTATGGTTACGTAATATTTATATCACATGACGCATGGTCTCCCTTCAATGTGGATAGATGTTTTATTATCAACTGACTTTTATAGTGACAAATACTTAGGGCCTGTTCTCTTACGTTGAAATTCAGTTCAGCTCAGCTCCTAATTTCCTTCTCTTATAAAATATTCAATTCAGTTCAGCTGAGTTCATTTCAATGAGAACAGGCCCTTTGCTCTTTTTAGTTGACTTATTTTTGACAATTGATACTATTCATAAATAGTACTTTGACTGACTTTTGTATTTTATAGTTATGATAAAACCTAGTCATGTGGGATCTTGTCAATATTGTCTCAATGCATTTTCATAATATCAAATGGTTTATAATTTTTACTTGATGATTAGAGATGTAAATCATTGAACTTTTGCCTTGGAATAGAGGAAGTATATCATTGGGATACATATTAGGATTTATTTTGTTTTGAAATTTTGGATTTGTTCTTGAGTAGAGACTAGAGATATTATTGAATGTAATTGTCATTCGACTTATTCTGTCTATAACAAAAGAAAACAAAAAACCCTTTTATGTGTTGTTTGAAGTTCTTTGATCTTGTAATTGATGACATAGAAATTGGAGCTTCCAATTCGTGAAATTATATTTAAAGTTGGTTATCATACGAAGTATTTAAGGTTTTATGTTTATCATACTTAAGATGAATTTCCTTGTTATTGATAATTTTATAATTTATAATCATTTGAGTTTAGATTTCTAACATTTATCTCTATGTTTTCCTATGTAATTTTGTGTTATGATTAAGTAGTTTGTTTTAGTATATGACCAAGTGAATTATGATGATGTTCTAGGTTCCCCGAAGTAGTGCAAAAGCAACATCATCGTCATCGACCCCGAGGCAAGATCAAAAAGCAAAGGATAAATCCAATTGTAAAATTATGTGACATTTTTTGGTGGGGAGTTGGTCAAATTGTAAGTGTAAATTTTGTGTCTCTAACTTGTTTTTATAGCAGTACATGTGATGAATCCATTCAGAATCCCCTCCAAATTGGTTTTTCATCTTGATTTTATGCTTTTGGGCTGTAAATAATGATGGTATAATATTGCCATTGGCCTTGCAATGCAAATTCCTCCTTTTTGTTTTCCTCTCTTTCTCTTGCAGGTTCCATTGTTCCACTTTCAAGTTATGCTATAAATAAATGGATTCCGTTTTTTATTTATTTTTTTTTTTTTTTTTTGGGTGTAATGTATATTCATGTTTATATGCTGTATTGTAATGTTTATAATAGTAAGTTGAAATTATTAGGACTTCTTTTTTTTTTTTTTTCACTATTATTTTTGCCTTTTTCTGCAACCCCTGTTTGTAAAATTTAATACCATCATTCAAGTTTCTATTGAGATTTTTGTGTATCCATGTAAAGTTGGGGAAAATTTTTGTGTACGTGTACTGGATATTATTTCTTGTTGCAGATGATTTGGATCCTTCAAGAATAATCCAGGTGAAATAGACTATGTAGTCACTTGGTGACTATGGTTTGAGCCTTATCTAGGTAAATGAAGGTCATGCTGTCATCCGATTCATTGGAATGGTGCAGGTGTGGCTAACTAACCCAAAATGAAAGCGCTGTTTAAGTTTTGGCTTACAGACGAGGTATTGGGTCATTTAAGTGTAGGATTTATAGTAGCTACGGAGTAAACTTTGGTTTATGTTTTGTTTGAATGAATTTGCAGCAATATGTATGAGTTTGTTGTTATAGCTGCATCTGCTGTGAGTGTCTGAGTGTGAGTCCCATGACTTTTGTTTTGTCTGCTTCTCATGACACTTGATTTTTTTTAAACACTTGTTATCATCTCAAAAATTTAATTTAATTTAATTTAATTTCCAGGTGGTCCATGATTTTTTGTTGGTCACAAGACTCCCAACAGTTCTAAAGTTCAAAGTCTTCTAACCTTATCAAATAAACATATGATACTCACCATCTAAGTGATGTGGATAGCTACTAAATTTCAAAACCAGAAAACAATGTATGATATCCAAAATCCAAAAAAAAAAAAAAAAAAAAAAAAAAAAAAAAAAAAAAAAGAAAGTGCTGTTGTGCAACTTCTTGTACTAGTATAATGGTTGCATTACATTTTTTTCTTTTTTTTTTGTTTTGTTTTGAATTTGAATAGTTGTATTACGAATACAACCTAGTGTTATAGAGTGTGTGTTAAGGTGCAATTTGGTAGTCATCTATTTCTTTACACAATCTTATTTTTAATAGAAATTGAGTAATAAGTATCTTATTAATTTATTACTCGTACATTGCACTCTTATAATTAGTGGATATTGGGTTTGGAGAGAAATATAGGAAATTTTGAATTGTGAAGTTTTGATTTCTTGTAAAAATTTTCATGAAGATCATTCTAAAATATGTGTCAAAGAAGATTGTATCTAATCTAAAAGAGTATATGAATAATGTAAAAGACAATAAAAAAATTATTTTAAAAATAGAGGAAGTATTTCGTTAATTACTCATAATTGGTTTGCATATGGAGCATATAATTTATGCTTTCTTTTGATCTACATAGTATCTTGTTGAAGTAGAAAGTTAAAATGATGAAAAAGAGATGAGAATGTGGCCATGAAGATTCCAGCAGCAATATATTAGGAGTTAAAATACACCGTTAAGATGATCTTGAATAAAAGCATAGTCCAAATTTCTATTCAAAAAAATAAAAAAATAAAAAATAAAAGCATAGTCCAAATTTGTTAAGCGTTAGGACTTAGGACAATGGACGATGATTAGTCTTTATCGCTTAATAACTCAGCTATATATAAAAATATTCCTTCCTTTTGTTTTACCGTCGTTACTGTCATGTATTACCATCGTTTACTTTCAACAAATTAAAAAAAATATATATACATGATAAAGGTCAAGTACCCAAACCTGATACCAGATTCGAAATTGAAAAGGACCCGGCCCGCCCACTTTAGATTCCAAGTTGATTCAATTAACATTGATTTTGGTTTAGGGAAATTTGATATGAAATAGCGTAATATAAAAGGCTAAATTTGTCTCATTTATAAGGAACGAAATTTGAAAAGAGGACTTTTTATTGTAAGAAGAAAAAAGATAATCTATTCAAAAAAATAATTATATATATATACTGGAGTTTCGATAGATATTATTACGTATAGATAATAGGTATCAATTTGTGTTATTTGTGAGTTGATTATTTCAGAACCACACTAAGTTTTTGTGCTCACACTAATCGAATTTTAGATTGGATTACTTTGCCACTATTTTGTTTTGAGAATAAGTAGAGTAATCACACCAACATTTAGTTTTGTGCTGAATCAACTGCCATGTTTGCAACTAACCTTAAAATGGTTTACAAATGCATCATTTCTTAAAAAAAAAAAAGGAAAAATAAAAAACTTGTAGGTGTATTCATTTCTTATCTTCATTTTTCTTTGATGTAAGTCTCAGTTTACATTTCCTTCAAAAAAAAAAAAAAGTCTCAATTTACATGAGAGATCCTCTTAACAATTTGTTTTTGGACAAACTCTTTACCGTTATTTTACGCAAATCAAAGTTACCCTCAAATTAATCACATACACTTATTTTCTCATCTAATAATTGTTCATTATATAAGATTAACATTATGTACATTACACGGGATGAAAACTAGTTGAAAACGGCTTCACATCTTATTACACATATGTTGAAATCGACATCCTTGATTAACAAAGAAATTAAAAGTTGTAACAAAAAAAAAAAAGGGGTACAAAACGATATCTTAAATGCCAAGATAGCTCAATCTACGTTTGGTACGATGGACGACCTTTCAAGCCATAACAAACAAAGAGTATAAACGTGAACAAACAACAATATTTAAATATTAATATTCTCTGCCGAAATTTCTGATAAATTTCAATAAATTAATAAAGACCTAAAATACAATATATATATATACTTGGTTGATTTGGTGAACATTTGTTGGATGAAATATAAAGCCCTTTAATTGGTTTGTCCACAAAATGAAGTTATTCCTACTTTCACAGTTTGCAACGTCGGCTGCATTGGCTCAGCAACCGTTGGTTGATTGTTTCTCGTGTATTATCATCATCTATAGCAAATTAGCAACTACTCATGGATATTTATATGTTTATTATTGGTATTCCTTCCGTCTTAATTTAATTTTTTCAATTATTATAGGAAATAATTTTAGAATATAAAGTTAGTACGTATTGAGGTATTACCATATCAGATGTTATTATTTTAATGATTAAGAGGTACGAGTATATATGTCATAGAATATACGTATTAAATTATTATTTTTTAAATTAAATGAGAAATAATGTGCGGCATATGAAATGTATCGTAATTGTGGAAAAATTGCGGTAGTAAAATTATATGTAATTCCTCTATGTTGACTCTAATTGTTCATACATTACAATATGATTTGAGTATTAGTTGATGGTGTATGTGACCACTTCACATATAAGTAATTAATTGAGCAACTAGAGATTATGTATAACGATGATCAAATGAGGTTACTAATCACTTACCAATACCATAATAAAAGAAGGGGTATGGTTACTACAATGGAACAATGGGTATACCACCGTTTACCTTTACCCTCATAAATAAGTGAAATTGTCTTTTTATTAGTTCAAACAAAAGAATGATTACTCAAATTAATTGAACAAATGAGGTTATTATATTTTAAATTAATTGATATTACATACTCACATATTTTGTATATAATAAAATAAGGTTATTCAGATACTGATAGGAAAAATTAGGTTACCCTTGCTTATATTGAATGGAAGAATCTTTTATGTATCCTGATAATAAAAATAACACTTGCTAAACTTTTTCCCTATACTTCCACCCATTTGTTTTTGGTTAATGAACACATGATATATCACTTTCATGTTGCATTTGTCTTACTTACAGTATATTCTTTTTAAAACTCATTTAGATGTATGTTGATGGTGGATGTTGCATCTATTCATCTGATTCTCGTCTTGATTTCACATTAGTTTGATATTATCTAAGGCTTATTATGTCTACCACTGAGGTCCAACTCTAAAACCTTCAACTCTAATGCCAATTGTTAGGAAGTTAGGAACTGATCATTATTCAATATATTGAGTTACATGCGCACCTTGGTTTCACATTAGTATGATATTATCCGCTTTAAGACCTTTAACTTACCTTGCATAAATTTGCTTTTAAACACCTTTTTACAAAAATCACATCCGAATCGGAGTACAAATTATACAACTGTTCCTTAATTTTTTCATATTGGACTTGAGTTGGCAACTTGGCACCCCAACATTCGGAACTTAATCATCACACATTTTTACTCGTACTATATGCGTGAACGGTGAACCGTGAACACAATGGCAGCAATTTCTTTTGTCAAATCATTTGAAATAAAAGCTTTCATGTATTCTTAATTAAAAAATAGAAAAGGCTTTCATGTAAACAATGTTTGACTTAAATAAAAAAAGGTGAAGAAGATGACAAAATTGATAAAGGTAGTGTAAATCAGACACTGGCTGAAGACAAAGCAACCCCATTTGTCTGGCATATTCATCCTCATTACTCTTTTCTTTTATTTAAACTCTCAAATTAAAGTTAACATTACAATTACATACCTTTTTAATTATGACAAACCCTTCATTTATGCATGAAATAGCTTGATTGGTTATATAAAGAAGCATACAACTGCCACACATTTATTAACCAAATGTCTATCATTCGTATTTCCATCACGTGTTATCTATGTTGATATAATTTGTCCTTGTGAATTCATTCTATGGAGGTGAGATCAATTTGAGGATCTTATTGATAATTGTTTTTAATGCAATATTTGTGAGACTACAATAAAATACATGCATTGGTCTCAAGACTCTCAACAACATTATGTTAGTTTGTCGCTTATGTTAACACCATAGTCTATCTCACTATCTGTGTTAATATCTGTCAATTAAGTCTCGACGTCTCGCTTTACTACAAACATTATAAATAGAAATAACATGTATGTAATGGATAATGAATTGTCGTTACTTTACATGATTAGATATACAACTAGTTTTCTTCGATATCATGATAAGATATAATCCCCTACAAATAAAAGTTGTGAAGAAAAGGGTGGATCACAATTTGATAACTAAGTGATCTATCTCTCCATTGAGGCCCCTCCCAAGAAAAGCTAAAGTCCACAAATCATATGTATATTTCGTACGTATGACCCCCTAAATTCATTTCAAGAACTCAAATCAAATACTCCATAATTTAAACATATAACACAATCAATTCAACAACTTCCTACATAAATCATCAAATAATTTATTATGAGTTTATTATTTTCCAAACACGTAGAAAAAATGCCTCAATGTATCATTGTCTACAAACAAAGCGTGTACATTAAGGGCCTGTTCTCTTCATCTTAATTTCAGTTCAGTTTAGCTCTAATCATGTCAGTTATGTTCACTTCAGCTTAGCTCCAATCATATCAGTTTAGTTCAGTTCTTAATTTCCTTTTCTCATAAACAAGTCAGTTTAGCTCTATTCAATTCAATTCAGCTCAGCTCCAATCAATTTAGTTCAGTTCAGTAAATTAGAACATGCCCTAACTACTTTAACTGGTTAAAATTTTACACTGCTCCATCCATTTTGATCTTAAGATATAAAATCTTGTTTCATTATTTGTCATTTGTGACTCTCCAACAACACAAAACCAATAAAAGTTGTGGATACATTGGAGTAACAAAAATATATAGTGGTCCTATACTCCTCCTACACAATGCTCATCTTTTTAATTTGATCCAAGTAACACTTTAGTCTTTGATAGAGATTACATACAACAAAAGAGGTTAAACAAAAAAGCTTAAACTAAAAAATAAAAATAAAAATAAAAATCAGAGGAAAAAGCAGCCAAGATGTCAGGATCACAGACACAGCCAAACAGCTTTTTTTTTAATAATCCTTGATCATCTTTCTCTCTTTCTCTCTCTCCCTTCCCTTTCATAGTAATGATCTCTTTCTTCCTTCTTTCTCTCTCTCTCAAAACCAACCAACCTCTCTTTCTCTCTCCTCAAATTCTCTCTCCTCCGTTATACTTTCATTTGATCAGCATCTTCTGCATTCATTATATAAAAATCATAAACTTTATAATAAAATTAACTTCATATTTCAGGTTTTCAGCTAGAAAAACAAATTTATAAAAAGCTTACATACTGTTTGTCTCAGATCCCAATAAATTTATCATATCATAAAATATAATCTGTCTTTCTCTCTCTAGGTTTTTATATTACAGTTCAGTGTTCACTGTCTGATTTACTGATTTAGCAGTAAGTTTAAAGCAATCTCTCTCTCCTTCATTTTTTCTCACCCTATATTTGTGGTCCTCTCCCTATATTATTATCACTCTTTCTCCCTCTTTTTTCCCCTCTTTCTCTCTCTACCTCAAACTTTCTCTCTCCTCAATTTTTCCCAAATTTTCTTCATACCCATTTCATATAATCACCTAATTCAAGTACCCTTTTGAAGGTTTTGCTTAATTCCAATAAAATCTAGTTTTTGATTTCAAGGGTTTTGTGAGAAAAATGCAGGAACAGGGGTTAGGGATGATGGGTGGCGGAAGCGGAGGCGGAAGTGGTGGTGGTTTTAGCGGTTTAATGGGCGGAGAAATGGCGTTTTCCGATCAATATAGACAACTAAAAGCTGAAATTGCGACACATCCGTTGTATGAACAGCTGTTAGCGGCTCATGTAGCTTGTTTAAGAGTTGCAACACCAATTGATCAGTTGCCTTTGATTGAAGCTCAATATAATCAATCTCATACTTTACTTCGTTCTTATGCTACTAATTCTCAACATAATCACTCTCTTTCTCCTCATGAACGCCAAGACCTTGACAACTTTTTGGTAATAATTCTAATAATAATAATTATCTTTTATTTGTTTGAATGATTAGTAGTTATAATATATAGTTTGTGATTTGTATAGTTTGATTAATAATTTTGGGTGGTGTATTTTTAGGCACAATATTTGTTGGTGTTGTGTTCATTCAAAGAGCAGCTACAAAATCATGTTAGAGTCCATGCTGTTGAAGCTGTCATGGCATGCCGTGAAATCGAACAAAATTTGCAAAATCTTACTGGTATGTCCTCGGTACTGCCTCTGTTTGAATTTAGTTGTCGAGTTACTAGTTTAAATTATACGGTGATAGACCTGATAGTTACAGTAATAGTTTATTTCGAATGGAGAGTACATATTTTATTGGATCTATGTATATATGTGTCAATGTGTCGTATACAAGTGTTACTCCGTATTATTATTATTTGGTGTGGTGAAAAAGACTATTATCAGGAATAATAAAACAATATGTATAAAATTCAATAAACATACATATGATATTGTATATTATAAACAAAACATACTAGTATGATATAATAATATTCTATCCATTTTGCTTGATTAATGAAGTTTGCATACATTTGGTTTCCTATGTTTCACTATTCTGATGATTGATTAGTTTGGTGGGCAACAAATAAAAATCTATATTAAAATAAATAAATAAATAAAATAAAATAAAATAAAATTATCCATGACAAAATTGGAGGTTTTTGCAATTGCTTGTGTTGACAAACAAAAGGGTGGGTGGTAGTGGGCCCCATTGAAAAGGAAATTTTAATTTATAGTTAGGAGAAGATAGTTAGTTGGTGAGGAAAGGAGGGAAGAAGAAGAAGAAGGGTAAACAGATTAAGCAAGATGTATACTATACATATATTATTATGTGTTAGCTTCAACCCCAACCAATCACAAATCGAAAGGTACACCCAATAATCGAATATTATTGTTGGTGTTATCTAGAAAGTATTGAATGATTGATTAGTTGATTAATGAAGATTACTATTTACTTAGCAATATGATGTTGTCAAGCATTCAATTGTTATGAGTAGTTGTTACTATTAGGCAAGATATTTTAATTTGTAGCATTCTAGGTCCATTTTTCGAGTACACTTTATCTTTTCACATTTGTCAATAAAAAATTTAGATCATCAGTGTCTCCATAATAAATTGGTACTGTACAAAAATATATAGAAAATTAATATTTAGACGATACTGTATATGTTAAGATGAATATGTGAAACCTTAAATTGATGTAATTTCATTGCATATACATAAAAATGATACTTTAGATGATTAAAGTGAAGTTTGTGGATAGTGATAGAAGTATAGTGTTAAGAACTTTAAAAATTAGAGAGTACATTATATTTTGTAAGAAAAATACAAAAACATAATTTGATATCTCATTATGTCATGTCAATCTAGATTAACAGTAAAAAGATATTAAAGATATTTTCATTTGTTTTTCCAAAGATATTGAAGTGGGGTTCTTTGAGCACATTTGATTTATAAATTAGATTGATATGACTTTCACTTTTTGTTTAATCTAACATGCATGGTGATTGATTTGGCAATGGCCGGTTGGGATTTATTTACAATGATTATCAAAGTTAAATCCATTGTAACAATGCAATCATAACCACTAGATTTGCTAATCTTATTGTTGTGATTATTTTCTAACAATGGTAATAAAAGACTTTTTTTTTTTTGGACAGGAAATGGTAATAAAAGATAAAAATGATGATGTACAGTATATTTTTTTTTTAATAATTTGAAAATAATACAGTATCAAATAAATTTGGCACTTGAACATTTTTTACTCTGGATTAGTTTTCGCTTTTTTGTATTAATTGTGCAGAAGATCGTACATATTTGATGTGATACTTTGAGATCTAATTTAGCTAATACGTAGTATGTAATCGTATTAAGTAATTAATTAGTGGTCGAAATTGTGAATACTAGCTAACACATTAACTAACACATTATTAGGCAAGTTGTGCTTGTTAGCTAGAAAACTTAGGTATTCTATCTTAATTATTCGTATTGAAAAATTAGTGGCAATTTAAAAGGAATAAAAATAAGCCATTGTCAATGTTGATGTAAGAGGATGCGTGTTTTAGAATCTTATTATATAATTAATCAACTGTTTACTAGTCATTGTCCATTTTTAATGAACTTGGGGAGATTGGCCAATTCAACCTTCATTGATTAATTAAGAATTTGTTGCTTGATGATTAAGGAACTTCTAGGAGGAGAGAAAAAAAAAGAATTAGCATATTTAATGGGAGTATTAGTATATAAAATGGGGAGAATAATGGAGCTTATATATGAAGAGGGTTTGGTCTCTATCAAATGCATAAAGATACGAGTGTGTATGTCATATTACTTTGTGTGCCGATTTGAATGACCTTTGTTTTTATTGGTCCACATTATTCTATACATTTCTAAATTGAATACAAAAGTGGTGGACCATTCACTTATTACGGAGTAACATTTACCAATAAAATAAGCGTCATTTCATTGTTGATAAAAATGAGATGATCTATTTTGGCGCTTGCATAAAAGATGTGGTCATCCACCATAACTTTTGCTCGCAAAGAAGAGTTTTAAGCATGTGCTTATACTTACATGTATTGTGCATCAACGCATGCATACACAACCAATATTTGAGTGGATTAAGTATGACAGCTTTATATTTTGAGCTTTAGAGCCAACTAACTTAGTGTAATATGTGTATCTAAGTGGTATGACGGAAATATTGCACTTAAACCTTGGGTTATATGCCACTTTCATAAGTTAAAGATAAAGTAGGAGCACCAATTATCACAAGATCAAATTTATTACTTACGGAGTATATTACTAGATATGTTCTTTCTCAATCTCCTTTTTTTCCACTGATCAAGGTGGATGAACACTAAACATAAAAAATATAGTATAACTGATGTATAGCAGTCATAATATACTGATGTATAGCTAATGCATAGGCAGTTTCGAAATCATTTTGCTAAAAAAATATAGTATAACTGATGTATAGCAGTCATAATATACTGATGTATAGCTAATGCATAGGCAGTTTTCGAAATCATTTTGCTAATCTTGTGTTAGTAACATATAATAACTTGTGTAAATCTTGCTGCTTATGATTTGCATAATTGCATGCTATGATACTGATTTACTGTTACATTCCTTGTTAGATGCTATGTTGTAACGACCTTTTGTTATTTGACACTTGCAGGCGCGACTCTAGGAGAAGGAACAGGTGCAACAATGTCAGATGATGAGGATGATTTGCAGTTGGAATACTCTATGGATCAGTCATCTGGGGGAGATGCACATGACATGATGGGATTCGGGCCTTTACTTCCTACTGAATCTGAGAGGTCTCTCATGGAAAGAGTCCGTCATGAACTAAAGATCGAGTTGAAGCAGGTAATTATAATTAAATCTGTACATTATGTTCAACAGGAGTATTAAATCATCCGAAAAGTCTTGATTTTGTATATATAGAGGTTGTTTCTGCTATTTGATGATTGAAGAACAATGTACTTGCAGGGATTCAAGTCCAGAATTGAAGATGTCAGAGAGGAAATTCTGCGCAAAAGGCGAGCTGGGAAACTACCAGGGGATACCACTTCTGTTCTTAAGGCATGGTGGCAACAGCATTCGAAGTGGCCTTATCCTACTGTAAGATACACTATTCAATCATTCATATTTATCTCTTCATGGTTTGTAATTTTAATCAGATTTATACTTTTGTAGACAGCAACCTGTAATGCCTGCTTTTTATGATTACAGGAAGATGACAAGGCGAAACTAGTTGAGGAAACAGGATTACAACTCAAGCAGATTAACAACTGGTTTATCAACCAAAGGAAGCGCAACTGGCATAACAACTCTCAGTCTGCAAACACTCTCAAGTCCAAGCGCAAGCGGTAAACAGGCAGGCCATCTCACCTGATTCATTCCTGCAGAATGACAAGCAGATCAGACCAGCAAAGATCATATGCAAATATACGTTTTTGTATCGCGTTTCCATCAGTTTGTATGCAACTTCTCGTGCAGGTTGATATCAATCTAACCAAAACCACTGTTACTTTTGTGATATATATACTGAAAATTCAATCATGGAATTACTATTAGGATGCAGGATATGCGACTTCGTTCGACAGTCTGGTGTAAAGAAAATTGATAATGCATAGAGGGGATCAGATTAGGTCTTTTGGATTCTTAGTAATGATGTAATATACTACTACTTCATATATCCTATTATTATGATCTGATCTTTTCATTATTCTTAATCCTCATAGTTGAAAGTTACTCTTTACTCATAATTTCTTTTGTTTAACACTATTATATTGCCAAGGCACATGTGATGTTATGATCTCGGGTTCATTGAATTTATTTCCCTCCTAATCATTGTTAAAGGACTAGCATAATTATCATCATTTCCATTTTCGACTTCGAGGGTTGCTTTAGCCCAAGCTGATTAGTATGGCAAAGCGTATGTTTCATCTAATCTAATCATCTTTTCTCTAGGCAACGGTAATTTAAGCAACTGAGGAAATTTTCCCAATACTGTGGCCAAAAACATATTATGCGAACTACTACTTCCTCTGATCCTTTTTATTTGGAATCTTTACACGAATATAAATTGAGAGATTTTTTCTTTTTTTATGTTACCCTCAATAGTATCAAACATAACATAGTCAAAACAAGTCTTATTTGATTCGAATCAATAAGTAGTTTATTAATGTTCAATATTTCAATAGTTATACTTGATTTTTTACTATGCAATTATTATTATGGTCAAGTAATGCATTGACAAACGTGCAGAGGAGGGATGTGAATGTTGCTGACCATCGCTTGGCTATGTTAGTATCTTAAAATATATAGACAGCATACAATACTACTACGAAATAATGTTGGAGTCTCATTATATCATAGTGAAATATCTAATTCTCATGTAATATGGATAATTCCTCAATTCAATGTACCATCTTTCTCAATAAAAATGTCTTCCTCATATAATGTGATTGCTTTCGATCTTGAAGTGTGTGGACTTTAGCCTAAGGGACAGTACAGTATCCCCCAAGTGTTTGGTTTTGCACGTAGCTTTCCTTAAAGTCTTAGGTGGATCATGCAAATAATAGTCTTATAGAGTAATTGTTAGTAGTGGTTGGCATATATGAAAACTATAAACCAAGTCAATGCAAAATGGTTGGTTGTGAACTTGTGATGAAGCTGGTTGTGACAAGAGGAATGTCTCCCTCATGTAGTGTGTCCCATGTTACACTTGGAGTTGTTCAATTCCGTTCATGCTATGATTGTTATGGAAACATGTCTATGACTATGATCAAATACTAGGATGTTATTCAGTCTTTGTTGTGTTTTTCCAGTGCTTCCTTGCTTGAAAAATGAAATTGTATAAGAAAGTTTAGCTTTTCATATAAAATACAAAATAGAAATATTGTTTATTAGATTTTCGTACATTAGTGGAACTTTCAATAACTCTTGTAAAACCAAACAACATGAAATAAGATTACACGGATGTATAAACAAGAAAATGGAAAGTGTGTCAATTATTCAGAAACGAAAGGAGTATGTTTAAAACCCTTGTTTCGTTAATGACTTTTCATTGACTTTTGTATTTTTCATTTAGTCAAATAATTAATTATTTGTTTCGTAAATAAATACCTCAACTAGTTAAATAATTGACTTTCAAACGAAAATGAAAAAGGTGTTTTTGCTTAGAAAAACAGCCAACCAATTGAACTTTTTTTTTTAATAGGCATTCAATTGAACTAAAATAACCCTTATCAAATATTATTTTAACTTATTTTTCCAAATTTATCTTCTCTAGATTTATTTTTTATGAACTTATCATATCTATTTTTTTCATAAAATAAGTAAAAATTTGGTAGACATTCACATAATAGACTTTCATATAGAGTCCTCAATTTTATCAATAGTTCGTCCAATTTTCTATCCTCATCCAAAAAAAAAAAAAAAAAAATTAAATAAAAAAAAAATAAAAAAAAAAAATCTTAAAAACAAGCACGGGAACAGTAGCGGACTTCAACTGTAAAAACAGATTGCAGCAAAGCATTGATCACTGACATCAACTCTTTTCCTTAGAAGTTTCCTTAATCCGTATTTCACTCTCTAATTAATCTAATCTAATTTTCTATCAATTTACAAAGATGAACAATTTTGAATCATTTAATAATTAAACAGCAGCCTAGTCTATCATGTTGACTTTTGTCAATGCAAGATCTTATTCAAATTAATGTGCCCAACAACTTATTTTTGGGTTCCCACTCTCTTCCAATCATTCAAAATTCAATCTTTTTTATTGATTTTTTCAATTCTTCAACTTCCCAATTCATTGGGCTCTTTTAATCAAGATTTTTCCACTTGGGTGACCCTTTTAAGCCTGATTTTTGTAATCTTGGCACACACCCACATTTATACAACTCATAAATCAGGTAAATTTGACAGATTTATCAGTTTTTCAGACTGTTTTTGTAATTATATTGCTCATTCTTTGGTTAATTTGACAGCTTTATTCATTCTACAATCAAATTTAATCAGAAAGAAACAGGATTAGGAAGTTTTTGTTGGGTTTTGATTGCTTAATTAGCAGTATCTCTAAAAAAGATTGATTTTTGAAGATTGTGTAAAAAAAATATGGCATATTTTAGTCAAGTTCATTCACCTTCCTTTGATGGCTCACAACATGGTCAAGGAACTGAGTATTTGCCATTTCAGACCTCTCAAGGGTCTCTAAAAGTTATGCTGTTACATGGGCATTTAGACATTTGGGTTAAGGAGGCTAGGAACCTTCCTAATATGGACATGTTTCACAAAACCCTGACTAATTTGTTAGGGGGTTTATCGATTTTGGGGTCCTCGAAGAGGTTAACGAGTGATCCGTATGTCATTGTATCTGTTGCTGGTGCTATTATTGCTAGAACTTTTGTAATGAGGAATGATGATAACCCGGTATGGATGCAGCATTTCTTTGTGCCTGTTGCACATACTGCTGCAGAATTGCAATTTGTAGTAAAAGATGATGATGTTGTAGGTGCTCAGATTATGGGTGCTGTTGGTATACCTGCACAGCAGTTATACTCAGGTGAAAGGATTGAGGGGTACTTTCCAATTGTTAAGGCGAATGGACAGAATTGGGAGACAGGAGCTGTCCTGAGTGTGTCGATTCAGTATATACCGGTGCATAGAATGAATCTTTATCATTTGGGTGTTGGTCCTGGTCCTACTTATTATGGTGTTCCTAGGACATATTTTCCACTTAGACAAGGGAATAGAATAACTCTTTATCAAGATGCACATGTTGAGGATGGTATGCTTCCTGATTTTAGGCTTGACAATGATATGCATTATGTGCATGGGAAATGCTGGAGGGATATCTTGAATGCTATTTCTCATGCTCGTCGATTGGTGTACCTCACAGGGTGGTCTGTAACCCACCTTGTCAAACTTGTTCGTGATGCTAGAGATGGCTCGGGTATTACTTTAGGAGCTCTTCTTAAGGCTAAAGCACAAGAGGGTGTTAGAGTGCTGCTCCTTTTGTGGGATGACCCTACTTCTCAGAATATTTTGAACTTTACTACTGTAAGTAGATTTTCCTGCCTACTCTCACTGTTATTGTTTGCGAGTTTTGCTCGTGGCCAGATCACTTTCTTTCAGTCTTAGTATCTAATACTTGAGGAATCTTGTTATTAGTGCACATTGCACTTTCCACTTTCCTGCTTGATTGATGTCCATTTTTTTTTTTACTCCTTTACTTTTCTGCAGTGATTATAGTTAGAATAGACAATTGTCGAGTAGTGGATATGATAACAAATTTTTTCTGTGACAATGAGAATGCCAAATTGCGAATTGCTTCTCTCCTAGTTTCTACCTATTATGGCATCATTTGCTTTAGTTTTACTAGTTTTCCTTATAATCCATCTGTAGATTCTTATAAATGAGAAGGCCAATTGCTGTTCTCCTGGTTTCTATGTATTATGACATTATATGCTTCGGCCTTACTAGATTTCCATCTAATCCATCTTTAGATTCTTATAAATGTCTTGTAAAAAAAGGATCTTTTAATGATTTGTGCATCTGATGTGTAGCAAGGCATCTTAGCAACAGATGATGAAGTAACATTCCAATTCTTCAAGAACTCCTCAGTGCATGTGATACTTTGCCCGCGATCTGGTGGGAAAGGACATAGTTACATCAAGCAGCAGGTATTTTACATGCCACTTTGTCGAATCAAATCATTGTCTCTCTTTGTTCATACATGTAAAATTCTGTATTTGTATTTTTACCTGGACAGTTCTATTAATTTTGTATTTGATCCGATGTGTCCCTTTGATTATACTATGATCAGGAAGCTGGAGCAATCTATACCCATCATCAGAAAACTGTTATAGTAGATGCTGATGCAGGCAACAACTGGAGAAAGATCATTGCTTTTGTTGGTGGGCTTGACCTCTGCTCAGGGCGATATGATACACCAGAGCATTCGCTTTTCAGAACATTGCAGACTGTACACAAAGATGACTTTCATCAGCCAAACTTCACTGTAAATCATACTTCTCAATTCCTTTAACATATAGTTACTGAGGTGTGTAGATGCACTTTCATGCAAATATATTGATCCTCTATTCTACAGGGTCCAACTGATGGATGCCCAAGAGAACCTTGGCATGATTTGCACTGTCAAATTGACGGTCCAGCTGCATATGATATCATGGCCAACTTTCAGGAGCGTTGGTTAAAGGCTTCAAAACCTCGGGGGCTACAAAAAATGTCAAAATCTTACGATGATTATCTACTTCAAGTAGATAGGGTTCCTGATATTCTCAAACTAGAAGATGTAATCAGACACAGCCATGATGATAGGGAATCATGGCATGTGCAGGTAACTTAATCTATTTCAGCTGGTTCTTAAACTTTCTTTTAATTATCCAGATTTTTTTAAAAGCTGTTACGGTTGACTGACTAATTAACTAAATAAACTATCTCAGATTTTCCGCTCAATAGACTCCAATTCTGTGAAAGGATTTCCAAAGGATCCTAGAGATGGGATACGATGGGTTAGCATCTTGACTTCCTTTTAACTTTTGTGGATATACAACCCTTCTTAGTATAGACTGTTAACGAACATTTGGTTTTTCTGTATGTTGGACCAGAACCTTATGTGTGGAAAGAATGTACTCATAGACATGAGTATACAAGCAGCTTATATACATGCCATCCGTTCTGCCCAGCATTACATTTATGTTGAGAACCAATACTTTCTTGGCTCCTCATATAATTGGGATTCTTACAAAGACTTGGGTAATTTATCACAATCCTGTATTCGATATTCTCATTTAATTTTGCACGACAATAGAGTTCTGAATTTCTTTCGTATCAGCTCAATGATACATACAAAGTGTTATGCAGTAGGAAATTTTTTTTAGTGTTAGAATTCTCTAACGTGATCTTGCTAACTGGCTAAGCCTAACTCACTAGCAAACTAAGCTTGGAGTTGCAAATGATAGATCTTGACCATCCCATTGTGTACCAATGGTTTCAAATATAATCAAACTATAATTTCTCAACAATGTGGGGATTACATATAGGCATTTTCTCCGTTTTGGATCATCGGATATGCTTCCTTTCCTTTTATATGGCGTGGATGAGGGAGGGGCAATGTCTAATGCTATTTGGATGTAAAATAATCTTCAATTTCTTCTTGTGTTATAGTTAATGGATGACTCTTTTAACTGATAACTTGCATGACCCTGTATTTTCCTTATTCTGAGCAGGTGCAAACAATTTAATACCAGTAGAAATTGCTCTTAAGATTGTCAGTAAAATCAAAGCAAATGAGAGATTTGCTGCATACATTATCATTCCTATGTGGCCGGAGGGTGACCCTAAAAGTCTTGCCATGCAGCGGATTCTTTTTTGGCAGGTATAATGCAGATCATATAGTTGTAGGCTTCTTGACTATGCCACAATCATAGACATTAACTTGCTACTAATTGCTAGTTTTCTACAATACCTGAGATTTCAATTACTAAATTTCCTCGGCTTTTTCCCTTTTTGAACTGCAGTACAAGACAATGCAAATGATGTATGAGATGATCTACAAAGCTTTGGAAGAAACAGGAATGGACAGCATATATGAGCCTCAAGACTTCTTGAATTTCTTTTGCCTAGGAAACCGCGAGGTTCTAGATGACCGCGCTAGAGATCCTGGTAGTACTCCAAATGGAACTACTCCTCAGGTAATTATCTCATTTTCTAGCTTCATTTGTATGTAGCTCTTAAAAAGTGGTTTGTTCTTAGCACATTACAAACCAATATTTCCTTCAATAATAGGCTCTTTCAACCAAGAATCGACGATTCATGATCTATGTTCACTCAAAAGGCATGATAGTGGACGATGAGTACGTGATCCTAGGTTCTGCAAACATCAACCAGAGATCTATGGAAGGCACTAGAGACACTGAGATTGCTATGGGTGCATATCAGCCAAACTACACTTGGGCTAATAGACATTCTAGTCCACGCGGACAGGTATGCATATGGATGAATTTTACCTCAAGTAGCTTGTTTGTAATGTATACTTTTGGGACGGTTCTTAGTGAAACTTCCCTTAAGCTAGAAGGCTAGAATGTCCTTTGTAGCACATATAGTACGCGTACACTAACTAATCTTAAGTTAAACGCGTGATTTACTTCTGATAAGCTGAATGTACAACTTCATCTATGATTGCAGATATATGGATACAGGATGTCGTTATGGACCGAGCACCTAGGAAAGGTAGAGGACTGCTATGCACAGCCAGAGAGTATCGAGTGTGTGAGACGAGTAAGATCAATGGGTGAGCAAAACTGGAGACAGTTTGCTGCAGATGAGGTAACAGAGATGAAAGGGCATCTTCTCAAGTATCCTTTACAAGTTGATAAGTCAGGAATTGTAAGCCCTCTTCCTGGTTATGAGACATTCCCTGATTTAGGTGGGAAGGTCATGGGAACCTTCTCTGGCATTCAAGAAAACCTTACCATTTGATCATTGACCATACACTAATTATTTTGAAACAATATTAATTAGGCGATTGATTATACCCATGTTTTATTTGATTATTGTAATTAATTGAGAATTTTGTAACCTTTGCTTAAGTTGATTTAATGAATTATGATAAATTGGTGCTAAGCACACTTTCTAATTTGATGTCTCGATTAAATTTGTTTTTTTTGGGTTGGGCCTAGTTTGCCATGTTATTGTGTGTGTCTGTGACAACGTTTATTGATTATTATGTACTTTTTTTCGTTTAAAAAAAAGTCAATTTTAAGCAACAATGTAGTGCATTAATATAAAATAAAATAAGGTATTAAAATGATGGTGATGTCATACAAAATTTATATGACGGAGACATTATATAGTGAGTAATGACATTCTTCAATAAATTACTCATAGTTTTATATCCATTTTTAATGTCTTGCATGCAAAGTACAATTCTATTTTAAACCGTCATTAAATAATAATTGTCCACTAAGTTGTAAAAGAAAAGAGAAAAAAAAAATATTAATATGGTAGAGCTTTAAAAACATTATGAAGGTCATTTCAAAAAGGAAAAAAAAAAAAAAAAAAAAAAAAAAAATATTGTGATTAGTAGTTACTTTGTATAATGTTTCTCTCAAGTCTCAACTCAATGAAATTAATTGGATTGATCTTTTGATGGTAACATGCATTTTCTTCATCGTACAAAACATGATTTGCATTATCTTTTTTAAGACAATCTCACATCCAAAAGACCAAAAGGCCACAACATCCCACTCACGCAACAACGCTATGGAGTACTAGTAATAATTGTTTTATGTGCATATGCACATCTTCATTTTGTATTTTTGTATGTTAACATGAAAGGCCAAAGGTCTTTGCCGTCCTTGTCAAGGGAGATGTCGACCACCTCTCCTTTTTGTATCGGTTTACATCTCGTAATGATTTATTCTCGATCTCTAATAATCTTTCAAAAGAACGAGTTAGGTTGATCTTATTGTGGAGCGAGATTTTATCAAGAAATATGTAGGGATTTTGTCATTGAACGTGCTAGTAGATTTTCAATGATATATATTACACAATCGGTCTATTCAATTAAAACTACAATTGTAACTCATGTATGTAAATATAGCTAAAAATGTGTAAAAATGTTACTCCGTAATGTTGTTTCTTATTTTAACACAAAAATACAATCAATGATCAAATTAAGTCAAAGATAAAAGGACACGGCCGTAAGTAAATAGGGCTTGTATGACATGAAGGTGAGGCGAATTGTTGATTGTTCAAATCCACTGCGAAGTGATCACTTCACTTCACAAACTCCACACCCATGCATGCATGGCTACAATCGCTACAATACATAGGTTCGATAGCATTTCATTTTTGTAATGTAAACTTACAATGTTATGTGAACATAATAACATAACATGATTCAAAAATAAAATAGATTTAATTGAACGTCCAAACCCAACACGAACTCACTGAAGCCGACCTAGACACCCAAAATGACACCTAGACATACACATGTACCGTAGTGCATAATGTCATATATCAGATCCCCTACCCTGCTATAGCAATTTCCAAGTAAAATGATAGGAAGTAAGTTGCAGAAAATGTTGAATTTATAGTGTACGAGTATATATTAATAATATAGGCTACACACCCCACACGCCAAAGCAAATCACATAACAATAGATTAATTAATTACTGTAATTTATTAATTAATGGATATAGATCTGAATCTTAAGTTACATAAATAGACGACCAAAACCTTCATTGTCATTACGTGCACGTGGGCCCAATCATCTACGTTCAAGGTTTACATTCATTGGTTGATGTAACAAAATACTTATGCTTGGTCTTTTATAAATACTCAAATCTCATAAGTCAATTTTCTTTTACTTTTTAATTAAGAGAAGGTAGTAAATGGGAGATTACTAGTCCCCCACGATTAACAGATCATCATTCTTTGATTAATTGTCATTAATCAATTTATAAAATGAGGTTGTTTGATATGTTTTGAGTTTAAAACTCTTTTAATTGGATGTTATTAGAGGTTAGCATGCATGCAATTGGAAGAGGACTTATTGAGATGGGATCAAGATCTACCATACATGAACCCAACTCATTTCCCATCACCAACATTTTAAATTAAATTAGTATCAATTTTTTTTTTTTTTTAAAAAAAAATTTACTTGTATCATTTTAGTAAGATGTTGTATCATTTATTACTTGTTCTATTCAACAATATTTTTGAATTTATAAGATGAATAGACATTTGAAGTATGATCTAAGACATGGGATAGATCTATTGGAAATATGTTTAAGATCTATGCATATTGTAGAAAAAAACTTCAGAAGTTTTCTCTATAATTTTATTAGTCTATACACATAACCCTTTTGTATAAAATGTTGTAACACTTGTAAGTTGTCTTCAATGGTGAAGGGCGGAAAGTTTATCCCACATAAAAAGAAGAGGATGTTATTGATGACTTTAAAACCCATTATGTGATTAAGGGCCTATTCACATTAACTGAACTGAACTGAGCTGAACTGAACCGAATTGATTGAAGCTGAACTGAACTGATTAGAGCTGAACTAAATTGAATTGAGCTGAAATGAATAAAATATTGGGTCCTTTAATATCAAGCTCACAAGAAAAACTTTTTTTAATTGATGGGATTCATGATATTATGAGAGTGTGGATAAAAGGTTTATATGAAACGGAGGATGTGGTATATTAAAAAAAATAAAAAAATAAAAAAATCAAATTTGAAAGTGATTAGAGCCAAAATTTGACTACTTTTCAAAGGAAACTACTTGAAAGTGATTGTAGATTGGCTATTGAATATCATGCAAAGTAATAAGCCGAAATCAAATTGACTTATCTCTAAATTTGACTCAAATATTTCATTTAGAATTGGAAATGATCTAATTCGCTACTGTAATCTATCTAAAAGGGAAGGTCGGAAGGGAGAAGAGAGTGAGTGACAAAATTGTTAGATGTTAAAATGAAATTAATTATGAAGAATGATTGAATAAATGAATGTTTGATTGTAGTATAGCCGTATTGGAAGGGGAAAAAGTTAATAGATGAATGATCTAAAAATCAAACTATGTCAATTAAACTTAAACAGAGATAACATATATAAGTAAATGTTACGAAAGTATAGAACATAAAGATTTGATAACATGAAAGCAATATTAAGACTAATGAAATACAGTAATATATAATACAAGTATTTCCTTACAATTTTAATTTGATAGCATAGGAGGTCCACAACAATTAAAACAACCTACATAAAGCTAAGCTTGATCTAGGGGTAAGGTTTATTCCAATCTCCACTAAATGCACTTTGAGAGTGAGGACCTTTAACCTTTTACCCACAAATATTAAACTAAAAAAACTGTAAAAGTTAAGGTATAATTTTTTTTCCTTATTTTTGATTTATTGAAAAAAAAATATTGTAAAATTCCAAACATTGCGATTAAAAAAAGAACGGCGTATAATTAACGAGTATTGCACAAACAAACCCACCACGGTGGAAACAAAGCTTGGTGAATCAGCCCTCCACATGGAAAAGACCGTCATTGTCCTTATTACAACACTCCCCAAATCTCACCTCTCATCATCTCTTTCTCTTCCCTTCCATTTTATAAAAGAGACACCATTCTAGATTCAACCCATAATTTCAGACAACCCCATTTCATTTCTCTCTCTTCTTACCAATCAATTTTCTCTCTCTAAAAATGGGTCTTCAAGGAAACGGTTCATCCGACCCCAAATCCTTCAACTTCCTCATCTACGGTCGAACCGGTTGGATCGGTGGTTTACTCGGCAAACTCTGCGATTCTCAAGGCATCTCCTACACTTACGGTTCAGGCCGGTTGGAAAACCGGTCTTCCTTGGAGGCTGACGTGGCGGCTGTCAAACCCACCCACGTGTTCAACGCTGCCGGAGTTACCGGTCGTCCTAACGTTGACTGGTGTGAGTCTCATAAAGTTGAGACTATTCGTGCCAACGTTGTTGGGACTCTTACTTTGGCTGATGTTTGTCGTCAAAACGGCCTCGTTTTGATCAATTATGCTACTGGGTGTATTTTTGAGTATGATGATAAACATCCTCTTGATTCTGGGATTGGCTTTAAGGAAGAGGATACTCCTAATTTTATTGGGAGTTTTTATTCTAAGACTAAAGCTATGGTATGTTTCTTTTTTAATTTGATTTTACCCCTTTTTTGTTTAATTTGATTTGAATTATATGATTGGGAATTGAATAAATTGTGCTTGTTGTAATGTGATTTGTTGTTGTTGTTGTTTTTTTGGATTTGAGATCCTATGTTGTTGATTATGGATCTTTGATGTTTTGTGTGTCGGTCAGTTTTAATTTATGTTACTCGGACTCTTCATTTTACTTTAAGTACCCGTGTTGGATTCTCAACGTTTCGACATGGGTGTGTACATTTCATTTTATAGTTGATTCTGACACTTGGACAAATGATGTCATATGGTATTGATTCGATATAGGTGTTACATTATTGAGTCTGGATTCACATTTGTATAATGTGCTTCATTGTTGATTTGAATTGTACTAGGATGTCAGATTTCTGATCTAATAAAGAGGATCACAATTGAGCTTGGATGCACATTTTTTGTACTTTGTGTCATGTGGATTGAGATGAGAGTTGAAATAAGTATTTTTAAGGATCTTGTATTGAGTCTTACATTATAAGAAACATGATCAACTGCTAAAAATATAAACTTTGTGGTCTACGGATCCCATTCTTGGTTGTTTGTGAATCTTATGATATGGGATATGACTTTGGTTAGCTCCACGATTCGGTTTCCCTTGATATAGCAATGCAGATTTCTCAACAAGATATAGATCACTCCATATTGTCAAAGAGATGGTGATTTTCTTTATTGGATCTGGTGTTTTTGGTGTTATTCTTAGCTTTGTGTAGTCTTTAGATGTGATGTAGAATGTGAGGAAATTTGTCTGTTGTTTAAGTTACTGTTAGGTTTTAAGCTAGGGGTAGTACAATTATTTATATGAGCTTTTGTGGCGATGACTTTCGCTATCAAGTATCTTGTCCTGTATTAGCATAGAATCCAGACTTAACTAAGAGTCTTTGTTGTAGCTGCTTACCTTATCTAGTATCCTAGGATTCAATCTTGCAGTACCCTTTTGTCATACTGTGACAAATCTGTCTTATGAATTGTATGTTTTGGCCTTTTTGAGTTTCATATTTCCATTCATCTTTAGTGCCATAAACGGAAAACTCTGCAAATGTCCCCACATTCTCAATCAGAATTCATGTACATGTTTTCGTTCATAGTATGTTATGTCAAGCATTTTGTTCACTGAATCTATGTATAGACTTTAAGTTGCGTATCGTCAGGAGAATATTAGTAAAATAGCTGGGCACGTAAGAGGTTTAGATGCCATATAGCCAATCTTTTATCAAGTATGGTAAGAGGTTGTACCAAATTTGTATCCTAAGAGACAGTGATAAGGTTGCCAATGATAGGGATCTAAAGTAAGCAAAAGGAGTGCAATTAGTCAAATGAAGAGATACAAAAGCATGGGACACAATTTTTTTGGTGAATTCATAATAACTTTCTTTCTTCTCACACTAGTGTTGTACATTAATTGTTATAACCCCCCCCCCCCCCCCCCCCCAAGGCCCCCCCCCCCCAGACCCCAACCCCCTCTTTAACTCTCTTATATGATGTTGTCACTTTTGAGGCCGAAGATTGACCATGAATTTCATCTTTTTGGATATATTAGTATGGAGTATATAACTGAATGATTGTAAGCTATCCAATTGGATTTGTACTAAAAGTATGTACATTTTTTTAAATAAGGTTTTTATTTGTATATTATGACAGATTCAGGGTGGAATTTCAACCTTAAAAAGAACAAATTAAGATAGAAGGGAGGATCTTTGTTTGTTGCTGGTTTTTAAAGTGTCCTGAATGTTTGTGTTGAGTTCTATTGAGCATATTATGATGAGCTGAATGGCCATATGTTTGGCATAAACTCATAATTCACATATACTGTCTTTTGTTCAGATTACTCTTCAGTTATTGCATAATATTGATGATAACCTCTACTGATGCAAGTGCACTTGTTATGGATTGTCTAGGTTGAGGATTTACTTCAGAATTACGAGAATGTATGCACATTGAGGGTGCGCATGCCAATCTCCTCTGATCTATCCAACCCCCGCAACTTTATTACCAAGATTGCCAGGTATGAGAAGGTGGTCAACATTCCAAACTCAATGACAATCCTGGATGAGCTGCTTCCCATCTCAATTGAGATGGCAAAGAGAAACCTCACAGGAATTTACAACTTCACAAACCCTGGTGTTGTTAGCCACAACGAAATTTTAGAGATGTACAGGGATTACATTGACCCCAAATTCACATGGAAAAACTTTACCCTTGAGGAGCAGGCTAAGGTGATCGTTGCTCCAAGAAGCAACAACGAGCTTGAGACCACCAAATTGAAGACAGAATTTCCTGAGCTCCTACCCATTAAGGAGTCTCTTATAAAGTATGTGTTCGAGCCAAACAAGAAAACAGCTGAAGTTTCAGCTTGATGATAGTCTGTCTAGGTCAGAACTTTTACTTCAACTCTCTAAATTGCTATTATTTGGACTGAGTTGGATTGGGTTTTGCATACTTTCTTCAATTTAGGCATCATTGTTATTGAAAATTACGAGTAATTGTTGCCATTATGTACTATGTCTATTTGTATTCTTTCTTCTCAAGCACAAAAGGAAAGGAGTGATGTTTTGTATTTGTAACAATTGGATTTTGAATAAATTAGTTGAGGCTGAGATTTGTGCCGTAATTACCTTTCAATATATGCTGATTGTTCGTTTAACTTATCCCATATTCTACTTGATTTAATCTACTCTATGGTTTTGTACTTTTTGGTCTCTCTCTATCATGTTTTAGAAAACTGCTTTGAACCTTAGTAGAATAGCAGAAGTTTGAGTGTTTGTTCGGTTGAACATATTGCCTAGGAAGATGTTTTCTGTAGTTTCAATGTCAATGACTTGCTATAAGTTAACTTTTACATCTCATGGGAAGTTCAGTTATTCCATATTGTCGGAAGACATAGTGAACAAAAACTCAAGTAGCGAAAATAATTGCTTATGTTTAAGATGAAACCATCGAGTTGAAAGGAAGCCCTGTCATCGTTGATTCTCATTCGTGCGCAAGCTTCCAAAATCGAGGGCTAAGCCTAATATGGCTTTGTTTACCAGTTTATGAAACCCAGATACGATATAATTTCCATTAAAAAGTTCATAGGATATGTTCTTTTTTCAGAAAACTGTCTTGCACGAAATTCGACAAATGCTAGACCTCTTTGCAGAAAAATGTTCCAAAAACCAATCTTTTGTCAGCTTCATGAATATCATTATATCCAACATTACACCTCTCCATGCACCATGGTGTTGAAACCATGTTGAAAGTTAACCATTGAATCCCTAGTCTGAACTGTCTTGAAACCAATGATAGACCACTGCTTAGAGCAATTAGTGATAATAACTAATCCTGCCAATCCCAGTTAAAGAAAGTAGTGAATTTGAAGTTAAATTTATCACAATGAAAGATGAGATTTGATTCTATAAAACGACCACCTTAGCTAGATGTATTCATGTCTGCCCCTGTCTCAGCATGCCCCGACTTTATACTATTGTCCAACCTTTGCAGAGGCTTTTGCTTATGAACCCCAATACTTCTTACAATACTCTCACTTGGAACCAAAAAGCATAAACTAGCTAGGCTGAATATCGAGTCCATATCAGCAGGTTGGAATATCAAGCTAAAGGCTTTTTCAGATGCGAAGTTAATGGCAATTTGTGAAGATCTGCTTACGCCTGGCTACAGATCACAACTTTGCGTAGTTGGAGATGACACTGAAGTCCATGCTAGGAAAACCTGAACTGATGCAGAACCTTGAGCTGCAGGTCATCATTGCAGCTATCGAGCTATATATGCAACTAATGCAAGGTATTACGGGGAGATTGGTACAGGCATTCATGTACACTAACAGAGAAGCAATTTAGCCGGCTCGTGTCATGTCTGAGGCTCCAAGCATCCCAGCTGCTAGCAAAGACTCCAAAGAGGCATGAAACTTCCACAAAGATTCCATCTTGGGCCTGGGGCGCCTATGATGAGATTGATCTTCTTCTTTGACTCTTCTTAGAAGTGAAGCCGAGTTTGGTTGTGAAAGGAGGCCATACTATTATAAAAATTTAAACTTCTTTGGATTTAGCCTAATTTTCATGGTCCAATTCAGCCTTTTAAGAAGGCCTAGCCTACTTAAGCCTTAATGAAGTCTCATCACCAACTTTACCTAAGGCTTCTTGATACTCAAAATTTGCTTGATATTGATATTTATAATTGTCAACTTAGATAACTAGCTATTAGCCTATTAGATTGAACCTAATGATTGAACTCTGCCTCTTATGCAAGTGAACAATCCCAAGCTAAAGCTCATTATCATCCCTTGTTAATGTTAGTTTCTCCTAGGTGATTTGTTTTGTAGCGCGTAGTATTTATTTTTAGTAAACTTTAGCTTTTGGACTCATAGCTTTTTTGCTACTCATTTTAAACTCGGCTAATTTAGTGCTTATTCAATTTATATAGAATGAAGGGAAGTTACTCTGTCATATGATACTAATAGGGTTGATCAAAAAATTGGGTTGGGCCGGGCCTTAACTTCATATCTCAACATCTTGTGTCCAAACTTGCAAAAAAAATAACGAGTTTGTCGAGTCAAATTGGGGTTTTTGGGCGTTTTCGGGTCAGATTTGGGTTTTTACCTAAAAATGTGTTTTAAGGCTCGTCCAAACCCCGTCTTATTTTCGGGCTAGGCTAGCAGAGCCGGCCTATATTGAACACCTCAAGATATTAAGATTCATAGGAATCTTATTCACGTGTTTGACTGACATATATATACGAAGCACTTTCCATGAATATTTTATCAACGAAGGTGAAGCTTGCTAAACTTATCCATCATAAACTTTCACTTCGTATTTACAAATTTATACGGAGTATCATGTAAACAACTATCCAAACTTACAATTCTCATGCAGTCGTAACCAAACAAACAATGAGTATGTTGTTTTCATTTATGGAAACATGAAGTATTTCACACTTACCTACTCTATAAACATTACTGAAGTCTAGAAATATTGGAGTCTACTCACTTGGTCAGTGTCACACATTATTCACAAATTCACACTTACCAGATTTGATAACTTGACCAACCAACCCCACTTTAAACATGAAAATTATGGATCCCCAATTATTATATTCGACAACTAGCCGGACACATGACCATAATCCAGTGGCTTTTCACGTGGGTATCTATAGTAGTTCAGTATATGAATCTAATCTCAAATTTCAATTTATTATCTTCAAATCCTTAAATTTTTGGATTGTAGTCTTTTAGGGGGACTCATATTCTATGTTAGCTAGCTTCAAGAGGACGAATTTATGAGTTAAGAGCATTCACAGTGATATAAAATAAATCCTTACTCGATCACAATCTACTCAAATTGTTTCTATTCAATTATTAGGATACCAAACATATAACAAAGGTAATGTTTATCATTACCCTATTCCCTATTTATTTAAATTTTCTTCATTTCATATACGGTATTTTCACCTTCCTTTAGCTAGGGAAAGATCTAAAAGTAGGAGTAGTCATTTAACCTCTCTTTTGCACAACTTTATAAATCAATCATTTTGTGGTACCAATCTCCTCAGGCTAAGGCATCTAATGATCTGGTCCTGTGGCAGTGGGCCATGTGTGTCAAAATGTCCTTTCTTTTTTTTATATATAAAAAAAAAATATTCACAAAAGATCCAATGAATAAATAATGACAGCTTCTCAACTATTTTATTTTCTTAAACTGTCTACCAAACATAAAATACATTTTCTAGTTTGGAACAATATTAACTCTAAATAAATTAGCTTGAAAAAAGAAACACAATACAAGCTCACACTACTAGAATGAATAATATTAAAATGTAAGAAAAGGATGCATCATTTTGCATGATCAAACAATATCTCTAACCATTTCAACTGATTTTATAACAGCATAGTATCCACCCAATGCTGCAAACATCCAAAAAGACTATCACTCTTCAGAGTTGCAGCAATTCCGGGCTGGTAACTACCCTCAGGCATCAGTGACCATTGGTAATTGAACCATTTTCTTGTGCGACGTTAGAATCATTTGCGGGTTTCTTGGCATAGAATCTTCGATACATAGAGTCTACTTCGGTTAAGTAGCAAGTGCCCGGAGCCAAAAGGGTGGTATCCTTACTCGTCACAAATTCCTTTGCTCCATACCTGTGCTCCATTAGCTTCAAGGTTTCGACAAATTTCTCAGGTGGGAACTGCAGACGTAAAATACAAGTCAGACATAAAGTCATGATCACAATTATACGATTAATTAACTTATATTTCTCCACCAAAAACCCTCTTTCCCGGAACCAAATAAAGGGATTCTAAAGAGGAATTACCTCATGCCTTGACTTCAATTTGTCAGCAACATTCATGACTGCTGCAATGTTGGACAAGCTGAAGGGCTTCTGCCCTTCAGTTAGCCGGAATGAGAACATTGTAGCTGTCAAACCACTTCCATAAGAGAACATTATGATCCTCTTGCCTGCCTGAAATATATTAATAGCCAAAAGCATGAATACTAAACCAAGTTAACAAGGTAAAAAGATCAGATGATATAAAATGCCTGAAGTACTCACCAATTCACTGTGTTTATTGTGAATAAGGGAAGCAAATGCTGAATATAGGGAAGCTGTGTATGTATTCCCAATTTGCTTTGGTATCAAGGTGGTCGGCTGAACCTTTTTATCATATAAGGGCTTCGCAACTTGCTGAGCTACCTATAAAGTGATAAAAACACTAACATAAGTATTCCACCAACTCTTATATTTCTCAATTAAGTTTGTTCTATCAGCGATAACACACCTTTTCAAGATCCCTACTTTGATAGCTTTCATCAATAGATAGATTGGAGAATGGGGACAGCTTCTCCCCAGCGTCTTCATTGATGGAGCTGCCAATCAATGAAGCAAATATTGGTGAAAGAGCACAATGATGGGAAGTCATTCAAGTCAATAGCCCTTCGTTAGACAAATTGTCAAATTGACATAACCCCAATAACAATATACACACCATTATAGTAAGGAGAGGACAATACCTAGCATTTCTCAAGAAATCATTGTACACCAATCGGGCAAAGCTCTTTTGCACAAGCTGTGAAAAATAAGAGATGAGCATTATTTTAAGATTGTCATATTTGCAAGTACACTTGTTTTAAACATCAGTCATTTCAAACATAATTACATCAGAGATATACCTTGTTGTATGGGGAATGGAATACAACATATTCGGAGTCATCAATAGAGAATTTCTTGCCTTCGAACTTCTCATACCTACAGTGGGGAGAATAGTTTAGCTTCACAAGCTTAAAGGTAAAGTGCTGGACACAATGCATTCTTAAGGGCAGTCAAAGATTCTATTAATGACTCACTTGCTGCAGTAATGTTTGTAGCAAGCATCAACCGCCATGAGATAGCAAGTTTGTGACAACTTCCCATCAACAACCTATGGCAGAACACATCAATAGATCAGTTTTATTGAATGAAGGAGACATTAGAAAGCTACGAAAATGAAAAATCTATTGCACATGAAATATATGTAAGCTTGAGGTATTTAGCAAACACTTGAGTAATATTTAATCTTCAAACGTCATATGCTTGACATTGGCACCAATTTCTATCCCATCTAAGTTAAGTTGTGTCGCGAGCCTGAGACTTACTGGATATTCACTGGCTAGGTTGGGCTTGTAAAAATCATAAACATGAGCCATATGGCTGCCCCTCAACTTGCTTTCAAAAGCGATGGGGGCATCTGGGCCCACAAGCATTGCAACAGTAGCTGCCCCTCCAGTGGGTCTAGCTGCTCCCTCGGCATAGACCTGGTAAAGGAAAATATTTACAAAATCAATAAGGTTGAAGATTGAAAGTTAATACCAAATGAAGTGCAAATTAGCTTGTAATTCCACAAAAAGTTGCTATAATAAGGTTTTTAAGAGCAAGGCATGTAATTTAAAAAGAGAGAGAATTTGAGCATACCGCACTGTCTGTGCATACAACAAGGCCATAGCGTCCATCCCAAGAACTGCTCTCCACCCAGTTTACACAATTAAATAATGCAGCAGTTCCACCGTAGCATGCATTGGTTGAGTCAACACCTTCAATGTCTGTGTTTCCATGTTCCTAATCATTTTTAACAAAAGAACATCAAGTTATGTTCAGACATGAAGGATATTAATTCCTTGTCCAAGATCAATTATAGTAAACGGAGGTTTAAGGAAACAGCACATGCATATTAATGCCCTGCAACAATTTAAATTGCACTGTGAAATTCGGCAGCAGCCTCTGCTCTCCTGCCCACCTCATTCATGCGCCCAAACATGTATTTTTATTTGTATTTTTTTGTACATCATTTTAAAGGAAGCCGTAATAAATTCTCATCAACACTACATGTAGCTTCTGAGTGAAGATAGTGGTTCCTATGTTCGTAACAATCCTAAATATTTAGCACCTATTAACTAGGCGGAGCTTATTCCTCAAAACAAGCAGTAAATGCAGAATTTCTCACAAAAAACTATATACGAAGTATAAGATAAATATGAAATAGTACCTCAAAAATTTGCATTAAGAATGTCTTGATGGATTTGCTCTTGTCCAAGACAGTCTCGCTGCCTACTTCCAGCCGACCAATTTGCTTGGGATCAACATGATATTTCTCTAGGAGATTGTTCACAGCTGTCAAACTACAAGTATAGAGATAATCAGAGAGGTAACCATCGTACGACTTTAAAGCTAAGATACAACAAAGTTCGACAAATGCTCCGCCTTCAAGCACTTAAAATTGTAACCGAAAATTCAATATTCCCTCCAAACATAATAGACTACTCAGCTATCCACAACTTCTAAGTATCAAGAGATTATATCTGTAGTGATTAGACACATAATTTCTCAATTTTACACAAGAGTTCCAAACTTTCCGGAATATAAAAAATAAAAAAAACTAACCATATGTCTAGGCAAACATTTTCAAGAGCAAGAGGATCAAGTAAGGTTCACTAATGTTCGACTTGTTTTGGCTTTCAGACAACATAACCCGACAAAGTAAGTTCTTTAAACAATTTCAGACAAACAAAAAAAGCTTTTTTCAAACAATTTCATTAGCAAAAAAGATTTTCCAGAGAAATAATTTCAAACATATATGTTGAATAGAGATGGCCAAATTTAACTATCTTCCTTAGAGATTCAAATCATTCAAAGACAAATGATGACTAATACGATAAACACGCTCACAAGCTCATATATTGAACTCCAACATGTGAAATACTTAGTACAGATTAAATTACAGATTTATTGATGCAACAATTGATCATAGACAGCAGTGATAAGTTCAAACATATGTTTCAAACCTCATCGATATAATGTCTTCAACATCAGTGCAGAATGCCATACAATCTTGTCCGAGTCCGATGGTGTACTTTCCTTTGCTAGCCCCATCATGAACCTCCAATGCTTCCTGTTTGACATACAACATCAATAACCAAAATTTATGATGACATGACAAACAAGAAACTAATTTAACTTATGAGTTACTCATATGACATTTAAATCAGCAATTATAACATCTTAAACTCATGACCCTTAACTTCAAATCCAGAAAATCACTTCAAGATTAAATTTCCAACATTCAAGGAAAATTAGAAACTATTCTAGCAGGAGTTTCTCTGATTTCCAAAGAGTTGACTTCACAATGAAACATAAACATCTTAATCAAAGGCTTAAAACTAGTTAGATTGGGCAAATTCTCAATTGGGTATTTAATATCCAAGTAAAATACCCATCATGATCTCATTAACCTACCAACTTAGGCCAAAGTATCCAACTTTCTTAAGCTTTTTAGGCCATATTACAAAATAATTAATTAAATTAAATTGATTAATTATTGTTTGTTCATTCAAATTGATTTGTCATATTACTCACAGTTCAGAAAAAACATGAAAAATCAATGTTATAACACCCAAAAAATAAAATGAAATAAAGTAACAAATATGCAATTTTTTTTTTTTTTTATTTGTTTATATTTTCCTGGTAATCAAGCAAAATCCCACATGGCAATCAAATTTCTCCAGCACATTTCTATTCACAGATGAAACTAAAATAGTTTCTGGGAAAATCCCAAAATCATGGAAAAAGCAATTTAATCATACAATCATAAATAAATCATTAACCCCATTATAAAAAAAATAAATAAATATGGGAACTTTTAATTGAGATTTCTGAGAGAATAGGGATTATATGATTGATTTACCTGTTGAACACAAGTTGGAGGGAAGTAGATTTCCATGGCAAGAATTCCTACATTCTTTACTGAAGAAGCCATTGTTTTTACAGATGAAAAATTTCTTCTTTCAGCAAGTCTGTTCCTCGATTACAACGACAGTTGAGAGAGAGGAGAGAGAAGATCGGAGGGTCCGGAAAGATTGGCAAAGGAACAAAAACAGGGAAGTTTTAGCAAGAGAGGTTTTTGAGAAGTATATTTTGGGTGCCTTAATTTTGTGCCTTTTATAGACTAGATGTATCAATGTATCATCATGTCTTCATGTATGATATTAGTCCATGACACCTACTACTACTAACAAGGTAGATTTTTCAAGATTTATTTTATCCTTCATAAGGAATTAGTCTTAACTCGATACTAAAACGATCTGGACTAAATATTGTTACTCCGTATTACGTAGTTTAAATTTGACTTGTTTTGTTGTTTTGTGGCTAATGCGTATTAAACGGTTGAGATTGAAAACTTATGAATTAGGACTAAAAACTTTAAATTTGGATTGACCTAAAGAGTTAAAGAATTTTCAAAATCGTTTTGATTTTGTGATGTATTGTGTATCGGTACCATCAATTTTCAAATAATCAAAATAAATTTGCTAAATAACAAAGCATACTTTTAGTTGATAACAAATGGAGTGAAAAGACAACCATTCCAATGACATCTAAAACCATGTTAAACTTAACAATCTGAGGTAATATTCCAAAATAATCTTGTGCAATTTCAATAGTAATTTGATTTTGAGTGGGGCGAATTCCGATTACCCGAGTTTCAAATTTCAAAATGTTAGTCAAACCCCTTCCATTTGGATTAGGTTTGGTGCGTTTAGTTAATTGATATTTGATTAATTAGAAATGATTCAACAAAATTATTCATGGAATAATAATAATAATAATAATAATAATAATAATAATAATATTGTAGGTTTATTCGATTGATTTTGTAGGTTTTTGTTATATTTCTATAATAATAGTAATAATAATAGTAATAGTAATAGTAATAGTAATAGTAATAGTAATAATAATAATAATAATAATATAATTTATGAAGTAATTGTCTAAAATAATATTTAGTTATCGCAATTTTTGTACTATTGGTCACATCGTACGGTCATCACTTGTAAGAAAATAGAGCATGTCCTACAACACTATGTAACCCTTAAATAACAAAATGACGCTTACAACATTGACAAATTAATTCCCTATATTACTAAGTAACTCTTATAACCATAACAATGTTAACATAGTAACCTCTGTAACACCGACCAGCAATCTCATGGTGGTTGATTGCACCGTATGACCAGTCACATATAAAAGTTAGTGATTTGGAAAATAAAAAATTACATTATGTAATCTTTTGCTAAAATAAGAATATATGAAGTATAAGATTCTTAATACAAACAAGATTTGATATAACGTCAGACTTGAAATTTAAGCTTATTGATAGTGGTAGAAAATTAAGTTTAGAAAATTCTATGCTTTAAGCATAGACAAACATAGTGTCCATAATCGGTAATTTTTTTGGATTTTTGTTTAAAAATACACTTCGTATGTAATAATTAAAAATTGGTAAGAAATACTTAACGCTGGCTTAAACTAATTTCAACATATGTCTGCTAGATTCGACTTCAACTAATTTCAACATATGTATGCTACAATGAGCTAAAGAAAAAGAGAAGGAGGTCAAGAAACACATGCAATTGATGTTACATATCACTAGCTTGGTTAATTTATTTAAAAAAAAACTATTGTAGAGTCCGTTTAAGAGTTTGAGAATGCATGCACCGTACCCTTTGTTCAAGATCGACCTCATACTACAGTAAATAATGAACATATTTTTCAAAAACGGGGGTAGTATGTAATTTTGCAAGAAAAACCTCATGTCAAGATTGTCAACGACATTGTAAGTTATCACTACGACATTACCATCTTTTGTCATATGAATAGTATTAAGTTTTTTTTTTCCCCCCTTAACTAGAGCTTAAATTAATTTTATTTTTTTAATTTAAATTAGTATTTACGGGTTAGACACTTTAAGAGTAGGGAAAATGTTATAGAGACCTCTAAATACTCTCACTTGACAAGATTCGAGCCTCTACAAGCCCACATCCTTAATATTATTGCATGTATTAAAGTATTTTGAAATTGAATACGGAGTAGTATTTAGTGATAATGGAAATTTTTATATAAAAAAATGCATGTATATAGATGGACGTACATTGATTTGAATGTTAAACAAATTACACTTATGTCTTGAAGGAAGACTTTTCATTATTATATAAGTATTTATTTATTTTGGACACGCATAATATATTTTGATGTAGAGTATATAGAAGAAATAGCATTATTAAATCTTAATGAGTCAATCATACACAAAATCGATACCATCATTGATTAGTTTTTTATTTTCTACTAGTATTTTTTACTATCGTTATTAATTAGATTTTTTAAATTTGTTGTCGTAATTCAATATCAGGGAGCTAATTAGTACAGTTATTTGGGTATTGTGTAGCGAATTTGAATTAGTGATGCAATCATATAGGCATATAGCTAACATTGAAGCTGTATCATTGTCATCAGAAGATATATGGGCAGCTTTCTTTAGATAATTGTCACCAACTTAATTGACTCTTTAAAAAATATATTGAAATATAAACGTCCTCTGTAATAGATCCGATATCTATTTTTTTTTTTTTTTTTTTTAATAATTATAGTAATTTTTATATATATTGAGAGAGAGTTACAATTTTTTTTAATTTTATTTTTATTATTTTTTTTTAAAAAAGCATTTTAAAAAAAATCACTTTAGCAAGGGTCCATCTATTAATACTACCCTCAATCCCTCATTTATAAAAGTTTGAGTCACTTACTATTTAAGTATTTATTGAGCTTACCCCAGTTTCTCTAAGTGATAAACAAAAATTGTTTATCACGTCACATTTTTGGTAAATAAATCAATAACTTTATATAATCACCGTCAACTGCGGAGCCCACATTAATGAAGAAGTTGTTGTTTTAATTACGAAAATGTCACATGATAAAAAATTTTTGTTTATTATTAAAAGAAACTTGTATTTTCTCCTATTTAGATTGTCAAAATAAAATGACTTAGCTTTGACACACTTTGTGATTTATAGAGACTGGGATCATGTTTGCTGAATTCCACAAATATGATCATTCATGACCAGATTGCTCCAATCACAAGTCAATTCATAATCTTGTTTTATATTTTATCTTAGTGTT
This sequence comes from Chenopodium album, assembly GCF_948465745.1. Classification (NCBI taxonomy): domain Eukaryota; kingdom Viridiplantae; phylum Streptophyta; class Magnoliopsida; order Caryophyllales; family Amaranthaceae; genus Chenopodium; species Chenopodium album. Next base: position 8,348,925 of record NC_137853.1, on the reverse strand, counting down.
CATTATTGAAATATGAGTTTCTAAGCTAATTAATTAGCTTAATTATCATATGATTCCCCTAAAGATTTCTTCAGTCGATAATAATTTTGTTAATTAAGTAATCAACTGATACATGTTTCCTTCATAATTTATTTTATGCGTCAAAGGGTCTAAGGATTTCCCTATTGCCTCCAAGCTAATTGAATATAGGAATATAGGAATTTGAGTAAATTATACTTGTATTGAGTTGACATCTTGTAATTACCCCAATAAACTAAGTTATTTTATTACTATATTAGTATTATAATTACACTACCAACGTAATCGGCCCTATTCCTTGAGCTTTTGGGAAGTGCAGAGCAGAGCAGTGCTTCCAACACATTGCATAGCAGATTTCTACAAAGCAAAGCAGAAAAGAGCAGAGCTGATTTCAGCAGAGCATAGCAGAACAACTAAAAGAACAGGGCCATAGTAGTGTTTTTTGATACATGATATACATTTTGATACTATAAATGTTGTACCAACATTAGGTTTTATTGTCATTAATGATGAGATTAATTATCAATAAGGATTTTTTTTCATAAAATAAGTCTATCATGTATCATCCTAGTATCCTACAAGCATTGGCCACCTCAGGAGAGTTGTGCATTAGAAATTTTAATTGTGCTTGGAAGGTTTCTTCCTGGCGGACAGTGGTTGCTATTTCATAAATAAAATGTGCTTTTCTTAAACGACTTGGAGTGTTATCTAGTGTTAGTTTTATTTATTGCATTAAATTTGCTAATAAAATCATGGGCCTCGTGGCTTTATAGTCAATAGACCAATTAGTTCGACAGTTAATTTTTATTTATTTATTTATTTTTTTTTTTTTGAGAAAACTTTTGTAATTTAAATTATGTATAGACCATTAAAAATTATAAAAATTGATATTTAGACATTAAAATTAATGCAACAATAATAAAATTAATGGCATTAATTTTCACATATTATTAATAAATAGTATTAGAAAATCAAAATTATTTTATAATAAAAGAATAAAGTATTGTTTTAATCATTAATAATGTAATATATACCCGCCCAAATTTAAGTATTCGTTTTTATTTTGTACGGTGTGCAAGTTATATTATAAACCGGAAGCAAGCTAAGTTAAGAAGAAGCAATAAGTTGCATGATCTTCATTCCTCGTGGTGCACGTGTTGAAAGGATTCACATATGACATAAAATAACCCTCGTTAGTTACAATCAATAATATTTGATGATTTAAGTATTGAGATATGAAATGCCACGATCCCCTCGAGGGCACAACAACACCTTTCTCCTCTTCAAAATTTGATATACTCATATACGAATTAAATATTTGCATCAAAAATATACGAATTAAATATATTATACTAATTTCATCCCTTTATTAGATGTCTATTTCCAATATTTATAATTTACAAAATAAGAATTAGACATTTAATTAAGGAACGGAAGGAGTATAAAAATATATATTACCTCCGATTTTTTTTAATTGCAATTTTGAGGTATTATTTGAAAGGTATAAACTATTCTAAAGTTGCAATAAAAAAATTAAAAAAAAAAAAAATCGGAGGTAGTAGTTATATTATATGACACCTTCACCTATTTATTTTATCACGTTGAGGCTTTGTTTTATTTATATTTTATCTAATTCGTAAAAGTTCTTTTTATTTAAATAAGGAATATTTTACATAAAAAAGTTAAAGCAAGAAATTTTTTTATTTATTTATTTTTTTAATACAGAAGAAGTTTTGCGTAGTCTTTAATTTGAACTATGTTTTATATATGCATGGTATCCATGAAAATTATTGATTTAAAAATACAATATCTACAATAATATAAGTCTCATGTTTAGGAGTTGTATATGAATAAAATAAAGTATATCAACAAAAATATTCCTTCCTTTTCACGTATATTATTGCATATTTAAAATTAAAGATTAATAATGGTACGGTCTTTGTGAATTGTGATGATCAAATAAAAATATAAAGAAGAGTATATTATTAAGATTTTAAAGGGAATCATGGAAGATTACAACAGATTCATTTATTCAAAGAGATCAATTTGTTTTAAGAATGATGCAGTTTTGTGTTGACAAATTTTCATAATTTTGCCAACTGTCCTTATGCTTGTTAAGTTGTTATTAATTTAATGTATGTGTATATGGCCAATATGGGGCACGGACAAGGGCAATATAATTTTGATTAGGAGACTATAACGAGGAGAAGATGACATTGTTTCCTGGATTAGTTTATGACAAATAATAAATATGTATGACAGGTTTATGAGATATTAGGACATGTGAAAGAGTATAATTAACTTGGTCATGGTATATAGACTACGAGTAATACGGATTTATTTTACTTTATTAATTTTCGCTTATTTGAATTTATTTTATTTGAATTGAACTTATGAAAATCTAATTTAAACTTACTCGTATTTTAATTGTAATTTAGATTTGGGTAAATTTTTTTTCTCTAACATATCTAATTTAAACTTAATTGAACTTATCTAATCTAAACTCAACTAAGCTTATTTGAATCTATTAGAATTAAAATAAATGAAAAATAAGGTAAACAAAACAAGCCGTACTTTCCTAATAAATGCGATGTTTTGACTTTGTGTCTTTTCAATACACCAATTTGACCATTTAGTTCTTATTTATTTATTTTGTAATTAATAATAAAACTTAAAATAAAACATTTTAATAATATGCCTCAATAATATACTTCGTATTATCTATAATTAGTGTGTGGCCCGGGCAATGCCCCGGATTGCTAGTTTGTACTTGTTGTTTTTGAGTTTAAGTCTTGCTATAAATAGTTTTTGGTTGCCAAACTCAATCATTACATAATGCAAACAAATAGTATAATAAAACACCAATTAACTTATCTAAGTTAACAATAATTTTGTTGGATAAAACAACACAATTAATAAATAGCTAAGATGGTAAAACTTGTAACTTAAGACTTGTTGGTCTTGAGTGGTTGTGAAGGTCCCATGTCAAACTTTTAAAAAGGTGACACGTGGAACATATTCTGTTTTAGGAACACTTAGCTTTTTAATATATAGATATAGATGTTTATTTTTATACTCCCTCCGTCTCCAAATGATAGTCCCTTAAAAATCACGGGAATTAAGAAACTTAAATAAAAATTGTAAAATTTTATTGTAATGATAAATTTACACTGGGTATGTAAATTGTAAAAAAAAACAGTGAGAGAAAATAATAAAAGTACATTGAAAAACAAAATTTACATGTGCAAAAAAAAAAAAAAAAAAAAAAAAATTGAAAAGTTAAATTTGCACAAATATTGTTGCAATTGGAGGGAATTTTTATTAAAAATTGATATTAATTGTATTTAAAAAAAACAAATGGAACTATCAATTTGGGGCCAAAAATAGGTAATAAGGGACTATCATTTGAGGACGGAGGGAGTATATATATGTAAAAAGTGTATTCAAAGTTAAATAAATAGTGTCCAAAGTCAAAATGTTGCATCTATTGTGGAACTGAGTTTCTATGTTAGTTTATAGTTCCTCCATTCCCCTAATATTGCATCATGGGGGAGGACACGTAATTTAAAAAGAAGAGAGAGATAGATAGAAATAAATATAAAGATCATGTGATAGAGAGAAAAAGAGAGAAAACATGTGCAAATTGAAAATCGTTGCAATATTTAATTTGGTATTGCCTTTTGTCATACAAGGAATTTGGCACATTATTCGACCCACGGGTTTATCCTAGGAGCTTAGTCCATGTCACCATGTGTTTGTTTCCCAAGTCGTAGTTGTGCTAGAGACATCTCTAAGGAACCATCTCTAACAATTATGTGGGTCTTTTAGCTTACACTTCAAGGCAATATTATGTGCTTATAACTTTTTGGGGCGAGCCCAACATCTCAGGGCCTTACATTTATAACGGCCCATAATCCGAGACTAAGTATAAAAACGTACTTCAAGAATTCAAGTAAATTCTAAATGAATCACAAGCTTGTTTCAAAAAAAAAAAAAAAAAAAAAAAAAAAAAAAAAAAAATGGGAATCACAAGCTAAGTGCGAGTAAATAAAAATCATAAATGGTACAAGGGATTTGAACCTGCAATATAATGTTTATACGACTATACACCTTCATATCTATTATGTATCAAAGTACAATTTAGCTAGGTTGGTTGAGCTTTCATTAAATAGAGTTGGCCCAAAAATATTATTCCGAGAATGATACTTTCTCCGTCTATAAGGAGATTTTGTTTTAAGAATCATATGAAGTTATTGATTTTTATCCACACATTTCCATTTCAATAGATAAACGTATTGAAACCAAAATTTCAAGTGGTCATACAGAAATAAACACACTACAAAAATATCTAAATCTATATGATGACTTTATGAGTAACAACTAACAAGAGAGGTAGATATAACTTTGAAAGCTCATAATTACAAAATAAAAAGTTGTAACTTGATAAATTCATTTAAACTTCAATAGATTTCTGATTAAGTGCTGTATATCTCCACCTCTCTTTCTCAACAAAATCAGCATCCAAAAACTTAGAAACAAATTTCCATAAACTATACACATCTTCAAAATTTGATAAGAAACTAATATTAACTGTAACAACTGATATACCACTTTCACAACTCTCCTTTTTCTTCCCTTTGAATTTTTTCCTAATGCTTTCTTTAGGCCCCTTCATCAAAACACTTTCCTTCTCAACTTCATACCTCTCAGAGAACCATACATGCTTCAATAATCCACAACCAAGCGAAATATCATTCCTATCCGCGAGTTTTTGGACCAACATTGGCTCAACCCTTTCGCCTTTCCAATCAAACATGTTAAAGGCCAAGGAAGAGCCTCTGTCGAATTTTACTCTAGGACCGTAAACTTGTACAAGTTGTACACCTCTTTCGGAATGTGGATGATAAAGAGCTGATAATGCATTAATCAGCCAATTAATCAAACATCTTATTCTACTACCAATTACAACTAGGCCTAACATGTCTGCTTGGTCTAGTCCCTTACACTCAACATCACACTCTTTGTGATCTTGTTCATCTTTTGTATGTGTTATGCTCACAACTCCAGGGGAAGATGTAAAACTCGAAACATTTATTGTTGGAGAGATCGATTTCTTTACGAGTAGGCAGGCAAACCCTGAGGGATCTTCACCAAAGACTTTATAAAATGTGCAAATAATAAAATCAGGTTGAAATAAGGACAACCCTAAAGTGTCCATTTCCTTAGGATTAAGGGCACTTGCATCAAGTAATACATGCCACCCATTTTCCCTTGCTAAACTCATCCATTGATAAGAGTATCTTGCTCCACTTACTCTTGATTGAACAGGAAAAACAAACAAACCTTTGTTCATTTTCTTGCTTTTATTCTTCTTAACATTGCCTATAACAATTTCTTCTAGTTTGTTACAATGAATCTTCAACTTAGGCCACTTAAACTCGGCTTGTGAAACTCGAGCTCCCCTGCCTTTTGAGGTCTTAATCATAGCTTCTATACCTTCATTTTCATGATCATATACTGTAACAAGATTTTTATTAGAATGAAAAGGGTATGATTCAGCCAAAACCCCGAAAGCGGATGTTTGATTAGCAGTAAAAAACAAGGAGTAATCATCCTCAATAACATTCAAGTACCTCATAATTCTTTCCTTGATCTTACTCTCAATCATTGATGACATTACCACTCCATTAGCCTTATGCAAAATATCGAATTTTGTTATTTTCGCGGTATAAGAGGAAGAAGAGGCAACAAACTCACCTTGTTTTTGTTGTTGTTGTAAAGAAGAGAAGAGGGCATGACCACTATAATCAAGACAAACTTGGGAAGAAAGGAATAAATGGCGGTACTCGTTGGCGCGTATATCATCAGCTTCAACGGTGGTTAAGTACTGAGGGAATGATCTAGTGAAACTCCGGAATGATTCCGGTAAAGTAGGGATTGAATCAGGGTTAGTGAAGTGTGTATTTGGGTAAAGAGATGATGTAGTTGCAGTTGCAAAGTCATAATGAAAAGTTGAAGAATCAACATTTGCTGAGTTTTGATGATCAAAGGAGTTTGGAAAACTATTAACAGGATTTAAGCAACAATAACATTTGCATAAATTTGATCTTAGTTTTACATTTGAAGATTTCATGCTTTACTATTTTGGTTTTCCTCTGTTTTTTTTTTTTTTTTTTTTTTTTTTTTTCTTTTCTTTGTTCTTATAACCAATCATTTTATGTTTTTTCTTATCAATTATTATAATTATCTCTTTTGTCCTTTTATTTTTAGATCTTTTGTGTAACGTTGATTAAGTCAATATGATTGCTTTTTGACTTTTGGAATTAATTGCTTTAGTGGAGAGCAATGTTTTGAACCTTGACTTGATGGATTGACTTGCATGATTGTTCTACGAAAATGCTAAGTATGTATCTTTCACACGTCAGCTCAATTCACAATTTTTTAATTCTTTCACACTTAATACACGTAAACTACGCGATCTTAATTCTACGTACTTTAAGAGACAAACTTTAACTTCCAAATCACAATGTTAAAGTACTATCTAAACGAGTTTTTTTTACTTAAATTTGAATTTAAAGTGACTAGTTCTCCTATCTCATGGGATGACTACTTAGCTTAAACTAGGTAATTGAGTACGAGTACTACCATTTACAAAACCCGAGAGTTAAATTTGAAGTAGTGTATGCCGTGGTTGTTTGGGAAAATTGAACTAGTACTTTGTAGTGAATCGACTAGTTGAGTGGCTGATACCATGCTGATGAAACTGAAGCATCATCAATCATCATAACTACATTTGAGAACTTGTCATGAACGTTATACCTTAGTCAAATTCAAACATTAATTATATGTCGTACCTAGAGATTTTATAATTTTTGGTAAGAAAAATGATGAAAGTTTAAGGGTTTAGGTGGGCTGTAATATTATTTTAGAGATAATGGCAGACAATAATTGATTGTAATCCTAGTGAGCAAGCAATTGTAACAACAATTTCATTGTAATATTTAATTGATTGGCAAGGTTTTGGGTAGTCGCACGATTCTCATTTAGATCACTATTTTGTGCAACTCTATATAATTTCGATGTAAAAAAGTATAGGTTGAACAAATACAAGTTAGATAGGAGCTAAATTAGCTTAAATTTGACAATATAAAATGGCGTGACGAGGACAAATTATCGTTGATGATAGCTATTAAAATTTCTCTATGATAATCTAAGGGAACTATATACTTCATAGTTTCAAAAAGGGTATTATACATATAGTTTAAAAATTTTAAATTAAAATGTCGCATAAGTTTAAAAATTTTAAATTTTTGTACTACGAGTATTATTTACATATTAACTTTGACTTTATTTAATATTATTATCTAGTATGTAAAACTTCACTATTTTGCACTAGATTAGTCTATACAAAAACAAATATATTTCTATAATATCAAATTTTTAATAATAAAATTAAATTATTTAATTCTTTTGAAAAAAAATTAAAGACACTAATGGTCGGTACAATTTAAACTAATAAATAAATAACAAAAAATCTTGCGTGGACTGGTTCACAATAATATTATTGTGAACCTAAGGTTTATCCACACGTAACTGGCATTATATTCAACATAGTGACCCTTAATTTTAATATAGTAACATAGTAACCTTTTTTAAAACATGTGTGACCATTAATATTATCATGAACTTAAAGTATGAAATTATGTTGAATAGTGACCTAATTTTAATATAGTGACCATTATATTAAAAATATCATTAAAAAAAATAAACTTTTATCGCTTTTAATGTCCCACTAACTTTTATTTCAACATAATAACCTTTATTTTAATATAGTGACTTTTTTTATTAACAAAACAATCATATTGTCTCTAATGTTAGTGGTCCACAATAAGTTAGTGTGAACCAGGTCCATTTAAAAATAAACAAATAAATAAAAACATACTCCGATCCCAATCGACTTGAAAGGTGGAAACAAAGGTTAGATGCTTAATACAAATGTCTCTCTCCAAAGTCTTCGTAAGTCTTCCTTTGTCCTCTCACATAATATCTTAAACACTTCCATAAATGAAATTTTAGTAAAGACACGTATATATGCCGTCCAACATACATATATTCTTCTTTCAAGTGAAAAAAAAAAAAAAAAAAATGGGATACTTCTGTCTAATAATGTCGTTAATCTAGTTGCATTATTATTACTTGCATGTAATACATACGGAGTATGAAGTTTCCTCTTCCCTAAATTAGTCTACACAACTAATTTTAGGTGAGTTGAATATTTATTTGTCTTTATTTTGACATTTCGTATATAAATTGATATTGGTGCTCTAGTCTCATTGTCTCTAATCACAAGGATGAGTGCCCAAATCAAACTAAGGAGTGCCAAAATCATTTTTTCTTGACCAAGCTACATAGTACTCGTATTGGGTCATTTGCCATCTTGTTCTCTACTTATCTATCATGATCTCATTGATACCTTATATATTTATTCAAATCATGTTAACATCAATAACATGTGCTTGGACGATGAAAATTCATATATTTTCTTACTATTAAACGGATTACACCACTATATTAACTTAATATATAATACTTTTATCTATCTCAATGATATGCTAGTTAAGAATGAAATAGTATTATCATGAAAATATATACCACCTTTTTAGGGAGGGCTATATGTAATTGAGATGGCATATATATCATTATTTTTTTATACGAAGTTGTTGAATCCCATTGTAGCTCACTTATGAGTGTCCCACATTGGAGAAAGAGGAGAGGTGGTTCCACTTTATAAGGTACAGGAGAAACTCCTACTATTGCCAATTGGTTTTAGTATGGAAGCTCCAAAGCCTTGTTTGTGGGCCTAACTCTCCTCCTCCTTGTTCGGGTTGCCCAGGCCAATTTATATTGTTTCAAAATTTATCATGGTATCAAAGCCCAGGTTTGTTGGGCCATTTATAACTGGGTATTTGTCAAGCCATTGGTTAAGGGGCCTCTATTGGATGTTCATTCCCAAAGAGGATTTATATTGTACCTTCTGGTGTGCTCTAGTTCTAAGGACACTCATAAGTGAGGGGGAGTGTTGAATCCCATTGTAGCCCACTTATGAGTGTCCCACATTGGAGAAAGAGGACAGGTGGTTCCACTTTATAAGGTAGAGGAGAAACTCCTACTATTGCCAATTGGTTTTAGTATGGAAGCTCTAAAGCCTTGTTTGTGGGCCTAACTCTCCTCCTCCTTGTTCGGGTTGCTCAGGCCCAATTTATATTGTTTCGAAATTTATCAGAAGTATGTAGTAGAAAGTAGAAACAAATCAAACAATGGTGTTAAATCCATTTGTTTCCTTTTGTTTGTCCTATTAGGATAGTGTAGAATTGTGTAAATCTTCTTGAGAGATGTATTCTCATTGCTTCAATATAAATAGCCAATGTACAAGCATAATTACAAGCATAATTATGAGAATACTCTCTACATAATTACACAAACAATAGTTACAGAATATGAAGTGGTTCATATTCTATCACACCCCCGCAGTTGAAGCGTGAGGTGGCCGAACACTAAGACTGGAACGAAAGTCCGCGAAGAGCTGCCGAAGAAGACCTTTGGTGAAGATGTCCGCATATTGATAAGAAGAGGGCACGTGAAGTACCCGTACATGACCCATGGCAATCTTTTCCCTTACAAAGTGGATGTCCAACTCAACATGTTTTGTTCGATGATGTTGAACCGGGTTACTAGACAAGTAAACAGCGAAAATGTTATCACAATATACCAAAGTAGCTCAGCGAATGGGGTAATGCAATTCCAGCAGTAAGTTGCGGAGCCAACAAGTTTCGGCAACCACATTTGCCACGGCTCTATACTCGACTTCGGCGCTTGATCGAGACAAGGTAGTTTGCCGCTCAGCAGACCACGAGATGAGATTGTCGCCCAAGAAAACGCAATACCCCGATGTAGAGCGTCGGGTGTCGAGGCAACCCCCCCAATCGGCGTCCGTATAGGACACAAGAGTAATTGGAGGGGAGCGATAGAGGTGCAACCCGTAGTCTAGGGTCCTCTGTATGTACCTGATGATGTGTTTTAACACATTAAAGTCGGCGGCTCCCCTGGGTCGTGTATGAACAAGCAAATCTGTTGGACCGAGCACGCGATATCCGGTCTTGTGAAAGTCAAATATTGAAGGGCGCCAGCTAAACTTCTATAGAGGGAGGGGTCTGCCACGGGTTTGTCATTAAGAGCCCCTAATTTTGCCTTGGAGTCAACCGGGGTGGCCACGGGTTTACAACCTTCCATCTTGGCACGAGAAATAATTTCTTGAGAATATTTATGTTGGCATAGGAACATGCTGCCAAGGGTCCTTGTGACCGAAATACCCAAGAAATATCGAAAGCTACCAAGATCGGACATGGCAAATTCGGCCTGAAGAAGCCCAATAATTTCTGATTTGAGAGCCTCGGTAGACGCAGTCAAGACAATGTCGTCAACATAGAGCAATACGTATGCCGAGTGGCGACCTCGGTGCAAAATGAAAAGAGAGTTATCACTCTTGCTACACACAAACCCAAGTCTTAGAAGATAATTGGCAAACCGTTGATACAACGGCCGTGGTGCTTGCTTAAGCCCATATAAAGACTTATAGAGCCGACAAACATGAGTAGGTGCCCCCGGGTTGACAAAACTGGGGGGTTGATGCATATACACAGTTTCCTTAAGATCACCGTGCAAGAAGGCATTATTACGTCCAATTGATGTATCGGCCAATCCTTCTCCAAAGCAATACTCAAAATTGTATGGATGGTAGCCGGTTTAACAATTGGACTGAAAGTCTCATCACAGTCAACCCCCACCTGTTGGGACTTGCCATTTACAACAAGTCTAGCTTTGTGTAGCTCTAAGTCACCATTTTCCCTGTACTAATGTTTGAACAACCACATACAACGAATAATATTCACACCAGAAGGCCTTGGAACAAGATCCCAAGTATGCTGTTTAGTAAGAGCATCAAACTCCTTTTTAATGGCTGCATTCCAATTCAGGTCTAACATGGCAAGTCTAGGACTCTTGGGAAGAGGACTAATAGATTGAGTCATGAGATAAAAGGGGACTTCAGGTTTAAAAATTCCATGTTGGGCTCGGATTTCCATGGGGTGTGTGGGCACCAATGGACAAGGCGGGCTAGAGGAGGGTATTGGTGTGGCTTGTATGGGAATTGGGCTAGGATCGAATGATCCAAATTGGATCATAGGGGATGTAGATGAGGATGGAGGAGAAGATGGGCCAGTAGGGGTAGCCCACGTGTGGGCCGTGGCAGACTGAACTGGGCCACGGTCCATGCGTGGACTATTATATATGCCCACCACTAGCTGTGGTGGAAATAGGAGAGGTAGGGTGGGCTATAGGCGTGTGGGTCGGAGTGGCTACTGGTTGGGTCGTGTGCACTGGGCCTTGAAGGAGTAGATTGTTGAGAGAACAATCATCTAAAAAATCATAGTCCATTTCCCTAAATTTGGCTAAGATCAAAGCATAGATAGCCTCGATGGTTGGATGGGTAGCTTAAGAAGACACAAGGGGTGGATCAAGGTTCCAACTTGCTTGTGCTTTGCCGTAGAAGAGAGGTTCGGGTAGCAAAGACATCCAAAAGTAAGAAGATGGTCGTAGGAAGGGGACCTACGATATAAGACTTCGGTGGGGGTTTTGTAACCAAAAGTAGTGGTCGGAAGTATGTTGGTGAGATAGGCGACCATTTGAACGACATAGACCCAAAAAGAAGGTGGTAAAGAGGCATGGAAGAGCATAGTACGTGCCTTGTTGTTGATAGTACGGAGAATTCTCTTGGCCTTACCGTTTTAAGAAGAGGTATGAGGGCATGAGAATCGAAAAGAAATTCCATTATCATCACAAAATTTGTGAAAAGGACCATTGTCAAATTCACGACCGTTATCACTTTGAAAAATTTTCACATGTTTTTCAAATTGAGTGGAAATGTATGCTCTAAATTGAAGAAAAATAGAGTAGACTTGAGACTTATATTTTAGTGGAAAAACCCAAAGAAAATGAGAAAAATCATCAAGAAACACCAAATCATACTTATGACCTAATTTACTAGTAATAGGGGAAGTCCATAAATCCGCATGAATTATATCAAAAGGGGAAAAAGTAATACTCATAGAATAGTTAAAAGGAAGCCTAGTGTGCTTTCCCAAAGGACAAGAATAGCAAAATGGGGTATTTTTCCCTTTATTACAATTGATCAAACTGTTTATTCTAAGAAAATTAAAAACTTGTCTAGGATGTCCAAGTCTACTATGTCAAGTTGAAGGAGAGATAGCGGTGAGAGCTAGATGATGAAGATCATTTGCAGCGGAAGATGAAGAAAAAGGATAGAGATCCCCCACACTATTGCACCGAGCTAGAATCGTCCCCAAACGAAGATCCTTCATAGAAAAACCAAAAGGGTCAAACTTAACGGAAACAGAGTTGTCACAAATAAATTTCCTAACAAAAACTAAGTTCTTAATGATGTTAAAACAAGGAGGACGTTTTTAGTTGGAAAAAGAGGTAGGGTAGAGGTGTGGAGGTATGTCCGTAGCCATGAATTGAAATTCGTTTGCCATCACCAACCAAAATAAACTTAGGAGTGCTCAAATTAAACAATTTAAGGAAGTTTCCAGCATTATTAGTGAGGTGAGATGTGGCGCTAGTATCCATGTACCACCCGTCATTAGGTGACGAAAGACTCATAGAGCTATAGGCTTGACCCAACTCGGTCGGAGTCATAAGGAGGGTCGTACCCTTGTTGCTGGACTGGAGCAAAATAAGCTTGTGCCTGTTGGTTTGTGCGAGGGCCCAAAATGGATTGTTAGGGTTGTTGAAAATAGCCTGCTGGATTGGTAGGAAAAGGGCATGGAGGAGAGGCCACCCTCCTGAAATCGGACCAGCCCAATGTTGCTGGGCTTGCTGAGGCTGCTGGTTGGGCCAGCGTTGGGCAGGCTGCTGACCGTGGCCCAGTTGCGGTTGGTGGCTGCTGTTGTTGTCGGTTTGCTTTCCACGACCAGCACCACAACCCTTGCCTCCGCACTGGCCACCGCGGCCACGGCCGCGATTACTGTTGCTGCTGGCGCGACCCCCAGCCTCACGTGGATGATTAGACGTCGGTTGCAACGACAGAGAAGAGTTACTAAGGCTTGATGATCGTGTTCTTTTTGTTTCGTTTTTCTTGTTTCCTCCAGTAAAAATTGGGATCGGGCTTTATTGAAATTCGGAAAAGGGTCAGACTATTGTATGATAGCAGCGACCGTATCATATTCCCCTTTCGGCAAACCTGTGATCATTTGCAACACCATTTTGCTCTCAGAAACAGGATTCCCCACGTTACTTAACTAATCCGCAAGGAGTTTAATTTGCTTGGTGTACTCTGACATGTTAGCAAAATTTTCCAGGCGAGTGTTATTGAACTGCTCCTTAAGATAAACGGCTCGGGTATGTTTATTGTCATGAAAAAGTTCCTTCGATCGGTTCCAAAGTTCGAGGGCAGTTGCACCGGGCTTCATGATAGTATGGACGAGGTCTTTAGAGATAATACCGTAGATCCATTGCTTAACAATGGCATCTAAACGCTTTCAAGTCGCAGAGTCAATATCAATTGGTCGAGTAACATCCGCATCTATGTGGTCCAAGACATTGAACGCACAAGGATGAATTTGGAATAATTCCACCTGATGCGGATCAAGGATCTTGGTCTAGATTTATTTTGTTTAGGATTTATTTTTCCTTATTTTATCCTGTTAGTAGTTGGTTTAATATTATTAGAGTTTGTTAGGATTTAATATTATCTTTTTAGTTATCGTTATCCTATTGGACATGGGATTGTATATCTATAAATATTTGTTTTCATTAATGAGAATTTATGTGTTTTTGAGTTTAAGGAAATTAATTGTGAGGTTGATTTGTGTGAGTTAATTTCAAAACGTTGCTTTTCTTCTTGTTTTAGTCGAAAAGATCAAACTTTATTGAATTAGGTTTACCCTAATTGCTAGTATCCCTTTCCGTGGTTTAATCCACATCACCACCCATGTTGCATATTGTCCTTCTTCCTGATCGAGAGTGATAGACATCAAATTTTCGATGTTGGATATAGAAAAGGCTGGGTGAAAGGGAGGGGTAGAGGGAGGAGGAGGGGGTGGTGGAGGAGGTGTATCGTCATCTACCATAGGAGAGGCTGGCGGTTTAGATAGCAGAAGGAGGCTACGGTTGATGAAAGGTCCTAGGACCTAGGGTTGCGGAATTTAGAAAGAAATTTTCCGATTGGCCGTGATACCATGTAGAATTGTGTAAATCTCCTTAAGAGATGTATTCTCATAGCTTCAATATAAATAGCCAATGTACAAGCATAATTAAGAGTATACTCTCTACATAATTATTACACAAACAATAATTACAGAATATGAAATGGTTCATATTCTATCAGATAAAACTCAATGTAGTGAATGTGAAAGTAATTAAATATACGGCTTCCCATAATCATGGTAATAAGAGCTTCAACACTCGTGGTATAATTTTATACCACAATGTTTATATTCATCCAAAATCTAATAATTTTTACTACAATGGTGGTATAAAAGTATACCATGGAATTGTATATACCATCTCAGGGTAAACATTTGCTTTGGTCCCCAGGTAACATAAACCAATCAGGTCACGCCATGTGGGTTGGTTATCATGTATCTTTTATATTTTTTTTTTCAATTGCATTTTAATAAAAAATTATAAATTAAATAATTATGAAAAAATTACCATGTTCATAATTTTTCAAGACCTACACATTGACACCCATATTGATATACTTTAATAGATTTTTTCGAATTCGCTTTTTTACTACCTTAATTGCTTATATCATTTGATTAACTTTACAAACATTAATTATTTATTTCCAATAATAAAATAAAAAATAATTATAATTAAACTAATTGTATAATTAATACTTATAGGAGTAGTTTCAAAAAAATTAATACTTATAGGAGTTTTTTTTATACCATGGGTGGGGTGATTTTTTGAGAAATTATATTGTATTGTGGTATACATGATGTGGATGAGTGAGAAAGTGGTAGAGAGAGAGGGATGATATAAATTTTTATACCATGAGTGATGATAGTCTAATTGTGTAGGACATATTATTAATTCAAATAAACAACTCAAGAAAATTACATCTTATTTAATGGATGAAATAAATAGAATAAATACTCCCTCCGTCCCTTATTAAATAATTAGTATTGTTTGTATATATGTATGTGACACTTTTTATTTATTGTATTGCATTTGGGATAATTGTGAGTTTTTGTATTTTTTTTCTTTTACTATTTCTGATTGATGTACATATTAGCAATAATCTCTTTAAAAATGCTAATTAAGATTTTAGGATTTAGGTTTTAGGGATTTAGGGCTTAGAGTTTTGAATTTAGGGATCACCAATAAGATTGCAAGGAAAATATTAGATATAGCTTAAATTATTATATTATTTAGCTTTTATTTTTTAATTCTATCTTTTCATTAAAACATATTCTCAAAAAATTGTCTTTTTAAAGTGGTTTTTAAATTATTTTTTATGTCCCTATTTCATGTAATTTGTTAATTTTCGTTTTCATGTAAATTATAAATTGAACTTGTCAAGGTTAATTTTTTGGATGCAATTTAGTGTTACAATAAATCAAAAATAAATTTTTTTAAAAAAATACTTACAATTATGTTGATGATTATGATGATCATCGACTCTGTGTTGGAGCAATTGAATGGAATATTGAAATTTAGCGTAACAAATTGTGCATGTAAATTTAAGGTGATCATGCTTCGATTTGTTGTGAGCTTTGAAAGATTTGAGAGTTGGAAAGTTCTTTTACACAAAACGCAGAGTGGCATGAGTCTCTAATGGAAGCTTATAGAAAGAAAATAGAGGAAGAAGAAGAAGAGAGAGAGAGTGAGAGCGAGAAGAGAAGAAGGAGAGAGAAAGTGAAGGAATAAATTGAGAGGAAAATAGAGGAGAGGGGGGGATTACAACAAGTTCGATCGTTACTTTTAGGATGACCTATCGTTACTTTTAGGATGCGCCGTAGGCCGCTGTGGGTGAAGGTGGAGAAAAGGATGGGACGGCGGACACCCGCATTAATCTCTGAGATAAACAATTATTTAATGGAAATCTCATAAATATATCAACAACTTTTACGGAATAATTAAAGAACAAACACCAGGATCAATTCAAAATTTCTATAAAAATTAGAGAGATGTGATAGCATGTTAAATTTAAGAACAATTAGAGAAAACGGTTTAGCATTTCGTATTGATATTAACCACATACATATACAGAATACAAAACAAGACCTAGCCTAAAACTCCTAACATAATAAACTTGACAAATATACAACACTAACATAATGAAGCAAACCGACTCTAATAATTGCTCTTCGGATGTTGGTTATTTTTAATACGCACTATGTACAATATCCCTCCATAACCAGACCCAACCATGACTGATCCAACAGAACCCCCCCACCACCGCGCCTCACCAGCCAACCTCGCTGCTTGGTCCAGCAGACTACCCCTCAACCCAATCCCCAAACCTGACCACCTTTAAATCCCAAAATTCCTTTTGCCTTCGCTTTCTCCACCCCAGCTAACCTCCTCACCTAACCCTAGCAATCCACCTGATGAATTCATCCCCTTATGAAAACCACCTGGTGGTAGCCACCACCCAAAAGTTGGCATCCTTGGGAATAGCTGCCCCCACATCCTTAACCTTTTTCTTAGACCTAGCAAATGGGTTATTCAGGTCGGGTCACATTCGGATCTGTTTACTTTGGGTCAGCTAACATTTGGGTGGGTATGGGTCGGGTTTTGGGTTAACTTCGGGTCAGATATCGGGTCGAGTCCGGATCGGGTCAATTTTTGGGTCGGGTATGTTTGGGTCAGGTCAATTTTAGGTCAAGTATATTTGAGTCATATTTGGGTCATGTTCGAGTTGTTTCATTTGTGGATCAAGCTAAAATCAATAATTTTATAGAGTGTATATTTCAGTTTATGAGCTTACTACGGTTGAAAATGAAGAATTTTAGTTATTTTTTGGCACAAGACATTTTTTGTTCAATTATAAGGTAATTTTAGTTCGGGGGTATTAGGTCTGTTTGGGTCTTTATCGGGTATGTTCGGGCCATTTTTGGGTATCGGGTCTATTCGGGTCAAACACTTTGGGTCAATTTCAGGTTGGGTCAACTTTGGGTTGGGACAGTTCGGGTGTCGGGTCAGGATCGGGTCAACATCATTTTCGGGTCAGGTATGGGTCGGGTCATTTTCGTGTCAATCTCAGGTCATGGGTCGGGTCATTCGGGTTGGGTCAACGGGTCTGGGTCAGGATTGCCAGGTCTACTTTCTCCCACCCCATCTCCTCCCCCCGTCTTGAACTCGCCTTTCTTCGACACCGCGCGACGAAATTTTTGACATTGCCCAGTCTGAATTGGGTGAGGGAGGTTTGAACTCTTTTTAATTCAGGTTCGAGCTTTCAGGTAAGGTCTGAATCAGGTGAGGTTGGTTTCTGCCTTTCTGGGCGTTTAAAAAAAAGAAAAGTACCTTAAAAAGGAAAGTGATACAAATAAAAAAAAAGTACCTTAAAAAGGAAAGTGATGCAAATAAAAAAATAAAAAAAAAAGCGCATAAGAAAAAGTATATGCAAATTGTTTACCCTTAAAAACCATATGCAAATTAACTCATCCCTTATATATACAATTACCTCACCCCTAAATAAATTGCTCATTCCTAAATAATTCACTTTCCCCCTTAAAAAATCAAATACAAATTTTAGGCTACCTTAATGACTTTGAATGATAGGCTACCCTTTCATCAAAAAACCACAACCATTTCTCAAGGAAAAACATTTTCACAGTGAGTTACACTTACACTTTATAATATAATTAGACTTTACAAAATGAAAATCAAATTACACTTTAAAGCATCCATTAATAACGATTGTTAAAAACTCTAAAAACTTAACTAATTGCAAAAACCTTATTACTAGTGCTAAAAAGTTAAACTCGTTGCAAAGCATTATCCTTCTTACCAATTGATTACATTAATGAAAGCATAACTATCTAAAATTAGGTAAATTTATTCCCGTAAAAAAATATAAGGCAAATTTATTGACTTGAATTTTGTTTCATGTAAATTTTTCTAGAGAACACTCGTCTAAGGACCTGTTCACTTCAGCTTAATTTCAGTTCAGTTCAATTCAGTTTAGCTCCAATCAGTTCATCTCCAATCAGTTTATTTTAGTTCAGTTAGCTCCAATCAGTTCAGTTCAACTCCTAATTTCCTTCTCTCATAAAATATTCATTTCAGCTTTATTTAGTTCAGTTCAGCTCCAATCAGTTCAGTTCAACTCCTAATTTCCTTCTCTCATAAAATATTCATTTCAGCTTTATTTAGTTCAGTTCAGCTCCAATCAGTTCAGTTCAGTTCAGCTCCAATCATTTCAGTTCACTTCAGCTCAGTAAATATGAACAAGCCCTAAATAAGTTAATAGGTAATGATAGAACATATTACCACATAAATGGGTATTATTACAAAATTGAACAACAAAGGGCTACATCACCCTTGTAAAGACCTTAGTTCGCCTTATTTTTACTTTTATTTATTTCAGAAAAAATAAGTTCAGTTCAAATCATCATTTTATGTGCAGTTTTTTTATCGCTAAATATCTTTAATTTCGTAATGAAAAAATTATGAAAATTAAATATTAATAAAACGAATCTAACAAGAACCCACTTGATATATTTTGTCCGTATAGATTATCGTATATTTAAGGTCAAAGTTTGGTCAAATTTGACATACAGATCAGACCAGAGTAGACCAGATCATATCACACCAAATAAGATAAGTTCAGATAAGCACAAATAAGGTGAACCAAACAGGCTTAACAAGCTAATTACCCTAGTAAACTGATAATAGCCGGCACCATTAAAGCATTTTCTCAACTTTGTGTTTCTTGATCAGAAATTTTTTTCTCCTCCAGTGGTGCCTAATACTTTCATGAAAGCCTAGGAGATCGAATGGCTAATATATGTGGTGTGTTGCCTTTATATATGATAAACACACGTCTATATGGTAGCGTCATCCCCATTTAAAGGAGACTCAATCCACCCTTTACTTTGGAACCCAAATCTTTATACCCCATTCACGATCTTCTCTAAAACCTGCAGCAAGCAGTTCGGTTAACCAAATAATCACTTTTAGTCATGCAGAACAACAACATGAGCTACAATATCTTTTGACTAACAATATAAACTATGTATGTGCCATACACAATTTATTTTTTATTATTTCTCTCTCCTACAAACAAATAAATATAGCCCACTAACTATACTTTATATTATAAAATTCGCTTTTTGGTCCCCTTACAATTGTTCTTTAATTTTATACAACAACTAGTGTTATGTTGCAATTAATACAAAACAAAGGGAGTTATAATTTTCTTACCCCTAAATATCATACACAATTGTGTCACCTATAAATAAATTTGCATTGATGGTTAATAGGTTCTTCCTTATTCAAAACTTATAGGTCATCCTCTCATATAAGGGGGGAAGAAAATAGTACTCCGTAACAACTTTTGGGTAATAGACCATCCTTTCATAAAAAAAAAAAAAAAAAAAAAAAAAAAAACAATAATTCTATCAGAAAAAGTATTTTCTTCCTTAAAAAAAAAAATTAAATAAATAAAAAATTCACTATGTATCACACTTGTACTTTGCAAAGTTATAATTGGATTACACTTGAACTTTGCAAAGTTATAATTAGATTACACTTGTACTTTGCAGAGTTATAATTAGATTTACTTGTACTTTGCAAAGCTATAATTAGATTATTCCGGCCACGCGCTAATCACCCTTCTTGGCAGCCACTTCTGCTTACACAAGTAAAAACATGGACTAATTTTCAGTAAAAGGACTTCAATTGGTAATGTCAAATGTAATTGGAGGAAATGTGAACAGTTTACAAACCTCACAAGAATGCAAATTTCCAAATGATTTAGGAGCAACTAAGGATGGTGTGTTGAGATAGAAGCAGTCTTTCCTTGTTTTCTTGGGAGGTAATTGAGAGAAAGGGATTATTATATGCCTGATGAAGCTTGTCTTTCTCTTATGCCAGCTTGTTGAAGTTATGGGAAGTCTCAGTAAATTTTGTCTCTATTTCCTTCAAACTCTTCTTCTTAAGCCAAGCAGGGATTATTATATGCCTGATCAAGCACGGTTGTCAGGTTTGAGACAAGCTTGCCAGCCTTCCGAGCTATATCTGCTTCAAGCTCGGACACTGTTTTCACATCTTTAATCTTCTGCAAGTGCTCCCCAATAATCCCAGGTGAATCATAATCATCAGCACGAGCAACCCAGGCATACAGCCCAAACTTTTCAGTATCCTTTGCTTGCCAATGCTGTTTTCCATGCTGATTTAGTTCATATTCTTTCTCAAATACCAATGCATTGTTCAAACCCAGCCAATCTTTGTTGAATTCCACTACATCAGTACCGGAATGGCCTCTAAAGTTCTACAAGGGATGGACTCTCTTGGGATTGAACCCTCCAGCTCTCAACTCATCCCTCAGCTTTGAACCACTTTCCCCCACAAACCGGCCCTCTCTGTACCAAGTAGGAAATGTTAACCACTACTCCTGTCCAAGGCCATACAAACTTGTCATCATGGTCACAATCAACCACATGAGCATCACCATTAGCCTGTTTCAACGAGCTAGCTTGATTTCGCACTTCATCTTCCAAAAATCAAGCTAGCCCAAGATGATTGCCTTCTCCCTTGGCTCCATTTTTTTTTAATTTTTTTTTTTGAGCTAGCATTTCCAATCCCCGAAGCATGCTGAAGTAATTCTTTGTACAGAAAATCCCGCTTCCTTTTCCCCAGGCAATATGGCCAAGTATACTTTTCTTCTGAGACTTTGAGCTTGGAACTTCCTTACTTAAGATCTTCAAAAGTTTTGTCTCCATACTCTTCAATTTCAGATTCACTAATGTCAGTATCCTCCTCTTCAGAGCAGTGAGACATGATTTTCTCACCTCTTCGTGATCAAAGCACAAACTCAACAAGCCTGTAAATAAGATACAATGTGGGGCATATTTCAAAACTTGGAAACACCAAAAACAGGGATACTCACTACATTAACAGCCTCTAATTCAAACAAAAACCACCCAATTGAAGCAAAAAGAAGACATTTCTCATTTCCTATTATTGTAAAACAACCCTCCCCACCCCCACCCTTTACCTTCTATTTAACCATGGTTCACCAAAAAACAAACTGTTAAGAATGCAGACAAATCCACTACAAACCAGAAAACCCTTAACAAAAACCTCGTCATTTAGAGTCGAATATCATTTTGATTATTTCGCATACACAACATATCAGAAAGCCCATAACCAAAACCTCATCATATAGCGTCTTATATTTTATCGAAACCTATTCAGCATATCACCTTTGTACATATAGTCAGTAGACAACAACCAAGCAAATATTATTCAAAAATTTTCCCTCTAGTTCCCTTCGACACCTTAGACTGCTCGATTTCTGCCAAATCTTCTCCTACTAACCATACTTGCTTTCAACAAAATATCACCCCCTTCGTCCCTTAATAAGTAAAACAGAATTCAACCCCTTTAGCCCATTACACAAGAGCTTTAAACCATGTCAATTGGCTAGCTAATTGCTTTAGAAGTTGTATTTGCTATATCACGAAAAATATAAAGAAAAAAAATAAATCAATCTAATATGCTCCTGAATAAGCTAAAAGTAACTACCTTCTGATTGTAGCCTTTTGCTGAAAGGGTCAGATTATTGTAGCTTCAGTTGTCAGGGATTTTTTAAGTTTTTCATATTCAGCCTTTTTTATGGTAGTAACCTGAGTATGAAATGAAAATCATAGGTTATACAGTAATATGTTACAATTTCACTAAATTTATCATGTAAGATCAGTGTGGTAATTACCTGGATGCCCTTGTGACAAAGCGCGGAGACAATTGAATAATAAACCTTTGAAAGCCGACCCCTAAACAGAACTTGAGAAGTTCCCAAAAGCTGCTACAGCTAAGCTACTACCATCTACACTTTCACTTTGAGCTTAGGGTGCCTTTCCAAGTAGATTTCGCCATTTCTAGTGAAATGCTCCCCCTGAGATAACAGTGATCATAAGATAAGTACTTAGCTATATACGCATTGGTTTTATATAACAGAAGATAAAAGAATCATAAGTAAACTTGTCTGATTCAAAAGTCCTAAGCTCACTACATTGATCCCTTTTTCCTCTGCCTCAAGTATGGCTTCTTCGATCAACTTGTTGATAGCCTCTCACTGCCATTGTAAACAGAGAAGATGAGGGTACCTGGGCCTTTTGTAGACCATCAGAAGCTTCTAGAATAATTTTCCGCTCCATACAAATGTCAGTTGACTGCAACCGTCTCTTGAAATGTAGTGATGCTTAGCCAATTTCACCAAGAACAAGGTAACAGCTAGAAGCCTAGACCAACGGAAAATAAGATATGTGAAAGCCCTGTAGAAAAAATTTCATTAGCCCATGTTTTTATCCCACCGCAAGCACCATAGACAAGCATCAATTAGGTAAAAACATGTATCACTTATAGTCTAACACAAATAATAAAAAAGAAATAAATAAAAAAAAAGGCAAAGATGAAAAATTAAATACCAACTTTAATAAACCTGATAGTACGAAAAGGTTGTTTGAATTGACATTGTTCTGACAGTTATCGAAAGAGCACTCATGGTTCTCCTCGAGAAGCACCAAAAGGGCGTTTAAATTAAGTGTCATTGAAGCTCTCATCTTGTAATCTCATCATTTCTGCAATTACACAACAATTCATCAAAAACCTGCAAAATCTACAAACCCCATAACCATAATTCAATTCTGAACCTTTCTGCTTCTCCAATGATTCGGCAAATAGCCAAATAGTTTGCAGAGTCGCCTAAAGGGTGATAAGCTTCTTCAATCAAACAAGCAAACAGTATACAGTTAAATAACCAAACCTGCGCAGCCATTTGCTCAGAATCAGAATTTGCAAAGTCGCCTAAATTCTCCCAATTCTTCACCAAACCTTGTAGTTAATTAAATCACAATAAATAAAAATTCAGCAATAAATAACTCAAAATTCAGCCCCAAAATTACACAATCAACCTTACAGTCGAAGCGTTCTTCATTTTGACGTATTAGTTGAAAGGGAAAAGAGAGCCTGGTCGACCGCGAAATAAAATCAGAATCAGCAATCAGCAGTCATTGAATTAGACAATTAACTACAAACAGCATGAACTTCAAGAGCAATATCAATAACATTGAAGCACACCAATCCTTGGCTAAAATACACCAAAATCATGTTCTAGCCACGATTAAGGACAATCCAATGAAGATTTTGGACACAGTTTTGGATACTATATGACTCAATGATCTAAAAAAAACAATAAGATACATGACTAAACCTGGTAAAAATTCTCTAGAAAACTCAAAAGCACAGAAACCAAACAAAAAAACCAAATATGTCATTCTTCTATTGGTACTGAGGCTAAGCTCCTCTTATCATGCTTCTATTGGTACGGAGCAAATACATTTCTCTCGATGGGAGGGATACCTTCCAATCTATGAGATGAATAGAAAAGGCAAATAACTTTTTAATCTTTAATACACAATGTCCAGCTTCTCCTACATCATTTATCCTCCTCCAACTGTCTACTGTAGTTTCCTATGAAGTTTATAGTTCATTTTCAGCTTCCACAAAGATACAAAAACCTAATTTTGTTACATGTAGTGTATTACACACAACAAATTCTAGACATTATACTTTATTCACTTTTCATGTGTATACCCCTATCACTTTTTGATATATTCTATGTTTTTATACGTAATTATTCCATCTAGAACAAATTTAAGAGCATTTGCTTTCCTAGACCATTATCAAAATACATTGTTTCCCTTACACATAATCTGTCTGTTATTTCCTTAATAATTATTTTATTTTCAACAAATATAGTAACTGGTAGGAAATAAGTTATAGAGTACACCACTATAAAGATCCAACTTACTGCATCAAACTTAAAATATAAGTGTCTAAATAGCTTCATACAATATTAAATCTAAGAACAAAGTAGAATTAATTATAGTCATCAATCAATTAAAGCCTTAATCCCAAAAGTGGGGTCGGCTAACATGAACCAAATTTGATTATTCCGTGTAGTCATCAACATAGATCTTTCTCCTCCATCCCTTACGATCCAAAGCTTCATCCTCATGTAAATCCATGCACTTCATATCCTTCCTAACTCCTTCCAACCAAGTCATTTTTGGTCTCCCTGGGAATAACCTCATTTATGATTCTATCTCTTTAAGTGTTTCCACACATCCACCTTAACAAGCGCATTTCCGTAACCTCCATCTTTTTAACAAGCTCTTTCTTAGAAGCCCAACAATCAATAAATCTCCTATTTTGTTTTGTTCTACAATGACCATCAAGTCTCCAACACCCATATTAAAAGGGACATCCCCAAATATAAAGGTAACAGTTACGGAATAAAATAACATTATGAGATCAAACAATATTTTAAAAAATCAAGGATTGTACCTCGCCATGATTAAGGCCCATGCCATTGTGCATAAAATTTATATCAGGCTGAACTAAAGAGTAATTCGGGACATCATTACCAAGCAACTCTGAGATCATGAACTCATACCCATTGTGACCATCTGGATTCTCATCAGCATTTTGTGGATTTTGAAAGCTCTCCATGCTTGAGATGCCAGCTTCAGTGATGTTCATTAATGGAACAAAAGCAATCTCATCAACACATAAACTGCAGCAACACATTGTTTGAAATTAAGAAGCATGATCAAATTTGATTACTATAGCTACCCATAAACTACAGCAACAAATTATTTGAAATTATCATGATTTGTCATACTTAGGCCAAATGTAGGCAGGCTCAATGTATAAAAAGGCTCAAGGCGCACCAAGGCGTATTGGAGTACCTTGCGCCTAAGGCGCGCCTCAGTGCGCCTTGGTGCGCCTCATTGAAGTGAGGCGCATATAATAAGAAACAAAATAATCTGGAAAAAAACTCATTAAGCGCCTCAGGCTGCGCCTTGGTGCGCCTCAAGCTGCGCCTTGGTGCGCCTAGGCGCGCCTCGGTGCGCTTTAGCTGCGCCTCATTGAAGTCGCCTCGCCTAGACCATAAAAAGCGCATGACCTCTAACGCCTTGCGCCTCAGCGCCTAGGCGCGCCTTAGGCGCGCTTTTTCAAACACTGAGCAGGCTATGTCCCTTGTTAGCCCAAGAAAAGGTTAATTAATTTGAACATAGGCAGTATTTTCCTCAACCAACAGGCACAATCCAGTCAACTCTTTAGACTACAAATGGGTAAGAGAAAAACATGTAGGAGCCATCAATAAAAATCATAAAATCGAAAAGTGTATATTTTAAAACCATGTATGATGGGCCTCTTAAACATCCTAGACTATGCATGTGAAAGGAAGTGCTCAATGCAAATATCACCTTATCATGCAGAGATTTAGTTGTCACCTCAAGGCTTAATTCAATTCTCTGATTTACAAAGGCACATAACCAAACAAACTAAACAATCTACAACGACTACAGTAATACATATGTCTAATACTTCAATCCATGGAAGAGTTTTACTTCACCTTACAGTAGCTATTATGATTTATAGTCTCCTCCTTGACTCGACCGAGTTGAGCTTGAACTCACTCACAAAGCTCCATCTTCTTCTTCTCAATCTCCTCTTTTGCCCTAAAATTCTACAAAGCAGAGCAAAATTAAGGTGTATGATCATTCTCATAACAAACTATAAACCTATCAAATTCAGTGGTTAAAACCTAGCAAATAAATTGGTAAAGCAAATAGGGTATATAATTGTATGATATGATTCACGCTCTTTCTTTTCTAGTCATGGAGAATTATCTTATACCCATTCTTTGCATCAGCATTCACCTTTTGAAGTAGCTATAGCAAAAGCCCCGCAGAAACAATTACACTTACCCATGATTTAATCCCACCGCATGCACCTACACAGACACCAGAATCATAGCTTAGTATCTTCTGCATAAGGCGAAAGGCCCTGAGAGCATAGTAACATACATGATACATATACAGCAAACCAACAAGTATTTGCCAGTATAATCTTTAGAATTACAAAGTCCAAAATTCAAATCATACAATTACAAAGAAATTGGAAAGTGATAAACACACGATTACTAATATTAATAATATATAAGAATATACGATAAAAATAGAAATTTCTGACCTCGACTTTCAAGGGCCAGCATGAGCCACTAAGCGCTAACAATAGAGCTCCCACCAAAAAAAATCTAAACCTGCAAATTTACCAACAATATAGAATTTTTAAGGATCAAACCATGCAATGAGAGTTGGCATTGCACATCATTCATCAAAAAACAACTATTGTCAAAGGCTCAAAGAATAACCAAAGAGCTTCCATTAAAATAACTATCAAGTATCAGCTTATACCTCAGCTACCCAAATTAGCCTTTTAAAACTTTTCAAGCAAGCATTGCACAACATTCATCCAAAATCTGTTGGTCATACCCTTAAAGCACTTCCTCTCAACAATGGTAGACAATTACACATCAAATAAACTACCATCAAACGAACAGAGTTTCACTTGCAATGTAGGGCTGCATTTCTGGCAATAATATAATTTCAGAAGCTCAAGAAAGTTGATCGAACAACTTTAAAAGTCAAAAGGCAAGAAAAGGAGAAATCGAAGGAGCTTCAATTGAAGTTAAAGGCAACAACACTAAATTAGCTACAGTAACAACTAGTTCAAACAAACAAGATTAACGTTTGAAAAGGAAATATGAGTTTAGAAACCAATAACTTCCTTTACTCCTACAAAGTTAGTGACTATAGAATGATTTATTCACCTATTAATTCAAAGGATCAAAGCATCACAGGAGAAACAGCTAAATTCGAACATTAAGTCATTAAGTAGTCAAATTCACACAATAAATTAAACTACATAGTGCCTCATAAAATAGCTATCAACCAATGCATATAAAAACTGCAGTTAAGATGTCAAAAGGGTTTTACTTGAAGGTGCGTTTGCTGTCAGCATCCTCTGGAGGTTCTTCTACAACATAGCACAAAAGCTACTCCACCTGAGCTCTGTCCCATAAGCTGGAAGAATTTTACAAATCAAAAAGATTTTTAAAAACAGAAACACATAGGATATCTGCAACTTGACCAGGGAACAAACTTGAACAATCTAGCTATTTGAGGTAGCATTGCCAACAACATCGTCCCCAATAACACTGCACATCTCCTTAAATCTTGCTAACCCGAATTACCTCACGTCAACAGGAAATACCAATACATACCCTTCTTAAGAAATATCAAGTTCCTTTCTAGCTAACTTGCGTTCTGTTTGTAATTCCCATGATTTTTCTAGCTTCTGTCACTCCCCCCCCCCCCCCCACCACTTTCTTAATTCCTGTATATCTCACATGTTGCAAAATTTTTATTTTTGATGAGGGAGTAGTATATAAAGAACGCATTGACAGCATCATGATGTGCTAACTGCCAACTGATAATCCAAATAATAAAATACAATCAGAGTCATGAGGAGAGATTTTGACTGAAAAATCACATCAAATTAACTAGTTTCAAAGCACAAATATGTTGCATTCAGAAAGGCAAATTTGAGCCATAACATATGATGCATCAGTCACTTTGTTCAACAAAAACACTTGAAAGTTCTTTTATTAAATGTTCTCAAGAACAACTTACAAGCAAAGAATTAGACTTCACAAATGTCCAGATAGATCTATAGTACTGGCTACATCTAACAGAGAAGTACGTATAAAGAATTTTTCTATCTACAACTACGACACTGATTTGCTCTTCAAAGACATGCTGGAATTTACTCTCAACTCATCAATCAATTTGACTATCCGCAATTTTAGACTGCTGCTCTACTGCTGGCTACATCTAACAAAGAAGTACGTGTAACGAATTTTACTATCTACGACTACGGCATTGTTTTACTCTTCAAAGATATGCTGCAAATTTACTCTCAACTCATCAATCAATTTGCATATCCGCAACTTCAGAATGCTGCTCTACTGACTACATCTAACAGAGAAGTATGTGCAAAGAATTTTACTATTTACGACTATGACACTGATTTTCTCTTCAAAGACATGCTGGAGTTTTACTCAGCTCATCAATCAATTTGCATATCCGCAACTTCAGACTGCTGCTCAGTGGTCACTCGAAAAATTGGGCTGACCTGACGCTTCTCACTTGTTATCTGAAGAAATTTCATCTGAGAGTCATATGAAGAACTCAGTTCCGTTTTCAGTTTTTCCAAAAGCTCAGAAACCAGTGACAATTCTGCATCAGACATACTTTCTGACAAGCCTTCTTTCTCCATGACTTCCTGAGTTGTATCATTGACAGTGAAACCAAATTTAACCGGCTCTTCACCAGCAATAAACACAGTCATCTCAAAAGGACCAGTGTCCGAAGATATCCCTCTTATCCCAGAAGGCCTAGGTTGTACTTGTAGTCTAACTGGCTGATCACCTACAGGTTCATTCATTCTCAGCTCATGCTTCTCAATTGTCATCAGAAATAATTTCATCTGAGAATCATATAAAGAACTCAGTCCTGTTTTCAGTTTTTCCATAAGCTCAGAAACTAATGACAATTCTGCATCAAACATGCTTGCTGAAAAGCCTTCTTTCTTCATGAATTCCTGAGTTGTATCATTGACAGGGAAACCAAATTTAATTGGCTCTTCACCAGCAATAAACAAAGTCATCTCAAAAGGACCAATGTCCGTAGATTTCCCTCTTGTCCTAAAAGGCATAGGTTGTACTTGTAGTCTACCTGGCTGATCACCTACAGGTTCATTCATTCTCAGACTACTACTTGCTGCTACGGAGCTAGAAACACTCGGTTGAAGAAACTGGTCATTCAAGCGTTCATTTGCTGTGGATCTGTCAGATGCAGTACTCAGACACTTCTCCATGAATTTCTTAACCTCAGAGTCTGTCACTTTGCTTAGTGCATCAAGCATTTTACGACTTCCAACCCTACCAAGAATGTGTTGCTTGGTCCTGCATACGCTGTATGGTGTTTCCCGAGTAACCATCTGAAGCACACACATCCCAAACGAGTAAATGTCAATCAGCTCATTATAATAATATCCTTCAAGAAGTTCTGGAGCCATGAACTCAGGTCTGCAAGAAAAACTCTGTACCGTAGTATCCCCCTGTTCAAAAATCAGTGCGAGACCCAATTCTCCAATCTTCACAATGATCGATCTTCCATCAACAAATATGTTATCACAGTTAAGAATGCGGTGAATGATCTTGAGATCATGTATGTGACAATGGTCTAACCCCTTAAAAATCTGTGTACACCAACTCTTGATCGCATTTATATCAGTAACATCACATTTCCTGACATACTCTCTAATATTCCCAAAAGGAAAAGACTCAGCAATCAAAACAGTGAAGCAACTGACGAGCAAGTTCTTGTTACTAAACATTTCCACTAAAATGTCCACCTTACTCCAAGCAATTTCCTCACCATTAGCACTATCTAAGCCCTTGTAAACTTTCTTCTTATCATCATTTCTTATGATTGTATCGTACCTTTTGTATCGCCTACTCGGAACTGTCTCGACAACTACATCAATACTTGAAAAAGCCATTACTAACACCATTACAGAACCAGAAAATTGATTTGGGTTTGAAAAGGGATGATTCAAACTGAGTTTTGATGGGTTATTATGCAACATCTCCTGAGCAATAAAAAAACCCTAATCATCAAATCAAAATTCAAAAATCTTGAAACGTTAAAAGGGGGATAATTAATTAAAACTGCATTAATACACGAATTTAGTGAAAATTAAAAACCCTCGATTCACAATTAGGGTTTTCAAGAAATTATTAAAGAACAAAAAAAAACTTACAATTTTTCCCATGCTCTTCCTCTTTATGCCGATCCAATTCAGATAAAAATCTGAATTGCGATCCGCATAAAGTACACGAGAATTTGTTCTCCCGATGCTTGGTTTCGTTATGTTTCTTGAACCCATCAATTCGTGGATAATCCTTTTTACATATACTACAATATGGCATTTGAAGGAAACAGAATGATACTGATAGTGGAGGTAGATTGAAGCTACTCTAATGGCGGAATTGTGGGTATTTTAGAGAGAGAAAGAAGAGAGAGAAACAGAGAAGAAAAGAGGAAGAAGACGAATTGATTTCTCTAAATTGATATCCCGAGCTACAGTATCACAATTGAATTCCACGTCATACTTCCACTAATAAATGAAAATAACGAGGAAGTCCAAACGGAGGGTTGCTTGACACGAATCCCGCATCTCACAAGGGTAGTTTAGGAAATTCGCTATATTAAAGTACGTCTGTAAAATACTAAAGTACCACTAGAGGTCACAGTGGTATATTTTCAACGCCTAATAATAAATTATTTTTATTCAGTAATATAAATTTATTCATCTGTAGTAAACGATTAATTCATACTTAAGAGTTAGAAAAAGATTAAGTTAATTTATAAAAGCCTTAAATTCTCAGTAATATTATCACAAGTATCAATAGTACAATATTATTGTCCAGTAATACAAAGTAAGTACCCAGTGAACTACTTAAAATCGGGATCTGCAGGCTTTCACCCAGAAATCCCGGAAGTGCCTAGGAGGTTCCGCCTGAAATATCCGGATCCTCCTAGGTACTTCCGGAAATTCTAGGTGGATCCTTATTTCCGCCTAAAATTTCCGGAAGTACCTTGAAGGATCCGGGAATTCCAGGCGGATCCTCTTAGGTGCTTCCGGAATTTCGGAAACCTGGAATTCAAATTTTTTTTATTATTTTTTTTTTCCGTGAATAATATGATTTGAACTTATGATTTTTTTTCAAAAATTTCTATTTAGTATGATCTTTATTTTTATTATTGTCATTATTAGTTGATTTTAGTGTTGTTATTATCATTATTGTTATTTTGATGATTGTTGTTATTGTTGTTTATTTTATTTTTTTGGATTTTGTTATTGTTGGTATATGTAGTACTATTGTTTTTTTTAATCATGATTAGTATTATTATTATGGTTGATATTAGCGGCGTTATTATTATTGTTATTATGGTGGTGGTGCTTGTTGTTGTTGTTGTTGTTGTTATTAGTATTGTTATTGTTATTATTATTGTTATTATTGTTATTGTTAATGGTGTGTTGGTATGAAATTAATTTATTGAATCGTATTTTATGTAGTCCAACTTTAAACAAATAGTATTTTTTGTAATTATTACTAAAATTGGATTTTGTACTTATTTGATGTAGATCGAGGGTTCTGGTGCTCGTCATGCAATATCACGACGTTTGAATGCGTCTGTTAGGAGACAGTCATCTCGTTCAACACCGTTACAACCCGAGGAGCAGCAATACGAGTCTACTAGTGATTGGTCTGGCAGTCGAGAAGTAGTCGGTCCATGTATTCGCCAGGTGGAGCTCCTACATCTGACGAGGAGGACGAAGACTCGGCTAGTTATGCTAGTGACCGGGATGAAGAATCGGGTCCTCAGAATTATCATATGGTATATAGGGGTCAGTATGGGAGATTTGTTGGTAGTGGATCGAGTCAGCCTACTACAAGCTCTGCAGAGACATGGTTAGTGCAGGAGCCGCTGTCGGGTGGTCCCGGGGATGGGACTGATATCCCTAGATTTGGTGGTCACGTCGCACGATATATATGGGTCGAGTAGGAGCGAAGTGTTTTGCGGTGTTTGAGTAGGTCAAAGTTGTGTTCTGAACTGGTCACGTGGCGAGGTCGTCAATCAGCAGAGAGCCGACAGTCGATTGATGACAGTTGGTTGTCTCACTTACCCGGGCTTATGTTTAAAAAACTTGATTGACCGTTGATTTTCGCTTTTGTTGAAAGATGGCTGCCAGATACAAACACATTTCATATGTCATTTGGGGAGATCACGATCATGTTGCACGATGTGTACAACATTCTTAGGCTACGTGTTCATGGCAAGATGGTCACCACTACACCTAGCACGGACGTCTTACGAGACGCGTGCTCGGTTACCATGGATATGACTTCGGATGATTTGTCTGAGATTTGCAGCATAAAGACAATTTGGCAGGGTAGTGGGGTGTTGACTGATAAGATTTTTGAGTCGACATTGGAGGTTGAGAGGCAGTTTAATGATCAGTATACTACGCACGTGTGGTTAATGCTTGAAAGTACACTGTTTATAGACAAGAGTGGTAACCGTACGCATTTTTCCTTCCTCCATGAGCTATGTTATGAAGATGTCCCTATTAACGAGTACGCTTGGGGCACAGCTGCACTAGCTTACTTGTATAAGCAATTGGGCATGGCATCACGGAAAGGTGCTGATTCGATCGCTGGTTGTCTCACGCTTCTGCAAGCGTGGATTTACAAGTACTTTCCGTGCTTTCGGCCTCAGCAGGGTACCTTGACGAGGGACCTTAATATCCCTCGTGTGTCTGTTTGGGATGTTGGAGCGGGATGTCATAGCAAGAACTTGGAGTGCCTATTATCTTTTCGTACTAAAATTGATGCACCTATTATTTAAATAAAGTAAGTGGTAAGTAGAGTTGTCATTTCAGGTATTCTAGTCGGGTCAAATTAAGTTAAGGAAATTTTGCAAAAAACCACCTTTTATAAGCAATTTTTGCAAGAAACCACGTTATAATTTTTTTTTTTTTTTGCAATGACACACCTTAATCAAAATTTTTTTTGCAAATCAATACCTTTAAATCGGAAAATGAGGTTTGACCCCATTTCCCGACGTTGACTGCCCCAATCAACCCACGAAACCACCTCTCTCTCCAGCCCCACCCACGAAACCACCTCCCTTCTAAGCCCCACCCACAAAACCACCTTTTCATGGCATTGACCACCATAAACACACCCCCTTTTACGGCGTTGACCACCCTAAACACGGCCCTTTAACGACGTTGACCACCCTAAACCCTCCTCTATAGCCCTAGCCACCTTTCTCCCCTCCACTGTCAGTTTCGTGGGTGCAAATGGCGTAGTCAACGCCGGAAAATAGAGTTTGACTATATTTTCCTGCATAAAGGTATGGTTTTACAAAAAAAAAATTTGATTAAGGTGTGTCTTTGCAAAAAATTAAAAAAAATTATAAGGTGGTTTCTTGCAAAAAAAAAAATGTTTATAAAAGGTGGTCTTTTGTAAAATTTCCTTAAGTTAATGTTATGTCGGGTCAATCTAGTCTCCAAATTAGGTTCAGGTTCGAGTCAGGTCAAGTTCATTTATAATGTTTTAGGCCGTTCAACTTTTTCGGGTGTAGGTCGGGTTTGATTCGACTCAAATTCAAGTTGGGTTCAATTTTAGGTTTGGATTGTGTCAAGTCAGGTTTGGACGGGTTAATACCTGGTGAATTCGAGTTCTTGGATATTATCAGGTTGGATAATCCTAAACCCTAAACTCAAGTAAGTGAGGTAGTTAAGGTATTAACAACATGTAAAATAAAAATAGCGGAGTTAATATTTTATTGAAAAACTACGAATGTGAGAAGAAAGAGATAATTGAAAAAAAAAGATTGAGCTTGGATGGAGACTATGATAAATGAGAGATATAGTATTAAAATGATGTATTTTACCAAAACAAAATATTGTGTAAAATGTGGCCGCATTAACACTTTAAAATTTTTTACACCATTCAAGTTTATATACTCCCTTCGTCTCTTATCTACATGCAATCATGCATGTTGATTGCATGTATTCCATTATGAGACAAATAAAGGTTAATGGAGTGGGCGAGGGGAAGAGAAAACGGCCGAGTTTGGTACTTTGGTGGCAGCTGGCGGTAAGGCTGGGTGGTTGCTGGTTGTGGTGTAATTTTTATTTCTGATTATTTATTTATTTATTTATTTATTTAATGGTTTAATTTTTGATTTTTTTTTACTAATAACATGTTGACACGTATGCAGCTCTAAATGATGTTAGTAATGAATTAATACACACCCATAAGCACCTTGGTGTTGTACTCTATTTTTGGGTATTCAAGGAAATACATCTACTATGGAGCTAGAACTATGACTGCAATTCAATACCAATAAAATCAATTACTATCTCCGTTAACGGTTATTTGCAACATATACTATAAATGGATGCTAAGTATTATGAGCAACAAATGTTTTTTTTTTTTTTTTTTTGTTTTTTTTCATTTTTAGATAATCATTTCTTTCTATCTCTCTCCTCATCACATGCACCCAACTTTTTCTCTCTCCATTTTACTCTCACAAACAAATTTTGCCTAGGAGTCCGCAAACACCTCCTTTGTTGCAAATAATAGTTAACGGAGCAAGTAGATCCAATACAAAGTAGTGGTAATTGTTTTATTCTAAATCCTCACAATATATAATAGGAAATTTTGACAATTACCACATGTTATTATTTCTATTTTAGCAATTACCACCTATTATTATTTTTTTTGAAAATTACCACCAACTTTTTTCTAAAACACCAAAAGTTCCCACCTAGTTGACTCTCAACCACCTTATGATGTAATGTGGGCCCCACATAATACCTTCCCCCTTTTCCCTCTCATTTCTTATTTCTCCCTCGATATTTCACTCCCAGATTCAATTTTCCGCTGAAAGAAATCGAAAACTTTACAATTCTGCGAATCACCGGAGAGAGAATCATTTAGCTAATCCTGCGAACCCAACAAGGGATAAAGATGAAGATTTAAGCTTGGTTCAACTAAATCAGTCTATACTTTCCCTAAAATAAAAAAAAATTAAAAAAAAAAAAAAAAAAAAAACTAAATCAGTCTATGACTCTAAGCTACCAAAAAAAAAAGTCCTGCATGTATAACTGACAGTTAGGTTTCAATCGTATGTATGACTTTCACTTCCTCTACAGATTCAAAATTCTATTGATCTATAATTTTTTTTTGCTTTGCATCCCAAATTTGGGATCTAATTCAACAGACAAAATTCTCTTAAAGCTAACTCAAAAGCTACCAGAATAAGCTACACTAGCCAATTTACCTCTACACGACTACACTTATACAAAGTCCTGCCAAATGCAACACACAAACATTTCGATCATCAGGAAACTGGAAGCATATATATAT
This sequence comes from Chenopodium album, assembly GCF_948465745.1. Lineage (NCBI taxonomy): Eukaryota > Viridiplantae > Streptophyta > Magnoliopsida > Caryophyllales > Amaranthaceae > Chenopodium > Chenopodium album. Next base: position 8,313,668 of record NC_137853.1, on the reverse strand, counting down.
AACTCATTTGTCATTACGAAAAAGATTTGTCATCCTATCAGTCAGAAGAAATCAAGTCATACCTAAAAGAAAATTATGACTTTAGGCTTCTTTGAGTTGATTGATGTTTAAAAGAAAATTATATACTTCATACACTACAAATCTTCAATGAAATGATACCTTAATTATAAAAGTAATTCAATTTAACAACAAAAAAACTTAGTCCCAAAATGATTTGGAGTTAGCTAACATAATTCGTCATAAGGAACAATCAAGTAAGTGGGCGCAATAAACTTACAGTAATATACTGGGAGTAACCTTAACAAGTTGCAATTTTTAAAAATGAGGGCGCTCTACCAACATAGGTGGAGTAATATCACAGAATTGGGAAAGACCTTCATATAATCGTTCAATGGTTTTCCTTTCTTTCATGCTGTAAATGCCCATATCACTTCCTCCTTTGTATACATCCCCACTAAGAAATGCTTCTCTATAGACGTCGGTAAAATATATGCAATTAGCTTTACAACCATGCTTATATGATGATGCATCCACGGAGAAAGTAGAGTTTGAGCCCAAGAAGATAGCATGTTCACCCACACCCTGGACTTGTTTGAATTTTCCATCATCCACATTCAACTCGAATATCTCAAATGATTCAGTCCAATACTTGTCTTCATTCACATGTCCATAACCATACATGAACACCATCCTAAATATTACCAACAAAGTGTTTTCTACCTCTACCAAATATGGAAAGACTTCTGCACCAAGTTCAGGAAGTTTAGGAACATCGAGGTTGGCAACAATTCTTGAACGTCGTTTCATTACCTCACATCCAAATGCCATTACCTGTCCACATATATCTACGGCGTAGAATTCTCCCTTAAAGTAGTAGACATCGGACACTTGATGAACCGTAAATTGCACATCAGGTATACTCCACTCGTGCTGCCCAGGTCTCCAAAAGGCCAACCTTTGGGTTTTGTCAAACAACATTGCAACAACAAAATCATCACTACAAGACGGCCTAGACGATATAATGAATTTGTGATACACAAATAAAGATGTAACCTCATCCACTAATTCAACTTCATCAAAATGCCATAACTTAGAAAGAATATTCGGTGGCTTGATCACTTTACTGGAGGAAGGATCAAAAAGGGTGATGTTATGATTACTGAGACTAGTAGAAATAAGCCACCCATTCGAAGCAAAAAACATCCATCGGTCATCATGAGGCTCAGGCAGATTGATATTACGGAACATGTGTTTGGAGAGACTGTAAAGTCTACGGTGTGAATTATTGGGAGGGTCGGCTAACATCAACCAAGGAAGTTGGGTATTTTTACATGGACAGAAGTTGTTGACATCCTTTATTGAATTTCTCCAACTTGAACAGACCAACCCAAAATTTTCAAAATCTTCTAGACTTTCAAGATGCTCCATTGCAATTTTCCTAATAATTTCTTCAGGAATTTCGCTCCAATTTACCATGCTTGCTGTAGCCTTCAAAAGGGAATAATAATACAATCAATCAGAAAAAACAATTGCTTTAAAAAAATATAGGCAGTATGTGGTAGAGTTTTATATGGTTTGGGTTAACTTTTTGTAAGCTATACTATTACAAAGAAGCAATTCAACTCACAAATTGATTGCAAATCACAATTCATATTCATAAACAAATTGATTACAACCCAAAATTAGAATTCAATCAGCAAACTAAATTAAAAAAAAATTAATATGAGTCTTCTCAATCAAATATGAATTCAATTATCATCCATGCTTGCCGTTGCATTCAAAAAGGAAAATAAGTTTATTTTTTACCATCAATTAAAACAATTAATTGCTTTAAAATTTAAAAATCAGTGGCAATTTCAAGATTATACCACTTTTTTTTTTCAATCCGTTTAAATGTTTAATTAGGAGTCCTTCACATATCGGAAACATTGCATTATCATTAAAACATGAATTCAACAAACAAAGTGATATAGAATCACTTATACATATTCAATAAACAAATTTATTGCAAATCACAATTTAAATTCAAAAATCATATTGATTTCGACTCAGAAATAAAAATTCAATCAGCAAACTGAATTCAAATCGACAAAATCCAAGTAACAATTTAATTTTAAATCACAAATACAATTCAATTAAGAAACAGGATTCAAATCAACTAAAAATTCAATTAACAAGTGGGAATACAAATTCAATCAACAACTTGTTATCAGGAATTAATGTTAATTTAGAGGTAAATATTAAACTCTTTTCAATCAAATACGATTTCACCTTCCCCTCAAAAAAAATACGATTTCACCTTTTGCCTCAAAAAAAAAAAAAACGATTTCACTTCACATCAACCAATCAAAAAAATAAGAGTAATTTAGAATCACAAATACAAATTAAATCAACAAAATTGAATTTGCATCCAAAAATATATACAATTATACATATAGGAAAAAAATAAAAGCAAAAAAATAAGTTCAGAACTCAAGAACTCGGAGGCTTACAGTACAAGAGTTGAAACAAGACCAGAACTCACGAACTCGGACTGTCGGAAAGATTGTATTATCATAAAACATAAATTCAAAAAACTAAGTCATATCGAATCACATATACATATTCAATAAACAGATCCATTGTAAATCACAATTCAAATTCATAGATGAGATTGATTTCAACTTAACAAATAAAAATTCAATCAGCAAACAGAATTCAAATCGAAGACAAATTCAAATAACTGATAGATAGACTTACAGTACGAGAGTTAAACAAGACAAGAACTCGGAGGCTTGCAGCAGTTTAAGGAGAGTTGTTGCGCCTCAGAAACAAGTAGAACTGTAAAAGCCTAATTTCGTTGTTAAAAAAAGTTTCCTAATTTCGTTGTTAAAAAAAGTTTCCTAATATCCTTTACATTTACAAAGATAAAAGTTTCCTAATTAAAACCGAACTTTTTTTTTTGGTGTGCTTTACCTAATTTCCTTAGGAATAGTCGGATAGGATCATATGAAAACACACCATAATATTTCCTTCGTTACATATTAATTACCTAATTTCCTTGGGAATAGTCGGATAGGATCATATGAAAACACACCATAATATTTCCTTCGTTACATATTAATTACAATTTTCGATAATAGTTGTGGTAGAGTTAGTATAAGGAATACGAAGTATTTTTTGGTATGCTTACCTAATTTTCCTAGGAATAGTGGAGTAGGATAATATGAAAACAGACCATAATATCTTCTCCATTACGTATATTATTTGTAATATAAGGAATGAAAACGCACTATTTAGACTGTAGATTATCACTCAAATTTGAGCCATCAAATCCTACGGCTGGTTTTTTATCCTAATTTTTTGCACAAAAGGCTTGTTTTTCACTTCATCTATTTCTCACGCGTCTTTTCTTTCTCCCCTGCTTTCTCTACTCTCTGGTATTTTCTTCAAATTTCTCGTTATTTTTTCAAATCAAAGTTGTAATGCTTCTATTCTTCGTCAATTTCATTGCCATTATCATTTACGATCGATCAAGTGAGTTATTCGTTCTTAATTATGCTATATTTGAGTAATTTTATTTTTAGCTTCTAATCAGTGAACTTTGTAGTTAAATTGATTTATTCATATTGTTGTATTTTAGCTTGTTATTGTTAGGTTTTTCAATATATGTGTAATATTGTATTTTATACGGAGTACGTTTTTTAGAAAATCAAGCTGATTTTTCGATTTGAATTTCTTAAGTTTCGATTTCAATTTTAGTTTCGTATTAGTATTTTTTGAATTGTGTTTTGTGTAATTTTGCTTGATTTTAGTAGATTAGGTTTTTATGTGTAATTTTTGCTTGGTACTCTACTCCTATTGTTGTTCTCGACCTTTGGAGCACGATTTTTGTGTTTGTTGCCATTATTATTATGATCTTGATTGGCAATGACAAAGCGAAGGTTCTGTTGAGGTTGTGGGTTGTAAATTCAACTTAATTTATGATGAAGTATGACATTATTTGAGATTCATAGGTGTAAATTTCTTAATTTGTGTAATTTTGGTTTCTATGTGTGGTTTTAGCCTGATATTAGCTGGTTCGAGTAAACTTGGATAATATAATTAATCAGTGACCTTAGAGCACCAAAAATTCCTCGAAATCTTACTATCGCATAAAGTCTAGGTAAGAATAGAGATTAGCAGGTCTAGGTTTGAGTAAATTATGTTATTAGCTTGCTATCATGCTGTCTCGCTATTGCGTTAGGTCGTAATGGACAAACCGAGACTATTAATGCTGTGTGGGTTGACTAATTTTATGCTGCTAATGAGATTGGTTGCTAGAGATTGGATAATCAATGAGGAAACTAAGAATCGCTATATTAATCTTTGTGATTTGACTCTTTCATCTTATTTTTTCTCACTTTTCGTTCATTTTCATTCGATTATTTAGTAGATTTACATGGTTATTGAATTGCTTGATATTGGCCTCTACAAATCAAAATTAATGGGTTGACTCATTTGTTGATTAATGGTTGACTGATTCAACAAACACCTCTAATGATGGCTGCTATACACAGGAAAATCTTGTGTGTAATCTTCATTTAATCCATAACCATTTTTAGCTAAATTTTTTTGGGGTAAAAATCTGTCTGATTTTTGAAAAAAAGGGTGCAATTTTAAAGTAATTTTTATGTAATTTCTAGCAAAAAGATGTGAACTTTGATGATATCTTAGCATAAAGATTTTAACTTTGATAATATTTCAGGTAAAATTTGATTTGGGTTTTATAAGTTTTGGTAGTTGATAAATTAAATTGTTGTGTTACTAATATGATATGGGCACGTTGGGGCGAGCCGAGATGGCTATGAGAGTGTCCATGGAGGCTTTGGGTATGGGCAGAGGGACGCCGGTGGTGAAGCTATTATGGATTTTGCCCAATCATATGATTTAATTTTGGCTAATACTTGGTTTAAGAAGAGGGATTCACACTTGATAACCTTTCGGAATGGAGCAAATGCAACTCAAATAGACTTCCTGCTCACAAGGAGCATAGATAGACAAAGTTGCATAAACTGTAAGGTTATCCCAGGGGAGAGTGTGGTCACCCAACACCGGCTATTGGTAATGACTATTCGTCTGAAAGAGAAGGCGAAGAAAAAAGTTAGACAAGAAGAACCAAGGATAAGATGGTGGACCCTAAGGGATGCAAAAGCTAAGGTTTTTACAGAAAAGGTAATTGAAGAAGCGGATTGGGATGGAGAGGTGGATCCGGACATGACCTGGTTACGAATGAAGAACTGTTTCCTAAGAGTGGCCAAAGAGGTCTTAGGGGAAGTAAGGGGAAGAACTTCGGTACAGAGAGATACTTCGTGGTGGAATGAAGAGGTGAAAGCAGTAATTAAGCAAAAAAGGGAATGCTATCAAGCCTTAGGAAAATGTAGGAGTGATGAAACCTTTGCAGCGTATAAGGAGGCTAAGAGTAAGGCAAAGGCAGCTGTTCGCCAAGCAAAAGAAAAGGCATATCAGGAGGTTTATGAAAAGCTTGATTCCAAGGAGGGAGAAAGGATCATTTATAAGATGGCAAAGAGAAGACAAGAGGCAAGGAAGGATATTGGCATGGTGAAGTGTGTCAAAGATAAGAACCAAATGGTCCTAGTGCAAGAGGAGGGCATCAAGGACAGGTGGAAGGGGTACTTCGATGAATTATTTAATGGAAGTAATGGAGTTGTGATAGGAGATACCTCTATGAGTGATGAAGAAATCAACATGGAGTATGTGCGAAGGATTAGGAGAGTAGAGGTGGAGATTGCACTGAGGAAGATGAAACCTAAGAAGGCGGTTGGCCCTGATGGGGTACCGATAGAGGTGTGGAGGTGTTTGGGTAAGATTGGTATTGATTGGTTAACAAACCTTTTCAACAAGATATGGACGGCTACAAGGATCCCACAAGATTGGAGGAAGAGCACCTTGGTCCCGGTTTATAAAAACAAAGGAGACGCTCAAGATTGTTCTAACTATCGAGGAATTAAGCTTATGAGCCATACTATGAAGTTGTGGGAAAGGGTGATTGAACAAAGGTTGAGGGCATGCACAAGCATTTCAGATAACCAATTTGGTTTTATGCCTGGGAGATCTACTATGGAGGCAATCCATTTGATAAGACAAATGATGGAGTTTTATAGGGTAAAGAAGAAAGATCTTCATATGGTCTTTATTGATTTAGAGAAGGCATATGACAAGGTGCCAAGAGAGATACTTTGGTGGGCAATGTTGAAGAAAGGTATCCCACGAAGGTATGTAGACCTAGTTAAGGATATGTATCGGGATGTGTCAACAAATGTGAGGACATGCGGAGGGTTGACAAAAGATTTCCCTATTACAATCGGATTGCATCAAGGGTCTGCATTAAGCCCTTTTCTTTTTGCAACGGTTCTAGATGAATTAACTAGACCAATTCAAGATGAGGTTCCATGGTGTATGCTGTTCGCAGATGATATCGTTTTGGTGGATGAGACTAAGGATGGGGTTAATGTCAAGTTGGAGCAATGGAGGCAAAGGTTGGAATCTAGAGGGTTTAAGCTAAGTCGGAGTAAGACTGAATATTTGGTATGTCGTTTTGGCACTCAGAGGGGGACAAGCAATGAAGTGGTGAGTTTGGATGGAAAGGATTTGACCATGAGTGAATGTTTTAAGTACCTAGGGTCGATCATCCAGAAGAATGGTGACATTGATCAAGACGTGACCCACAGGATTAAGTCAGGGTGGCTTAAATGGAGAGCGGCCACGGGAGTGTTATGCGACCGCAGCATTCCCTTAAAGTTGAAGGGAAAATTCTACAGGACTGCCATAAGACCAGTGTTGCTCTATGGTACAGAATGTTGGGCTTCTAAGAAAGAGCATATTAAAAAGATGGAGGTTACGGAAATGCGCATGTTAAGGTGGATGTGTGGAAACACTTTAAGAGATAGAATCAGAAATGAGGTTATTCGCAAGAAAGTAGGTGTGGCGGGCATTGTAGATAAATTAAGGGAAAATCGTCTGCGTTGGTTTGGACATGTAAGACGGAGACCCGAGGGTGCACCGGTGCGAAGAGTGGAAGAGTGGGACCATGGAGGGATTAAACGAGGAAGAGGGAGACCAAAGATGACTTGGTTGGAAGGAGTGAGGAAGGATATGAAGTGCATGGATTTACGTGAGGATGAAGTTTTGGATCGTAAGGGATGGAGGAGAAAGATTTATGTTGATGACTACACGGAATAATCAAATTTGGTTCATGTTAGCCGACCCCACTTTTGGGATTAAGGCTTTGATTGATTGATTGATTGATTGATTGTTACTAATATGATAATTTGTGGGATGTTTTCGTATTTTAATGTTTGATTCTTTGTGAGGAAGAACTTGCTTACATAGTTACATTATGCTACCTATGATGGGCATTGTCTAAACCTCATTATTTCTATGTGACAAGGTATTTTTTGTTTTTTCATCTATGTGCTAATATGTATTATTTATTGTACCTCCGACCACTTTGTATATATCTTTAAACAGGGGCTCCTAATATAATGAATTAGTTGTTTTGTTTTTGCGTGTTGGAAGCCTATAAGCTCAGTTGGTGGAGCATTGTGCATACACTACACACAAAGATGTAGGTTTGAATCTTTACATATAGGGTTTTTTTTCCCCTCTTATTAAGATATAGTCAAGGCTGTTATGGATGTGGTTTTTGATGAATGAGTTTCCATAGAGTGCCAACGCTATGATAAAAAGTATTCAAAGAGCTGAGTTTTCAGAGTCGCATGTATCTTGATTACTCCGTTTTGGACTAAAAACAGAATTTTTGTTGAAATAGTTGAGTCTTATACTTGGATACACAATGAAGTTTGACACAAATAACCAAGTCTGAGTAGCTTACTATATATATACAAGGAAATACTTCAATTGCATTGTTAAAACCTTAGTTTTCAACTGCATTGTTTTTGTTGTAACTTAAAAGGATAGCTCTAATGTAAAATGTTTGTGTTAGAAAAAATAAAAGTTGTGTATTGCTTTGGTATCTGTGAAAAAGAATTCTGGATTGTTGTATAATCGGATTCAACTATTATATCTGAAAAATTAGCTACTTCTGCGTGCAGTTCTGATTTGTCTAATTTATCCTACGCTACTGTATTGATTGAGTTACCAAATCAGACTATTTTCTATTGTTATTTTGTTAATATTATTTCACTGCACATGTTGGTTTCAGCTGGTTGATTAAGATGTTGCAAGACAATGCGACTTGAAATGTAACACTTTTGAACGAGCATGTCAAGAGATTAGTTTGAGTCTTAAATCATTTTTACTCTTCAGGTTTTTGAGTGTTCCCTTGGAAGCTCTCAATGCTCTGCTTCCATGTCTATTAAGAGATTACTAAAGTATAATAGGCGTTATAAATCGTAATTACAAGATGATTGAAATTGCTTATCTCATATTCTGGTGCTGAAGAAAATTCATATCAGAATGAGAAGTGCTTGCATGACACCATTTCCTCGAAGCTGAACTACAAAATGTGTATCTTGTTCTTGGTGGCAGGTATGTACTTTCGGCTCTTGGTCATTTTAAACTAACCACTGAGTTGGGTATCTTTGTTTTTAATCTGGGTTTGAATTTTGGGGAAAGTTTGATGGTTGATTTACCAGTTTTGGGTTCAAATATCAGGGTTCATTTAGGTTTGTTCTCATTGCTAACCTAACTTTGTGTCTTGTTGTTATTTAGATTTAAAATTCCTCTCTTCCTTCAAAATAGCATTTTTTTTTTTCTGTGTTTGATTTTTTTTCTTCCTTTTATATACTTAATATTAGGGTTTAATTGAATTAATGAATATGTGAAATAAGAAGATACTTTGAGATAGAAAGGCAAAATGTATCATGGCCTTTTTTTTTAGAACTAGAGTAGTTTTCTTTCTCTCCTCTCTTCCCATTATCGCCTGTAATAGTCTTCTAGCCTGCTAGGAAATTCATGTTCTAAATTATGTGGGAAATTTGACAAAGTTCAATACACATATGGGCTGATATGGCTAAGAATGTCGTGTAGGGAATAGAGAAGGTATGGAAGATTGAGGAGGTGAGGAAGCAGAAGTGAGGAGGGGATGAGTAAATGAGAAAAGGTGAGGATGAGAGTGAAGGGTGGGATGGGGTAGGATGTAGGGCAGAGATGAGATATGGAGACAGAAAAAATTACTTTAAGAGTATGGGGAATGCTGCATATGAGTGTAGATCATTCAAGAATTTTTTAATTGGTCATAGGAAGGAGAGATGAGATATGGAAGTGGAAGGAAAGAAGAAGGAAAAAGAAAGGTAGAAAAGGGAGAGAGATAAGGAGAAATTAGATTAGAAAAAGGAAGGAATATGAAAGAGAGAATACACAACAGCTTTTAGTGGTTCAATTTTGAGGTTGTACCTTACTACCTTTAATTTTATAGTATCAATGACTATAATTTAAAATTTTATTAAATCACTCTCACTATTAATTCTTGGACTGTGATATAGCCTATAGGTGTCAGGTGATACAAAAACATACCATAATCTATTTTGATTGCAGTCTATTTATTACTCTTTTTTTATTTTTTTGTGATATGGGTGATGCAAAAACATATTAGAAAACCTAATTTGTTCAAATTTAACTGAAAGCCAAAAAAATATTATGGGAATGCTTGTTGTAAAACAAATAAATGGCTGTAAAATCATTCTCAAGAAGTTACCAAGGGATGTGAACTTATTTATCTTTGCTGCTTCTTCTGTCTCTACATGAATAATAGCAGTAGTGAGACACACTAAAAAGAGCGGTGTAACACTATAACACATAATAATTTTAGCTAAATGTATGTTGTCTTAGCTTTGTAAAAGATGAGTGGACATTCTTTGAAATTTCAAAGTATTAAGTGGTCCAATATTGAGGTTTGGTTGCATTTTGAGTTGTTACATTATATCTGGGTCCATTTTCATGAGATATATCAATTGAAAGTTGTTACCCTTTTGGTTTATAGGTCATTGGACATTAAATCAGAGATTGGAATTGGCGAGACTGTGCCAGGATGTGATGAGTAGGTCGTGACACTTTATAGTGCAAGTGATGAAGCAAATCCCTTTGATGAAATAAGATTGTCAGGTTTGTCCAGTCCAGGATGCACTCTTCTTTAGGGTGCATAACAACGTGATTGCTGAAGATGTACTCTTCTTAAGGGTCTATTACAGTTTGGTATTGAATTCATGGAATCCTTTTTTTTATGACTATGAGATTACGATCATGGAGGAATGTAATCAACCACTATGTTTATTGATTTCTCTCATGTCTGATAAGATGCTCTACCAGGCCTTAGGTTATGCTCTTTTTTCTGATATATTTAAGCCTCTTTGATATCATGGTTTTTGAAATTTTATTTTCCATGATGTAAGAATTCAGATCTGTTAGTCACAAAAATATGCTTTTATGTTTTTTACTTCACTGTATTCCTTATTATTGAACTCTGTGGTTGACGTGCATCGCTTACTGCCTTTTGTGAGTGATATGGGGATTTGCTTCTTTTTTAAAAACTAAACTGTGATAAATTCCACATGCCTGATCTCACCAAGATCCTAAGTTTAACTGTTTTTCCTTAATTGTTTTCATCAACTAGAGATATTTATTAGTCTTGTTGTCAGTTTAGACTTCTGGTTTAGCACTTAGTAATTAAGTATTCTGCTCACAATATGCAATTTTGTTATAGATACATGAATTGTCATTAATCTATGTAAAGACTAGCCTAATGGAAAGAAGTAGTGTGGTTAATGCATTATTAGTTGTTAGAATTAGGATGCTTCTTGAAATATTACATGCATTTCTTTTGGGTGAATTTCCATTTTTAAAAAGCATTATACCTTCTTGTTAAATAGGTTGTTTGTGTACATGCTATACTAACTGATTTTGGTTTGGAAAGCAATTGCTTTAACATGTATTATGTATAGGATTTATTCCTATTTTGAAGAATAGGCTTTTTTGTCAAGATGAATTAGGATTTATTCCTTCTGGATTGCTTTGTTTTGGCAGTTAAATTTTCTTTTAGATAAATTTTTCACTTCTTAATGGGTGTCTTTCCTGGCGGAGATAGGGATGTTCCCCTCACGTACCCGATCCCCTGTCTAAGTGATATTCCATGCTTGGGACTCAAATCACAGGCATCTTTAACTCCACTGCCAGCATGTTCAGCCAAAACCACCTCACCTTCATAGACAGGTTATCGATCTTCACATAGTGTTTTTCCAGTATCCAGTGTACACTCCTGCCCTTCATATATAGGTTCAACTGCTTCAATGCTGGGCATTAAGCCACCAGATGGTTCATAATCAGCATGACCTGCAATCTGACTAGAAGGTTGTTCTGAAGATAGTTGTTGCAACCCCTCACTGATATCTATTACAGGAGTAGACAAGCTTTCAGCTTCGTGATCATTTACTGTATCTGTTGCTGTAGTAGGGTCACTGAGAATCGGTGTGTCAAGCTTGCATTTTGCCAAATCATTTGACAAGGAAACTTCTCCAAGTTGAGCAGGAAATAATTGGTCATGATCTTTTTCCCTATCATCAGTGAAGAAAAGTAAAAGAGCCCGCTCTTCAGACGAAATTGATTTTCAGTCAAAATGGACATGCACATCATCCTTGGCTGATACAGTAGGCTCTAGATCTGACGGTCAACTGGTGCTATGTCCTTCGGATACATGAGTAGAATCAATAGGTGACTTTGACAAATGCACATTCTCATCAAAAGATATCATTACATCTCCTGCAGGGACTGCTTCTGTATTAGAAGGTACTCTTTCTCGATCAGCATCTTCTTTTCCAAATATTTGTTGATCATCATAAGAATAATATGGGGACTCGTCAAAAGATTTAGCCCTTGAAAGGGTAGGGGAAGGAACACCCAAGGTTACCGTAGTTGCAGCCGCAAAATCAATGCATTCTCATCAGATTTATCCTTGCCCACATTCTCCATTTTCCTTGTTCCAAGGTAACAAGACCCTCCATAAGAGTGTTATAAGATTTTGGTCCAATTGCTTCAGCGGCAGTTTCATGATCCTAACACCGAAATATGCACAAGCATTATGCCAAGGGGAACAAGGAAGATTTACAGCAAAAAAAATGGAAAAATTGCCCAGAATAATCCGACCTTTGCCTCATCCGTCCAAAATAATCCCACCTTTCGATTATTTTTAAATAATCCGACCTTTATACCCAATCCGCTTCCAATGGTCCCTTCCAAGTGACTTGAAACCGGCTAAACAAGTTATCATTTGTAACTTGGGATTATTTGCACACGTGGTACCACGCTATTGGTCTAAAATAATAATACAAAAAAAAAAAAAAAAATTAAAAAAACCTAACGACCTCCCCCTACCCACGCACCACCACTGAAACCACCTCCATTACCCATCACCACTGAAACCACCTCCCCAACCCAACCCACCAGCCGACACCACCTCCTTTACCCAGCCCACCAACCGAAACAACTTCCTCTACCCAACCCACCAACCGAAACCACTTCCTCTACCAACCCACCAACCGACCAATCGAAACCAACGGCCACTACTTGTGATGGTTTTGCAATCCCGAGGCTGATTTGTGGGTGTTCGAAGATGCTCAAAATTGTAGTGTTTTCCGGCGATTGTTGGTGCAGCTGTAGTGGGTGGTAAGTGATTGTGATGGTGGGTTCATTTGTTGCGGGTTTGTGGTGGCGCGTTTGCGAAGGAGAAGCAGCAACAATAGGGCTGCTATTTTTGGTGGTTTTACAGCTTGGGTGCTGGGGTTGGGTCGACCGCAAACTGGGAGGGAGAGGGAGGGGGTGGTCGGAAAAGGGGAGGGAGAGGGAGGGGTGGTCGGAATCGTGGAGAGGAAGGGAGATAGTGGCCGGATTTGGGCAAGGGGACGGTGGGTGGATCGGAATTTGGTTTCAGATTTTTTAAAAAAATTATTTTTTTCTGTTTTTTTTTCTATTTTTATTTTTATTTTTGACCAATTATAGTCTGACACGTGTCTAATAACTTGTAATAACAAGTTAGGTGACCGGTTAGGACCATTTAAAGCGGAAGAGGTATAAAGGTCGGATTATTAAAAAATAATCGAAAGGTGGGATTATTTTGAGCGGATGAGCCAAAGGTCGGATTATTCTGGGCAATTTTTCCAAAAAAAATTTATATTTAAATCTAAAATCTCATGAAGCATCATTTATAGCAATTATCTATCATCAAATGTATATACTAATATACTACACATTCCCTTAAGCAAAATATAAACAATAGACTTGAACAAGAGCAAATTAAATGAGGTAGAGTTGTAGCGTAGAACATCTGATCTATCTGAGGGGTAGAGGATGATGATGGCAATTGAAATAGGCAGCAAGTCTCAAATTTGAGTACATCTCATAACAAGACATATTCATATTAAGCAAGTCTCAAATCTGATTAAAATAGGCATTTGATCAATTATGATTTTCTTAAGCATGTGAACAACTATAAATTCATATCATCAGTGGCCTAGTGCTAGAGTTGATGGTCCAAAACATAACAAAATGATAAAGAAACTCAGGTCAAAAGTTCACCAAACCAAGAATACTAAACTAGCTCTTACTCTAAAAATTTTAATTACGTCTGCATCCAAACAATTCCATTAAAATCAACCAGCAACATCTATCAAGCACCTCTAAAGATGATCAAACTAATTAAGGACGGAATACTGGATCGGAATAGCAGAACAAGGATTGGACGTACACAGTCCATGAAAGAGGCTATTCCAATTCAATTACTATGGTATACTCATAAATTTGGCTGAAAAAGGCGCATTCCTCAACCGGGTCACTAGAGCTCGTCAATCCCAAAATCACTCATATTCAATTACTCCAACATTTGACAACCTTACAAGTCCTCTACCTCTACATTACTGAATCGAGAGGAAACCCAACACATCTCTTTAAAGGTATTTCATTAACAACTCAAATAATCATAATCTATTACATATTACTAAAACCAAATCTAAAAGGACACTTGGCGCTGTATTATCAAAAAATTTCCCACCAATGAAGTTTGAATCTAATTTATGACTTTTATTTTATACAAAATTAGGTTAAGTCCCGTGCCATGCACTGTCATAATTAAACTTTACAGCAATAATTATAAAGAATGGTGTTAATTCAACAATAATTTAACCAAAAAAAAATATTTGTAACAAAATAATAGTCTCTAATTAAAGATACTAGATGAAGCCCGTGCGATGCACGGTTTGTTTAAATTTTTTAAAACATTTTTTTTATTTATGTGCTAAATTTTTTTTTTACATATTTAGATAAAATTTCTAATATCAAAAGATAATATTTTATATTTAATTAGTTTAAACTTATAAATCTTATTCGCCAATTTTGCTTACGTAGCATGTGAATTATTTAATTCTAAAAGAAAATAATAATCTCTTATCTGATTGGCTACAATTAAAATTTATAATCCTACATGGCGCTAAGAAAATTAAATCCTACATGGCTCTCTAAAAACTAGGGAAAAAACTCCCCTTTATATATATATATATATATATATATATATATATATATATATATATATATATATATATATATATATATATATATATATATATATATTAGATTGATGGTCTTGTTTCAAAATAGATATTGATGGTCAAAGTTGTGCCCGACAAATGTGCAAATCAAACTACAACTTATAAGAAACGGAGGAGTATAATATAATAAAATAATTTTGTTAAGTTGTTTGATAGGTTGTCGTACACCTGTCAAAAATAAATTCCTAACAAAACCAACTAACAATGTAGTAGGATAAGTAGGGTCGAATCCACAGAGAGATGGCTATTCAATCTAACTTCTAAGGTATGGAGAAACTAAACTATGTCACGAAATTGGGATTGAAAAGTAGTCTAAATTAAAATAGGAATAAAACAATTAATAAAAAGACCTAGGGTTAAGGTTCACCATGTTTATAGTTCTAAATCTATCAAGCATCAATAACAATTCAATCAATCAATTATCTAGAACAATTGCTAAGCCTACGATCCGGTCTTAACGCTCTCAATTCAACATATGTAGTTCGGTCGCTAACATAATCAGAATTGCTAATTGTAGGTAAGCCTCTAAAAGTAAGATCTTTCGATTCAAACTCTTATTAACATGAATTAATCATACAATTGATCAGGTTGCAAGATTATCAATAAAACACTATCAATTAGAGAAATCAATTATCAAAATATTAATAATATCAATCAAGATTCATAATATAAACATGGATTCCCAAACCCTAGAAATAAAACTACTCTAGCATGAAATAAATAAATAAAACTAGATCTAAGGAATAAGAAAATAGAAATAAAATACCTCAATGAATTAAAATAATAAACCCAAGAATCATCCATGGAAGAATCCATGGAGATGCCATGAGAAACTAGGGTTCGAGAGAAAACTAAAACGAACGTAAAATAAAAAAGATGTAAAAGGCATAAAAATGCATAAGGGAAAATAATTATCCCTTGAGTATTAATATTATCCTAAAACTAATCTAAAAATAATTAAAGAAAAGAAATAAGAAAATAAAGATTACATAAGTTGAATTACTATTGGATAATAGAAGATGACGTGGCACAAAACCGTAAACAAGGTCGAAGGACGTGAATCAACGAAGGCCACGGGCTGCTCGCCAAAACCTGCGGGCGCAGGTTGCTGGCCGCGGGCTTGCAGTAGCACCTGCTGGTGCCGATTGGTCGCGGGACAGGGGCGCAGGGGTGGCCGCGGGTGCTGCACTTCATCGCTGACTGCATGGCTCAGATTAAAACGCCTGTAACTTCTGTTATAAAAGGCTTATTGGGGCGTGTGACCTATCAAATGAAAGCTCTTTAAGTCTAGTTTCCAATGCAATTTGAATCGCATCAATCCGATTTGTAGAACTCAAGTTATGATCAAAAGAGTGAACAAAGGTCAGTTTTGACACTATGTAAACCATCGTTTAACTTCGTTACTAACTCAAATTCATTTCCGTTAAGTGCATAACAACCCTTGTGGATGCTATATCCATTCCTCATGCATATAAATCTCAAAACAAGCTTCCACAAACATATATCCTTCATTGAACAACCTCGATTCATCGATTTTTCATCCTTTCATTATCCGGTTCTTCCAAAATCACTCCGAAAGCATCCAAATAGTTATAGAAACTACCTGAAACATTAAGAAAACACAAACGATGCGTAATAGAGCACAAAATGGACAACTTATGAATTACGACCTAAAAAGCAACAAAAGACTCAAAAAGCAACTATAAGACTAGCATAAACGTGCCTATAAATACTATATAAAAGTAATTCATCATTGTTCTATAAACGTTACGTATAATTTTAAGATTTATACAAAGTATGTTACCAAAATAATTTTTTTTGATTTTTAATTAAAATAAATTTTAAGTTGGACGAAAAAAAATTGATAATATTATAATAATCTTGGATAATGATATATTTCAATACCTTAATTTTAATCTATGTTAAAATTTTTGTAACTAAAAGATTCCTAGTATATAAAATATATGTTAAAAAAATAGTAATAAAAAAATTTATTGAGTATGATTAGAGTAAATGTGTTGTTACAATGAAAATAAGTATTATTGTGGGTTATAAAATGAAAGTCATTCAAATTTGGAAAAGAAAAAACAAAAAATGAAAGAAAAAAAGGCGGGAAAATTTTTAATGGCATCGTGACAAGTGTCACTTTAGGTTCGTTTTAGTATAGGTTAATTGATTGATTTAGAGTAAATTTGCTAAAATATCAACTTGCAAATTATATATAACTAGTTTTTTCCCCGAGCAATGCTCGGATATTCACAAGAAAACAAATTACTTTTATAAATTACTATGTTTGGGAAGTATTTATTTATATTATCAAATTATTATAGTTTAGATACGGTAATGTAGAGTACTTAAAGATTCAAGAGAAAAGAGAAAAAAAATATTATACAAAAAAATATTTTATTTATTTAAGTTGTTATAGTTGCTCTATTTTTTAGGTTGCTTTTTCTTTTTTTTAATCAGCTATGTTATTAATTTTTTTAACAAAAAAGAGGAAAAAAAAAAAAAGCTTTTTGGAGGGAAATTTTTTAATACAAACGCGACACGTGTACTTTGGGGATAGGGCTGGGGATTACTTTAGTATATTAGTATTGATTATTATAACATATTTGAATTTTTTCTTTTACATGTTTTAACATATTTCATGTTTTTTAATAGTTAGTGTCTGGTGATTGATTTAATAATTTTTGTATACTACGTAATTATATTATTTTTATAATTATTCAATATTCGTGCATTGCACGGGAGTCTAACCTAGTAATTATAATATGATTAAGGAAAGAAACCTTAAATTATATTTAAATTCATCACAAATGATCATATTCATGCAGCAAGTCTCAAATCTGAGCATAATTATCACATATAAGCCAATTGATATTCTATAAATCCTAACTACTAAACTCTAATTTACTATAAACCCTAATCATAAATCATAAAGCCTAATTGAATGTAAATCCTAATCATAAACCCTAATTTAAAGAAAGTCCTAATCATAAACCCTAATTTGAACAAAAAAAATAGGATGTAAACAAAAGCATACCTTGATTTTGCGGTGCGTTCGGATTCGGAGTTTCGGGATGGACTTCAATCTGGTGTTGATGCAATTAGATTGCAAAACAAAACCTTAACCCCTAAGCTTGCTCAATCCCACTTTAAAATTGACAACAATAACCTCTAACCTTGCCCAAACCTACATTAAAATTTATAACAATAACCCTTAACCTTGCCCAAATCACTTTAAAATTTACATGAAAACAAAAATTAACAAATTACATGAAACAAGGATATGAAAAACAATGTAAAAATCACTTTAAAAAGACAATATTATGGGCATATGTTTTAATACAAAGAGAGAAACAAAGAATAAAAGCTAAATAATATAATAATTTAAGCTGTATTTAGGATTTTAAGTGTCAGAAAAGATCGATTAGTATTGTAAAAAAATGTATCATCCTTATATTACAATTATTGTACGTATAACAAATCGGAATTTGGCTTTGTAGAGATTGCACACATGTTTCAACTTCTTGCGCATTGAATCATTGTGTTCTCCTATTTATATTCTTTTATTTATAATATTTATTAAAAAAGAACATGAAATATCATACAAAGTAGGGTTAAATGTTGTATTAAAGTAAAAATAAAATGAAAACAATTATGGCTACAAGTATGGTTAAAACTTCGAAAAAATTAATTGGGTTTCAGTTATATTGAACAACATTCATGAATGAGCCAAGAAAGTCACCGCCACCAACTTTTGCTTTATAGGTTGTTCACCTATTTTGGAGGTATACAAATTACCTACCTTAGCACTCTAAGAAGATTTCCCATGATTGCTGCCATTGAATTCTTAATGTGTTTTAATAATGTGTTGGATGCCACTTAGTTATTATCATCAATTAGGTTTATATTATCAATTATGTTTATAAACTTGCTTTATCACTATCTTTAAGGGTATTTATCAGAGCATAAGGTCTGGAGGATCTGAAATTGAAATTCTTAGGAATTTTATATTCTTAGGAACTGGAATTAAAATTCTTAGGAACTGAAATTAAAGTTATGTCCTCCCTGCTCTTGTTTTGTGAATATAGGAGTACCTATATCTAAGTAGTAACATAGTGTGTTACTTTATAACATAGAATTTCATAGAATGAGTGTGTTTTCTTTTACTTTATTCTTATCTAAAAAGTAGAATTTCATAGAATGGTTACGTAACATAATGTGGTTTTATTAACATGGGGTGAATTGGATAGGGTGGTTTGGATAAGGTTTATATCATTATATAGGGTGGATATTATAACATAGGGTGGTTTCATGAACAGAGGGTAGTTTGATAACGTAGTGTGGTTTCTTTATATAGGGCGAATTGGATAACATAGGTTGGATTTGATAACTTAGGATGGTTAACATGACATAGTGTGGTTTCATTAACATAGGGCTAATTGGATAAGATAGAGTGGTTTCAATAACATAGGATGGTTTAATTTCATAAACATCTAATAACTCAAATACTACAAGGTCTACAAAAGCTAATAGGGCCTTAGTTTTATACATCTTGAAATCTAAATTTAAGCGAATTATAATTTAATTGTTCTAAGCTCCTAACATGTTTTATATTTGGTTAAGGCTCAACATAGAGGAAATCGCATAAGTTTAATGATTTATCTGTTTATGCTAATTTGAGTGATGTCTGTCCTCCCTACCCTTATAATGTGAATGTATTTGAATTTTTAATTAAGGAGGCGATGATAAGCGTTGTGCTGACCCTTATGAGGTTTTGATGATGATGCTAAGAATTGAGCAAACTTCCTTTTAATAAGGATTTTCTAGTGTTGTGATGTTGGCAGGTTCAGTAAGCATAGAGGGATGAAGTAGGAAATGGGACAAATGAACTTTGAAAGATCCATGAGGACAAGTAAAAGACAGAAGAAGAGTTCCAGCAATGGAACTTCTCAAAGTTTCTCAACAGGAACTTCAAAACGGGTTGTAACGACCTGGTTCCGGTGTAATGCTAGGGCAAGCCTCAACAACCAAGGATCAAGGCAAAGATCAAGATATCAACCGAAGAAGATGAACTTCATAACTTATTATTGTGTAAGTTTGTTTTCATAGGATGATGTAAACATATAAATGATAGATATGCATGGAACTTATTAGAAATCAGATAAAGCTTGGCAAACTAATTAATTCGTAAAAGATAATTATAAGTTTTATGAAAAAGTACTTGATTGATTTTATCTTATATTGATTTTATCTTATAAAATCTGGTTTAACTTGGTTTTATCTTTTTCATAAAATTGTATCTTTTAACAAAAACAAATTTGATAAAATTTGGTTTTCAGAAAAACGAAATTAAATCTGTTTGGTTTCGGTTTTAAAGAAGATAAGATCAGATTTCTGTTTGATCTATCTGATTTGCGAAAACCCTATTTTGAGAAGCTGAGAAACTCCTATAAATATAGAAGTGTTTCAGCTAAGCGTGAAAAACCACTTAGTGCTTAAGAGTAAGTTTGCCAAAGGTTTAAGATTTATCATTTTGATTTCGGGTTTCATGTGTAGCTTGCCATTTATGTGTTAAAGTGTGTCTTTGAGTTGTAATTGGTTTTGGGGTGAGATTGTGAATTCTCTTAAATTCACGTTTGAGTGTATGAGTTTGAATTCTCTAAAATTCGAGTGGTAGTCAGTCACCCCGAGTCTGTCTTGGGTTGCAAGTGGGAAAAAGGACCCTGAGTGTGTCTTAGGTCGAGAAAGGAACCTGAGTGTGTCTTGGGTCGAAAAAGGTGCCTGAGTTTGTCTTAGGTCTGATAGGATAGGTTCTTATCAATTAGCAAGTGTCTTAAGAGGAACTTGCGAAGCAAAGGTTTGTGTAATAGGTTGTACTAGGAGAGTTGCCTATTATAGTGGAATTTGTTTATAAGTCCCAATAGCGCCGAGGTTTTACTTCCAGTTAGGCACTGGATGGTTTTCTCGTAAAACTTGTTGTGTGCTTTAAGTTTCTTTATGTTTTTATTGTTTATTTCCGCTTAAGTTCCGCGATTGGAACCTACTACCATTCACCCCCCTCTCGTAGTAGTTCATCTAAACTAACACGTTGAGTGTTTGTGATCTTAGTGTTCACAAATTGAAAGCTTGTACGTATTTACATGAGTTATATATCTGAAGTGAAACAACCCTTGGTAATTTTTGTGTGCAACTATTTTATTTTTTTGTCCTCACACGTACTATTGCTGTGTTGCAGGCAATTTAGTAGAAAATTTTGAAGTTTTGAAGCCCGAATTAAGAAATAGCAAAGACGGACTTCTTTCTATTCTGAAATACCAAAATGCTCTAACTTAGTGGCGAATCCAGGATTTCAAATCAGGGGTAACACTGGATCCAAATAAAAAAAAAGAACAGTTTGTCGAACAAACTAAGTTAGTTTTTTATATAATGTGTTTTTGACTTTTTTTTACTACTCACATGCATCACGTTAACTAATATTGGTGTTTTACTAGTACGATTAAATATATAAATATGGATATTTAGCTTTTATATATAATTGTCTCAACGTATAGTTTGATTTTCATCTATCAACGTTTACATACACTATTGACATTAAATTATTAACTTAGTCAAAATTTATGTTGGCATATCCGCATATGTCTATCATATCGAGTAGGAGAAATTATTAATCATTAAATTTTAAATAATTATTGTTATGGAATTTTATATCTTACAAATAATTAATGTTCTATATTTCAAAATAATACAATCAAATTTTGTGTTGTATATAAGAACAAAGATTATCACATAGGATTTTTTATATAGTACATTTTAATGTTGAATAAATTTTGTTAACTTATATAAAACTAAATAATTGTCATAGTTGAGCATTGGAAAACATGTTACTTCATAATGGAAGATTTTCTATTTCAAAAAAATTAAATAAAATAATGAGAAGTTTTTCAATTAATATAGAAAGTATTTCAAATAATAATGTTTGTTAATAGAGGGAGTACTTCAAAATTAAAGCTAGTTAAAGTGTGTAAAATTGTTGTTTCGGGTAAAAACAATGGGACCTTGCCGAAGGTCCAATAAGGTGGTGAAGACTGGACTCGGTCCAAGTGATGTTGGGCCGATGATTTCCTACACAGCAAACACACGTAAACTAGCCTCGGGGGTGTTGCCGAGGAAGGCCCCTCCGATGCTAAAGTTAGTACAATGTGTAGAGAGAAAGCTATGCAAGAGAATTAATTGCTTGAGGCTTTTTTGTGAATGAATGTACAAATGTAGTATTGATAGCTTTTATACCTTTGCATGTATGGGAGAAGTGGGCTTTGGCCCAATTGACTTGCCTTGTGGACTGATCTTGACTTTAGCACTATTTGGAGAGTTGAACCTTGACCTTGGGCTTTTAATTGGATCATTTAATGACTAGGCCCAATTAGACTAAATTGGACCCAAACAACTTGCCCCCCAGACCCGATTTGGAAGAATGACGGATCGGGTTTAATTAATCAGAAAAAGGAGGGAAGTAAATGATTTAATTAATCCAAAAAATTTTAAATTTAAACCGCAATTAATGAAATAATGGCTGCTGGATGGATAATTTGTGGAAGTTGGACGGATAATGGGTAGTTAATCATGGGGACGTGTGTTTAACGGTTACTTAGGGAGGTATTTAAGAGAAATTATTAAAGCGCGGCTCCTAAAATTCCCATTTCTGGAAATAAAACCAAAGAAGCGCACTCTCTCTCCTCACTTCTTCACAAACACGGACCCAAAACTCTCGAGAAAACTCAAGAATCCGCATCAAAACTTCGCTAATTCCCCGAGCATTGAACTTAGAAACTGAAATATGTCACTACCATCTTGTAGATCGGCAAATTCCGCTTCAGAACAAGGTAATTTCCTTTGAATTTAGTTTGCTTTTCTTCGATTTGAACTCTTTCCCCCTCTTTTTCGACTTTTTCTTCAAAAATCAACAATGGTGAGAGGAGTCAGAGATAGAGCCCGTGCTCCGAGGAGGGCAAGGCAGCTTCCCGACCCTAGGAACGGGAATATGGAATGGAGAAAGAATGGGGCCTGACCCTGTTGAGGGGATTAGGGCGACCCCAATTTCATCGGCACCTCCTGAAGGATCGGAGGGGCCCAGCGTTTCTGGGCGGGACGAAGAAGTTCCCGCCGATCTTTGGCCTGTCCTTCCTGGGTATCAGGAGTGGGAGGACCCCGAGGTTGCCTCGGCCATGATAAAGAATACCCCTTATTCTTGGTGGGTAAAGCATGCCGAAGTGTATCGGTTTGCTGAACAAATTAAACTGCATTACGACATCATGGAAGCTGATGGGTATTGGTGCCGAATGCCTGTCGCCTCGGACAGAATTCATCGTCCACCCCCGGGGTATGTGGGGGTGCACACAAGACAACTTCAGTATGGGCTGAGGTTTCCTTTGGACTTATTTGTCCGATATTTGCTGATACATTACAGGATCTCCCTGTGTCAGCTAACTCCTGTCAGCATCCGAAGGGTGATGACATATCTATGGGTCTGCAAGTTCATGAAATACATCCCCAACTTGCACTGTTTTAAGAAAATCCACAAGCTGGTGCCGAACATCCAGAGTGGACATGGGGACCATGGTCCTGGGTGGTTTCGGATTGAGTCTCGGCCTGGACATCTGACAATGTGGCCGAATGACTCTTCGGACAAGGAGTGGAGAGGCCAATGGATCTGGGTTAGGGCGCCCACGGATCCTGACCACCCTCATGTTTTCAGCGCTCCCCGATACCTTTCCAACCCTGACCCATAAATGCTCAGCCTGGGTCCTTTAGAGAACGATGGCCGAGGAGATCGTAATCTCAATCAGGCCAACATTTTTGGGAAGGCTGAGAATCCAGCTGGGAGAGGTCGTCTGAAGACCATTCCAGCCACTTGGCTCCCTAACCACTACATTTTTCAGGAGCACATGCTTGCTGCTGTTGGCCTCAGCCGAAAGTTCAGAGATGGTAAGCTATTTCGGCTGAGGCCGAAGCCCTTTATTTTTATTTTTTCGCTTTCGCATTTAGACTTTATTCATCGCTTTGATGTTGCTGAACTAACTCATGTTCATTTTCTTTGTTCAGTGCTGAACGAGGTCACTGCCAAGGTTGACTACAATCGCCTCGGCGTTGACCAAGCTAGGACCATCTTGGACCGAGCCCCTTCCATTACTCCGTCCAAAGATCGCGCCGTTCATCTGAGCTATACTCACTTCCAAATCAAATCTTCTGACCACTATCAGCGGCAGAAACCTTGGTGGAAGAAGAGAGATCCTTGGAGCCAGCTTTTGGACGAGGAACTCGAAGCTGCTCGTACTGCCGAAGAGGTTGCACGAGCTGCTGAAGCTTTGTAAGGAGGAGAAGAGTCCTCCAGAGCTGCTGAAGAAGAGGACGAGGCTTTGCTGAAGACCTCGGTGAGTTATACTTAGCTTTTCAGCTTCGAATTTTTTTTTTAACTCACGCTCTTCTTGCCCCCCTGTTTTTTGCAGTCTGAAGAGAGCAAAAAACAGAGAGAAGGGAAAGCTCCTGTTCGTCCCGAAGGTCAAATCCGGGAAGAATTCGAAGAATCAGATATTGACGAACAGCCCATTCGAAAAAGGAGGAGACGGATGGCCATCATCGGCCCTCACGACTTCCAGACGAGGCCGAGGTATGTCGGCATAAGTATAATGGAGCCCGAGGAAGGCGGCGAATTGCCGAGGGTTCCCCCACCACCACCACAATCTCCGCCGAAGACCCCTTCCCCACCTCCTAAGATGGAGGTGGACCAGAAGACCCTTGATCCTAAGGGAGGGGTTTCAGCTGAGGGGGTTGAAGAAAGTGCCAAGGGGCACAATGCTGAGAGTGTTGAGAAGCCCGCTGCTGAGGGTTTCTCAGCCGATATCGCTAGGGAGGTTGAGGCTTTCGTCCTCAACCCCGAAGAAGAAGCAGAGGTCATCATCATCGACTCTGCTGAGAAGGAAGAGAAGACAACTGAAGAAGAAGAAGCTGAACCTCCAAGGGTTCAGGAAGTTCCTGAGTCTTCCTTCCCCTCATTCCAGACGCTGCACACTGGAGAGATGGGTTTCTCGGCCTCCCGAATTCCAATTCCAGATCATATCTAGGACATCATCTGGGGCCAGAACCGAGAAGGTGCAGAAGCCTACTTCGGCAATTTTGCCGGTATGTCCGAAGTAGACAAGGCAAGGGTCAGGTCGCTGAAGGCCACTGCTGGGATGGGCGAATCCAGCAGATCGGTTCCAGACCCTGTAAGGACGAATCAACTGCTGATGATGCAAGTAAATCCTTATCCTTGCTTTTATTTTTCTATTCAGCTCTTCAGCTCAAAGTTGTTATTATTATTATTATTATTATTATTATTTTACTGAGTTGTGCCTCTGTTTTTAGTTTGTGCACAATCAGACTCTCACTGTAGAGCTGATACACACCCTGCAAGACAGGGTGGATGATGCTGAGCACGCCAAAAAGGTGGCCCTTGAAGAGCTGAAGCTTGCTCAGCTGAAGCAGACAGCGGCTGAGGAGAAGCAGAGGGAGGGAGAGGAATATGAGAAGAAAGCTGCTGAGGCTCTCCAAACCTTCTGCGCTGCCATGGAGAAAGAGGTTTTTCCCCCACTGATAGAAAGGGAGAACTTCCTCCGAGACCATATGGGAGTGGACATCTCCAAGCTGAAGGCTGCTATTGAGAGCAGAATTAAGGAAGGAGCTGCTGCACAGGCTGAGGTGCAATAGAACTTAGAAGCTTTGAAAGCCAGTAGAATGGCTGCTGAAGAAAAGCTCCAAGCCAAAAATGTCCAACTCTCAGAGGCTGCTACTGCTGCTGAAGCTAAAAAAGCTAAGCTTCAAGAGGCTGAGGATCAGCTAAGGGTCAAAAATGACGAGCTGACCCAAGTGAAGAATGAAGCTTCAGAGGTTCAGCAAGAGCTGAACGAGCAAAAGGGTGCCTCTTCCAAGCTCACCGAAGAGCTGAATCAATCCAAGAAGGACTTGGAGGAGGTACAGAAGAAGCTGGCAGATGCTGAAGCCCTGCTCAGGGTCCGCATTTATACTCAAGAGGAGTATGATATGGGATTCAAGAACGGGTTCAGAGTATGCCGAAGACTCTACCTCCATGCTGAGCCAAAGCTGGACTGGTCCCAATGTGCTGAATGGGTCCAGAAGATCCCCATATGAAGTTCCCTACTCAGGCCGAAGCTGAAATTCTTGCGGTTGAAGAAGCTGAAGAAGAAGAAGAGATGAGGGAACTCGAAGCTGAACAGCTGGAGAGGGAGGCTCAGCAGGGAGCACAGCTTGCTTCATCTGCTGCTGGGGCTGAAGCTAACATTGGAGTCAGCATTGCTGATAAGTCTGACCCTCGGGCTGAAGCATAGGAACTCGGGCAGTCGTCTTCAGAATCTTGCGGTTCATCATGTGCTCAACTTTAGACTTGCGCTTCTGAGCAATTATCTTGTTAATCTGATGCATTTCTCAAATTGCTTTGTCTTTTTCTCTTTATTTTGAATGCTTTGCTGTTTCTGACTTTGAAAAATTTTAATTTTCTTCAAAAATTAGCAAAAATTTGCTAAGTACAAAGCTTTCAGTTTGAAGAGTTCTGCTGAAGGTAGGCTTGCACTGATAGTGCTTCTTGCCCCCCTCAGTAATCTAAAGACCTCACTCTTTGGATTACTGAGATAGGCTACTCTGATTTTCAGACAAGTTCTAAATGAAAAGTTTCTAACAGTTGCTGTTACTTTCAATTTTCTGTCTATCATTAAAAATGGATATCTGAAACACAAGGCCAACTGAAGGCAATGTTTCAGATAATGGCTCTCTGGGATACAAGGCTCAGCTAAGGCAATATCCCAGATTTGTCCATGGACTCATGTCTTTGAAGAACAAGCCTGACTGAAGCTTAGCTTCAGCTGAAAGACCAGGGTTCTTTTAAAAAGACGAGTTTGTCAGCAATCTGAAACCCAATTACCCAAAGGTGAAGGTTTCAGACGAGGCTGAATGAAAACCCTTAAAGAGTAGATAAACTAAAGAAAACTTTGAAAGAATAAAGAGTTGCAAAAATTATAGGAATGGTGGCTCTGAGGCCTTTCATTAATAACTCAAAATGTACTTACAAAGATTGTTCTGCCCTAAAGGGTTTACACATGATATTTCTTAAGTACATCAGCGTTCCAGTGATTTTTCAGCTCAGTTCCATCTAACTGACGAAGTCTGTATGTCCCTGGCTGAAGCTCATCATAAATTTTATAGGGTCCCTCCCATGCAGCTGAGAGTTTCCCATGGATTCGGCCTTTCTGAACTGCAGCAGCATTCCGAAGGACAAGGTCTCCAATTTTGAGAGGCCTTGCATGGACCCTTCGGTTGTAAAACTTGCTGATTCTCTGCTTGTAAGCAGCCATTCTGTCTCGGGCTGAGTCTCTTACTTCATCAAGGAAATCGAGGGATTCCTTCATAAGCTGTTCGTTCTCAGCCGAGAAGTGGTGCACTCTTAAACTTTCAGAACCGATTTCCACTGGAAGGAAAGCTTCGGCACCATACACCAGCTCAAAAGGTGAATAGCCCGTTGCCTCTTTTTCAGTTGTCCGAAGTGACCAGAGGGTTCCTGGGAGTTCCTCTATCCACTTGGACTTTTGGTCTTCAACCCTTTTCTTCAAAGCGTTGAGGATTTGTTTATTTGCAGCTTCGGCTTGGCCATTACTTTGTGGATGACACACTGTTGAATATGCCAGTTTGATGCCGAACTGATCTGTGTACCGCCTCAGCGGTAGATTATCAAATTGCCTTCCATGATCAAAGACAAAAACCCTTGGAATACCGAAGCGAGTAATAATATTCTGCCAGATAAATTTCCTGACAGTTTTCTCTATGATATTCGAGGCTTCTTCAGCCTCAATCCATTTGCTGAAATAGTCGATGCCGACTATTAACCATCTTTGTTGGTAAGGTGCATCTGGAAAGGGTCCCAAAATATCTTACCCCCACTGGGAAAATGGAAGCGGATTAAGGATCGGCTGAAGGTCTCTAGCTGGCTGATGGATGACTGGTGCGAATTTTTGACATATCTCACATTTTCTGACCAGCTCCTTAGCGTCTGAGATCATGGTGGGCCAGTAATATCCGGCCCTCAATGCCTTATGGGCTAGGGTCCTCCCCCCGATGTGGTTCCCACAGATGCCGAGGTGAATTTCCCGAAGAATGTAATCTGCATCTGTTGGTCCCACGCATTTCAGCAATGGGGCTGAGAAGGACTTTTTTAGAAGCTCTCCTCTGAAGACGATGAACCTTGAGCTAGCTCTCTTCAACTTGGAGGCCAAAATTCTGTCTTCGGGGATTTCTCCCCGAAGCTTGAAAGCTAGGATGGGGTCCATCCAGCTGGGCTCAGGGTCGGCGCAGCACGCTTCAGGTGCTTCATCGACACTTCTTTCTCGGCGCACTTCCACGTATACAGATCTATTCAGCTCGGTGAGAGTTGAACTGGCAAGTTTGGAAAGTGCGTCGGCTTGTGCATTTTGACCCCTTGGGATCAGCTGTATTTCAAAAGTTCTCAGCTTTGCAATAACTGATTTGATCTTGGCAAGATAAGCTATCATGGAGGGCTCTTTGGCCTCGTAGCTGCCACCGATCTGATATGCAACTAGATGAGAGTCTGTTTTGAGACAGACATGCTCGGCTTCCAGAGAGATGCACAATTCTAGGCCCGCGATTGCTGCCTCATACTCAGCTTTGTTATTCGAAGCCTTGAAAGAAAATTTGAGTGCATACTCAAAGGATTTGCCTTCGGGAGAGGTTATCACTACCCCTGCCCCCGAACCATTTACGGTGGAGGATCCATCCGTAAATACGGTCCAGATTTTCTTTTCATCGTCTAGCGTCTCTTGGTACGAGCACTCGGCCAAGAAGTCCGCTAGAGCCTGAGCCTTGATGGCTGCTCTCGGCTGGTAGCTGATGCTGAATTCGGTGAGCTCGAAAGCCCACTTGGCCAGCCTACCGGATTTTTCCACTTTGCCGAGGACTTTTTCCAGCGGCTGATCAGTGAAGACCACTATCTGATGGCAATCAAAATAGGGCCTCAACTTCCGAGCAACTACCACTACTGCAAAGGCAATTTTTTCGAGTAGAGGGTAGCGAGCCTCGGCCTCCGTCAGAGTGTGGCTGACGAAGTAGATCGGTTGCTGAATTTTATTTTCTTCCCTCATCAGCACTGCACTGATGGAAGCTGGGCTAACAGCCACGTACATATACAAAATTTCTCCCTCCACTGGACTAGCCAGATTTGGGAGTTGAGCCAAATGCTCCCGAAGCTGCTTGAAGGCTTCTTTTTGCTCCTCTTCCCAAATGAGCTCTTTTGTTTTTGGGAGTTTCAGGGCTTTGAAGAAGGGTAACCCCTTATCCGAAGCTTTGGAAATGAACCACGAGAGAGCTGCCATTCTTCCGGTGAGCCGCTGAACGTCCCTCTTTGTTTTCGGCTCGGGAAGATCTAGAGCTGCTTTGACTTTGGAGGGATTGGCATCAATCCCCCTCTTGCTGACCATGAACCCAAGGAATTTCCCTGAATTCACGCCGAAGACACACTTCTTCGGATTCAGCTTCATTTGATGTTTTCTTAATGTGGCGAAGGTTTCAGCCAGGTCCTTAACATGGTCTTCAGATTTTTTTGCTTTTGACGATTGAATCGTCAACATAGACTTCCATGTTTCGGCCTTTTTGATCGGCGAAAACCTGATCCACCAGCCTTTGATAAGTTGCCCCCGCATTTTTCAATTCAAAGGGCATCATTTTGTAATTGTACACCCCGGCGTTCGTGACGAAAGCCGTCTTCGCTCGATCGTCGGGGTGCACGAAGATCTGATGATACCCCGAGAATGCGTCCATGAAACTAAGCAAGGCATGCCCACTCGTCGAGTCAACTAGCTGATCGATCCTCGGCAAGGGATAGAAATCCTTCGGACAAGCCTTATTTAGGTCCGTGAAGTCAACGCACATTCTCCAGGTACCATTGGCCTTCTGAACCATCACCACATTTGCCAGCCATTATGGATACTGACAAGGCTCGATGAAGCCTGCATCCAGTAACTTTTTGACCTCGGCTACGATGTCTCGGTTCTTATTTGCGGAGTAATTCCGTTTCTTTTGCTTAACTGGCCGACACGTTGGGTCGACGTTAAGCTTATGGGAGATGAGGTCTGGACTTATCCCCGGCATATCCAACAAACTCGGTTTAGAGGTTGAACCTCTGTTTTAGAGGAAGAAAGTATACCACCAGTTAAGGTGGTGGTCGCTGGACCTCAAGCGCACCAATTTCTGGTCGGAGGTCAGCCACCCAGTCAGGGCCACCACTGCCCGACTGGGTGCGAGAAGGGTGAAAGAAAGATACAGCTGCTGCCCGATTAAATCACTCTCCGCCCGATTGGGCGCGAGAGTGAGTTTCTGGAATTTGTTGCTGCCGCCCGATAGGGCCACCGCCGCCCGATCGGGCGCGAGGGGCTTCGAATTCTGGAGTTCCGATCAGCCCGATCGGGCGGGTTCCGGCCTGATCGGGCGCGAGATTATCCTTTCGAAGCCACCCTTTCGAAGCGTGAAAAATCCATCGGTCATCATGATGCTCAGACAGATTGATATTACGGAACATGTGTTTGGAGAGACTGTAAAGTCTACGGTGTGAATTATTGGGAGGGTCGGCTAACATCAACCAAGGAAATTGGGTGTTTTTATATGGACAGAAGTTGTTGACATCCTTTATTGAATTTCTCCAACTTGAACAGACCAACCCAAAAGCATCAAAATCTTCTAAACTTTCAAGATGCTCCATTGCAATTTTCCTAATAATTTCTTCAAGAATTTCACTCCAATTTGCCATGTTTTCCATTGCCTTCAAAAGGGAAAATAATACATTCAATCAGAAAAAACAATTGATTTCGACTCAGAAATAAAAATTCAATCAGCAAACTGAATTCAAATCAACAAAATCCAAGTAACAATTTAATTTTAAATCACAAATACAATTCAATTAAGAAACAGGATTCAAATCAACTAAAAATTCAATTAACAAGTGGGAATACCAATTCAATCAACAACTTGTTATCAGGAATTAATGCTAATTTAGAGGTAAATATTAAACTCTTTTCAATCAAATAATATTTCACCTTCCCCTCAAAAAAAAAAAAATACGATTTCACCTTTTGCCTTAAAAAAAAAAAACGATTTCGCTTCACATTAACCAATCAAAAAAATAAGAGTAATTTAGAATCACAAATACAAATTAAATCAAAAAAATTGAATTTGCATCCAAAAATATATACAATTATACATATAGGAAAAAAAATAAAAGCAAAAAATAAGTTCAGAACTCAAGAAGTCGGAGGCTTACAGTACAAGAGTTGAAACAAGACCAGAACTCACGAACTCGGATTGTCGGGGGCTTGCAACAGATTTTAATGATTGAATTTTTAAAACCAAATTCTTTTTTTTTGGTTTATTATAATACCTACTAGATGTAAGCCCGTGCGATGCACGGTTTTTAAATATTTCATTTTTGTATATATATATATATATATATATATATATATATATATATATATATATATATATATATATATATATATATGTTGCAATTTCTTAATATTTTTTGTTTTTATTTTCTATTCTATTATTTTAACATTAATTTAAGATAAAATATTTTGTTAAGTTTTAACTTATTCTTTTTCAAATTTTACTTATATAGAACTTGAATTTATAAATTGAAATAAATATTATCTCATTCATCGGATAGTTAGATAAAATCATTAAATCAAAATAAATTTTTTTAATTTCTAATTATTTAATAAAATAATATAAATCCTAATGTAAAAGATAATATAATAGATAACTTTTTGTTTTTTTTTTTTTCATTATTTAAATCTTAAATTACTATTTTTTGTTTTCAATTCTCAAATTTCATTTGTTAATTTTTTCTTAAATGGCGACTGAAAATTTAAATTCTAAATTAATATATAAATCTAATTTTTCATTGGTCGAAATATTACTTTTGCTAATGTGGCGTGCGATGCACGAATTTTTATATACATTTTGTATATAAATATTTTTTTTGGTGATATCTTAATTGTTTTCTTGCATTTTAAGTTTTAAAAATATTGTATGAAAATATCATATCATCAGATATTTACATAAAACAATTAACATCAAATGATAATTTATATTTATTAAATATCAAAATATAATTTTTAGTTTTTTAAATAATTTAAATCCTAAAATCTAAAGATAATTTTTAGTTTTGTAACATATATAAATGATAAATTTTAGTGTTCTTAAATAATTAAAATCCTAATAAATTACTATTCGTCATTTTTACCTACGTGGCAAAAATTTAAAATTTCATTCGTCACTTTTGTTTAGGTGGCGAGTGATTTTTTTAATTCTAAAATAAAATAGAAATCTAATTTTTAATTGGTCGAAAATATACCTTTTCTTATGTGGCGCTCCCAATGCTCACCAAAAATGCCTACTTTATTTATATATATTAGATTTTTCCTAGTAGTAAAATAAATCATTAATAAACCTTATACTAGTACATTCTTATACAATATATATCTTCTTTTTTTTTTTGAGGGATACCCTCTTTGTATTCTTTTTTTTTTTTTTGGAAACAAATACTTTTTTGAATTTTATTATTTGAACTTTAAATTATTTTTTAAAATACAAATTTTTGTATGCGGTTAGCCACGTGGTGCTAGGGGTGAGCATAGCAGGGTACCCTGTAAAAATATCGGTACCCGAAACCGGAACCTGTTGCAACAGGTTCCTAAAAATCGGAACCGGAACCGGTTGCAACAGGTTCCTAAGAATTGGGAACCGGAACCGGAACCTGCAGGTTCCGGTTCCTAAACAGGGTACCATGTCTTTCAAAGTAAGCATAATAGTTACTTGATAAATTGTGACAATTCTATATTTTTAAAAATGGATGTTGACAATAAAAGCTTACAAGTTTAGTAAACTACTTCAAATATAACAAACCAACACTAATTGTCTAAGATATTTAATACCATATAGGTTTCGCTTTTATGTACCTTATAGGGAACATGTACTAACAGGGTACCCTACAGGTTCTAGGTCCAAAATTTTATTACCCGGAACCGGAACCTGTTGTACAGGTTCTGGGTTTGGAACCTGCGGCTCCGAACAGGTTCCGGTTCCAGATCAGGGTACCCTGAATTTTTGCTCACCCCTACGTGGTGCGGCAGGGGTTACTTGTAGGGTGTTATTAGATTTGTCGGGGGTTACTTGTATTCTCATTATTTACAGGAATTTTGAAACTATTGGTACATCTTGTCAAAAAAAAAAACTATTGGTACATGTCTCTTTGGCTTTGAGTAAGAAGAGTTCTAGCAAGAGAAAGATTGTGTGCTTTAAAATATTTTTAATGTTAGAATTAAATTAGATACTTCGTATTCTCATTAGATTGAACAAGGTTGGAAATTGCTGATAATGCTGAATATTACAAATCTTATAGCATAGATATATATGATACTTTTCGAATAAGAGAAAATGTGATACAATTATTACAGTAACAATTTAAGATCTCAAAATTTGTTTTGAGAAGAATGAGAACAACAAAATGGGATTTTTCCAAAGCAAATTAAACTACATCATCTTTTAATAATCATCCATGATCATTGATCTTTATTAATGATTGTCTAGCTCATTTTTTCCCTTGGCTCTCTAATCTGTCTCTTAATATCCTAACTCCCATGTACCTGCAATGTTAACATATCATTAGTATACTACTCGTAATAATATGATGATATAATTTGTATGTAATTAGTGAATTATTACTAAATTACCTTCCAAGCATCATAACAGTAGCCTGAGGATTAGTCCCAGGGGAGTAATAAAAGGTTGATCCATCAATCACTCGTAATGAATCGATTCCGATAACCTTATAATCCGAATCCACTACTCTTCCAACCAGACAACCTCCATGGTAATGCCAGATAGTCATGACTGTGTCCTTGCAGAACTGCTCGAGCGAGGTTGATACGTTGGCGTGGTGAGGCAGCAAGTTTACAGGGGTGCTAGCAGTCATATTGAGGAGTGTATGAACTGATATACCTTGATACTTGAACTTAGAAAACGGTTGCGATTCTATCACTTTTTCTATGGTTTGGAGCCCTTGCACACACCTATGTAGATCCTCGGGTTCTTGGAAGTAGTTGAAGGTTACTGATGGGTTGTCGTTTGGGTTGAGACTTTGAAGCTCGAGGTGACCTGTTGATATTGGACCCATTATTTTTTCGAGTATGAACCCGCCTTGGAAGGCTATGTCTGGTAAGTTAGACATTTGCTCTATGGCCTCGGCTAATGCCTCTGGTGTTCTTTGCTTTGGTGGTACTATTGATAATTGACCAATCTGTAAAATGTAACACGACATATTAACAAATGTTATGTAAAACTTGATTTGTACTTGTATTTTGATTTAGAATATATCAGAATATCAAGTACCTTTGGAGAGAGCATGCCAAAGTCTCTTGGGTGGGAGTTGCTGCCACCAAAGTTCTCGCCGCTAGCAGCCTCAATGTAGCTACCAAAGGGGGTGATGCCGACAACTTGGATGAGGGAGACCTCCACAGGGAGAGGAGAAGGGATGTAAATTGCATTCATTGGATTGTCTCTCATACCCTGCCCAACCATGGGCTGATCCAAAACTAGGCTAATATTGTGGGACTTAAGATGATCTGCTGGGCCAACTCCACTAAGCATTAGCAATTGTGGACTTCCTAATGCTCCAGCTGAAATTATAACTTCACTTTTAGACCCGGACTTTAAGTAGGCCGTGTGTCGTACACCTTGTGCATCCACGAATCGCACCCCGTGGGCTTTTGGCCTTGCCACCCCTTTCCGCCGTCACATAATTTAGTCAAAATATACGATTAAGTAATTCGGGACAGAAAATAACATTGTTCTTAAATTATTACGTTGACAAGCGTGAAAAATTAAAAGTTGGGCTTATATAGTTATATTCCGTACCTTTGGTTTTGAACAAGATCTTGTGGACAGTTGCATGTAAGAGCACATTGATTCCTTGGGGATTGGCATACCCCAACAAATTAGCTGCAGTATGCCTATTTCCTTCTCTATCAAAGATGGTCCCACCAACTTTAGTCCCATTAATATGATCATAAGTGAACCCATTATTAGGGACTATTCCAGCATGTAGTAGACCATCCCTAACGGCTGTTTGCCACTCCCTCATTGGGGGCTCGAACGCCACCACGTCCTCAACCCAGTGGTACGACTCGTTTACGAGACGTGAGTCCCACCCCACGTCTCGTACATAGCCGGTTCCTGCACGGGTGTAGAACCCGGCATTTAGGCAGGACCCACCCCCTAGGACACGGGCCCTTGCATTGATGACCCCGTCCTCGGATATAAATCGTTGGGACGGGGAAGTTGGGGAGAGGTCCGAGAGGGCGGACCCAAAGGAGGAGAGTAGGGTTATGTTTGAGTTTCCATACGGTGAGCCCCCTCGCTCTAGGAGTAACACGGTCGCGTTCTGGGATAATGTTGCAGCTAAGGGACACCCGGCCGTCCCACCTCCGACAATGATGTAGTCGTAGTAGGAGGTTGGTGGTGCTGTTGTTGCATTATGGACAAAGCTATAGTTGGGAGCTGCCACCAAATTAAAATCACGTTCAACAAAATTAAAAATGTCAATAAGATGTTGAATTTTGGTTCATAATGGTTAGCGTTACATGATTACACCATAATATGTACATGTATATTAGACTAATTATGCCTCTTGCTAAAAATTACAGTAAAAAATAACATTAATTCCTTTGAAAAGCTTGTATATCATTTAATGCTATTACTCGTTTTACATTATGCAAAGAAACTTTCTAAAGTTCTAACTGCTTTTGGCTACACTAATTACAAATTACAATTTTCTAGTATACTTATGTAAAGGGTAGTTGAATTCTTAATTACAAAAGATGATATTTCTCCAAAAGAGTTGCAATGTCAACTAAATTTTAAATGGTGTACGCTTATTTACAGGTCATATTCGTGCAAATGGGAGGGAGGAGCATTATGGCAAGCTACAAGACTACTAATGCTTATATAGTACTAGAGTATTATTGTGTTTTACGATTAGAGTAAGGTTATCAATATATATGGGATCTAAGGTTCGAATTGATTAACCGTGTATTAAACTAACTTTTATATGTATGTGCTACTTATAAAATATATGAAGTAAATAGTACACACTCACTTTATCTCAAAGTTTATTTCATGACACTTGTTTTATGTATAATAAAGCTTATTACAATGTAATGTATTTATTTTTTTTGGTTT
The DNA here is from genome assembly GCF_948465745.1 of Chenopodium album. NCBI lineage: Eukaryota > Viridiplantae > Streptophyta > Magnoliopsida > Caryophyllales > Amaranthaceae > Chenopodium > Chenopodium album. The sequence continues at coordinate 8,277,726 of NC_137853.1, read as the reverse complement.
CGTGTACTATATATATAGAAAAGATAAACGGATAATTTATAGAGTTTCCCTATATAAATTGTAAAACTTGACCTTATCACAAAAAAAAAAAAAAAAAAAAAAAAAAAAAAAAAAAAAAAACCCTTATATATCAATTAGTGATAGTGAATTAGTCTACTATTTCATTATAAACTGCTAGTTCCTAATTTGACGTGTATTATCTTATATAAAACGGAGAGAATAACAGACTATAATGTGCATGTATGTATGTATGTATATTCAAAAAGATAGTTAATATAATAAGGAGAAAAAGAATAAAAATAAAAATTACCTTTATCAGAAGAAGAAAGGCCATGAAAGAAGAAAGAAGCAGCAACCAACACTCTCCACCACCCAATTAGCCTTCCAACTGACTTACTCATTTTTGTTAAAACCTTTTAAAAGAAACTTTATCTATAATAGTAACACTCAAAATCAACTTACAATAATTATAAGTTTGTGGTGTATATATTACTTAAATTGCATGCTACACACAATGAAAACACTAATAACCGAACTTATTATATACTACAAGAAGGATACACTAAGAATAAAATATATTAGACAGTCCAAAAATAGTAACTAATTATCGATCAATTTGGACGCCTAAAAATACTATCCCCACTACAAAGATGATGCAAAATATATATATAAATATATATATACCAAAGTTTCAAAAACCCTCCCAAATATTTAAGGCAAATATTTCGAAACTATATTATAACACTAGTAATTTAGAAAAAAATTCACAACATATTTATGAGTGAATATATTAAAATAGTTTTAGTAAGTGTGACAACTTACACAACGTGGAGTATATGGATACCGATCGAATTTGAAGGAAATTTATGATTTTTTTTTCTTTTGAGAGAGAGTAGAATAATTAGCAAAACTTTATTAATTTGTCACTTACAAACATACACACACACTCTCTCTTTTTTTTGTCCCTCTCAATTCAAAGAGTCACATTTTTAGAGGTTGATAGGAGAGAGAGAAAGAACAATGCTTAGGTGGTGGATTAATTGATTGTTGCAACTAATTTTGGAGACATTAATTGCTATATTTGTACTTGGTAGTTTAGGTTTGAGTTCAAGGTATGCACCTAGGATAAATTTTTACTACAGTATTTGACACTGAGAAAGTACAAATTTTGCAGTGTACTTGGGTTAAGTTGTAAGCATTTGTGTTCTTTCAAAAAAAAAAAAAAAAGTTGTAAGCATTTGTTAGAATATAAGAGATGACATAGTAATTTAGAAGTAAAACTCTGTTTTGTTAATTTGTTTTCAAGCAACATTAACATTTAACACCATGAATAAATGACGCAATGGCATGCCTACATAGTACATGAATATAGTTGAGCTACAAATACTCGTATAAGTTACATGGACTCGATTACCGGCCTACTTAACTGGTAAATGAAAGTAAAAAATCTATCTTGAAAAGACATCATTTTTAATCATTTTTAGATAATCGGCCTATTTGAGTTGGGGCCTGTTCATATTTACTTACTTTCAGTTTAGTTTAGTTCAGTTCAGCTCCAATCAGTTTAGTTCAGTTTAGTTCAGCTCCTAATTTCCTTCTCTCATAAAATATTCATTTCAGTTCAGTTCAGTTCAGCTCCTAATTTCCTTCTCTCATAAAATATTCATTTCAGTTCAGTTCAGTTCAGCTCCTAATATCCTTCTCTCATAAAATATTTATTTCAGTTCAGTTCAGTTCAGTTCAGTTCAGCTCCTAATTTCCTTCTCTCATAAAATATTCATTTCAATTCAGTTCAGCTCTAATCAGTTCAGTTCAGTTTAGCTCCAATCAGTTCAGTTCTCTCAGTTCAGTAAATGTGAACAGGCCCTTAATCTAGTGATTAAAACTTATTCCTCGGGAACATAAAATCGCTCTTAAAAGGGATGCCTAACCCGAGGTTTGCACTTATATCCAACCCAAAAACAAGGGTGAAGAAAACCATCTATACATATCATTGTCTTCATTGATCAATAGAACATTTTATTCCTTCTTTAGTCTTTTCTTTGCCTCCCACTAGAATCACAAATGAAAACATTCCATCACACATTGACACAAAGGGCATAATTAGAGATATTGGCCACAAATATGGAAACCAACGAGTTCATAACTCAATAGAAATGCTTATATCTTATACATACTGTTATATGCTAAAAGTCAGTTTTTATAATTTTGCTGCCAAATTAGGTATGAATATAAGTTATTAATTTTGATGCATTTTGGTGAATTAATTGTTGGAAATGGTATGTATATGAGCACGACATTCACAAACTTTATAGTTGCTGGCGTTACAAATAGGCATGTCAAGAAAATGTCCAGGAGTGGATAACCCCAACTAACTTTATCACTCATTTATGCCGAATGAATTCTTCATAACCCATGTTATTTACTCGATTCCTACCAATTCAAATAAATTTATTGATTGAAATTTTCTAATAAATTAATTAATAACAAACTTGAACACCACTCAAAACACATTTAAGGTGCATTATTAAATACACCAAACTATAATCAAAAGAAACAATTTAATTGTGTGACAATATGTGTGTTATGAACCAAACTAGAGTTAGCTTTCTATTGAAAGAGAAAGAGTAAAGATTTGAACATATGATAGAATTTTCTTCCCTTTTTGATTGCCTCATTACTTGTTTTGGGGAGTAATCATACTACGTAGTTTTATCTGCGTCACAAAATAGTTGCATCAATATACTTTAGAGTTTAGACACTATATTACTTCGAGTACGAGAATCAAGGTTGGCCTAGTGGTTGGAGGCCCTCCTTCCACCCTTGTGAGAGGGGTTCGATTTTCACCCCAAGCAAGTTGGATTCCTTATCCCGCCCCCCCCCCCCCCCCCCAAAACTTGCAAGGGAATTCTCCTTACCTTAAAATAAAAAAATAAAAAAAATTACTTCGAGTACATTTGCAAGACAATTACGAGTATACACAGGAGTTTTTCTACTAAACTAGCACTGCTTTCAACCATCAGGCTCATCACTATCACTAAGCTGTCGAAACTGAGGACAATAGAGTTCTTGATAACCACTAAACAGAACATGAACTGCTCAACCTCAAAAAATCATGTCATCCCCAAATATGCCAAGTGTCAATTCCAAATCTAGACAAATAATTGGTTTTAGAATTATATCATTGCATTGATACTATGTTAGTATATCACTAACATCATATTTCAAGTACCGGTACTATTAAGTACTCCGTGGATCACTGTTCAATCTCGGAAATTTTCATGTAGGAATTAAATTTCAAAAAAGCTGCACAGAAATCATGCAGAAATTCACTTACAAACATTATTACTGCCCACAGCAAACCACCTCAAGTATTAACTAATTGAGGGCAAACTAACAAATAGGCCTATCTTGCCCTACAATATACAGCAAGAATTGTGAAAAATCAAAATTGTAAATACCACCGAAAATTTGAGAGTTAGGAACAGATGCAGAAGATGCTTAGGACTGTAATAATCTAGTGCTACTGGAAAAGACCGATCAGTACAAGGAGTTGTAGGTGTAGCAAGTAGCAACTATGCAGCCAATGCAGATGAATAAAGAAGGAAGAAGAGTCAAATTCAATAGAGTACTCTGACCCAAGAGCCCGATCAGGGTGATTGTGCCATCGGCAACCACTCTTGCCAGAGTTCCAGCTTCCGTTGATAATAATCCACCATTGTATGTTCCTCGTGAGAGTCTTGATGACATAACCCGAGAGAGGAGCGACAGGTTGACCCCTAAAGATCAAAAGTTTGTTGAGTTTCAAGAGAAAAGCCATGAAAGTTTATAAATATAATTAAGGCAAATGAAAGCAATTGCTAGATAGAAAGAACTTGCAAAGATTCATCAAAATATTAACTTATCAGGTTATTCTACTTCCGTCCTGTATAAAAGACTAGCAAAAATTAGGCAACAGGAGAGGATACATCTTAATCAATATACAATTTCTAAGTCTAAATGACTAAATCCTGTTTCTAAGTGGTACTTAACAAGAACAACAGGAAATAATTAGCAACCAAATAATGCCAATTGTTTAATAAAGCTTGTATTTCGACTTTTTTGGAATTTAAAAGCAGTCAGCATTAATATGAGAGGTCCCCAATTTTCCATTTAAGTCAAATCTCAGGCTAACTCTACCACCATAAAAATTACACTAAAAGACAATTTTCAATGACTGCCAAATGATTTTGCAATCTGCTTCCAACACATCTGAAGATGACTATCTAATATACTCCCTCCGTTTTTAAATACTTGCTCCGTTTCTCATGCGCGGAGTTTTAGGAAAAATTGGAGAAAGTAATAAAAATATGGAGGTAGTGAGGTAGTTGAGAGAATAAAAAATTGAAAAAAGCAAAACTAGTGGAAGAATTGGAGGAGAGAGAGTATTATGTTGGGTCCATTAGGTGTGAGAAATAAATTAAATATTGTAAAAGCTTTTCAAAAAAGGAAATGGAGCAAGTATTTAAAAACGGCCAAAAATGGAAAGTGGAGCAAGTATTTTAAAACGGAGGGAATACTAGTTTATGAAGTATTTACAGCTGTTCATTCTAAGGCATATCACACTGACCAAATATACTGAAGCCTAAGGTGTCAAACAAAATGAATATGTTTAAAATCGTATAAATTTAAGCTACATGCAGTTCAATGATGATTATTGAGTGTTCATTAGTAGGAATATCATTTACCAAGGTTAACTCTCATTGTTTCAGTCAAAATCCTACATGCATCTCATAGCTCAACATCACAATAATCTCCTAATTTTCTTAAACAAAAGACAAAGTGTGTCGGGAGAGAATATGTTAATACTAACAAAACCATAGAATCACAAAATAGACTACTCCCACGGTTTAAGAAAAGTGAAAAAAAAAAAAAAAAAAAAAAAAAAGAATTCCCAACATATATAGCAGTAATCCCTTGTCTGCTTGCTTTAGATCCTAAATCTACTCCCATGGATGCTGGTCAGTTATGCCAACTCTATGTAATAGACTAACATAAGGAAGGGTAATATTGGTAGTGTAGTATTATTATTAGGTTAGAGTCTTTAGCTTTAGTATAAATAGATAGAGAAGGGAAAGTAGAAAGTAGGCAGAAATTTGTTATGAACCCTTTAGAGAGTTATGGCCTAAAGCCATTTTGGAGAGTTGTGAGCTAAACTCACTTTCGAAGATTGATAGCCTCAAGCTATTAAATTATTGTTTGTAACCCTTTCACTATTATCAATCAATTTAAAGCTTTCACCTTTATTAATTTGCTGTTTAAAATCTGAAATCACAGGGTGACCGAACTCAGTCCATTACACTCTCCGTTCCAGTACAGTAAACTTCAAATTCAGGAAACTAATTGAAAGTCAGTTTACCGTATAGATAAATGTAGTAATAAGAAATCTTACCCTCAAGAACTTCAGCAGAGACAAACATGATCAAGCCTGAACAGACATATTGGGGCACAGTATAAGGAATTATTAAGTTGAAGCTTAGCACAATGCCAATGCAAACCATAATCTCAGACGCCAATAAAATTTGCCTGCAACCAGATACAAGTGTCAAAATATATAAAAAATCAGCTACTACTGGCAAGCAGGAAAAGCTTATCAATACGACAACTAACTTGCTCCAAACTTCTTTTGATCTAACTTCCTTAAAAAGGTAATTTTAATTTAAAGTCAAGGTGCTAATAGAAAGATCTTTTTAAGCTATTGAACAATTTGCGATACGAAGGAACACCTGAGTACCTAACTACCTAAGAAAAGCTGCCAGTTGAAGTGGTGACTTTATTTATTGATCTCAATTTTATCCACTCTCTTAAATCCTCTTTGGGCAACAAAATTTGACAGCTCGAACACACTAAGTTTTATGTGCTCCCATTGGAAGACATCATATTTTTATACCAAATACTGAGGATAATCAAGAACAATTACCTCTCCTGAAACATGTTACTGATGTAGCTCCCAACAATAATATTCACGGGAAGTACTGTCAGTCCAAGACAGGCAAGGAAAATAGACACTGAGCTTGTAGACCAACTAAAGTAGTATGTCGTAACAACACTAGATTCTGAAAGTAATATCTCCATTGCATACTTGAGCATAAAATAAATCAATAATTGGACCTGAAAACATCAGAAAGGAAATTGCAAAGTCAGTTACAGAAAAACTTTAACACAGATGATTTTTGTTAAAGTTTCTATATACTCCGTCCATTCATATAAATAAACAATTTACCACTGATCATGTAATCCTAGAATATTTTTAAAAACTTATATACACATAAAAATAACAAATCTTGATGAAAACGTTCTACCATGATCTCTTTCGTTAGGAAAGTAGATTGTAACGAAAAGAGATGATGGTGAAACCAATCAAGCACATTATACTTTTTAAAAGACCTACACTCTTCAAAGACTTAAAAATATTTTAATGGAGATTCAAACAATGAATCAACTAGGATTGAAATAAAATATTATAATAAAAAACTCCATAACTAAAACAAAAATTTCATCCCTTGATATTTGTTTTCTCGTATAATCATGATGGTCACAACCAGGGGGAAATAAGTAATCAAAAGACTAAAAAAAAACCTTTACTTTCTTCTTGAGTGTAGAAATCACCCAGAAAAGAAACAGATAGAAGGAAATTGTGAATTGTGATATTGTCAACCCCCATATCAGAAACAAAAGCTTCCTATATTACTATGTTTAACTAGTTCCTAATTGGCTTCCTGAATCCTGAAGGCGGAACATTAGATAACACTGTACCTTATATTCCTATGTTAAATGTGCAAAACAAAAATATATTAGATATTACAGATGCCTGTCTTATATAAAGACATATCTAGCCATTATATCTACACCACTTAAAGGCTTCTGGGATGATGTTTGGCCATTACCAATTTACCATTATAACTGAACAACCAAGTTTCTTCAACTATAAGGAAATATACTTCAAGGCACATTTCTGCTCAGCAATCTCATCACAACCAAAACTCTATTTCCATCATCAGCACTTGCAGTGAGAAAGTTCTAAAGATTTTTGGCACAGTATTTTATTCATGATGACAACGTTATAATCATCTTTAGCCAATTGACCCAGCTATAAACTTATAATTAATATCAGAATGCTTTTAAATAGTTAACAGCACAAAAGACCTAGGCCTGCCCAACCAGATTATAATAGTAAATGCCTTTAATTTAAACATGAAACCTGGAGGACATCAACTCACTCAGACAGTCAATAGATATTAAAAACTGAACCATTGAAATTTAGAGTACTAAAAGCAATGTGATGTTGTCAAATTGATATATGCAAATGAATTTGTATTAATCAGCTAATTAGCACTATCAAAGATTATACCAATTACCAAGTAATTTGAGTTCCATATCATATTGTCAGTATTCAGTAGTCAAGTCACCCATGAGGACCATGAAAATATCATGTTCCAGCAACTTTCTCCATTAAAAAAAACACAGTACAAGCTGAACACTGTACACAGTATGGCAAAGGTATAGAAGCTCTGGTAACCATTTGATTGCATACCTTAATAGAAGGTGTGAGCAATCTGTAAGCAGCTGCAATTGAAGTGACTGGCTCACGGGAATCTTCAGGAGCTTCTTCACTCTCATCTGCATCACCATCACCATCATCATCACCATCATCTCGTACCTTTTCTTCTGAATTTCTTCCATTCTGTTCTGATGTCAAAAGCAAAGGTTGCTTAACACCTCTCTCCATAACATCACTCTGCTTTGTTTCTGTCAAAGGAAATGACTTGGCTGCTTAATACTTTAACTTTCTAAACAATATAAAAGTACAATATCATAATAATGTAAATGCAGTCAACATAAGAACCAACCAGCAGATACATAGCTCCAACGTATGTAGTCTATTTCAGCTAGGGAAAACTACTATATTATCCACATTAAGGAATAGTAGTAATGTGAAAAAAATAAAGAAAAAAAAAATCAAGAATATATGCTCTTTTAGCAATGGAGCTCCCATTATAGTTCTCATTGGTATTTGAATTTAACATTAATTTCACACATTGCCAAGTCAAGTCAATGAAACAGGGGAGTTTCAAATATGGAGGAGGAAACCAACAAGAATGGCATCATAATATTTTCCATATAAAAACACTGATGTCTAGTCAACTAGTTCGACATCATCAAACTACACAGCTCAAGGCAACCCATCAGCAACTACAATTTTGCAGGATACAAACCATTTCATTGCTTAACCAATTATTATGATTATCTAGAGTCTAGAGTGAATTTCTTTCTAATTCGTGCCCGAGTCCTATAAAATGCATACCTGTTGTAGATTGTTGTTCCACATGGTCGTCCTCATGTGCAGGTTCTTTAAATGCAATCCACAGCCAAACTAAATAGAGTAGCCAGGCGACTGCCATGATCCAACCAGGCAGAGTATCCTGGTTGAAGGTCCAGTTAAAAAGCTTGAAATTTGTTTGAAGTAAGCCAGCAAGAGCAGGGCCACATGCCATTCCAAGAGCACTTGCACTGACGAAACCAGCTGATGCTTGCATTCTAATTTTAAGAGGCACACAGTCACTGATGTAGCGCCGGTTAACTGCTCTAGCAGAACCCAATCTGAAAAAAAAAAAAAAAAAAAAAACAATTTAGCTAAACCATCCAAATTGTTGTTCCCAACAAAACACACTTGCCAACAAAGAAAGCAATAATACATATAACAAACGCATAATAAGCCATTATTCTGGTAAGATCCAAGTAGAGAGACAATCTCAACATACCCACAGAAAATACGACCAATCAAGAGAATCCATATAGAGTTGAAATCATAAGCCATTGCATACATGACGTTTCCCACAAAAAGAACGATGCTGCTGAATACAAGAGGTCTGAAGTATGATCTGTTAGACCAGGCACTAAAATACACAGAAGAAAAGACTTGTGCAATAGCCATTGCCCCAATAACAATACCACAGACTGTTGCAGCAGCTCCAAGGCTCATGGAATAATCATCAGCAGTTGGAACAATAATATATGTATTGATCATATATAAAAACGTGTTCGCTAAGTTCAAAATAAGTGACATATAATTGTATCTTTTCTCATCAATTTGCTCCTCAACTGGACTTGGTAATATCTCCTCCTGCATGATAAGTGCATGTTGTGCCATGAAGTGAAGGAAATTCGTTGAGTAGCCCAACCTATCTACAGCTGATTTGATCGAATCAATTACAGGATCCTGCATAACATTTTAGTGAATGAGCAAGGAATGCTCAACAGATTGAAATAGCAGAAGCATCCAATCTAGCCAAAAATTAGCAAGCAACCTGAAGGGGAAGAGCGGGCTGATCATAAATCGAGGCATAGCTTCCTTGACGCTCCTGCAGGTCTCCAAGGTTGCGAGTAATAGCTCCCACAACTGCTCCTATTCCCTGCTCATAGTGAAAAATCATGTAAGTGAAAAATGCTTGAATTAAGATCCCTGTGTGATTTGAAGACTGACATAAAAGTTTTTATCAGACTTAGTAAACTCACCACATGCTTGAACACTTGCTGGAGCTGAGAATAAGGATGATTAGCACGTGTTTTGACATAGTAATTAGTGAAACTATATCCAAATCGTTTATCAAACTTCTTAAGAATCTTACGAAGACCTATCGCATTAATCTCAACAAAGTAAAGAAGCTTCAATAGATCCAGCCCAACTTCTCTATATGCTTCCCGTAATTGACATATCGTTGCTATGTCAGACTGTTGATCAGGAGAGTTATGCTGCTCACCAAGTTTGGCTAACCTCCCAGCGAGTAGCCCTTGTTGTTCCAAAAGGAAAAGGACAATTTTTTCGATCTACACATCACATCATAGTATTTGATTATATAACTACTAGAGTTCAAATTGAAACTCAACCGTCAATCTAAGAGCAATCAAGAACCTTTTTTCCTTACCTGAATATCTAGCATTCTTGAGAAGTCTTTCAACACCTGTCGTTTGTCCAATGTTCCATTATTTATATGTTGAGCATACTGCTTGACTTTCTTCTTCATTAATTTGTAGTTAATATAATACCTGAAACAAATAATACACCCTCAAATAGATTAAAATCTACTAAAACGGAAGTAGCTAAATGACCATTAACATTGACACGACAACAAAATAAGGGATCAAACAACATGTCCATAAAGAATCAGTAATACAACCAAATACCTTCCACTGATTGTGTTATTGTGTGTCTACATCATAAAAATCGATGTGAAAATGCAATAAAAATTGTTTTTAAATTCCATACTTTACTTGCACAAAGTAGCACCACTATGTCTGTTAAACACCTGAACAAAAGCTTCATTCATCATAATACTCATGGTTTCAAATCTTGAATAAGGTCGTGATAGCAGTAACGATCATAGAACCACTTTGTGGATAATGAGGATAGTTTGCAGCCTAATATCTCAGTCTTGGTAAGTTCAAAACCTTTAGAAGGCGTTAGCAAAGAAAAATACTATGACACTAAAGGCCCCAGCACAAGTATATCATACCTGATACCACAAATCTCTTTCTCATTCTGCAGCTAATACATATAACATCTTTTTCTTTTTATAAAAAAAAGAAAAAGCTAATACATAGAACATAAAAGTACACACAATTCCTGACTTATACTAAAGTCATAATCTTCTTTTGCATCTTCTCGTGAGATTTATTGAAACAATGGTTTTAACTTCAACAACCCCATCCAAAAGAAACTAACCATTCAGTGAAAATATTGTTTTCCTGTTAGTATTTACATTCCTTGGCTATTCTTGCCCCTTATTTTAACTTTTAACAGTGTTATATAACTCTGATCAGACAGCAAATTTCAACACATAAAGTAGTTTCTTTGTTAGATTCAAAAACTACAAGCTATACTTATCAAGAATTAGAAAACTAGAAACACAAAAGTATAGCAATGTTAAAAAAAAGCCGAAAATTCGAATCACAAACGTAACATACCCTTCCCATTCTTGAAGTTGCCTTTCTTTTAACTTCTTCCCAAAAGCAACCATCGTGAATGATCTGATAAACAGCAAGAGATACAAACGATCAGTCCTTTGGTGAAATGCAAATTCAAACCAGCTCCTTTCAAAACACTACAATATACCAAATGTAAAGATGTTATTGGCTGCTAAACTACTGACCAAATCATAAACACCTTTGCTCCCTTAACGACGCAGGAGACGATAACTCTACACTCTCACTTATAAAACAAAAAGCTGTTTTTGTAAATTAATGCCACATCTCTCACCATTTTAAATCATGTCTTTCCAATCTATCAATTGTCAACAACTTAGTTGCCATGCATCATTAAGTAACTATGTCAATTGAGATTAGGCACCATTATCTTCAACTGGTTGAATACATCATAATATGCTTATAATATAACAGCAAAAACACATTTTTTATTCTTTTCAATAATTTTTTTTTTCTTTTTTGGGATGAAGAGGTCTCCAAATATGTCCATCTAAGTTTTGTTGAATTCGCCACGAATGAAAGTATCCTCATCAAGTCCATCCTTCTACTTCTTATCAATATACTAACAATTAATACAAAAAAATGAGAATTGACCGTTCTTCAACGAATATAATGACGAAATCTCATAATTTTCATCAATGCCTACGTAATTATATACCCCCATCCCCTTATCATACAAAACACGGCAACCCATTCTGATGTCCCATCTCTTCGAAAGATCTGTTCTCCCCATAATATATAATTATAACAGAACAACCCGAAAAATAGACAACTGGAAGTTGTAGCAAATTTCTTCACAATCAGTAACCCAAGTATTCAATCAATCCAAATTTACATACAACAACTTAATTACTTCTCATGAATTACTAATCTATCGTATTAATATATGGAAAATGATATATGCAGCCCTTTTAAAACTGAAACACTCGTACGAACACACGTGATTTTGTCATAAATTCCTAAATTAATAATTCAACAACGAAGAAGCTACCACGATCATTTAAACAAACAATCGCAATAAATTCATCTACTTTCAGACGAGTCAGCACTGAGCAAGAATAATTCAGCTCTTCATTTCCAATCAAATCAAATCAAATCAATAATTTAATAAACCTTTAAAATTCAATAAAACCAGTCCTATTAGACAAATCAAAACCACAAGTTCAAAGTCCAAATTTAATTAATAACCACAAAAATACAAATAATCATTATAAAATTAATAATTAATCAATAATTAAATAAAAAAACAGGCAATTGTCACGCCATTAATACACTGAACATGCAATTATAAAGAAGAACGAGTAATTAATCGATTACAAAAATAAAGTTGACATTCAAAAAAATCAATTGAAAAATACAAAAACAGAATTAAACCTGAAGAAACCGAATCGAGAAGCGTCGTAATTAGATGAACATCAACAAACAGAGATTTGTGAAGAACTTTGAAAAAATCAGCAGATTTTGCGGCAAATTCGAGGAGAGAGAAAGTGAAAAAGAAGACGGCGATTATTAAAAAAAAAAAAAAAAAAAAATTGGATGTGTTAATTCGTCGCTTTATTTCTGTTGCTTTTTATAGTAGTAGTAGTACTACTTCCGTATTAATCATGTAACAGAAAAAGAGGAGAGAGAAAATTGGAGAAGCTGCCGCCAAGATAAGTATGAATGTATGATGAAATGTTATTACCGAATACTAATTTTTTTTTATTTTTTTTGAAAAGTTTATTTAGTGAAAAGTTGCTAAAGTTCTACTATAAATAGACATTTTTGGAGCATAGTATAAATATAAGTATAATTGTGAGGTATGATCATATGAGGTGTGATGAGAGTGAGGCCATGTTATGGTATTCAAAGCTAAATAGTACATGTGGATCTTGTACAATTTTCTTATTATTTGATTTATTTTTGGTGATTTCTTATGATTTGATCTAGTGTTTGTTGAATTTTAAATGTGAATTATTTAGATCTGTATTAAAGGTGCAATTAAATGAATGTTTTAACAAGTATGAATTTGACATGCATGGACGCAAAAAATCTCCACTTGATAATTGAGTACAATTTGAAAAGGGTTATCAGATTTAATTTACAATTCAAATACGGAGTACAATTTAATAAATTCAGATTAGTTAATGTATGAAGTAAATAGAACATACCCGATGCACTCTACCTACTTTTTAGGTATTAAAAATTTTACGGAAATTTCATGAAATGCCCCTGAGTTATTTTTTTTATTCATCAAATACCCATCAAAACTTTCAAATTCACCAAATACTCCTGAGTTTAAGAAAAATGTCATCAAATGCCCTTAATGACTAACGGCGGTTAACACCGTTAGTCATTAATGACTAATATGCCACGTGGCAGCCTCTAAGTGGTTGTTGTAATATTAATTAATTAATTATTAAAAAAAAATTTAAAAATAAATAAAAAAAACTTTAAAAATAGAAAAAAAATTATAAAAAAAAATTACCCCAACCACCCAAGACCCACCCCACCCCCAACGGCTGACCACCGGCCACCACCCCCAGACCCTGCGTCGGTGGTCCATTTTCGCCGGCGAGGGCAGCTCCCACCCTCCGACACCCCCCTCCCCTACCCCCAATCCCTTCTCCCTCCGTTTCCCCTCCCCTCAAACCCTTCCCCCACCTCGAATAACCCCCTCTCCCTTCACGGCCGGCGCCCAAACCCCCACCCGGCGCCGGCGAACCAATTTCGCCCCAGCCCCTGCCATCCCCACCCCCTTTCCCCCCTAAACCACCACCCAAAAAACCAAAAAACCCTTTAATCGAAAAAACCCCAAATCGAAATCTAGGGTTTCGATTTGGGGGTTTTTCGGTTTTTAAGGTGGTGGTTTAGGGGGGAAAGGGGGTGGGGATGGCGGGGGGTGGGGCGAAAAAGGTTCGCCGGCGCCGGGGAGGGGGTTTGGACACCGGCCGCGAAGGGGGGGGGTTTCGAGGGATGTGGAGGGGTTTAAGGGGAGGGGAAACGGAGGGAGAGGGGGTTGGGGGTAGGGGAGGGGGTGTCGAGGGTGGGGGGCCTGGCGTCGCCGGCGACCGGCGGCCAGTTCCGGCTGGGAGATGGCGGCCGGCGCCGTCTGCAGGGGTGGTGGGGCGGGGTGGGTCTAGGGGGTGGTGGCCGGTGGGGGTATTTTTAAAAAAAATTTAAGTTTTTTTTTTAAAAAGTTTTTTTTAATAATTAATTAATTAATATTACAACAACCACTTATAGGCTGCCACGTGGCGTATTAGTCATTAATGACTAACGGTGTTAACCGCCGTTAGTCATTAAGGGCATTTGGTGAAATTTTTTTAAACTCAGGAGTATTTGGTGAATTTGAAAGTTTTGATGGGCATTTGGTGAATAAAAAAATAATTTAGGGGCATTTCGTGAAATTTCCGAAAATTTTAAACTAGTATTTTCTTAACTTATCTAAACAGCTAAACTTATACCGAGTACTATCTTTATTTGAAAATCAGATTAATAGAAGACGTGCGAAAAATGACCCGACTCGACTTAACCTGACATGACTTGCAGGATTTAGCATAACTCAAACCTAAATCAAACCCAACTCAACTTAGCTCATAAGTGAATTGTTTTAATTATATTTCAATTTGTATGGGCACGATGATTTAATATGACTCAGTCTCGGACTAGATCCAACCAAAGTTAACCCAACCAAACCCGACATATTTATTCAAATTGGCACCTCTAAGGGTCTGTTCACATTTACGGAACTAAACTGAACAGAACTGATTGGAGCTAAACTAAACAGAACTGATTGGAGCTGAACTGAGCTGAAATAAATATTTCATGAGAGAGGGAAAATAGGAGTTGAACTGAACTGAACTGATTAGAGCTGAACCGAACTGATTGGAGCTTAACTGAACTGAAATTAAGTAATGTGAACAGGCCCTAAACATGAGAGTTACACCAATATTTGGTCCAATAATTAAATTAAAGAAAAAACCTAGATATACTTATAATTTTATAGATTAAATTGCTTTCTTTATAAGAAATTCACCCTAATCTATGTAATCATTTTACATGTATAAAAGATATCCCTTAAATCAATCACCTCATTTTTTTTTTGAAGGAAAAATCAATCACCTCTTAATACAACGTAAACCATAGAATAATTTTACAACTGATGCACACAAAAGTTTTTGAAAAATTACCATAGTTTGTATATTGATTATGTTAACAATCTCTTAAAGATATAAATTCATCCTACACTTGTTTTTTGCCCGAGCAACGCTCGGATATTCACAGGAAAAACATTATATTTATATATTATTATAAGTTTGTATTTGTTTATAGATTGTGTATATTTTTAATATTTTAATTATTTAAATTTGTTGTTATTGTTCTATTATTTAGGCTATATATTAATTTTTTTTAAAAAAAGGTTGTTTATTTTATTTTTTTCATCAATTATCTTTTTATATTCTAAGGAAAATAATTAAAAAAAAAATTTGGAGGGAAATTTTTTAATGTAAACGTGACACGTGTAATTATAGAATATTCCTGGTGATTACTTTAGTATATAGTATTGATATTTACATCTTATGTATTCTTATATACTTGTAGTAAAAATGATTATCATACGTATAATATATATTCCAAAACAAAACAAAACAAAACAAAGATTAAACCCTAGAGATAAAATGGTGCCGCTTGGAATCAGCTCCATGATTCCGTGTTTCATGTCAATTCTTAAAGATTCCAATGTGTTAGGTGTTGGATTGGGACTCTAAGCTGCCTGAGCATTAATGCAGCACCCAGTTATTTAGTGGCTACAACATGTGCCATATTGCAAGCTATGAAAGGTCCCTCTTACATTACTATCACAGAAGACAAACATTGCCCTCGTCTAGTTTGAAAGATACTTACCAAATAAGGTTTGATTCAATTAATTATATTCTTAACATATGACTAATCCTTTTTTCTTTTTTTTTTTTTTTTTTTATATATTCTTAACTTACGAATAGATCAGATCTTATTCACTTGATTTTAGCTTAGGAAATTTTGTTTTTTACCACCTCGCAAAAACACGAAAATCTCTTTTACCACCTCCCAAAAAAAAAGTATTACTTTACCACCTCATAAAAAACACGAACATAGGTTTTACCACCACTTAACTGATTCCGTTTAAGAATCCGTTAAGTGGGCCCATAAAGCCACGTGTCGTGTTATTATTGGCCAAAAAAAGAAAAAAAAAATTAAAAAAACCTAAATCTACCCAGCCACCACCACAGCGCCACCACTGCGCCACCACCCAACCCACGACTGCCCCCCAAACCTACCACCGGCGGCGCGGCTCCACCCCCTCCCTCTCTCAACCCACTTGAACGCCCCCTTCCCTCTCCCACAACCGCAATCGACCCAAAAACTTCCAACCCACAACCCTCAATGACCACGAATCCCCCAAAACAGCCACGATTCCGGCCACAAATGGCCGAAATCGGCCAGTTAAGGCCACTCAGCCTTAAAACCGGTGTGGCCGAAATCGTGACCGTATTAGGGAAGGAGGGTTTTGGGTTTGGTGGTTTTAGGGGGTGTTACGGTTGCGGGAAAGGGAGGGGGAGGGTTCAGGTGGGTTGGGGTTGGTGGTGCGACGCGGGTGGTGGTTTCGGGGAGTGCTGTGGTGAGTTGGGGGGAAGGCGGCGGTGGCGCGGGGGTGGCGCTGTGGTGGTGGCCGGAGTAGTTTTAGGTTTTTTTGTTTTTTTTTTTTTTTTGAAAAATTTCTCTTTTTTGAACAAATAAAATGCTGACACGTGTCACCGTGGGCCACACTTAACGGAATTTTTGGATAAAAACCGTTAAGTGGTGGTAAAACCTATATTTGTGTTTTTTACGAGGTGGTAAAGTAATACTTTTTTTTTGGGAGATGGTAAAACAGATTTTCGTGTTTTTGTGAGGTGGTAAAAAACAAAACTGCCTTTAGCTTATTTGAATTTAAACTCAATTTAACTTTTTAAACCTTATACTATGCTTTAATACTTATATCTATTCTTCACCTTAAATATTACAAATTATATGAATTAAAAATTATTATACGTATGTTTATTAAAATTCCATCTTTTTTGTTTAATAAACAAGCTACTAGCGAATCAAGCTCAAACAATATTTAACTTGTGTCAAGCTCGAACAAGCATCAAGCATATTGCAATGATGCAATCTCGTATGAGCTCGTCTCCAACTCGTTTATTAACCCAATACTCTGAAAGGTTAATATCGGCTCGGCTCAGCTAAGTTGACATTCATAGTAGTATTGTATTAAGCCACCCAATTTATACTGCATGCAATACATGGGAATTGACCAATCAACATGCTCTCCATAAGAGTACAGAGTATGAAAATGATTGAAATAGAATTTAGTTAAAAGGCCCGCCCCAAAAATAAGCCAAAACATGTTGGGACAGCTAAAAAACGTTTCTAAATTATATGCATGTGTGGCCTTGCACATTCTGAACCTCATTCCAATTAGATTGCTAAAAAACGTTTCTAAATTATATGCATGAATTGAGATCATGTCATTCATGTCCCAGATAATACTACAAGTTGAGACTAGTCTATTGTCGTAATTTCCATTCCATCTCACATTTCTGATCTTACACATAGAGAGCAAGAAGAGCAGGAATAGTCGGAAGATAAGAACGTAGGAGGCCAGGGTGTAATTTTACATCTAGGTGTTGTGAACATCATTAACCTTCGATTTATTTCAAAATAATTCGTACTTGATGTAACATCTTTTGTTTTCGTATTAATCTCACGGATCAATAACATTCTCTATCTTCTAATCCGAATTAAACAAGAAAACTTTGTATCCCTACTTAAACATGACTTAGCATTCTAGGCTAAAGGAAAAACTAAAGTAAAAAACACCTCAAATCACCACTAATTAATTTATTAGTATGATGCCGAAATATCCAAATCAAGTTTAAATAAGAGGTTTATATTTTTAATTATTGACTTAGATATTATTCCAAAAGCAGAAGATTTTTTGCACCTGGAAACTTGAAATAGTGACAAAAGAGACGGATAATAGGCAAAGGGGTAGGGAAAAAGGCAATGTTATGTCTTTTGGTTAAGCTAAAAACATTTTTTTAATTGATTAGTGGTCTAATTATTTTAGGACACTTGCCATCTTAACATTTTATTAAATCCTACTCTTAATCCTATCAGCAAACTAGATATTGTTTTTATCCGCTTATAGTATAATGAAAAGATAATAAAATATTCTTACTAATTAAACTTAACAAGTTGCATAATAAGGTCGTTTAAATTATAGCTTTATTAATCAAGATTGATTAAGCTTATCATTTTGCAAACTACTCTGATTGTCTTACATGTCAGCAATGATAAGTGGTTTAACTACTGCAGTATTCAAGTTAGTCATCCACTTTGTTTCTGAAAGTGTGACATATATACATATAGGTACATTCGCGAAGCCACTTAGGTGTTGACACTTCTAGAAATAAAGTCTGATTAATTCCTTATAAAAAGTCATGCATTGTTCAGTTTTATTAACGCAAGAGATACTCTGTAGCAGCCCTAATGGAGTTAGTATTACACACTGAAGATGACTACCACAGCCGCATCAGGCTTGATGAGCTTAGTTAAGGTAAAACATGAATATGAAATATGAAATAGCAAAGTATTGAAATGGATGAAAGGAAAATGTTTGCATTGCGAAATACAGTTTTACAGATTACATGAAGAAACTATAATAATAGCTTTCTCAGCTTCTCTTTGCTGCTTCCACTAAGATCTTTTTGCCTTTACAAAACCATGGCAAAACAGATGAAGTGGAAGCAGCAAAAAAGAAGCATAGAGGAAAGAACTAACCCTATCATATTAAACAAACACAGCACAACAGCACATGTGGTCTGCGCTGCATCACAGTTTTTCAGATAAACTACAATTCTGCAAAAAATTGTAAATAGAGTTCTTAAAGCTTAATTTGTTGCTCGGATACCTTGCTGTCATTCAGGTCTGAAAATTCGAATATTCCAGAAAACCACAGCCTAGGTTTTATTTTCTTCATATTATCTTTTTCCCAATCCTTTTGGGGGAAAAAGGGTGAAAGAATACCATCTGTTCAGAATTCAAACCATGCCATTTTTGGATCATCAGGTTTGATAGAGTTTTGCTCTCCAAGGAGCAATAAGCTTCAGTGCACCAGAAACGCATTTATTATATGAGAAGTCTTCAAAAGTTTCATAAACCATTCCAAAACGAAGCAATGGCTGTCTTTATATTCAGCTTGATGACCAACCTGTAACCACAGTGTTCAAACATCTTCTAATGACACTTTCTGTTTAATCATTTTTACTCGCACAAAAAAAAAAATAAAAAAAATAATAATAATAATAATAAAATAAAATCAACATATTCAGAGGTAGAAGTCTATACAATTTACTTTCATCATATATAATTCCATACAAAAGAGAGGAAGATGTACAGCATATGTCTTCAGTTATATTTCCTTTTACAGTCCAAAATTATGCATCACACAAATTCGAATCATATAGCAATTGATATTGTTTTGTTTCTACCCTTCCAGAAAAAAAAAAAATTCACATCCCCTATATCATGACAACCATAACCATTCCATTATTACATACTTTATACCTCGTATAATTTACTCCCTCTGTCCCTAAATTAACCACGTATTTATTTAAAGTCATCCCTATTTGATTAGCCGCCACTTTCTATTTAGCAAGTCAAAATTAAAGCTTTAAATTCAACATCTGCTTCAGAGAGCTAATCCCAGGTAAGGAATGAACTCTCAAGATGACATCTGTGAGATGAGATGAGAAGTTGAAAGCCCTAACAACAAACAAGCATTCACCAACAAGACCAGACAAACCTGCTATTGCAAGAATAGGATTACACATGAAGTCAGCTTTTCAGAGAAAATTAAGACGAGGGGAAAAATGAGCATTCCTGTGTTACGAATGATACCCCAGATATAAAATTCAGAGGTGTTTTGAAGCACTAGCATTACAGCCTTTACAGGTGCCTTTAACGAATAACAAGAACCTAGACAGGATGCAAATATACATAAAACCAGAATAAATAATTACCCAGCAATCATGCTGAGTTTAAATGCCCAACAGTGGAAGCCGGATTCAGCAAAATACAAGCAACTGTACATTTGATATTGAGAAGAAGTGGAAAAAGGGCTTGCCTTAGTAATATGGGTAGATGGTTAAAGCCATCAATGACATTGCCTTGTCTAAGTCACTCAACTTCTCATCAATTGCATTCTTGGATTAAAATCGATGCACATGAGAATATGATATAACCAGGAATAATATTTGATCAAAAATCTGTGAAGAGCTCAGGCAGCCTCAAATCGAAGTCAGGCAGAGGCAAACTGAAGTCATATTCGCAAGTTGCAACATAGTCATATAGCGCATACCAGTTGTTACTTCTCTAAGTAAATTTAAGCACATAGCAGAAATGAGTCACAGTGCTTACCCTGTGAAATGCAGGATAGACATTTAAGATGAGGTGTTCATAGCTCAAATAGATCTCCGTGCTAAGTCCACTAACAGACATCTAATAAGGTGTAAGAGTTGTGTAAGAGTGTCTGTATGCAATCCAATTGCAGGTACACCTCTTTGTCCGCATCACCCACTGGGCCAAAGCAGGAAGTAAACAGGTTGCTAAGTTGCATACTGAAGTATTTAATGTAACAACATACGAAGAAGAAAATATTCAGAAAATAACGAAGGCTGCAGCAAATTTTTTTTCCAATTTACATCACATATTACAAAAACCCAGAAACTAAATTAACAGTAGTTCATATTCAACTTTAAAAGGTAAACATGGGTTCTCTAACTGGCAACTACTAAGTTCACAATATTCACTATCAAAACTTGATATTTCAATAATGTTGACCAATATATGATTGCAATTTAGCAAAAGAATTTCCCAACTCAACCAATTTTGTAACTAAATTTAAAACATAGTAATCTTTTCACATAATATACCAGGAAAACAATGGAGTACATACTCAGAAGATAGAAATTTTGCAAAACATATCTATACGAAATTATACTGGTAGGATAATCAAGTACCTAATTTGTGATAGAACACTAGAATATTTGGTAAATTGCAAGAATTAATCGAATTCAAAAGGGAAAAGAGAAGACATAACATACAGAACACAGAGTAATTGCTAGGATAAGCAAAGAGAAAAAAATCAGCTTCAAGAATGTTCTAGCAGAGTGATTAAACAACAGAAAGACCTTACTCCTAAGGCCATTTTCAGCATCTTCCCTAAAATTTCAGCTTCCCTCTTTTTTAGTGGGATTTGCTTATGTGGCGTGATAAAACTGGTAGTGTTCACCGCATCTAGAAATCTTGAGTTCATTGTTTTTTTGAAGCAAAAATCACAAGTTCTTTTAATTCCATATGACTACCTAAAAGTGAAAGCAACATTATGTTAGTTTCTGTTACATCAATGACAAAAAGAATAAGACAATTGGAAATGCTAGATAGAGTAGTCAATCAAGTCATTCACTGGCACTACTCTTCTGTTATTCCCTTTGCTTCTTCTGTTATTCATATTTATATTTATCGAAACAAAAGAAAATGACACAGATAAGAAATATTTGACAGCAAGCTTTTTTAAGATACACAGAACACGGCACAACAAACGAAAGATCAATCCTTCCTAACAACCTAAAAAGCAAGATTGCAGACCACAACACCAGACTCTTGAAGCCTTTAGACAGCTGAACTATTTCTGTAACACTGTTTTAGAAGTTCTAGTGGATCAACATGAATTCATATAATTTCATATAATCAACATTCCAGGAAGTTATAATCAACATTCCGGGATTTAGACAGTTAGACTATTTCTGTAACATTGTTTTAGAAGTTATAGTTAGACTCTTCAATCTCACGATCTAAATACCGGGATGTTATGATCAACCATAATTTCATATAATCAACTTAACCACTTAGAATGATTAATAGCTCTTATAGTAAATAGAAAGTATTAATAAAATTATCATTTTAAAACACTGTCTTTAATACAATACCAATAGTTCAATAAGAAAATCACTAGATTATACTAAGTAAAATAGTTATACGGCAGATGCTAAAAAACCTCGCTTATAAAACTTGTTTAGACTACAATTTAACAAAACACATCTAAACTACTCTTGTACATTGTGCAAAACTGCGACTCACTGATTTACATCAAAAAACACAAGAATAAGTAAAAGTGCAGCAAGGGAAACTTAAAATCAATTCAGCATGCAACACACAGCCTCACAAACTAGGCAACCCAAACGGCCCCAACACCTATGTTAACAAACAACACGCAGCCACTTTTACACCCAACACAGCCATGTTACACTCTATAGTACCCTGCACTCCTGCAGCCTCTGCACCTGCTGCCCAAAGTGCAGTCATTCCCAAGCAATTTTCTTGTAGCGTCATAAGCATACTAAAACAGCCCTGTGGCTACAACATCTACACTATTCGCACACAACACACACACAAACACAATCTTACTCGCCCAGACTCCCTCGCAATCCCCTGCACATGCACAACAACACAACTATTACCCCAAAAGGTCTTAAGCGCATATCAATCCTTCTACAGACCAAAATAGGACAGCCTGAACCACCCCTTACATGTGCAACACCACATTTAACCCTCACCATACCAATTGTGCCGCAACACAAACCTTACGGACAATCACCAATCAACTAGAGCAAATAATCCCGCTGCAAAGGGCCTCTTACCCAGGAAAAGGCCAATTAGAAGGTAAAATAATACAGCTACTGTCAGTCTGTCACTACCTATAAACCTAAAAGACATTGCAGTAAGCAATATTCAAAAGAACAATCAATAGGTTTGGCTTCATATTAGAGTGGCAGCCTTCCAAATTTACTCTCATTCTCTAGTATACATCTTTTAGAGTCCTCCACAGAATGTTACTTCTCCGGACTCGAGCCAACTATTGTGCTAATCTATGTATATACCTTTACTAACTATTTTGCAATTGTCTTTATACTTAACTTGACTTAATGGCATGATGCTAACTATTGCTAAAGCAAAGACGGCATTCCCATCAAAGAAATTACTTGAAAATTTGCTTTTCCAATTTACATCACACATTACAAAAATCCCAGAAAGTAATTTCACTTATAATTTCATATTCAACTTTACAAGGGTAAATTGGTTCATCTTTCTCTAATTCACAACCACTATGTTTCCAAATCACAACATTCACAATCAAAACTCGCAATTTAACAAATGCTAATCAAAACAATAATTGCAATTTAGCAAATAAAATAGCCTAAATCAACTAATTTTGGCTCTAATTCTTATACACCAATAACATTTTATATTAGTAGGATAATCAAGTACAAATTTTTAATAAAATTCAAGAAAATTGAGCAAGATTGCAAGAATTAACGAAACATAAAACTGACAAGAGAAAACATAACATACGAAAACCCAGAAGAATACTGCAGTTATATCTAAAAAATCAATACTTAATAAATTCAGTGAGGCATTTCATCGAACACCTTGCAAACAGTCGCAATGCCCAGCTTGCCGCCAAAACACGTCACACAACAAATTACAAAAAGAAATAAATCTTTAAAAATTACTTCAACTTTTTTTTTTTTCAAAGATAAAAATTACTTCAACTTAATCCTTGTAATTAATAATTAATTAATTAAAGAAGAGAGAGAAAATAATCACCCAAAAAAAATGAGGAAAAAATGTCGACACTCTTAACACATTCTCTCCCCAAAAAGTCACCTTTATTGGTTGAACAATTCTGAAATGAAAAACCATGTTCTTGATAAATGTCGACATTGTTAATCCACATTTCTTGTTCACCTCTTTATTATCATCATCCCCTGTTAATCCAAAAATTCCTAGAGAGAGAAAGTTGAAAAAAGGGGTTTTTCTCTCTCTAACTATCTATCATTCCAACAAATTGCGAATTGAATTACGCAAATTTTTTTCCGTAATTCGAGAATCGTGTCCTTAAAAGAAATATACCCTTTTTATATAAAACCCTTTTTATCACTTGTATTTCTTCCCATGTCTTCCTTCTTCCAGGTTTGTTTGTTTTTCTTTTCTTTTCTTTTCTTTTCTTTTTCTCTCAAAAAAAAATTAAAAAAATTGAGTTGAGTTTTGATTCAATTTTAATGGGTTTTAATTTAATTTCTCAAACAGGATTTCTTGTTCCCAATACTCAGCCTCAAGCCCATCAGGGAAAACTTTAATGTGTTGTCAGGTGAATATTTATTTTTTCGACTCGTTTCGATTTAACTATTACGTTACTAGTTCAAGTTACATACTTACATGTACTCGTATTTCATGTTTTGTTTGAATGTTACCTTGTTGTGGTCGTCGTTTAGTTGTTACGGAGTAACATATATGATATATGCATATAGTTCGGGTCCTTATATAAGTTTGATTATTTGATGAGTATTTCATCTTTATTTTGTTGTTACGTTACTAGTTTGAACTTCAACTTTAAAGTACAAGTAACTATGAAGTGTTTCAGTATTTTGGTAATTCATCGTATATAATGTTACATGTTTTTGTAGTCATTTGAGTATGTGTCTACGTTACTAGTTCGAATTACACTGTCAATTTTGGTTCAATCGAGATTTGATGGGATTTTCTTAGGGAAAACAAATGTTTTTGCACCCCTAAACAAAGTTGATTTTCTTGGATCATTTTCCCTCCTTATAAAAATCAATGTTTGTTTTCTGTCTTATATAGTATACTCCGTAACATCAATTTCAGAGTAATGGGACCATTTATCTGCGAATTTAATTCCAACTTGAACTCCTCGACAAGCGAAAATCCCCATAATAGTAAATGATTGATCAATGAGAACTTTATTTTATCGTCATTTTGATAAAAGAACAAGAACAACACTCTGTTTTCTGTCTAACTAAGTGAGGAAATTATTAGAATTTAACAATCTTGGCATTGTATATTTACTAAATTTAGGTACCCTTTTGAGGCAATTTCAAGAAACAATGTCTAATACCACCTGTAAGTTGTCTGATTCGATATGTCGCGATGACACGGCCGCATTGACTCTTAAACTGGTGGCAATTGGGTCTATTTTGGTGGCCGGAGCTACGGGGATTACGATTCCGTTGCTCGGCCGGAGAAAGAGTTTTCTTGCTACTGATGGGAATCTATTTATAGCAGCAAAGGCATTTGCTGCTGGTGTTATACTTGCTACTGGGTTTGTACACATGTTGCCTGATGCTGGTCAAAATCTTACTAACTCATGTTTACCGACTCACCCGTGGTCGGATTTTCCGTTTTCGGGTTTTATTGCAATGATGGCTGCATTGGTGACATTGCTGGTGGATTTTGTGGGGACACAGGTGTATGAGAGGAGAGCAGAGAGGATGAAGAGGAAAGGGGATGGGTTGGGGCTTGATGGGTCACTTGACTCGGTTTCGGCTGCCGGGGTTTTACCGGCTGATAGGATGGTGGTGAGTAGTGGAGGAGGGAGCATTGTTGGGATTCATGCTCATGAACATAGTCATGATGGTAATGGGGTTGATGGACATGTTGTTGAAGTGTATGATGATGGTCATGGACATGGACATTCTCATAGCTTTGGTGGAGATAGTAATGCCCGCCATGTGGTCATTTCTCAGGTAAATTAAATGCCTTCTATTAAATTATGGTTTTGCTAGAGTCTTGTATGAAATAGTCTCACAATTATGACTTTGTGAGAGCAACATTTAACTACAATTAAATTAATTAGTATGAGACAGTCTCGGCACATTCATTGGTAAAGGGTTTACGTATGGAAGTGATACTATTTGCTTATATTTTAATTAACTAAGTTGGTATGATGAATCTCAACTCACTCATTGGTTTAGGGGGTTAATGTATCATATATGGTAATGATAGTATTTGCTTATCTTATCTTGTACACGAATTTGCAACTTGTTTGCTTCAAATGACATGTTTACATGTATGGTGTGCATTTTCCATTAGCTATCAAATTACTTCTATGGTGTGCACGTACAAGGCATGTGTCTCACTGGTCCCTTGCATTACTTCACAATTTTTGTTTGAATTGTAGTTTGTCATTTGAAAAGCCATCGTACGGCTGTTTTTTTTTTTTTTTTTATTCATTTTTTTATGGAGTATATGATGTCTCGAGGTGATGATCATTGTGGGTTGATTAATTAAGATTCGTTTTAGTGTTTTCTTTAAGCAAGTAGTCTTTTCTTTGGTGTGTAGAAATATTCAATGGTTGATAGAAAAAGTAAACAAGTAGGGCAATTATAAAATACAATCACGTCACGTTTGTATAGTTTCTAGCATTAGCAACTTAGCAATTTTCTTGGCCCTCCTTTCTTCTGATAGAAAAAGTCACCTAAGTTTTGAGTAATGGTCACAGTCGATCATGAATCTGTCATATCTATTTAAAATTGTGAATTTGTTAGTGAGTGCAAGTGACTATTTCAAGGAGACCGAGTGTGATAAGTGTTTTTCTTCGATAAAAGAACTAATATAGGACAATGGATACAATTTAATTGACTTATAAGCTACTCCGTAATTGTTTTCGTATTTGATTTTAAAATTATTACAGAGTAAAAAATATACTCCTTTCTTATTTGTAATTTGTAAGTTTTGATGATTTCTTTAGCACTCATAAAACAAACTAACCTTTAAATACTGGGGTGTTCAACTAGTTAGAACTTTGAAGATACTTTAGGATGCTTCAAATAGATTTGCCTAAAAAAGTTTCAAGTAGGGCATTTCCTTGATATTTTTGGTTTGAAAAAAGAAACTCATTTATTTTTTGTTCTTCAAAGTTTATTTGTTAAAGTAAGTTCTTTGTGAATTAAAGAGGTTTTGTCCAAAAAAAAAAAAAAAAAAAAACAAACAAACAAAACAAAAAAATCAAGGAGGTGGTTTTTTACTCAAAGCAACCAAGCCATTTCTTGTGGCATATACTGTTTAGATGGTCCTTTTTGATCTATTTTAAAAATAAGATTCTATTGCAAAGACTAAATTAGCGGACGAGCTTTTTCTTTCTGAGCATATGGTTCGTTGAGTAGGCAACAGTAGGAAAAGATAGAAAGTCTACTTGAACAATTATTGATTCTCCATTAATCAGTTGTAGAATCTTGGACCAATGTATTTTTAAGGGTATGGAACAAAAGGGAAAAGGGGGGAACGTATCTAGCGTCTTGTCGAAATTGTTTTTATTATTCATCCAACTACTTTTTGCCTTCCATCTTTAAGCAATCCTCAATGACCATGGATTTTAAGTAGATTAGAGTTGAAAGATACTGAAATTAGTATCTAATCGAATGTCATACACGAGTTTTTGTTATAGATGCCGAGGACTGTTTCAAAAGCACTGATCTTTTTTAATGGCGAGTGGTTTCAGCTATTTTAGATAAAAGAATGTGGATTTAGCATAGTATAAGTTTGGTCCTTTGCTCTGCCTCATGTAGTGCTTGAAGAGCTAAACCACCCCAAGCTAGGAAGCAATGCCCACTTAGATACAAGAACTGTATTTTTTAGCTAATATGTTGAAACATTTGGAAGCTCATATATGCTAAATAACACCTTTTTTCGTTAATGGAAGAAGTATGAACAGCTTGTTAAATGCTTTATATGCATTTTCTTTTTCTTACAAAATATTTTTCTTATATTATATTCTTGTGTATGCAGGTTTTGGAGCTTGGAATTGTTTCACACTCTGTCCTCATTGGATTATCCTTAGGAGTGTCACACAGCCCTTGCACAATAAAACCACTGGTTGCTGCATTATCCTTCCATCAATTCTTCGAGGGCTTTGCCCTTGGAGGTTGTATAGCTCAAGCCCAATTTAAGGATAAGTCCACCATCATCATGGCCTGTTTCTTCGCCCTAACAACCCCTGCAGGCATTGCTGCAGGTATAGGCCTTGCCTCCTTTTACAACCCGGCTAGCCCAAGAGCCCTCATAGTTGAGGGAATTCTCGACTCTATATCTGCAGGGATCCTAGTCTATATGTCCTTGGTTGACCTAATAGCAGCTGATTTCATGAGTAAGAAAATGAGATCAAACACAAGACTCCAGGTTGTGTCATATGTTGCTCTTTTCATGGGGGCTGCTTTAATGTCAGCGCTTGCTGTCTGGTCATGATCTATTGATAAACTTTAACCTAATGTGACCGTTTTTGGAATTTGTGTGTCTTGTGTTTAACTGTCGTCCATAAATCACAACTGGGGAGTTCTTTTTAGAGCCCGGTTATTGATTGTTCATGCTTAAAGAGCCTGGTGAGATTGAAGGTATATCTGCTTGGAGGGAAGTGTGGTTTACAGTGGGGGAGGAGGAGAATAATCTGCTGGGCGTTAAGTGTGAATTTTTGTACTGCCTGTACAGTGCTGTGTGGCTGTGTATACCGGTTACCAACTGAAGTTTTGTTCCGTGACCCTGAAACTGGAATTGTTGCCTACGCTAACTAGATAAAGGAAAGGAAAATGAAGATGATAAAGACTGATCAACAGTATACTATCTTATACAGTACAAAGTATCTCTCTGTAAATATGTATTTTGAAATTTTTGCCATTAAAAGCTATTGTAACAGTATTGTACCAATTTCCAAATATGTATTCTATACTCTTAATCTCTTACTAAATGCAAAGTTTCATATTTGACCTTTTAGACGTACAAATGTACAAGTGGTGTCAGTTCGGATAATCAGATCGGGTCTGATATGGTCGGGTCGGGTAAATTTTTAAAGTTGAGTTATACTAAATTATTATGTCCACACGAGTCCAAATCTGAATCGGATAATTTTTCAGATCGGTTTCGAATCAGGTCGAATCGGGTGTGCTTTTGACACCTCTATGTACAACTGCATTGGTGTTTTTGAATCAAAAAGTTATCCAGTAAAGGAAACATGATACGCGATAATTTGGTTATTGGCAAACATCCATCAACAATCTGATTAGAAGAGAAGAGACTATATTGGCAACCAGGATGGCTATCCATGGAGAATGACTTTGTTGACCCTTATGAGGTTTTGATGATGATACTAAGAATTGAGCAAACTTCCTTTTAATAAGGATTTTCTAGTGCTGTGATGTTGGCAGGTTCAGTAAGAGTAGAGGGCTGAAGTAGGAACTGGAACAAAGGAACTTTAGAAGATCCATGAGGACAAGTACAGAACAGAAGAAGAGTTCCAGCAATGGAACTTCCCGAAGTTTCTCAACAGGAACTTCAAACGGGTTGTAACGATCTGGTTCTGGTGTAATGCTGGGGCAAGCCTCAACAATCAAGGATCAACGCAAAGATCAAGATATCAACCGAAGAAGATGGACTTCATAACTTATAGTTGTGTAAAAGATAAGTTTGTTTTCGTAGGATGATGTAAACATATAAATGATAGATATGCATGGAACTTATTAGAAATCAGATAAAGCTTGGCAAACTAATTAATTCGTAAAAGATAATTATATGTTTTATGAAAAAGTACTTAATTGATTTTATCTTTTAAAATCTGGTTTAACTTGGTTTTATCTTTTTCATAAAATTCTATCTTTTAACAAAAACGAATTTGAGAAAAAAGAAATTAAATCTGTTTGGTTTCGGTTTTAAAGAAGATAAGATCAAATTTCTGTTTGATTTATCTTATTTGCGAAAACCCTAGTTTGAGAAGCTGAGAAACTCCTATAAATATAGAAGTGTTTCAGCTTAGCAAAATGAGAGTTTTAAGCATGAAAACCAGTTAGTGCTTAAGAGTAAGTTTGCCAAAGGTTTAAGCTTTATCATTTTGATTTCGGTTTCATGTGTAGCTATCCATTTATGTGTTAGAGTGTGTCTTTGAGTTGTAATTGGTTTTGGGGTGAGATCGTGAATTCTCTTAAATTCACACAAGTGTATGAGTTTGAATTCTCTAAAATTCGAGTGGTAGCTGTGAGTGCACAGTGAGTGAAAGGTACCTGAGAAGTGTCTTGGGTCACCTAGGAAGTGTCCTGGGTAAGGGGAGAAAAGGGGTCCTGAGAAGTGTCTTAGGTTTGGTAGGAAGTGTCCTATCATAGAGTCAAGTGTCCGTGGTGGAACTTGCAAAGCAAAGGTCTGTGTAATAGGTTGTATTAGGAGAGTTGCCTATCATAGTGGAATTTGTTTATAAGTCCCAATAGGGCCGAGGTTTTACTTCCAGTTAGGCACTGGATGGTTTCCTCGTAAAACTTGCTGTGTGCTTAAGTTTTCTTTACGTTTTAATTATTTCCGCTTAAGTTCCGCGATTGGAACCTACTACTATTCACCCTCCCTCTCGTAGTAGTTTATCTAAACTAACAGACTTCCTAGCCTTTGGAAATTGCACGCTAAAGCTAGTTCGAAATGAGTAGTAGATTTAGAAACCAATTATCTGAGGACTAGGCAATATATTACTATCGACTAAAATAAGCAAGTAACTAGGTAGGTTATAGTATCAATGTCCAATGATGTGCAAACGCTCAAGGAAAATGAGATTCAATGTAACCAATTCACCAATTGAGCAACAAGGGTATATACATACAGTTGAAAAGGATGCCAGATATTTTTACTCAGTTATGGAGTAATACAGAACACACTATCAGAGTAACAGAATTATGCATTTTTAACAACTACCACATTATTTACGAGACTACAGGTACTGCTACTAATTGTATTGAGCTTGATGAATTAAGATAATAACTTAGTACTGAAAAGGATGAAAGGAAAATGTTTGCATTGTGAAATACAGTTTTACAGATTACATGAAGAAACTATAATAATAATAGCTTTCCCAGCTTCTCTTTGCTGCTTCCACTAAGATCTTTATTGCCTTTACAAATCGAGGCAAAAAAGATGAAGTAGAAGCAGCAAAAAGAAGCGTAGAGGAAAGAACTAAGCTACCATATTTTACAGACAAAACAACACAACACAATGCAACATGTGGTTCCTACTTAAACATGTGGTCTGCTGCTTAACAATGTTTATCAGATACTACAATCTTCCAAAAATATTGTACTAAAGAGTTCATAAGCTTTGCAGGTAAAAGGGCAGAGGATATGATCCGGTCAGACTTCAGACCTTTTGTGTGGTGCCATTTTTGGCCCATCTGGTCTGATAGAGTTTTGCCCTACTAGGAGCAATAATCTCCAGTGCACCAAAAACGCACTTTTTGTATGAGAAGTCTTCAAAAGTTCCATCATCCCTCTCCAAAACGAAGCAACGGCTGTCATTATGCTCAGCATGATGACCAACCTATAACCATACAGCTCTCAAGGGTCAGAATAAGTTGTTGATTTTCTTCTTTCAAGAGCAATTATTTTTATACAATTTTACTCACAACAAGAATACAAGACGCATAAGTTTATACAAACCGCTTTCATCATATATGTTCCACAAAATAGGAAATGAGAATATGAGATGTACAACATATTTGTTGTCAGTTACATTACCTTTTACAGTCCAAAAATATGCATCACACAAAGTACAATCATAAAACTATTGATATTGTTTTGTTTCAAACCTCCCATAAACATTCTCCCATCCCCTCTTCATATATATAACAATCATAACAAGTATCTTCTACTATCTCCATCCATTAAACAAGCCACATTTCTATTTCATGCCATCCATATATATAAGCCACTTTATATATTTAGTAAGTCAGACTTTCTCATATTTTCCTTAATGATACCCATAATAAAAAGTTCCAAAGGCAGATATTGACATGGTAGAAAAATAAAATTTAGAGGTTCTTTAAGGCATTAGCATTACAGGTGCTTCAAAAGAATCAAAAGAGGCAGTACATGATTCAAATATGACAGAAAACCAGAATAACCAAATACTGGCGACAATTATGCAGAGATAAAATGCCCAACATGCTACAGTAGGTAAGGGATTCAACAAGTTAAAAAAAACTGTACATCTTGTAATAGGAAAAAAGGGTAAAGAAGGGCTTGCCTTAATATCTACAGCTCCACTCCCAATCTTCTCCTCTCGGTGTGGGTGGAATTTTAAAGCCATCAACAACATTGCCTTGTCAACGTCACTCAACTTATCATCAATTTCATACCTGAATCAAAATCAAGGAACATGAGAATATGACAATGTGGGTATAATTCATACAGAGTGTCCAAGAATATGTGGCAACACAAATCACCCAAAAGATGAAAAAAATTCAGGCACAACCTGTAGAAATCATACAGACTAACAGAAGGGTATAGTATTCGCACTATGCAAAATACTCATATAACTCATACTTTGTATCAGTTCACTTCTGTAAGTGGTTTTCTAGCACATATTGCAAGATTAAAGATTGGTTGTTTGTATTGCTTAGCCTGTGCAATACAGACTTTTAAGATCGAGTTGTAGACAGCTCAATAAGCTCATATAGGTTTCCGCGGTAATTTCAGTAATAGACATTAAAATAGTGTAAGCGTGTCTGTAGAGTGTAGACTGTAATACCATGTCATAGTATGCTATCCAAATTCAGGTAAGCATCTTAGTCCACAGCACCATCATAGGCTAAAACAGGAAGTAAAATGGGCTGCCTCTACTGAATGATGTCTAAAGCTTATTAAGTGTACATGCATTTACACAATTTTCATGGATATACAAATACTACATGCTTCTAAATGAAATTCTTGTAAAAGAGACAAATGTAGGAATATATAGTCTTTAATTTGATGTTGATATCCATTCATCACTAACTCTTCTTTAAACAATTAGGAAATAATAATTATGGACCAAATATTTCTTACCATACTTACTTTCTCAGGCTAATCAAACCTTCAAAATAACTCAAATAGATAAATAGTACAAACTTTGGCCTTTGTATTCTGATGTAGATACACAGACACGCAGTGGTCTTTCACTCCTCAGAGTAGTCTCCCAAATAGCAAAATGAAAATAAGTGTTGGCTTATGTAGGATTATTATGAGAATACAACTATATATGGATTTATTTTTGATATTCCAAAGTCTTAAATAATGTAAGAACACTTTCAAAAGTTCAGTCTGTTCATGTAATTTTTTTTTTCTCTGGATTTAAAAATTCATACAGGGGCAAGTAATTATGTTGCGTTGCATTTGACCTCTTGCCATGGATATACAAAATAACTTTGTCATTAACGCCTCACTAGTATGGTTCGTGATAGGAGTAAACAGAAAACAATTATTTCAAATGGATGCATAAATAAGCCACTAAGTAAACTACCTCCTTGGTTCAGTGGAGTTAAAGTGGATGAAAAGGTATTAGTCGGATGATTGTTGATGAGAGAGTATACTGGGACCGAATACTCATTAAGGAAATGAATCATTCTTTTAGGGACACCCAAAATAGGAAAATGGAGCATACATATTGGGAGAGAGGGGGTAACTAATAGACAGAAATAGAATATTAAAAGTTGTAACAAAATACAGGACATCCACTTACTTGTACAATATCCTCTTCCATATCCGACCTAGCTTCCAAATATCATCCACAGAGAAATGCTTCTGTAAGAATTTCTTTGGTATTGCCGCATTAAAAACCTTTGCATTTGACCATTTTTTAACATGGTGAGCACCAAGTTTTTCAGATAAAATCGTCTGATCATTGGGGGGCAAATTGATTTTAATTTCACTATCATGAGAGCTTGTGTGGCTTGCCAGCAGGTTATAGATATCCACAGGCTTCTGGATTTCATGCCCCTGATAATATAGACAACAGATTAGGTTAAGCAGGAGAGACAGCAACAGTAATAAAACTAATAATATCAGGCAACAATGAAAGTATAAGCATCCAGCAGAATCCTCTAGGCTTTAGGGTCTGGGAAGCCATTACGTAAAACCGATTATCCCGGACAAACAAAAGGATTCTATATAAAGAAAACAGAGAGTATTATATATTTATAAAAGACAAAGCATGAGCAAAAGCAGCAAATGAGATTGAACGTTTAAAACAGTAGTTGCAGTAAGAATGGACTCGCATTATAAGACAAGGGACTTTCTCCATTTAATACATAAGGCATCCAAGTGTTATAAAACAGAAATTTGACCATTAATTTCCTTCATATACAATGAGAAGCATAATAAAATGTATGCTGTTGAAGTAATAAGTAAAGTGTAAAAACTATGACTCTGCATATTTAAAAAAATTAATGATAAAAGTTTGATCTTGAAGTGTGTGCATCTTGCTTAGAGTACAAAATGGAGGGAGTAGATAATATATTAAGAAATGCACAAATGACTGCATAGATGAATGTTTTGAGTAACAAAAAAAAAAGGTAAACAAATGGGAGTAATTAAATATAATCATGTAATATCATTAAAAATAACTATCCTTAACCAATAGCCCCCTCTGAGGCCCTGAGTATTTAATCTTTTAATTTAAATATAGTAATCTAGCAGGTAAGTTTACCAATAGAATTGAAAATCAAGACCTACACTTACAATATATTTTATGCAAAATACACCATCCAAAATGATGATGAAATTTTCTAAAATTAGCAGTCTCAAGAAATGAAGTTATTCGCAAGGACGTGGGTATCACAAGCATTGCGGACAAACTAAGGGAAAATCGCCTGCATTGGTTCGGGCATGTAAGACGGAGACCCCAGGTACGAAAAGTGAGAGTGGGATCATGGAGGGATAAACAAAGTAGAAGGAGACCGAAAATAACTTGGTTGGAAGGAGTTAGGAAGGATATGAAGCATATGGATTTGCATGAAAATGAGGTATTTGATCGTAAGGGATGGAGAAAGATTATTGTGGATGACTATACGAAATAAACACTTTTGGTTCATGTAGCCGACCCCACTTATGGGATTAAGGCTTTGACTGATTGAGCAAAATCAAAAATTTAATTAGAAGCTACATTGGAAAAGTTGAAACTGCATTAAAATTATGCACGTCAAGATAACTGCAAGAAAAGATGTCTAGGAAATTAAGTATCCCAATCCCAAAGTATACTCAACATTTGGGAATGGAGTATAATTAGTTGATTGTTTTCAGCGAACATTCCAATTGCACGTGCCATAATAGGTCCTCATATCTAATCTATTAACAACAAAAAACACTAATACTTTAGGAGGGAAGCTGGGAAAGGAGTACCTTGCCAGAATATATAAAATCAAACTGTGCACCAGTTCCCAGACGTGGCATCTTCCCCCAAGCCAAAGCATCAATGCTTCCTAGTAGCCCATCAGCAGCCCCCTTCTTAGCAGCCTTTATGAAGTTAGGTCCAGCATTCTGCAAAATTTTGTTGGGTTATAAAGTTTTTGACTTAAAATAAATCAATAAAAATACAAATAAAGGTAAGAGCAAGATGATACAGTAATACATGTGAATGGAGCAAAAAACCCTATATGGTTATGGTTCAAGGCTTCAAACCTATGCCAAGTACTGTTAACAGCATGGGCATCAAATGGCTAAGTGTGAGAACTAAATGATACATATCAGGAACACTAAACAACTTCTAAACTGAGTGACAAGGAATGAACAAACACATTTTTTAAGGTTTATTTTAAACCGCTTCAAAAAGGTCCAACTATGGTATCACAATATAGTATCTTGATGAATTTGCAGACACATTTTACACCCCAGCATTTCTAATCTATTTATTTATTAAACTCACACCTACATTGGCATTTGGTAGTTATATACTTATGACATGCCACCCCTTTACCGTCGAAAAAGAAAGATAATTCACCATTTGGGACAGCAGCATAACTACCTTAATCCAAAAATTAGACTGGTATTCAAGCGTAATAATCTCCTACTATAATAATCTCCGACAGTTTTTTGTCTCAACTTCAAAATACTTGACAAGGCATCTCAGCTAATATGGGACATTCAGTATACCAATTTATATTGGAGTCTAAAGGAACTACGAATAACAAGATGGGTATTAAGCAACGTAAACAATGATAATAGAATGGTAAAACCACTCCAAAACTTGATTATGTGATTGTCATATCGAGGGGTGAGCAAAAAATCAAGGTACCCAAGAGATTCCGATTTCAGGTAGTGAAATGGAAAACCTGTTGTAACAATTTCCGATTGAGGTTCTCAATTTTTTGGAACTAGGGTACCCTGTAAGGCTGTAACCCGACAAAAGCATCAATTTATCCCAAATTATACATCAATTCAAGCCCAGTTTTTATTAAAATAAAAAAAAAAAAAGATAGTAATTTGCTGAACTATTTTTGGTTTGTAAATTTAAGACCATCCAAAATTTTATAAAATAAATTTGCAAAAAAGTAAGAAGTAGATTAAAAAAACAGCGTACCCTGAATCGGAACCAGAACCGGAACCGAAACCTGCAATAGGTTCTGGTTCCGGTTCTCGTTTTCTAGGAACTTGTTTAACATATACAGGTTATAGTTCTGGTTTTATTTTTGAGGAACCTGTTTCATCAATGTCCGGTTCCGGTTCCAAGAATTTTAACAAAGTAGCCTATTATGCTCACCCCTATCATAATGCTCAAAAAGACCTTTCACTTTTCATCTCATTTTACTACTTTCAAAGATAACCATCCTTGCAATCAACAAGGTAATTAAGAAATTTTCACTGTAAAAGGAATTAAGGATTCAATAATGAAATCTGTCAGGTCAAAGGTTTACTATTTGAAGACGGTTAAGTTTTAGGACATAAAATAGACATGGAAAGAATATGGAAACAATTAAACAGAACTGCAGATTTTTTTTTTTTTTTTTTTTTTTTTTTTTTTTTGGGGGGGGGGGGGGGGGGGGGGGATTTGTCAGGTCTTCTATTAGCAGGAAATGATGTTTCTCTATAAAGACTTGGCTTTGTTTTCCTGTTACACCATAAGATTTGAGGTGACAAGCTCAGGCAGTAAGTGTACACAATTATGTATTTACCAAGGAACATATAAAAATGAATAGCATAGATACACTCACATTAAAGCATGCCAACATAAATGGTGACGAAACAGATACAAGAGCTTTCTGCCGAGCAACCCCTTTTGGACTCAACCCTACAAATTCCCCTGTCACAGACAGACAATCTGCCAGTAGAATTAAGTGCTCGGGAAGAATAGTTTTGCCTGTATCTGTAGCAGCACTCCTCAAATTCTGCATATTAAAAGATATATATCAATAACTAATTTATAAAGGTTTCATATATTAACATGATAAAAGCCAGTATATGTTCTAAAAATAAAGGAGAGAGAACCTCAAGGAAGCATCGCCAGGCAACATCAATTCCAAAAGCTGAATTTATCTCACTCAGCTCATCAGGGTAACTGCGTGTCCAATCTATCAAATCCATGATTGGAAGACAATTGTTCATTAGTCTACTCCACATATTTCTGCTTTTGCAATTTGCTGACAGAGAGACACTTAGATATAGTTCACCACCAGGTGGCTTTTTTTGAATCCTTGATTCCACCGGATGATCATGCCATAAAATCTCCACCTTATCAACCTCGGCAAATCCTGATGAGCATGAATAAGCTAAACAACTTGGGTAGAGGATGTAAATAAACATAGTTGGCATAGAAGATACATTTGTTCCACAGAAAAAAGATGTGATGCAGAGCATAGAGCTCAACAATGTGGTAAATAAATAGCTTTAGGCACATCTTAATATCTTATCGTTCAACAAACCTAAATGCAAAAAGCTATTTATTTACCACGTAGTGCGAAGAGCTATTTATTTATCACATGTACATCCATGAGTTAACAAACCTAGATATCCAGCTAGAGACTATCCAGTACTCCGGAAAAATACCATGATTTATACTTCCGTTTTTTAGTTAAACCATGTTCAATTTTTGCACAATTCACATCTTCCACTTTGATCATCTTTGTCTCAATATGTATTTTCAAATTATCAGCTATCAATCAATCATTTAAAAGCCTTAATCCCATAAGTGGGGTCGAAATTATCAGCTAGTAGATAATTAAAGTTATTAATAATCAAAGCTTAGCATTTGCAGACATGTCAAAAGTCAAATATACTACAGCTTAAAATATATAGAGAAAGTAAATGTTAAGTTTTTGCAGGCTAACAT
The DNA here is from genome assembly GCF_948465745.1 of Chenopodium album. NCBI lineage: Eukaryota > Viridiplantae > Streptophyta > Magnoliopsida > Caryophyllales > Amaranthaceae > Chenopodium > Chenopodium album. The sequence continues at coordinate 8,239,683 of NC_137853.1, read as the reverse complement.
GATGGGATGCGTTGGAGGTGATGAAGACTAAGAATTTTTTTACTATGAATATGGTGAAAGTTTTTCATCTAGCACAATAATATTACCAATGAATAAAAAATTTAAATCAATGATCTATTCTCTATTTTCAGAAAGTTTGCAATGTTAATGCAAGGAAGAATATTCAGGAAAATCCACCATTGTATGTTACAGATTATATACAGATCTTTAAAGTGCTGAAAATATAACAGAAATAGTCCCAGTCTCCCAGATTGAAATATCTATTATGATACATATTTTTTACTCAGTGGGAAAGGTGTTAGCTGAGAGTTCTTATTGAGGTACCTCAACCTACTGATTTTTTAAAGTATTCGGAAACATATAAAGAAGTAAAGCTTCATTAAAGATCAAACAGGAAATATTCTAGAAGATAAGAACCTTTTACTACAGATCCCAGAAGACTTGGTATTACCACCTCTTGAACTGAATATAAATCTGTAGATGATTTCCTTGGACTTTCAGTTATGGTGGCAGTAATGCATACAATGGTAGTATCATTCCCAGCATCAAAACGACAACCATTCCTGGAATTTCATTGGTGAAGTCAATATGGATATAAAATTGTAAAGCTCTAAGAGGTATAGTAGATACAATATCATGAAGCCTAGGAATATTGAAGAAGAGATAAATCATGCAGCAAATAAAATGATGCTCCACAGTTGATACTAGCCCCATATGAAGTACACTAGCTACCACACAGCCAGTGGCGGATCTTCAAACCTTTTCTTTTAGGGGCCGATAAATTCAGATAAAATGTACTCCCTCTATTTATTATGTTCTACTCAGTTACAATAGATATGCAATATAAGAAAATATTAAATAGTTGAGTTGGTGTAAGATAAATTAGGATAAAGTAAGAGGGAGAAGGTAAAAAGGTAGGTGGGTAAAAGAAAAATGTGAATAAAATAAAAGTGAGTAAAAGGGAAAAGCTGGAAAAGAGGGTAGACTTACATAGAACTAGCCCTTTAGAGATCTCACTCATGGGCAAAAAAATGCCCATGAGGAAAATTAATTGGAAAAAATACATATATAGTCCCCCACTCATCAGAAACTCAAGTTTTTACACATGAGCAAAAATGATTTCACCACGAAGTGAGGAATGGAAAATGAACAATGTTTTGGTGTGGGCCCCACATTTGGGTGCAAATATTTTAGTTGCTTGTACCAAACCAAAATGACCTGTTTTGGTAATGACCATGAGGAACGGAGTGTCAAAACACACACACACACACACACAAACAGACATATATACGGTATATATATTTGCTGCGACCTAACAGGGCGTGTCAGCGTGACCAGTTAGGCCGAGCCACATGTTCCGATCTGCCACACTACCCAATCAAATTAGTAAAGTATTTTGAATTTTACTATCATTTACCAAAAAGTACAAAATAAATGGAAGCAACTCCTTAAGCTAATCAAGGAAGCAATTGTCAAGCTCAAATAACATCACCATCTCGCATTTGGTCAAAAGCTGAAGCACTTTGAAATTACAGGAGATGAAGATTAAGTTTGACATGCTTGAGGCCTTGAAGTCAAGGCATCACCAACTCCTTGTGAAGAGGCATTCAAGGAGAAGTTCATTATAATACTGTATGGTAAGGTCTGAATTTTCTTAAGTTTTGTAGGTTATGTTTTTAACAAATGTATGTTTAATAATGTAATTCATGTTTGTCTTTATGTATGGTTTGTTATGTAATCTATGTCTTGTTGTAAGAGTCATATTTTATTTTACTTTTGTGAAATACATTTTTATAATTTGATTAACGAAAAAAAAAACACTCAAAAATCCTTGGTCTAAACACACTGTTAATTTTCAAATGCTTCTAGCAATGGCTGACAAGTAAGCATGAGAACCCATCCTCACTCAGCAAAAAAAAAAAATAGTGAGCAATTCTTTTGTACCAAACCATATTTAACTCGTGTCTTTAAAAAAAATAAGAAAATAAAAAAAAATAAAAAATAGAAAATAAACACACATTCTTAACTTTCAGCATCTAAGAGGCACGGGGTATAAAAATACAATGTTAAAATAAAATAAAAAAATTAAGAGCGGATCGAGAGAGAGGGAAAAAAAAGTAGTGAGAGAAAGTACTGGAAATAGGAGAGAAAAAAGTGATGGTATAGATAAAGTAATTGTAAAATAAAAAAGGAAGTCGAAATTCATTTGGAAAATCCCAAAAAGAAGAGCAAGGAGTTACAAAAAATATTATATATAAAAAATAAAAAAATAAAAAATAAATAGAAAGAAAGAAAGGAATGGAGAGAGTAATTATTTTAGATGCACCATCTGAAAGTAATTTGTTCAGCTGGCCACTAGCGAAGCTGCTTAATGTCTGAAATATACAGGAATAGAAAGGGTATTTCCAAACTCATAACATTCGCTCTTGAAAGGCAATTCAAGTAGTAAAACTATTAAAGATTGGTAGAGATAAAGATATGAAGTACAACCACCACCACCCATCTAATCCCACCAATAACCAAGTTTGGAGGGATCAATATCTATACATGTACACTACAAACTAGTCTAGTCAGGTAGTGAGACCGGATAGATAAGAAAATGCACTTACAACTTCAATTTTAAAAAAAAAACAATTCAAGTAGAGGCTGCAAAGGCTTACTTGCTCACTAGTTGTACATTAGCAAGGGAGGCAGTTACTTCACATTTCCTCTTGAGAGCATCAATAATTGAAAAAACTTTCAGCCGCATTTTCTTCAGAATATCCTGGACAAAGTTAACATAAGAGACAAAGTTAGCACTGAAACATGGGATCTGAACAGTATTTTAAATAAATTCTTTCACCATACAGACTTACCTTGCTCACATGGAAATGGCAAACCCAAGGGCAAATCTGCATTCGATTATGGTTCTCTGGAGAATAGCTGATAAACCAAAAAGACAACCATATAAGGTAAAACAATTGTAAAGAGTGAAACAAGAGTGGTGACCAAGAACCAAAAAATGAACACATAGAAAAAGGTAACTTACAGAATCATAACTGTTGAGACAATATCCGAAAACAAAAGTTTCTCAAGATGATTTTTAATTTCTAAGACCCCATATTCAGAACCGTAACGCAACCTTCTGAGCTTTTGTGAGAGAAAAAGTGAAACAGTCCTGCTTCCTTTGGCTTTTCTGGAACCACTCTCCATTACTTTCTGCATAATATGATTGCATGAAAAAAAAATTTAAAATAATAAAACAATAAATAAATAAAACCACGGTCTTAACAGAAACCAGATCAAACACTTTGACATCATCCTATCTACATATTTTCAACAAGATACATCATTTCTTTAAATTTAGTGCATCTTAAGTTTTCATCCTTTTTTCTCCATGCAAAGAATAAAATAAACAAAACCAGCAAAAGAGAGTCAAGAGACAGACACATAGCTAATGAGCCCAGACAGCCAAGGTAGCTAAAGATAAATGTGCATTTGACATCAGCAAAGAGAGAAAGAAAGAAGGCACCTTAAAGTTTAACAAAGGAGAAGGTTCCAGAACAGTAACGGGTTGGTCTAGTGCACCATATGCAGCTTCAGAAAAGGCAGAAGCTGCCAATGCACCAACAGCATGGCCGCCCACAGCTTCACATGCATTCATGCTTTCACCAATTGATCCATCATTTCCTTGTGAGGAAGACTCACCCTTTTGAACACCATAAGAAAATTGAACAAGTTGATTTCCATATGCATTTCTTACAGTGCCATCATAGGCCAATTGTATATCACGCATGAAAAAGGAAAGCTTTCGCATTAAGGTACCAGGGACACTAGCATGATCACTAAATGTACTATCTCGACATGTTACGGAATGAATAAAGCATTCAAGAGGGTTCAAGCCTGTGACAAATGAACCTTCCACCACAGCAGTAGGAATGAAATTTTTGGAACATCCAAAATTTTCTTCAAAGTTTGAATTTTTTTCTTTCATCTCATTCCAAGCCGAGCACGAAAGCTTGTGAGGGAGCCTGAAAGTCAATGGTACAAGTGAATGTTGTAAACCAAGACACATACTCTGCTGAACTAATTTTGACAGATTCCCTTTGCTTCCAGCTTTCATCATGGCCATCAAAGCATTGTCATTAGCAGCATATTGATAAGTTAAATTCTGAATATCTCGGAAGACATATTTGAAGGCACTCGCAGAAGCTCGACTTAGACCAGCAGACTTTTGTTTTTCACAGCATAGTTTATCAACGTCAAGTGACATAGCAGTTTGGTTTTCTTGTTCATCATCAAGAAGGTATTTTATGGAAGATTTAACCAAAAACTGTGTCATATGGCAATTCTTTTCTGCTTCTTGAAGACCACAAGAGACTTCATCAACCAAATTTTTACGCAGGTGCCCATCAGAACACAGATAAAGGTCCAGTAGAGAGACACTTAAGCCCCTTGATGACAAATATTCGCAAAAAACACTTTGAGCAGCATCAAGATAGTCCAGAAATTTCCCACCAAATTGATTGATAAGACTTTCAAAAAAGTTTCCATCTGCATCCCCACGAAACCAAGATGATCCAGTAGGAGATGAGATTAACTCTCCTTTAGTAATTTGAACACCGTTTGAAGGAGATGCATAATCAAATTCAGGTGGCAATAGCATGCTGAATATTTGCTTCCCAGTCCAAAAATCAGAATTTGCAGGAGGTGAAAGCAATTTTGAGGAACAAAGCATCTCAAGATTCTGCACTTGAGGTTTGGACAAAGCATTATCGTCAGCCGTTAGCAAATACGCAGCAGTCATGCTATCATGTGCCAGTGAGAGTAAGTTTCTTCCATTCTGTTCATTTCTTAACTGTTTGCCAAGGCCCACGAGCTCCCTTAACTCCACTCTAGCTTCCATTGACTGAGGGACATAGCCATGCAGGCAATCACCATCAAAATCTCCTTGCAAAGGAGCACAGCACAAAGGATTTATAGAGACAACAGAATTTATCGGGAGAATTTTAACATGCAAAGCAAGCATTGAATGTTGATGAACTGAAGGGGGCCTATTTATTAGCATAATATCACCATCATTCAAAGGCCTATATATAAGGTCTCCAAATTGGAAGTCCTCCATTTCACGAACAGAAACCAAATCACCTTTTCTGCGAACATAGACCTCTCCCTTCTCAAGAAGCCTCAGATTGCAGCTGGCAGTCAACTTCTCCCAGTTCAAAGAGTTCAAATGATCAGATATTTGCAGCCTTTCTGCGATATAACAAGGGATGCCAATCTCACAGAGTTTCAAATAAGGATCACCAGTGACAACAGAGCGAATTATGTGATCACTTCTCTTTGTAAGAACTACTTCCTTCATCCATTTAGAAGCTGATGTATTTAACACATCTACATTATCAGAATCATTGTTTGACTTTTCCAGGCGTAACTGCAGAAATAAATAACCAAAATGGTGCTTTAAGTATTGAAATAAAGAAACGTGTCAGAAATAAAGAGAGGTATACATTGAGGAGTTCATGATAGGTTTCCTGCCTTTGAAAGTTTCAAGCAATCCAGGACACGAGACGCCAACTCATTGGCAGCACCCCTGAAATCAACCAGCTTCCTGAAAGCCCTAGTTCGGTCATCCTTATAATGAAGCAGACAATTATAAGAATAAAGACAAGGATAAAGGAAGAAATTTCACATAGATAATCATAGAGTTTAAAGAAAAATCACCCACAAAAATTAACTTCTGTCCAGTAGAAAATGGATGAATAAGTTCAGTGACACGATGACAATTGGGGGTCACTGCAAAGCAATTAAGGAAAAGCGCATCTTTTCTTGAAACAAATTCTTTTATGAAGCTTGGGTCAACATCTTTTAGTAAATGGTAGACCTGCAAATGAAAAGATAAAAGAAGCTTAATTCTACATAAGCACATGCATCAGTATATAAAGCATATAATAACAAAATTCGCACAAAAAGCACAAAACAGATTCTAGAAGTCTAAGATTTTGTAGAGGGCAAAAGGGCATTTAGTTATCCATCTTGAGCTTATAGTTAAATAGCATGCCTTTAAGATTCAGCACATTACGCCACACAAGAAATGAAGACCTAATTAAGAAAAATGTTTTATACCTGTGCAGGTGACAATACTCTTTTATTATTGTTATTGTTCACACTTTCTTCCACTTGAACATCTTTAGGAATAAAATCCCAAAAATTTTCAAGCTGGTATTTGTTTTGTGGTCTCTCAGTAAGTTCTACGGTAATTGCCGTCTTCCTAAACAAGTCATTGGTGGAAACTCTAAATCTGATGGATGGCCTTCCCTGCATATAGGAATTACATATTACATTAAATAAAATGATAGAGATGAATTATAAAAGATTTGGTATTGAGTGTTGTTTAAATACTAATTGAGAGAAACTTACTACTGCACAATATTTACAAGGATTACAGACCCTTGACGAATCATGCTTAGCCCCTGTTTTTGCACCCTGATGACTCAGAAAACAAGAAAAGAATGCCAAGAACATCAGTTCATAAAAAACAAAGACTCTTCAGTAGAGAAATATATCACTAACATTCTAAGCCTCAAAGAGAATCCCCCTTCCATCACCTCAAGGACATGGATATAAAGAACTGTTCCCCCCCCCCCCCCTTTCTTGCCCCCACAGAGTACATCACAAAGGTGACTAAAACCTCTTCCATAAAATAAAATAAAAAAATTGGAAAGTAATGAAAATGAACATATAATCATATGAATATGTCCATGAGAAAAATAACAGGTATTCAGGCCTTGCTAGCCTTAATCAAAGGAGGTAGTTGTTGCTTTTTCTGTTGTACTTCGTATTAGTTAGGTAACAAGTTGGTTGATTTTAATTTAAATTGTGTTATGTTGTTAGAATGCATCCTAGGATGGGTATCAAGTATCCACAGTAAAGCAAAGAAAATCGTGCAGTGCTTCTTAACCTCCTATATTGTGTTGCTTTATAACCATGATTTGCATGCAAACTATACCATAATAGCAGCAATAAATCTGTGACCTGGAATCTATTAGCCAAGTTCTGATAAGGAAGGTATCTAACCTTAGCGCGTCTTTCTCTTCGAAGAGATTTACATCCTGGGCAGATTTTGTTCAAAATTTGTACAACTTCAGACGTAAAATATGGGTGGATAATTGTGTATGGAAAATGGATAACACCAAAATGCCCTGCCATATACTTTGCAATATTAGATGACATTTTGAAACTTTAATATAAGAGTGAACTACAAAACATGAAAGTGGAATATATCATTCTTAACACTACAAAGATATATGTTAACGCCTTACCTTCGCACTGTTTATTGCTTCTTGCACCACAGGTGGCACATTGGGAAGTTGGATTTGGAAATCCCAACTTTGGATCAGTCACTCCAGCAGGACTTTCAATAGTTAACACAGATATATTCTCCTGAAACACAAAAATTTACGTAACATAACAAAAGGCCAAACGGGTGATCTCAGCATAACTACATGTCATCATAGAATCATATGTACACTTGTACAATGTACATAAAAAGAACTACTTGTACATAATTAAAATAGTAAAACAAGAAGAAACTATAGCTCTAGAAAAAAAACGTAAGATCACACTTTCCAAACAGCAGCAAGTTGCCAAGCATATTCATTCAGCTATAGAAGTCCACCACAAACTTCAGACGATGTGGCATAACCAAAAAAAGAGTGAGCACCTTCTCATTCAGAATAGTAATGCTTCTTAATGAGGTTACTTCTGGAATTCCTTCAATTCCTTATGTTCAAACATTACCTCTTTAATTTATGCTGGCAATGTTTGGAAACAAAGATGCTATGTAGATTTACATTATTTGACAAAAGCATCTAACTACGCCTTATATCAAGTAACTGCTTTGTGCTGGAAGAACAGATAGTAGATTAGGTAAAAAAAGAGGGGGTAGAACAAAAACAGAAAAATAAAAAACTCCAGCCTGAGAAAATAATTCCGAAAGAATGCTAAAGTGAGTGAGAATCATACTAATCTCACTATAAAGAATAATTCTAAGGCCAAATGTGTTAGCACAGAAACTGTCATGGAGGTCTACTGCAGGTTAACAAACTAACATATCTGCAAATCTAGGAACAAGATAAATAGTTGAGGAGAAAGGTAAAACTGAATTAAACTTACTGCATAGTTTTCAGTCAGCACATTAAAGTGGACTCCTGATAGAATCCCAACAGGCACAGAATTCACAATACTGACGTCATCGTCCATGGAATTCAGCATTCGGACACAGTTAATATGACTTTATAACTGTAGGGCAAATAATTGCAAAAAAAAAAAAAAAAAAAAAAATCAGATTCATTACTGATAAACACTTTACGAGCAGTCAAAAGATAAATTGCATAAATTCACCAACCCTCACAAAAAATTAACATAAGATTCCCTGAACAAGAATCTTAATTCAAAGACCTAATAAAGATGGCCGAAAACTCTAATATCAATTAAGATAACAGAGATTGATACCGAAATATTGCACTGAGGAATATAAACATAGGTATGTAAATTTAAAGGAACATTTTCATCAAAAGGTGACTACAATTCAATTCCTAGAGACATGTTAAAGAAGTGATCTTGTGAACAGCCCAAGGCTTACAAACAGCTTTAAGTACATTCCAATTCTTACACACCATTGTCAGGAGTCATCAGTAGAATTTTCAGTTGCATTTACAGATCAAAAATTTATTAGTGTGACTTTATCCATCATACCAAATCAAGTGCAGGAGAGAAAAATCATGGGAGGTCAACCAATGGAGTCAGAATAGCAACAATTACAACAGGTGTTTGGAGAACGTAATAAAGAATAATCTTTTGTTGGGATTTCAGCGACCTCTTTGGAGGGAACTGACATAACATATGTAAAATAAAATTGCTAGAGCACACAAGTGAAGGATTAAAGGAAGTGATCGGCTCTAGAACCCCCAAACTAATGTACTCTGAGTGCAAATGTCCCTACCTACACCAGATTTAAACCTGATTTCGAAATACCGTTGAAAATTGGATTAATTTACGAAATAACGGTTTTCAAAAGTAACGTAGATAACTAACTTCGCCTTCCAGAAAACCAGTATGTCAAGTAGGTTTGAAACCTTATAATGCCTAGTTGGCAACTGACTCTCCCTTCAACATATTAAAATACAAGCTTGTACAGGTAAAACATGTTGATCACTGCGATCATATAAATAGAGTAATAACATCATCGTACTCGTTGTAGAGATTTAATTCCTTGTGACCCAACCAAGTGTACCCCATCAGGATTGATGATGTTTTACACCAGCTGTAAGACATGAAAACCCGACAAAGAATGTAACAAAACACTTCCCCCTCCTCCCAACCCTCCACCTTCCCCCACAAGAGTCTCAAGGGTGAAAACTTACAATCAATGTCTACACTTACACCTAAATGACACCAAGGACCAGGGTATCCAATTCTCCATTGTCATACCAAATACCTTCCTCCCAACCTTAGGGAAAGAGGCAGAAACTCTTACTCCTCAACGCACGCAACAGCAATTGATCCCCGAAAAAATGATTTCCACAGTCATGACTTGAATCTCTAGTTACAACTTACAAACCCTATGACTCCTATGAGTGTAAGAAATCCAAAGACATTATAGAAAACTAGGAAACAATGTCATCAAGGATCACTATATATCTCAATCAAACCATACCATATACTTCAAATTTAGCAATAGATCAAAAAATTAACTAAGCTCATACAAAGCATGCAATCAGTCAAAATTAATAAAAATTTCCTATTAAAAAATACCCCATCAAACAAAATTTAAAATTTTACCTACCCACATTGCCCAATTCATCCTTCCTAACCCCTCATCATCCAAACACATGCAAAGGAAACGATCATCACAACAACCCCAGATAATAAAACTAATATCAATCAAAACCCAAAAAAAAACTATTAAAATTTTTTAAAATAACATCAAACATCACCTGAATTTAGTTAATGGGTTATGAGAAAACAACCAAAATTCTTCTGACCCACCACAGAAAATCGACCTGAAAACAGAAAAACCCAAAAACCCAATTAAATTAAGCATTTTACAATGCAGCATTCACAATCAAAACACACCAAAAATCAACATGATTATCAAAACCCCATTGAAAAAATTAATCATACTTTCTGTGGGGGATGTCTTAGGAGAAAGTTTACAGAAGAATAAAAACCACTTACCCACAAACCAATTATATATGAAGCAGAGTAACAAAAAAAGAGGAAAGAGAGAGAATCAAAAACAATTGAATTCAGGACAAAAGTTGTAAGGGCCCCCCACTGAATGGGAGGAATTCAAGGGCTAAAAAAAAACCCAAATTGAAAATTGAGAAATTCTGTTTAAGGGAGAAGAAAAGCTGGGAAAAGTAGAAGAAAAACTAAAAGAGAGAGTTTTTATGGGGGTTTAAGCCTGAAAAATAAAAACTATACATTAAATAATTAATTAATTTATTTATAAGGGAAGAATAATTAATAATAATGTTGGTAAAATAATAATTGTATAAAAATGGAAATAATAAATATATTTAAAAGAGAGCGCCGCCGGTTACTTGCAAAAGTGACCAGAGTCGCGCGGAGTTCAAGACGGAGGAGGACTCGTGAGAAAGGAGTTGCGACAATTTTGTTGTGATTGCTGCCTTTTTTTTTCTATTTCTCTCTCTTTTAGTCTCTCACTCTCTCTCCTCTTGGTTTGTTTAGTATTAATACGCGTTAGGGTGATGTAGATGAGAATTGATTATACGAAATATATACATACCCTTTAAGACTTTGCTATTTCGTAGTTTTAGGTAAATATGGAATACTAAGTTACAGAGGAGTTGATGTTACTCCTTATGTTCCTTATTTTATGCCTCAATTTTCTTTTTAGTTTGTCTCTTCATTCTATTTTGTGTTGTTGTAACTTTAAACATATGAAACCGCACATTTACTCTCACAACTACTCCATTAATGTATAGGGATACGAGAAATTAGGTTAATATGGTGTATGGTTGTAATACATGAGCTATATACTTTTGGTATATTAATATTAATTTAGATTTTAAAAGTACTAAATATGCCTTAATTTATGAAATGTATAAGATCGGACAAGCTCGAGAGTGCGAGTATAGATTTGATGATGAATAATAAATAGTTATCGTACTTGTATAATCAGCATTCGATCATGTAATACTTCGTAGATTTTCTTATTAATGTGGTTTTCTTCTGGATTGGGAATATGAAGCGTAATAAATGGTATAACGAGTTTTTTTGTCGTGTCTCTATAGATAGAATTGTAGGTTTTAATCATGTTAAACAAAAGCGTAAATTTTATATACTTATATTTATACATGATGGGCATGGTCCCCCTTTTTCACCAAAGAAAGATATAAACTATTAGATAATTGTACGAAATATTTGGATGTTGGAATTAACTAGTTTAATGAGATACAATCTAATCTAGTTTTCATATTAAAAATACTCCTTTTTTTGGCGGGTTACTTGAAGGGCTATAATTTAAGCGGCTTATCTATAATCTATAAATTTATAACTTAGGGTTTGTTCACTTTAGCTTAATTTCAGTTCAGTTTAGTTCCAATCAGTTCAGCTCAGTTTAGCTCCTACCTTCTCTTATAAAATATTCATTTCAGCTCTATTTAGGCCAGTTCAGTTCAACTCCAATCAGTTCAGTTCAGTTCAGTTCAGTAAATGTGAACAGACCCTTAATACTAAAATAAACACCGGAAATTACACGTATCCCTTCCTGCCTTTTTGTTGTTGTTTATTTCCCCTAAAATCCCTTTTTTTTTTTTGAAACATATTAAAGAATATTTAGTGCCTCTTTTGCTCACCTTATCTGAACTTATTATTTTCACTTATTTCAGGTGTACCTAGTTATGATAAGGATTACCTAGCTAGTACAAATTACAGCAAAAATAACTTTTAATGTATAAGGTTTAATAAGTTGAGTTCAGGTAAATTTAGAAGTTTAGTGAGTGAAAATCAAGTGGATAGAACAAACTTTTAGTATACTATAATGATATTTCTTTCTCATTTAGCCATCATATACCTAAGCTACCATAAATATCCAATTGCAATATATAGCTACAATTTCTTTTATAGTTCACTAGTTAAAGTTCCGTGCAATGCACTAGTTAAAGTCCACGGATTCAATGCAAATTTAAAATTAATTATAATTTGAACCACTAAACTTAAGAACGAAAATTACCATCAAACTACCAACGCCTCGCTCTTAATACTTATTGTGCTTAATAAAATGATTAAACTACGCTTTGTAACTTTCTAATTTAACTGTAATGCTCCTTATTTCGCAAATTGTATTAACTACCCAATATACTATTGTTTTATTACTTATAATTCAATTAAAAAGCAAACCTAAATTCATTTTTTTTTTTATTTCAACTTCATATTGCTATTGAAATTTTCAATTTTGTAATCGTTGATGGGCATCAAATATTCCTACTATATACTTTATAGTTTACTCCCTTTAATATTTATAATACAATACAAGTAATAACCTGGGACATCGTCCGGGCCAAAAACTAGTTCTTACTATATATATCAACTTTTCCTTCCTATATTACCATTAAGTTTCTTCCATATAAAAAAAAATATTCAAATCTTTATATTTTTATCTATATTAAGAAAAATAGTTTGAAGGCAATAATGTAATCTCTTTCTCCCAAATTCATTATTGTACTCTTTTTTTTTTTTTTTGAATGGATTATTGTAAAACTTTTTGCTACTACTTGTAGAGAATTAAGCACATATTATTATTATTTTAAAAAGAAATTCATTTTGTTAAATTTAAAAAATGTATATCGGCTTCGGATACAACCTATAAAATTTATGATTTATAAAAAAAAAGTATAGAATATAGATATCTTATTGTATATTTTATAAGTAGAACAAAAAATTGTAAAAAACTTTTGAACTACAAATTATTATAAATCTTTATAAAATTTGATTTGGTAAAACCATATATTAGACGGGACTTAAGCTAGTAGTAAAATTAATACGGAGTACTATGCATGTTTAAAATTAATACTCTTACTTATTTATTATTTTCAAGTTCTGTCCAAAATTATACAAGTACAATATGTCAATTAATTGCTCAACTATCACATACAAACTATGCACACGAAGAAAAGCCATGAGTACCAAAGTAAATGCAATATTTATTAGAATTGTCACACAGTCACACAGTCACACTTCATTAGAGAAGAGGGGTAAAGATGTAAAGTAGCCAATATGAACACAAAGTATATATGGGTAGAGAAGTACGAGTACATAAATAGAAAAAAAAGAAATTCATTTATTTATTTTTGACGTAAAAATCCATTATTATGATGTTTTATCCTTCTACATTAATCTATTCTTCGTTTTATCCTTTATCCCCTGCCTCACACTTTTTTTTTTTTTTTCTTTTTTTATGTTGGACAAAATTGTTGAATTTGGGAAAAGGGTTGAGATGTTTTGTAGCTAATTTTCATTGTTTGTGCGTAATGAGGAAAGAATGTGTATGGGTAGAGATCCTTGTCCTCTCCCCTAAGTTGTGTCTTTGTGTACAATACAAACTTTTTATTGGGTGTATCAGTGTTTGTACTTACAACTTTGACTATAAATGAAAGACAACAATTTTTTGAAAAAAATAAATGTACAAAATTTACTTCCTTTTATCCTCCAATTTTGGCGAATTTATGTAGAAGGTTAAGTAACTCTCACATTTTTCCTTCACGTACTATTTAATATTTTTATATGGAGTAATTTTTCTCTATCTAAAAGGTTAAGATATTTTTAGGGCAAGCGGAGATATTTCTTTTCCTAAAACAGGCACGTAGAGCTTATCTGATTTACTGAATAGAGCTGAACTGAACTGACTATTTGACTACTGATTAGTGATTTTTAACTACGGATTAATGATCTTTGATTATTTAGTATTAGGCTCCGTTCTCTTCACCTTATTTTTACTGAACTGAATTTATTTTTACTGAACTGAATTTATTTTTGCTGAACTTAACTTATTTGTACTGAACTGAAATTAATTTTATAGAACTGAAATTATTTTTGCTGAACTGAAATTATTTTTACTGATTTTATATTATATTTCTTCTTTTAGTTTACTGTTTTTTACTGAACTGAAATTATTTTTACTGAACTAAAATTATTTTTGCTGAACTAAAATTATTTTTACTTAATTGAAATTAATTTTACTGAATATTATTTTTGTAAGGTGAAGAGATCAAGGCCTTACATATATAAGTGCATATACAAAAGTACATATTAAAATATTTATGAAAAATAATACTAATAATAATAATACTATTATTATTGTTATCATTATTATTGTTGTTGTTGTTGTTAACAACAACAACAACAACAACAACAACAACAACAACAACAACAACAATAATAATAATAATAATAATAATAATAACAATAATCATAACGGTGGTTTTGATGTGGCTCTCCTTGATTGTTTTTTCTCTAAGGGGTTTCGCACTGTTAAGTCTATCCCTCCCAAGTGTCGTTTGGGGTTTTCTCGGGTTCTGAAAGGTGCTCTTGATAAGGTGATCTCTAAGCCTGATGACATTTCTAATTGGGTCTCTTTGTTGGTGTTACCTCTTTGCATCCTTAAAGTCTTTCGCCCTCGGAGTAGTCGTGAGTCTCGGTCTACGGTAAGGCGTCGGCATCAAGAAGAGAGTATTTCCCGTGCTATTTGTTCTTGGAATGTAGAGGGTGGTAATTTGCAGCTTGTGAGGGAAATTTTGGCGGAGGAATCTCCTACTTTGTCGGCGGTTGATGATGAGGACATTGATTTGGAGGAGCGTAATATAAAGCAGTGTCGTAGGAAGATTTGCGATGGCCATTACACTGCTGCAGTTCGGGTTCTTTCCTCTTCAGGCGTTGCTCCTTATAATGACGCCACTCTTGCGGATTTACAGTCCAAGCACCCTTCATCTCCAGCTCCATCCTTGCCTGATATACCTATTGATCACCTTCATCTCGTAACGACTTCTGCTGTTGTTTTGGATCGGATTAAGAGCTTCCCTCGTGGCACATCATGTGGTAGGGATGGTTTGCGTGCTCAACATCTTATGGATTGCTTAAGTGGTGCAGCTGTGGCAGTCTCAGATGAGTTGGTTGACTCTATTACCGGGGTGGTTAATCTCTTTCTAGCTGGAAGATGTCCTATGGAATTAGGAGAGTATATTGCTAGTGCTCCTCTTACGCCACTTGTCAAGCCCGGTGGTGGTATCCGTCCTATTGCTGTGGGTACGGTTTGGAGGCGTCTCGTTTCGAAGGTGGGTGCTGTTATGGTTGGTCAGTCTTTAGGGAGTTACTTTGATGGCCTTCAATTTGGTGTTGGGGTTTCTTCAGGTGGTGAGGCAATTCTTCATGCGGTGAATCGGTTAATTGAGGATCGTGGTTCTGATGTGGGTCTATCTATGTTGTTGGTGGATTTTCAAAATGCCTTCAATCTGGTTGATCGTTCGGTCATGTTAAGTGAGGTACGTCGCCGTTGTCCAGGGATTTCGCGATGGGTTGAATTCTGCTATTCTAATCCAGCCAGGTTGTACTATGGGGACCAAACCTTATGGTCATCTCAAGGGGTGCAGCAGGGTGATCCCCTTGGTCCTTTGCTTTTTTCTTTGGTTTTACAACCTCTGGTGTGTAAAATTAGAGAGACTTTTGATGTATGTCTTCAGGCTTGGTATTTAGATGACGGCACGATTATTGGAGACACTTTGGTGGTGGGGCAAGTTCTGCAGTTGATTATGGAGGAAGGACCTCGTTCTGGGTTATGTCTTAACGTGGAAAAAACTGAAGTTTTCTGGCCTACGGAAGACCCTCGAAGCTGGCTGGTGGGTGTCTTTCCGCCTAATATTGCTCGACCTTTGCGTGGTGTTAGGTTGCTTGGAGGTCCCGCTAGTTCCGATTCTGGTTTCAGTGGTGAGCTTGTGATGCAGAGGGTGACCAAGACCATTGCCCTTATGGATAAAGTCGCTATGCTAGATGATCCTCAGTGTGAATTGTTGTTACTTAGGGCATGTACTGGAGTTTCAAAACTCTACTTTGCATTACGTACTTGTCCTCCTAGTACTTTTGAGGTAGCTCAGCGCACTTTTGATGGAGCTCTTCGATCTTCCTTGGAGCGTATTGTTACCGCTTCGGGGCCTGGGTTTGGTGATTGGCAGTGGCGGCTTGCCACCTTACCATTTGCGTTTGGAGGGCTTGGTGTTTATTCTGCAGGTGATGTTCGTCACTATGCTTTTCTTGCTTCTCGGTTGCAGTCTGCTGGGTTGCAGACACAACTTCTTCGGCATTCTGGCATTGTTGGTCTTGGACGAGCCTTTGAGGATGCGTTGTGTCTGTTTAATGGAACAGTGGAGTCTGACATTTTGAGTAATCCGAGTGAGGTCGCTGCCCCTAAACTCATGAAGAAATTGGCAGATATGTATTTCACAAAGATTACCGCTTCTGCAGAATCTGCTTATTCTTTAACTCCTCGACAATCAGCATTGTGGAAATCTCAGCAGGGTGATCACACCTCTGCTTGGCTTCGGGCGGTTCCTATTTCGGGGTTGGGTCAGACGATGAACGCCAAGACTTATCGATGTGTGTTGTCCTATCGGTTGGGTGTTCCATTGTTCTCTATCTCCACGTCGTGCTCTGCTTGTTCGAGGGTTTTTGCTGGAGATATTTTCGGTGATCACGCGGTGTCTTGTGCTGGTATTGTGGGTATTAAACATCGGCATAATGTTGTTCGGGATACCCTTGTTGATGTTTGTTATCGTTCTGGGATTTCAGCGAGAAAAGAGGTTGACATTGGGTTGGCTGGAGGGAACGACGAGGCCCTCAGACCTGCGGATGTGTTACTTTATTCATGGGATCGTGGTCGCGATGTCTGTGTTGATTTGACAGGGTCTTCTCCTTTGACACAGTCAGGGCTATCTGACTTTATTCCTGGGCGGGTTGTGGCTGATGCTGCTCATCGGAAGCGGGTTAAGTATGAAGCTCGATGTCAGGCTATTGGATATGGTTTCATACCCTTCTCCTTTTCTTCGCTTGGGGAATTAGAGAAGGAGGCTGTTGCGTTACTGAAGCGGATTCAGAGGTTCTCGACGACGCAAGACATTGGGGCTCGTGCTGCAGCTCATATCTTCACTAGGGTAGGTTTTGCTATAGCTAGAGGAGTGGGGGCCCAGATTGTATCTCGGCTTCCCACTAATTTATTGTAGGTTGTATGACTTTTGTTTTTGAGATATAATAATAATATATTATTATAATTAGTATTATTATTATTATCGTTTTTGTAATGTATGCTAAAAAGTATGAAATTGGCTTAAATTATCATTAGCAATATCATTAGACATAAAGATAAGTTGAACTGAACTGAAATTAAGCTGAAGAGAACAGACCCGTAATAGATTGTAATTTTTGTGAAATTTTCTAAAAATAAATGAATGCAATATTTAAAAAAGCAGGGGGAGCCGAGGTACGTATATCAGTATATGCATAGTAGCACAGCCATAAATAACATAAGTAGTTGTGTCTTATTCAATCATCAATTAAATTAAGCAATCCAATCTTTGTAGCTTATGTATGAAAGTTAAGTCTTCTTAACAGAAGAAAATGTCACAACTCTAGATTAATAATTTAAAGCATGGACCTACATAATTCAGAACTTTTCCTTTTTACTAAGATGATTGTGATTGGCAATAATATACATATACTTGTAATGGAGCAGTGATGAATCAATTCCCACAGGACTAAAATAGTACAATATGAAACAATTATTATTTCTAAAGGTACTAATTTCATTTCTTATTATTAGAAGGAATTTAAAAAGGTAGCAACTATGTTAATAAAGACATCAACTAACATATTGTCAACATTATTTATATACTTTCTGCTGATTTCAGACTGTAAAATTGTACTCCTATCATTTACTCATTTTAGGTTAACATTAGCTACTTTTGTCCAATTGATAGATGCTACCATCTTTTGACAATTATTATATATGATCTTTGACAATTATTTTACTTATATATGACCTTTTGACAATTATTAATATACAATTATACATATACACATTGATCTACAATTGATGTTATAAGATAGGATATTATCAAATATAATGATATAAGATAGCTAGGTGTGCCTAAAAAAGAATTGTCTTTAATGCAAGTCTACTGCCTCAAGTATACAACCACCAAGCTAAGCCACTTGCCACTATCTTATACCAATCGAGTGTTGGCCTAGTGCTAAAAAAAAAAAAAAAAAAAAAAACCTTTTGATACGAGCTACTAGGGACATTTTGACGAGTAAGGATTTTCTTATTAGGGAATTAAATTCATATTTGCTATCCAGATTCATCCATTTTCTATAAGTCGATGAAAATCCGAATTTAATGGATGAAAATTGGGCAAGGCCGAGACTAAAGAGATGTGGATTATTGGAAGACGAGCTGATCAGATTCTAATGATGCTCTACTCCGTTTGTTAAATATTCACCCCCAATTAAAATACTTCGCATTAAGATTTTTTTTTATCTATATTATATAAAATATGCGAGAAAAAGTTTATATTTAGTTGCAACTTAATTTTTTTCAAGCAATATAATATGTATTTATTGTTTCCTTTTCATTAATAAAATAAAACAGAAACCATGAACTAGAGTAGTATGGATTTTTAATTAAATTTTCATCTATTAGTCATCCAATTCACTCATTTGATGACAGTTGGATGAGGATGATGACTGAAGCGGGGTGACAAATATATGTGGATGGAGCGGGTGGAATAATGAATGGATGTGGATGAAGCTCCACTCGATTTAAATCTAATCCATTGACATAATCTCTACATCTTATGTCCTTTCCCCTACTATCTATGTGTCTAGCTAGTCTCCCAACCTAAGGCAGATGAGCCTGTGAAAAATTCCGAACTGATAAAGCAACTTTTTTTACTTAAAAGTAAATTAGATTAAAAGTTAACACTATCTTATACAAGTACTTCTTCTTACTTAAAAAGACCTTGCCACTACCTCATTTAGTAAGGCTTTTTTTTATATACAATGTAATATATATGTCCCTACTTTTCACTTGGGGACCAATTCAAATGCTCTTTTTAAAACTTTTAACATACCCCCCTCCCATGCCATACTTTTTGTCAAAATGTTTCAACTATATATAAACGAAGTAATACTACATAACAATTGCAAAGTATCACAAAAAAATAAATTGTGAACAGAATATGAAGAAGAAAAAGAAGAATAGAAATGACTCAATGAGGAAGTTTTACATGTTAATTTCCAAAATTATTTTGTATAGTTAAGGAAAGTGTTATAACTTATAAGTAAGTTCAAAAGTAGATACAATCATCAATTATTACAATGAGGTCTTAGCATAAAAGTTAAGACTGGTGTCCTGTGTATGATAAGTCACAAATTCAAATTTTCCACCCCCATTTGTAGTTTTTATTGTCCTTTTATTTCATTTTCAAACTTTCAATCTCTAGAATTGGAGGTAAGAATCTTCTAAAATAATTTAAGCTTTATTTGCTTATTGGTCCTATAATTATGAAATTATTCTCACATCATTTTCAGGAATTTATATGATTCCAATCATGTCATAAAGCTCTCAATACATATTATGGACATATAAAGGACAAGTGTAAAGTTTTTACATACGAAGCACTTTAATTGATTCTTTTAAATTTTTAAAAGAAAGTAATTTTGAAACTGATATGATTTGATAATTTGTTTTCCGGAACCACTTAATCATACATATTTTGCGATTTAAATTTTCGATTTAGTGTCAAACCGCAATAGAGTAATACCGCTCCAAACCGTACCACAAATATCCAAACACACATCGATGGAAAATCTTAAGCTTAAGGGGAAGATGTTGGAAAGCATGGTTGGTGTTTCATTGGCAAATTGCAAGGGTACAATAAATGACCAACAAATCAATTAAAAACGTACCAAACTCGATGTGAATTAAACTTGGCAGTATTTATTAGGGCTCTTTTTTGGAGCCAAAGTGCAAAAATTAAGATGGCATGCATATTCAGATATTCTACCTCGGGCGCCATTCCTCTCAAACGCATCATTTGTGTTCATGGTGCTCCTAGGGATCCTATAATACTTTCATAGGACTTTTTTTTACCCAAATTAATATTCCATCCGTTTTAATATAAATTACCTATTTTAATTTTTGCGATTATATACATAATCCGCCCTGACCAATGTTTGTGTTGCGGACCAACTCATTTAAAAGTTTAACCTGTTGATTGAATTTCGAAATCAGTTTGTATATTCAGGACGCATCCTCACATAAGAGTCATTTGAGTTTAAAATGTAAATGCAACATATGTCTCATCATACTAAGCGTGAAATATTCTACTTTTAAGAAGGGGTAAATTAGATTTGAATTTGGTTCCTCTTTATCCTCAAGACCTCAAGACCTTAACCAAAAAGTTAAGCTGATAGTTGAAGCTAGGGACTAAATTTTATGGAGTATCAGCTAGTGATTTATACATAGAAAAAAATATAGTCATGTGGCCAGGTGAGTACTTTTTATAATCATCTCAATGTATAGATTCCGAATATCAATTATTTTTTTTCAAAAAAATTACACTAATCGATAATTAAAGATATTTTTGGTAACAATTTGCATTGACATAAATGTCTAAGGTGATTAATAATGAAATATGAATTAAGGTGATTAAAGGAACATGCTTTTATTATAATTGATAATTTGTGGCCAAAATTTTAAAAATTTAGCTCGCAAAAATGCTATGGGACAAACAAATAGAAATAGAGGAAATACTTTTACAAGAGAGCACCACCCTTTTCATTTTTGTTGACATATTTTGACTTTAACCACTATAATTATAAGTTACTCTGACTTCATTTGTAATTTATTCCAAGAAATAAAACATAACCAAATGGGGTCTTGTTTAATTTGTTATTTACTTGTATATAAATAAAGATATTACGAGTATTATTTAAAGTTATGCATTAACAAACGCGCCTAAATAAAATATATCAACTAATATGAAATAAAGAATATATGTGATCGAATGTACTTCTAGCTAGCTTTAATTTCTAAGAGATAAGAGATCAAAGATACATGTTATTGGTATTGGATTCTTGAATTATGTCATAAACTCATAGTGGAGGTTGAAAGAGAAAAAGAGTATTGAGTTGCTAGATTGATACTACTTTCAAGCTTAATGCTTGGAAACTCCACTCCATTAATGCACCCGACTGTTGCCTTTACTGATTTATTGATCATATTTTCTCTTTATTAAAAATGCACTACTCTATAAAGTATTGGCATATAAGACCCAAGTACAGAACCATTTTTTTCTTGGCTTGGTCCAAGACTCCAAGCACAACCTGCATCAGCTACATGAGCATGAAGTATGTTAGCACGATATATGGGCATCATGTATGTATGTACGACCCAACTAGTGCTCAACTCTAAATGTTACACGTTCAAACACGAGTCCATGACTCCCTTTGTTTTCCGTAGACATTCTTAGTAATTGCAAGGAAGGATTGAAATTAGTCATAACTCATAAGTGAATCCCTCGTTTTAATTTTTGGGCAAAAAAAAAGAAGAATTATTAGTTTAGGGAACATGCATGGATAGAGCTTGGTAAATTAAATTGACCTAATATGCTAACACAAATCGGGACAGTGATACACATACATTCACTGTATGTGGGCTCCATATACATTCCCAATGAGATGCTGCCACATAAGCAAGAGCCAAAAAAAGAAGAGGGAATTTTAGGGGGGGAAATTTCACCCTCATTGGCGCTAACAAGCTACTGGAAGCGGGAAAATGGCTGGCCAAAATTCTTGGCGCCTAACTGCATTTAATGCACAAAATTTTTTTTTTTTTCCTTCTGAAATTTCTATTATTTTATCATTGATGGTATCACAACCACTATACAGGTTAATATGATAACGTCGCCGTAGAAGATGAGCACGACGCCGGAGAAGATGAACAGGACGACGGTGAAGATTACGGAATCCGGCGCCGACAATTGTTACTCAGATGAAGTTATAAGAATTTTCTATTCCGAGCATGTGTATTGGACAAACGAATTCGATTTTGAACAATCAACAATCCACCATGATCGATTTATTTCTAACATGTGTTTAATTTAATTAAATGAATTTCACTGCTCTTATCTATCTCGTTTTTCCAGATTCAACAATTGACGTTGAACATTCCAGTATATGATATCAATTTAGATAAAATATACTTTATATTGAATTAATGTCATTATTTTCTCGTATTAAGATTTCCACGAATTTTCGAACTGGATTATGAACTTGAACGGGTAATTAAATTTCAGTCCTTGCGACTTTCTTGGATGATACAAAGATACATATATAATTAGTAACAATAACAATTGTTTAAGTAAAATCATATTTTTCCATTAATCATGTTCAAATTCAAATGTGTTGGATACTAATTAAATCAGTAAAAAATCCTACACCGACCTTGATTATTAACAAAAAATTAACTATTTATATTAGCGTTTACTAGTATGAGTATAGTAAATAACTTTTTATATTAGCAATTTGCAGACTATATACCCTGAAACCCCGAAAACAAATGGACTTGTTAGGTTATGTTATATGTACAGAAATTGACACTTATCAAACAGTTGTTCCTAAATAATCATGTAAAAATCAAATTAATCTTAAACAACGACTATAAACGACATAGCTATCCTTCAATAAGAACTGCTAATAATAGTTATCCTACGCTATATAATAATAATAATAATTATAATAGTACAAGGTTACAAAATTTGAATTTATAATTTATGGTAGAAAATAGAATATTGGAGTATATTTGCATATATGCTTAAGTAAAATCATATCATTTGATTGATCGTGTAAAAAGTAAATCGTCTTAGATATAATCTTAATTTCGTATTATTCATTTCACATTTATTTGCTACTTAATTGAGTAAATTTACCTATCCCAACATGTACTATGTACAAATTAACTACTTATACGAGCGTTTTTTAAACTTTAGTACACATGAATGAGATATGTATATATACTCCGTAACATAGAACAACTTATTATCTCTTAACTAGTTTTTGGCTCTGGCGATGCTCCGGTCATTGTTTGTAAATAAAAGAAAGTAAAATAATAAGAAGTGAAATATATAGTTTGCTTTATTAGTTTTATAAAAAAAGGCCACTTATATATATTGATAATATCGTGTCCTTAGATTATAACAAGATTTTTTAAAATAATTTTTTTTTAATTACTGTGCTAAAATTGGTTATATATTTAGATAAAGTTCTTAATATCAAAAATATTTTATTTTATGTTTAATTAATTTAAATTTAAAACTCTCATTCGCCAATTTTTCTTACATGACATTTGAATTGTTTAATTATAATTTAAATATTAAAATCACTTTTGTCAATTTTGCTTATGTGCCATTAAAATCTTACACTAAATGATCTTTTCAATAGCTAAAGACTTTTCATTGCTAATTTATCCTTTTTCTCTATAACTAATTTCACGAACCAGCATTCCATGTTACTAATTAACAAAGTTATATATTCTACAGTTTTACATTAACATGTATATTGTTACTAATTAACGTACTAACCAATTGAACAAAGATGGGGTGGGGGGGTAACTAATAATAATAATAGTACTAATAATTATAGTAATAATAAACATACTAATAATGGTCATAATAATAATCTTATAATAATAATAGATGAAGAAGAAGAAGAAATATCATCACAATAACAAGTATAGTAAGAATTAAGTTTTTCAGTTACATTATTTACATAGAATTAAATTCAAGCCGATGATTAATTTTTCAAAGGAATATGTCAAATCGTGATGCTAGTTTTGTAAGGAATTTTGAAGAAATAAAACACTATTTACAATTTAACACTCCGTTACATAGAAAGTTTCTTGGACAGGTAAACTAACTCTTTTAACTGTTTTAAGGTGATCCGTCAACAAATCTGTTAGTGTCAACTAAAATAAGGGTTGCTCATGTATGACACTATGAAATCTTGCACTAAATGATATTTTCAATAGCTAAAGAGTTATCATTGCTTAATTATTCATTGTGTTTATAAATAATTTCATAAATCAGCTTATCTGTTACTAATTAACAAAGTTATATATTCTACAGTTTTTCAGTCACATATACATTGTTACTAATTACTGTACTAACAAAATGAACAAAGATGGTTTTGGTGGGGGGGGGGGGGATGGTTGTATTATATAAGATATGATATGTCGCATATCAATAAGGACTATATACAATATAGGACTTTTTAGTTGACTTTTTTTTACATAGTATGAAATGCAGGTCACGATTATTTTTGTAAAGGAAATTATGAAAACGTGATCCTAGTCTAGTTTGGACTTGTGAATAAATAATACACTTACTATAATTTAATACCCCGCAACATAGAAAGTTGCTTTGACAAGTAAACTGACTCTTTTAACTCTTTGAAGGTGATCCGTAAAAAAAATTTATAATGTTTACGTCATTATTGTTGTTCATGTATGACACTATGAAATCTTACACTAAATGCTCTTTTTAATGGCTAAAGAATTATCATTGCTAAATGATCCATTGTGTTTATACCTAATTTCATGAATCAAAATTATCTGTTACTAATTAAGGAAGTTATATTCTACAGTTTTTATGTAACATATATAAGGTTACTAACTAATGTACTAACCAAATGAAAAAATATGAAAAAGCAAGAGTTTATGACCTGCCTTTGGTTTATGACTTCATTCAAAAATTAAAATTGACTTTGATATAAGTCGTTTAATAAGGGATCAAGTTAAACACTATTTTCAAGTGAAAGAGATTATAATATTGACAAGCTCTTTACCGTCTTTTAGTATTTTATATAAGATATGTCGCATATCAATAACGACTATTTACAAATGAAGACTTTTCAGTTAAATGTTTTATATAGAATGAAATACAAGTCAATGATTATATTTCAGGGGACCTTATCAAATCGTGATGCTAGATTGTTAAGGATTTGAGAAGAAACAATACATTTATTACAATTTCATATTTCGTAACATAGAAAGTTCCTTTGACAAGTATACACTTTTTAATTGTTTGAAAGTGATCCGTCAACAAATTGATAACATTTGCTTCATTATTTTGATTGTGACATATGCCAATTTTCACACTAAATAATCATTACAATTGCTAAAAAAACATCATTGCTTAATTACACAAGATCACTATAAATGTAACAAAAAAATATAATAAAAGGAAGAAACATTGCTTTAAACATTCACGTTACTCGGAATCGATATGTACTTACCAAATATAATTCCCTATGTTACTAAGATTTATAGTATGTTTTGTTTGTGTCGTTTTCAGACTTGTGTGTACCATGTATAGTTTCCTGAGTTACTAAAAAATTTTCTAATAACATTGTTCGAGTATTTTGGGGTTTTCCGCCATTGTCGACGACCTAACACCATTCTCAACCATTGCTGTTGTCAACTTTCAAATATCCTAATTACTTATTAATCAATTTGGCCCTCGGTTACTTGTGTGCCTATAACAAATATAGTATTCCAACAAAATATCCAATTTTATTTGAAATCGATAGGACGAAGAACATACCCATTTCACTGCTTCAATTGAAAATTAGTATATTCCGCAAACATACTCATTTACAAATAGGAGACGATTAATGGAGGAAGAATAAGTCAATTAAACTGCAAAATATATAACACAATAGATTCTACAAATAATATATAAACGTTTACACAATTAACTGGAATATATCCAATTCGAAAACCCCCAAATCAAAAATTTCAGAAACCTAATTAACTCAAATTTCTCAATATTCTCAGGTAAACAACGATTATTTTGTTCAATTAAACAAAATAATCTTTGCGGATGATGTAAATTTAAGCTTCTGCATGTATAATGAAGCAACTTCAAGGTTTTTTTTGTTCATCTTCCATCGTCGCCCATATCGTCCTCTCTCTATGCGTTGTTCATCGATGTTGCAGAAATGATTTTTTTTTTAAAATAATAAATTAATTGTATTGGAAATGACAATTAATTTGAATTTCAAACCTTTGAATTTTCATTCAAATTTGAATGAAATATGAAAAGAAGTGGAACTTGGGCCCCAAACAAACACCCAATCAAAGGCTGCTATGTCACAATGTATGTGGTTTCCACATACAGTGAATGTATGTGTAGCTTTTTCGACACAAATCGACCTTAACTCATAATTGCGAGTTGGGGTTCAAAGTTTCAGCCAAATAAGTAAATAATACTCCGTAGCTCAATTAATTAATTAATTTAGAGTTAAGGTTTACAATTGCAATATAAAACCAACCCTAGTAATTACCCCCAGGCCACCACATTAATCAACTTATACTACAATAGTCTAATCCTTACTTGCACCATCACATTAATTTCCTTTCCCTTTGGCTTTCCCTTTCCATCAATCATTGAGTAATATACCAAGGGTTGCCTCTCTTTTCTTTTCTAGTTCGCTCATATAGTCACATATTACTCATTTTTTCCCTTTTTTTTATACGCATTTAGCTATAACAGTCACGCCTCTATTATTCCTCATAATTAATCCTCGCTATAAGTCGCATTCTTAATAGATATTCATTCTCGTTTTAGTTACTTGTTAGGAGAATTATTGAGTTTCATTTTGTCACTCTATATTGATAACCGGGTGTGCTTATTTATGATTCAAACAAAAATTAATTAGTACATACTCTGTATTATAACATGATGAATTGATGATAATTAATCTTTAAACTATACTCCCTCCATCCCTAAATTACATTCCTCTTTGGAAATTTACACGGGAATTAAGGAGGGAAGAATAAGACAAATAATAATAATTAGATAATGCAATGGGAAGTACAAACATAGATTAGTTATTACTCATGACAAGTCATCAATCCTTTGCAAAAAAAAAGGACCAATCATATGCTCCTAATTAAAAAAAATTTAACCAATCATATTCATTGTAATTTGGCACAAGAATTATGAGTTAGATTAGGTAAGGATGAGTAAGAAAGCATTAAATATAAAACAGAAAAAGAGAGTCGATTTACTAAATTTTTTTTTACCAAAAATAGAAAGGAGGAATGTAATTTAGGGACGGAGGGAGTACTATATTTATTTACACTTGGAAGGAACATTATTAATGAAATCTTAATAAAGGAAACAAGTCAAACATCTGTACAATGTACACTACGCATGTTAGTATGTGTTACGTACTTACGTACAACAAGTACACTAAAGAGACTTAAGTAAAGCTGCTTTATTACATCAAAGTGGTAAATAAAGGACTGCATTTCATCAGTTGTTTTTGAACTTTTGATTTATTTTATCATAAATAAAAGCCTAACTACTTTTAGATCAAGGTTCATCAGAATTTCAGCACTCATGCGAAAATATATCCCCATATATAATGCATAAAATTTACGTACAAGTAGTAAGTAATTCTAATTTGCATGCATAACTTAGATTTAAACCACTTTTTCAATTCTTTCTCAACCAAACACTCCAATTAAATTTTTGAAATATATCTTCTTGACTTCTTGTCTCAAACTTGTAATCGGGGTGTATCTATTCAACTGATTTTCACTTATCTTAACTTAATAAAACTTATTTGAACTTGTTAGACCTTATCTTATTAAGTTGTAATTTGTTCTTAGGTAACCCTTATCATTACCAGCTTATGTTTGCTAAACTTATCTTATTTGAACTTATCTAATTTTGTTAGACTTAAAATAAGTGAGAACAAGATGAACAAACTAGTTTTTATAAAAAAAAAAAAAAAAAGGCATCACACATGCATGGCAAAGACTCGAAGAATACCAACCATATCTTGGAAGCAATCTCATAAAATTTCATCAACTTTTGGCCTTCACCATCCCTAGATGTAAAAGGCCTATTGTTATGTCTCAGCCTTGAAAAAATTGAAAGATTCATCATCTTGGGAAAAGAGCATTGTCTCCCTATTAAGTCATGTCCAAATTAAATATTAAAGTAATCACCATGATTGTGCTAAAACAATTCCTACTTAACATATGATTAATTAGTATTTTTATTACTCCGTAAACAGTAGGCCAGGCGTTAATTTCTTGTGCATAATAAGATTAGTAAACAATAATCAAAGTTATAACTCAAGATTCAAGGAAAAGCATAGGGGATTGAACTATATATATACAAGTACTCCGTATATATTAATCTCATTATAAGATAAGCACCAAAAGTTGAGTTTAGCTAAATTGTTTAATTAGCCTAATATATCTATAATAATGTGATCTGAATTAATTATATATTTTTTTTAATTGGCATTGAATCTTGTGAATAAAAGGAATGTCTTTTTTCTGTTTCCTCTACCATATGATTTCATATGACTGTTATGAGGAGATTCTCTAGATTTTTAAGCACTTTAAGCAATTTTTTAAAGGTAGAAAAAAGGGTGTCACTAGATTTTTCTTTAAACCTCTTCTTTTTGTCATGTTTAGAATTCAAAGATTCTAATCAAATACCAATTCCCTTCCTTATGGTTTGCAATTTTTATTTTTAAATAAACATGTTGGACTATAAATATTTTTCTTGCATTTTAGGCTCTATTATAAACAACTAAACTTTTTAAAATTTGCATTTTTTCGAATCTATTAACATCCTATATTATTGAAAAATTGATACATTTAATTTATTTTCACTATTTATTTATGGAGTATTAACTTTGAACAAAGTTATTTGATAAAATATATATTAAAAACATTATAAAATGTTGTTAAATAGATATTAATATGAAATATAATATATTAACTTTTTGATAATATTTATTTATATATATCTAATTTCTGTTGTAAAGTAAGTGTTTCAAAGGCTACGAATAGTAGTTAGAATAATGTAAACGAATTCCGGTGCAACCAAGGTGTACATTGTATCGCCGATACGTTCCCTAGAGGTGGAGTCATATAAACTTATGCCCAAAGAACAAATGTGTTTTTTTGCTAGTTTTTTGTGTATGATGTATATGTAAGAAGAAGATAACCAAGCCAAATTTATAAGGATGGAGTTTCAAGCTAGAGGATGAATATAGACATTAAAAGGTGATTAAACTACCATAAATATCCACTTCAATGGGAGGTTACAAGAGAATCGAATAGATGAAGGAAGAATGCAAAAAGGTAATGTATGTAGACATGAAAAGTCTATTCCACAACCCATTTGTGGGCAATCGTTGTTGGTCACAATCTACTTGTGGAGTAGGCTGATTTTTCTTATAAAATAGATATAAAAAGTCTATTCCACAACCCACTTGTGGACAAATGTTGTAGGCAACAACTTCCTTGTAGAGTAAACTGATCAATTACCAAAAAAGCATGATTTTTACTCTCTTTAATCCAACAATTTCAATCTCTTTTGTTGGCATGTATGTCAAACAAAGGGAAGGAGTATACTTCTTTATAAATCAATTGGAAATTTGATCATGTTCAAAACTTAACTCCATAAAAAGATGAGAAATAAAGCAAATAATAAGAGACGAAGGAGGTACAACACCTGTTTAAAAAGATGGAATTTTTAACTAAGAATATAATACTTTTGTATATGTTCATTTAAATAGCGTTACGCCCACTTCATCGGTCCGTCCTCTTTCAAGAGCATTCATAAGGTATCATGAATGATAAAAGTTGTGTAAGTGGATTCCTAGCACTTCTGGTTATGATCTTTGAAGCTAAGATAAGAATTTCAAAGATAAGTATCTAACAGATATTTCAATTGAAAGAGGCATTTCCCATTTTAGCAGGATACTGTGCCTGCAATTGGATTTCATGTCCTACATAAAATTGGGCATGGCGCCGTAAATATTCTGCGTAACCACGCTTTATATTTACATCAATTTGGAAATATATTCTTTATAACTATGTATGTTATTTTCACCTGATATTCTAATGTTCTATCGAGCATATGAATAAACACACATGAGAATGTGTGAAAGTGTTGTCCACAATAAATAAGGAAAAGTGTTAAGATATGTATCCCATGAAATGAATAGTGAGTTGTGTCTAATATACGGAGTATAAGGTTAAGGGGCTAATTCTGTCATTGTCATACACAAGTAGTTTTGATATGAAGTCTCTTTGCATAAAGTAAAGAGAATGTATATATGACAACCATTTTAATTCAAAGTAAAGTTCTTCAAAACATCACTTTCTTTGATCGAAAACTCGAATTTAATCCGAACACAAATTACTTGGCTCATTTGCACCCTTACATGACCCCACCACTATTCTAGCATATTATACTGTTACTTCTGATGATTTTTTTTTATATTTTTTTTAAAAAAAGAAATTTAAATAAAGTTCGTTTATTAAGGAGTAAAATTATAAATAAATCAACAAATGTTCAATTAGTATGGCATTGTCGTGATTATATTAATAACTGTGGGCCTATATTTGATAAAAAAAAGTTATTGATTTATTTAGGATAATTTGTTTATCAAGGTGATAAACTTGTATTTTTGCAATTGAAACCCACTTACCCCTCAATTTCTATAACTAAACATGGACCATCTTTATTTATTTATTTATTTATTTTTCTCTATATCTCTTTTATTCTAAAAATTGCCTAAAAGTTCTTTCAAAAAAAGAAAAATTGCCTAAAAGTCCGTAATTTAAATAGCGACGCATCTAAATAAAACGGAGGAAGTATAAATCTTTAGTGAAAAGAAAAATTAAAGGAAGAAGATCAAAGTCAGGGCCTGTTCACTTCAGCTTAATTTCAGTTAAGTTCAGTTCAGCTCCAATCAGTTCAGTTCAGCTCCTAATTTCCCTCTCTCATAAAATATTCATTTCAGCTCAGTTCAGATCAGCTCCAATGAGTTCAATTCAATTCAGTTCAGCTCAGCTCCAATCAGTTCAGCTCAGCTCCAATCAGTTCAGTTCAGCTCAATTTAGTAAATGTGAATAGGCCCTTAGTAAGGGTATATTTATAACTTTGTTAATTATTCTACTTTTATCCCGTACCAAATATAAACGCCCTGCTAATGAAATGAAATGAAAATGGAAAAGGTTAGTTATTTACTTATATCAATGAATAACTTTGATCATTGATAAAACAATATTATAACAGGTTATCATTTTGAAAATTAATAGGTATCGCACAAATTCTTAAACATAAATTATCCAACACTATTAAACATTGCATTATCAGTGTTATTTTTTTTTAAAAAAAAATTTAAATCTCTTTTGAAATAGGTAAAATGTGTATTCCCTCGTCCCTTTTATTTGCCTCAAATTCCTTTTGGGTATTTCATAGGGGTGAGCAAACCGGGTACCCGGTCAAAATTTTAGGACCCGGACTTGGAATTGGTTGGAACCGGGTCCTAAAATTCGGAACCGGAATTGGAATTGGTTTAACCGGGTCCTAAATTTTAGGAATTGGAATTGGAACCACCGGGTACCAGTTCCGGTTCCGGGTACCCACTTATGTATGTAATTGTTAAAATATAATACAAATTATAATTCTTATTTTAGTTAGTATCATTATTAGTGTTTAATACTTATATTTATATATGCATTAAGCTATTTGTATTCATGTTAGGTATTAATAATACTTTTTTATTGTACAAATTAAATACATTTAACATATTTTTATTATTTAAAATTTATTTAGTTTAGGATATATTGGGTAACCGGGTACCCAACCGGTTCCGGGTCCAAAAAGTTGAGAATTGGAATTGGAATTGGTTATAACCGGGTCCTTAATTTATTACCCGGAATTGGAACCACCGGGTCCAATCTCGGTTCCGGACCCGCCGGTTCCTATCCGGTTCCGGTTCCAATTCCGGGTACCCGGAATTTTTGCTCACCCCTAGTATTTCATGAAGATTGCTCCGTGCCTCCGTACTCCATAGTCTAATTATAACCCCACTTGCTCTATTTCATAATACCTTACCCAAATTCACTCAACACATGTTTTAAGGAGAATAGTTATAGCTAGTCGTGTTAAGATAAGCATGCACATTTTATAATAGTGGTTGTTTATGCTTTTCTTATTAAGGAATGAGAATATGAGATAGTGGACATTCACACCATCTTTTACAAAATTGTCCTTGATAGTAGGTGAGTCACATATGGTTTGAATGGAGTAGGGAGTTATAGGGTAATTTAATTCATTAAGGAGAGAATAATGAAAATAATTAATGATTAAAATAGGTAGCGAAATAATATTATACTGGTTGAACCCAAACCTAATCAAGAATAAAGGTATTTGGTACAAAATAAAAACGGATAAGTATTAAGGAATAAGACCCTAATCTATTAAACCTTATTTTCACTTATTTCAGGGTTAATAAGTTCGGATAAGGATTAATAAGTTCAGATAAGATAAGTTCATGAAAAATAAGTTCAGATAAGTTGTGATAAGGGTTAATCGAGGCTACCCAAGTTTAATTTATAACTAAAATTAAATCTAATAAAATCAGATAAGTTCAGATAAGTAAAAATATGATGAATCGAACGCACCTTAAGGAAAGATAAGTTATTGTGCATTTGGTTTGAGAATAGGCCCAATAGGGATAAGGGATGAGGGAGGATAAGGGTGGGGCAAAGATAATGATAAATTATTGTTATACCATGTTTGGTAGGTTTTGGAAATAAGTTTTAAAGAACTGATAAAATTATAAAATTATCTTATTAGCTCTTATTCTTTCAATTTCATTAAGGGTAAGTTAGTCTTTTCACACCTAGTTCCTATCCTTCTTCTACATACCACTTCCCTCAAGCGAAATAGAGGGATCCCTTTTACTCCGTATAAGATATCAAATATTCATAATGTTTGCGCATTTAATATTGGAAATACTTATTGCATAAGACATGTTTCATATACCGTATAAAGTCAATTGAGACAAAGAGAGTATAAACAATATGGAGTATCATATGGAACAAGTTTTAACGGCAAAACAAAACGCCGAAAGTGTGCAATACGCAAGTAAATATAGTTGCATATAGGCTTGTTGGTGGAATAGGAAGTGGGCCAATTTAGTTACAAAGTACACCCATTCACTTTAGGCATTATTTATACTGTCTTGGCCACATGTATTCTCTTTTAAGCTTTGTTTTTTTTGCTTGTTTTGTGTAATTTCGCAATCATTCTTTTACTTTTGATCATTTTTCATACAATATATAGTAGGGTCACTTGATTATTGACTTGCATCTTTCGTTTTATGAAATTTATGAAATCTCAATTATTTCAAGCTCTGAAAGCAAAGATCATGTATGAGAAAAGTCAATTTTGGTTTCTTTTTATCCAAAAATCCAAAATCAATTCTCTCACTAAAGCACCCTACTCATAATATTATTGGGCTCACCCTTTAATATTTAACTATTTATCAATTGTTCATGATGGCCCAATATTTTGCATATACTGGTATTTGTTAATGAATTCGGCTATTCATATATTAACATTGACCATATATTTTTGTATGAATAAGAGGAAAGTATCATTAAATTATTTCGATAAACAAATTTTGTATATCAACCGGCAAAATGGTAAATAAAACATAAATGTTCAGTTAGTATAATATATTCATAAATATATCAACTATGGGACTCAAATTTAATAAAAAGTTGTTGATTTTATTTATAAATACCAACATTTTTAACAGTTTTAATTATTTGATAGTAAAAAATATTACAGTAGTAGTCAAATTAACAACTTAGCAAACGGAATAATAAATATATTTCACCATTTTATGATATACTAAAATTTTCTAGTAGAGTACTTGGAGTCTTGGATGTGGTCAAATATTTGAAAGCATTTACTAATGTGAGAATTCTACACCTAATAATTCTCTAGAATTGGGTGGGTGTAGTTGGTAGCAATAAATGTGAGCCCAAGTAAACTCCTAATAGAAATTTTTCTATATATAAGCATGCTTACATTATTAACTTTCTGAATGAAAACCGCCAAATTCGAGGAGTTACAAGGGCAACAAAGGTGCAAAAACATGTTTATGATTAGACTTCCTACTCATCTTAGCATGCCACCACTTAAGTGAACTATTTCGGGACAAAGGGATGATACAAAGAAGTCGGTAAAATGGATCCGTAACTTCAGGACAAAGGGAGTATTAGTATAAATTAGCATTTAGCGGCCATTCTGAGAACCAGTGCCAGTTGATGGAACAATAGTAGTATTATACATGGCATTGAAGAAAAAAAAATTATGGAAAACCATTTCGATTACTTTTGAGTAAGAGTTGAACATTGCCTTGGAGTTACAGATTTGAAGCCTATAAAGCAATCTGACAAAGTAATATCATGATACAAACCATTTAATGACAAGAACAGAGGAAAATTTTCTAACCTTCTCACTATTGTTTATGATACATGCCCTCCCTGCTCCTATGTATCAAGAATCAACATCTCCTGTAGCATTGGAGGATATTGTAAAACAAATTCTGGCACAAAAGGGTTCGTCTGTACTCATTTTCCTGCAAGCTCGCCTTCTCAAAATTGCAGCAGAAAACAAATAACAACCACTGACTGGCATTAAATACAGCCAGATTACCCACGAAGAACTATGAAACTACAATCATAAACAAATAGTTTATCTGGCTCTCAAGCAGCTGGTGCATGTTCCCGTATAGTGTCTGCCAGCTTATTTCGTTCCACTTCATTTTTTACTCTTATTAGAAAGGTACGGGGGGTTACTTTACTTTCCCCTTCACTATCCTCCTACACAGAAATGGATTGAGAACAGTAGAATTAGCCACAAAAATGTAGTATGTTATGGTGCATCTCATCTCATATTATGACCGCCTAAAGAAATTTTTGGGTGAAAGTATGTCACTTCTATTTTCAAAAAGAAAAACGCTAGCCAACAGAAGTCAAGGATAAGTTAAAGTGAAAGGAGCAAATGGTAAGAAAGCACAAGGCTCTACGGAGATGAACAAAGTGTTTGTGTCCACCTATTTCTTGAAACTTTATGTTGGAAACTTGAAACTTTATGTTGGAAACAGATAGTAAGAGGACAAGATGGGAGAGCATAGCAGAATGCAAAAGACATTCCAATACCCATGCATACAAAAGCAATTTGCCAGGACCGGGGTTACTATAACAAAGAACAAATAGAAGATGAAACATTAAGTCACTTGCAAGGTGTCGCTACATTTAGTATAAGTAATATTTAAGTAGCAGGGTGACAAGTAGTAACAACACAATAGGACTACAAGGAAACAAATATATACAAGGTAAATTCAATACAAGGCATTGCAGTGTATTACCGAAGTATGGAATATGGTCACAATGGCATTTTTCTGCATACTTGTCTTTATGCCTGGGTATATTGAAGCATTAAGCATAATTCTTCCGACCTACAAAACCAAAGCAGTCAGAAATTATAGAATGCTGATACGCAGATGGGAACTATAAATGAATAATCATTCAAACATATTACGACATGGCTGTCAACAAGAAGAATAATATCAGAAACATACATCATTACGAACAAGAATTATTGGCTTGGATTCCTTGGTACCCTTGCTAGCACCCTCCACACATTTGATGGATAGCTGGCCAGTACCTTTATCCTTCCATGGCTCTTTATCAGCTGGATCAGTTGACTGAAAAGCAATAGAGAAACACCATATTAATATCAATAGAAATAGGTGTGATAGTCTCTTTACGTAAACAATTTACAATTAATGCATACCATTGCATATTATGTACACAGTTTAGAACTGTATGACACTACAACCTACTTTCCAAACCTTGTCAAATACTCATCAATAGCAAGTACTTCATAATTTGTCGTTTCGGAAGCCAGGATATATCCTGTCTATGCAGTACTTACACAACGGAAATTAAAGAAAGGCAAGCTACAAAATTCAGACAGTACCTTTACATAGAGTTTGCATTTGGTTTCATGCACCACAGTAATACCCTTCTCTTCAGCCTTTTTCAGAGATGGGCTGCTAGGCTGCTCAGGTTCATTATCTGCAGATTCATATAATTTGAGTAATAGTTGGAAAGATGTGCATGCACAGCTAATTATATAAGAAAAGACTCTCAACATAAATAAGTAAATAAATAAGAAAAGGCTCTCCAACATAAATAAGTTAATAAGAAAAGGCTCTCAACATAAATAAATCAAATAAACCATGAATCCAATTATGATCCAGTCTTTGTCTAGGAATATTGTTAGAATCTAGATGTATGCAGCAGGTATATGTGTGTCAAATAAAGATGAATTGACAATTTAAGTAACAAAGAAGAATTCCAGGTATAACACTTTCCAGAATAGGACATGTAAGAGAATACATTACAAACATCGAATTTGGGATAATTTACAGGGTAATGCGAGAACCCAGAGCACCAACTTGTCATTTTGGAACATTATGGCACTAAAAGAAGCGAAAGAGCATGTCAGAAAAGCATATACATAGGCATTCTAGGTGGCCAGAGCTTCAGACTATACATGAGTTTCTGTTAAAACTAGTGTGTGTCCCGGGCGATGCCCCGAATTGCTAATTTGTACTTTATACTTCTTTAATTTGATAATTATGTTCAACTGTTGGTATAGCTAGTGTGAGATTCTGGCGTTGCCTTGGATGTTACGACTTTTTTTTATCACATATGTATTTATTTTCTAATCTTGTGAAAAATTAAATAAATTAAATAACCTCTAATTTGAAAGGAATATATAATGTTAATTATGTGAAAATTAAAACATTAATAAAAGGCGGTTGAGATGGTAAGTGTACCTACTTTATTTGTTGGAGGTTGCGGGTTCGAATCTAGACCAAAACATAATTTATTTATTTTGTTAAATGAAGTTGCAAGCTTACGTGTCGCATGTACTTTGAATAGTGATGTGGCATAGTGACATGATGTTATATACGTTGAAGAGTGCCACGTGGCACTGTTCCTTTAAAAGGAACGCCTTTTAATATATAGTATAGATTCGTAAGGAAATGTTTGAATTGTTAATGCCTGACAAACACCACTGATGTTTCAAAAGAACAAGGCACAGAAACATGTTTATGTGTAAAAAACTGCCTCAAGACAAATCCTAAATTCATGTTGTCTCATCTTACAGACTAAAATAATCTACACATCATTATCAAGAACTCAGTTTATTGAGAGCAAATAAGCAGAACCTTTTCTCTCTGTTCTACTGTAGTTATGATTCTTAGGTGTTTAATGTGAGGTGAGAAACGGTTGCAAAGAAAGAACACATTTTCCTTGACAGAGAATAAATGATTGGCAAAAAGTAGCAAAACAGAAGTACACCAATTCTTGATCAAACTCAAAAGGACATACACCAAGTCCCAAAGAGAAGGCTAGAAAGTAGAAACACGTTCCCAGAGCAATCCCCAGCAACAGTAAAGTATAAGTTAAAATCAGGTTCCTTAGATAGAGAAATAATTAGGTTTCCCCAACAAAATAACTATAATAAGCTTTCCAGTTATGACTTAAAAGTTAAAACATGACTAATTCCCTGTATCCTCCCTAAAATTCAGCACACAGAAAGATATGTGTGGTGGAGGAAATTAGACAGGAAACTGGATTTGTATCATACCTTCATTGGCATCCTCCTTAGCAGTGTCATTTGAAGCTGTCGGTTTCAGATTACCTGAGTACAAAATAAAGAGTATTAATTGATTTAATCAATCAAAGCATTAATCCTCCCATAAGCCTTAATCAAAATAAAGAGTATTAATTGATTATCAACTAAAAAGCATTAGTTTAAACAATTAATGAGCCGCCCCGCCCATATGGGCCATATCTAAGTACACTAACCCAGAACTCTCTGGGAAGAAATGGCTATTCATCTTCAACTAGATGTCCCATTCCCAGTATGTCATGAAAAATACCTACCAAAGAAAGGTGTTTGACTGTTGGAGGAGGTTCCAGCATTCCAAGCACCAAATGGTGGTGTTTGACTGTAGGAGAATATTCCAGAACTTGTGGAACCCATAAAGCTTGTGGTAGTCGTTGATGAGGGAGCTTGATTGTTTGATGATACACCAAAATTAGGCGAAGTAGAAAAACTAACAGTTTTTACTGGTGATATGGATTTGCTATCAGTGGATACTCCAGAGCTCCATGAAGTTGTTGGAGCAGTACTCACACTTTGTGAAAGAGCTTGAGAACTGGCAGACAATCCAAAATTCCATGAAGGGGATGAGCTTGAAGTTGAGTTAAGAACTGAGGCTTGGGTGCTGGAAGCTCCAGAGTTTGATGAAGATACGAAATTAAATAACCCTGGGCCAGAATTTAGTTCCTTGTTGTTTGTATGTGGTGCATTTTTCTTCTCATTGCTGTGGGTTCCCAATATAGGCACACTACTACCTTCACTACCAGCATTTGATTTTAGCCAGTTAACAACATCAGCAAATTTTTCCTGTTAAACAAGAGGCATATTGATCATTGGAAAAAGTTGGCCATAAAAATAAATATCTAAAACTTATTTGAACGCAGAAGAACAATTAACAGGGAAAAATTGCAAAACAAGCAAACACTAAGGTCAAAAGGCCTGAATTGGAGAGCATGTATGTTCATATTTTGAAAACCCTAGTGCTAATAATATTTTTAAAAAAATACTATTTGCACAATAAATGCATTATGAACCATAAATAAGTGTAATTCTGTAGTATGCAGCTTTGATTGGCTATGAACTACATTGATTGGTGGTCAGCCATGGCTCAGATATGAAAACGTTTATTCTCTGTCTCTTCTATTTGCACTCCTCTGCCATCCTACATCAATTTCTTTTCTGTGACTGCTATTTAACTTTTCCACAATTTAACACTAACAGAGCGTAGATAGAAAGGAAGAAGTAATTGGATAGCCAAATATTGCCCAAAATATATATCAAATCCAGCTAAAACCAACCCGCCAGAATAAAATAAAATAATATGAGGTACATGAACACAACTTTACTAAAAACCAATATCACCAAGTACCACAATCTGGCTGAAGAACATTTAAATCATCATTACATATTAAATGATTCTTGACTTAAATATAAAGTAAATTCTCATCAGGCAAGGAGAACTACAAGTCTATATTCAGTACACCACGAGTAGCATGAAACTGATAGTGAATTTAAAACATGGAAAGGAGCATATCGTACCAGTATGTCTGAACCCTGAGTTAGGTAGTCCCTGA
Source organism: Chenopodium album (assembly GCF_948465745.1). Taxonomy (NCBI): domain Eukaryota; kingdom Viridiplantae; phylum Streptophyta; class Magnoliopsida; order Caryophyllales; family Amaranthaceae; genus Chenopodium; species Chenopodium album. The sequence goes on along the minus strand of NC_137853.1, from coordinate 8,200,412 downwards.
CGCCATCTTCCCAAAGTTCATCTGGGTGATCCCGCAACTGAGATTGCACCCAACTGTCGACATCATTAAGCAGTATAAAACCCGAGGTGTCAAATATATAGCTTTGCAAATAATGAAGAGGTAAATAAATATATCTAATCACAACGACAGTTCAAAAGGGGATCACTCAAAGTAGGAATATATAAATAAGATATATGCATCACACTTCAGAGCCAAAAGAACACCAGTTTATTTTTGAGTACAAGCGAGGTGATCCAACAATAGATACATAGAATAAACAAGAACTACACTAGAAAGAAGATGGACCTTGCGAATTCAGTATTTAAAGCCCTCACATGTTGTCGAGCAACCTTACGCCGATCCAATGGTGGTGTTGCAGCTGTTTCTACTCCAGATGATGGTGATGCTATGGCCTTTTTACTTTGAAACTGCATGAAAAGAAGAAAGTAAGTGCAAAAGACATTTCATTATCCTACCCCTTCACCTTAATGGTGTAACAGCTGAAACAGAAAGAATTGACTAATAGCCATAATCTGCCTAAAACAGCTCCAAATTATGCTCATGTTATAAACTGGGAAAATTGTGCAGAAACTCAGAGAAAGGAGGTGAAATTATGCACTAAATGCTGGAATAGAATATAATACAAGTGTTCATGATTATCCTATCCCTTCACCTAAATGGCTTGTTCTCACCCAAAGCGTAACATAAACTTATAGAAAATTCTCAACAGTATACTTCATGATTTCTTCCTTACTGGTCTTCTCTTTATAGTCTAACTATTTGACTAGCTTCATCTCTAAATTATTCTAGCCACTAAATATGAATTGCCTACACTACCTCTGCCCCTTAGGCCAGTTCATTACAATTGATTAAAAATTTTCATCTTGTTTACCTAGAAGTTACGAGTACATCATAAACATTCATCGGGATACACCTATAAAATAAAACCAGACATTAACTTATAATCAAAGTCTAAGAAGGGCATCAATAATTGGACAAAAAATAACCGAATTATTACTTTATTAAACTAAGAATAACATTCTGCAATTACATATTTCCAATTTTCCATTCAACTTGATTCCTCTAACAGAATGAGATCAATACAAATCCACCACCCCAAAAGCAAGCATCTCCAATTTAAAATATGCTCTTGGTGAGATATTAAAAAGGCGACAAGCTCAGAGTGTATCCATTGCCAATTTTCCACATAGATGAGATCCACCACACAAAACTAAAGGAAAAGCCCCACAGTTGCAAAATCTAAATTCAATGAGTTCATACAAAAATTCAACTAATGCCAATTCATCGCCACTGTGTATGTTCTGTATAACGTTTTGTGTTAGAGTAAATCAGCAAACATACATGTCAGTACCACTCAAAGAAAGACTTAATAACAATAAAGTTGTCTAAGACAATATTAAACTAATCAAGTGCTTATTGATCAAATAGGATATTTCTTCATAACATCTGACCTCTTCACCCCCCCCCCCACCAAACTCTTGAAAACAAACCCAACTCGTAGTGTACCTATCTCAGAAACAAAACGTGATACAGCACTCTTTACGAAAATTCTGAGCTTGCTCAAGAATAACAGGATTACTAAAAGAACAGCACCCAAGGTACCATAGATAGAGCAAAAAATGGCAATTGGTTTCTAGTGAGTGGACTCGAGATAAGTTACAGGTCAATCAACAACGAATATATCGAATCAATCTATCATCCAAACTCAGTCACACTTGCTGCAGCAGCCTCACTCATAAATAAAAACATATTACAACTGAGATGTCTTTAAACATGCCAGTCCTCATTATGAACAGTCTTATACAAGTAAAACAGATCTAGAAAATCCACTAATACTACTGCTTGAGGAAACTGTTGCCAACACACTGACAGGTTCAAAGTTTCACCTAAAATTCTTCGATTTTATAGCTCAAACTCCAAATTTGCACCAATTTTTGTAGCAGGTCACAAATTCAGCTAACTTAACACACTCGCTTAACATCTAAACACAAACTCTACCTAACCCAATATAATTAAACAACATAATATTATATTTGAGTTACAATTACAAACTTCTAACCAATAAAAAGCATTGATTCTAAAATGAAAATACACTATAACCACAATATAAATCCCTAAATACTCAAATACCCAGAAAAATTAAGAGAAAACCAAACATGGGTATTCAATCAAAATAGTATTATAAACTTAAATCAAATTACACTGACATTTAAAAAAAAAAAAAAAATTAAACTTTTGAACTCACAGGGTTTTCATCAGCATTGGAGCTCAATGAAACGTTTCGACGCTTTGTACCAATCATTGGATTCGACACTCAGAAACGCCAATACAGTTGAAAGAGGAGAAAAAAATTGACAAGATTGATTTAAATTTTGCAGAAAAAAGAGGAGAGAGAAAGAAGTAGCAGGAAATAATTAGGGTTTTTGTTTGGTTCAAATAATTTGGGGGTTGTAATTTTTTTTATTTTTTGATTTTTTTCTGCTGATGAAGGTGAGAATTAATTTAATAATTAAAAATAATAATTGGGATTTATGGTGAGAGATGAAATTATAGCCGTTGATGATGTGATTGATTTTAACTTTTGATTTGAACCGTAGATTATAGTTCCGTTTGAGGAAAAAAAAGAATATGCCAAACCAAGTTTTATGTGGCAAACCGCATATGATCGATGAAGTAGGTGCTCGTGTGTCAAGTGATTCGGTGGTCTTTTTTCGGTTCACTTTTCTTGTGGGCCGTTGACATGGCTTATTGGGCCATTCTAATACTGGCTAGTATGCACCTACCATGCTCTAAGTCATGGTTCATGCAAATTTGCAATATTACACTCATTGACACGAAATATGGCCGAACAAAACAACATCATTATTATTTATTACGGTGTATTAATACTTAAGGCGCGGGATACCTCAAGTTGTCAGAGAATCCTTTCCGATTTCAAGAGATCTTGGGATCAATTTTCATCATTCGCCCTTATGAGTGTTATGACTCTCTAAACACAAAAAATTACTATTATTAGTCTCTCCGTTTTCCTTATGACAATTCTTCTGCTAAAAAGTGAGTATTGAACAACATTAATTTGACAGAAATTGAATGCCTACTTTTATTTTTTATTTTATTTTTTTTTACAGAATTGAATGCCTACTATAAATGAGTGACATTGAGTCATTATTGAAGACATGGAAGAGTAGTAAGATGTGTTTTTGAAAACTGATTTCAGTTATGGGTGTTCTTGTAAATGTGTTTTTCGCAATGTCCCCCTTATTGTTTACTTTAGATTGTAGAAATTGAATTGAATACAATTTACCTACTTCTTCTATTCTTCATATTTCCAAGGAAAAAAAAAAACTGCAATGTAATAACAATGATGAATTACAAATACTTAAAACACATGTATGTGTTTGTCTATAATGAATGCTACCACAATCTTTAGACTTTACTAACTTTAATTTATTGAATTTAGCATGAACAATTAATACATCTTCATTTGTTTGAGTTGATCTTATGACACAATATCAATCATCAAAATTTTGTAACATTTGTGTTGTGACAACAATGAAAAACAAAGTGAGCTACTGTATTTAAATATACTTGATCTTAATACATTTATTTTGATAAAACATAATCCACAATTGAGCAAATTAACGTGCTCTAGATGAAATTTCGCTACCAGGCTTTCAAAAACATACAAGTAGAATTAGAGAATGTTAAAGTATTGCATAAACTTTTTGTTAATTAAAATCCAAAAATTCTCCATCCTTTTTCTCGAGATAAAGAAAAAGGAAGAACCAAAATACAAAGTACATGGGATGATCAACTACTTATAGTTGTATCTATTTTATCTCCTCCTATCTTATTCAAAACTAATGTACCATAAGAAGTCCCCTATGCAAATATTCACATACAATATTGCTAATACTAATGTACTAGTTCTGTTTCCTCCGATCATTTTTATTCTTTCCACTTTGATTATTTTTGTCTCATAGAAGATTTCAACTAGAAAGAACAAAAAGGATCGAAAGGAGTACTAATTAAATCTATATCCTGCTTTGGATTTTATCTTATAGGACTTAGGGTTAGGATGAACACATTTCAACCATAAGATCTTCCATCAAATGTGCCATAACCTCATCGCCGAGCTTTGTTGCAACTTCTTCCCTTTCTAATTGAGTGTCTCTTGGCCACCATCCTCCCTCTTCCATGTCCCTAATGTAAACTTGCCTCTTGTCCTTCACCTCCCACCCTAATATCAACTTTTCATAATGTCCGTCTATCCAACCCTCAGCTGCTTGCAACAAGGCATCATTCGCCTTTTGTGTAACATTTTCGCGAAAGAAATCTAGCAATACATCTTCAAGATCACACTTGTGCATGTTTTTTGATTGTATCCTTGCATTCATAATGCTAAGTAGGTGTTGTGCTTGTTTCTCAACTTCGCTTACATGACTTTGTTCTTCTTCTTCTTCCTCTTCTTCGTCCTCTTCTTCTTCACTTTCACTAGACAAAATATAGCTAGGTGTTGAGCAAGGTATGATCGAATGCTTAGGTACTCGATCTACAACCTCGGAGGATGAAATTAGGCCTTCGAGATTAATGGGTTCTAGTCCGGCTAGACATTCAAATCTTCCAAGCTTTTGCATAAGCCTTTCTTGAGTCCCTAACAATCGAAAATTCGAGAGCATTAGGTTAGATTAAGCTAACTAGTAGATGAATTTCTATCATAGGACAACATATTGAAGACATGTACGTAAATGATCGAATAAGGTACCTTTTAGCCTTGATACTCTAAGAGTGAAGGGCGAGGAACTTCCTTCATCGTTGTAAGGAAAATCCAAGACTGATATTGGGCTTGATTGTTCCTTCTCACTTTCTTCGTTAAACCACATTTTCTCCTGTAATCATATTCAAAATTAGCTAATTAGACATTGCTCTAAATTCTTTAGTAATTTACTCCATATACAAAGTATATCAATGCATGAAACATTAAACCAGATGCTATTTTAAGCTATTTCTATATGAAATTGTTATGTAATTTGAAAAATGTTCTAAGGCCCAACAACAAGTCCATTTTATGTTTTTTATCATCCAACCGAATTTTTCTTTAGATGAATTGGATTTAAATAGTCGCAAACTATGAAGGTAATAATGTCAACGTAAGTCAATTTTATCAAGTGTTAAACACCGCTTACAAGACTGCCAACATAAGTAGTTGACATTCATTTGCGGTGTCTTGTCAACTGAATGGAATAAATAACTTTGACATGCAAATCTCAATTAATTATCCATATTTGTTTTAGTTATACCCGTCATACAAAGGTAGATAGATCTCCCAAACCAATTAGTATATATCCACTTAAAAAATTCACATTTGAAACCAGAATAACTAAAACAAGCTTTTCCAAGTATCTACAGCAATTAAAAATGATCTTCTAGTAATAAAAAATGAGTACTCTATTAATTAAGGAGTATTTGTATCAAACATTACCTCCTATTCTCCTAGTATCAAACACCGACCAAATGTATAAATGTAGCTAAATTATTAATAAATGCACTTACTATAAATTACTCGTATTTGAATTGGATTACATCTCATAATTACGATATAAATTGGTGGTCTGACTATTATAGTTGGAGTTAATTAAAGTATAGCAATAGCATGCTCAATTTCATAGTATTATAGAGTATTTTAATTAGAGCTGTGATCTATTAATATCTCGAGTTGTACGAAAATGCCATGGTCCAGCGAGTTATGATAGCCGTAGATCTCGCTGAATTACATAACGTGGCAAGAATGGACGGCGATGATTCCCTGAATAAGCTATGTGGCAAATTAATTCTTACACCTCGAAAAATATTTCTTCAAGAATCAATGAAATACACCCGCACGTGAGTGTCATGCTCTTTCCCCACTTCCCGCCGCCATATATTTTCAATGTTTAATCATTATTTTCTAAAAACCAAAAAGTCATTAATTAATTTCTAATGAGTCAAACTTAAGCTAATTAACGGCAGAGATTTACATCTTAGACTAAAACGAAAGCTATTAACCAAAAAGTCATTAATTAATGTCTAATGAGTTAAACTCAAGGTAATCAACGGCAGAGATTACATCTTAGATTAAAACGAAAGCTATTAACCAAAAAGAAAATACTCCGTAAATTCTACTCTATACCTCTTTCATCTTTTAAATTTACATTTCATTTGTTTCTAAATACTTGTATGTAACACTATAATTTTTACATTTCTTATTTTCTCAATATATAGTCATCATAATCATCAAGATTAGTTGAAATATATAAATAATGTGAGAAATTAAAGTATTGCAATTAATAAGGAATCAAAAAATTTAGTAATAATAGGTTATATTAGGCATTGTAGCTATATAAAACTAATCAAATACGACTATATGAGCAATTGTAAATTTGTAACAAGTAGTTGTTTTGCATATACTCGTGACATTTTGAAACTTGACAACTAATGAGTAAGTGTTGCACTTATTAAAAATCGAGTATGAGATTAAAACTATAACTAATGGAAACGCGTAAAATAATTAAGATTAGAGAAGAATTAAATACAAAGCATGTTCTAACCTTAGCAGCGGCTGGCTGAACGGAATCATCACCAGCAATTACGCCAACTATTCGGCTGACCACCTCTTCCTCTATTTTCTCACTCCTCTCAACGGCGTCGTTTTCACTAGAACAAGTCAAACTATCCGAATTAAAAGTAAGATCCGACCAACTACTCTCACTTTTACCGTCGCTATTACTCCCACTCGTCGTAGTAACCGTCGTATCATTCGACAAATCCGTCGGCTTATACTTCTCCGTCCCAGCAACACCAGACGATATCCACCGTTCGATCTCATCATCATGATTATCACCTTCCCTCTTCTTTACAACAACCACCACATTGTTTCTCTTCTCTCTCTTCCAGAAGCTTCTCCGAAACAGCCTCTTCGAGAAGCTTCTTGGAAGAAACCGTTTTCCGTCACCGGATTTTGCATTGCTTTTCGCTGGAGAGTTAAACGGAAGCATCTTCACGGCGTTGATTACTGCCATTGATGCTCTATGAAGCGTCCCCGAAACGGTCCTGTTTCTCACCAGCAGACGTTTCGGAGGCTTCATATTATTACTATTACTATTACTAATACGGTGGTTTCGAGTCATTTCATTCTCGATAATGCTGCGTACAGCAACGCAGCATTGTCGGCGAGGAAACGATCGGAACCCATTGGAGGAGCACGAGCTTAAGTCGTCCCCGAGGTAATCCTTCAGCATCCATGGCTTCCTGAACGAGGACGATTTCCTCGCTTGATTTTCACCACAAAATGACACCACAAGCGCCATATTATCGATAAATTAGGTTACAGTCTTGAGAGAAGACGAACCTAAAGAGATAATGAGAGTGGACTTGATAAGTGAAGCTGATTGGAGAGGTTAAGTAAAGGAAGGAGAGGAGAGAGAAAATGGAAAAAAGGAAGATTCGAGGAGGTAGGAAATGAAGATCTCAAGAAAGGTTAGCTAAAATTAACTGGAAAATTAAGTGAATATTTTGTAGAAATCGAATCAAAATCCAAGTAAGAGTGAGAGAGAGTGAGAGTGAGTGAGTATTAGTAGAAGTGATTAGAAGAAGAAAGGATGGTTCGTAATTTAAAAATTTGAATCTTAAGCATCATTAATTAAATGATTTGATTGGATTTGAATTTGGGAAATTTGGATTAGTAAATTAATTAATCTAAGAAGTTACGAATCTTTGGCTGTTAGACTTGAATGCGACTAAATAGTTGACCTTGTAATATAGGGTTAAGTCCTAATTAATGAGGTGAGATAAAATACAGGTTATTTTAGTTGGTGTTGAGTGGTAGAGTCCACGTGTGACCAGGTTTAGTGAGGCAGATTTTGAGGGTCCCACTATTTTGCTTCGAATTTGTCTTTTTAGTTGGTGTTGTGTCAAATTCAATGTGACAAAAGACAATAATGTGTGTTTAAGGATGGATTTGGTGATAAAGAGAGTTGAGTGAAAATGAATGACCTTAACTAACTTTGGTGGGTTTATATGTTTGGTTTGTGGTTGATGATGATGTTTGTTTAATGGTTTTGATAGTGGACAATGCAATGCAATTGTGTTGCTTTGCTTAGAATTGACATTGATGCATTTTGTTTAATGTATTCTACGTATATTGTTAGAGAGATGAGCGAGTTTTGACTATATATATTCTGAATATATTTGAATACAGGGGAGTTTGTTAAAATGTAGTTGTAGGTTTGAAAGTAAGTAAAGTATTAGTTGAAATTTTAATGAATATATCAATGAAATGAAAGTAGTTAAATGATATTGAGCTTATATATGACTCATAAGCTAATTAACAAGAGATATGAATATTGGCCAGTCTATTGTCTACCTTACCGATTACCTAAGCTACATACAATCATTCAATTAATTAATTCCCCATATGTTGTTGTTGGAATCACTGATCTAATGTGATATGGATTGAACATTATTATATACACAAACTTTTAAATAAAACGGATGTTCAGTAAATTAGTGAACATCCGTTATAAAGTGACAATAAAATGTGTAAAAGTTACACTAAAATGAACAAAAGTTTCCCTGACATATATAAGAGTTATTTATGCTTCATTGATAGATTTGACAAAAGTGACACTAAAACTGACAAAAGTGTACCCGATATACTCCCTCCGTGTTTTTTAAGTGATACATATTGACCGGCACATAGTTTTAAGCAATTTAATTGACTTAAATAAAATAAGAGGTAAGTGGGGTAGTGGAGTATTAAAAAATTGTTAAAGAAAGATAGTGGAGTTAATAGTTTATTGAAAAGTAATATATGTGAGAGGAAAGATATAATAAAAAAAGTAGTAGTGGGTTTGGGTGGTGACCATGAGAGGAGAAAGATATAATATTTTAATGTATTGTTTTGCCAAAAAATAAAATGTATCACTTAAAAAAACACGGCCGGAAATGGAATATGTATCACTTAAAAAAAACACGGAGGGAGTACAGTAAATTATTGAAAACCGGGTATATATAAAAGTTTTCCTATTATATATATGTATGTTGGAATTGAAGTTAAAGTAAAAGTTAATGATTTGAACAATTAGAAAAATAAAATCATACCAAAATTGAAAGGAATGTATGTAATTGGGTTAAATGATAATTCTAACTCATTAACATATGATTACTTAGCTTATTGATCATCTATTGCATAATCAAATGAATGTTGTTCACACTAACATACAATAGATTCATCATCTTAGTGATCTAATACATTGGTCCCAATTCAATAAATTTTCTCAACATTCTCCATCTATAAAATTACTTACGTTTATTCAATCGTATGCAGAAAGACATACAATGTGTCAACTAATAAAAGTTCGTTGAACTACGGAGTATTAATTTAAAGATCTTGTTAGACAACAATCTAGTTTCTCACTGACCAAATATACTTTTCACATATATAGTAAGAACTTGTTCTAATTGACTGACCTAACCTGAACTGAATATTTTATAAGAGAAAGCGGAGATTAAGAACTTAACTAACTGCACTGAAAAATTTCTAAAGAGAACAGACCCTAAATTGACTGGATTTCAATTGGGTAGAACAAAAAAGAAAATAAAAATAAAATTAAAATAGAAAGGAAAGCTCAACTAAGGACCATGATGTCTATGGATCTATATGTTTCAAACACTGATACACAGTTGTGGGCGGTGGGCATACATGTCTTTAACGTCAAATTTTATTAATCTTTCATCACAGTGTGATTAGTAATTAATTATACATATATACTGCATGTTGTAAATATTTTATGAGGAAAACTACACTACATTCTGTTGGCTTTTATGGAGCTAATTAATAACAACCAGCATTATATTGGTTGTCATAACTCATAATGATATTACGCTCCTATAGTCCTTTCATGTTAATAAGTACGAGTATCTGCTCATACTAATAATGTTAATTTTTTTAAGGCCATGTTTTCAATTGCCTTTAAATCCACTTAGTTCAAAATTAAAAAGTTCAAAACTTTTCAAATACAATATGTCTGCAGAAATTAATTATAACAAATTCAAATAAGTCATATAGGTTGAGTTAATCAATTAATTTAATAGCCTTAAAAAAAAATCAATTAATTTAATAAAGTAAAAATCAATTCAATTAAACATACGGAGCACTATATTACAATTAAAATTTTGCTAAAACTATCTACTATGACAAGTGTATACACAAGGCATAAACATGCATAGATTGTGTAGGAAAATTTGCCAAAAACAACACCATCTTTGGGCGGTCTTCCAATAATAACACCACCTTTTGATTATTCCAGAATAACACCACCTTTCACATGTATTTGCCAAAAATGAAACTAAACCGGTAACCTATTTTATAGGTAACGTTGGGACACGTGTTCTAGTTTGATTGGTCAATATATTTATTTTTATTTTTGATTTTGAAAAAACATAAAAAAAAAAATAAATAAAACCCCCCTTCCCACTTTCCCAACCCCTCTGCCCACCCCCTTTCACCGGCATCCACCACCCCCACCAAGACCATCCACCTGAAACCACCCTCTCCCCGCCCCCCGGCCTAGTTTCCAACCCCCTTTCCAGCACCCCTCCCCTTAACCGACCTATTTCCGCCACCCCCTCCCTACCCCTTTTTGGCACCCTCCTCTCCTTCTCGACCCCTTTAATTTGCACCACCCTCTCCCCTTCCCTACCCATTTCCGGTCTTTTCCCCTCTTTTCTTTTTCGATTTTGGCCTTCTCCCTCATTCTCTTTTCAATTTCGTTTTTCTCTCCCTAATTTCCGTAGGCCAGGGTTTTGGGGAGGTGGTTTTGGGTCGGATTTAAGGTCGGATCGGATTTGGTTTTCATGTCGTTTAGCTGTGGGTTCAAGGAGGGGGCACCGATTTGCGGTGGAGGAAGGGGTAGGGGTTCGTATCCGGGAGGGGGAAGGGGAAGAGGGTTGTTCACAAGCGGTAGTGGGTTGTTTAAGGGCGGGGGAATGGGTGGAGGGGTGTCGTTCAAGGGAGAGGGAAGGCTGGGGAGGTCGATCGGCGGCGAGGGTGGGGAGGGGGAGGGGCGGCAGCAAGAGGCTGGGGCTAGGTGGTGGTTTTTTTTTTATTAATTTTAACTTTTTTTTAATTACTTAGGTATTTTTTTTAAAAAAAATTTAAATAAAAAAATTGACCAATGACATTGTGACACGTGTCACAGGTAACCTATAAAACAAGTTACCAACCGGTTTGTTTCATTTTTGGCAAATACATGTAAAAGGTGGTGTTATTCTGGAATAATCAAAAGGTGGTGCTATTATTGGAAGACTGCCCAAAGGTAGTGTTATTTTTGGCAAATTTTCCTATATTGTATTGTAATAAATAATTACACTTGATATGGTCCATGCGGGTCTTATAACAAAACATTGATTTACTCTCTTTGTCCTTAATAATTAAATATCACAGTACAATTAAACTTTCGGTTTGAATGATCCTATAAACATACTTGCTCCGTGTTTTTTTAAGTGATACATTTTCCATTTCCGGTCGTGTTTTTCTAAGTGATACATTTCCTTTTTTGGCAAAACAATACATTAAAATATTATATCTCTCTCCTCTCATGGTCCCCACCCAAACCCACTATTACTTTTTTATTATATCTTTCCTCTCACATTCTTACTTTTCAATAAACTATTAACCCCACTATCTTTCTTTAACAATTTTTTAATACTCCACTACCTCACTTACCTCTTATTTTATTTAAGTCAATTAAATTGCCTAAAACTATGTGCCGGTCAATATGTATCACTTAAAAAAATACGGAGGGAGTATAATTATACACTATCGATCTCCGAATCTTCTATTATGAAAGTTTGATTCACATACATACTATTCGTTTATTAAAATTAAGCTTTGATTTATGATTTATATAATTAATAGATTATTAATATGTAAGATGTTAGATTTGTATTAAGGTATGTTTTACAATTTTAACTTTGGAAAAATTGCCCGGAATAATCCCACCTTTAGGCCGTCCGCTAAAAATAATCCCACCTTTGGATTATTTTTAAATAATCCCACCTTTACCCCTAATCTGCTTCTAATGGTCCCAGATGACCTGGTACCGGTTAAAAAGGTAGTTTTTTTTTTTTTTGGTTTGAAGTACACGTGTCCCTATATAATTTGTCCAAAATTTTCAATAATAAAAATGTAAAAAAAAAAAGTCAGCCAACCACCCCTCCACGGCTCCACCAGCCCCAGCCACCTTACTCGGTCGCCGATTTGCAGCTACCATAAGATTGTTGCTCGCAACCATCAGTTCGGAGCTCCCCGAATTGAAGCAACCATCAGGGAGGCCGAACTCGAGCCGTGGAAAAGGGAGGGAGGCCGAAACCCACCAAACCAATTCCGACGTGGTTGGAATCAGGGCAAGGTTCGACGCCCGGAATCGACGCAGGCGTTTGGTGGTTTAGGGGAAGGATACGGTGGTCGAGGGATATGACGGTTGGAGCCTGGGTTTTCGAAGGTGTTTGGTGGTTTAGGGCAAGGATACGGTGGTCGGCACGTTAAGGGGAGGGGTACGACGGTCGGGGCCTGGGTTAAGGGAGGAGGTAGGTTGGTCGACGGGGTGGAATCGGGGACGGCGAGTTCGGTGGCTCGCCTGGGTTTTCGCGGGGGAAGGAGTGAGGGAGAGGGTTGGGGTGGTTCCGGGGAAGGGGAGTCGCGCGCCGGATCGGAGCTGGGTATTCGTGGCTGGCCGGAGCCGCGTGGCTGGGGTTGGGGTTGGCTTGGGTGGTTGATGGTTTTTAATTTTTTTTTTTTTTAAGATTTATTTTTATTTTTATTTTTATGACCAATTACAGGCTGCCACGTGTATGGTAACTTGTTATAACAAGTTAAATGACCTGTTGGGACCATTTATAGCAGGGTGGGTATAAAGGTGGGATTATTTAAAAATAATCCAAAGGTGGGATTATTTTTAGCGGACGGCATAAAGGTGGGATTATTTTGGGCAATTTTTCCTTTAACTTTTTATAATCTTTATTCATCGCACAAGTAGTTTTACTCCCTTGTAAGACATATATGCATTGGAGATTGCACAAAAACTAACCGAGTTGTAATGAAAAAACTAACAATGACGTATACAGTATACTTATTGAGTTATTGTATAAGATCAATTACTTTGTGTAAAAGTTGGTGCGACCAATAATGAATCTTGGACCAAAAGGTAAATTGGTTCAAGGCTTAAAACTTCAATCTCTGTTTGAATATAAATATTTAATCATTGTGACACAACTTTTTTTTAATAGGGAAATATATGTTGCATATTTGATAGCTTGAAAAAATCGAGGCTAGGCCCTTATTAGTCCCTTAGGAGCCTCCATGAAAGCCCCCCCTTGAGTATGAATTGGATTAAATATAATCAAACCTTTTCACTAACTAGACACATCTTAATTGTTCGTGAAAGATATTATGTCAATGATAAATGATGTATTTGCAATTTAAATCATTTTGACCATAAAACCAATCGTCCTTTTTTTTTATATATATAATTTTTTATTTTATTTTAATTTTATTTTATTTTATTTTTTAAATTCACTCATCATAATATTGAAAGGCCAAAGATTTTGTTATGATGTGCTATTTCAAACTATCAACAGTGACAACTGATGTATAATATTAAATAAAACCCCCTTTACCATGCCTTCGAAGAAATATACATAATACTAATATTTTTTGTCATATGCGATTGAATACATTTTCATATCAACCTATCCTTCAATTAAAAAAGGTAAACATGTTTTCCATATATGCGATTAAATACATGATTTATAAAAAGAAAATATATAATCACTTAACATCATATATCTTAAAGTTGGAATAATTCGTTAGTATTCTAGATAGACAACTCATTCCGTCATTTGTGTCAAACTATCACGCATTAGTTCTCATTCAAAAGGCTAGATTAGATCATACCAAAATTTAAAGATAACAATGCTTACAAGCTACAAGATTCAATTCGACCTAATTTACAAGCGACAAATTAAATGATTTGAATAGAATAGTTGATATATTCCCTAGTAAAGATCATCAAATTATTTGGTTGATCTAAGGTACTTATTACACTAATTATATGACTAGTGAAGTGTAGCACTTGATAAGTTGATAGAATGATAGCACCATAAATCCCAAGAAAGATATGGTATAAATCCTTGACTATGGGCCTAAAACCGAGATTGGGAATCTAGAGATTACTACAGTAGTATTTTAAATAATGGGCTGACAACCCGTTTACCCGTTTAACATTATTCGGGTTCGTCGATTCCTATGTGGATCCGACATATCTGGATTCTTGTGGACTCCACACTTCCATCAGAGAGAAACTAACAAATTTGGCGACTTCTTCAGCAATTCTGTGAATTCCAACGGGATTTTTTTCCAGAAAATCCAGAATAATCCTGGTAATTCGCACCTCACTTCTCTCAATTTTACTCCGTTTTTTTTTTTTTTTTTTTTTTTGATGATTTGCTTCATGTTCATTTCTGTATTTTTTTCGTGCAAAATAGTTTAGTTTGTCGGTTGTTTTGGATCTGATTGAATTGAGAATTTGATGCATTTTTCTAAAAATTGTTTGAATGTTGGTGTTCAATGAGAATTGGTAGATTATATGAACAAATTTGTTGTTGGAATCCTGTAATTGTCACTAGAGAGTGATTTTTTTTTTCTTTTTTTTTAATTTAAAATGAAGCAAAATGTGAGCGATAAATTACCTTCATCTCTGTCCGAAAACAATAGTCACATATACGATATACTACTACTCCCTCCGTCCCTAAATTACATTCCTCCTTTCTATTTTTGGTATTCTAAAATTACATTCCTCCTTTCTAATTTTGGTAAGTTTTTTTTAGTAAATCAACTCTCTTTTTCTGTTTTATATTTAATGCTTTCTCACTCATCCTTACCTAATCTCACTCATAATCCTTGTGCCAAATTACAATGAATTTGATTGGTTAAAAATTTTTAATTAGGAGCATGTGATTGGTCCTTTTTTTTTGCAAAGGATTGATGACTTGTCATGAGTAATAACTAAACTATCTTTGTACTTCCCATTGCATTATCTAATTATTATTATTTGTCTTATTTTTCCCTCCTTAATTCCCGTGTAAATTTCCAAAGAGGAATGTAATTTAGGGACGGAGGGAGTACTATTTTTAGATGTTCGGGAAAATTGTCACATCTTGTAACAATTGAGTGGGGAACAAGTGTGACTTTGGGAGCATTAGTAAATTGTGCAAGGACCACTTCTTACTATGTTAGAATTTTTTTATTTTTGGGTGTCAATTATTAGTATGTATCTCAAGTCGAGATGGGCCTCCTATGTCAAGATACAGTTTAGCATACATAAGGAAATCTCACTCTAAGTGCCTCCAGGGAGATTTGATCGAGGTCATAACCCATAAGGTGCAAGTCTTAGTGGTTACTTGGCTTTCATAACAATCTTAGTGGTCGCTTAGTTGCACTTGAGGAGTTAAACTTAACTTGTAGTTGCAATTCCTATGGACTTTCACTTCCTAGAAATTGGATAATATTGTTTGATCGAACATAAGAAGTTAAAATTCCCATGAAAATAACTTAGGGTAACTATAGACCTATGATCATGTCAACCAAACTATCTTTATGTCCTAGGATACCCATGAATTAGAATGTCATTTAAACAACTCCTTAACATAGAAGATGGTAATTAGTATCCATACCTACTCAATGCCTTGTTCAACTGTGCCCATCATGGACCCGTAAGCCCTCGAGGCCAGGCATTGAACTCTAACAGAATATAGTTGGAAAGAGAATAGGTGTTCATTTTAGAGGATGGAGTCAGTTGATGTTTCGAATTGATACGTGGAGTAGAATCTATCATTTTATCAAGGTATCTTCGAGTAAGTAGCCATTGCAATAAATTTCTTTCATTTATGGATTACATGTCCTCTTTCTGTTTGGGAATTGAGGGGCTTTGTCGGTTTGAGTGATGGATTAGTGCCAATTGGACTAACTTGGCTAAGATCCTGCATTACTAGGAGACTAGGATGCAGATCATGATGGAAAAAGCAATAGAAAAGATATTATAATTTTCACTAAGACAGAATTATAGAGTTTCTCTTGCAGTCCTCATGTCTTTGAGAATTGAAAGCCGTAAACAGGTCTTAAACTCCAGTTCCTTGTAATCTTGTATTAGGCTCCTCATCTCTAGTATCAAATAACCTGAAACACTGTCAATACTGAAATTATCTGCCAGACAACGAGGCTAGCCACTATGATGTGTGCTTATACAGCTTTACAAAGGTTTACTTTCTGAATTTTATGTTGGTATTATGGAGCGTATGTTTCTTTTCTAATTTTCCTTATTATAGGTGATGACATTCCATGGAACACTGAAAGACCTATAGTGAAAATCAATAAATATGCCTTAATAGAAATTTTGAAAAGGCTTGAACTGATTGGAATTCAATGCTTAGAGATGAAATACAATTGTAGGGATCAGAAGCTAAACTGGTTGGCATTGTCATAAGCCTCAGTTACAATTACACTATGACAGTTTGTTTATGCGAACATAATCAGTTAATGAGCATTTATAGTCGACGAGGAGTTGCCTTGGCAAGGATATATAGGCTAGTGCCTGTGACGATAGTGAGTATTATAATTAAGGATTAAGGAAGCTTAGGAGTTGGAGTCAGTGAGGCGAATAACATAAATTGCATTTATCTTATTTGTTTTATGTTGGTGATGCCAAGGCCGTCAAATGATTTACAGCTGGAGAACAATAAAAACACTTGTTTATAATTATTCTATTTTCTCCTGGTTTGGTAAGAAATAGTTTAACAATGGACCTAATTCATATTCCTCACCAAATTGGATATCGGGCAAAGGGTACTGTCAAAGTGTCAAGGGCTGGGGAGGGAAGAACTTAGGCCCAAATTTCCACATGATTGCACCGTATACAATGGCTCCCCAATCATAACTCTGAGCATATGGGAACTAAGCACCCAGCATCACAGTTACAGGTTAAGGAGCCTTGTCAATTCAGTTACCGCTTGATCTCCACAAGCATATACTTTTGAGGTTATAATTACCACTCCTAAGGAATTGTTTACGGGTTTGTGCATCAGAACTTCAGTCTGCCACTTAATCCTACTTTTACAGCTTCCCTATCTTGTTGGATGTTAGTAAGAGTGGTATGCTGTAGTGACATTGATTTTTTTGCTTTTAATTTCTTAAAGACAACTGTTATCCCTCATCAGGCATTTAGTTGCTTTTGCTGGTATTAATACCTGGAAATTCCCTTCCATCTGATATATTCACCTTTGTGCAATGTGACCGCAGCATTCCCTTAAAGTTGAAGGGAAAATTCTACAGGACTGCCATAAGACCAGTGTTGCTCTATGGTACAGAATGTTGGGCTTCTAAGAAAGAGCATATTAAAAAGATGGAGGTTACGGAAATGCGCATGTTAAGGTGGATGTGTGGAAACACTTTAAGAGATAGAATCAGAAATGAGGTTATTCGCAAGAAAGTAGGTGTGGCGGGCATTGTAGATAAATTAAGGGAAAATCGTCTGCGTTGGTTTGGACATGTAAGACGGAGACCCGAGGGTGCACCGGTGCGAAGAGTGGAAGAGTGGGACCATGGAGGGATTAAACGAGGAAGAGGGAGACCAAAGATGACTTGGTTGGAAGGAGTGAGGAAGGATATGAAGTGCATGGATTTACGTGAGGATGAAGTTTTGGATCGTAAGGGATGGAGGAGAAAGATTTATGTTGATGACTACACGGAATAATCAAATTTGGTTCATGTTAGCCGACCCCACTTTTGGGATTAAGGCTTTGATTGATTGATTGATTGATTGCAATGTGACATTGTTGTATACTATAGTCCTTTTTTAAAGATCTTGTATTCTCTTCTTATGTTGAACATGAGCATGATTTGATGATAGGTCACCTACACATACCTTCAATATTATAGTCGATTTACAGGGTGACAATGTGTGACTGTGAAGGATTGTTGCAGGCTTATATCTATCTAATCATTTGATTGGTTTCAAAGTTTACTCTTAGTTCTTCTATAGTCTTCAATTAAACAAAAGTTCTGGTTTATTCTGAGTAGCATTTGAGGGTCAGGGATGCCATCAATTAATGAGAGGAATTCACATACTCTCAGATCATATGAGTGCCTGTGCTTGTAAACTACTTTCTCCACTTACACATTCTGTAGTCACCAGCTATCCCTGTCAGATGTGATGTTTTTCATTCCTCATATAATAATACCATGAAGACGTGACTGTGGAGCCTTTTTTAAAAAATCATATTTGAGAAACTATTTGTTTGTTCTTGAGATGTACGATTAAAAATCTCCGAAGGGTTTTGCTTATTCAAATATTTCAATGCTTGCATACAAACAAGATGTTTGTTGGAATATGGATGATTACGATTCGTTTGTTTAGATGGATCCATGATTGGCAGTCCAACACAGTCTACCTTCATTATGGATACTAGTATATTACACTGCATGTTGCTTCTTAGTTACATTTCTCTTGTTTGATGTATATGTGTGTGTGTGTGTGTGCGTGTGTGTGTGTTAGCCTGACTATTCTGTACACTATTCTTTATGGCATTGTTTTGTTAAAACTTCAGATGTTATGTATGTTTCAGGGACTCAGTGGAACTAGATATCATAATCATAACGGCAATACTTAATCTTTAACTTGTTGCTGCAAGCTGCTTTAAATGCTTGAGCTACTAAAATCGTTACATGCAGGTTATAGCAATACATCATATGCAAATTCCACCATTACAAAAACAAAACACGCTCTTGACTATCTATTTCCCTACCACATGACCACATCACACATCTCTTGTATGTTTCTCATTCACTCTGAATGTTCTGTTAGTGATTACCCACCCCCCTCCTTCCCCATTAAAGTTCATTCTACTTCTAGCAAAAGAATATTTTATACGATAATCTTGCTTGAAAATTCATGCTGTTCAAATATTTTGGCATGAGTAGTAGAAAAATTAGGCCTGTGCACTCCTAGCTATTACCTGCATGGAAATCCCATGCTCTCTCTGCACTATCTAAATGGAATAACTCCACAGCGACACTTCATAATCGTCGCTCTCTGTGTCATTCCAGCTAAATTCTTCATATGGATTATGAGGCGGAGGGAGTAACAGTCCTTCAGCCATGTTTACCAGTAACCCTGGCATGTCATATATAGCCTCATCATCCATGTATTCAGCATTTCCCTGCAAAACCTCGCAGTTATTATTCCTTACCTCATTGTCACCTGCATAAGCTTCTATAACATTATCGTTTATGTTGCTACTCTCCCCCACATTCATGTCTGACCCCTCCCCTGCAAATGCTTGTGCTGCTTCAGCTGCTGCCTTCTGAATATCCCTCGTGTCTGTCGATGCAGGAACACGCAGTCTCCATGCTGAGTCCGCAAAGTTGAGGCATGCAGTCCTACCTCTAAGCGCCAATGCAGCTACATCATGTGCTCGTGCAGCCATCTCAGCAGTAGGATACGTGCCAAGCCATATCCGAGACTTGTTATTAGGAGGTCGCACCTCACAAACCCACCTGTTCCCATTCCTCTGCCTCACACCCCTGTACACAGGGTGCCTCGTCTCCTTAAACTTCTTCCTCCCTGCCTTCTTCTTCGGACAACTCGACGCCAACACCATCTCGTCATCAGAGTGAGAACCCCTCGGAGCGTTTGGGTCAATCCATTGCGTATTGCTTCCATCCATACTGTCTCTAACTAAATGTTTCGTACAACTTTTGACTGTTTGTTTTGAGCTTAATAACTTTTTGTATGTTACTTAATGAAAAGGACACTATTACTGATGTTTTTTGAGTGGTTAATTAGATATAACATGTGTATGTCTTTATATCAGAAAACTTAGGATTAACAAAAATACTTAGCAGCGTTTAATAATACAGATCAAACATGGTAAGACACGTGTAATCTATTTGATACGCGGAATCTAAACATTTTAGCTAGCATAGTAGTATCTTCTTTTTGCTTCTTTTTTAGGCCTTTTTAATTATTTGTCCTTTAGTTGCTAAAAGTACAGGTGTATATACAACTAATTACCACGTGTCCATATTGGAAAGTGAGATAATTAATTACCACGTGTCAATTCGAAATTGGAGGACAGTTGTTCCTCAAATTAGTTAAATATAATTAACTGTTTTCTTGGATATTTCGGGTGGGTAGACCCATGTATAATTTCAAATATTTTGAAGGAAAAAAGGGGACAAGATTACGAAACAGACATTTTTGCTTAACTTGAAGGGAGACAGCGATGTCTTTTTTCAGTCTAGGTAAAATTAGATTAACACGTGTCCATGTTTAAGTTGCCACTTGGCTGTAATTAGTGACACTTAATTACTTTAGTTAGTGTATAATGTTATTTTAATTGTACAAATGAACTTTTTCATCGTATCTAATTACGTACTTTAATTTGGTACAATTATAAAAGTGTGAAAAAGTGCTAAGATCTTTTTTGTACCAGGTGTTCTAGATTAGGGGAGTGATGAAGATATTTTGGGTTGAATGGGAGTATGAAACGTGTTGAATATTTTCATTACTTAATATGAATGAAATTAAATGATAAATTGAAAAAAAGTGTGGTTTGTACTTGGAGTAGTTTGATTCATTTTTGGTTTTGATGAAGTCATGAAGAGGACATCTATGACATGTGAAAAGAGTAGAATACTAGAATGGGATGTTCATATTCCTAGGATGGTAAGAAAGAGATTAGTTTGACATAGTAAAGTTTCTTCGTCACTTCGTGTCTATAATAAGGGGATTTAAATTTGGATACTAGTCAGTTATATGTAATTTTTACTTAAAAAGTCTTTATCATTTTTAACTTAGTCATATAATTTTATTGGCCGTTGTTGGCTTAGTGGAGTTGTGGGTACACATTTCATTGTAATACTTTAATTAAGAGTAATCTCATATCCTCATTATCAGGTTTTCAAAAAAAAAAAAAAAAAAAAAAACTCATTATCACTTGTAAGTATGAAAGTATTGGTTTTTTAGGTTGTGCATAAAGTTTATATAAATTGTTTTTATACTCACAAATAAAATATCGTTTTCAACTTGGAATTTGGAATGAAGGTTATTGAGATTTCTTAAATCAATTCAAAATCAGAAAAGTTCTTTTTAAAATGTTATTCTTAGGACCTACTCTCTTCGTCCCTATTTATTTGCTCCATAAGTAAAATGTGCTTTTGTCAAGAATTGAACCAAAAATATTGTAAGTAGATGAGGGTTGGTTTAAATTATCTTTTTCACTTTCATGAAATTATGAGTATATGTAAGTGGGTTTTGTGGTGGGGCATGTTACTACTATGTAAGGAAAAGGAATAGTCTTTAAAGGGAGTATGCATCTTTAAAAGATACGCCTTTATGTCTCAAATTAAATTATCACCATACTAGGTTTATGTCAATTATTATAGTTGGTACAAAACAAATTGTATGCTAATTAAAAATTATCCTTTCTATCTTACTCCGCATTGTAAAACTCAAAATCTTCTTATAACTACAAATTCCCAACCAAAATAGGATCCTTATAACAATTACAAGTGTGTTCCATAGAAAACTCACATCATAATAGTTGTATACGTAATTTCTCAATTGTAAATTTGTAATAGCATTTAAAACTACTACGGAGTACTTTGACAATTTTAATTGTACCACAGAAAGCTCACATCACAATCGTTGTACACGTAATTTCTTAATTTTTAATTTTAGATGTGTAATCACAGTCGAAACTACTGTACTACTTTGACAATATTAATTTAATTTCACGAGCTGGCATTTAATGTAAATAGTAGCTATCACTGATGTCAGAAGTCAACATTGCTTAAGAAGTAAGAATTGACTAAGAAAATCAATATACATGCATGCATGAGTACTTATCACTAGGATTTTCAACGAAGGTCCGATACCTGTCTTATTCATTGATTTTGAATTACCTTCTGTGAGCCACTATTTTACTTATTAAGATTATTAACTTTGCTTATCACCTTTTTTTACTTTATTTTTTCTTTTATGTGCACTTATTATACGCGCCTATCCCACGCTCTAATTAATGTTCGGCTAAAAAAGAATTTTGTTTTTTTTTAAAAAAAAGGAGGTTTCAGAATTTTTTCACTTCTAAATTTGGGCCCTGAGTTGAGCCCACAATCATCTAATTATGGAATATGCTGTATTAGCCATCATACTTAAGTGAAGTCCAGCTTATGACATTGATTTGATATTTGCTTAATGTGTTAATACAGTGTTTATCTTATTATTTCAACTTTAATTATATGTCACGTTTATGTACTTTATTTATGTGTAATCTAGACTATAGTTGTTATTGACTTGTGGATTAATTATCAAAATAATAGAGGGAGCAATATTGTGTGTTGTAACCGTAGTTTGTGTACTCTCCTCCAACCGTTTTCTTTTTTTAGTTGTACTGCATTTGGATAATTATGAACATGTGCTAATTATAGATTGTTAAGGCTTATTATTTGTAACACTTGCCTTACTCGACCGTTTTCGTATATTATAAATAATTCACTTATATGATACTCGACAAAATTAACTCTCCTAAGACCATGTTCCTAATCAAGTAATGCATTTATTTGAAAATCGAGGGAATAGAAAGTATATAAACTGGTGAAGTTTATTTTTGGATCATAAAATACAAGATGTGTTTCATGGGTTTTAGTAATTATATGTTGGATTGTACTCGCCTTTATAAATTATTGGAGAAGAGGTTGACCACATTTAAAACTATTTCGTGTGTACATGTGGGTTTCCTTTCTAGCCCAAAATTGAATAGGGTTGAATATTCTTAAATGCTAACATGGTTTTGGAGCCCAAAAATGTTGGGCCTTTCATGATTTGACATTTATATCAAATTGGTTAAGGGACATGTATTTGGTGTTTACTAATGTAGTTTTGTGCACTAATTCTAAGGACACTCACATGTGAGAGAAAAGCGTTGAAACCCATTGTTATCCACTTATAAGAGCAAGATCATGAGACTCTTGTATCTTGTCTTAAAAGGTTAAGTCAATTACCGAATAATAATGACTTGAATACATTTTAGACAAGTGTAACATTGTAGCACTTTTTTTTTTTTTTTTTTTTTTGACAACAGTTATGGTGTATTTAAGTGGTGCTTAATATACAATTAAGTAACCATACGCTTCCTTTGGGTGCAAGCCTTCATGGAAGGAAACAGACTCTCTCCAAGCTTAATACTTCCTTTATACATCACATTTATATGTTTATTACTGTTTTTTTTTTTTTTTTTTTTTTTTTGATAAGAATTATTCTTTAAATTCAACTAAATTTATGTTTTTATTTATGTTATTATTGCCTTATTGGTCTTAAAATTAGGTGTAAGATACACTATGCCACTAAAGCTCAGTTGATGGCGCTATGAGTTGTCCTTGTCCTATATTAGAAAAGAAATTTATGGAATTAAGGAATTACTCCTATAACCAATTGGTTTTTGAATGAAATTTCACCAATGATACAATCTTTGGTTGTAACCAATATGACTAGAGGTTGAAACTAAGTAAATAAAAAATTAAGATACACAAGACGTGTGATACGATGACCACAAAAAATCTATGAAAAAGGGTAAAAATTGTGGGCAGTTATGAGTAAATTGTATATTTGTCATTGAAAGTTAATGCATGTACATAGATATGATAAAAATGAGTGTCGACAAGAGAGGAGTATGTATTTTACTACCTCCATTAAATGTTATGTATTTTACTACCTCCATTAAATGTTATGTGCAACTTTGAAATATTTTATATCTCACAAATAATACCCCAAAATTGCACATAACATTTAGCAGAGGTAATATATTCTTGTGTATGTTATGAGTGTCAACAAGAGAGGAGTATGTATTTTATATTCTTGTGTATGTTACAACATTTTAAATTTATAAATGATCACATTCATTCACATGTACATATATACGCAATAGTGTCGGGCATAGCATTTGTGGAACGTGGAAGAGTTTCTTGGTGAGACAAAGGATATTAATATTAACAGGATAAATACCATTGGTAATAATTGATAACCAAAATTTGTTTAAGGTGTGAGTGAGGAATTCACAAATTGATACAAGTATTTATTATTGTTTTAACATAGAAGACAATAAGGGCATGAAGTATAAACTTGAAAGATCTAGTGTATGTTTGATACTATGATTTATTCTTGCATTTAAGAGTTAATGATTGTGGGT
Organism: Chenopodium album; assembly: GCF_948465745.1. NCBI lineage: Eukaryota > Viridiplantae > Streptophyta > Magnoliopsida > Caryophyllales > Amaranthaceae > Chenopodium > Chenopodium album. Next base: position 8,176,052 of record NC_137853.1, on the reverse strand, counting down.
CGGGCTAAGTCACAATCTAATAAAGTTAGTCTATTTAAAACTTTTTTTTTATTTTTTTTTAATTGGATCAGATCGAGTATGATTCGAGCAAAAACTTCTACTAACTAAAACTTAATGTAGACGGAGAATTTAATATGTAAAATTAAAAGTGCAAATCTAGCTAGTCACATCTAAAAAATGATTCGACTCAAACCGATTACCTCCCAAAGAGTTAAAGAATGAGGTGAAAAATGGATGTTGGAGAAAATCACATTGCTTAACCGTACAACATTTTGGTGTCTACTTAGGGCGATATGTGGAGACCAAAGAAAGCACAACTTTAGTAAGAGCAATGAACTTTTATATGATTACTCTGACTTTGAAAGTTCCATTTAGCTTAAATTAATGATCATTAGTGGCCGAAAAAGAAAAGTTGTAAAGATGATAATCATAATTAGCTTAGGCTTTACAAACAATTAATTAAAGAAATACATAAAGGAAGATCTCTCATATTTGGTATTCAAGTATAACTTAATTAGGAAAGGACAAAAACTTTCTACTTTACTTTTATTTGTATTATTTTTTAAGTTTTATTTTATTTACGTTTGGAAAATGTGGCGACGAGTGTGAAATGTGTACGACAGATGCATTGGTGAGAAGAATTATTTGGTGGTTCCACATTTCCACTTGCCAGTTTTATGAAGAGTTTAAAAATACCATTATTTTGCATCATCGTTATGTCAACTATTTGCTCTAATTAATTTCCAATATTCGTAAAAATATTATTTGGTTAAGCCTAAGCAAGTTACCACTTGTAGGTTTGTAGAATTGTAGCCAACCTTTTTGAGTGTTGAACTATGAAAGTCTTAACTTTTATTTCATACTAGGAGATTGGGAAAATTTGACATTCTTCAACTCAAACAAGTTAATTACCACTTGTCATCTTGATAATTTAGATATAAGGTCTGGGTTTAAAATGGTTTAAACCCAAATCTATGTTTGTTTTATGATTTTTAGAGTTTCAAATCCATACCTTAAACTCCCAAGGTATGGAGTTTAGAAACCTTAGGGGGGAGGTGGGTTTGGCTCATTCCCATACTTATAGGTATCAAATTAAAGAAAACAATTGCATTCCATAATCATACCAAACATATGGTATTAAGAATCAAGTTCCAAACTCATACCATTGTGTTATCATTCCTGATTTCAACCCTATATCAGTTTGTGAACCAAACGCCCCCTTAGTTAATTTTAGAAGTTTAAAGTTTAAATTGAACCATTTCTATATAAGATAAAAGGATAGTGAGCCATAATCTTAAGGGCTTGTTCACATTTACTGAACTGAGTTGAACTAAACTGAACTGAACTGATTGGAACTGAACTGAACTGAGCTGAAATGAAGATTTTATGAGTGAAGGAAATTAGGAGCTCAACTGAAATGAACTGAATTGAACTGATTGGAGCTGAACTGAACTGATTGGAGCTGAACTGAACTGAAATTAAGTAAATATGAACAGGCCCTAAATCCAAGAGTTAACAATAGATAACTACCAACATTTAACCAACTTCATTATTCTAGTAAAATTCATCAATTAATCATCATAAATTCATAATCATGCATCAACATGCTGAGTAACTAATTAACTACAAAATATTTGTACAAATAATGATATCACTTATCATTTATTTGTTAATAGAAAAAGGTGTTCTCTTAAAAATTTGATATTGGTCTTATCGCATATTTGTATCTTCTCATCTTACCGTTCAACGACATCACACTGATCATTTTGAGGGCTTTACATAGGTTCTTAATGCCATCTATAGGGATTATACAAATTCCTTACATAAACACCACCATTAATGCTCACTCTTCATCTTCAATTTGCTAAAGTTTTTGCCAATATATGTTATATATCTATGATTTTCAATTTTCATGCATGTTTTCTTCTTCTATTCATTCTTGGATTTAAACACGTCTAGCGGAGTAGCGGATAACACACTCTAATAGTATGTAATTGTTTGGGTTGGGTCTATATCATTTGTACAAATAATAATATTAAATTCTTCGTTCTTTTTTTTTTTCTTTTATGTTTGTATTTAAAATCTTTATGCAAGGCAAAAAAAATAAAAATAATAAGCACAAAAATAAATAGCAATGGGAGAACTCATGATGATACTATGATGCAAGTCAAAAAGAACACAAGATTATTCAAACAATTAGGGAGGGCTCTATTGTCACGAAATGCGCATCAAGGGCCAACAATTGTCCTCACAAACCAACACAAGTCCTTCCAGGACATATTTGTCTTCACTCATGCGCACCCCAAGAAAACTTCCCAGGAGGTCACCCATCCCATGATTACTCCCAGTCAAGCACGCTTAACTGTGGAGTATCTTAGCATATGAGTTTCCTAAAAAGAAGATGCATCTTGTTGATATGAATAGTATATCAAATCCTCTAAAGCAATCATGAAGGGTATTACAATTGTCTAATAGAAAATTTGAAGTTATGGATAAATATTTGACAAGGTTAAAAAGGGATTACAAAAAGGGCAAGTATTTGGACAAAATGGCCACTTTTTTGGATAGTGAACGTTCAAGGAGATTGTCAAATGATTTTGTCCAAACATTGTGAAAATAAGTCACCCAGACAATATAATCTGAAGGATGTAGTCATATATATTTGTGGGGCAATTACACCTTGTTGTCCTGACGCTGGCCAAGGAAACATAGGCCACATAAGTACATAACCAATAAACGACCATTGACTAGAACTTTATTTAGCGTTTCTTAAACAACTTTTGCATGGTTTTTTTTCAGCTTATTTTCCACTAAACTGGAAATTTGATTCACTAATGATATCTTTAGGTTTATGAAATTCTTGTCATTTACAAATAACAAATATATAAAAAAAAACTTATAATATTAAAGATATGTGATATTAGGAAAACCACGATAAACTTTCAATTCCCCATCTTTCAATTTACAGAGTCAATGTATTTAAGTTTTTTTTTTGGATGCAAATGTGGACAAGTCCTGAAAATAAAAACCAGCAAACTACATTACAAGTCGAGAATCAGCTACTCCTATGATGTCCTCCCAAAGTCGGCTTTTTATATCGATTGGAGGAGTATCGAAATAAACCACCCAATCTTTGAGAAGAACCCCCACATTAGCTAGAGAATTCGCTACCTTATTTCCCTCCCTAAAGCAATGAACAAACTTAAAATTACAGCCAAAAGATAAAACTCATTCTAGTCTTGTAGGAACGATATAATAAAAGAAAATGTTCCTCCCTCCGTCCCTTAGTACAAACCCTCTTTCTAGCTTTTATCACTTACATAATAAAAGAAAATGTTACTCCCTCCGTCCCTTAATACAAACCCTCTTTCTAGCATTTATCACTCACATAATAAAGAGAAAGAGACTTTTAATTTAGGGACGGAGGAAGTATAGAATATGTGCATCCAACATTGTAAAGAGGTTCAATTAAGATATTGATTGGGGCTTAAAATATAAAAAAATAATCACACAATAGCAATACAGTACAGTACTAGATTACTAAGCTAACTAATGTATAAATTTGTCATATATTCTTTTTTTGAAAGCATTTGTCATATATTCTTAAACTAATTAGTAGGAGTATCATTGAGTATACTTATTGCTTATATCAAAACTGTATTATAAAGGTGCTAGGAAAAAAAATTAACCCTTTTGTTTTGAATTTTGTCGGTTCGCAGAAAAGGATTCCATGAATATTGGTGTATTTATTCTGCTAAATATAAAGTCAATGAATGATAACTTTCAACATTAAATTATAAAAGTTGGGTCCAAAAGGACCAGATCAAGTTAATATGTGTCATCAATTCTATGCACCCATCAAAACCGAGCGATTTTCCTCAATAATGTTAAAACAAAAACAAATTCTCACTATACATCCATTTAAAAACAAATTCCCAAAATACCGTCCATGTAGGATTGGTATTTGGTTCGGCTTAATACCGCTACCAACATAAGCGGTTTTGTTTTTTTTTTTTCAGAAAAATCAAAGAGACCCGTTATTTATGAAATTAGGTCTCTTTGAACTTACAGTAATAGTGGGCGCTCTCTTTCCTGTTGTTGGCTAAAATATGGTATCAGCAAAGAGACCTCCTTTTTTATTGACAGGTCTCTTTGCCTCCCTACTTATTTTTAAAAAAGGTTAAGGAAGAAAAGAGACCTGTTTATTGAAATAGGCGGTCTCTTTTATGAAACCGCTAATAACAATAGTTTTAAGGCTATAACCGCTATTGTCATTAGCGGTTTTAAGGTAAAAAAACCAAAAAAAATTACACCCAACACCGATCCTACATGGACGGTATCTAGGGAATTAGTTTCCAAAACGAGCCACAAAGGAAATTTATTTTTATTGTAGCATTATTGTGGGAAATTGCTCCATCAAAAATAAATAAATAAAAAGAAAGAGGGATTTAAATCATAAAATGATACGCAGTTGAGGATTATAATAAATTTGGTGTATTTTATTAATCTTTACGATACATACATCACAAAAAATGATAATTAAACATGAACAGATTCATAATAAATTTATTATTTTACAATCAAGAATAAAATGGAAGTCCTATAATAACATAGGTTTCCTCCCAATATAAACTTCCAATGTGTGGTGTTGGCGACTCGTAGATCCAGTAGTGACTAGTGAATATCAGAGAATGGATTATTTATATACGTAGCATGTATATTTAAAAAGAAAACAATAGGAGATGTGGAGTTATAAAAAAAGAACATGGAAAAGTGAAAGGTATATTAATTGGAGGTTATTGTAAAAAACAAATGCATAAGATTTGAGAATTGGTTTTTCTGGAGGAATGTGATTAACTACGTGTTGAAAAACGACTATACAATTACATACAAGATTTCCTGTAACTTTGATGCTGTGAAGCTAAATGACCAAGTGATCGCCTTTTAACCAAAAAAAAAAAAAAAAAAAACAAGATTTTAATTTATTTTTCAAATTTTAATTTCTTTATTTTTTTTGTAAAGAGTAACTCTTCTAATGCAAGTAGGCCCTTACATATATATGGGCCATAAGTTAGGACATGACTGTCCCCTAACATTCAATACATAAAATCAATTTTCCAACGTTGTAATTACTTGAAGGAAAAATTTACAATAGAATGGCCTATTCCAGTATTCCACTATGTTAGAATCAAGCTAAGGTTGGAAATTAGGATTATTGATTTTTTAAAGAGGAGTGTATGATCCTAACACATGATGGCCTTGTATGTTTAGTAAATTAGTAGGCAATAATACATAGTACGTATTATAGGTTAGCAATTAGTATATGAAATTTTGTAAGAAATTTCTCACAATTATGTCTATGATAATGCTTCTTCACCCCTATATATGAGTACGTTTAGTTTCATTAGTTTTCATTTTGACTCAAAATCTCCTCTAAAATGATCAAAAGCAAGTATTAATAGAAGTGATAATAGAAATATAATAAAAAGGTACGAGTAATATACTTGAAAAAATGAAAAATCTTAATACAAGTACTACTTTAGTTATAAATTTTATTATTATTATTTTTATTTTTTTTTTCTTATCTTGACATTTGACAAATCATTTTTAATATATAATCGATCTTACCTCTTTAACCCCCCACCTTAATATATACACTCTTTTTAAATATAATTCTATAGTCCATCTTTCTTACCTTATCCATATATTCTTACAACAATTTAATTTAATCTTTTTAAAAAACTTGTATTAATCTGCGAATTGACAATAAATAAATAACTAGAAGGACCGATAAGAAAAACAAAAGGCATATATAAGTTGCACTATACAACTTTTTGTCCCCTTTAATTTGCCTCATCCCAAACTTATAAAACAATACTTGTATAATTTTGTCCTTTAATATATTGGTTCATTAGTGAATTTTGTACAGTAAATGACATGTACTGCTATGTACTACTAAAGTAATGTACCACTAATTTTAATTATTAAATATTTAATTTTTGTATTTTTAAACAAATTTCAAATATAACTAAGTTGGTGGAGTGTTTTCTATTATCACTTAAAGGTACCATGATCGATTCTTTTATAAATCTAACTAGATGAAGCCCGTGCAATGCACGGGTCGATCTATTTTTTTTTTTTTAAAAAATATATTTTTCATATTTATTTATGTGATTACATTTGTTATTTTATTAGTTGTACGTAATATATCAATTTGTCCGTATTTGTTTTACAATATTAGATAAAATTCCCAATCTCAAAAGATAATATTTCGTATTTAATTAATGTAACCATTAAAATCTCATTGGTCAATTATGTTTATGTGGCACTTGAAATATTTATTGGATATAACTATAATTTATAATCCTACGTCGCACATTAACTAATCTTAGGTGGCATAATCCTATTGTAACGTTTTAAAAATATTAATCCTATGTGGAGCTCTAATAATTTTTTAAAAATAAAAATCCTACGTGGCGCTCTAAAATCTCGGGAAAAACTCCCCTTTATATATATATATATATATATATATATATTAGATTTTTTTTACTATGCTTATCATTAAGAAAATAATTTACATATTTTTTTTGAACGGACATATTATTTAATTTGAATACCAACACTTAGTTTTTTTTTTCTTTTATTTTTTTTAGATTTAAATTCTTTTTCCCTTTTCTAATTGCCAAAATATGATAAAATAGTTAATTAAAATTATCTATAGTTAGATTTAGCACTTCAAAAAAAAAAAAAAAACAACAACAACAACAACCAACCAGCCACCCCACAGTCAGTAGGGGTGTTCAAAAATATCCGATCCGAAATATCCGATCCGGAAATCCGATGATCCGATCCGAAATTTCGGATATCCGATCCGGTTTTTAAGGTTTCAGATATTTTGGATCAGGTATCAGAAAAAAATTTCGGATTTTCGGATCAGATACAGATCGGATTTTTTCCGAAAATTTTAACTACCCGATCTGAAAACCCGACTATCCGATCCGAAAACCCGGATATCCGGTCCGAAAATTCTGATATCCGAAAATTTCGAATCGGATTCGGATCGCAATTTCTCCGATCCGAAAATTTCGGATATCCGAATTTTCGGATCGGATCGGATATCCGAAATTGAACAGCCCCACACCACAACCCCCACCAGGCCATCAGCCAACCTTTCCCCCTCCCCCTTCGCTGCCGGCGTCCGGCAAAGCTTCTCCACTGGCGCCCAGTCTTTCCCCAACCGTCCAAAGCTCCAAAATCAAAACCCCCAAATTCCCAGTGGTCGAGGTCAGATGGTTCTAGGCGCGTGGTGGTCAAGGTGGAAGGATTCTGGGCGCGCGGTGGTCGAGGTTTGGATCAGGGTCGGGTCTGGTCAATAGTATGGCTGACTGAAGATGAGGGTGAAAGTGAGGGGATTAAAATTGACAAAAATCAAATTAGTCACCTCAATTGAATCTTCAATTATATTGAGTGACTTTGTTCCTTCTGATTATAATTTGCTTCAAGAATAGAGAGAAAAGGGATGCGAGGAGAATGAATCTGACTTTTTGATTTGATGTTTTTATTAAAATTTTAATTTTAATTTTTAATCTATATATATAATTTAGTAGTACATATTGTTTATTGTATATAGCAATGTATGTCATGTACTGTAGACTCTCCGATTCATTAGTAATACTATTAACGCGTTTGTAGATGATCCACTTAAATATATGGTAAATACTTGTACTTTTTATGTGGATGATCCACTTAAATTCATGGTAAAAAGCTAAACATACAGAAATTAATTTGATGAAGAGGTACGTATGTTTCACCCTGGCAAATGCCTAGGCAAACAGGTACTTCGTATTAATTCTTGATGATCATAATCTAGCTGTGTAAACACGTATTATCTATAGATATGTGGAAAACGACATTGCACCCAACTTTTTTTTCTTGAAATCTTTCACAAAATTAGAATTTTAACTGTAGACGTGTTAATTCATTCACAGTAGGTGGCTACTCTATTTGATTTCTAGTTAGTCGCAATATATACATGCATTATAAAATCTTATAACCACATCTAATATAGTTTAAAAGTTAAATTTTATAGTACAAATCGAGATATATATGATGTTAGACATAGACATTTAAGACGTTAGTGCAGATATATTTATATTATTGTGTCACGACTAACAACTAACCCATAACATAATCAATATCTTTCACAAATCAATTCAATGAGGTAAAACCAACAAAAATATGGCCCCTACCTAGAGAGAATGAGCACACAATTAAAAACCCAAAAGACCCACCACATAAAAGAAGATTAAGAAAAAATCACACAAACACAAAGAATGATTTAACAACAAGACTGTTTTCTTTGATTAGACCTAAAGTTGATGGATGATTAATCATAATTATGGAGGCTTATAATAAACGTATTTTTCGCGCTTAATCCGTGTACTTTAATTATTTTTCATCTACATCAAAAAAAACCCTAGAATTTCAATTAAAAACACCCCCTTCATTTTAGCCAGCTAATTAGCAAACTCATCACCTTCTTTATTTCAACAACCACCATGCAAAAATCTAAAATCAAAAATAAACTTTTTATAATTATTATGTTCATGATCTATCTAGTAGTACTTCCGCGAATTTCCCACGTTTTGACCACTTATTTCCCAAGAATATAAATTGTAATTGTCATAGAATTAATTAGATCAAATTATTAAACCCTTTTTCTATTTTTTCAACTAGAAAATAATCCAAAAAATCAGTCACTATTAATATAGCTAGGTGTTGTCCTAGTAGTATTACACTCTATGGCTGACCAAACTGAATCATCCAACGTTAACAAACAACTTAATCAACACTCTTCACAACTGTCACTACTTTCTGTGTCCATTCCTCAAACCGACCCGTATCAAAAATCGTCACTACCACCACAACCATCACCACCACCACATACTATGGTAGGTGCAGGGCCGTCAATGTCGACGACCCTGCCTGCTGTGTCCCCCACGGGGAAGCACCCCTTGTACCGGGGGATACGTCCCCGGGGCGGTAAATGGGTATCGGAAATCCGTGAACCAAGGAAAACAACACGGATATGGCTCGGCACGTGGCCTACTGCCGAAATGGCAGCAGCTGCTTATGACGCTGCTGCCCTCGCTCTTAAAGGGAGCGAGGCCGTACTGAATTTTCCTGATGATGTACTGAGGTACCCAGTTCCGAACTCGAACTCTCCTGCAGACATCAGGAATGCTGCGGCTACTGCCGCAGCAATGAAGCAGGAGAGAGAGAAAAAGATTGGTGATGAGTTGACGAATGTGGGAAAAGAAGGAGCAGAAGAGGAGTTTATAGATATGGAAGCATTATTCAATATGCCGAATTTGCTAGTGGATATGGCGGGAGGTATGATGGTTAGCCCGCCTCGATTAAGCGCGACGGGTGATCACGACTTGGGTGAAGATGATTGTGATGTTGGTGAATCTGGGAGCTTGTGGAATTATGATTAATTTGGTTGTCGTCGTAGTAAGTTTAATTATTTATTTTTGTAGCATGGCCTTAGCTTGCTTGCAGTCTTTTCTGACTATTTATGAAACATTGAAACTTCATTGTAAGTGACAGAGTGGCCTTGCTAACACTTCGACTCAGCGACTCGTTGGCTGACATAGTAACCACGTCTTCATCTTAAGATCATTTGGTTTTTTTTTTTGTTTGGTAATTTTGGTATTTTTGTTTCCACTCAATATGAGTGTGTGTTTTTTTTTTCACGCATCTGATCAACTACTACGATTGATCATGTTGGGTACTTGGGTGAATGGGTGTAAGTAATTGTCTACGTATAGTATTTTTTATAATATGTGGATGTTAACTAATGTATTTGATTATTAAACTGTTGCAATGGTAGTGTGTACTTTCATAATAATGAATATTTAAGATTGAATATTGTTTACATTATTGTCTTTTACTTTTTTGTGTCTCTATTTATAAAAAGGTGTTATATATTACGTTGATTTGGGTTTTCGAGACCCAATCAGATTTTAAAATACTATATATTGCAATAATTTCATTAGCATATTTGCCAAGCTGAATGTTTAATATTTCTAGTTCCCTATATGTAAAACTAATTTTAAAATATTATTGATACTAAAAACATTGTTATTAATCCAACAACATATATATATTATACATTAAACTTAACTGTGTGTTTATATAGTTTACAAAAATTAAATTAGAGCTAATATTTGAGTGGTGTAAAAGGTGCTAATGTAATAATTGTTACTTAACGCATTACACAATAACATAGGATCAATTGCCTCTCAAACTTTCAATCAAAGTGTTGCAGCAAATCTACAAATGTGGACACACGAAGTATTAACAAATTAAATATTGTTAAAGTTAATGTATAAATAGTGCAATAGTGAAGTTGTTGTAAGAGTTCATAAACAAAGAAATTATTTTTTATTTTTTTTTATTTTTTTTATTTTGGAAGAAAGAAAAAGAAAGTATCAACTTAGTAAATTAAAAAGTTACTTTCTATTCTAATCTTAGTAGTCTACAACTTCTCATCATAAACTTATAATTTTTCGGAATTGTGAGAGGGTTACAATAATATAATATGGTGCAAAGATCATAAATCTATCTTCTCTGGGTGGTTGGGATTTTGTAACTAATTTGTGGCTATCCATGAACATACATTATTTATACAAATGCCGGTGATAATGGCCATTATTTCCATATTCGGATAAATAATGAAGTCATAGAAATAGATAAGGGATAGACAAAACCCCTCAATATCGGCTTTATTTTTTATAATTATAATAATAAGATGCCTTACTTCATTATAGGATGAACACCAATTAGCATTTGACACGATCAAGTTACATAGGAAAGGAGATAAGAAAATTATGTAAAAAAGCTTTGTGTTACAAGTTGAATCCTAATTAATTAACAATATAATTGAGTAAAAGGAAAGCTTAATCATACCTTAGTATTAAATTAATTGTCCATCTTTAGGGGAAATTATTAGTTTCATTCCATTTAGGGAATAGTTTGTGTTGGTCAAAAAAGGCTAGGGCTTTTAGAAATTAATAGATTTCTTTCAAAAGAGTCAGCATTCAAGATATTCTCAAACAAATGGGCTATAGAAATTAAACATAATACTCGCACGATATGATGGCATTTAAGTTGATTGGATGATTTAAGAGTGTGTTTTATTCACTTTAAAGTATCATATCGGATCCAAATAGATGTCACATATAGCATGGAAATTAGGGTTTACAGAGCTTCGAGTACAGTAAGATTGTTTCAACTCTAGGTATTATTTTAGAGGACCATCGTAACTGGGTTTGTTTGCAAAAAAGTTTGCAGGGCCAACGTAACTTAGGTCATAGCATCCGCCGGAACAAGGCATCCATGGTTTACGTACCCTCCAGAAATAGGGCTATCTTGCAAGATATTACGAAGGGGAACTCCGAATAGCGTCCAAAGATTACAAAAGTTGGATTTTAGGGAACAATAGGGGGGAGCGAATTACAGATTGGCACAATCAGCCTTACATGTGGAGATGAATTCTTGTTTGGATGGATTGCAATGGGCTGCTTAATGGCGACTCCTAATAGTTGTCAGATCACATTTTATACGGATTATACATTAGTGGCGTGGCTTCAAAGGAATGATTCGAGCCTGTTTACTTCAGCTTAATTTCAATTTAGTTTAGTTTAGTTCAGTTCCTAATTTCCTTCTCTCATAAAATTTTCATTTTAGCAATCAATTCAGTTCAGTTTAGTTCAGTTCAGCTCTAATCAGTTTAGTTTAGTTCAGTTCAATTCAGTTCAGTAAATGTGAACAGACCTGAGGAGATTCGAGATATCAAATTTAGGTAGACGATAAATCGTGTTCTTCGGCTAGCCAAATTCTTTGATTGGTGCAGCATGCACAAGGTCATAAAGATGTCGGGGACGAGGTGCTTATATATCCTTGCTACAACAACAAATTATAGTTTATCGGCTTTTAATCATATTTTATAGTTAATTGGTTTAGCACATGTCAAAAAAAAAAAAAGAGTCCAATTTTATTTGACAAGAATTGTATGCAATTATGCATGCAAATAAATTACACCATCAGTGCTTATATCATATAGGTTCAAAAATGTGAGCCTACAAGTCTACAACATATACAATGCATCAGCATTTGAAAACCAAGGCACATGTTATGTCCTCATCTATATGTTAGTTGCCTTCTCATTTAACAAATTAAACATAGCTACTATATTAAGCCACATATTATTAAAGTTCTTTATTACGGAGTAATAAGGATCAAAACTCGCTAGAAGTAACATATTCATATATACTTCGGGCCTGTTCTCATTGACTGAACTGAACTGAACTGAACTCAGCTGAACTGAACTGAACTGAATTTCAACGTAAGAGAACAAACCCTTCGTCGTTACTATTGCTTTTTTTTAAACACGTAGTTATTATTGTTGGAAATAAAGTAACAAAGATTTCCTTGGTTCGTTCTTACTATTACAATCAACCCTTAATGAACAAACTTTGAGAAAAATTATAATAAAACTTATTAGATACAAAAACAAAAATAAGCGTAATGTTTTGGAGTATTCTAAAGTATGTAGGTATAAACAAAAGAAGTATTTGTTTAGTTAGGGTCGAATCGTAAAACTAGAATTTTCTCACTCTTTTATTATTTCAATACTACCTAATAGATTCTATTGGATATAAACCTTAAAATTTTCTCCTCCAATTAGGTCTATCTTGTTTCTATACCCTCTAGCTATTCAATTAGCCTTGATTTCAAGTTCAGCATATACAATTCATGAAATAATTTTTCTCTTTTATTACAGGATTTTACATTATCACGATTTATGTTTATTTGCATATAACTATATAAGTTGACAAATTAGTTAAATGTACCAAATCTTATTTGCTATTATCATAATATTTAATGTGGACATGATTTAATCAGACTTTAGATATAGACCAACCACTTCTATTATTCACAAATTAAAGATGGAATCGTTGGTCAGACTAAATAAAAATAAATAAATAAATAAATAAATAAATAAAATAAAAAGAGAAAACAAATTCGAATCGCTATGTTTTGAACACTTGTAATGTGCTCAAGCCCTCAATTGTTGCACTCATTTTGCCTTCTTGTTTGAGCAAAGCAATACTCTGTATGTATACATTTTGGCGTTTTCCCCAAAAGAATTTACAGCGACTTTTGGCAAATCTTTTTTGTCACCCTTATTAGATGGTGTTGGCTCAATTTATAAATGGCCGAGGTACATAAGATAAATAGTTTAGTTAATTAGAATATAATGTTGGATGCAATACTTGGTAAAATTTAGCCTTTAAATATTCTACTACACTAATGTGTTCAGTTCACTTAAAAGTTAAAAGATTTAAGATTAATCAGGTATGGAGTATAATCGAAACTGGTTAGGTTTAATCAGAAGTAAATGCAACATGAAAATTAGGGGTAATAAGGTATAAGCATCTCTAATGAATTGAACATCGATATCAGCTTGCACCAATATCTTTATTGCAACATTAGCTTAACAATTCGGCAAATTGATAAACAACCCTTCAAATTTAGGAATAGTTTGACGATAGTTAAAGGTGAAAAGTTTATAAGGTATACTGATATTGTATATACTCCCTCCGTATTTTTTTAAGTGTTACAGTTTGATCGGCACATAATTCTAGCACGTAGTTAGAGTATTAAAAAATTGTAAAAGAAAGATAGTGGGGTCAATAGTTTATTGAAAAATAATGAATATGAGAGGAAAGATATAATAAAAAAAGTAGTAGTAGTGGGTTTGGGTGAGGACCATGAGAGGAGAGGGTTATGACATTTTAATGTAGCTTTTTGCCAAAATAAGAAAATGTAGCACTTAGGGCCTGTTTACATTTACTTAATTTCAGTTCAGTTCAGCTCAGTTCAGCTCCAATCAGTTCAGTTCAGTTCAACTTCAATCAGTTCAATTCAGTTCAGCTCTTAATTTCCCTCTTTCATAAAATATTTATTTCAGCTCAATTCAGTTCAGTTCAGTTCAGGTCTAATCAGTTCAGTTCAGTTCAGTTCAGCTCCAATTAGTTCAGTTCAGTTCAGTAAATGTGAACAGACCCTTATTAAAACACGGCCAAATTTAGTAAGTGTAACACTTAAAAAAAAACACGGAGGGAGTATTTAGTTTGGTAAATGTATATATCTTCGCCTGTTTTGTAGCTAGTTAATTTCCTAGTTTATCTCTTGTATTTTGTGTATATAATCCTACACTTAAGCAATGAGAAAGGTAACCGTTCAATATTTTATAATACCATGTTAAAAAACCATCTCAACTAAAAGCTTAAGCTGATGGTTGAAGCTCAAGAATATGTTTTATACTCTATTAATATGACAATAAACGATTTAGCTCCTTAGCCTTATAAAGTGTTTGACTCTCAATTTTTATCAATGTGATGCTTACATATGACGGTGGTAGGATATATTTCAACAAATTTTTATGAGGTTAAGATGTATTTATGTCTATTTTTCAATAGGCAAAATTAATGAAAAGAATGTATAAACTAATTTAAAGTAGATGAAGTATTAATCGAAGGATAGATTAGGCGATTAACTTTCTTTTGGAGTTAATTAATTACTCGTAATAGTCGTAATTAGTTATTGAAAGGGTATATATTAATATATAATGGCGTATTAGAAGTGTATGGAAGATGACGTAGAAGAGTATGATGAACAGTGAATAAACTTGAAAAGATCATTTTCCGTGGGATTGTCCGCAGACCAAAAAGTAAGAGGTGACCATTTGTAAACGCCCCAATTGCAACAGACCTACCTTTTTAGTAATAATTAAAGTTCCACATTCCTTATTTTGGAATTTTTGCCTTAAAGTTTCATCTAAAGTCGTTAGATCTTGTTCCGTTAATATTTTTTTGGAATTTTTTTATTTATTCAACAAGATAAAATAAATAATGGAATGTTTTAATTTACATCTAAAATAACTTATGATAAGATTTTTAAAGAAATAAATTTATGTAAATTCAGATTAATAAATTTTAGGTGGATAAAACACGTGCTGATAATATTAACCTTGGTTCTCTCTCTATTTATTTATTAATTTATTTTTATTTAACTTTTTTTTAAAGAAGAAGAAGAAGTAGCCTTGCTTTATAGTAAGGCAAGTGAAAAGCTTATAAGTGGTATATTCGTAGTAACTTGGAAGGAAAAAAAAACTTGAAACAAATAAATGATTCCTATACATCTTATTGAAAATAAATCATTAATATGCTCATGATGAAGTATACAAATAAATTATAGCTTGTCTTGTGTGTGGCTAGCCATACCGTAGTGTGGCCACTTATAAAAGAACTTTAAATCCCTATAACACTAATCGAGTACACCCTGTTAATAACCGTGATTGAGTAACCCCTTCAACGGACCATGTAACTCCTGTTACACTAACAAAGTAACTGGCCAAAAAACCGTGTGGCCAACCACATATAAGAATTTAATTTGAGGTTGGACAATATTTATCAGTATCAGAATAAATTTATCATGATCTTATCTTACCTCGATTATTTTTTTCTAAATAAGTTAAAGTATGGTGAGAAAAATAAAATAAAAAATAAAAAATTGTGCAAACTTATATAAATTGATTATTGAGCAAGATTGAGCTAGTTTAGTATGTTAATTCGACTGATTTAGGTCATTTGGCGCCACTAGTTTTCTTTTATACTTCGTATAGGCTAACAATGGTAGATTCCACCAATTTTTTCTCTCATTGCATAAGAATATAAGATTGATTTGGTCATTAGGTGCTACTAATTTTCTCTATTGTCAATTCTTTTCAACCAAAACCAAGCAAAGTAAAATATAACTTGGGAGCAAACAAAAAAAGATGGAGAAAGTTACATATAGGCATATAGCGGTATAACCTATAGTTTGACGGCCTTATTAGACAACTTAATTTTTAAGGAAAGGAGAGTTTTGTCATAAGATGAACTTTGGAGTTTTTGGACCACCCTTATTACTATGATTATTTGGAAGGGAAGAAATTTTTTTAAAGATTGTGATCCCCACTAATGTAATCTAAAAGCATAACAAGGTTTGTTTTCACATGTCAAATCTCTACTTTTGCAACATATTACTATGCAACAATTATGTCCTATATAGCGGGGTTCATAAGATAAACATAGTCATATTTCTAACCACTCATAAACTTTCATCTAACAGTTTCATAATTAGGGTCATTCTAAAGGCTTTAAATGTTATAATGAAGTGTCACTCCAAACTCAATGAGAGATTATAAAAGTTGAACTTTAATATCATGATAGATTAGCTGAAACTATACTAGAACTGCCACTGATAATAGTTCAATCCAATTCATACCTTAGAAATATTAATTTTTGATATTATGAAACTTTATATTAATGTCTATCTATCGGTAAATTTTATGACTAGATTTATAAAAAATAACAATACATTTTATGATAAATTTGTAATTACTACATTATTAAAAAAAAATAAAATAAAAAAAATTATATAGTCAAAGTGTGAAAACGTGCGCTAGCATCATAAAACATCACATGTGAGGGAAAGTGTTGAAATGTAGTCTTCCTAAACAACACTTTATAAGGTTGAGGGCCTAATCCTCCTATTGTCATATGGTTTATATATGACTACTCCTTGAACTTGCGAAGTGGACTTCATCTCTTAAGCACTTAGTGATGAGTGCGACCTCGGCCAATATTTAAGATAAAGTTAATATTTGTATAGTGTACAAAGCCAAATATGTAAATGATTCTAAGACGGAGAGTGGTAATTGGTCCAATCTCCAAATTGAGAAAATTAATCAACTGGCTTGTGATTTAGTCCAAACCGATCCAAAACCCCCTTTAAACCAGTTTTATTTGAACCAAATAGTTTTTTGTTTACAATTATTTACTTATTTAGGGCCTGTTCATATTTACTTAATTTCACTTCAGTTCAGCTCCAATCAGTTCTGTTCAGTTCAGCTTCAATCAGTTCAGTTCAGTTCAGTTCAACTCCTAATTTTCCTCTCTTATAAAATATTCATTTCAGTTTAGTTCAGTTCAGTTCAGCTCAATTCAGTAAATGTGAACAGGCCCTTAGTATTTTTCAAAAATCATCATTATTTCTACCTCTAAATGCATGGATAGATATTTTTAAGGTCACAAGGTTTTTTTTGTTTTTTTTTTTCACATAAATTTATTTTTTATGTAAGAAAATTGTAATAAACAAATGGGTTGAGTTGGTCATACTTAGGTAATTGGGTAGATAAGATGGGTTTCACTATGGCTTTTTTAAGTTTATTGCACAAGCTAAATTATTTGCTTCTCAATTACACATAACATGACCACTAATGTTTTTAATTTGTTACTTCATCTGTTCTTAAAAAATTGTCACGTTAGATTTTTTTCACTATTTTATATAAAACTTTGACCGTAGTTGTTTTTAGTAACATATGAAAAACAAATTTTATAATAAAAGATGTTGTTAAATAGGTGTTAATTTAACAACATCTTAATGTGATTAATTTTGGTCATAGTTTTGTCTCAAAGAAATGTAAGTAATGTGATTGGGCTGCACTTAAAGTGGGCTATTCAAATGGGCCTAGATTTACACCATTGATAATGGGCCTGCTTTTATATACACTACTGATATTGACCACAGTTTACTTCCACAGAAAGAAAAAAATTAAATTGCTGCCGAAATTCAGATTCAAAGTACATGAAGTCGGCTAATGAAAGGAACTTAGGAAGTGGGGAGCAAAAAAAATTATTCAAACAAGGTCACCCTTTTTGTTATACCAATCATATCACTTATTTTATAAATTTAGGATTTTAGGATAGTACTACCTTTTAATTTCATGATATCTACCAAAAAGAAAAGATCCTTGTAGGGTGTTTGTGGGGTTTTTGTCTGATTTTTGAACATTTTTTTGGAACATTATATGAAATATTTCATCTTTTATTTCAATTTAGTTTAAAAGTTTGACTAAAAGAAGAATGAGAGATTATTTTTGGGGTATGGCCGACATGAATTCCTTCTCAATAAGTCATATCATATGTACCACAAAATAAATTTGAAGTTTGACTACCTAATCCTATGTATATTCTCTCAAGAATTAATTACAAGTGATCATGAGGTGTGAAACTAGTTTATTGGTTGATATATTCATTATAAAGGTGTGAGTATACTATATCAAGTTGTTTTAAGTCTTAGGTTGGTTATATGACAATGATGGCACTAAATTACCGAGTCCAAAACGTAGGTTTCTTTGTTTGTTTTAAAGTATTCGACATAGAGCTTTATCCTTTATGAATGTAAAAATTCACATTCTTCCTTTAAAAAAGAAAATTATATCTATGTACTATCTCTGTTTTTTTAGTTGACACCATATTATTATCACGCTTGTCAATGCACTATTTTAACGATTTATATCTCCAATTATCAATATGGTAAAAATTATGGAAAATGAATATTAACAAAATATACATGAGACAATCAAACAAAATTCCACATGACTTTAATTTGTCGTAGCTATAAATCACAAAAGCTAGTTTAAGAATACTACAAAGATCAAATGATGTCAACTAAAAACACAAAGGAAGTATCACATATATCCATATCAGGCCATCATTAGTAAGGTGCCATATTGGGCCTATATTATTCTTAATAGATCCAAGTCTCTTATATTATTGGGTTTTGGTATTAAGTCACTAACCATATTAAGTCTCAATATAATTTGAATAATGTTGTGTCATGTTCTAGTGATATCAGATTTTCATTGCAATTCTTTTGTTCAATCTTCAAATGTTTCGTTAGATTTCGTATAAAAGTTTTAGATGTTTATTCATATACTATCAGCTTTTATTTATTTATGTACTCCATCTGTCCCAGATTACTTGCAACATTTTGATTAAACACGCTTGCCAATGCACATGATTGACCGTCGATATATTTTATTACATATTTATAAAGTCTATAAAATTTTATATGAAGAAACTATACATTAAAATATACCCAACAGCATCTTACATGATTACATTGACTTTCATATAATAGCTAAAAAAGATGGTCAAAGTGAGAAGTGTGAATAGTGTAAAAAGTCAATATATTGTGATTAATTTGAGACGAAGAGAGTATATATAAAAGAGTTTGAGACTTTGATTTATATTTCAGCTTTAGTTTACATCCTAGACCAATGTCAACCTACTCAATATATAGTCTACGGGCTTAAACTCTAGGAGTACTTTACCCTAAAAAAAAAAAATGTTGAGGTAAAATTTCTTTTCTTCCCCAAAACTTTCCAATCTAAACTTATTTGAATTTAAACATAAATTCTATTCATCTGACTACCCAAGATTAGTGGCGGTAAATTATAACTATTTTTACTTGTGAACTAAAAGATTTTTTTGATGCAAATGTGAACTAAAAGATAAGTATCACTTATTAGCTCTAACTACTATAAGTAAATAATTTCAGATTAGTTCAAACAAGATAATTCATATATACATGGTACAAGTTAAAACAAACTGAGCCGAAATCTACACTAAAATCCTCATACAAGATTAAAAAACAATAACTTATTTAAAATTTTTATTTAATCTAATATATATATATAAAGGGGAGTTTTTTCCCGAGAATATATATATAAAGGGGAGTTTTTTCCCGAGATTTTAGAGAGCCACGTAGGATCTAATTTTCTCAGCGCGCCATGTAGGATTATAAATCTTAGTAGTAGCCAATTAAATAAGAGATTATTAATTTATTTTAGAATTAATTAATTCAAATGCCACGTAAGCAAAATTGACTAATGAGATTTTTAAGTTTAAATTAATTAAATATTAAACATAATCTTTTATTATTAGGAATTTTATCTAAATATATAACAAATTTTAGCTCATAAATATAAAAAAATTAAAAAAAATTAAAAAAAATTAAAAAATCAAACAAACCGTGCATCGCACTGGCTTCATCTAGTTTTTAATTAATTATAAATAAAACTTTTTTTTTTTTGATGAAATTATAAATAGAACTTTTCTCCATTCAAAAAAAAAAAAAAAAAAGAACTTTTCTAAGGTTATACTTTGTATTTAGATAATGGAGAACTTTTCTAAGGGTTATACTTCGACACTTCGTACTTCGACACTTCGTATTTAGATAGGCCATCAACTCAGTTTAGGAAAATAAGTTATGCTAATAAATTTAGATAAGTGAAAGTTTTAACTTGGTTTACCCTATTGTTGTTAAAACTTTTTATTAAAAAAAAAAAAATTCTTGTTAAAATCTTATGCTTAACTAATTTTTTTTTTTTTTTTTTTTTTAAACCAATCTTATACATAACTAATTTATTCAAGACTATCCGTTGGAATAATTTAAATAAATAGATATAACTTTATAAAATAAAATCCATATAAAACATATCTATTTGTTTTAAAAAGAATGATAAAAGATAAAGGAAGGAGGTTGTTATGAGATAGACCTAGATAAAAATTACCCTAATTGAGGTATTCTAAAGTATCTCAGTTAAATACATAGAAAAGGAATTTGAGTCAAGTTAAAAATACTAGTTGTGCTCTTTATAAATATCCTCATAACTTCTCGGTTCATCCATATGTTACAACGTTATTAGCACAAAATTTATTGATTTTTACGAGTATATACGAAGAACGAAGAGATCTAACAATGGCGGGTGGAGTAGTGATCGATGGCGGTAAAGAGGGTAAAGATTATCCTGGAAAACTTACCGTTCATGTTTTTCTAACTTGCCTACTAGCTGCTGCTGGAGGTTTAATCTTTGGATATGACATCGGAATTTCAGGTAATATTTAATTTTTGCTTAGGTAAATTTCTATTATTGATCTAGTGTTATGGTACAAAATTCGAAAAAATTGGACGAGTTGCTTAGATGATATTATCATGTTATAGGAGAATTGCTTAAAAGACATGTAGTATGATGTAACATAATGATTTAAGGTCGCTCAATTTAGGTATATATAATTGCTTGTTTTATATTTTAGATTTTAGACTTGCATTGTGTTACAAAATTTGGTATTTATATGATGTATGTATGATAATATTCTAAACATATATCAACCTAAAGAATTATGCCTTCTTTGTCGAATTTTGTTCAATTAAAGTATGTTTAACTAGGATAACATAAATATTAATACTGTATCGTAAATATGACAATTATCTAACGTACTGTATGTTGTGATTGTACCTAATGATTTATATAGGTGGATTGTAAACATAAATCAGTCTAGAAATACTTACAGAATTAAGCATTATTTGTCGAATTTTGTTCAACTAAAGTATATTTAACTAGGATAATTATAATATCATAATCATGACAAATATCTAACATACTGTATGTTGTGATTGTACCTAATGTTTTATATAGGTGGAGTGACATCGATGCCGATGTTTTTGGAGAGATTCTTCCCATCAGTGTATAGGAAGCAATTAGCAGACTCAGGAACAAACCAGTACTGCAAATTCAACAGCGCGAAATTAACAATGTTTACGTCCTCCTTATACTTGGCTGCCCTAGTCGCCTCTGTCGTGGCATCCTTTGTCACACGGAAATTAGGTCGTAGGAGATCCATGTTTTTTGGAGGTCTTCTCTTTTGTGCTGGTGCGATTGTCAATGCTGCTGCTCAAAACGTCGCCATGCTTATCATTGGTCGTATTTTGCTTGGTTTTGGCATTGGCTTTGCTAATCAGGTACTAAAACTTATATGAAGTATTTGTTGTTAGTGTTTTAATTTCCTAATAAATATGCATGTATGTTGTTATTATATTATGGTTTATGGAGTATATGCTATGTTATAGGTATGTATGCTAATTGAATAAACTTGATTTTTTTTTTCGTTATTATATTATGGAATATATGGTATGTTATAGGTATGTATATGTTTTATCTTTCGTTATTGTATTATGGAATATATGCTATGTTATAGGTATGTATACTAATTGAATAAACTTCATGTTTTTTCTTTCGTTATTATATTATGGAATATATGGTATGTTATAGGTATGTATATGTTTTTTCTTTCGTTATTGTATTATGAAATATATGCTATGTTATAGGTATGTATACTAAGTAAATAAACTTATGTTTTTTCTTTCGTTATTATATTATGGAATACATGCTATGTTATAGGTATGTTAAACATGATACATGTAATTTCTTAGCAATCATGTACCATAATTGTACAACAATGTAAACACTAGCCAGCAAGTCATATTTTCATATGATTTTAAAGATTGCAATAAAGAAATTATATCTTGTACGCAATCAATTCGTACTAATCCTAGTAAATTGATTCAATATGATGCAGTCAGTACCAGTTTTTCTATCAGAGATGGCACCATACAAGCACCGTGGCGCGTTAAACATGATGTTCCAACTCACAATCACAATAGGAATCCTAATAGCAAATCTCCTTAACTACAGATTCGCCAAGATTGAGCACTACGGATGGAGGTTGAGTCTCGGGGGAGCTATTGTACCGGCTTTGATCATCCTTGTAGGCTCACTAATCCTCCCCGAAACCCCAAACTCCCTAATCGAAAGAGGCAAAGTCGAAGAGGCCAAGCAAAAGCTACTCAAAATCCGAGGGGTGGACAACGTTGACACCGAGCTACAAGACCTAATTGCAGCTAGTGAAGAATCTAAGAAGGTGGAACACCCTTGGAGAAGCCTCTTAAACAGGCAATATAGGCCTCCTCTTACGTTTTCGATTGCTATTCCTATGTTTCAGCAACTTACTGGTATTAATGTCATCATGTTTTATGCGCCTGTTTTGTTTAAAACCATTGGGTTTGGAGATGATGCTTCACTTATTTCTGCTGTGATTACCGGTGGTGTTAATGTCGTTGCCACTTTGGTCTCCATTTACGGGGTTGATAAATGGGGTAGGAGATCTCTCTTCCTTGAAGGAGGCCTTCAAATGCTCGTTTTTCAGGTAAATTTCTTCAATTTAAGTATTTTAAATGTAAAATTATTAAAATAGCTCGCTAAAAAAAGATTAATTAGTTGATCACTATACAGTATATACTTATTTGACTATGAAATTGATAAGATTATTGGTAAGGTTTAATTTAACTTTAAAGTTTCATGCAATTTGATTTAAAATTGGTTATTTGTATACTATAATTAAATGAGTCTCTATTGTATTGCAGATTTTAATAACCATCTTTATTGGATGGAAATTTGGGGTGACTGGAAATGCGGTGGATCTACCTAAATGGTATGCGATAGTAGTTGTACTATTCATATGCATTTATGTCGCCGGATTTGCATGGTCATGGGGTCCGCTAGGGTGGCTTGTGCCCAGTGAAATCTTCCCGCTTGAGGTTAGATCGGCAGCTCAAAACATAAACGTATCAGTAAATATGATCTTCACTTTTGTGATAGCTCAAGCGTTTCTGCCAATGTTATGCGCACTTAAGTTCGGGCTCTTTATATTTTTTGCGTTTTTCGTCGTGGTGATGACAATATTTATTTACGTGTTATTGCCCGAGACGAAGAATGTGCCTATCGAAGAGATGGTGATAGTGTGGAAAAATCATAAAATTTGGGGTAACTTTATTCCTGATAACGCAATATCACCGCATTTCAAAATTTGAATAGTTTACTTTTTATTATTATTTATTAGTTTTATTGTTATTTTTTTTTTGAAAGATAGTTTTATTGTTATTGTTTTATGAAACAGAAATTATATATTTAAATACAAATTTGAATTTATTCAAAATAATTCTTATGAATTAGAGTTTTGTTAGTTTAGCCGTTATATTGAGGGGATTGGAGGATTGAAACGCCATAAAAACAAACGTTGAAATTAAGTAACTCAATATTGTTGTTCTCTACTTGATTAGCTAACCAACTTCCATATTTTCATTTTTTGTGACATAAAGCTAACTCACGTTAGTCGTACTGTTATAGAAAAATTTAATTGATTTACATCCAACATCTACATAATTAGAATTTTTTTTTATTTTGTTTTGTTTTTTTTTTTTTTTCCAAAGATCACTAACAAACAAAATAACAAAACACAAGTTAAAAATTTAAATGATTTACATCCAACATCTACCTTATTTAGTTACTACACTAATTATTCAATTTTTTTTACTCTAGTAAAAAGACTTAAAGACTATGAACATGACAATGTTCCAAGTGGCAGCACTTGGAAACAAATCTTGTTCCAACCAAATTCTATATATATATACCGCAAAAAAATAGTTAGAGAGTGTATTTCATTTAATAATACTGTATTTACTATTTTTTTTTTCTCACTTTTTGTTGTTCATAAATCAATCAACAGTCCAATTCTTTAGTATTGGTAATTTGATATGATAGATTTAAAAGTTTTAATTGCCTTGAAAATGCTATTAACAACCTTCTTTAGGTGGCTAATCCCTATTAAAATCTTTCCACTTCAAGTTAAATCGGTTGTTCTTCACCTTTGTAATAGTCTAAATTTTCTTGTAAATGTTACATGTTCTTAAGTTTGGACTCTTTACTTTCTTTATTTTTCAAATAGAAACTTTACGTATTGTAACAAATCTAAGAGTGTACATGTAAGTTTGTTGTATAAAACTTTATCTCAAATTTTTTTAAGTGCGGACTTATTATTTATTCAATATTATTCATTAGAATAATTTAAATAAAATTAAATGAGTTTCCATTGTATGGTAGATTTTAGCTAGTAACAATCTTTATTGGATGGAAGGGGTGAATGAAAATGCGGTGGATCTAACTAAATGGTATGCGATAGTAGTTGTACTATTCATATGCATTTATGTCGCCGGATTTGCATGGTCATGGGGTCCGCTAGGGTGGCTTGTGCCTAGTGAAATCTTCCCGCTTGAGGTTAGATCGGCAGCTCAAAGCATCAACGTATCAGTAAATATGATCTTCACGTTTGTGATAGCTCAAGCTTTTCTGCCAATGCTATGCGCGCTTAAGTTCGGGCTCTTCATATTTTTTGCGTTTTTCGTTGTGGTGATGACAATATTTATTTACGTGTTATTACCCGAGACGAAGAATGTGCCTATCGAAGAGATGGTGATTGTGTGGAAAAATCATAAAATTTGGGGTAACTTTATTCCAGATAACGCAATATCACCGGATCTCAAAATTTGAGTAGTTTACTTTTTATTGTTATTTATTAGTTTTATTGTTTTTTTTTTTGAAAGATAGTTTTATTGTTATTTATTGTTTCATGAAACAAAAATTATATATTTAAATACAGATTTGAATTTATTCAAA
This sequence comes from Chenopodium album, assembly GCF_948465745.1. Classification (NCBI taxonomy): domain Eukaryota; kingdom Viridiplantae; phylum Streptophyta; class Magnoliopsida; order Caryophyllales; family Amaranthaceae; genus Chenopodium; species Chenopodium album. The sequence goes on along the minus strand of NC_137853.1, from coordinate 8,150,740 downwards.
GTAATTAATTCTTATTTATTAGAGTTTTGTTAATTTAGCCGTTTTTACTTAGAAATTCACTTTTTATTCTATTAAATCTATAATCATGTTTATATTGAGGGGATTGGAGGATTGAAACGCCATAAAAACAAACGTGGAAATTAAATAATTGTTTGTTCATTTTTTGTGACATAAAGCTAACCCACGTTAGTCAAACTGTTATAGAAAAAATTTAATTGATTTACATACAACATCTACTTAATTAGAATTTTTTTATTTATTTTATTTTATTTTATTTCAAAGATCACTAACAAACAAAATAACAAAACACAAGACAATGAACATTACCTTATTAGTTACTACACTAATTATTCAATATTAAAGACAATGAACATGACAATGTTCCAAGTGGCAGCACTTGGAAACAAATCTTGTTCCAACCAAATTCTATATATACCGCAAAAAAATAGTTAGAGAGTGTATTTCATTTAATAATACTGTATTTACTTTTTTTTTTTTTTCTTCACTTTTTGTTGTTCATAAATCGATCAACAGTCCAATTCTTTAGTATTGGTAATTGATATGATAGATTTAAAAGTTTTAATTGCCTTGAAAATACTATTAACAACCTTCTCTAGGTTGCTAATTTTTATTAAAATCTTTCCACTTCAAGTTAAATCGGTTGTTCAAAGTATTAAATTAATCTTCACCTTTGTAATAGTCTAAATTTTCTTGTTAATGTTAGGTGTTCTCAAGTTTGGACTCTTTATTTTCCTTAATTTTCAAATAGAAACTTTACGTATTGTAACAAATCTAAGAGTGTACATGCAAGTTTGTTGTATAAAACTTTATCCCAAATTATCTTAAGTGCGGACTTATTATTTATTCAATATTATTCATTAGAATAATTTAAATAAAATTAAATGAGTCTCTATTGTATTGTAGATTTTAGTAAAAATCTTTATTGGATGGAAATTTGGGGTGAATGGAAATGCGGTGGATCTACCTAAATGGTATACGATAGTAGTTGTACTATTCATATGCGTTTATGTCGCCGGATTTGCATGGTTATGAGGTCTGTTAGGGTGGCTTGTCCCTAGTGAAATTTTTCCGCTTGAGGTTAGATCAGCAGCTCAAAGTATCAATGTATCCGTAAATATGATCTTTACGTTTGCGATAGCTCAAGCTTTTCTACCAATGCTATGCGCCCTTAAGTTCGGCCTATTCATATTCTTTGCATTTTTCGTCGTGGTGATGATATTTATTTACGTATTATTGCTCGAGACAAAGAATGTGCATATCGAAGAGATGGTGATTGTGTGGAAAGGTAAATTTATTCCAGATAACGCAATATCACCTGATCTCAAATTTGAGTAGTACACTTTAATACTTTTATTTATTGTTTAATGAAACAGAAATTATATTTAAATATAGATTTGAATTTATTCAAACTAATTCTTATTAATTAGAGTTTTGTTGGTTTAGCCGTTTTTACATAGAAATTCACTTTTTATCCTATTAAATCTACATGTTTATATTTAATTATTTTGTCAAGATAAAAACTATTTAGCACCATTATTTTTTGCTCACAACAAGGGGATTGGAGGAATGAAACGCCATAAAAACAAAAGTTGAAATTGAATAACTCTATATTGTTGTTCTTTACTTGATTAGCTAACTAACTTACATACAGAGTATTGTTTGTTGTTCTATAGATTTTCTATCATTAATATTACCATTAGCTAAAGATTTTTTGTGACATAAAGCTAAACCACGTTAGCCGTCCTGTTATAGAAAAAATTTAAATGATTTATATCCAACATCTACCTAATAAGGTTTTTTTTTTTTTTATTATTATTATTTTTAAATTTATTTTTTTTAAGATCACTAACAAACAAACAAAAAAAACATACACAAGCTAAAAATTTTAAATGATTTACATCCAACATCTACCTTATTAGTTACTACACTAATTATTCAATTTTTTTTACTCTAGTAAAAAGACTAAAAAACTATGAACATGACAATGTTTCAAGTGGCAGCACTTGGGAAACAAATCTTGTTCAACCAAATTCTATATCCCTATTGAAATCTTCCCACTTAAAGTAAAATTGGTTGTTCAAAGTATCAAATTAATCTTCACCTTTGTAATAGTCTAAATTTTCTTGCTAATGTTACGTGTCATCAAGTTTGGACTCTTTACTTTTTTTTTTTTTTTTTTTTTCAAATAAAACTTTACGTATTGTAACAAATCTGAAAGTGTACATGCAGTTTGTTGTATGAAATTTAATCCAAATTTTCTTAAGTACGGACTTATTATTTATTTAAGACTATTCATTAAAATAATTTAAATAAAATAAAATGAGTCTCTATTGTATTGTAATTAAAATAATTTAAATAAAATAAAATGAGTCTCTATTGTATTGTAGATTTTAGTAACAATCTTATTAAATAAAAATTTGGGGTGACTGGAAATATATTGGATTTGTCTAACGGGTTGTTGTAGCCGTTTTTAACTAGGGGATTGGAGGAAACCCATAAAAACAAACAGGGATTAATACACCTAAAACTAAAGGTGGAAATTGAATCAACTCTATATTGTTGATTTGTTGTTCTCTACTTGATTAGCTAACCAATTTGCAACTCTATAATGAACTTCCACGCACCAGTAGTATTCGCTTACACCTTGAGTTAATATGCACTCTTGTCCATAGCTTCTCGCACCAATAAGAGCCAAAACCACTGCTTGGTTATCAATCTGTAATTTGTACTAGCAACGGCCAGCTCTAAACCGTGTTCAACAGCCCTATCAATTCAGCTATACAACCCAAGTTTCCTCAAGTGGATTAGCCGAATCTGATTAACATAAATTGGATTATATTGCACATAATAATTAAGGACATTGTTGTTTCTCCACCTACAAATCCACCAAACAATAATCATGCAACTAAAACTCTAAGTCACATAAAAGCCAATTCTTTAGGGCTTGTTTGACATCATTTTTTATTTTCAGTTTTAGTTTTTTTTTTTTTTTAAAAAAAAAACAAAATAATAAAAACAGGAAACAAGGAAAAGGTATTTCCACTTTTCTATTGCCAGTTTTCAAAATTATCATGATTTTAATAAATTTGACTAATTTTTTATTCATTATATGACATATATCATATGATTTTAAAAACAAAAACCAAAAATCAGAAAATCATAGTGTGCCAAACGAACCCTCGGAATGTTTTCCACCATATACGTTTTATATGTTTTTGCCTTTGTTTAATTATTTGCTACAGTATAGAGCCACATAGGCCCACATTATCAAGACTTTGAGAAAATTGTTTACTACTTTACCTTCAAGGGAAAGGGTTCGGATGCAAATTTATGATGTCGTTATGAGCATGCACATGTCGTCAAATAGTAACACGCTATCTATTTTGATATACCAGATCAAAGTGTCCCCTGCTCAAACATTTCGAGTAGCAAAGTTTTTTTTTTGGGTCAAAGTTTGGGTTTGTCTTGTTTTTCTTAGGTTTTAGGTGGCCCAAAATTATAATTTTAGTCAAAAAAACAAGTATGGCTTAATTTTAGCCCAAAAATCCCGTTATTATTATTTTTTAACCTAAAAAAGCAGTTTTGGAGATGAATTTTTTGACCCGAAGTCTTGGCCTGAAATGGAACACTTTTTTTTTTTTTTTTTTTATTATTTTTATTTTTTTTAGAGTCAAAAAACATATATCGACCCATGATGATTTTTCATGTGACTACTTTCAAAGCAAGATTGGAAAGTGAAAAAAAGTCAGTCATACATTATAAATGGTCAAGAATTGACTACTATCGAGTTGTAGCTATAAGAATTGCTAAAATGTAGAATAGTGTTTGATAGCAAAGAGAAAATAGGCAAAAAGTTTTAGTTATACATTGACTAGTAATGTAAATACATAATTAAGAATTAGCAAATAAAGCACCTATTCTACAAATTTGGTTCACTAGATGCTAAAAATTAGATACTTCAAAACTTATCATAAAGTCATAAGTACATATTCATATAAAGTCTAGCATTTTGTGGCCCATACAGTTTTTTTCAAATCACTTTCTTAATTTTAATGACATTTTACTTTGTTTTGCAAAGACAAAAAAAAATTAACGTTTGTTTTATGATATGTTTGTATGAAATGTAACTACGCAAAGTCTTTTGTTAAGGTTCCTTTCAAATTCTTCCCATTAATATGCTTCTTCTAGATATTGAAATTTGAAAATTCTTTTTCTAATTCTATTAGTTCAAAATACTACGTTTACAACAAATGTAGTTGAATTTAAGAAGTTTTTCTTTCCAAGTGGATTCTAGAAAGGAAGGTGCTATTAAAGATGGGTTGTTGGTCATGTTTTGTGCCGAGGTCACATGTCTTGGGCCTTGCTAAGTTGATCCACGATCAATCAAACCCATTACTTTAGTGAATATAGAGAGAAACAATGGTGGTGATGGGTCCTACATCACTTTGGTTGAATTACTTGAATAGAGTATAAAGTGGAGAAAATACAAGTTCATCTTTAAGATAAACAAATTTTGTTTATCAAATGGCATTTTCGTAAATAAATCAACAAAAAATCTCAGTCAGCATGGCATTTTCGTAAATAAGTCAACATTTGTGGGACCCGCATATTAATAAAAGTTGTTCACTTATTTACGAAAATGTCATGCTGACTGGGATGATTTGTTGATATATTTACGAAAATGCCATTAGATAAACAAATTTTGTTTATCATCAAGATGAATGGGGCTCCCTCGTATAAAGTGAGGTGAATTTTCATTGAAGTAAATTAAACATGTAAACATGACAATCATCTATGAAATTACTAGGACGAATGAATATAGAAATCTTGTAGCAAGTCATATTGACATAAGGATAACACATGTCAACATCATAACATATATTGTGTCTTAGATTTTAATACTCCGTAATAGTATAGATTTATACGACTTTAATATCTTTTATTTTGAAACATTATCAATCACTACTATCATATTAGAATGATGGTTATATTGACGTTATTTTTAGAGTCTTTGCATAATAGAAGGGTTATATTCCCTCCATTCCATTATATTGTTTTCGTTTCTCATTTTTCACAAGAATTAAGGGATATGATTAGAGGAGAAGTGTGTAAAAGTCTATAAAAATCAGTAGTAGTACATTAAAGACCAAAAAAAAAATAAAAAACAAATCTAGTCAATTGCAATAGCAATAATGAATAAAGTCAAAAATTCCAAAAAGCATATAGTAGGGCAAAAATTACTAGAATAATTTTTTTTTGGTGTTTAGAGAACCACAAGGGCAGGTGATGAGATTCGATCCCAAGATCACCTAGAACCGGAAGGGGAGCTCTAATCACTTGAGGTATCCCTCACTCTAAAAAATTACTGGGATAATAGTAAAGGTAATTTGTATGAGAATTATAAAAGTAGGGGTATTTTATCAATATTTTAAATCACTTAAAAAAGGAAAGAAAAGAAACGAAAACAATAGTTTGAAATGTCCAAAATGCCAAAATTGAAAGTTTGAAATATTTTATAGGACGAAGTATTTCCCAAGTTCACTTTTGGTTGCAACAGTTTGATTAAAACGGTAAGAGTTTTTTAGTCAAATTGCTGCAATTTATAGTAAACAGCAGAAGTAGATTAGATTTTAGTTGTCCATCACTTGATCAATGTTGACCACTGAGCAAATTAGGATATCGTCCAGACCGTTAATTGAATACTATATCCACATAACCACTCTAATGAAAATATTGTGTAATTCTACTACGTATTTGTTTTGCTGTATATACTTGATTTACAAGTGGTGAATAGATTTAAAGAACATGGTTCGATTATAGCCATACTATGCACAAGATTCAATGTAGGAGCAAGTAAACCTTAAAACTAATCATAATATAATTATATACTTGTAGTTTTTGTACATACACATGCATTGTAGTACAACATACTTCCAATGAAGATCCTGTGTACTACAAACATTGCATGGTAAAACAAACGAGTCAATGGTGGCATTTACCATGCACTATATATATTTGCAATATTCGGCGTAAATTTTTGATATATATATTGTTTGAGTTAGATAATACCCTATTTTTATTAATTTCAACAATCAACATACTATGAGTCTAGGTATGAGCCATGTGAGGTCTAAACGACACCTTAATTGTATAATTGAGGTCCCCATATCATGGTCTGTTTTTTTAGTTTTTAGGTTAGTGTCCACACTCTATAAGCCTTCTGCAATTGAGTTAAATTGGAGGAAGATCCTCAAAGGTGATTGGCTTTAATTTCCAACTAGCTTAGAAATGTTTTACTTTCATTCACTGAATTATTTCTCTTCAATCTCTTGATAAGTTCTACTAATCGACAAAATATTAAACGCGCGCGTACCTTTCGCTTCATCAATATATGTCATTTATTTTATTTAGTTGTGTTTCGAGAGGCATAAAGGGTAATGATATACATACATGAAATTTGCTTCTTTGTCTAGCTATCTTAGACATCACTTTCTAAAGCATTATCGGTCAATTATGTTAGACCTTTATCAACTTTATTTAATTTTTTTTTCAAAATTTACATTATTGATCTGAACTGATTAACCCTTATCTACATTTATTCAATTTTTCAAATTTTGAATAGTGATAAATTGATAATTTTCCACAGTTCATTTACAATTGAGAATAAACAAGGAACTAGTACAACCTTTCCTTAAAAATAATTGTGTTTGTCCTCTTCTTAATTAATCACCTCCTACATAATAATTAACTAAAGAAGTAAAGATCATATTTCCAATGGTCCCGAAACTTATCTTCTAATTTAGCAATATTTAAACATATCCAAAGTCATATGAAAATACAGAAATTTCTAAAATCTCATATGGAAACAAATAAAGAAAGATTTTAACAATATCTCTTTGCTTATCCACCTGTTTCCTAGGTCTGTAAACTGACTCATTCCTCTGTTGTGAAAGATGTTTTACATTAAGGTTCAAAAGACAATGACAAATGATTGGCTGCTCATACAATACCAACAATTTAATTCGTAAATTATAATAACCGACCAATTTTAGCATCATAAAAATATACTATTGTGATTTTCTTCCAATTCTACATAATGTTGTATTCAATGTAGGCTATGTGGCTTCATCTCTACCTAGCTTAACTTTTATGCAGTGCAAGTCTATTTTATCATGATATTATTAACTAGTTTTTGTCACATACTACAATGCATTAGTTTATGATGTAGAATGCAATAGTTTATAATATAGTTAACGCTGTTTTCCTATCCAATTAATTAACAAGTACTATAATATCCTTGCTGTACACTGATCAGATAACTCTTAACCGACTGAGTAATTCATTCTTGATCGACCGAGTAACCCTCAACCAAGTATATATCCCTAACTGATCGAGTAATCCTTTTCCAAATAACCCCTGATCGAGTAACCCTTCACCAAGTAAACCCTAATCGTGTAATAATCCCTGACCAAATAACCTCAGTCACACGATGTGACCAGCCATACATAAAACTTAGGTGCCTTTTAGTCAATATTCAATTATTGAGATCTAGTTAAAAAAAATGTTTATAGGATAGATATACTTCATATAGTTTAGTCATAAATGCTTGTGAGGAAATATAAATAAATAGACTTAAAATTAATTTAAAAAAGATAAGTATAATTTAACAAGGAAAAATCCCACAAAATAAAAGTTTCACTTTAGCATAGAGTATAGATATGTTGAATAAAAATTACTATTATTATGTATGGGGTTGAACATCAAACTCATAAGATGGCCCCTTAGCCCACACTTGATCAATATTTTTGTTGACAATTTGAAATAGGAATTTTTCACTTTTGCTACCAGCGAAAGGGCCTTAAATCACATTTGCTACCGGTTTAATTTTTTATTTTATATTACTACCACCTAAATCACCGTTTTTTAAAAATCACTACCACTTAACGGAATCCGTTAGGATTTCCGTTAAGTTTATTAAAAAAATAATAAATTTTTTTTTAAAATATAAAAAATTAATTAAAAAATAAAAATATATATATAAACCACCCTCCCCAATACCCTGCCACCCCTCCCTGCAACTACCACCACCCTGCCCTCCCCCCCTGTCAGCGGCCGGTGCCCAGAGCTTCGGCAGGCGCCGGCGCGTACCACCCCCATCCCTTTCCCCCACCCCTACGCAGCCAAACGAACCCCCCTTTCCCTTTCCCCGTTCTCGTTGCCCTGACACCCACCCCTTTCCCCTTCCCCTTCCCCCCACCGGAATCCGTCCCCGCCAGCCCCGTTCCCCCCACCGAATCGACCCCCCTCCCCTTCCCCTACCGTTCTCGGCCTTCACAAACCCTAAACCGCTCGTCCACCACCCCAAAACCACCCAAATTGAATTTAGGGTTTTGTTTCGGTCTCGATTCAAGTTAGGGTGGGGGAAATCGGTTGTTTTAGGTTTGATTTAAGTTGGGGAATAGGGGAAATCGGCCGTTTTCGGCTCGATTCCGGTTGGGGTGATGTTGGGGTTGGTGTTTAAGGGTTGGGGGTGGTTGTTTTGGCTGTTTTGGGTGGGGGAAGGGTGGTGTCGGGGCTGGTGTTTATGGGTGGGGGTGGGGGCAGCGAGGAAGGGATAAGGGAAGGTGGTGGGGCTGTTACCGGCGCCGACAGGGGTAGGGAGGTGGTCGAAGGTGGCTAACGGGGAGGTAGTGAGGGTGTTCGAGGAGGGAGGGGTGGCAGTGAGGGTGGTTGATGTCACTAACGGAAATTGTAATGGAAAATGTTAAGTGGTATTGATTTTTAAAAAACGGTGATTTAGGTGGTAGTAATATAAAATAAAAAATTAAACAGGTAGCAAATGTGATTTAGGGCCCTTTCGCTGGTAGCAAAAGTGAAAAATTCCTTTGAAATACTATACACACACATTTTAATTCGATGGGTAGGGGTCCTATTTGTCCATACACATCTTCCCTCTCTTGTAAACATTTAAGGCCAGGTATGCTTTTTGTATACTTCCCCCTACTTGACCCCTAGTTTTGGTGTACTAAACATCCCTTGTTTATATAGTACATGTATTTTGTTAAGAAAATAACCTTGATGTGAGTTAGGAGTTAGGACTAATTATTCTACATTAAGGGCCTCTTCTCATATGTTGAAATTCAGTTCAGTTCAGTTCAGCTCCTAATTTCTTTCTCTTATAAAATATTCAGTTAAGTTCAGTTCAGTTCAGCTTAGCTCAGTCCAGTTTAGTTCAGTCAATGAGAACAAGCCCTAAGTCACCTCTAGCTTACTACTAAATAGTTTTAGGTGTAAATTTGCAAAAATTTGTGTACGATCGGACTTTTTTTTTGTCATAACCAATTTAACCCACAATTATGTAATCAACATTATATTGTTATTGTCAATAATTACGAAAATTTTAACAATATTTAGCTCATTACGAGAGCAAAAAACAGGTGGGCATTGTTACAATGTTACATCTAATCATCAATGGTCAATCTTTCCTTCATGCAACAAGATAAAACTAAAATGAGTAACTCGCCCAAATTCATGTGTAGTTTTATTTCCCAAATAAATCTAGCTACTCAAAACAAATTAAATGTCATCCTCAATTTTTCCAAGAGCTTTATACACGTTAGAATAATTTAATTCATGCATAATCATTTATTTTATTTGAAAAATCAAATCCCATGCAAGGATCACACGATTTATCCTCCTCTCTTAATTAGTCTCATTTGTCAAAGTTGACCAAGAATACTAATTAATCTCCCCTTTCAAATAATTCAACCACTTTACTGTGAAGATTAAAAGTTTTTTATAACAACTTACGTATGTATATCAGCATGAAACATGACATACCCATTACACAAATCAACAAATGTCCCATGCAACTAACAAGAAAAGAGTCACAAGAATGCTTTACCCAATAGTGGTCCTTCAATATGAGAGCTAAAAACTTTAGAAATTTCACCATTTAGGTAGGGGCAATATTGTCATTTGAATAGAACCTTCATACAACAAGTCAACTAGATAACGACTTCCGAGCTTTGTATTTCTTGTCTTCCTAACACTTTCAAATCCTATGAGTTTCTTCTAGATTCAAGTACTTTGTTTTCCATGGTAAATTTATTGGATTAAGTTTGATTTCTTTGTTGGTAAAGAGAAACTTCTAAATTATTTGACTATTTGTTAGGAAAAATATATCATTTCTTTGAAATTTGGTGCAAAATATTATCAAAGTAATCTAGCTTGGCTACCCAAAAAAAAAAGGATAATAGGAAAAATATAACAAATAGGGTCTTGTTAGATTTTTACTAATGTGCATTTTCTAAATGTATAAATTTCATATTTTTTTAAATTATGAAAATAAAGATATTTGGCAATAAAAAATCGCAAATAAAAGAATAAAGTCTCATCTAAAATTACTTTTTCTAGATCTAATATGAATTTATTTTTTCTGAATTAATATGAAGTAAGTAATAAAGACCTGAAATAAGATTAACTAAACATAGCCTTACACTCCCAAACACTATTGTTCCTCTTTATCATGTTTCAAGTTTAGTTGATCTAATTTCACTCATGTCGTTTAACTTAATTGAACTCATTTGAACTAACCAACCTGAACCAATCATCTCAAGTTACAAGATTTTGGACCTTATTTTTTAAAATCGTTCTTGTGTAGCCTTTCTTAACATTTATGAGAATTAACATGAATTTATTTCTAGAATTTATATTTCTGGAAGAAAGTAGAGATAAGGTGAACAAATAGGTTTTAAGGCTATGTTCTCCTCGTATTATTTTCAATTCACTATCCTTCTTACCTTATTTTCATTTATTACTTGGCTAATAAGTCTATATGAGCTTAGAATTAATATAAGCTCATAATTAATCAGCTCTGATAAGTTCAGATAATATAAATACAGAATTCATAAAATCAATTAAGATATAAATGAATTTCAAGTATAGCTATGATTAGTATAGCGGATTTTAAATTCTAACTTGTTTCAACTCGAATAATTTTGATTACCAATAGTTTAATGATAAAAGGTTGAACAAGTTTGGGCTTTGATACTTGTCTAAGTTCTAGACAGGGAGAAAGGGACGGTGCATATATGAGAATGCAAGGAGGCTGCTGATTTAATGTGATGCACTAATGCACAATGATGTTTTTTTAACAACGTTAGCCATGTAAACACCAAAGATACTATTTTTTTGTTTACAAAAAAAAAAGAGGAAAATGACAAAAAAGAACTCATATAAAAACATATGACTCCCTCCCAATTCTTCCCATCAACTAACAAGGCCATTTTTGTTTCCCATCAACCCCAAAAGCCATGTCTTCCTACACAACTAAAACCCATGAGAAAGAATCCACCAACATAATCCATGAGCCCTTGCTAGCCAACAAAACACCAATACCTTACCAACAAAAGCAACATGAACATCATCAAATCTCACAAACTCACCTTATGCTTGCTTTAAATGAAGCAAGGTTAATCACTAGATTAGCACTTCCTTTAGTATTAACCGGCCTTCTTCTTTACTCGCGCTCCATGATTTCCATGCTCTTCCTAGGCCGAATTGGAGATCTTGCCTTAGCCGGTGGATCTCTAGCCATAGGGTTTGCCAACATAACCGGCTACTCGATTCTCTCTGGCCTTGCCATGGGAATGGAACCCATTTGTGGTCAAGCCTTTGGGGCTAAAAGATACAAACTCCTAGGCTTAGTCATGCAAAAAACTATCCTCCTACTCCTCTTAGCATCAATACCTATTTCTTTCCTTTGGCTCAACATGAAAAAAATCTTGCTTTTTTGTCACCAAGACCAAAACATTGCTAATGAGGCTCAATCTTACATTCTTTTCACTCTTCCTGACCTCATTGCTCAATCACTCCTACATCCGATACGAATCTACCTACGAACTCAATCCATAACACTACCCCTAACATGTTGTGCCATTCTAGCAATCATCCTCCACATGCCCATCAACTACTTCCTTGTTATACACCTTAACCTTGGAGCAAAAGGGGTTGCCTTAAGTGGGGTGTTAACCAATTTTAACCTAGTAGGATCACTTATCATATACATTATTTTCTCAGGCATCTATAAAAACACTTGGTGTGCAATCACAAGCGAATGTGTTCGAGGGTGGAAGACCCTCATCAACTTAGCCATCCCAAGTTGCATTTCGGTATGCCTAGAATGGTGGTGGTATGAAATCATGATTTTACTATGTGGGTTATTGTCTAATCCTCAAGCTACAGTTGCATCAATGGGAATTTTGATCCAAACTACAGCATTAATGTACATTTTCCCATCATCCCTAAGTCTAAGTGTATCAACTAGGGTGGGAAATGAATTGGGTGCAAACCAACCAAAGAGAGCAAAACTTTCAACAATAATAGGCCTCTTTTTTAGCTTCATACTTGGATTTTGTGCACTTATTTTTACAATCATGGTAAGAAAAAAATGGGCAAGTTTTTTTACCAAAGATGTGGAAATTATAGCACTAACTTCAATAGTTTTGCCAATAATTGGCCTTTGTGAGCTAGGAAATTGCCCACAAACTACAGGATGTGGGGTTTTAAGGGGGCTTGCTAGGCCCAAATTAGGTGCAATTGTTAACCTTGGAAGCTTTTATTTGGTGGGTATGCCTGTGGCTTTATGGTTGGGATTTAAGTTGGGATTTGGGTTCAAAGGTTTGTGGCTCGGGTTGCTATCGGCCCAAGGTTCGTGTGTTGTTGCCATGTTTTTCGTGTTGGTTCGGACAAATTGGAAGGTTCATGCCCAACGGGCTCAAGAGTTAACCTTAGATGATTGTGGTTTCGGAGCGGATAATTGTGATTTCGTGAAGTAATACAGATACTTAAAAAAGTACTAATGGAGCAACTAACTAAAAAATCCAAGGTGTATTAGATAACTTGATTATGATTAAAATCAGTCATTGGTATGTCACATGGAAAAAAGTTGTGCCATACATTTTATCAACATAGTATGATATTCTTAAATCTTATACTTCGTATTATATTAAGGTAGAAGATATTAGGAGTAAAGTACCTAACGAGTTCTTCAATAGGCACGTAGGTTAGCTAGAGTCAAGAAGTAAATTTCAAGGCCTACGTCTAACGTGTATTTGGCTATTTGTGCTATACAGAGAGGGAAATCAGTAATGGAACTTTGATATTTTTGTACACTTCATTGAAAATGAGTACTAGTCTATAGATTTTTATTGTTTTAATTATTATCTCCGTTTTATATTAGTTGTAATTTTTGGGTATTATTTGTGAGATATAAAATGCTCCAAAGTTGCAATTAATATGAAACGGAGGTAGTATGTATTGTACCTCGTTGTTACAATATTTCCTTTTGTTTTATTTTCAAATTAAACTTCAGACTTCTACTCGTGCCAGTTTAAAAATGAAAAATGGTATACATGCATAACCCTTAGGGCTACATATAAATATTAAATATGCACTAGAAAATAGTATAAAGTTAGGAAAACATAAAAAATATAAACACTAATTACATTGATTTACACGTGTTTTTATGCTGAATTCCTAATTTATACAATTTTCAAGGGTGTATTTAATGCTTATATATGGGCTACATATAGCATTAGTGCATTACCCTTTAAAAATTTAACTGTTTCTTTTTTAAACCAAGTATATCGGTGCCTTATATTAATAAATTATCCATCAATACATACGGAGAAACATCACTCGGATAATGGATTTTCCAAACCCGTTCTAGACCAAAAGGAATTAATGAATTTAATTGTCAATCAATAAAATTATTAAACAATTAGTTGATGTATTTTTTTTTTTTTTTTTATAATATACATTTAAAGAATCATTCAATGTTTTTTTTAACTAATTTATAAATTTCAACTTTTATAATACATTTATAATAAAAATAGATAAGATATAGCGGTGAACAAATTTCCTTATGTACTAGATTAGTCCCGTACGATGCACGATTTTAATGATAAAATTTTTACTTGTAAGTGTGTAATATAATTTTTTTAAGCAAAACATAGCACGCAAATCGTGATCCCTCTCGTTAGATTAATTGAATTAAAATGAAGGACATGATGATGTTAAATATTCTTTTTTTTTTTGACGGGATATTAAATATTCTTATTAACTTCATAGCTATAATAAAATTTAAAGTATTCATTTATTATTCATTATAGAAAATTTGAAGAATTAATAAAGAGCGAAAAATCCAAACTCTACAATCACCAATAAAATGTAGAAGAGATTGTTTTTTTGTTTTAAAAAAAAATCGGAGGCAAAAAAGAATGTGAAAGAGACCAATCGTCAATTATTTTTACTCAATAGAAATAGAAATTTTGTATAAAGTCAATTTAATTATAAAAGCTTTTTAAAAATGTATAATTAATTAATCATTTTCAAATAATAGCTTGAAAAAGATTAAGGAAAAAAAAAAGGATAATGTAAAAAATAGTTTTGGAAGGAAAATTTATTATAAGAAGCTGACACATGGATAGTGATGATGTCAGCGGTGATTACTTGGTCATGTATAAAACTAATTACTGCTAATATTGATTTATAAATCAAATGAATTTAATCACATATTCACATACATAGCTTAATCTTAACCAATCATATCATGTCTAGCGGGCTGGAAATTCCGACCCGACCCAATAACTTGACCCGAAATTACGGAGAGAAATCTAAACCCGACCTGAATCGAATCCAAACAACCCAATTTGACCCGACTTGACCCAAATATCATATTTTGTAATAATTGTAAATTATACACTATTTTTAATAATTTTTAAGCACCACCTAAAATCGGCCTGAATTCTGACCGAACCCTACCTGCTGACCTGAATTGTCACCCCTGTGATTACTCACCACAATTAATCTTATCATTGGCAATATATTTTATATAAATATTTTTGTCTTGCATTGTGGATCATTATATGTCATATTAAATTTTTACTTTTTTTTTTATATATATTTTTATAAGAGCATGACATGTGGACAATTTAAGAAGGGAATCAGCGGTTTCTGATTTATTATTAGTTATTATAGATTTAATTTAACTTTGAACGTGTAGTTTTTCACTTATGTCAATTTATAAGTTTAGATATTAATACACTTAATTATCAATTTGTAAAAACATTACATTACAAAAAAGCGGACTTTTGCCAATGGAATATATCGACAACCATTAAAATCATCAGTAATTTTTGAATTTCTGACACATACCCTTTAATTCATAAATCATACTTGTTAAAAGTTTAATTTGATTTCCATACCACCCATTAAATTTGCAAATAATAGAAAACAAACATAGTAAATTGTTTTAATTGGGGTTGTAAATAAATGTAGAAAGACTTTTTTTGGGTAAAAAAAGATAGACAATATCGTTAAACGCAAATTTCATACGTGGTTGGTCATACGGTGTGACCGATTTTACTCGGTCGGTTATATGTTTCTCGGCAATGATTACTAGTTCGGTTAGGAATTATTCGGTCACTATATTTATGTGTGTCAGATTGCTGTACGATGTGACTGGCCAAACCAAAAAAAGTGTTGATCGTTAAATGAATGGATTGTTCCTAGCAAGGTGCGAGTGTACAAATAGTTATAAGCCTATAAGGTTAAAATTGTCATCCCCAACAAAGACCAATAGTTCATGCCAATATGCCATTAGACCATTAGTCAATGGATTCTCTAGTATGACGACTATGATCAGTTAGAAACTACTCCGTAGGAAAAACCAACGAAAATTGAAATTAAGTTGCTGGCCATTTTCATGTATTCGAGCTTTATTACGGCTTAGGCCGCTTAGCTCATAAATTGTGTTGGGCCTATAAAGACTTACCAGTTATACAAATTTTTACCTAGACTCTAAGGCAGGGAACACTGCCTGCACCCCCCCTCCGCGCGTGTCCCGCCCCCGGCCCTTTTCATTTATGAATTTTCTGTAAATTTTTTGTAATATGTTCATTTCTGTATTGGTAAATGTTCATTTATAAATCATTAAATGTTCATTTTTTTAATAAGGAGTTTTTGTTCAAATTAGTATATTTTGAATTGCATTTTAAGAATTTTTATATCAATAAAATTTATTTATATGGATTGCTGCGTTCAAATCATTTTTATTATTAGAAGTATTGCATCATCCAATGTACATTTTTGTTTATTCGTGCTTCAACATATGTTCATTTTTGTATCATTAAATGTTCATTTTAAGAGCTATGTGTAAGTTTTATAGTAAGATGTATGCAAATACATACGTCTTAGAATTGTATTTATGTAAATAAAGAGTTGTTTAAAATAATTTCCAATATAAAATAAATTCAATTTACAATAATAATGCATTTCCATACAGCTATACTATTACATGTAATTGTTTCATAAACACGAAAGTGAACATTTCCATCATCTAATGTTCATTTATGTTTAATGTATGTTTTATGTAGTAAACTATAGGATTATTGTAGTTGTATTTGAATATAAATGTTGTACACGTGAATTTCAATGATTTTTATTCTTTTAAAGGCGCTCATATATATTTTAACTAGTGAACATATTTTAAAATTTCTTATTTTGTGTATTTGTAATAATTCTTTTAAAGACGCTCATATATATTTGTGTTTATGGGATTATAAGTTGTATATGTGACTTTTAATGTTCATTTATATATATATATATATATATATATATATATATATATATATATATATATATATATATATATATATATTTGTTATGAATATTTAGTTTTTTGTTTATGAACATATTGTTTTCCTAATATGAACATTATATATACTTTGGGAAAAAAAAGTTTATTTCCTTTTAAATGTTTGCTTTTGAAGGATGTGATTTGTAATAATACTTTGGGAAAAAAAAAAGTTTATTTCCTTCTTGTACGTTAAAATCAAATAGAAATTTTATATCACCAAAAATTGAAATATTGGATATTAAAATATACAACACAATTCCACACCTATTATTATACATACTGAATTCTCGATCCAAAATTGAAAGATACAAGCTCGTGTTATTGGTTCATGTTGCACAAATACATGTCTTCTTGATTAATTTCCTTATTTTTGTCATCTTCTTTTTTCTCCTTGATATTATGTGGTGTAACTAACTCACTATATCCACGATTCTTTGTTTAACTAATAGACAAAAAAAAAATGAATTTTAGGTTAGATTTGAGCAAGAATAAGTGTTGAAATGAACCGATTTTCATATGAATATGAATAGTAGAACAATTGAAATGATTGATATATATATATATATATGGAAATGAACATATATTAATAAATAAATGAACATATAATAGTATATAAATGATCATCCATTAATATGGAAATGAACAACTCTTAATACATAAATGAACATAATTAGATAATTGAATATTAAAATGACCATCTATTAATATATAAATTAACATGCATTAGTTTAAAAATGCCTATGAAAGATATCAATCAACATGAAATACAAATGAACATTCATCAGAATAATTTTCCACCCCAAACTATGAAAAAGAATTAACATTAATACAATGACTATACATATATATTAATCATCTATTAACAAGTGAATGATTGTATACTAATATACAAATGATTATCTATCAAAATGGAAAAGAACACTTATTAAATAAAAAACCCACTACGAACTAGTTTAATTAATGCTTACTTTTCTCCAGATTTTTTATTTTCTTTTCTAAAACTATTTCCTTCGTACTGCAATAAAAATGAACATTCATCAAACACCTTTGATGTTCTAATAATCGTATGTTCATATGTGAAATTGTGAATGACCATGTATTATTATGTGATTGAACATTTACCAAAATAAAAACGAACATTCATCAAAATAATTCTCCACTTCAAACTATGAAAAAATGAACATTGTTACACGAATGAGTATAAATTATTAAATACATATGAATTGAATGAGCATTTGTATTAATTAAATGAGAGTTTTTTCGAAAAAAAAACATGTGA
The DNA here is from genome assembly GCF_948465745.1 of Chenopodium album. Lineage (NCBI taxonomy): Eukaryota > Viridiplantae > Streptophyta > Magnoliopsida > Caryophyllales > Amaranthaceae > Chenopodium > Chenopodium album. Next base: position 8,132,738 of record NC_137853.1, on the reverse strand, counting down.
ATGATAGTATACTAATGTATAAATGAGCATTTATCAAAATGGAAATGAACATTCATCAAAAGAAAAATTTCACTACGAATTAATTTTATCAATACTTACATTTTTCCAGAATCTTTGTTTTCCTTTTCTGGAACTATTTTTTTCATTGTACAAAAAAAAAATGAAGAATGTAATGATTTGATTTACTAGTTTTTGAACAAAAATTACTAAAACTATAGTAAATGCTTACCTGATGCATTTTCCACAGTTGATGTTTCAATAATTGTTTTGAAATACAATCACAACAAAAAAAAATTTAGTAAAACCTAGGTTTCATATTCTTTTTTGAACCAAATATGAACAAAACCACTTATTTTTTCGAATTTCAATCTTGTTTTGTTGAATTTTGTAGTGATTGAACAATTTTTATTGATAATTTGTCTCAAATTCGTAGAAATTTTGGGTTTGAAAAAGTAGATCAATGGGTTTAGGGAGAGAAATTGGGTGAAGAGAGAGAAAATAGGTAAGGAGAGAGAAAATGAAATGAAATGAAATGATGATTTGAATTATTTTTTTATTTTTTTAATCTATAGGTGGGTAAAAAGTGTGGTTACTATTCAGTTACTACACAATTACAAGGGTTGTTGGGTTTGTTTATGCATTATTTAGGGGTGGGGGTGTAGGGATAAATAGCTACACTAGAGTCTAGGAGTATATAATTATACCAGTTATGCTTTGCCCAAAGAACGGCCGATTGTAGCGTAAGGCCCAATACTGATATGTCCTTTTGCGTCAATTCTCATTTAGGCCACAGACGAAAACACTGAATGATTCTGTCCATTTGAACTACGAGCTAATGGAGTTAACATATTGCAATCTTTATTTATGCCCATGAGATTTATCTTGTTTACTCCATAATGTTTTTATTTTTTGAGGGTAACAAAAGTAAACATTCAAATAATAAGACAATGATTAAACCTAGTTATCAAAAGAAATGGAGGGGCTATTTAACTTTGTTTAATACTTTTACTGTTTTACAAGAGAAAAGAATTTAATCATTAGCCATCTGCGATTTTCATAAATACGCGGATTAGTGATCAATCTCAACTTTTAAATTTAAGGGTAACAAGAGTAAACATTCAAATTAGACAATAATTAAAACTAGTTATCAAAAGAAATGGAGGGACTATTTAACTTTGTTTAATACTTTTACTGTTTAACAAGAGAAAAGAATTTAACCATTAGCCATCTGCGATTTTCATAAACATGTGGATTAGTGATCAATCTCAACTTTTAAATCAAATATGCAGGCCAACTTTAAATCGAGTCATATCAAATTTAGGTCATAATAAACAAACTTAAATTTAAATGAATTATGTATTTGGTCAGATAATTCTCCACTCAAGTCAATTTGTAATACATCTATCGCATCACTTATTATCATGACCCTTTATGAAGATGAAGTGGTAAACAAACATATATAGTCCCTTCATCTATAGTAGAACATGTAACTAATTTATGAGTTATGCCTTTTTTTATTTTACATTGAACAATTTATAAACTACAATTGAGATACTTATTTGACAATACAATATCTATTTTCTTATATTGCAAACAACTTTTAAACAAAAGAAACTAATAAAGTGCATATGTAAAATATAGCAATGGTCGAAATGGAATATAGGAGGCGCGCCCCTTTGGCCCCCCTCTTATATCTTCTTCTTAGAGTCATTTCTCCTATTCACTTACAAACAACTCTATTCACTTACAAACAAACAATTACAAGTGCATCACAATAATTTGCCTTAAACAACAACCCACACATCAACCAATTTTTTCAAAATCATCCCCAAAATAGCCAAACACCCATCCCTCCCTAACCCCACTTCCCTAATCATGCACATTTTTAGCTAAATAATTATTTCAAAGTTTACAAGACCATAAATCATACAAGTATCAAACAATTAATTTAAGACCTTAGAAAAAAATTGAATAACTCATTTTAACGATCAGTTTCAATATAGTTAAAGTTGTCGTTGACACATACACACATTGGTGAAACAAATATTGAATGAAGCTAACAAAAAAAATTTGTCATATTCATACAAATAAATTTATCATATGCCTTGCCTATATTATTGCTTTTATTTTCTCTTTGAATTTTCCATTTTATCATAATTTTTGTATTGACACTTCACAAATTGGTCCCATACCACGATCGTTGTTCCTTATAAGCTACCTAAGACTCCTAGTTGTGGGTCTTAATATTTCAATGAATGTGACATCAAAATGAAGCCAAAGAGAAGTAATAACTACTCCACTTTCTATGTGTGCTAAGCGGGAGAAATAAGGTCGTAAGGTCTAGAGTTTGTGGAATTTTCTGACCACGAAAACTAATAATATTATATATACTAGTCTACGTATTTAATAATAAAGAAAGGAAAATTCAAATGTTTTCTTTTAATGTAACGGTTTGCAATATATTATTAAAAAAAAAAAGGAAATTTGGCTTAAAATAATACCAACTATCAACGGTGTGTGCAAAATAATACGAACTCAACTATTTGCTATTAGCGGTACCACCTTTTATACTATATGTGCAAAATAGTACGCCAATCTCCGAAAATGTATTTTGATGAATACTCCGTCTATCTTTGTAATTAATTATTTATTTTTTTATAATAATTTTCTATTTTCTTTTTAAAATACATACATAGTATTATGTTAACAATTCTCTTTACAATCCAAATTAATAATGCCCCACCCTTTTGTTAAGATTTTTTTTTTTTTTTTTGTAAAAAAAAAAATAAAAATATGTATTTAATTTAATTTTTTTTCATAATACATATAGTAATTTCTACATCACACAATAGTAAATAAGTTATTTAAATGCCTTATTATTATGTTGATATAATTAATTGCAAAATATCCAAAATTTTCCCACATTCACCAACCAAAATAATGTAGGGAATTTTTTGGATTTTAAAAACAATTTTTGAAACCAATTAAATCAAAAATACCCTATTTACTATTGTATAGTAGACTGGTAGTATAAATAATCACTACATGTATTTTGAAATAAATTATTTAAATACATATTGACAGTTAAAAAAAAAAAAACCTAACAAAGGGGTGGGGCATGCATTATTAATTTGACTGTAAAGGAAATAATTAATACAATATGTATTTTGAAAAAAAAAAAAACAAAATTAATAAAATAATAGTAATAAATATAGATGGAATATTACTCAAAATACGTTTTTGGTGACTTGCGTACTATTTTGCACATATAGTATAAAAGGTGGTACCGCTAATAACAAATAATTGAGTTCGTATTATTTTGCACACACCGTTGATAGTTAGTATTATTTTAAGCCAATTTTCCAAAAAAAATTACAATATATTCCTATCTTAAGGAGAGATAAAAGTAAGAAATGTTAGAGCATCATCTCAAACAAAAGCTTAAGCTGATTGTTGAAATCCAAGAATATGTTTTATACTATATCACACCCCTTCACATGAAAGCTCAAGGCTTGAAATGTGTATGCAACATGGGTCCTCCGCATACCCTATGCGAAATATTCCACTTGAAAGTGAGGGGTGGATGAGATTTGAACTCATGACCTTTATAAATAATACAGAGTATAAGAATAGTAACTAGTAAGGGTATATAGGTGGTCTCTTGTGGAAGTAAGAAAGAGAGGAAGCCTGGAAATTATGTAAAATTATAGATCATAGATAAGATAATACAGTGATATGTGTTTGCAAAAAATGAAATAAAATAAAAAAATAAGTGCATCAAATAAACCACCTCAAAATTAAAATTAAAATTAAAGGTGATGAATATATCAATAAGCTAAAAAAACAGATGGAGTTCCTAAATTCTACATGTCTTGTGCTTCTCATCCCAACTCACAATCCCAACTTAGTTGGCATGTGAGGGTAATTGTCCTAATTATTGAAACCAACATGACCTTTTATTTTGCATTATTTTCAAACAAATAATCCCAAGTGCTAAAGACCCTTTTCTTTTCTTTTTTCATTTTTTTTTTTTTTTTTTTTTTTTTTTGGCAGGGTCAATGATATAAATTCTAATTGGACAGCAATAAGACTAGGAAACCATGAAATTAAAAGGAGAGTACAATACATATCACAAAATAATGTTTCCTCATCATTATTAGTAATGCTCATATGAGGGTGACATTTTTTTGGATTATTCAAAGTTATTATTTCTATTGAATTTTGGTGATAGATATGAATTTATTAGATTGTTTTATTTCCAACATAAACTCACTTTTTTTAGTTTGCCTAAGATTGATAGGCACATGAAATTTAATCCAACATTGATAATTATTAAAAGCCAACCCTTAATCCACCAATTGCTAATTCAAGCTAAGCCCTCGTGACCTTGGCTTAATTAATGAATAATTTTGTCCACCAAGTTGTTTTCCATGAGCAAGTATGATTACATGTATAATGGTCATCAAACTACTAAAACCTAGAATCTAACTTGTATAATTAGGGGTTAAATAATAAATATAAATCGTAGTTAATTGTTTGAAATATAGATATAATACTTGATAATTTAAGTAAAATATAGTCTCAATGTCTCATATCCAAATGATAAAATATAATTATCGATTTTCACATTAAAAACTCAATCAATAATACATTTTTGTGCCTAAAAAATTATTTGAATTACGGTACATTGATATTGTTCCATGACATAGTACATGTCATTGATTTAAATTAGTAATTTTTGTGACCTATAGTCACATTATATCATTATTGCCACCTTTTTTAGGATAAAGATCTATAATGCATTCTTTTATTTAATTGGTTTAGTTCTCATATTATTATAGGAATAGACCAGTAGTGTTGTAAAAATTTGCATCACAAATTCAAAATCTCACATACAAGAACCAATAAAAAATAAACCTTATGAATATGAGCTGGACAATTGAGATGGACATAAAAATTGGAGACAATCTTAACAGCCTCCTGTCAACTAAATAATAATATTGCAGAACATTTAATACAACACAAAATGACAATATTCTTGGACAATGATATTCAACTGATTTTAGTAATTGTAGAAATTCTATATTCTACTTGTATTACTATATATTGCACAGCTCCTTTCATTTTATTTCACTCAAAAAACTTATTCTTTATAGTTCAAAAAAAAAAAAAAAAAAAAACTTATTCTTTAATTAAGTATCCTTAAATTAAAATTATATCTATAAATTTTCACTTTTAGCCAGTTAAACTCACATTTTAGCCATTTTATATAGTTTCCTAAACACGTATGTGGCAAGAGTACACATTACATAAACAATTAACTATACATCTTTAAAAATTGGTTATGTAATTATGTTCAATGCAAGTATCTCTTTGTAGTTATTTGTCTATAACATTAATTTTGTGGCTGTCTAACCAATTGGTTGTGGTGTAGTGGTAATTGGGACTACACTTGTTAGGGAGGGTTAGTGTTCGTTCCCCGCAACAACAATCGGGAAGGGATTGAAACCTAACCACCCATAACTGATCCCCGAATCCACATTAGCCCAAAGGGTGAAACGGATGAAACACCAAAAAAAAATTTGTGAATATCTGTATATTAAAAAAAAAAACTGTGACTATTTAAAAACGAAAGGAATAAATGCAAAAACCTCCCTATTTTGAAGGAAGGATAGATTGAGTGAATGATATGTGAAGTGGAAAGTAAAACCTATTCAATCTAAGTAGTATATGTATATTCTGACAAAACACAGAGTGAGATTTTGGGTATGATTTCTCCAAGCTAGGCTCGTGGCTTTGCTAATATGGTCCCCAAATCCAATCTGGCATTCATTAAGCACATGGCACTCAAGGTATTTATGATGTGCCTAACCCCCAGCATAAACAACTGTGCCTTCAACCTTTGCTTTTGCTTTCACCTTTCTTTTATTTTTTATTTTTTCACACTATAACTATATGTGTATGTAACTTATTTGGAGCACCTAGATGCTATACTTGCCCACATGGTGTGCCACTACAAGATATTATATCAAAGGGGGCAATTTAAATCGCCCTCTTAGGATCAAATTTCGCCCTATTAGGCAAAGAGGGCGATTTTGAAATCGCCCCCAAGTCGCCCTATTAGCTCCGTCCTATTAGCTTCAAAGGGCATACAAATGTTTCGCCCTCTTTGTTAAATATCAAAGAAGGCAAAACATTTCGCCCTCTTTGATCAAAATCAAATAGGGCAAAATTTTCGCCCTCTTTGATTGAATCAAGCAAGACGAAAAGTTTTTTTGCCCTCTGTAAACAACTCAAACAAGTCAATTAATATTGCCCTCCTTGCTCAAAATTCGCCCTGTTTGATCAAATTTTAAAGGGCAAAAACAAAGTCGCCCTCTTTGTTCAATTTTTAGTTTTTAAAAAAAATAATTCTAAAAGGGACTACATTTAGAAAAAAAAGGTGTTAATAGGCATAAATTCTAATTTTGTCATTATATATACAAAAGTATTAACCAAATTATCATAAATAGCAAATATTTAATAATGTTTTTTCTAGGACATTATCAAGCAATCTTCTCATCCTTGCACCTTCTAGCATCCCCTTTTTTCCGTATGATCATTTTTCCAAGGAATGCAGCCAGCCTTTGGTGTCCTCCATCCCCAAAAAATTGACTTGATCCCCAAACTGCAAAACTTGACAGAAACAGGACTTATGTAAATTAATAAACTTGAACAGTTGCTCAAGCATTCTGCTGAATGTCAACCAATAAACTTGAACCCCCCAAACAATATACAAGTAGTTAATATAAGTAACAATACCATAGGATAAAACAAATATGAACAAAATCCAATCTAAATTACCTGAACAGGGACTACATATTGTTACATCACTGTATGCATATGGTCCTTTGAAGAACAAAATTTTACTACAAAAAGGCACAATATGCATGTACAAATGCCAAATTCTACAAGCTCCAGCCACGGAATTCATGAAACAGAACGATTGAGCTGCTATTTTATACCATGTATTCTCACAACTATTTTTATGCCTTACAAGATAAAACAAAGTCCATGTTAATCATCCGTGGATACATGCATCTTTTTAATCATCCATGTTTAAAAAACATCACACTTTCTATCAAACTTAAATTCATTAGTGAGTACTAAATTAATTACAATACTTTTAGCTTACTGCAATGTTGGGCAATTTTAAACTTGATCATCAGTTTCATCATATTATTTCACCTAATGTACGCTGTTTATAACATAGTATTATACTAGTTCCAAGCACAATGCACAAGCACCACTGCTGCCAGCTTATCATACACCACCCCATATCTTAACCTCCACCGCACCTGCTCCCTGCTCTTCACTCAGCAACCAAACAGCACCAAACCACCAGCCATCACAACACCATTCCCACCACTTCGCAACCTCACCTGTTTCCACTCGCAAGAACAACAGTTACAGCAGCAGCCACAAAAACCCCCCAAAACACTTCCCCTGCTCCCTCAATTCTACCACCGCAACAACAACAATAACAACAACCTGCCACCGCAACACACCCGCAACTCCAATCAGCCCTGCTACCTCACTGTTTGGTGAATATTACCTCACTGGCTCACTACTAGCTAGTATAATACTATAATATAAACAGCAGCTTTAGCAACTAAGATGGCACATGCGCATATTTTCAAATAGAGTAATCAATTATCACAATTCATAGTAATCAAAACAAATTACAATTATCCCAATTCACAGTAATCAATAGCTCATACGATCAATTAAGCAATTAATTCGATAAACCGCTGATAAAATACGAATAATTCTGATTTGCTTCTCCATAATCTATCTGACATTACTAGCATAAATAACAACTCCCAAAAACTTGCAGAATCAACAAATTGACAAAAAAAATTGACAAATGTAAAGCAATACTAACATGCAGGAACAAATTGACAAAAAAAATCAACAAATTAAGAGCAAGGATTTCGAGAACAAAAAATTCGTACAAATCAAAAGCTTAATCACATAGTTTTGAGCCAAAATTTACCAAAATTTTGAGACACAATTAGAGCGACTTCGAGCAATGATTTGGAGCGAAATCTGACTTGCAATCTGACCGACTTCGAGCAATGAATCTGAATGTCTATTAGGAGTGAAGAATTAGAGCGAAGAATGTCGAAGAATTAGAGTGAAGAATCATAGATTTGCGATTTAGGGTTCATACATTTTTGGGGGAAAACGTTTAAAGAGAAACGTTTAATTTTTTATGTCCTTTTGTATTGATAGAGAAAAACCTTTGTTTTATTTTATTAAAATGTTTATTGACCAAAGAGGGCAAAAAAGGTATTCGCCCTTTTTGCTATTGACCAGCGAGGGCGAAAATAGAATTCGCCCTTTTTGCTATTGACCAACGAGGGCGAAAATGGAATTCGCCCTTTTTGCGATTGACCAACGAGGGCGAAAATGGAATTCGCCCTGTTTGTTTCTTTTTTTTGTTTTGTAAAATAGAAAAACCGTTTACTTTGTAATGTTTACCTTTGATTTATTATATTGAACAATGAGGGCGAAAATGGAATTCGCCCTCTTTGCTCTATTATAGAGGGCGATTTTGTGAATTCGCCCTCTTTGCTCTATTATAGAGGACGAAAAATAAATTCGCCCTGTTTGCTTTGAAGTACAAAGACGAAAGTAACATTCGCCCTCTTTGCTCTGTCATAAAAGGGCAATTATAATTTTGCCCTCCTTGATAGAAACTAACAAGGCAAAATCAAGTTCGCCCTCCTTGATCAATGTATATCGCCCTCTTTAATCTTTTTTCTTGTAGTGTGCATCTTTCAATATGATCCATGTGCACCCTTATTTAAATATGTGTTATATATTCATCCATACAAATTTAGTGATGTTTCATTATTTATGAACATTATATTTTCTTTATGTAAGTAAGTAGATAAGTACTAGCTTTGCAATCATAAACTCTTAAAGGAAGGACCTCAGTGTATTGTACATATAGGATTATGTAATTATATGTGTTAGAGAATAAAAACTTGGTTTAGGCATGTGTTGTGAATTTTGGAATGGATTAATTAAGTAGGTAGGTGGTAGAACGGGTAAGATAGGTGTTAAACGGATATGGATATCCAATTTAGCGGGTAATGGGGCAGATATGATTGATGATGAAATTCAAACCCCTAAGTGCATATGGAGGGATCAAAATTGACATTCACCTTGGCATATACATAGACGAGTTTATGTAGATAAGGACAAAATAGGTAGGCTTAGCTTAGTAGTTTTTTGCTTAAAAAAATGAATTATTTAACCACATTCGAGAGACTGATTTCATTTAATAAGTTTATGTTCTCATTGAAATAAGATTAAATGCTTTAATTTTGGTTAGATCTGATCTTTTCTAACTTAGATTGGTCTAGTATGAATTTATCTTCTCGTTTAATTGGATTATATGAGAAAACCTCTATTAATTTCGATTGAATCAAAGCCTAAAATAATGTTTCTTGTGATCAGATTTCTTATAATTGAAGGGAAAAATCTTTGAGTACGTCACAACATATCACTCCCCTCACATGACAATCCTTTGGGCTTGAAGGGTGGGGATGCGGCATGAGCCCCCTCATACCCAACGCAAAATATTCTACTTGGAAGTGAGGTTGGATGATGATATTTGAACCTGTGACCTTTGTGTCATACTAGCTCTTGATATCATGTTAAAAGACCAGGCCAAAGCTCGGAAACAGTTTATATATATACTGATCTATCAAAATCAAGCCACATATTTCTCGGCTTCTCGCCTAACTATGATCATAGTTATCACTCCATTTATGCATGTTTGAATGGCTTAATTCTAGTAAAGGGATTTGTTCTACTTAAACATCCTGAAGGATGAGTTAGATTTGTCTTATTATATTTCATGGACGACTAACCTAGTTTATAATTCCTCGTAAAAAGATGATACTCTTAAAAGGACTTATAATATCGAATGAATAGATATGTGTATACAGGTAAAATTGTTGGGACATCAGATGCTATTCTAACAAATCCTTGTCAAAAAAAAAAAAAAAAAAAATAAAAATAAAAATAAAAAAAAAAAATTTAGAAAAAGGAAAAGAAAAGTTAAACAAAAGTAATAATTAAACAATAGTAGGTAATTTCAATATAGTGTTTAATTGGCTACTAACTAAAATTACACCATATTTATCTTACAAATCCTCTCTTAATCATTGGATTCCTAAGGCATTAAACTATTGTAGCACGCACTAATTTTAAGATAATCAGACATTTAGACAAGAGAACTATATTTAGTTAGTCAATCCAATGGCTTAACAAAGCACTATGTACATATTCTTCCAACACTTAGCTTGTAGTGGAGAATTTATTTTTGATTGGATTAGTTCGTACGTTGAATAAACATTTAAATGATACTTCTTAATATGCAGGCTTAATTAAATGATTAGGGTAAATGATTATTTAAATATCATATATACCATCCACCCTACATCATGGCATCCAAAGTCAGCCATTCCATTATCATGATTGGTTGGATTAATACTTTTAATTACTATTAGGTCTATTACTAATAGATATAGCTAGCTAATCTAGCTTAGCTAGCTTTAACCATGATTATTACTTAGCTATTCTTGCAACCTTCCAAGAAACATATGGTATTTATGTTTTCATAATAATGTTCTTTTGTCTTCTTTATGATAATAATACTCTTAATCCTGTCGTTATAAATCATAATTTACCACCTCTATTAGTAGTAATTGAGTATCTTTTGAAATTATACATGCATCTTTTGAAAAGTTAACATCAGTAAAAAAAAAATGACAAGTAATTGATTTTTAATTTGTACTTGAAAATAAAATCACTAAAAGAAAGTTTTCTTTAAAATTATACATGCTATTCGACAACTACCGTGCGTGAGTTACTTCGTTCTATTTTAATTATGTACTTGTTCATTTTAAATTTAAACCGTTGCATACATGTTTACTTAAGCTATCAAAATATATAACTATGACCAAACTAGAATTTGTTTGCATGCCATACCATGGTTTTTGTATCGTGTGTAATCTTTGATGATTATGCATTTTACTTTAAACTAGAGGCTCTCGCAGTGCACGTTGTAATTTATTTGTAAACTATATTCATAGCATGTATTAAACAAATTAAGGCTCTGGGGGAACTATATATTGATTAAATGTTTGAAACCTTTATTGGATCTAATGTTATGAGAGAACAATTCGTATGAAGGGAAATAAAGCTAAGAAGGCTAGGGTTTTTCAAAGACTAGGTTGTAGTAATAATGATATATTATTCTTGTAAGTGATATTATTTAGCTATGATAAAATGAATTAGTTTCATATATTGCAAAATTTCATGATTTATGGTCTTTATATATTTTTTTTTTTTACTAATAAATAATTTAAAATATTTATGTTTAAAATTGTACATTTAAAATCATGCTAGTCAAAACAATGAGTTGTTTTGAACAAAGAAAGTATAATCTAAGATAAAAGAGAAAAAAATTAGTGTCAAAATAAATAAATATGTTAATTGTACAGGATAACATACCATTGTGTTTTTTCACAGCTAACAATAATTAGCTTATTAATTAAAGGGATTTTTGTGACTTCCTCAAGTTAAAAAATGTATTGAAATATTTTGAAACTTTGTCTTAGTCCCTTTGAAAAGACCATTTATCCATTTGTCTTTAAACCCAAAAGAAGACATACAAACAGATCCAAGGAAAGTCTCATTCAACATAATTATAAAGATTTTACACATAATTGAGAGCAAATCACTCTAGAATATTAGTCAATCTATCAAAATATGTAAAGCTTATGGACCAACAAAATATTATCTTAAAAAAAACTCTATTTTTCATGAAACTCAGTAACTTTAAATGATTACAATATTGCCATAAAATAATCATAATTAGACTAACTAACATTATGTGGCCCGTTCCACCTTATTTTTGATGAACTGCATAAATTTTTTTGTTGAACTTAAATTATTTTTACTGAATTGAAATTAAATTTACTAAACTGAATTAATGTTTACTGAATAGGAGGGCCAACGTTTCATAAAAAAAGAAAAAGAAAACTAAAACCATGTGGATCCATTCAAAAGTAAATTTCACATAAATATATGAAAATCTTTAATTTTCTGTTATATGAATGTTGATTGTTACAATGAGGGAAATAAAAAATATGAGGGAAAACATAGAAAATGAGGGAAATAAAAAATCTGAAATGAAAGTTTTGTTTAAAAAATGGTAGGAGAAAACATAGAAATGAGGGATAGGATGATAATTAATTTTAAAATTGGTTATGTATTTGCTTAGTTTTAGTTTTGAAGGGGAAACAATAGATAGAAGTTAATTTAGACAAAAATGAATTAGCTAAAACTCATAATTATTTGCTCAAATTTAAATTACCTCTCCATATTTTTCATCTTAACAATAAACACAAAGGATTCACTTTTTGCATAAATGTATTGCACACTTAAATATTTTCAAGTACGTATTATAAAAAATAATTTAACGTTGTATATATTATATCTCATATCTCTAACAATATGTAATAATCTATAGATAAATATACAAGAAAAATGCATGAAATTATAGTTTTTTTTTTGTTTGTTTTTTTTTTTTTTAATAGGAAAATTGATACTATATTAGAGGATCAACTCAACCAAAAGGTTAAGCTGATGGTTGAAGCCCAAATTATATTTTATACTCTATCAAATTACTATAAGTATATAATAAACATTAAAAAAAAAAAAATGGAGAATGGGTTTGGGATGTTATTCATTAGTGCATTTAATTGGGATGGTATTCATTAGTGCATTTAATTGGGAAAAAAATAGGTTTTTAGGCATGAAAAACACTTACATAAACTACGGAGTAATTGGAGACGCTATCCAATTGCAACTTATTCCAAATTTCCAATACATATTCATTTTCACTTGTAAAGTTGTAAGTAATGGCGAAGTATAACATCTTTTTTGCGGGAGTAACTCAGTTCTTTTGCTATACTATTGCAACTTATTAGTTTTTTCACATGAAAAAATATTGTATACTTATAATTCTTGTGAACTGAAAATTTATCATATCCAAATTTTTGTACAACTATTGGCCCTCATTTGAATATATTTGAGTTTATTTGGATTTTGGACCATCTAAATCGATTAAAATTTATATTTTGTGACACTATTATTGGTGAAAAAAAAAATTAAAAAGTAATGCCATGTGTTGTTCCCATTCCTTATCCTCTTTTCTTTTAGCACTCATTGAACAACTTAAGCATACGAGACAAAAGCTAAAGAAGAAGAATATTAACCCCAAAATTATATTCCTTATATCCCACAAATGAATTGAGAAAAAAAGAAAGGAATTGGTGGATTATACTATATGGTACTACAAGTAAAAAACCTATGGCTAGAAACAACCAAGATGGCAATCAATTCCATTACCAAGCAATCAAAACACCTTAACTACTTACTATACTAGCTATTTATATTTGCTATATACATTACATTGGCGTTCTTTTAAGAAGCACAACTTTTGACTTTTCACAATCGACGGACTTAACAGTACCATAATCCATTATTATAATGTATACAAATTATTAAGATTTATCAAGTCCCAAATATCTTCAATACTTCTCCCATTTTGATGTCAACATGAGTCCATTGGAGAAATTCCTCTGCTCTCTTTGTTGTTGCATTATTAAGGGCCTTTGTTGTTGTTGTGATACAATTAACCCAACTTGACTACCACCATATCGAGTCGTTGCCATTGCATTTTGAGCCTTCAATCCATCGAGAATTTCGATATATTTTTGAATCCTAACCACCTTCATAAGCAATATAAATCATCGAAATTAATTACTTTTTTAACATAATTACTTATAATAATTATGACTTCTAAATTTTTTTTTACAAAAATTAAAATAAATAAATTAATTGGTACCTGTGTTTTTCTTTTCAACTTTACTTCTCCATCAGCTACAATACCATCCAATTTTATCATTTGAGACATCAGCAATTCAATCAAAGTCAGCAATTCTTTCTCAGCAACTCTCCCACCTTTACAAATTACTGATTCCTTTGCTGTGACCTACATAAAATTAATACATAATTAAGCAAACAACATAAATAAATTATCACTTAAATACCAAAATATAAGATCATACCAAAAAAAAAAAAAAAAAAAAAAAGAGAGAGAGAGAGAAAAATTTACCTGGCTAATAAGTTGATCAACTTCAATGGCAACCTCTGCTACAGATTTCATAGCCCTTTCCATATTCGAATTTCGACGCGATTCGAGAAATCTTTTCTCTTGGCTAATGATATCTTGTACAAGAACAATCTTTGATCCATCTTTAACACCAGAAACATCAAGGAATGATTTTGATTCTCTTTCCTTGTCTTTGAAGATTAGTTTCTGATCTTGTGGCTGTAACCCTGTTACTTCTGCTAACATTTTCTTTAATTCTCCTGTAAAATCACATATTTACCCTCATTAATATTCCATTATAAAAGGGAAGAAAATTAAATTTTTACAAAGAATAAATGATACTTACCAAAACTAGCATGAGAATTAATGTGAATTTCATGGTAATAAGAACCATATTTCACTAAAACTTTGATTGTTGGAATTGGAATAGAATAATTTCTATTGGAATCCAAATTCCTCTTTTGAACTAACATTCCTCCTGGCCTCATTTCCCATTCTAAACCTCCCATTTTTCCAACATTATTGTGATTATTATTGTTGTAATTATTGTTATTATTGCAGTTTGTTTTCTTCATCATTTTGATAAAAAAAAATAAATAAAGAGAAAAATAGAAAAACAGAGATACTCTGTTTTAGTAGAATGTTTGTTTTCCTTGGAAAAAAAAAAAAATAAATATTTTCCAAGAAATCAAGTTTCTCAAAATTTGAAATTTGATGAAAAAATCAACAGAAAATAGGGAGACAAAAAATGGGTATATCGGTTTATCCTTAATTTATAAGAAAAAATTAAAGATTATGCTCTGTTCATGAATTTGGAGGAAAGAGAAAGTTGGAAGAAAAAGGTTTTAGTGAGAGAAAGAGAGAGGAGAAGGGAGTTGATCATATAAAGGCAGCAAAGTGGTGCTTATATATATAAATCATAAAATAAATTTAGGGAAATTAATTTTATAGCATTAATTTAAATAATGGGAATATTAGTCACATGATTGGACAAAAGCAAAACTTAGGAAATTTTTTTAATTATTGGATGTTATGAATAAATGAAGAAAAAGGGTAGAGTACTTGGTCCGTGAATATATGCTATAGTAAATTATTGTTGGGAATTATATAATTATGCTTTATTTTTCTCTCTCTATTGCAATGATAGAGGTTAGAGGATGAGTAAGCCAATCCATTTAATGGGAATTTATTCTTGTGTAAAGTAACCTTACCTTATGAACATTATTTGATGATTTTCTTCCTTTTTAAGTACTTTTATTATTTTAACTTAGCAAGATTTCAGGATAAACTTCCTAACATTCATTGGATGTTGAATGAGTTTATTAGTGTTTACTAATTTGTCCCTATGCAATTATCCAATACTCGATCAGGGATTATTTATAAATTATAAAGACATGGAGTTTTCGATTTATTTTCACGTACTCAAGTAATCTTTCATTTTAATGTGAACTCTTTTAAGTACAAGTAATAACATTAAGAATTTAAGATAACATCAATTTTTGAATGGCTTAGTGATTAAAACTTTAATACGTATAGATTCAAATTCATGAGATCAAATCTTATACTAGCACATTAATTTTTTATTTTTTTTACTTGTATGTGTATGGCATGGAATAAATTACGGAAAACTATTTATAAAGTAATATGCAATTATTTAATTTGTACGTACGGATTATGTACGATGTATTAATTATGCAAGAAACAGAAATTATGACTAATAGTATGAGGTCATGCGTACATAGATATATCGCGTAGTATCTAATAAGGATTATAGTTTTAAACAACCTAGAACATAAAGTAGACAAATGTAGTGAAAAAAATTAAAGTTGTATATTTATTTTTTAAAATTGTGACTTTAAAAATAAAAATATTATAATTAGGTTAGGGTGGAGCGTGGGAAGCATTGAAGCAACCATATAGCGGAGATGGAGGGAAGAACTATAGTTGGTAACAAGCATTGGACCGTGTGGGGTTGTGCATGGATTAGTTTGAAGACAATTATCCCTTTCCCATATATCACACCATACTATATACTATAAACTATATAATATAATGTTATAAAATATAGTCTACCCAACAAAATCAAGGTGATTTTTGAATACTAGTCTTTAAAATTCAAACGAAGAATCTCTAAAACATTGAACCAAAGCAACATTTCCGACGTCTAAGAAGATTCAAGGAAATTGTACGAGTATACAATGTTTAAAAGAGCAAATTAAGTAGTTAACCCTAAAAACAAAAAAGAAAGATTTGCACGAGGCAGGTGATTTAAGGAAATGTCGGAAAGCATTGTACTTTTATTCTAAGGGAGGTGTTCAGAGTTGACCCAATAAAAACATTAGTCTAATACTCGATCTAGTGTATTGCGTATATTTCAAATCTTTTCTGGTACGAAATTGGTTTGGTAGTACTTGTATATTGGTTGCTACTGCCGAAAGTTTTTGTGTCAGATTGTATGACGAGTTAGATTTTACTGTTATGGAATTGAAGGGAAATGATTTTGGCACATCCTAAATTGATTTTGGCACACTTTTATTGAGAATAGTATAGAAAATTGTGCTCTCACATATGAGTGTGTCAAAATCAATTTAGGGTGTGTCAAAATCAGTTTCCGGAATTGAAGCAGATCAATTGATTTAGATATTGCGTTTGATTGTGCGGAACAAACAGAATTCATATCAGTAAATATTATTTATATACTAGGAGTACCAAATTAATAAAAGGGTACCAAAGTAGAAGATGAATGAATTAACAGATTTAAGTGGTTGATTCAACATAATCGTCTCTACGAAGCTTGTATACCTTGTATTCTCTCTAATGGTTTCATTTATTAACCCTAAATTATTCCCCAAGTATGAAATACTATTAAACCAAGCAAAGCTTGGTGGAGTTGGTGGGGAACTCACCTTGTGACTTTGAGGTCACGAGTTCGAGCCCCACCAACTACAAAATGCTTGGAGTAGGGGGATTCCCTTACCTCCCCCCTCTACTCTCAAGCGATAACCTGCGGAGCTGGGCTGACTAAACCTGTGAGAGGTGCCGGCTTAGTAGGGTCCTTCTTCTTACTTTTAGAAAAAAAAGTATGAAATAGTATTAAAATACGTCATGCACTTTTCCAAAATATAGATAACATGGAGAAAAATGAAAACTAAAGCAAAGGAAAGTTCAGGTGAACATCCGATGCTTTTAGCTTTGTATATAGCTATTTGTGAGATGTTCTCAACTTTCTCATGTCTTATTTATAAACGATATATAGTAACAAGGAATCTCATCAAGCTCTGACCAACAAGATCTCACGTTGTAATATATTTCCTATATCTAACATAACTATCACCTACGACCAAAACTCTTAATACATAAATAGTAAACATAAAAATCTGTACGAACTGAAGTAAAACATGAAGATGTTTATATGATTAAGAGAAAGTAGTCCCTAAGACCCTAAAGCCATGTATTACTACAACCAACTCCCATGCATTCATCCATTTTCAAGGACACCAATAATACTCATCCATGATGTATTGATGTAATGCTCACTCTCCTACATTTCAAGTATTTTTATATCAATCAATTTTTTTATTTTTATTTTTTATATATCTATCATTTAAATTGTTGATTTCTTCCACAATTATTTTCCCATAAACGTGTCTACGTTCAATCATTTCATCATTTAAAACAAATTACCCTTGAGATTTAGTAATTTATTTATTTTGGACCTAATTTAAACATCCTATAGATTTTTCATATAACTAAAGATGATTATTTAAAGATATTCTATGTCATGATAGAAAATACCAAAGTAATCAACAACCAAATATTGTGGAGGGAGACAACTTTTTAAATATTTATATGATAAATTATTTTTCATTTTATGTACTTCATTCATTCATTTGATCTCAAATTTGACTCTGCTATCTCCATTTAATAAATTAGTCCTCAATATATCATAAACAAATTTCATAAAAAATAACATATTCAAGATCCCAAAGCTACTCTATTTTCAATTTTTCACGATTATAAAGTTTACGTTACATCATATGAAAATAATATGAAATACCTCTTGTACAAAAATAATCAAGATTAAGTTGATAATAGGGATGTGCAAACAAACCTGATTAGGAATAAGTGAATTTGATTTCAACCCGGGCTAATCAAATAAATACTCCATATATATAAATAAATAATTTGTTGTTTATCAAATCAAACCTTAATTACAACTCTCCAAGAAAAAAAAAAAAGTGGAGTATTTACACTTTGCTAATCCCTTTTATAAATGCAAGACATATTTATGGTTCTTTATAATTTATAGTTAATCATTAATGTTTGGTAAACCACAATTTTTATTTCAAAACCCTTGCAACATTTGATATTTAATTTAGCACTATTCACCAATTAACTTTAAGTAATGTACTCTTTTAATAAATTCAGAGTGAGTCCATATCAATTTGACTTGTTATCCCTATTATATACTCCGAACAAAAGACTTTTAGATTGAATGAGTCAAATAATAGAAGGAAAGTGAAAATAAGGGGTGTAATAGTTTAAGGTTTTATTTTCAATAGACCTTTAAAGCATGATTGATACTCTCCTTGTTAAACCATTTTTACAAGGAGAGTATGACACATTATACTAATTTTTGGTTGACCATAGACCTTAATTAGTATCAACTCTTACTAGAGAAGTTCTCATGTGCAAGAATCATCCCTCTATATATTTAAAAGTCGGATATATTTAATATCTCCAAAAAAAACTCCCACCTTTGTTTTTTATTAGCATCACTTAATAGTGCATAGAATTTTAAAAGATAAGTGGGACACGTAGTGGATATTTAATTTATTTTCATAAAGGTACGTTAATTTAGTTAAATCTCAACAATTTCAAAAGAAAAAACCTTTTATTTATAGAAAAATCCATCTAAAATAACCTCAACACTTTCATGAAAAAACCTTTTATTTAGTCAAAACTTAATTTTTTCAAGGTTTTGACTCATAAATATCTTTTTTTTTCCCCCTCAAAAGAACATCTATTTTTTTTTAGCATGAAGAAATGGAGAATAAAACAATAAACTAGAAAGGTTACACATTGGTTGTGCTAACCTGTACATTAATGCCAACAAAAATAGGAATGTGATATTTGGAATTATTATTTGTTAATCAATTAGAATAAAATTAAAGGGTCAACAAAAAAATATAATTGGTGAAGACACCTAGACCTTGTATAAAAGATAGGTCGTCATATGATCATGAAAGCTAGTTCAAGTAGTAATTGATTCATGGTCCTCCTCTATTGTTATAATTTGTTCTCTCTCTTCCTTTAATTGGGTTTAGTTTTTGACCAACAGCTGTATTTATTGTATGATTTACATGATGTGGTTGGTTTTTGTCATTACAACAACTATATGACAAGCAGCCTCACATATGAGTCTTTCCTTATTATGGGGATATACCAACGAGAGCTATCTACACTAATTAGTCTCTTATTAGTCTTATTATATGGAGTATAGCTGAATCGTTACTTAGTTCTTAATACTACACGCATGTTTGGTTATTGACTTTAAGGCTAGGGATGCTAACCCTTTTAAAGAGACAAGGTAAATTAAAAGAACGGTATTTACCTTGTAATACAGTATTTTTATAACTAAGTGCTCGCAATCATCGCATGAAGGTCATTAATTCTATATATAGGTCAATAGATTGTCGAATCTCCTCTATCTAGTTATCCAACTCAACTTGGGTTTACCAAACTGGTATTTATGTAACACGTACATACTACATACACAATATATATGGTGTTTAACGGAGAGTTAATTTGTCACAAAGGCTTTTGTCATTATAACTTAGTAATGTTATTGACGTAAATTCACATAAAACGTGATGTTAAATGAATAAGGACTAGTTCATCTTCAGACTTTTGTTAATTAGTAAGACTTTCATCATCCATTTAAGTGCCCATTTTCTATAAGTGTAACTCAAAGTATTACAAATAAAATACATTTAAACACGGACATTTAGAGAGCAATATATAAATGAAGGAAGTAATTTAATTGTGACAAAGATAAAACAAAGTCTAGAAAAACAAAAAAAGACAGAAAAAATAGTAGCTCTCCCAATGAAAAACGTGAGATAAGGAGCAGTCATTTATATTCGAATACAGATAAGGAAGTCACATGCTGGGTAATGGGAGAAATGCGACATGGCAGGCAATTACGCATTGTTTGGGTTATCATACTTTCTATTCATCGGGCCACGATGGGCCACTCTAGCCCACTTCTTTTCTTGGCCATTACCTACCCAACATTCATTATCTCTGTCAGTTTTATTACTTATATTACGTTTGAACACACAAGTTTAACAAATAACTATTGTGTATCCGGGTTATTTTTTTTTAACACGTGTAATGAATAGACAGGTTCATTCTTTATTATTTATTTATTCAGTATTTATATATAATTTGTACTCCATCCGTTTCATAATATTAGTCTCATATGGAATCAATCACATAAAATAAGAAAGGAAATATATTTGGAATCTAACATTAAAGTATAGCATAATTCATAATTAGTTTGCCTTATTTAACTTTTTAAATTTTTTATTAGGAAATCACAAGTCATAATTGCATAATTTAAGGTAAAGATTTCTTTACTTAGAGTCATGTCATCAATCCACTATTTATTAATTCAAAAAAAAAAAAAAAAGTTATAAATGAAATATATTCAATATGGATATATCTTTTTGAAACGCCCAAAATAGTATATGGGACTAACATTATGAAACGGAGGGATGGAGTAATAGTTTCCCATTAAACCTTTGAATAAATTATTTATAAAACAACTATTGTCTAATTATACAAACATGTTCTTGTAAAAAATTATATAGACATGTCATTTGTTTAAATATAATTTATAGAATGATGAAAATAAAGACATAATTAATATCAAAATAATTAAATAACTAAAACTTATAACGATAGTTAATTTTTCTTGCTTGTATGTATTATCTCGATGATCATAATTAGCAAATAATAGGATCGATTTTTTTTTTTTTTTAAGAATTGCAGTTATTAAATGTTAATATCTCCATCCAATCCATATATATATATATATATATATATATATATATATATATATATATATATATATATATATATATATATATATATATATATATATATATATATATATATATATATATATATATATATATATATATATATATATATATATATATATATATATATATATATATATATATATATATTTATGAGTCGAGTATTGAAAACATGATATATGGATGAGATGGTAAGACATCTAATGCATATTTTTGTAGTTGTGAGTTCGAATCTCATGATAGACATTTTTATTAGAATATGCTCATAGTTGAAAGATGACATGGCGAGGGTGCCATGTGACACATAAATGTTTTTAGAAACGCTTTTTAATATATAATTATAGATTATAGATATAGATTATAGATGTCCCTAATCTATAAAATTAAGAATGATACATTTCATCACGCCGTTAAAAGTTTCCCTCCAAAAGTGTTTTATTTATTTATTTATTTTAATTTTTAATTTTTATTTTTTATTTTTTGGGAAAAACAAAGCTTGTTAGAAGTATTTAATACGTACTCTACAATAAAATTTCACTTCCTATTTAGTATGTATACTGTATTCTATGTAATAATAGTTTCCTATCTATAACTATGCAATAATAGTTTCCTATTTGGTATTGCATTTATACACATTCAACAAAAATATTTTTCTTTTATACAATACTATGCAATAATAGTTTCCTATTTATAGCTTTGTGATCCATAGTTATTATTTTTTTTGGTGTTTAGAAAGCCACATAGGCGGGGGTGAGAATCGATCTCAAGATCTCCTAAAATCAGGAGAAAAGCTCTAACTAATTGAGCTATCCCTCACTCTCATAGTTATTATTAGTCATGCATGTATAATTCCCTCTGTTTTCTTTAGTGTGATATAATTTTATCTTTGTAATTACAAAATTTTCATAATATTTTGCAATTAGATATAAATTTTATAGTTAAATAATAATTATAAATATTGAAAATTATCGTGTATGGCACGGGAGTTAATATAATGAATGTATAATAAAAGTTATAAGAGATAATATAATGAGTATATTAAGACGATTTAAACAAAATTCTACGTACACGACTAAATTTTATCATAAAAGCTAGTCAAATTAGAATTTGTGTCTAATGTCAAAAGTCAAGACATATCAATTAAAAATATGAAAAAGGTATTTTTATTTTATTTTACATAGAAGCTATAATAATTTAACCTCAATAACACTTTTACTTAATTATATTTGTGAATTGACAGAGAAGTATAGTTAAACCTATATGTAAACAATGTCAGAATTTCCATTTCTCCATGCGCGGAGTTTTAGGAGAAATTGGATAAAGTAATAAAATATGGAGGTAGTGGGGTTGGTGGAAGAATAAAAAAATATAAAAATCAAAAGTAGTGGAGAGAATTGGAGGAGAGAGAATATATGTTGGGTCCACTAAGTGAGAGAAATTAATTAAATATTGTAAAAGCTTTCGAAATAAAGAAATGGAGCAAGTATTTAAAAACGGCAAAAAAAAGAAACGTGGAGCAAATATTTAAAAACGGAGGGAGTAATAAATTTTAAAGTTCGCAATGGTGGTGTTGTGGGCTTGATGATGTGAGATTTTAGGCCGTGGTTCAATTAGACGCATCATTGGGGTTGCTCTATAGTTTTGTTCTTACCCTTAAATTGTGAATGATGGGCTGAATCTCACATTTCAAAATTGATTATATTATAATCCTTATGTTTCCTAATTTTGAGTGGCACACTTGCACAGTGCACAAGCACAACATGATCAAGATAAGGACTTGGGCTTGGCTCGAATACTAGACTCGATCTCTCAATATGGATACATATACATTAAAACAAAATCGAGAGTTTTGTAAAATACTTTTTTTTTTTAGACTTGTAAAATACTTTAATAAGTAATCAAGTACGGATTAGTGATTACGTTACAAATTATAAATAGAACGTACAAGAAAGGATAAAATATTAAGACTACTAAGTAGCTCCCATACGGTGTACGATCTTAAACAAAAATAAATTTACTAAATTTTTATATTTGCCGTAAGTAATTGCTATCATAATATCAATCATCAAACATAATAACACAATGCACATTTTTAAATCGGCCTGATTCAGGTGAAAAATGCTTGCTCAAATCCGCAAATTTATAACGGGTCTAGCGGACTTTACAAGCCTTCTTGAGCTGGCAAAAAACAACTAAAAAGTGTAAAATTCATGTCCAAGGCCCGCCCCAAAAAAAATTATTTTTGGGCTGAGCCCGATCCAATTTCAGCGTGAAATTTTATTTCCATACCCTGCCCAAAATCGGATCAGGCCTATGTTTATCAGCTCTACTTTAAACCTATTAAAAAATTAATTATGATGCTATTCATTTCTATTTACACGAGAATATTTTTATGAGAGAGTGATACGTGTGTACCGCAGTGGCATCAACAATGGCCTGTTTTAGTTAAGCTACGTGCACTTGATTATGAAATAAAGGTAGTGATTAATCTGATTACGTTATATTATTAGGACATAAAATATGAATTTTTGTAAACATAAAAGTAAAGAATAATTTTTTTGAGAAGATAAAAGTAAATAATAAAACACCTAAAATAGAGAAAAGTTGACATAAAATATACCTAAATTTAAAGTAGATTAAATTTCATTTCTTTCCTTTTGGAAAACGCCCTCTTTTTCTTCTTCTTTTTTTTTTTTTTTTTTTTTTTTTTTTTTTTTTGGTACTCATTTTTCATAAACTAACTTTTTTTTTTCTAGTGTTTAGATATAGTAATTGTTTATTTAGCTAATCGATTGTATTTCCATAAGGTTGTCTTATCTAAGTAAATTTTTGTATCCATATATAGAAAAGAGACTACAACAGAAGAGAATAATTATACAAAAATTCTATAATTTAGTCGTATTTACAATTTAATATCACGATCATATTACAATAACAAATGATGATAATCATCTCAACTATCCCTGGAATAAACATGATAACAAATCGGGCATTTCCAGACACCGGTCGACAACCACTGTTCAATGCAATGAGAGTGGAAGGCGTGGTTGCATGTTGGGAGAAGTCGTAGTAACTCTCCATCTTCAAAATCGGAAATACATATTGGGCAATCAGGATTTACAAATACATTATTTTGCCTATCATCAGTTAGGTGTATATGTAATGGAAATGTCCTATTAAATAATTTACGTGGGAGATAAACTCCCTTGTAATACATTAACCACCGAAGAATAGTAACTATTAAAATGAAAACAACTACAAATATACAGAAAAAAATTATTGCCTGTAAATCTGCTTGTTCCATTGTATATCCCTCGCAAAGGGGCACCCGATCAACGAAAATGGTCGCTATAAGCCACCTGAATATATAAATGTAATTTAAATTAGCATAAAGACTTAAAGAGTATTATACCCCAAAATTAAGTTTAATTTAATTAGTCATCGTACGATGAAAATTAAACTTAATAAAAATTCAAGAAAACAACCCCTTAATGAAATTTATAAATAAATTAATTTGGATGGTCTAGATTAATTACCTACTCACAATTCAATAGTAGACCTTTATTAATGTAAAATATAGTCTATATTCGTAGACCTTCATAATTTTTTTTGACAGGGTAGACCTTCATTAGACTAGCTAGAATTTTGATACTGTAAAAAATTTCAATAAATTATTTCTAATTAAAACTCCATAACACTCGAATAGTCCAACTAGTAAACAAAAAAAAAAAAACCTCTATTTGTAAGTTATACAGAGTATAAAATGATTTTATCTATTAAATAAAACCAAGCAATAGTTTTGCTACGTCGAAATAAAATTAGGGTTTAAACTTAATTTACAATAATGTTATATGTAGATTGTAAAATAAAATTTACCATGTTATTGAAATTCTTGAGCATGAACCAAAACATCTTGGAGCACCAAAATTCCTCCTTGTAGTAGCAACACGCGCATGTGGCAATGGAGGAAACCCTTGAATCTGGTAAGCCGGAGATTGTGCTGATTGCTTTGATGCCATGGTTAATATAACAATATATTAATGCCTTTGATGGAGATAATTTTTTTTATAATAAATATATGAGTTATTTCGTTATTTAATGAAATAAAATATGTACGAGTTTTGCAGCAAATGGGATGATACATATACTTACACACAGATAATATAAGTAGACGAATTCTCTAAGAAACAAGCTCGATTGGTGTTTCTTTCAAGTAATTATTCTAGCTAGTGTTCGCTACATGTAAGTCACTTACTAATAGTAATTGCTAATAAGGTACATATTATCATGCTGTAATCAATATTAATTTCTAAAATAGTAAATTATTTGAAACTGATTTCATAAATGCATGTTTACAATAGGATACACTGCATGTGTGCATGTTTATTTGCAATATGATGCACTAAAAAAAACCAGTTAAGGATATCTAAGTGCTGCATATGCGATCATGCACTACTACTCGTCTACTCATATATATGGTCCTACGTACTTCATACTAAATTTGGGAATTGCAAATGTTCAAGATTGTTTAGTACAGTTAACTTGGCGCATTAGCATGTAAAATTGTAAATTTGCGAGAAAAGATGAAAAATTTCAGCAATTTCAAATTTGAAGTAGATATATTCAAGATTTTTAACCACAAACATCACACGAAGTATAAATCTACAAGTCTATAACCCTTGTATAAAAAGGTTATTGTGAGATGCAACCTTTCTGATTTTATATTGATTGGTGCAACAAATTTGGGGTGGTGAAATCGCAAGCTTGGTGCATTCGATTTGATCGCCGACAACAAGATTGATTGGGTAGATGACCATTATTACTCTTACGAATCGATAATCTCAAGAGTACTTGTTTTGGATTATTGTGATTTTGTTTTGGATTGGAACACCAACTACTTTCACATTTTAGCCAAAGTTAAGAATAGTAGAGCAAAAATTCTTTGTCTAAAAGATGAATTAGGAAATTGGATTAATGATCAATGCATGCTAAAATTAATGTGTGTTAATTACTTCAAGAAAATTTTCGAGTCCAAACAGGTTTGTCAACCTAGAGTAGTGTCTTTTACTCCTAAGGCAGTGGTTAATATATAATGATGATCTGATGTTCCTTACTAGCTAGTGATGTTAATGCTATGGAATGCTTTGTTTATGATGGATCCTATGAAAAGCCCAAGTCTGGATGGTTTTCAACCTAGATTCTTCCAAAAATATTGGGATGTGGTGGGGAATTCTATTGTAAATCTCGTGACTAATTGTTTTAAGAATGGTAATTAATATTCCGACATATGTTAATGAGTCATATATTTGTCTTATCCCTGAAATTGATCAACCGGAAACTATGAATGATTTTAGACCTATTAATTTATGTAATTCTATTTACAAAATCATCACTAAAATTGTTGCTAATAGAATAAAGCCTCTCCTAGGGGATTTAATTAATGCGGTCCAGTCTAGCTTCATAGAAGGAAGGTCTATCGATGAGAATATTCTAGTCATTAAGGAGATTGCACACTTTTTCAAAAAAGCAAGCAAAAAACACCTTATGGCTTTCAAAATAGATATATCTAAAGCCTATGATAGTTTAGAGTGGGATTTTATAAGAGAAACCTTAATAGGTTTTAACTTCCCTAGCTCTCTTGTCAATCGTATCTTAAGTTGTATCACTACTCCGTCCATTTCTATTTTGTTGAATGGAGAAATCACGGATAGCTTTACTCCTTCTAGAGGGATTAAACAAGGAGACCCCCTTTCCTCATACATCTTTGTTCTTTGCCTTGAAAGATTATCTTTAATGATAGAACAAAAGGTGGCGGAGGGTCAATGGGAGCCTATTAAAATTGATCATGATGTTAGTGCGTCTCATCTTTTCTACGCCGATGATGTGTTCCTATTTGCTAAGGCTTCGGTGGAGAATGTTAGAGCTATTAAGGAGGTGCTCCTTGAGTTTGGTACTAAGTCGGGGTTGTTCATTAGTCCTACTAAATCTAAAGTTATCTCTCCTACCCCCCCCCCCCCCAAAGTGTGCTTGTCCCTCAACAGAACTATGCTTAGTGTGTCTAATATTAAAGGTGCTCCTTCTTTTGGCAAGTATTTAAGGGTGAATATTAATCCCAATAGACTTATGATCTCGGATTATGTGGATCTTCTTAATAAAACTGAAAATAGAATAAAAGGATGGCAAGCTAAGCTCCTTAACATGGCCGGGAGATGTACCTTAAATTAAATCCGTTCTAAACTCTTATTCCCTCTATGTTATGCAAACCACTTTACATCCTAATGCCATTATTGATGATTTGGAGAGAAGTTGCAGACGATTCCTTTGGAATAAAGTGGATAGAACCCATTATCTCCCTAGCTAGGAATATAGTTGGGAAAAGGTATGTATTCCCTTAGGGTTAGGGGGTATTGGTATGCGTAACCTTAGAAATTGGAATCTTATGTTTATGGCTAAACTTGGGTGGAGAATTATTCATGAGCCGGATAAACTTTGGGTTAGAATTCTTCGTGCTAGATACTTTAAAAAGATCAACTTTCATTAATAGCATTCCTAGTACTAATGATTCTCCTCTTTGGAGAGATATTCTTAAAGGAAAGGAGTTACGTACTTATTATGAAGGGTATCTCCTATAGAATTGGGAATGAGAATGACATTTGTCTTTAATTTCACCATTGGGTGGGGGACAAACCCATTTATTTGGTCATTGACAAACACATCCCGAATTCTATGGCTCATTGGGGGGGGGGTTTAATCATATCATTGAGAATGGAAGGTGGAATACTAATAAGATAAAACATATCATTCCGGACTATCTATGAAAGCTTATCTTATTGGAAACATCCCCCTCCCCACGGTTGCTTCGGTTGAGGATGCCCTTTGTTGGGGCATTGAAACTAATGGTAATTTACCATCCGGAGCGCCTATAAATTAGCCTCTAATTTTGTCACTCACACCTCTTTTCCCTCTATTAATTGGGAAAAACTTTGGCACATCCCAATCCCCTTTAAGTATAAATGCTAGTATGGAACATCGGTCATCAAATTTTGCCTACTGCTGCTGTTTTGGCTGCAAGAATTGATAATTTTTATTCGGTTTGTACTAGATGCAGTCTTGATATAGAGAGTCATTTACACTTATTTAGAGATTGTATTAATTCTAAAACTTTGTGGTCTAGGATCTTCGCTTTAAATAAGATGGACAAAGAGTTTAGTTACCATACTTTTTTCAACATTCACTACTAGAATTCGGTCAAATTACGACCGTTTTTTTACGACCGTCATTAAAACGGTCGCAAAATATAATATTTGCGACCGTTTTTAAGGCGGTCGCAGATTTGCGACCGTTTTTAGGCTATTTTACGGTCGTAAAAGTATTTAAAAATTTCTTTAAAATAATATACACGTTAAAAATAATTCTAAATTTAAACAATTTTATTGCGACTGTAAAAAACGGTCGCAAATTGCGACATTTACGACCGTTACAGAAACGGTCGCAATTTGCGACCAATTGTGACCGCCAAAACCAGTCGCAAATTGCAACCATTATGACCGTTAAAGAAACGATCGCAATTTGCGACCAATTGCGACCGCTAAGAGCGGTCGTAATAAATTAATGATTTTTTAAATAAAATGGAGTATAAAAGTGCTGCCAACCCACCCTAACCCTAATTTTTGTTGAAGCAGCCGTTTCTTCTCATCATTTTCTCTCTCCTCATTTTCTCCATCTTCTCCTTCCTTCTCCCTTCTCACGCCCTCCTTTCTCTTCATCTCCTCTTTCTCTTCATCTCCTCTTTCTCTTCTCCTCTTTCTTTCTTTCTCATCTCCTCTTTCTTTCTTTCTCTTCATCTCCTTTCTTCATTAAATCACATCAGATCAAGCCCCACAGTCACAAGCAAGCAACGAATGAACGAGACGCGCCGTCACCATCCTTTTCAAGAATTTCGGTTTTCATGGTCAAATTTGACCATGAAAACTCCAGATCTGGAGTTTTCATGGTCGAATTTGACCATATAAACCCCATGAGGAAGAAATATTAGGAAAGGTATGTTGATTTTCTGATTTTTTTTAAAATAATTTTGTTTTATTTTCGATTTTTGTTGTTTTATTTCAGTTTTTGTTCGAATTTTTGTTTGAATGTTGGTTCGAAGTTTTTTTCAAATTTTGTTGATTTGTTTTTCGAGTTTTGTTCGTAATTTTTTGTGATTTTTGTTCGTTGTGGGTTTCAATTTTGCTGGGTTTAATTTTTTTATTTTTATTTTTGTTCAAATTTTAATTAGTTTTTGTGGGTTATATTTTGTTCGAATTTTGATTTAATTTTTGTTACATTTTCGGTTTGATTTGTGTAATTTTGTTCGAAATTTTGTGGGTTTTTTTTTTTGGGGTTGAATTTTTTTGATAAATTTATACAATTTTTGGGTTGAATATGGGTGGTGGTTAAAGGTGGTTGAGGCTGGGCGGTGGTGTTTTAGGGTGGCCAGTGGTGGTGGGTAAAGAGGGTTTGGGTGGGAAGTGGTGGTGGGGTAGGCTGCGAAGTTCAGGAGGTGGCTGCGTTTTTTTTCTTTTTTTAATTTTTTTTGCGACCGCCTAGGACCGTCGCTAAATCCATATTTGCGACTGCTTTTGTAACCGGTTGCAATTTGTAAAATTTGCGACCGTTGTCTAACCGGTCGCAATTTGTAAAATTTGCAACCGTTGTCTAACCGGTCGTTGAAATTAATAAAAACGGTCGCAAAAAATCTGCGACCGCCAAACGGTCGCAATAATGATTTTTTACGACCACATGAATAACGACCACCACCTTACGACCGTTGACGGTCGCAATTATTAATTGCGACCGTTTTTACTATAATCTGCGACCGTCAGAGACGGTCGCACTTTGGCCGAATTTTAGTAGTGATTAATTAAGAAGGATGGGTTAACTATAATCTAAACATGAGTGCTACTTGGTGAGTTACTTTCTCGATTACCTTGTGGCAATTCTGGAAGGCTCGAAATTATGCGGTATTCCAGCTAGCTATATATCACCCCATCACCTTGTTTAATATACTATAAATTGGATTTGGATGCAACTTTAAACGTTTTCCAGGGAAAAGGAAGAATACCTGTTGTGCTTATCCGTGAGATTAGGTGGCAAAGACTAAAAGGAAGTTGCATCAAGATAAACACATATGGATCTTGGCGATAGAATGGACATGTAGCAGGTGCTGGTGCCTGGTGCGATTGCTAGACTTTCAGATGGCACTTGGATTTTGGCAAGGCTTGGAATGTAATGGCAAAGAACTCTGCTGAGGCTGAATTAATGGCCATTCATGGGGGAATGCAAATGATTGTCGATGCACAACTCAAGGAAGTCATTATAGAGACAGATGCACTCTTTCTCAAGGAAACAATTGAGAGTATGGCGAAGCATGGTACTCATGAGTTGGCTGTGATTCTAATGGACATACAAACTCTCCTTGACAAGGGCTGTTTGTTCACTTTTAACTATGTGCCCAGGAAAGCAAACAGGGTAGCTCACTACCTCGCTAAATTGGCTATGGAAACAGGAGTTGGGGCAAAGTTCTTTGATGAGGCTCCTAGCTCTGCAAAAGATGTGTACGAAGATGACATTATTGGGAGCATCTAATGCTAGCTTTTGTTCCTAATGGTTGGAAGACATTCTGTTGGATAGCAATCAAACTTTGGAATTTACTAGTGTAACTATTATCCTTGCTGTAATGTTTTTTAACTTGTGTGGTTTCTTTGTGCTGATGATTAGTAGCCATTACAGGCTTAAGGGTCATAGCGTTTGTGTGTTTAATGATCCTACTTTTGCGAACTTTGATCATCATCTTTAAAATTGTAGCTCCCTTTTAAAAAAGGTTATAAATTTATTAACTAGGTGCCTATGGAATTGTGTAACACCCCGTCCTTTTAGAACAGGAAGCGTTAGCGGAATTATGCCTAAACGGGAGGCTACTTAACTTCGATTGGCAAAGTCAAGTTTATCCAAGGTCTAAAGGTCAAATTTAACTCATTCACATATCCAAATTAAGTTATTTAAGCTAAGCGCAAACTAAGTGAACAAAAGAAAATAACAAACGAACTTATACATAGACAAATCAATTACATTAAAAAGCCAAGAGCAGAACAACCCTTACCGGCCAAACTAAAATTTAACTAAAACCAAATTCAAAGTAATTAAACAGTCAACTAACAACAAAGGCATGCAAGCCTAAATATTAGGTTCTAAACTCTCAATTCCCCAACCCATCGTCACAAAGATCAAATAAACAAATGAAACCTGCAAATTATAACAACGTTCCAAAATCAGTGGGGAGCAACTAGCAGTTCTCCCTCAAATAAGAAATAGAAGATTTTAGACTTAAATTAATATACTACCTCTAGTTCTTATTATGTGCAACAAAGAAATATTTTATATCTCACAAATAATACCCCTTTGTCGCACATAATAAGAAACGGAGGTAGTAGTAATAAACCACAACCACAAACAACTTGAAAACTCAAATGAAATCACTTAAAACCATCAAACCATACAAACAATCAAATATTTCAAAATAAACTTAAAATAGGAATATTAATATTAAATCACTTAATTTCAATCATAATATATAATAAACTTCAAAAGTAATGATTTAATAGTATAAATTTTTCAAACTAAAAACCTTCAAAATAGTATAACTAGCATGGAGGGAACGCTAGTGGCCTCGCAATCCACTTCCTAAGGTTTGTCAAGACGAACCCCCGGTCATCTCGCAGAGACCGTGTCTAAGATTGGCCAACTCCTGGTTATGGGTAGATGCCTAGCTATAAGGTCTTACACACCCCCGGACGACAACAATTAACCCAGGTTGAGATCTAGGTAGTTAGCATGTTCATTAACCATCGGGAAGCAACTCGGCCTCACACCCGACTATATATGGCCCCACACACAATTCAAAGATCACTTAAAATACTTAATATAATATGTTTCACTCAGAAATCTGCAGAGA
Source organism: Chenopodium album (assembly GCF_948465745.1). Classification (NCBI taxonomy): domain Eukaryota; kingdom Viridiplantae; phylum Streptophyta; class Magnoliopsida; order Caryophyllales; family Amaranthaceae; genus Chenopodium; species Chenopodium album. Next base: position 8,100,403 of record NC_137853.1, on the reverse strand, counting down.
AGCCAAAAGTGGTCTTACACTCAATTCAAACAACATAAGAAAATTATATTTCTTAATTTCAATTGAAACTCCACTTCAAAACACACTTCAACTTAATAAATCACAAAAGGTATCATCTGAGCTTGGGAATATAATTAATTATCGGAATCAACAAGTAAGTGCGTTCACAACTCTTGGCGAAGTAATGGTAAAGACAGTGGTATTCTTCTCTAAAGCATTACGACGTCGAAAATACAATTACAACTCATACATATTCAAACACACATCAAAAAATTTACTTTAGGGGTTTATAATACCCAAAGATTCATACAACACTTATTTTAAAGTAAAATTCCAGCTAATATATAATCTATCTATAACTAATACTAAAAGAACAACCGCTGACATCATTCATTTATCCAAATTGTACACATGTCAATTTCTCCTTCAAAATTTTCCCGCCTCAACTTTTTTTTCTCTCACATGTTTTTTTTTTAAATATTAAATATTGACTACAAAATACTTTAATAAGTTAATACAAAATAATGTATTGTTTTAAAACATTATTTTATGCTTTTTACGGATTACTATTTTATATAACTCTTTTTTTTTTCATTATATCCGTGCATCGCACGGGAGCTAATCTAGTAGTTATAATAAAAAAATTCATAAATTTATTTGATAAAACCAAAAATCCAAACTATAATTTCATAAAACATCCAAAACAGGGCAGCAACATATAAGTCCAAAAATCATCACAAAACCCAACCAAACATGCTTTAAATGCGAAATATAAATTAAGGCATATGCATATACTTAAAAAGCATCATATAAACCATTTCGGACTTAAAATACTAGAGCTAACATGCTTAAATAAAATTATAAACACAGCAGCCCCAATTTAGGTTCCAACAGTACCATTCACACAAAACACACCAACCTTAAACATGAAACTAAGCTTAGCCCATTATAGTACACATTTTAAAAACACAATAGGTTATGTCAACCATGCATCTGTGATTAGAAATCAGGCAAAACATATCATAAAAACTCTCTAATCACACAAACTTCACAATGAAAGGCAGCAGCTCCTATACTTACTTTTAGGCCATTAAAATCATGCCAAATTAATTAGGGATTATCCTAACATGATACTAATTAATTAGGGATTATCCAAAAATTACAAATAAACCTAATCCTAGCCATGTTTCTACATATCAATTCAACCCTAAAATCCAATAGTTCTAACCCAAGGGAGTAAAGCTAGTTACCTTGATGAATAGAACACCAAAAATCAGAACAAAAGGAGGACAAGAACCACTTAAACAACCGTGGCAGCCATTCTTAAAACACACCCAAATCTTCCCCCTCGAATGCCTTCGTTTCCCACTCTTCAATGGAGGAAATAATGCACGTCCCTTTGAGGCTTGATGGAAGAAATTAGGGCTTGGTTGTATCCTTGATTTAACCCTTGAAACCCACGAAAAATTGAAGGGAAAAGGAAGAGATGTGCAGTGTGAAAGTTGAAGATGAAAATTGATGAATTCTAGGTGGAGTTGCACATTGGAAGGGAAGAGGAAAAGGAGAGGTTTTAGACAAGTTAACTAGATATGGGCCCGGGCGATGCCCCGGTCATTAAAATTTATTACTTTAATCGAACTATATATATTTTGGCTTGTTTGGCACTGAGAGCGTAAGTGGTGTTTTATTTTTTACTTTTTTTTATTTTATTTTTTAAGATGATAGTTTAAGTAGTTTGTGGTTTGTATGAGTTAGTTTGACTATAAGAATAATGTTTTGCATTAAAATCAACTCTTTGTAAAATAAAAATGATAAATCAAATTTTTATGATATAAATTTGATGTCAAAATATATGCTACTCCATAATGCACAAAAATCTTTTACTCTATAATTACAATTTAATGAATTAATGCACAAAATAAAAATGGAGTATGTTTAATTTCTTACAAACTTTATTATTTTGTAATTATTAAGGAATTACATTCCAAGAGAAATTGTTATGCATATGAAGAGTTTATCAATTAATCTAAACATTAATATATAGAGGTTAATGCATGAAGTTTTTCAATTATTAATGGTATGGTATGATTTGGTGACACGTCATATGCCAAATGGCAAAATTGGTGACACATGGCAAAACAACATGTCTTGTGTTAAATTTTGAGACAATATGAAATGGGTCTGGGCAACCCGAACAAGGAGGAGGAGAGTTTGGTCCACAAACAAGGCTTTGGAGCTTCCATACTAAAACCAATTGGGAATAGTAGGAGTTACTCCTCTACCTTATAAAGTGGAATCCCCTCTCCTCTTTCTCCAAAGTGGGACACTCACAAGTGATACATATTGGGTTCCAACATCTTGTCATGAGTTTTAATAATATACTAGCCTTCTGGCCCGTGCAATGCACGGCATGTTCATAGAAAATTGCATTGAGAGATGAGTGAGGAAATAGCAATAAATAAATAATTATGAGTGTAATATGTAACTGAAAACATAATTAAAGAAATAAACATTTTGGGACTTTAATTTGAAATGAGACTTAATAGAAAGAAGATGGAGGACTAAAATCAAAGAGAGAAAATAAAAAGGTTGAATTAAAGAGGAGAGATGAAGATGAATTGAAGTGTTTAATGAAAGAGTTAAGAAAACTTGTATAATCTATACTTCTATATATAAAAGCGTTCCTAAAACGGCTTATGTGCCATGTGGCACCTTTCACATGTATTATATATATACCACATCACCTTTCACATGTATAATATGCCACATCAATAAAAATGCTTATTACAAGGTTTGAACACAAGACCAATAAGAATTAAACTAATGTTCTAACCATCTTTGCTATCATTTAATCATGTTTCATATTCAATTAAAATTTACTAAATACTTTGTATTAAACATCAATTTGAGAGCACTTATTTAGTTTCATAGTTATTATTGTTCACTCTTATTTTAATTATATAGTTTATATTTTATAGGTCAAATAATATTTGTTGATATTCAAAATAAAATCCGGGGCATCGCCCGGGGTACACACTAGTTAAAAAAAAAAAAAGGTAAAACGACATGTTGCACATTGAGTTGAAGAAGATAGGGAAGTGTAATAGAATGATAACATATGTCTTTTTTGGTTTGCTTTTTTAAATACTAAGTATAAATATAAATATAGATATATTGATTAGGTGTAATTAGGGAGTAAATGAAGGGGTTACTTAGGTTAGAAAATCAGTCCACACTCTCCCCCATGTACAGCCGTGTACATGAAGTAAAGTTGGGCCATAAGAAGCTCATAAACAAGCCCCATGTAGACTAGGTTCAAGGCTTCCCCTTTGGGCTTGATTGAGATATTAATTTAGGCTCAAGAATGGGATTAAGGAAGCTAATAAACAAGTCTATCTTAATCTATTTAGTCATGAAAGTTTTAAGGCAACACGATCCATATACAAGTTCTAGTTGGCCCGAATCTAGAGTGGGAAAGGAATGTAACAGCAGGTGATTTGAAACACGTTTTAAAAATGATAATATCGTTTTTAAAACGTGTTTCAAATCACCTGCCGTTACATTCCTTTCCCACTCAAGATATCTCAATAATAATTACAATAGTAATAATGAAAACAATAATTTAAATTACGATACAAAATTATATATAAAGTTCATATTTTACAGAAAAGCAATATAAAAAGGCGAGATGCGAAGCCGATAGCATTTATAATGATCTAATTAATAAAAGGACATTATAATAAGTTTTATAAATATAAATTAAAGAATAATTTATAAACAATATTAATTTGATAAATGAGTTATCGAAATCACCCAGTACAACTTTATTTATCGATATTGATACAATTGAACGTAAAACGTATTAAAAACACCAAAATTATTTTATGCGTATAGAATTCACACTTTAGTCAAGAAATCACCATGATGATCCGTATCAATTTTAATAGGTTAAGTATCTAAATTCAATGTAGATCACCTTATCAATATTGATTTAAATATAATTATATAGTTACGTTGTTACTAGTTTTTTTTATGAACTTATTACGTATATCTTATCAAAACTTATTTAAACTAATTAGCTCGAATTTAAGCTTATCTGAAATTATTTCTACTCTCTTACAATAGATGAAGAAATTGATGGTGATTAAACGTAAAAGTCATCACATGAACTGTTAACAAACCGACCCAAAAAATGTACCTGAACCCGATATGACCCGACCTGAAATCAACCCGAAACTAACCCAAATTAAACTAATATTTGAGACACAAAACTGAAATTGACTTGACTTGGAAATGACCAGACCTGATTGTAACCCACAAATTATAGACTTGAACCGAACCTGACTTGAACCCAAGAAAATGACCCAACCTGCTTATAACCCACAAGTTTTTTACTTGAACTGAATCTAACTTGAACCAGAGTTGATTATAACCCGTAAATTATTGACTTGAACTGAACCCGACTTGAACCTGAGAATAACCCTAACTCATTTTAAACCGTGAACACCCGAATTGAACCCGACCTATTATTCACCCGACCCAAATGTAACCCCGACCTGCTATTGACTCGACCTAAACTCAACCCAAACTCGAAAAGATGTATGACCCGACATGACCCGACTCAAGCATGACCCAGCCTGAACCCGACCTGCATAGGTTACGCATTAACCAGAATTAACTTCACCCGAGTTGACTTGACCCACACTTACCCGACTCAAACCCGACCCATTTACCCGAATTGACAACTCTATTTAGTACTACTTAGATATGGTAACAATTATACTGTAATAAAAAGTAGTACTCCCTCCGTCCCTAAATTACATTCCTCTTTGGAAATTTACACGGGAATCAAGGAGGGAAGAATAAGACAAATAACACTAATTAGATAATGCAATGGGAAGTACAAAGATAGATTAGGCTTATTACTCATGACAAGTCATCAATCCTTTGCAAAAAAAAAGGACCAATCACATGCTCCTAATTAAAAAATTTTAACCAATCATATTCATTGTAATTTGGCACAAGGATTATGAGTGAGATTAGGTAAAGATGAGTAAGAAATCATTAAATATAAAACAGAAAAAGAGAGTTGATTTACTAAAAAAAACTTAGCAAAAATAGAAAGGAAGAATGTAATTTTGGAATACCAAAAATAGAAAGGAGGGATGTAATTTAGGGACGGTATTTAATGTATTGATTTTTCTTTACCAACATTAATTGTATTTAATGCTATATATATTATATTAGTCAATATTTTCCATATCTGTAATGATTTGTTTGGATAGAATATCTCTAGTAAAATTTAATGATAGGCCAGGTGTCAAAAATTATATAATTTTTTCATTTATTTAGGCTTCTCTTATGAGTATAAATTTCGTGACAGAGATGGCTTGTATAATGCCATATTCTTAAGAGTTGCATTCCATTGAAGTCAAATTAAAGGTTTGGAAGTATAATGTAATAATAATAATTTTAGTAAAATAGTTTTTAAGTTTATTAATTGATTTTATGAAAACTTAATTTGCAGAGCAATGGATGTGAAAAGTCTAGCATGCTTGGTAGCTTTGTTGTTACTTCTAATTAACCACAGAGCAAAAGGTCATCCTTTGACTAGAGAAGAGCTTGATTATGAGAAACAATTTGAGCTCCTCCAGAAACCAAGTGTTAAAACAATCAAGGTATGTTATTTATTTTGATTTGTTCTTGTAGGATATATTACGAATCATATCCTCACAATTTTATTACTGGGTGATTTTGTTAACAATTATTTTCTATCCACTGCTATATGACAAATCCCGTTTAAATTTCCATATATAAGCCTCACAAATCCGATGATTTCAATCTACTTCCTCCGTTAATGGTTATTTGCAACAAAGGAATATTTTATATCTCACAAATAATACCCCTTTGTTGCAAATAACCATTAACGGAGGAAGTAATTAACTTAATTACATTTGGCCTATTATCCCATTTAGGCCCTGTTCTCTTCATCTTAATTTTGCTGAACTAAAATTATTTTTACTGAATTGAAATTATTTCTGCTGAACTTAAATTATTTTTACTGAACTTAAATTAATTTTACTGAACTGAAATTATTTTTGTTGAACTGAAATTATTTTTACTGATTTTCTATTATAATTCTTCTTTAAGAAAACTGAATTTTCTTGAACTGAACTTATTTTTACTGAACATAAATTATTTTTACTGAACTGAAATTAATTTTACTGAACTGAAATTATTTGCACTTAATATTATTTTTTTAAGGTGAAGAGAACAGGGCCTTAAAACAACTAAAAGACTAGAAGAAAGTTTTGTTAATCTAGACCTTGAATCAAAGCTACACCAAAAATTTAAATCTTAAAAAATTGTAAATTATAAAAAATGAATTGAAGATGAAGAGTTTTGTGATTAAAAGTTTTCAAATTACATTCCTATTTATTAGGGGTGTCAATCAGGTAAACAATACGGTTTCGAGTTTGGTTTATCGATTTTAAGTTATAACGGGTTGAAACAATTAGCAGGTTAATTTGGGTCAGTTTTAAAAGTTGTCGATCCGAGTCGATTCGGGTTGGTTTTTTTTTCAGTTATTATTTGGGTCGGTTCCTTATCAGTTCGGGTTGAACACAGTTGGTTTGAAAATGACATTTGCAAGTTTCGGGTCAAAAACCTATAAGATAGATCCTTGTCGAGTTGTAATCGTTTTGAGTCATAATTGGTTTGGTTGGAACTCAGTCGGTTTGAAAACGGGTTTTGCAAGTTTAAAGCGAGTTTCGAGACAAAATAAATTGGGTCTTAATCAGGTTGGGTTGTAATCAAATCTGGTCATAATCTATTTGGGTTGAGCCCCTAGGTCGGTTTGAAAATCGAGTTTCGGTTAAAAACAAATTCGATAAAATCAACTCGGGTTATAATCAATTTAGGTTGAAGTAAGCTAGTCAGTTTGAAAACGGGTTATGGTTCAAAACATATCAAGTGAAATCGGGTCGGGTTATTATAAGATTAGGTCATAGCTGATTTCAATTGAACTAGGTCGATTTGAATATGAGTTAACTAGTGTAAAGCAAGTTTCGGTTCAACTAAATCATATCGAGTTAAAATTAGATAATTATTGAGTATGGTTAACTAGATATTGAGAAGGAACAGGTCAAGAAATAATTGATTTAAGTCCTAAAGAAATTACTTTTATCGAGTAGTGGGTTGAAAAGGGTCAGATCAAAATTGAGACAGGTTTAAACAAGTAAGATAAAAATTAAGAGTTGTGTCCTAAATAGATATAATTAATCGTGTTGCAAGTAGGAATGGATGTGGTCTAAATCGAGTCACGACTTAGATAAGTTGGGTGGTCAAAATAGGTTACGAGTTGTAAATGTTTCAGTCACAACAGGTTATAGGTTGTGAATGGCTTAGACATAACGGGTTAAGTGGTTAACGGGTTGGCGATATTATAAACGATTCGATCATAACACGTTACGTGTTATAAATGGTTAAATTGTAATGGGTTACGACTTACGAGTTTAAAACAGTTCGGTCATAACAGGTTACTGGTTGTAAACACTCTAATCACAACGTGGTACAATCTTGGTTGCAATGGGTTTTTATCGAATTTAAACAGTTTCAGTTTAAAATGGGTCGGGTTACTATCGGGTTTGGACGTAATCACTTCGGGTTGTTCTCTGTTTCGGATTGTAATGGTTCGGTTTGATAATGGGTACATGTCATTAATTGTTTTAAAAAATTCAGTTCTGTTCAGTTTGAGTTTCAAAAATATTGGGTCGGGTTTTAGTTTTTCAAAAAAATAAATTATTAGGTTATTAAAAAATCTAGTTTGAGTTTTCATTTTCAAGAAATTTCTTTTATCTATTCGATTAATTTTCTGAATAATTTGAAACAGTTAAGTTCACAAATTTAGATTGGTTTTTGACAACTCTATTATTTATATGTTTATATTAGATTGACTCTTTATGCATGCAATACGTTTGCAAATTTCCAAATTTCAAAATGCATGTAAAGTCTAACCCCTCTGTATAAAAATTAGGAGGACTCCGATATGCTTAAAAAAATAAATTTCACCAAGTATTTCATCTTTTAAAATAAGAAAAATTGTCAAAAATAATACAAACTTTGAACAGTCTGCTAAAAATAAGTCAATCTTTTGATTATTTCTGAATAATACAAACTTTAGGGGATCTCTTCTTTAAACAAGTTAATTTACCTTCAACTGATATAACCTGTTAACTTTTTTTTTTTTTTTAACAAAATCGTTTAACAACAAATTTACTTCTAATCGGAATTTTAAGCACGGTTAATTTCTCATTTAACTCTTCTTCAAAAAAAAAAAAAAAAAAAAAAAAAATCTCATTTAACTCTAAATAAAATATCAAATAATTCTCTTTTTTTTTTTTTTTGTGAAAAGATCAAATAAATTCTAACTAAGTAATTAATTAATTTTGTGTTAAAAAGAAAATATTTACTTAACTTCTATTCTGAATATATATATATAAAAGAAAATAGGGTAAGTGATTGGGCTGCTCCCAGCCACGTCAGCAGCCTGCCGCCGGCCCGCCGCCGCCAGGCCGGGCAAAGCCCAGCGAAGCAGCCACTATAGCACCGGCCGATGTAGCCAAGCAGCAGGCAACGCCGATCTACGCAGCAGGCTAAAACCCAGTCACCACAGCTAGCGTCGGGGCGTCGGCCGACGATTAGGGCCCCACCACCACTCAAAACTCCCATAAAAAACCTCCCTTACTCCCGAAAAACCCCAAACAATTCTCCCCCGCCATCGAAAACCCTAGCCTCTAGGGTTTCAGGGTGGAGGGATGAGTGATTTGCGGTTTATGGGAGTGGGGAAAAGGTTTCTATGGTGGTTGCGTGGGGGATGGGAGGGGTTTTGGGGAAGGGGGAAACGACGACGTCAGGGTGGAGAGGCGCGGAGGACTGGCGGAAAGAACGGGGGGTCGATGAAGGACGAGCGGTGGGCTGGTAGTGGAGGTGGGGGTTAGCAGCGCCGGTGGGGGAGGAGGTAGTGGCTAGGCTATGGTGGTGAGTGGTTTTTTTCTTTTTTTTTTTTTTTTTGAAAAAGGTTCTTTTTTCATTTTAAATAATAATAATATATTTTTTTTTAAAGAAAATAGGAGTTTCAATAATAATGAGTGTTTTTTTATAATAATAATAATCAACTAATCCTTTTGATATTAAAAACATTATATAAAATAAAAAAGATGAAAAAAAATTGAACCAATAAAACGTTGACACGTGTGCATATAACCTCTTAAACAAGTCACCAACAGCTTAAAACTTGTTTAAAGCGGACACCCCAAAAATTTGTATTATTTAGAAATAATCAAACAATTGACTAGTTTTTGGCGGATTGCTTAAAGTTTGTATTATTTTTGACAATTTTTCCTTTAAAATATAATATCCTCTACATTTGCACGGTTATAAACTTTGATAGATCATATACTACGTATGTATTTAAAATATCCACTCCATGCACACTCGCACACCTCTAGATATCAATTCTTTTTCGTTTTTTCGCTGGCACATATATACGAAGTATATACATTAGTTAGGAATAACTTACTAGAAGATATTCTCAAATTGTAAATAGTGGATGAATTATAGTTGTTTACAAATTTAAATTTTAAGGTAGTTGTTAAAAAAAATTGAAAACTCAAAAGGTAAAAAAGCATTTTGATTATATACAATTTACAAGTTAATTAAACTAACTATTTTGATTTGATTGCAGAATGAGTATGGAGACATATATGACTGTGTAGATTTTTATAAGCAACCTGCTTTTGATCATCCACTATTAGCAAACCACTCATTCAATCCCGAGGTTCAAGTGAATTCATTCATATTGGCAATATAAGTATTGAATTATTATACAATTATTTCCTTTCATGTATCTAATGTATGCTTGTATTAATTTTAGATGAAACCATCTACTCTCACTTTTGAAGAAGAGTCAAAAATCTCTCAAGATAGAGAGGTAATTACCAATATGAAGTCAAGAGGTGAAGGTTGCCCAACAGGAACAATTCCTATTAAAAGAATGAGCAAGGACGATTTTATCAAAATAAAACGATTTACAAAAGATTATACTTCACGAACCAAAAGTAATAGTTTGGAAAATCATGTAAGTGTTTCTTTTTATTTAAATACAAAAATCATTGCATTGAAAGACAATCAATTGAAGAGTAAAAATAATAATTTTTATGGTAACTTTAACCCAACTAAAAGAAGTTAGGTCGCACCATTATCAAGATGTACTTTTATCCATTATGTACTAACAAAAAAATAAAAATTGATACAAATATTTTACATATATAGACGAGTCTAACATCATACATGATGCCACATATATATATTAGTGAAAATGAACAGTCAAATTTATTTAAAATTTGTCATTGATAAATGGAATTGAGCACTATAGTTTATGTCAGAAGAAGTATAAATGTCTTCTTATTAAGCAAAATTCGCATGCTAATGAATGCTGTACTTGATTAATGCAAGCTTTTTACATATATATTTTTCTTAAATAAAAAAAAAATCAGTTTGCAGTTGTTCAAACTCCCCTTCCAAATGCAAAGTATTATTATGGAGCAAAAGTTGTACTTAGCGTTCATAACTTTAACGTAAGCGCTTCTCAATATTCTTCGGCTGGAGTGACACTTAATAATGGAGAAGAAACCATACAATTTGGATGGACAGTAAGTCTTCAACAAGTTATCTTCATACTTTTAAATCATATATACGCAGTATTTCCCTCCATCCCTTATTTCCAAACTTTTTTCTCTTTTTTCACGGAAATTAAGGACCTTAGAAATTCAATTAAACCTATGATTGGGAAGTACAAATTTGCATGTGGCTTAGAGAGAGATAGAGAGAAAGAAAAGGTAGTCGGCATATTGAAGAAATGAAGAGAGAAAATGTCGGTAAATGAAGTCAAAGTACAACAAAATAAAAAATAAAAATGATGACAACTCATAAAAAAAAAAGGCATGTAATTTTGGTTTCCCCAAAATAAAATACAGACATGTAACTAATTAAAGAAAGAAGGGAGTACTTTATATTTGAGAGAATATATGCTTAGTAAACTGCACTCCCCTTATTTTTTATTTTTCGGATGTTATTATTATTAGTCTCATTTGTTTTCGGATGTTATAATTTTCAATTTGGATTGTATTTTTTTATTTCAATATAACAAAAAATATGCTATTATATGTTCATTTTATTTGATTCATTTTATTATGTCAATTTTAAAATATTGGCTTTTATGTTCTTATTCAATACACAATTAAAAAAATTACGGACAAAGATGTATCTTGTTAAAAATACACGGGATAATTAAAATTCGACGATAAATTTACATATGCACACATCCTTGATCCTTATTAACTTATGCATATACGAATTCTTTTTTTTTTTCTCTATGTATCAATTAAAATTTCAAACCGTTTATTATTCAACAAACTTTTTTTGTGGTCGCTTGGCTAATAATATATATTATGATAAAATAATCAAGATAATCTATGAGCGCATCTTTACTATTAAATAATTAAACGAGAAATTTTTGTGTAAGACCGTCTCAATTACCATCGATTCTTATTACAAGCATGTAACCCTATGATGTTTAGAAAATCTTATTTTAAATTAAATATTCATAAAGTGAATTAATGGAAGTTTAATGTATGTAATTATACATCTAATGATATTAAGTTACAATTGAAAATCAAATTATAAAAATTAACTGATACAGGACGTGAGGATAAGACAAAATAGAAGTTAGATACGAAAAGAAAGAATTTATTCACTACGCTAGCTAATTCCTTTGTACTTATATCGTCTTTTCCACGAAGTGTTTATGTAGTTTAATTTCTTAAATAATTGTTTTTATTTTGTTATCTTCTACCTGATAAACATACATTTTTTTCGTATGAATATAGATTAATCCGACAATAAACAACGACGGCCGCACTCGACTTTTCCAATATCTTAATGTAAGTATATGATGATTATCTTTTTCTATCTAATTATTATTCCGTCCTTCAATTTTTATTCTTTATGCTTTGAATTTTATGGTCAACTTTTATAACTTTGATTGTAAAAAATCACAATTATAGATATCAAAACTATATCATCATATGAGATCGCTTGTTAGATTCGGCTTGAAGTGTATTTTCTATACATCAATGTCTCATAACTTGAATTAAACTGAATATATACCTAGTCAAAGATGAATATTACTAACCGAAAAATTCAAAGTGTAAAGAACTAAAAGGACGAAGGGAGTATACTTTTGTACAAGTAATACTTACCGCTAAAAGACTAACTTAACCAATAATTAAAACTAATAGTAAAAGACTAGACTTGCCTTTTATATTCTATCACACCCCTTCAAATAAAAGTCATTTGGACTTGAAATATGGATGCAACATCGACTTCTTCATACACATGATAAATGGGTGTGGGCCACACCCATCACAACTGTCCACTTTACACGACCAAGGAGGTTCCACTTCAAAACCATATGGCAATGAGGGGAGTAGCCCCTTAGTCTTATAAAGTGGCCTGGACACAATATTCTTATTTGTTCAATGTGGGATACACATCCCAATACAAACTCAAACTTATAAAGTCAACCAATGTGGGACAACACACTACTCACATGTGAGTTTTACTCATGGGCTCAACACTCCCCCTCACATGTGAGTTGTCCATAATATTGGACCAAATCACAATACAACTTAAACCTAGCTCTGATACCATGTTAGAGGACCAACTCAACCAAAAGCTTAAGTTGATAGTTGAGGTCCAGGAATATGTTTTATACTCTATCACTCTCCCTCACATGAAAGGCCCTGTGGGCTTGAAATGTGGATGCAACACAGGCCCACCCATACCTGGTGCGAATTAATCCCACTTTAAAGGAGGGTTGGATGAGATTCGAACCCGTGACCTATTTTGTGTCACGCTGGCTCTTGATACCATGTTAGAGGACAACTTCAACCAAAACAAATTAATTCCACTTTAGGTTTGTTGGGCCGTTCATAACTGGGTATTTGTCAAGCCACTGGTTAAGGAGCTTCTATTGGATGTTCATTCCCAAAGAGGATTTATATTGTACCTTCTGATGTGCTCTAATTCTAAGGACACTCACAAGTGAGGGGAGTGTTGGAACCCAATGTATATCACTTGTGAGTATCCCACATTGGAGAAAGAGGAGAGGTGGTTCCACTTTAAAAGGTAGAGGAGTGACTCCTACTTTTGCCAATTGGTTTTAGTATGGAAGCTCCAATCCAAAGCCTTGTTTGTGGACCGAGCTCTCCTCCTCCTTGTTTGGGTTGCCCAGGCCCATTTCATATTGTTTCGAAATTTAACAACACAATACAATGCTAAGTATACCACATGATGAAAAGAACAGTGGATGAGATTTAAACTCGTGACCTTCTTGTCATATTGGTTTTTGATACTATGTTCGAAGCTACAACTTTTAGTTAAAACCCATGATTAGTTTTTATATTTTTTAAATTCTATAGCTCTAAGTGGTATAACTTTATAACAAGAGAACCATATCTTAAACACAAGTAAACATGTTTATAATTACCTTTTGAAGAATTATGAACCATAATATCTTAAACTCAAGTAAACATGTTTATAATCACTAACACGCATATATGCGTACACATTATAAATTCCATATGCATGCAAAAATTTTCAACTAGTGTTTTTGAATATAACCTGATGATGCACTATACATTTGTACTCAAAATAGCATCATTTAATATGTAAATTCCTTTGTTATATTTTACAGGCTGGTCTTTCTCAAGTACACTGTTTCAATATGTTATGTCCCGGATTTGTTAATGTTAATAAAGACATACCTATTGACGATGTGCTTGTGCCAATGTCAAAAAGAGGAGGAAATATATATATTATAAGGTTCAGTATATTTAAGGTAAATAATACTGGACTCTGATTTTTATTTTTAATTTTTACAAGGTTAACCGGTGGCAATACTTGTTTTTGCCACCAGTTTTGAACCGGTGGCTTTTCAAGGGAGTATTGTCACCCCCCAAATGCCCAGCGGTTCAAAATCGGTGGCGTAAGGGGGTGTTTGAACTGGTGGGGAATTGCAATTTTCTACTGGTGATACATGCATTAAGAATCCATTAAATATTCTCTTTGTTGTTGCTTTTTTAAATACTCTCCCATTCATCTTTCAAAAAAAATACTCTCCCATTCAAGTTAGTGTAAACATGCAACTTAAGAAATTCGATCTTGTTGAAAAATGTCAGTGGGTTGTAAGATAAAGTATCATAGTATGTAAGACAACAAAGTAAAAGAATTGTGTTTGTGTAAGATAAAAATTAATAAAGTAAGAAAGGGTACGTTTAAAATGTGTAATTATCGGAAAGTTAAAGGGATAAGATGGTAAAAGTGGTCAAGGTCAGCCTTAAGCTAAAGCTAACGAATACTTCTGGTGTGTTGGATAAGCTAATTATAAGTAGAAATACTATATTAAAATGAACGTTAATTACATTGATTGACACGTAATTTTGGCATGTACTCATAAGTGTTTAAAGGCTTATCAAATGCCCTAGGGGTATTTATTAGCAAGATCTATAGATCAGAATAAGTCAAAGTGAAAGAACAAAGTAACCAACTAAAATTAAAAACGAATAGAACAAAAAAGAATGAATGTATGTAGTAGTGTTAGTCAATGCAAATTGTCATTATTTTCTAGAAAATTACATAATTTGAATGTAATCTTTATACTTTGGTTAAGTTGTTACTTAAGGAATTATAACTTATACATGGTATGTCTAATGTGTTACAAAGGATCCGAAAGATGGAAATTGGTGGCTTACATTTGGGAAGGAAAACACTGTACAAGGATTTTGGCCTAAAGAGATATTCACTGGATTGTCAATGTTAGCAACTAAAGTCACATTTGGTGGAGAAGCTTATGGCCCTGTGGATCAACCTTTACCACCTATTGGAAATGGCTACCGTGGTATCGCAGACCCTAAATATTCTGCTTTTTGTCATTCAATTGTGGTGATGGATGAAAATTTGAAGGAAGATAATGATCCTCATGAGATTGAAACTTATTATACAGATGCTTCACAGTATCATGTCGTTGATTATGGATGGACTAATAAATTTGGACGCATCATGTTCTATGGTGGTACTATTCCACAATAATGATGTCATAGTATTAGTACTTTTATCAATAATAACTATTAATAAATTTCTTAAACTTTTCAAGAAATTATATCAAGTGTTTGTTAAGATTAAGGGTGCGTGCAGTGATTAAAATGTGTTTTGGACTTGGAAAATGAAATAGACTTGAGACAATTATCAAATAGAATATTATAGATTGTTTTGAAGGTCCAATTCAAATTTATCTATATTAACAAGAAACAAAAGGTCAAAAGGTGAAGTTAATTACAAAATCAAACAGAAAATTATATTGTTTTGGAGATCTAATTCAAATTTTGCAAAAATAGTATTATAAACACACCAAAAAAAAACACAAACAAAAAGGAAGTAGAAAAAAATTAAACCATATAATCTATCTATAAATCTATATATATAACTGCAATAGCAACCGTTGACATCATATGTAGCTTTACAAAAAAACATTTCCCCCTAAAATAAATATGTTGTCATTACATTTTTCTTTGGTTTCAAATTTCAAATTTAGTTTCACATCCTCTCAACTTATCTATACTCTTTAAATTATTTAATTTCCTTCTATCACCAACTATTTGTATTCAATGCAACCTTATGCTTCATAAAATATATACTCTATATTTCTTATATTAGATAATTATGTAATAAGAATACATAAATATATACTCTACATTTCAAAGAAATTTTTATTAATGTCATGCATTGCACGAGACTAATCTAGTAAAAATTAAACTAAAAACCGAAAAATTAAACTAATCAGTACTTCAAACTCCCATTCCAAATGCAAAGTATTATTATGGAGCAAAAGTTGTACTTAGCATTCATAACTTTAACGTAAGCGCTTCTCAATATTCTTCGGCTGGAGTGATACTTAATAATGGAGAAGAAACCATTCAATTTGGATGGACAGTAAGTCTTCAACCAAGTTTTTTTTTTTCATACTTTTTAATCATATATACGTGTTACTTTTTATTTGAGGCAATATATGCTTAGTACTTCACTTGCCTTATTTGTTATTTTTCAGATGTTATTATTTGTCTTATTTGTTTTCAGAGGTTATAATTTTCAATTTTGCTGTAATTTTATATTTCGGTATAACAAAAATCATATTATTATATGTTCATTTTGTTTGATTCATTTTTTATATATATTCATAAATATTGGCTTTATAATTTTATTCATTACAATTAAAATAATTTTGGACAAAGATGTGCCTTGTAAAAAATGCACGGGATAATTCAAATTTGACGCTAGATTTACATATGCTGTTTTGCGTGCACACATCCTTACCAACTTTGTTCTGCATTTACGAATTTATTTTTTCTCTGCATATCAATAGAAATTTGAAACCATTTACAATTCTACTAATAACTTTTTATTGTTTGTTTTTGCTTGGCTATAATATATATCATGATAAAATAATCAAGAAATTTGGTTTAGTGATACAACACAACAATATTAAACGAGAAAATTTTGTGTAAGACCTTTTTAATTATCATCAATCATAAAATTACATTTGTGAGTCGTTACAAGTATGTCACCCTTATAATTTCTAGAAAGTCTTATTTTAATTAAATATTAAATTAAAGAAATTTTAATGTATGTAATTATACATCTAATGATATTAATTTACAATTGAAAATAAAATTACAAAAATTATCTGATCAGGACGTGGGGATAAGGCAAAATAGAAGTTAGATACGAAAAGAAAGACTTTATTCACGAGGGAGCCCCCATTCTTCTTCATGATAAACAAAATTTGTTTATCTAATGGCATTTTCGTAAATATATCAACAATTCACTCATGTCAGCATGACATTTTTGTAAATAAGTTAACAACTTTTATTAATATGCAGGTCCACAAATGTTAACTTATTTACGAAAATGTCATTAGATAAACAAATTTTGTTTATCATCAAGATGAACTTGTATTTTCTCTTTATTCACTACGGTAGCTAATTCCTTTGTACTTGTATTGTCTTTTCTCCGAATTGTTTATGAAGTTAGTAGTTTAATTTGTTAATTAATTGTTTCTTTTTTGTTATATTCTACTTGATAAACATACACTTTATTTTCCGTATGAATATAGATTAATCCGACAATAAACAAAGACGGCCGCACTCGACTTTTCCAATATCTTAATGTAAGTATATGATGATTATCTTTTTCTATCTAATTATTATTCCCTCCTTTAATTTTTATTTTCTATGCTTTGAGTATTTTAGTCAACTTTTATAACTTTGAGTGTAAAAAATCACAATTATAGATATCAAAACTATGTTAGATTCAGCTTGAAATGTATTTTCTATACATCGATGTCTCATAACTCAAATTTTATTGAATATAAACCTAGCTAGTCAAAGATGAACATTACAGAACGAGAAATCCTAAGTGTAAAGTATACTTTTCTACAAATAATATTTACTACTAAAAGGCCAACTTAATCAAAAGTTAAAACTGATACGGAGTAGTAAAATCCTATAATTGGCTTTTATATTCTATCATACCCCTTCACATAAGAGTCATTTGCGCTTGAAATATGGATGTAACATCGACTTATTCACACACAGTGCAAAGTATACCACATGAAAAGAACGGTGGATGAGATTTAAACCTGTGACCTTCTTGTCATGTTGGTTCTTACTACTATGTTAGAAGCTATAGCATTTGATTAGAACCCATGATTGGTTTTATTTTTTCTTTTAAAAAATTTCTATCGTTTAAAGTGGTATAACATTATAATAAGAGAACCATAACTTAAAAATAAGTATGAAGCAACATGTTTTTACACTACCTGTTGAAACAATATGATCCATACCTTTCATTCTAGTCACTAACACGCATATTTGCATACAAATTATAAATTCCATATCTATGCAAATTATAAATTCCATATGCATGCAAATTATTCCAACTAGTGTTATTATTGAATATAGCTTGATGATGCACTACACATTTGTACTCAAAATATCATGATTTAATATATAATTTCATTTGTTATATTTTACAGGCTGGTCTTTCTCAAGTACATTGTTTCAATATGTTATGTCCCGGATTTGTTAATGTCAATAAAGACGCACCTATTGACGCGTTGCTTGAACCAGTATCAAAAAGAGGAGGACCAATATACATTAATACATTCAGGATATTTAAGGTAATTAATACTGAACTTTGATTTTTTTTTTTTATTAATTTTTTAAAGTTATACATAATACATGCATTAAGAATCCATTAAATTAAAGTTTCTCTTTGTTGTTGCTTTTTAATTACTCTCCCATTCAGTTAGTGTAAACATGCAACTTTTTTAGAAATTATTGTTGAAAAATGTGAGTAAGTGTAGGATAAAGTATTGTAGTAAGACAAAGAGATTACAAGAACTGTGTTTGTTTAAGATAATAAATGTTATAAAGTAAGAAAGGGTATGTTGAAATATGTAATTA
This sequence comes from Chenopodium album, assembly GCF_948465745.1. Taxonomy (NCBI): domain Eukaryota; kingdom Viridiplantae; phylum Streptophyta; class Magnoliopsida; order Caryophyllales; family Amaranthaceae; genus Chenopodium; species Chenopodium album. Next base: position 8,081,762 of record NC_137853.1, on the reverse strand, counting down.
TTGGAAATTTAAAGGGATAAGATGGTAAAAGTGGTCTAGGTCAGCCATAAGCAAAAGCTAACGAATGCTGGGGCGTTCGATAAGATAATTAAAGTAGAAATATTATACTCCCTCCGTCCCCAAATGATAGTCCCTTATGGGCAAAAATCACGGGAATTAAGAAACTTAAATAAAAGTAGTAAAATTACATTAAAAAGATAAATTTACATTGGGTATGTAAAATAGTAGAGAGAAAAAGTAATAAAAGTACATTGAAAAATAAAATTTACATGGGAAAGTTAAATTTGCACAAATATTGTTGTAATTGGAGGAAATTTTGACAAAAAAATTGATATTAATGGTACTTGAAAAAAGCAAATGAGACTGTCAATTTGAGACTAAAAATAGGTCATAAGGGACTATCATTTGGGGACGGAGGGAATATTAAAATGAACATTAATTACATCGATCGACGCGTGATTTTGATATGCATTCCCAAATATTTTAAAGGCTTATCAAATACCATGGGGCCATTCGTTAGCAAGATCCATAGAATAAATCAAAGTGAGTAGAACAAAATAACCAACTAAATTTAAAAATAAATGGAACAAAAAAGAACGAATATATGGAGTAGTGATTTTTGGTGCAAAATATATGGAGTACTCCCTCCGTCCCTTTTTTACAATCCTACTTTCATTTTTGGGTATTTTAAAATTACATTCCTACTTTCCTTTTTTAGTAAGTAAATTTTTACTTAATATACCAAATTATCCCTATTTTTCTGTTTTGTAATTAAATTCTCACTCTTATTTTCTCATTCTCACTCTTATTAATGCCTTTAAAAAATTCAGAATCCATGTGCATCACTTTAGATGAATATGATTGATCCTTTTATTTTTTATAAAAAAAAATGTTATTGGTCCTTTTTCTTTTCAAAGGATTGATGACATGTGCATCATTAAATATTATTCAATCTTTGTTTTATTCAAAGACACCAATAATTAATGTCTTGTAATTCTCATTGTACTTTGTTTTATTGTTCTTTATTTTATGAAAAATGTTATACATAGCCCTTAGGGCTACATATAAGCATTTAATTTACTCTAGAAAATTGTTAAAATTTAAAAAATTATGACAAAAACACACTAATTACACCGATTTGCGCGTGTTTTTGTCATGAATTCCCAACTTTATACATTTTCCTAGAGTAAACTTAATGCTTATATATAGCCCTAAGGGCTATGTATAGCATTACCCTTATTTTATTTCAAGCTCCTTAATTCCCATGTAATTTTAGAAATAGAAATGTAAAAAAAGGACGGAGGGTGTAGTATTAATCCATGTAGAATTGCATATCATATTTTCTAGAAAGTTACATAATTTGAACGTAATCTTTAAACTTTAATTTAGTTGTCAATAATTAAGGGATTATAATTATACTTGGTATGTTTAATGTGTAATTATAAAGGATCCGAAAGATGGAAATTGGTGGCTTACAGTGGGGGAGAAAAACACTTTACAAGGATTTTGGCCTAAAGAAATATTCACTGGATTGTCAATGTTAGCAACTAAAGTCTCATTTGGTGGACAAGCTTATGGCCCTGTGGATCAACCTTTACCACCTATTGGAAATGGCTACCGTGGTATCTCAGAGCTAAAATATGTTGCTTATTGTCATTCAATTGCATTGTTGGATGAAAATTTGAAGGAAGATAATGACCCTCATGAGATTGAAACTTATACAGATGATTCACATTATCTTGTCACTGATTATGGATGGACTAATAGATTTGGACGCATTATGTTCTAAGGTGGTACTACTCCACTATAATGATGTATGTATTATTAGTACTTTTATGAATAACCAACCATTAATAAATTTCTTTTACTTTTCAAGAAATCACATCAAGTAATTGTTAAGATTATTAAGGGGGCGTGATTAAAATGTAATTTGCACTTGGAAAATGGAATAGACTTGAGACAATTATCAAATAGAATATAGATTGTTTTGAAGATCTAATTCAAATGTATCTATATTAACAAGATACAAATGGTGAAGTTAATAACAAAATCAAATAGAAAATTATATTGTTTTGAAGATCTAATTCAAATTTTGCAAAAATAGTATTATAAACAGTAGACACCTAAAAATGTCTCCCCAAAACCATACCCGATGATGAACATTTTTCACCGCCGTTATTGGTCGGGTTGAGTATTTAATCTTTGGAGTGCTTAAATCCATGTTTCTACCCAATACATTTCATAAACCAATCCATTTCCTAGCTCATTTCCCTAAACCATAACTTACTTTCCACTTTCCATATCCACATTACAAAACCGAGCTGAACTGATTTTATGGATATATAATTTTGATCCAATTATTATTTGGTTGTATAGGCCTTTCAATAATATTTCCAACTATATATCATAAGCCCAATTCCGAGCTATAACGAAAAAGATATAAGCAAAACACTAAACTCGGCCCAAAACCGACACCCTTCTACTAAAATGGCCATATATTAAAATATACAAATCATTTTTACCTGATTCTAATTGGGTTGGAAAGTAGACTTGATAAGCTTTCCAATGATATATTATATGACTTATTCCGAGTTACAGATCAAAAGTTATGATAATTTTAAAAACGGGTAAAAACCTGGAATCACCGCGCACAGTGCAAAAGCATCGTGTCACGGGAGTTTTCCCTGTCTGACGGTGGGATTCTCGTGACACGGTGCCCCTGCTGTGACACGGGGCCATTCCGTGTCTTTTCCGCGTAAACCCTTCACGCGTTTTATCCCCCCGTACCCTTTTTTTTCACGCGTCACACTGCAGTCCACCGTGTCACGGGATTTCCCGTCTGACGGTGGGATTCCCCGTGACACGGTGCCTTCTACCGTGTCGCGGTAGCCTTTTTTTAGGGTTTTATCTTTTTAGGGTTCCGTGTGTTCCCTCTGCTCATTTTCCCTATAAATAGGACCCCCCCCTTTCTGCAGTTCGAGGCATCAAATCCTTCTCTCTTCCTCTCTTGTCCACCAAAAAATCATTCTATTCTCTGTCTCTCATATTCTAAGCCTTAAACCTATATTCCTAATTACATCATTCTTCCCCTAAGCACTCCAAGGAGTCCATATTTAACCCGAGGTTCTGTCCTTAAACCAAGGCGTGAAAGGTACAAATAACTGAGGGTTTGGACCAAATCAACTCTACCTTTTATTTAATTTAATCTCCATTTTATTTATATTTTTTTATTGAAGTTACTAACAATTTATCCATGATGTAGTAATTTTAAGGAACGCGCGGAATGTGAGTAATTAATTAATTTAATTACTTATTATTATTTTATATTGCTAATATCATGATTATTATTATTATTTGATTTAATTGACTAACGCTATTATTGTTAAATTGCTTCTGGTTTCTATTGTTATTATGATCACCATATTGCATGTTTAAAGGGAATATGTAATTGAAAATAACGCCTAATAAGATAATTTGGACAACCGGTTTAGGTTCCTTTAATCTTGTTATTTAATCAAGTGGTCACAAATATTTTAGAATTATATGTTGCATTAATATTCAACCAATTTAGCTTAATAATAGTTTGGAGCGAATTGAATCTTTGTTTGTATGCCTTTGAGATCGCAGGAATACTTTTCATAATAAGAATCGAGTAGAGGCCAATACGGGCGAATGTGACTCCATGACTCACTTCGTACCATCATCTCCGATCCTCCTTTCGTGGTTCCGAACCTTATGGAGTTAGTAATCTCACAGATTATGAATGGGGTGTAACCTTCACGGGTCAATCGTTGTTGCCTATCGTTGTCCCTTAATCGTGGTTGCCTTTTATGATCCGTGAACGGTTTACAAGACTCACTTCGTACCATCATCTCCGATCCTCATTTCGTGATTCCGAACCTTATGGAGTTAGTAATCTCATGGATTATGAATGGGGTGTAACCTTCACCAGTCAATCTTTGTTGCCTATCGTTGTCCCTTAATCGTGGTTGCCTTTTATGATCCGTGAACGGTTTACAAGTTCTTTAAAAACTTGTTGGCGGCTCCCTACTTTCCTTGTCCGTAATCGTTTCCTTTATCGTAATGTCAATTCCCACTTTCTATGAGTGCCAAGCATATTCACCACATGCTTAACGTAGGCGCGCTTCGAACGACGCCTACATAAACATACCAAAAAAATCACAAACAAAAAGGAAGTAGAAAATAATTAACCCATATAATCGGGGTTGTTAAACAACACTCCCATTTTACAAGGCACCACTCGCATTTTAATATGAACTTCCGTATTTACCCCTCGTAAATAAATACTCACGACACTCACAATACTCATTTCTCATTTAGAAATCACAACTCTCTCGTAACTTCACTTTCATTTAGAAATCACAACTCTCTCGTCACTTCACTCACATTTCATCTCTCTAATTTTTTTTTTTTTAAAAAAATAAGTAAAATCAAGGAAAAGAAAAAACAGAAAGAGCCATAACATTGATCACAACAACAATAATAAAAGTACTAATACTAATTACTCAATTAATCACAAAATTAAAGATAATCATAATAAATATACTAATAATACATAGATTACAATAATAAATTTGATTAATTAATCAATGATTAAAAAATCCCATAAAAAACATTCTCTCTCTAGGATTTTCTCTCTCCACGTTTTTCTTCTTCTGCCATGGCGAAAAAGAAATCGAAGAAGGTGATCTCTAGAGGGGATGGTAGCAAGAATAAAAATGACCTTTGTGATGAGATTGATGAGGCAAATCGATTGATAGTTCAATCAGTGGAAAAATCGAAGATGAATTTTGAGGGTATTCCACCCCCAAATTTTGATGCGGTTGAGAATTTGGATGATTTGATTCTTACTCCGGAGCAATCGATTCAAGAGCTAATTCATGGATCAAGAACTAAGTCTAAGTTGTCTGAATGGTTGGGTGTGATGAAATCGAGGGAGGGGATTAAGGATGCCATTGAAGCAGAGGACATGCAAAACAGAGCATTGAGCGTACCAATTCAGAATGAGAAATCTGTAAGTTCTGGTGTTAAACCTTAGTTGAAATTATCAATTGATGATGTTTCTGATGAATTAGCATATTGGAATTTGGGTGTTGTTGCTTATGTGTGGAGCTAATCCTTTTGTGAATGCTTTTGCGGGTTTTTGTAAGAGAATGTGGGGGGCTAAGAACATTGATAAGATGATTCCATTGAAGCATGGGTTATTTCTTATTAGGTTTTTGAACTCTGAATCTAAAGAAAAAGCTCTTAATTCTGCTCATGTTTTGTTTGATAATCATCTTATTTTTCTAAAACAATGGGTTGATGGGATGGAATTGAATTTTGAGGGTATTACTAAGGTGCCTGTTTGGGTTCAAATTCTTGGGTTACCCTTGAAATATTGGGGGAAATCTTGTCTTGAGAAAATTGTGGGTTTAATTAGTTGGGAATCTAATTAAGCCTGATAATGCTACTTCAATGAAGGAAAAGGTGAATTATGTTCGTTTTCTTGTGGAAATGGATGTTGCTGGAGAGTTTCCTGAATGGATTGAATTCATGTCTGAAACTGGGTGTGTGATTCAAAAGAAAGTGATTTATGAATGGAAACCAGTTTGTTGTGAAGTGTGTAAGCAGTTAGGACATGAGAAAGAGAAATGTAGAAATGTTAAGAAAGTATGGAGACCTAAGGTTGTTGCAAAGGTAGCTGTGCAGTAGCCTGTAGATAAGAAGATTGAGGAAGATAGTGATGGACAGGCTTTAGAAAGGCAGGAGGGGTGGAAAAAAATTTCTCCTTAGAAGAGTAATGGGGCAGGGAAGGTGTCTAAGGATAAACCTGTTAGTGAGGTAGTTGTTGATAATTCCTATGAGAGATTGCAAGATGATGATGGGCTAGTATTTGGACATGGTAATATAGAAGTCCCTTTTAATGGGGGTGAATCCATTTCTCATGGATAAAATTCTAATTTGGAATGTGAGAGGTTTGAATGGCCTCTCAAAACAGAAGGAAGTCAAGGATTTCCTGGTGAAGCAAAAGATTGGTTTGTGTGGTATTTTGGAGACTAAGATAAAATCAAGTAATTTTCCTAGCATTTATACTGGGATGCTGCAAGGTTGGTGTGTTACTTCGAACTTTTCTCTAGTCAAGGGTAGGAGGATTTTGGTTGCATGGCTTCCTCAATTCTTTCAAGTGCAAGTGTTGATGGTTGCTGCTCAATTGGTTCATTTGAAGGTGACCAATGTTGCTCTTAGGCAGGATTTCTGGTGCACTATTGTTTATGGCATGAATGATAGTAAAGAGAGAGAGCTGCTATGGGAGGGTTTGTGTAATATTGAGACTGGAATTTCAGGTCCTTGGTTGGTATCTGGTGATTTTAACTGCCCTTTGAATTATGATGATAGGATTGGGAACCCTATTACTAACTCTGAGCTGGTTCAATTCAGGGAGTGTGTCATAAAGTGTGAGATTGAGGATATGAAGAAAGTTGGTTGCTCTTTTACTTGGAATAATAAGCAAGGAGGTGGTCATAGAGTAGTGATTAGAATTGATAGGAATTTGGTGAATGAAAGCTGGGTTAATGCTATGCCTGAGTCGTATGTGAACTATATGCCTAAATCTTGGTTTGATCATACTTCAGTTGGATGGTACTAGTATCAGACAGAATGGAAGTTTTAAGTACCTTGATATGTGGTCATTACATCCCGAGTTTCTGAAGATTGTGCAGCAAGTTTGGGATAGTAGTGTTCATGGTGTGCATATGTACAGAGTGGTCAAGAAGCTTAAAATGCTGAAATCTGAGTTGAAAAAGCTTCATAGAAAGGATTATGCTGATATTGAGCTCAAGTATTTGAAGTTGAAGCAGGATATTGAAAAGGTGCAGATGGACTTACAGAATGATCAAAGGAATGTTGTGGCTTAGGATAATGAGAGACAGTTGCTCCAAGAGTTTAAGTTAGTGAAGAAGCAGTATTTTTCTTATCTCACTCAGAAGGCTAAGATTAATTGGCTTAAAGTGGGAGATGATAATACTAAATTTTTTCATAATTTTGTAAAGTAGAGGCAGTATAAATCCAGAGTTATTGCTGTTACAGATAAAGATGGTATTTGGTGTGATAAGCCTGATTTGGTTACTAATGCTTTTGTTGAGTTTTATAAGTCTCTTCTTGGGACTAATATTGGGGACAGGATCAAGGTGCAGGATGATATTGTGAATCATGGAATGGTCTCATCTGAAGATCGGGCTATGATGCTTGATGCTCCTTTTAGCAGACATGAAGTGAGGAAAGCTTTATTTTCTATTCCTGGTGATAAAGCTCCTGGGCCTGATGGGTATAGTAGCAATTTTTTCAAGCATTCCTAGAGTATTATTGGGGAGGAGGTTACTGATGCTGTGATGCAATTCTTAGAAAATGGCAAGATGCTCAAGGAGCTTAATTGTACCACTCTTACTTTAATTCCTAAAGTAGAGTGTCCTGTTTCTGTCAGTGAGTTCAGACCTATAGCATGTTGTAATGTGTTGTACAAATGCATTACTAAGATGCTTTGTAACAGGCTAAAGATGGTGTTGCCTTCTCTGATTTCTCAGAATCAAGCTGGCTTTGTTGAGGGCAGATAGATTGTGCATAATATAAGTATTGTGCAGGATATAGTTACTAGATATGGTAGAAAGAACAATCCTCTTGGGTTCTTACTCAAGGTAGATATAAGAAAAGCCTATGATTCTGTGAGTTGGGAGTTCTTGGAAGAAATGTTAAAAGCTTTGAATTTTCCTCAGAAGTTCATTATGCTGGTTATGAACTGTGTTACTTCTGCATCTTTTTCCCTTGCTATCAATGGAGGTTTAGCTGGCTTTTTTAAGGGCAAGAAGGGTTTGAGACAGGGTGATCCAATGTCTCCTCTGCTTTTTGTTATTTGTATGGAATATTTGTCTACAATTTTGGGGCAAATTGGTCTTCAGAGGAATTTTCAGTTTCATCCCAGGTGCAAGAAGTTGAGTTTGAACCATTTGGTATTTGCAGATGATCTGATTATTTTTTGTAAAGGGGACAAGGTTTCTATTGAGCTTATTCTTAGGAGTTTAGTTACTTTTGCATCTGCCTCTGGTTTGATTGCTAATGAAGGTAAATCTAACATCTATTTTTGTAATGTGGAGCATGGTGTGAAAGAGGATATTATGGCTACTTCTGGTTTCAAGGAGGGATCTCTTCCTTTAAAGTACCTGGGTATAAATGTGAGTGCCAAGAAGTTAGCCAAGGATGATTGTCAGTTGCTTATTGATAAGATTACTGGTAGAATTAAATCCTGGGGCTGCGGAACCTTGTCTTATGCTGGAAGAGCTCAGTTAGTCAATTCTGTATCAATGTCTATGCACATCTATTGGGCCACTATCTTTCTTCTGCCCAAGAGTGTGATAGATGGGGTGGCTGCTATCTGCAGGAATTACTTGTGGACTGGAAAAGCAGTTTATTCTAAGTCTCCTCCCATTGCTTGGGATATTGTGTGTAGGAGCAAGAAGCAAGGTGGCTTTGGTATTCATAATTGCAGAATTTGGAATATTGCTTCCTTAGGTAAGCAGATTTGGAACATTGCTCAAAAGCAGGACAACTTATGGTTGAAATGGGTGAATGGTTTGTATTTAAAAGGGAAAAATTGGAAGAGGTATAAATGCCCAAGTAATGTGAGCTGGAGCTGGAGGCAAATCTGGTGGCTTAAAGATCAGTTCAAAGATGAGTATAATGGCAATATATGGAAAGAAGATAGGAATGGTTATTCTATTTCTAGTGGTTATACCTGGCTCAAGGAACAGCATAATGAGGTGCCTTGGTGTAATTGGGTGTGGAATAGGTTTAATATACCTAAACATAAATTCATTTGCTGGATGATCCTTTGGAAGAAAATCAGAGTTAAGGCTTCCCTGTTCAGAATTAGAGTAAGTGCTGATGCTAGCTGTCCTCTCTGTCAGAATGCTGATGAATGGGTTGAGCATCTGTATTTTGAGTGTGAGTATGCTAGGATGTGCAAGAATTTGCTAGCTCATAGGCTGAAGGTGAGGTTGGATCCTAGCTCATTAGAGGAGTGTAATGATGCTCTGAATCTGATTGCTGGCAGATTCAAAAGGCAAGTGTTTCAAGCTTTATATGCAGGCTTGTTGTATGTTATATGGAAGGAAAGGAATAGGGCTGTGTGGGACAAGTGTATCAGATGTCCTAAGAAGGTGATTAAAGAGCTTTTGGCAGATATTAGGCAAAGAATTGAGTTTGTCCTCCCTGCTAAGATTAGTAGAAGAAATGTGGAATGGTTTAGGAAGATGATGTATAGCTAGATCTTTTGCTATTGTATAGTGTGTGTTTGTTTGTTTTGGTGCTGCTTGATTAGCAGCAGTTTTGATGTAACTTTTGGAGAATTAATATAATTTTTAACTTTTCCAAAAAAAAAATTTGATTAATTAATCAATTCAAAAAAAATAAAAAAAACCTACATCCACCCAAAAAAATTAGGATCCCCCTAGGTGGATCCTAATTTTTTGGCGGATGTTTTATTTCAAAAGTTTTTATAAAAAAAGTACGACGACTTACGGAATCCTCTTATGAAGCTTCTGGTGTCCGAACGTTGTCGTCATCCATCGTCCTAAACCCGTCGCTAATGCTTAATAATTTTTTTTTTAAAAAAAAAAACTAGGATTTTTGGTGCAGTGGTAGATCGGATGTGGTATGGTCAGATGTGGTGGTAGGTGCCGGGATTTTTTTTTTACCACGTGGTAGTAAGTGGAGGGGTTGGGAATGATATTACACTTATACATATTACAACTTACACAAAGGGCAATATCGTCTTTCCAGATTAAAAAGGGAGCGATGCCCTGTAAAATGGGAGCGTTGTTTAGTAGTTTACATCTATAAATATAACTAAAGTAGCAACTGCTGACATCATATTGTCCACATTGCAGCTTTATAAGAAAAAATTTCCCGCCTAAATAAATATGTTGTAATTATATTTTTCTTTGATTTCAAATTTAATTCACATCCTCTCAATTTATCTATACTCCTTAATTTATTTATTTTCTTTCTATCACCAACTATTTGTATCTAATGCATCTTTCCCTTATATTTCATTAAATTTACTCTGTGTAGTTTCTTATATGAGGTAATTAAGTAATAAGAATACATAAAGGGAAATTCTCTTTAACCATGATAAATATTTCTGGGAAATTCTCTTTGGTGTACTCTAACTTTTTACTTTTCTAAGTGGTAAACATTTTTAAATTTTATTATCAATGGTAAACCTAAATTATTGATTACCATTGATAAGTGTTATTTCCTTAACTATAGTTAGTTTTTTTATTTTTTAATTATAAAATTAAAAAAAAAACAGAACCCAACCCATCCCAAAACCCACTGCCCAACCCCCTCCCCCAACATAGCCCCTTCACGACGGCCGGAAACCGACGACCTTACTCCCTGTGCCGGCGACTCTTCCCCAAGCGCCAGCGACCCCTACCTTCTCCCTCTTCTCCACCTACGAACCCTCCACTCTCCCCTAAAACCCAGACCCGTTTCCCCGACACCACCATCTCCCCGTCGAAATTTGCCCCCTTCCCCTGACCCCACCTCGATTCGACCCCCCTCCCCTTCGCCTCCCAGAAAACTCCACCCCGAACCCTAAATCCGACCCCTACAACCTCCATAAACGAAACCCTTGAACCCAATTTGGGTGGTTTCGAAAATTTGATTTAGGGTTTCGGGGTGGAGGGTCGAGGGTGGAGGGAGGAGATAGGGGTTCGTCGGGGTGGGGTGTTGGTTTTCGTGGTGCTTTTGGGTGCGATTAGGGCCCGAACGGCGGTGGGGGATCTGGGGAAGAGAGGAGGTGGGGCGGGCGGTGATGGGGGTTGGCTGCCATCAGTGGTGCTAGGTGGGTGGTGGGTGGGTCAAGTGGCTAGGCGAGTGGGTCAGGTGGGTGGGTCAAGTGGCTAGGCGAGTGGGTAGGTGGTTGGATTAGGTGGCTAGGTGGGTGGGTCAGGTGGCTAGTTAGGTGGGTCAGGTGGCTAAGGCTTGGGTCAGGTGGCTAGGTGGGTGGGGCAAAATAGGAATTTCAGGTTTTTTTTAAAAAAAAAACATTTTTAAATGTTAACCATAGTTAAATAATTAGATTAAATCATTATTAAGGTTATCAATTGATTAGTCATTCTCTTTGGAGTTTACCATTGATAATTAATTTTAACAATGTTTACCACTTATAAAATTAAATAATTGGAGTTCACCAGTGAGAATTTTCCAATATTTTTTTAAAATAAAAAAAAAATCCTAAAATACCCTCACCAAATGCACTCAACCAATTAAAATGTTTTTATTTTTATAATTTTAACAATATAATAATTTTAAAAATAATATTATAAAAAAAAACCACCTCCTCTCTCCACCAACCCCAATACCCCCACCCCCATAAGCCCAGCTCCCCCGCCCCGTCCCCGTCGGCGGCCTTGCCTAGCCACACCCTCACTTGCCCACCGAAGCTCCCCCTACCCCTTTTGTCTCCCCTTCCCTTCCTCCTCCCAAAACCACCATCCTCTAAATGCACTTCTCTTAACCCATCTTTCCAAAAATCAAACTGCCAAACCCTAATTTCTCTCTTATTCTTCATTACCATCTGTTTGCAAAGCTTGCACCTTTCTCAATTCTTACAATCTTTTTAATTGCAAATCTGTAACACTCTTTGCTAATTACCTTAAATTTCTCATATTCGTGAAAATTTATTTTATCAGTGCTTGAATTTTTGCTTGATTAGCCCATTTTGGTTGAATTATTCGGCGAATTAAAGCTCCGAATCTTTCATTTTGATGAATTCTGTTGCTGTAGTTGCAATGCCATTTCTATGGATTTTAGGACGGAGTATTGACACTGTTGTTTATGCTTGATTAACACGATTTTAGAGAAGCATTTGATGCTTAGAAGTTGGGATGTTTCAACTTTTTACTCAATTTTGGTGTCGGTAATCAGATTTGTGGCAGCGAGGGGGAAGCTCGGGCACCGGCAGGGATTAGTGGCCAGGAGCCAGCGGTGGAGGGGTAGAGGCAAAGGTTCCTGGGCTGTGGTGGGGAGTGGGTGGTTTTTTTTTCATTATTATAAATCTAACAATGGTTAAGCATATGATTGCATAAAAATATCATGGGATTTTATCACTGGTACCCTCAAAGATTTGACTTTTATCAATGGTGCACCTCATTAAGTTTTCATTATCAGCGGTGCCCCTAATATTTTCAAATGATATTTTTATGCAATCATATGCTAAATTTGGGAATTGCAAATGTTCAAGATTGTCTACTAATAGCATGTAAAATTGTAAATTTGCCAGAAAAGATAGAATATTTCAGCAATTTCAAGTAGATATTTTTTAGGTTTTTAACCACAAACATCATATAAAATCATAAATGACATCAAAACAAATCAATTGGCCAATAATAAGCTTCAACTACTAATACATAGCAATCATTCTCAATCTCATTATCAATAATTTTAAATGTTACGTGTGTAAATTATACTCCTTCTTTTCCTAAATAATTAACATACACGCTTGACTTTTTTTTACTGTTGATATACTAATTAAGGGCCTGTTCTTATACGATTATTTTCAGTTCAGTTCAGCTCTAATAATTTCAGTTCAATTCAGTTCATTCAATGAAAACATGCCCTAAACTTGACCATCGTTTTTATAGTAACGTTAAAAAAAATAATAATAAAAAAAAACAAATAAAATCATGAAATACATATTGTTAAAAAAATATTTATATAAAGTTCTACTTCGTATAATATCAACTTTTCTACATACTAGTTGTGGGAGCACGTGCTACGCGTGTGCCTCCAATTTCATAAAAATTATTTAGTAAAGACGTTTTTAATACATGTTTATTAAGACTTAATTATTAATAAATTTATCATAATTAAAAGTTAAACTCGTTTAATGATTATCTAAAAGACAACCCACCATTCAATGAGATTGAAGAAAAAAACAACTCCCAAATTAAATTTGGATTATTCCAAAATAATTCATTTTTTTAATGGATTCCAAAATAAATCATTACTTAAAAAAAAAAAAAAGGCAAAGTTGGGATTAGTAAAACAATTCCTTAAATAAAAACAAATTAAAGGTATTATTGTTTAAACATCATATGAAATGTCTCATTTAAATAAAAACTCAAAAATTATATATTGTACTACGACCCTATTCTTTAGAGCTGCTCCGCTCTACTCTGCTGAGTCTTGCTCTGCTTTGCTCTACTATTCAGAAATCTGCTCTACTCATTTAGGCAAAGCTAGTTGGAGTTTTGTGCGCACGGAGGTAAATAAAGTTGCCCATGAGATTGTTCATTGTTTACCATGGGTGGCTGGTAGTCGTATATGGTTGACGGACTTCCGTCTACGATTGTATCCCTCTTGAATGCTAATTTGATTATTAATGAAAGTTAGTTGCTCCTATTGGGAGCTTTTCCTCAAAAAAAAATATAATAGTAATAATAATTATAAATATTATTATTATTAATTGATTTTTATAATAAAAATTAATATTTAAAGATAATAACAAATATTTGAAGATAATAATAATTATTAATTTTTAATAATAATAATAATAATAAATCAATAATATTTAATTATAATAATTAATATTTAATAATAATATTTAATGATTATAATAATAATGTGATAATAATAATAATAATAATAGTAGGAGGAGGATGACGAGTAGTAGTAGTAGTAGCAAAAAGCAGTAGTAAATAATAATAATAATAATAATAATAATAATAATAATAATAGAGTAGTAGTAGTGGTGGTAGTAGTAGGGTCTTGATGTTTGTATTGACAAGACATGGTCTTCTCCTTTGACACAGTCTATAATACCTCGTATTTTTATATATATTTTATTTTAAATAAGTATTTTTTGAAGTATTTAAATAATTCAAAATGAATTATTTATGAAAATTTAATTATTGATTTTAAATAAGTTTGGAAATATTTTATAAAAGGAAATTTATTTTAATAAGTTGAAAATATTTTAGGAAAGTTTTGTAAAAGGAAAATTCTATAAAATTTAAATTTTATTAGGAAAAAGATTAGTAAGGATAGAAAGGGAAATTAAAGTTAGGAGTATTTCAGAGAAAAGGGTATAAATATTCAACACATGGGCAAATTAAACTTTGCCTAAAGTCGAGAATACCAAAGGTAAATTTTCACTCCCTTCTCCTTCATTTTCTTTTTCTTTTTCTTTCTTTTCCCCTACCCCTTTTTGCACGCACGCACCACCGCCAGCCCACCACCACACCACCGGCGGGCCATTGCAGTACCAGGAGTCGCCCGGCGGCATCAGTGGCATTACCAACAATGCGGTAGAAGCCGGCTGTGGTGCCGTGGCTGTTGTCCGACGCACCATACCCGAAAAAAAAATATTTTTTTAATTCCTTTTGCTTTAATCCTAAATCTAATTATTTATTTTGGATTTTGTGATGATTTTCATGATGTTTTATTTAAGGTAGTATGTAAATACATTTTTTAATTTTTATTTTAATTAAAAAGCCCCAAATTTGAAACCCTAGATTTGTAAATAATTGAATATTGAAGGAATATGATTTAGGGTGGTTTAAATCTTTAATTTGAGGGTTTTAAAGCATATTTACATCAAGTTTTTATGAATTAATATTGCTGGAAATTTTATTAGTATTTCTTGAAGGAATTTTGACTACCCATAAATTAGGATTAAAGTAAGGGGTTTTAAATTAATTTTTAGCTTATTTTAATTAAATTATGAGTGATTTGATAAGAGTATATATTCTTGGAAAATTTGTGTGGAGTAGATTTTAATGCCAAGTAATAATTTTAGATTGTAGGAGACTTCCAAGTGAGTGATTTCTGTTAGTTGTGGCGGTTTTAAGATCATATTCAAGATATGTTCGCGTACTTGGTATTTATTTGGTGATGTAGGAACATATTAGGCTTTGAATTATTAATTTCAAATAGTATCATGATAGATTTTGATTGGAATTTATTATTTGGTTGATATTGGTGATTAAAATATGAAGCATGAATTATTTGTGATGGAGTATTGAATGGAAATAATTAGTTTGGCATGTTGTATATAAACCACAAATTAATGGCATGATAGAGAGTATATTTAATTAAACTAAATGTTTAATTTGGTTTGGAATATTAAAAAGAAATTTTATTATGGTTCATATAATTATTATTGATGTTATAAGCATGAGCAAAGAGTTATTTATGTGTATATGTACACGAGGAATAAATTATATTTTGGTGCCTTAGTGCACTTAAGGTGTTTCTCACACCGAGGGATAGGAATTGTGGCGCATTACGCGTTTAAGGTGTCTTTGACACTAAGGTAGATTAAAAAGGGTTCAATATTAAATCTTATGATGTGGACACCAAAAATTGGAATTACTTATTGTTTGAATAATTATAATGTTTGATTGTGCTATGGTTTGAGAGTCATCACCAAGTTTAATAAAATGTAAATAACGTAAAGTGAAAGAGATTACGCACCAAAACTCTTGGAACGTATATACCTTAAGTATGAACATATGGGGGGAGTTATGCGACTTTATATTTGACCATAACTTCTATTAGGAGTAAAGGACGATGTATTTTCCTTTTATTATTATGCGCAGGAATTCCGCCACTTATGAATGATTATTTTATACTGGCACGGTTAGCTCCCATGTTAGTATCCCTTTATTGGGGCAGATTAGGGGGGAACCTGTTCGATGCGTAATCAATGCTTAATGAATCAATTAGTTATTTTAATTGAGAGTCATGTTGTATGTTGTATGCTTGTAAATAAGTCGTCATTGCCAATCACCAAAACCAGGCCCCGAAGCGGGTTCAGGCGTTCGCTAAGGCTCAGGATATTGGTGCTCGTGTAGCTGCTCACATCTTCAGCAGGATCGGGTTCGCTATAGCTAGAGGGGTGGGGGCCCAGATTGTATCTCGGCTCCCCACCAATTTCTTGTAAATTGATTGACTTTGTAGGTTTTTTGATATAATAATAATAATGATGATGATGATAATAATAATAATGATGATGATGATAATAATAATAATGATGATGATGATAATAATAATAATAATAATAATAATAATAATAATAATAATAATAATGAAATCTAATTTGCTCTGCTCTGCTCGGCTCGGCTCTGTTATGCTATGCTCTGCTCGGCTTTAATCTACTCTGCTCTTCTGACTCCTGCTTAGCTTTTCCCAGAAGCTCAAAAGAACAGGGCCTACCTCATTTTCTAAAAGTTGAACTTAGTTATCATTCATATGGTAACGTATTTTATTCACATACTCAACTTATGTTGAAATTTGTGATTTATACTTAACTAGTTATTAGCACGGACGATACCCTAAAACTATTACTGTAAATTTGTAAGGCTAATCAAATTTTAATTTAGAAATTTTATAAAGTTAGTGTTCAACTATCACTACTACATTTGTGGGCCTATTGTACCAAAAATTGTTACAAGATGGTCTAAATTTGTTACAATAGACTTATTGTAACACCATATTCCTTGTTACATTCAATGTCATTCAACAACAGACCTATTGTACTAACACTACCTGGTCAATTGTAACAATGTATGTAATCTACTGTAACGTGTCAAACCTCTATAAAATGGTGTTACATTTGCTTTATTCTAGTTACAATAGAATGCCAAGGTAACAGATCTTCTCTCCTAAGTTCAATTTGCCTCTAGTAGTCACATTGGCCGGTAACCTTTAGTGTGGGCCCATTTCAATGCTTCCAAGCAAGCTGCACATGGATTTACAATGTTATGAGTGAGAAAATATGAGTGAGAAAATTATGGTTTCTGTGCAAGCATTAATTGCAAAATAGAAAAATAATTAAAGTAATGCCACATCACAACTATTTAGGCATAATTTGGAGATATTAATAAAAAGTACTCCCTCTATTTCAATTTGTTAGTCGGTTAGTCCCATATACTATTTTGGGCATTTCAAAAAGATCTACCCATATTGAATGTATTTCACTTTTAACTTAGTTCTTATTTCCTATTTTAAACATATTAAATTCTAATTGGTTAAATTTATTGATTGTGAATTAATGACATAACTCTAAGTAAAGAAATTATTCCCTTGAATTATGCAATTATGACTGATGCTTTTCTTTAAACAGCGCGTTTCTGGTGCTGCTGGCCGCACGAAGTGGCAAGGTGCCATATCAGTAACCCTTCTAGTAACCCCTCAAGTAACCCCATTTAAGTAACTCCTCTAGTAACTCCCTAGACAAAGTAACCCCTAACTGACTTAGTAACCCCTGACTAACCTAGTAACCCCTAATAACCCTCGACCTAGTAACCCCTAGTAACCCCTAACTGACCTAGTAACCCCTAATCGACCTAGTAACCCCTAACCTAGTAACCCCAAGTAACCCCTAACCGACCTAGTAACCCCTAACCTAGTAACCACAAGTAACCCCTAACCGACTTAGTAACCCCTAACCTAGTAACCCCAAGCAACCCCTAACTGACCTAGTAACCCCTAACCGACCTAGTAACCCTTAGTAACCCCCGACCAATAATGAAACTTTCAAGTATCAATTTAAATCAAATTTGCATAAAACAAATTTATATATGTTAATGCTGTAGATGATAAAGGAAGCAATGGTTGGTCTGAATGAAAAGGGAGGATCGAGCCCCTAAGGCATCGCCAAATACATCGAGCCCCTAACCCACGCCACCTGCCTCTAGGACTCAAATTCAAAGATCTAATACGAAAAGCAGCCAAAAATGAAAATTCTGGAAAAAAATAAGCATCAAAATTCTTCAACAAAACGAGCACAGTAGATAAGATCAATAAATAAATTACCGGATCAAAATCAATTAACAAAATACAGTAGAATGAATCAATTTACAGTAGATAAGAGCAATTAACTGAGATTTTACAGTTGCTCGACTCCACCAGCAATCAATTAACAGGACGACGACGGAGGTGGAGGTCTTTAGCTGATTTCCCCGGCAAATATGAAGACGACGACAAACGTTTGGATTGGTTTGGAGTTTGAGGAGCTTCAACGACGACGAAACGAAGACGGTGACGACGATCTGGATTGGAGCTTCGAGGAGATCTGGATGGAGACGACGAACCTGACGGCGGCGGAAGACCTAGATCGGCCATTGATGGTTAGAGAGAGAAAGTTAGGAAGAGAAATGGAGGAAGGTAGAGGAGAGAGAAAATATAAAAAAAAAATTAAAAAAATGTGGATGGCCGTGCGGTGCGGCCAACCGCATATAAATCTTTGTGTTCTTTAAAAAATCAAAAAATTTAAATAAGGCAAAACTATTTATGAATTGTTTTTTACTTTTTTGTTAGACTAGTTTGGTGCCCGTGCGATGCCCGAGTTATTTATGGACTTTTAAGATAAAATTATAATTCAATTTGTATAAATAAAATATTGGTATTTTATTGAAATAAAACTCTAAATAATAATAAACCAAATTTGATTAAAAATAGAATTTTAAATTAACTTTTTATGCTACAAAATCTATCTATATCTATCCAACGTGGTACGATACTTGACAAAAAGTTGAAACGCTAAATGTTGTCTTGTGGCCTAATTATAAGTTTATTATTTGGTATTTCATTGAAAATAAAACTCTAAACTAACAATCTTATTCTAAAATTCAATTCTATCCTAATTTGATTGAAAATGAAATTCTCAACTGACTTTTTTATCTTATGAAGTCTATTTAAATCTGTCCAAGGTGGTGCGACACTTGGCGAAAAGTTGAAATGCCAAGTGTCGTTGTCTCGTGACCTGACTAAAAGTTTAGCTTTATATATTAGTTATATGATTCCAAATATTCTTCTTTTTTTATTTTATGTGATTGATTCCATATGGAACTATCATATTGAAACGGAGGGAGTAGTATTTAATGTATTGATTTTTCTTTAACAATATTAATTGTATTTAATGCTATATATATACTATTGATCAATATTTTCCATATCTGTAATGATTTGTTTGGATAGAATATCTCTTGTGAATTTAATTTAATGATAGGCCAGGTGTCAAAAATTAAATAATTTCTCAATTATTTAGCTTTCTCTTACGAGTATATAATTTGTGACACACATATTCTTAAGAGTTGCATTCGATTGAAGTCAAATTAGAGGTTTAGATGTATAATATAATAATCATAATAATAATATTATTGAAAATAGTTTTTTAGTTTATTGATTAATTTTATGAAAACTTAATTTGCAGAGCAATGGATGTGAAACTAGCATGCTTGGTAGCTTTGTTGTTACTTCTAATTAACCATAGAGCAAAAGGTCATCGTTTGACTAGAGAAGAACTTGATTATGAGAAACAGTTTGAGCTCCTCCAAAAACCAAGTGTTAAAACAATTAAGGTATGTTATTTAATTTAATTTGTTCTTGTAGGATATATTTATTATGAATCATTTCCTCAATTTGGTGTTTTTTTAAAATGATTTTATATTTAGGAAAAATTGATTCTAATAATCACACTTTTAGCCGATTCGCTGCTAACCTCACCTTTAAATTTTTATTTAATAATTCTACCTTTATAGGGGATCTTCTTCTATTGGTCCTTAACCTATTGGTAGGGGTGTTCAAATCCGGGTACCCGGAGTTTCGGGTAGTTGTTAATATGTCCCATGTCCCGACCCGAATATCTCGGGTACCCGGGTTCCGGGTACCCGAATTATTCAGGTCGGGACATAGGGTACCCGGATTTCTTTTTTTTTTAAAAAAAAAAATTATACTTATACTCCCTCCGTCCCCAATTGATAGTCACTTTTGGTAGAAAATCACGGGAATTAATAAACATAAATAAGAAGTAGCAAAAGTACATTGAAAAAGTAAATTTACATTGGGTATGAAAAAAAAAGAGAGAGAGAGAAAGTAATTAAAGTACATGGAAAAGTAAAATTTACATGGGAAAGTTAAATTTGCACAAATATTTTTGCAAATGGGAGAGAATTTTGATAAAAAAATAATATTAATGGTACTTGAGAAAAGCAAATGCGACTAACATTTTGGGTCACCAAAAATGGTAAAAGTGACTATCATTCAGGGACGGAGGGAGTATTAATTTTAGGTATTTATAATTGCTGTAATTTAATTTTTTTTTTGTTAGATAAACACACATTATAACCATTGATTTCCCAAAAATAAAATCCAAAAAATTACAATTGATTCCCAATTGAATTGCCAAAAAAATAAAAAAAAAAAAACCCAGTAATGCCGATAATGGAAGACAAATTCTTGCTTAGGAAGACGCCATGGCAATGATGGAATCAGTCGCCAAATTTGTTTTCCGGCAACTCACGATTAATCGAGGAGATGTTGTGGGGTTCTTGAGGTAGACATTAGAGATTTTTGGTGGAGTTTAGTGGGGGTGGGTGATTTGGGATACAAAGGAAAGGAGGGAATGGAAATATAAGGTGAAAGTGGAGAGTTGAAGATGGGAAATCGACGAGAAAGGATTAAGGAGCTTAATTCAAGGAGGAAGAGAAAGAGAGGATATGCAAGAAGAGAGAGAGAGGAGGAGGAGGCAGATGTGGGACTGTGGGAGGCGTGTGAAAGAACCCTAGTTTGGTGGGCTGGGCTTAATTTGAGGGAGGGTTTTTTTTTCTTTTCTTTTTTTTTTTAAAAAAATATTTCGGAAAATCGGGTACCCGAGAATTACAAAATGCGACCCATGTCCCGTCCCGGATAACATGCATTTTTCCCGGGTCGGGTAACCGTCCCGAAAAAACAGCTTTTTCCCCCAAATTTCCCATCGGGTATTTACCGGGTCATCGGGAAATCGGGTCGAGACAATCGGGTCGGGTTTTTTTGAACACCCCTACCTATTGGTAACCGGTTTTGATAGATTAAGATGCCATGTGTCGTTTTGTAATTGGTTGAAAAAAAAATTTAAAAATTAAAAACTAAAAAAAAAATCCCATCAGCCACCCCTCCACCCACCGTGGTACCCCAACCTTACCCTAGCCCCACCGCAAACCGGCCGGCCGCCACCGCAAACCTATGAAAACGGCCGCCCGAAACCAAAGATCACCTTGCCGATGAAATCTACCGTCGAAATCACCCCGGACCCAAATCCCACCCTCGAAACAACCATAACCACCATTGCCGAAAACCCCTAAAACTCCGTCGAAAACCTCCATAAACCCTCGACACTCCGTCGAAAACTACCATTAACTCCTGAAACATCGTCGAAAACCCTCGAAACTCCACCAATAAACCCCTCTTACCGCTTAGGTTTTTTTTACATTTCTTGTTGAAAATCGGGGTGGTTTTAGGGGGAGTTGGGTCGGTTTCTGCTGGGTGGGGTGGAAATGGGTGTTTCGGTGATAGGTTTAGGGGTTCCAGTGGTGGGGGATGGGGGGTTCCAGCGTAGACAGGGAGGAGGGGCACTGGGTTTTCTTTTTTAAAAAAAAAAAATATTTTGACCACTGGGTGGGGGTGGAAATGGATGTTCCGGCGATAGGAATGGGGGTTCCAGCGCAGATAGGGAGGAAGGGCTGCCGGAAGTCGGGGGTTAGGGTGGTTGTCGAGAAAAAAAACTGGGTTTTCTTTCTTTTTTTTTTAAATATTTTTGACCAAATTTTCTTTTAAGTTTTTTTTTTTTTACCAATTATTTAGTGCCACATGTCACTTAAATTATTTATTTTGCGATTTTGGTTCGATTCGATCACTTTGGGTTGAACTTAGTTAGTTTGAAAACAAGTCGAATCCTAATAAAAAAGAAAACGAGTTTTTCCACTTTAAAGTGGCCTGGGTTTAGGGTCAAAATAGATAAGGTCCTTATCGGGTCGAGTTGTAATTGCTTCGGGTCATAATTTGTTTGGGTTGAACTCGGTCGGTTTAAATACAAGTTTTGCAAGTTTGAAGCAGGTTTCGAGTCAAAATAGATTGGGTCTTAACCTGGTTGGGTTGAAATCGATTCAGGTAATATTCTATTTGGGTTAAACTAGTCAGTTTGAACATGGTTCAGTTAAAAACAAATTGGACTGGGTAAAATCGATTCGGGTTATAATTGGTTTAATTAGGTTGAAGTAATTTAATTTGAAAATGGATTACGGTTCATTATAGATCAAGTGAAAAACGGGCTAAGTCATTATCAATTCATAGTCTGTTTTTGTTGAACTAGGTCGATTTGAAAATGAGTTTACCCAATTTAAAGCAAGTTTTGGTTTAAATCATATCGAGTTAAACTAAGATAATTATTGAATATAGTCAATCAGATAATGAGAAGGAATGAGTCAAGAAATAATTGAGTTAAGTCTTAACGAAGTTAGTTTTATCGAGTAGTGAGTTGAAACGGGTTAGGTTAAAATTGAGACAGGTTTTAAACAATTAAGAGCAAAATCAGGTTTTAAGTAACAAATTGGAATGAGTCTTGATGTAATTGGTTTAATCATAAACATCCACGTCAGCTTAATTGGGTAGCAAGTCAGAAGAGCTTTGGTTATAAACTCACAATTAGGGCCTGTTCTCTTCAGCTCAGCTCAGTTCAGTTCAGTCAATGAGAACAGGCCCTTAGTAAGGGTCATAAAACGAGTTGGGTTATTGAATAGTGGGTTAAAGGAGAGAGAAAAAACGTGGGATGTAGAAGGAGATAGAAAAAATTGGGGAAACAAGTTACACGGGTTGTAAATGGTTCGATCATAATAAGTTATGAGTCGTAAGTGTTTCAGTCACAACGGGTTACAGGTTGTGAATGGCTCACACAACGGGTTAAGGGGTTAATATATAGTTTTGGTCATAATGGGTAATGGGTTGTAAACGATATGATCATAATAGGTTACATGTTATAAACAGTTTGGCCATAGCAAGATACGAGTTTAAAACGGTTCGGTCATAACAGATTACAGGTTGTAAATGGTACAGTGCAATGAGGTACAGGTTGCAATGGGTTTTTGTCGAATCAAACAGTTTTGGTTTAAAATGGGTCGATTACTATCGGTTAAGATGTAATCAATTTGGGTTGTTCTCGGTTTTGAATTGTATCGGTTTAGGTACAAGTCATTAAATATTTTCAAAAATCCGATTCTTTTCAATTTAGGTTTTTCGCTCACCTCTAGATATCAATTCTTTTTGGTTGGCACGTATATACATTAGGAATAATCTACTAGAAGATATTCTCAAATTGTGAATAGTGGATGAAGCAGTTGTTCACAAATTTTAAATTTTAAGGCATTTTTTCAAAAAAGAAATGAAAATTTAAAAAGGTAAAAAAGATTTTTTATTATATACAATTCATAAGTTATAAAACTAACTAATTTCTTTTAATTACAGAATGAGTATGGAGACATATACGACTGTGTAGATTTTTATAAGCAACCTGCTTTTGATCATCCACTACTGGCAAACCACTCGTTCCATCCCGAGGTTCAATTGAATTCATTCGAATTGGCAATATATATATCGAATTAACATACAAGTATTTCGTTGCACTTATCTAATAAAGCTTATTTTAATTTTAGATGAAGCCATCTACTCTCGCATTTGAAGAAGAGTCAAAAATTTCTCAAGATAGAGAGGTACTTACCAATATGAAGTCAAGAGGTGAAGGTTGCCCAACAGGAACAATTCCTATTAAAAGAGTGAGCAAGGACGATTTTATCAAAATGAAACGATTTACAGATGATTATACTTCACGAACCAAAAGTAATAGTTTGGAAAATCATGTAAGTGTTTTTTTTTTCTTTTTTATTTTAAATACAAAAAAAAAAAAAAAAAAATCACCATTAACAATAAAATAGTTACTTGTAACATTTTTTTTTTTTTTTGAAAGATAGTTACTTTTTTTTTTTGAGAAACTGAAAGATAGTTACTTGTAACATGGTAGAATAAGTCTTATATAAGCTAAGGTAAAATTTTGTTAATTTCATTGAAATTTGAAAGACGATCAATTGAAAGGTAAAAAAATATTTTTGGTCTTTTAAACCAATTATGGGTAACTTTTGTTTCGTGATGATTTGTTTTTTTTTTTTTTTTTTGACAACAATTTCGTGATGATTTGATTGTAATTTAATATGTATTTTCTAATGATGAATACATTTTATAAAATCTAATATGCAATCTTTAATCTAATACATCATTATGAGTATTTTTTTTTAAAGGTAAACTTCATGTAAAAAAAATTATAATTTTTATATATAGTATATGTATGGGTAACTTTATATATTTTTAAAGTAACTTTAACTTGTTTAACATAAAGTTAAGGAAAGTCTGCCTAATAAAGTTAATATGTTGTCCTTGATGAATGCAAGCTTGTTTTAAATAATTTTTGTTTTTACTCAGTTTGCAGTTGTTCAAACTCCCATTCCAAATGCAAAGTATTATTATGGAGCAAAAGTTGTACTTAGCGTATATAACGCTAACGTAAGCGCTTCTCAATATTCTTCGGCTGGAGTGATACTTAATAATGGAGAAGAAACCATTCAATTTGGATGGACAGTAAGTCTTCAACCAAGTTTTTATTCTATTAACTTTTTATTGTTTTTGCTTGACTAATAATATATATTATCACAAAATAATCAAAAATTTTGGTTTAATGATAACACGCAACAATATTAAATGATAGATAATCTATGAGCACATCTCTACTACTAAATTAAACAAGATTTTTTTGGGTAAGACCGTCTTAATCATCATCGATCATAAAATCACATTTGTGAGTCATTACAAACATATCACCGTGTATAATGTATAGAAAGTCTTATTTTAAGTTCAATATTCATAAATTCTTAATAAATGAAAGTTTAATGTATGTAATTATACATATAATGATATTAATTTACAATTGAAAATAAAATTACAAAAATTAACTGATAAGTAGGCGAAAAAAAAAGGCAAAATAGAAGTTCGATACGAAAAGAAAGACTTTTATTCAACTACGCTGCTAGCTAATTCCGTTGTACTTGTATCATCTTTTCTACAAAGTGTTTATGTGGTTTGATTTGTTAAATAATTGTTTTAATTTTGTTATCTTCTACTTCACATTTTTTTCCGCATGAATATAATGTAGATTAATCCTACAATAAACAAAGATGGTCGCACTCGACAATTCCAATATCTTAATGTAAGTATATGATGATTATCTTTTTCTATCTAATTATTATTCCCTCCTTCAGTTTTTATTCTTTATGCTTTAAAGTCAACTTTTATAACTTTGAGTGTAAAAATTCACAATTATAGATTTCAAAAAACTATATCATATGAGATCGCTTTTTAGATTCAGCTTGAAATGTATTTTTTATACTTCAATGACTTATAAATCGAAATATTATTGAATATATACCTAGTTAAAGATGAACATTACAATTCGAGAAATTCAAAGTGTAAAGAATTAAAAGTGACGAAGGGAGTACACTTTTGTAAAAATAATACTTATTGCTAAAAGACCAACATAACAAAAATTTAAAACTAATAGTATAAGACTAGAATTGGTTTTTATATTCTATCACACCCCTTTACATAAGACTCATTGGGCTTGAAATATGGATGCGACATCGAGTTCTTTGTACACGTACAGTGCTAAGTATACCACATGAAAAAAATGTTGGATGAGATTTAAACCCGTGAGCCGTGACCTTCTTGTCATGTTGATTTTTAATACTACGTTAGAAGCTAAAGTTTTTGGTTGAATCCCACAATTGATTTTTATTTTTTTTAAATTCGATCGCTTAAAGTGGTATAACATTATAACAAGAAGTCATATCTTAAACATAAGTATGAAGCAACATGTTTTTACACTACCTTTCGAAGCAATATGAATAATACCTATCTAGTCACTAACACACGTATATGCATGCAAATTATAGATTCCAAATAATGCATGCATGCAAAAATCTAGTGTTATTGAAAATAGCCT
This sequence comes from Chenopodium album, assembly GCF_948465745.1. Classification (NCBI taxonomy): domain Eukaryota; kingdom Viridiplantae; phylum Streptophyta; class Magnoliopsida; order Caryophyllales; family Amaranthaceae; genus Chenopodium; species Chenopodium album. The sequence goes on along the minus strand of NC_137853.1, from coordinate 8,055,838 downwards.
GATGATGCATTATACATTTGTATTCAAAGTACGATGATTTAATATATAGATATAAATTCCTTTGTTATATTTTACAGGCTGGTCTTTCTCAAGTACACTGTTTCAATATGTTATGTCCGGGATTTGTTAATGTTAATAAAGACGTACCTATTGACGACGTGCTTGAACCAACATCAAAAAGAGGAGGAGCAATATATATTATGAGTTTCAGTATATTTAAGGTAGATAATACTGGACTTTGATTTTTTTTTTTTTTTTTTTCTTAAAAAGTTATACATGCATCAAGAATCCATTAAATTAAATTTATCTGTGTTGTTGCTTATTAAATACTCTCCTATTAAAAAAAAAAAAAAACAAAACAAAACAAAAAATCTACCATTAAGGCCCTGATCACTTCACCTTAATTTTGCTGAACTGAAATTATTTTTGCTGAACAAAAATTATTTTTGCTGAACTTAAATTATTTTAACTGAACTTAAATTAATTTTACTGAATTAAAATTATTTTTGCTGAACTGAAATTATTTTTACTGATTTTCTGTTATAATTCTTCTTTAAGAAAACTGAATTTTATTGAACTGAAATTATTTTTACTGAACTAAAATTATTTTTACTGAACTGAAATTAATTTTACTGAACTGAACTTATTTTTACTGAACTGAAATTATTTTTACTTAATATTATTTTTTTAAGGTGAAGAGAACAGGGCCTAAGTTAGTGTAAACATGCAACTTATTAAGAAATTATTATTGAAAATTGTGAGTGGGAGTAAGATAAAGTATCATAGTAAAACAAAGAGAGAGAAAGAACCCGTTAAAAAAAAAAGGAAAATTCTCTTTGGTATAGTAACACCAAAGTTTTTAATTTTCTCAGTGGTGAATTGTAAAAAATTTATTATCTTTGGTAACATTATACTTTATGTATTAAGCTACTTATAACATTAATGATTAACTTATATCAAAATCCCAACAACTACCTCAAATCGCGCTCTTCACCTTCTAGAAATCACATTTCGACCCCTCCGAACACCCTTCCCCGTCTTCTCTCCTTTCTCGCACCTCACCACCATTGAAAACGATAAAAAAAAATCAGACGAAATTTGTGAATTTTTGGTAATCGGAACCCTAATTCCTCACAATTGAACAAGAAATTATGTGAATTGCAAGTAATTGAAATTAATTTGACGATTGTGGAAGCAAAACAAGTTACCGGTGGGGATTTAGGGTTTGGGGTTCGTCGTTTCGGGAAAGGGTGTAGGTGGGGGCTGTTAGTGTTGAGGGTAGCTAGGGGAAAGGGGAGGGGGTGGAGTTGGCAGTCGGGGAGGAGGTTGTGTGCCGGCCAAGGGGGTTGGGCACCGGTCAGTGAGGGGGAAAGGGGCGCTGGTGTCTGGTTGCTGGTGGGTAAGATCGAGGAGTTAGTTTTTGATTTTTTTTAACAATTAAATTATACGAAGTTTTATTTTAGATATATACATATATACATACATATATACATATATACTATATATATATGTATATATGTATATATATATGTATATATGTATATATGTCGATATATATATACATATATATCTAAAATAAAACTAACCATGGTTAGCATTTTAGTTAAAATTGTATTTATCTTTGGTAGACAATAATACGAGTTTACCAAAGATAATAAGTTTGTTTACAATTCACCATTAAGAAAATAAAAACTTTGTTGTTAACAAAGAGAATTTCTTCAAAAAAAAAAAAGTGGTAAAGGTCTATAGGCATTGGATAAGCTAATTAAAAAGAAAAATATTATATTAAATTAAATGCAATTATATCGATCGAAGCATGATTTTGACATGCATTTTCAAATATTTTAATGGCTTATCAAACGTCTTGGGGGCATCTGTTAACAAGTTCCATAGAATAAATCACAGTGAGTAGAATAAAATAACCAATTAAAATAAAAAACAAATAGAACAAAAAAGAACGAATATATGGAAGAGTGTTACGTTAATCAATTAATGTAATCTTTGTGCTTTAATTAAGTTGTCAATTAAGGGATTATAATTTATACTTGGTTTGTTTAATGTGTAATTACAAAGGATCCGAAAGATGGAAATTGGTGGCTTACATTTGGGGATGAAAATACTGTACAAGGATTTTGGCCTAAAGAAATATTCACTGGATTGTCAATGTTAGCAACTAAAGTCACATTTGGTGGAGAAGCTTATGGCCCTGTGGATCAACCTTTACCACCTATTGGAAATGGCTACCGTGGTATCGCAGACCCTAAATATTCTGCTTATTGTCATTCAATTGTAGTGTTGGATGAAAATTTGAAGGAAGATAATGACCCTCATGAGATTGAAACTTATACAGACGATTCACATTATCATGTTGTTGATTATGGATGGACTAATAGATTTGGACGCATCATGTTCTATGGTGGTACTATTCCACAATAATGATGTATTAGTACTTTTATCAATAACTATTAATAAATTTCTTAAACTTTTCAAGAAATTATATCAAGTGTTTGTTAAGATTAAGGGTGCGTGATTAAAATGTGCTTTGGACTTGGAAAATAGACTGTAGACAATTAATCACATAGGAAAAGAGTATAATTTATTTTATCTATTTATATATATAAATACACAAAATATTTTAAATAATGGAAAATGATAAACACATTACTGAACTGAGCTGAACTGAACTGAACTGATTGGAACTGAACTGAACTGAACTGAATTGAATATTTTATGTGAGAGGGAAATTAAGGGCATGTTCATATTTACTGAACTGAGCTGAACTGAACTGAACTGAACTGAATTGAACTGAATTGAGCTGAAATGAATATTTTATGTGAGAGGGAAATTAAGAGCTGAACTAACTGAACTGAATTGAGCTGAAATGAATATTTTATGTGAGAGGGAAATTAAGAGCTGAACTGAACTGAACTGAACTGATTGGAACTGAACTGAACTGAAATTAAGTAAATGTGAACAGGCCCTAAGAGCTGAACTGAACTGAACTGGAGCTGAACTGAACTGAACTGAACTGAAATTAAGTAAATATGAACAGGCCCTAAGAGTTATGTATAAGAAGCTAAAAAGGGAAATATTGAGGAAAAATTAACATTAATTACATCGATTTGCGCGTGATTTTGTCATGAATTCCCAACTTAATTCCATTTTAGCAAGTATATTTAATGCTTATATAGAGCCCTAAGGGCTACATATAACATTACCCTTAAATAATACTTCCTCCGTTTCTATTTAGTTGACGCGTTTGATTTAGGCACATATATTAAGGAGAGGAGAGAGAGTGATAGAGAGTGAATAAGCAAGTGGGGTACCTTGTAAATGCAAGGTAAAAAATTTACCCAAAAAAGAAACGCGTCAACTAAAAAGAAACTTCCTAAAAAGGAATACGTGTCAACTAAAAAAAAACGAAGGTAGTAGGTTTATTACAATTGTAAAGTTAATTCCTCTTTTTAAGTATCAGTGGTGGGGTATATGCGTTTTTTCATGTACTAGTTGAGGGGTATATATGTAATTTCCTAAATTTGATTATTTGTGGGAAATTTTGACAATTACCACTTTCTATTTTTTTTTTTTTTTTTTTTTTTTTTTGAAAATTACCACTTTCTATTCTCAAAAACATCAAAAGTTACCACCTTCTTGCCTCGCAACTATCACATGACGTCATTTTGGGCCCATTCTTTACCTTCCCTCCCTATTTCCCTCCCATTTTTCATTCCCATTTGGATTCTCATCTCCCCTTTCACTTTTTCCCTCCCCCCCAAACCACCAATAATTGTTCGTCAATTTTGATTTGGAGGAGTGAATTGAAGTGTTTTTGATTTTTTGGGGAAAAAAGTGAAAAGGGGGATGAGAATCGAGTTGGGAATGAGAAATGTGAGGAAAATAGGGAGGGAAGGGAAAGAATGGGCCCAAAATAATGTTATGTGGTAATTGGAAGGCAAAAAGGTGATAACTTTTGGTATTTTTGAAAATAGAATGTGGTAATTTTCAAAAAAAAAAAAAAAATAGAAGGGGGTAATAGAGGGTGATAATTGTCAAAATTTCCTTATTTGTGGTTGGTTATTTGGTAAAGTGCAAATTTTGCTAAAAAAAAAAAAAAAGTCACTCTCGCTCAACAGAGCTTTGCGCCCCCTAAACCAATTTCTCCATAGCTGACTCCTCAAACTCACTCTCGCTTTCTCTTTCCTCCTTTGAAGCGTACTTTTGAGTTCTCCATTCTGTGGTAAGATGTTATTTTTCATAATCGAATATCGATTTCTCAATATTCTGTTAATCGTTTTTTTGATTCAATTTAGGGTTATTTGTGAATAGATTGTCGAATTATTAGTTATGGTTAATTTAATTACTAATATATGATAACCAGTATTATCGTTTCTATTCATATCTTAAGCTAGAAGAATTTAATTTGGTTGCTAATTTGTTGCTAAACCCTTTAATTTTAGGACGGAACTATGAAAGCGGAGTTAAACCCTGCTTCGAATAAAATTAAATTCGAAGAAAACGAGGATTCTTCGAGTGAAGAAGATGTTAGTTTGTTGAATTACTTGGTTTGATATACATTTGGGATTTAAGTATGATAGTTGAGTTTTTGTGTTAATTTTATTTTTTGGGGAATTTTTTGTCATTTTAGGAGGAAGCTGAAATAGAGAATGAACTTGCTGATGTGCCTTTTGGAGAGTTGCAGAAGGCTCGCTCCGATGGTACCCTTGCCTTGCACCGAAAGCGCGAAACCGAGAACAAAGCTAAGCGAGCTAACAAAAACATGTATGGGTTTCTTGCTTATTGTTAATTTGTGCTAATTGATATGGAGTATGTATATTTGTGCTATTGTTTGGGAATTGGAATTGAGTATTTGTATTGGTTTTTCGAATGAAGGCCAATGGAGGTGAGTAGCAAAAAGCCGGTTAGTAGATTCAGAGAAGTGATTCAAGTGCCTAAGAAGGTCAGCTTCATAACACCTGTGTTTTACATATGACGAGTACTATATTATGATTATGATACATTTATGTCCAAAGCAAGCAAGTTTGTTGTTCATTACTTTCTAAGGGGATTGGAATATTATGATCTCGATGTTCCTTTCTAGGGGGATTGGAATATTATGATTGCGATGATCCTTTTTACTTTTTAGGGTGCTCGGGATATTATCATAGTGTTGTTCCTTATATGAAAGTCTCACCATCTGTCTACAATTGGGATTTCTACAATCAAATTTTTACTATGGGATTAATCATGAAGTTGTCAATTTATGATCTTGTTAATCTAAAATAAGAGCCTAGCCATCTGTCTCTAGTTTTCCTTTGGAAATTAGACGTGTTTGAGCTCTGAAACAGAGGAAATCATCTGAAGTGCGCTCTTTGTTGCTCTAATATGGGATGATCTATCTTTATTTAGTGCTTGCTTAGGTTTTAAGTTAAACTTAAGTAGACATTTTCACCTTTCTATGTGCAGTACTGATATCTTCAGTGCATAAGACAGTTATTGTATACCTGAATAATTGGTGAGACTTACCATTTTTTTTTATGTTTTCTGAGGGTGATCGACATTTTGATATGTTAGATTTCCTGTTTCTTGGGATGAGAGCTAAAACTCAGATGTGTTGATGAAACATGACCAATATCTAAGCTTCTGTGATATCTTTTTATGCTTTGAATTGCAAGAGTGATAAGTTAGGGGATTCTGGTTTATCATTCTCTATATCGATGTTACTCTAACTCGGCTAAAAGTGTCAAGATACAGGTATGTATCCAAGTGTGTTAGACTCGGCCAATTTCTGATTTTTTTTTCCTGTTGTTGTCCCAAAAGGAAGTATCCAAATTCACACCAATGTTGAGTGTCTAGTATTTGATGTAGCTACTTCAAAGCAAATGAAGATTCAGAGTTACATAGGCTGATATTATCCCTTTGAATGTTTAGGCTGATTAAGTAAGCTTTATTTCGTATTATCAATATGCTAATTTACTCTTATAATGTGATCAACAGGTAGTACGCGATCCACGTTTTGAATCTCTTTGTGGCAATCTTGATGAAGAGGGGTAAGGTTCCTGTTTAAAACTTGTCTGCCATTCTGCGTTTTTTTTTTTTATTATTATTTTTCTTGTTTTAGATAACCTTTAATTATTTCATTCATTTATTTATTTTTGTAATAAATTATCAGTGAATATGTTCATGTTATAGTCTAGTTTGTGCCAGAATCTCACAAATGCTGATCTTTGAGAATAGTTAATTCTGACATTGATATTAATTTTTTTATTCAATTCTTGTTCTTTATATATGCGGATAACAGAACGGTGCATCTTAGAGATAGGCGATGAAATTTGTGTATCGGCCTCATGAAAGTGTATGATATGAAGTAAAAATATGATGATCTAACTATGATCTGACACACATTTGATGAAAGTTGCATTGTTACATCATTCAAATATTAACATGAACTTTGTGTACAATGCAGGTTCAAGAAGAGATATAATTTCATCTATGAAGAGAACCTTCCCGCTGAAAAGCAAGTACGTTTATCTGGCTATCTGGTGCTGTGTCTTGTTTGAGTTGTTTCAAACAATGTTTTGTCTTTTGAGTCATCATCATAATATTTTCATCTTCTCACAGGAATTGAAGAAGTTGCTGGAGTCATCTAAAGACCCTGAAAAAATTACAGAATTAAAAAATCGCATTGCCTTGATTGTAAGTATATTTGCCTCAAAGTTTTTGTTTTATGAGCAGCTTTTGTGATGTCAGTTTCATTATTGTTTTTGCTTGGAGCTAATACCTTTAATCCTTATATGATTGTCATTTCATTTAATTTCTGATTTATGGGTTTTCATAGGACAAACAAATGAAGTCCGACTCTACAAAACTCAGGAGAAACCAAATTCTTTCTGAACACAAAAAGAAGGCAAGGGAAGCAGTAAAGCAAGGAAAGCGTCCCTATTTTGCAAAGAAATGTAATCCTTTCCACCTCCTTTTCCATTTTCTCTTCTCATTTGGGGTCTTTCTTAATTTAAAAAAAAAAATAAAAAATAAAAAAAATCTTTATCCTTTGTTAAATCTTGCAAATTTCTCTGTAATCAAACCCTTTGCTCCTTTCTTTGACATTTTCGCTTTCTTTAATTCTTTTTGGATTTTTAACGAAATGAAAGTATGGGATCTTTCACCATATAGGCTTCCTCTTAAAAAAAGATGTGAAACTTTGAATTAGATGAATGGAGGTTTAAGCAAGGTATATGCAGGGAAGTGATGAGAATTGGGAAGAGGGAGAGAAGGGAAAGAAGAGGTGAAAAGTTTTCTTAACTAACGCCAGCGAAGGTTTTTGAGAGAATTTGGTTTGTTTAAGGAGAGGAGAGATTGAGGATGATGAAAATGATGGTGGTCAATATGGTCATGTGATACAAGGGTATTTTTTTTGAAAAGAGGGGAAAATAATAAAATAATGAACTCCCTGTCTCCAATGGATTCTGAGGTCTCCGGAGTCATTTATGATTAATGACACACACCTTGGCTTAGTTGATATTGTGGCTAAGACTAATGTGGTTCTCTTCAGAGTGATTATTACACCCAACCATAAACTCGCCCATAATTGGTGCTATTTAGGCAAATTTTGCCCATTATTTATTTAACCTGTGATATCCTTTAGCTCAGACTTGTGAGCTATGTATTACTCAACCTTTTAATCTGTTATTGCCATGAGCTAATGTGGAATAATATGCTTGCACATGCTTATTTGATTCTCTTGTTGCAGCTGAAATCCGAGATATGATTCACATGGAGAAATTCAAAGATCTCAAGGTATGTGCTTACCTCTTGCTTATTATTGATGGATGATTAAGAAATTACGTGTATCTATTACTAATTGATCAATTGTCGATAATCAGGAAAAAGGTAAGCTGGATTCTTATATGGAAAAGAAGAGGAGGAGAAATGCTTCAAAGGACCATAGGTTCATGCCTTACAGGAAGTCTAATAATAATGAGTAACAACACAGCTCTCTTCCGATTTTTGACGAGCAGCCTCTCCATCATTTTCCATCTCATAGTGCATACAACTTGGTTCTATTTTATCCGCGCACTTTGACTATGTCCGACTTGTTAGAAGTACCTGACACAGACAAGGAAATCATTCCCATAATGCTCTGCTGTGTTTTAAGGATCATATCTGACTGAAATGGCTGGATACTTGTTGAGCAAGGGTATGAAAGTTAATGACTTAACTGTAGTATACTCAGCTCTATATTTTGGACTTTACTGTCAATCTAGCATCCTGTTCATCTTAGCTATTACCGTCATTTGTACCCCTAAAAATGTATCACACTTGTTTCAAGTTGATGAAAATGCTGTGCAACTATGAATTTTATTTACAAGTATGGTTCTATTTTCTGTGGCTAGTAACAGAAGAGCAGAAGTTTACATTTGAGGTCCATTCTTATTTTGCTTGATGGATCGTCCATTGATTCTACAGAATCACAACCAAACCATTCAAACGGACCCTGAGTCTTCCAAAGGTAGACTTAATTACTTAATACCTTGCTTATCGTGCGTGCTCATACTAGGCGTGTAACCCTCAAATGCCAATGTGAGCTTTATTTCAGTGTGCCGTTTGGGGAAAATGAGCTATGCTGGTCTACCAGTGTGTTAACTGGCACCAAACTGATGATGTCTCGCGTTTGTCCTGCCTTAGATTCTCTCATGCCTTGTCCTATAGATACCTTCCTTAACCTGAAGCCTTAAACCCTCCTCAAAAGTCAAAACCCCTTTTCAAGTACTTCATACGAAGTATTATTCAAGGCAATTCAATATCGATTGAAGCCCTAGTTGATAATTTTTTTCTATCCATATACATATCAAAGTTTAATTAATACCAGGTTCAAATTTATCTATAGTAATATATAAAGTGAAAGGGGGTTTTGGGTGATAAATTTTCTTTCTCAAAATACCCCTTTCATTTTTTATTTTCTTTATTATTAAAAAAAAACCACCTTCATTTTTCTAAAAAATAACTACCATAAAAAATAAAAAATAAAAAATAAAGATAGAAAAAAAAAAAAAAATCTACCATAAAAGCTACGCATTTTTTTAAGGGATTTTATCACTGGTACCCTCAAAGATTTGACTTTTATCAATGGTGAACCTCATTAAGTTTTCATTATCAGCAGTGCCCCTAATATTTAAGCCTAATTGCTACAGTGATCTTTTCTCTAATCAAACGTTAACTAAACGTTAAGTAGGGGGTTTTGGCTTGTTTAAGGAGTATGGGAGATGGAAATACTAAAATGCCCTTACCCTAAGTACTCCCTCCAAAATTCTTGTTATTTTCCCTCCTTTTTTTTCGATTTTTCCCTCTTTCCTCTCTTTTCTATTTAAACTTCTCTAGTTCTTGACATTTTTATCTTCTTTTCCCTACTGTTCTCTTCTCTTCTTTTCTCTTTGAAAACTCATGCTCATCAATGGCTTCTTCTTGCAGGGATGAATCTTCAAGGAGAATCAGTGTTGAAGGGGCTTGGTTCAGAGGCATGAACTGCAATTGCCAACCACCAAGATATGCAGACATAAGGTTTTCGAACTCAATCGAATCCTAGAAGGGCGTATTATAAGTGTAGGGTCTGTGTTTTTTTTATGTGGGTCAGGGAAGATCAAATGCTAAGGGACAGTGGTGGAAGGCAAGGAGATGCAGCATATATACATGCATTAAGGGCTGAATTTGCAGAGTTTATGCACAAAACTGATGAATTTGCGGATTTTATGTACATGGTAGTTAAATTGGCTGTGGTGATGTATTTGGTGTTGCTTGTAGTTACTTTGAAATAGATGAAATTAGTTAATGTCTTGTAATTGTGAAACTCTAATGTAGTTGGTGTTTTTTTTTTGGAATAAAAACATGGGTTTATTGGGATATTTTCCATATTTTGGAATCAAGACATGAGTTGCTTTTTGACAATAAAAACTTGGGAAAATTGAGATATTTTCCATATTTTGAATAAAGAGATAATAATTTTTTGACAATACAATAAAATAAGTGCATTACCAATTCACAAAGTGGCAAAAACATAAGACTTAATTGATTATAAGCAATTGATCCCAAAACAATAGGACAACTGTTTGCACAAAATATTGTTCCAAAAAAACAAGTTAATCAAGTTAAACATTTGTTCCAACACAAAAAAAATACCAGGAGAACAGGACAACTAGCATTAGCAGATTATGTTTGAAGACAAAAAAAAAGTAAGTTCCCTAAGATTATTACATCAGAAGAACAGGACAACTAGCATTAGCAGATTAGCTTCATGGCTGTGACTGAGATAGGTCTTGAGGTTGGCTGGACATCTAAGATGAAGAGATCTCTGTTGCAGCTCCAGCAGCCTTGGACTTTGCAGCAGCTTCCTTGGCAGCATTTGATTGATCCCTCACCTTTGGATTTTTAACCACCAATGCCTCACTTGCCTTTAATTCCTTCCCAGTTAGACCTCCCTTGCAAGTCTTTTTGTTGTGGCCAAAATTACCACAGCTGCAGCATCTCACAGTTCTTGCCCTCTTGCCTGGTTGCTCTTCACCCTCTTCCCTTCTTCTGTTTCTGCTTGGCCTTCCAACACCTCTCTTCATCTTTGATGGAGCAATCTGGGTGGGGTGGTTAGGATCAGCTGGTGGCCATTGAGAGAAGTCTGGGATAGGGTGTATGGCATGGCAGTAGGCCTGCTTGTATGTCTTTACAGAATACCAAGAGCTCACATAGTTGTGAGGATCAACTTTAGCATGAAGCATAGCCCTCACTGCATGTCTGCAGGGGATACCAGACAACTGCCAAGCTCCACATGAGAATATTTTGCTATTGAGACTTAGAGGGAATTGAGACTTCCCCTCATGAATCTCATACTCTCCAGGACTTGACTGATATGCCCTGCATGTGCTTGTAGCTTTGCTGATTTCTCTGAGTGGCTTAGCTATTTTAGGACACAAGTCCTCATCATTCCAGTCTTGTGCCCTTTGATGCCTTGATGCAATTCTCACCATGCAAACTCTTCTAATTCCTGTTTGAGATGATAAATAAAGGTACATTAGCACACATTTCATCCAAGTCAGCAAAGTGTATATTAAGTTGTAGTTACATATACCTTCAAGGAGTGTCAAAACTGTTCTGCATCTATCTACCCCAAGTGTGGAATTGAAACTCTCAACAAAATTTGAGGTGTTGGAGTCATTGCACACATTTGGATCAAACTTATGTTTGCTCCACTTTGACTGATCACCCAAATCAGCAAACCATTTCATCACATCTGCTCCACCTTCCTTCTGTAGCCTTTCTGAAGCTGTAGACATTAGTGGCATTACATGCCCTCCAGAACAGAATGTACATCAAAGGCCCAGGAAAAGCTTTCTTGTAATTCCTACTCAAATATCTGCAGCAGTACCTTCTCTTTGCATCTGGCCACACATTGGTCAAAGCAATATCTACTCCCTAACATCACCCAACATACACTAGCATTAGTTATAATTACACATACTCAAAATTAAAAAAAAAAAAAAAAAGAGAGGTAAGACTTATACCTTATGCCTGTCAGAAATGATGGTCCAATCTTTCCTCCCTGAATCCTTAACAATGTTGTAGATTTGCCATAGAAAGTATGACCATGTCTCTTTGTCTTCTCCACTTACTATAGCATATGCTAAAGGAAATATTTCATTGTTGCCATCAATTGCAACTGCAGACAACAGTACACCCCCATAATTTCCTTTCAAATGGGCCCCATCAACCCCAATCAATGGTCTGCACCCAGCAAGGAAACCCTTCCACTGTCCAGCAAAGCTAATGAACATTGTACTGAACAAGTTAACCCTAGGTATGCTCTCACTTAAGGTCCATCCAACAAATGCCTTAAACTCTGGGTTAGTTGCACATATCATGTCAGCATACCTAGGCAAATGAGAGTAAGACTCATCATGGCCACCAAACAGCTCTTCAATCACATACTTCTTGAGCCCGTACAGTGATGCTTGTTTCATGTAGATGCCAAACCTCTGGAACAGAAGCTCATTGAGGGCCTTCCCTGGAATATTTGGTGCTGCCCTGATATCTTCCATCACCTTAGGAGCAGCCCACTTGACAGTACATATAGGGTTGTAGGTCTCTAACCCTCTGCAATTATGAACATCAGGCCATATCTTCTTAATTGCCCAGGTCTTCCCATCAGACAACCTACTGGCATGTAGTCTCCATTCACAACACTCTGCATAGCATGTGACAGTGTACCTTTTGTTGTCTGCAGCTATGACATTCAAAGCAAAACCCTCTTTCACAACATAATCCTTAAGTGTTTCTCTCAAATAGGCCTTATCTATGAACAACATCCATGGTCTAACAGTAATTTTCCCAAACTTGACCTCTTCATACACCTCTCCCTGCCCATACAGCTTCTTGAAATAGTCATCATCATCATCTGAGTCCACAAACCCAGCCCAAAACCCAGCCTCCCAGTTGTCTTCTATGTGGGGTACAGAGTTCAGTTCAACCCTTTCATCTTTAGGTACCTCACCAGTAGGGACCACCTCCACATCAGATTCATCATCACCATCAAACTCATTACCCTCAAAATCATCATCTTCACTGTCATCACCAGTAGAACTGCTAGACTCACTAGGATCACCCCCACCATCACCATCATTAGTAGCATAAACTATCTTCCTCCTAGCTCTAGGTTCACTAGGTTCAGCAGATTTTTTTGCCTCAAGTACACCCTTGGACTTAGCACTAATCAAAATCCATTTCCTTCTAGCAGTGGTCTTTGCAATTTTCCTAGCAAATAATGTAGGGTCAGTGATAGGTGCTGTAACACCCCCGATTTACTAACTAATAATAAACAATAAATAGAGGAAAAAAATAGACAACCTTTAAATAAAATTGCGGAAGCATACACCTAAATCAGAGGTATTACCGCCACACTCGACAACCTGTCAAGTGTTAAGGCTAACAAAATCCCAATAATTACAACCCAATAAATCTAAGTGAGCTATTTGTACAACTTTATAAACTCGTTATAACAAACTAATCGAAACACTTGAGCTCCTTTAGCTACGATCACTTGATCAACCTGTTTAAACAATCTTTTCTGCTCACTATTAAGGACAAATTCCAAAATAGATCGTCGCAGGACCACCATAAGAAAAAGACATGGCCGCAAACACAAGTAGTACAACAAAATAACACACACACGTCAGCAAAAGGCTGAGTAATCACCACATATCAGAATACAGAGTATAGCAAAAAAATCAACATTACTAGCTCAATTAAAAAAAATGTAGTTCAAACTACATTACACATTGTACTCTGAGAAAAGTAACCATTGATCAACTCAACCTCGAATAATAATACGAACCTTTACTCAATCATAAACTCATATAACCCATAAGTATGCCATGCTCATTGTTCAATACCTAGCCTTGGACATGGGTAATTCGAATAAAACCAACAAGTATAAAAACTTGAATACTCCCAATAACTAGAAAACACCTTAAACCAGACCACATACGGGCCAATTCCCACTGTAGGGGACCATAGAAAAATAATTAATAAAGATTGTACCTCATTCTTAACTTATGATCATTATCTCATTACCAACATGTCAAGGACTAAGGTCTATAACGCCGAGCCTCAAACCAATAATAAAATATAGTAATTCTCAACCTTTTGATATCACACATCGATCAAATAATTATTCATAAACAATCTCAACAATGGCACATGTTCCCAAATAAATAACAAACAATTCGGTTCATAATATCTCAACTCTTAAAACACATACTAATAACCCAAATATAATCATATCTCAACCCAAAAATAATACTCTGCATTAATAACCCTAAAACCTCAATAAAACAATACTCCCTATAGCAACAACATTAAAACCCTAGAAATAACAAATCATAAACAGTAAAAGTAATACAATACTCATATCCAATCAAATCATATAATACCACGCACTTATATATATATGTAAATCTTGATCATACGAATAACAAAATTATAAATTTACACATCAAAATACAAACAATACAACAATAATTAATTATTAAATAACTTCGTCAATATGCGTGTGATTACCTTTCCGGAAACAATTAGGCAAATATTATAGCAAAGTATTGCACTAACTTTCGACTCCTAACTTGCGATTTATGCCTACATATATAGTACGTGAGGGCTTGGATATTTACATTAAAATTACATGATAAAGTTTGGTGGAAGAATCATGAGAATAATCAAAAGGCTCAAGGTTTATTAAGAGAATAACTTGGTTTGGTTTGTTTCACGCACAGCCAAAGGAAATACACGGCTCTTTTTTTTTTTATATTATTATTATAAAATAATAATGTAGGGTTAAAGGATATAAATACTATCAAATAAGATAAGAAAATAAAATTTAAAGTATACAACTCTAATTTTATAATTTGTAAAATCATAAAATATACGGGTATTACAGGTCACTTTGTCTAGGGTGAGGACTAGAAGAAGGAACCACATTGGTTTGTATTGTGGGTTGGATAGGTGAGAACCTAGGGCTTCTTCTAACTGCCAAGGTTTTGAAGACAGTGTGTGGGGATATGGGAGATGGGGGGTACTTCTCACCACCAGAGGTTACTACCCTCTCCATGTCAATCTCTTCACTCACTTTCCCTTTCCCTTTCCTACTCCCTTTCCCTTTCCCTTTCTCACTCATTTTTCCTTTCCCTTTCCCTGTCTCACTTAACTTCCCTTTACCTTTCCCACTCACTGCAGCAGAACCACTACCCTTCCCTTTCCCTTTTGGTTTTACCCCAGCTGAACTCACTGCAGCATTGGCCTTCTCACAAACTTTCTCAAACTCTTTCCTGCCCTTAGTATATTCTTTCCTTGTCTTCTCATTTTCCTGCTGATTGCCTTCCTCATTATCTTGCACCATGTCAGCCCAAGTAACATCAGGATTATAGTTAAACTCACTCCCTAGCATATTCACTAATGGGGAACTGGTTGGAGCATCACACTCACTACTAAGAGCCACTGACTTACTACCCTCATCAAGGTACTTCTTCACTAGCTTCCTTCTAGGTTTAAGCTTGGTTGTCTCACCCTGGATTGTATACTTAATGTTATAATTGGGTGAAGCTGGTGCTTGAGTAGGAGATGGCTGTGTTTCAACTGTAGGAGGTGGTGGTACATCACCAAGTTCAGCAACAAGTGTAGTAGTGTCACCATTAATGTCATACAAAGCAGATTTAGGTACATAGGTCGGATCATTTAAAAGGGGGTGAGTCTGGATCAGTTGTTGGAGGTGGTGGAAAGTCCCATACTTCAGCAACTAATTTGTTTCTCCTAAACTCAGAAACAAGGTCATTCATATAACTACTCCTAAGAGGGTTAGTTCCAACTAAAATCTCATACATTTTAGCCCCAGGAAATGTCCTATACATCCTTTGAATACCCCCATCATCATCAATAGGCCAGTGTTTGCCTCTATAAGCATAAGCAAATATAGGATTCACTATAACTACCCCTCTTCTCTGTAACTCATCCTCAAAATCAATGATCAAGTCCATGAGATTACATCTATCAACATCAACTTCAATATCAACTCTATGCACTTTATACTTAAATCTGAACACAACTGTGTCATCCATTCTGCACAAATCATTACACTACCATTTAAACAATACTCAACACAAAATATCATCACACACTCAAGAACAACAACATAAACTGACCTAGGTTATGCAATTAGAACTACTGTAGCATGCATCCCACAAAATCGAATTACAGATGGAAAAATCCAAACTTTATGCATCAACATTAACTAAAATGCAATTCTAGCATGAATTCAACATAAATCAAACATCAACACTCATAATTCCATATTCGAACTTATATAAGAACACCCAAACAAAAATAGCAAAAACTAAAATAAAACACTCTGCATTTATACGAAATACTACACAAAACCAAAATCGAGGAAGAGTACTAACCTTATAGAGCAATTCGACACAACAATTCTCCACAAATTTTGCTTCAACTAGGGCGTGCTTCGTGCTTCAGAACAGGGGAGAGAGGAAGATGGACGATCAAAAATTTTGCCAAATTTTTGTGATAAATGGGTTAGTTGGGCTTTGGGGGGGAAGTTAATGAGGGGGGGGGGGGGGGCATTTTTGTAATCTCACCATTTGACCCATTTTCTTAAGGCAACTCTCATTTTCTGACCTTATTCCACCCAAATTGACTTTAATTAACGTTTAGTTAACGTTGGATTAAAAAAAGATCACTGTAACAATTAGGCTTAAATATTAGGGGCACCGCTGATAATGAAAACTTAATGAGGTTCACCATTGATAAAAGTCAAATCTTTGAGGGTACCAGTGATAAAATCCCTTTTTTTAATAAATAAAATTCTTTTTTTTTGTTTTGTTTTGTTTTTTTTTTGTTTTGTTTTGTTTTTTTAGAGATTCATATTCTTCTATTACCTCCATCATTTCATCAATTTTTAAACTCATTAATACTTTTTTAATTAAAATTTTTTTTCCAAAGATTTTTTAATTAGAATAAGGTAGATGATTTTTTATGAAAAAAGAGAGAATTGAGCTACATAGATTTCTTATAATGCACATGCAATTACATAAAAAAAGTGCACCAAAAAAATTATTATTACATACAAAAAACGGTTTGACAGTTTTGATGGTTCAGGTTCGGTTCGGATTGAAATCGGTTCGGCATTAAATCGGGTCGGTTTGAAATCGGTTTAAGTGTCTCGCGGGTCGGTTTCAGTTCGGTTTAAATAGTTATCGGTTCGATTCGGTTTCGATTTATACTTGAGCGGTTTTAATTCGGTTCGGGTTGTAAACAGTCCGGGTAGTAAACGGTTCTGTGCAGACGGATTGCGATTTGTTAACGGTTCGGTGTAAACGGTTTTATCCCGGTACAAACAGTTTTGGGTTGGAAACGGTTTTGGGTTAGAAATAGTTCGGTTATTTTTTGGTTCATTTTATAACTGGTTCGGTTCTTTTTCGGTTCAGTTTATAACTGGTTCGTTCTTTTTCGGTTCATTTTATGATTGGTTCGGTTCTTCTACGGTTTAACGTTATTCGGATCGCTTCCATTTCGAGTTTACTAAATTACGGTTGGGTCGGTTTTCGGTTAGGGAATTCAGTATTAACTAACATATATACAATTAATATGATACCCCCTCCGTGTTTTTTTAAGTGATACATTTTCCATTTCCGGCCGTGTTTTTTTAAGTGATACATTTCCTGTTTGGCAAAACAATACATTAAAATATTATATCTCTCTTCTCTCATGGTCCCCACCCAAACCCACTACTACTTTTTTATTATATCTTTCCTCTCACATATATTACTTTTCAATAAACTATTAACCCCACTATCTTTCTTTAACAATTTTTTAATACTCCACTACCCCACTTACCTCTTATTTTATTTAAGTCAATTAAATGGCCTAAAACTATGTGCCGTTCAATATGTATCACTTAAAAAAACACGGAGGGAGTAAGTATAGAGTCTCAAGAAAAATTGATAAGTATGGAATATATGCTAAATATATTCTAAGATTTCTAATACTTAATCCGTATAATTACATAAAAAAGTGCACCAAAAAAATTCTTATTACATACAAAAAAGTTTGTAAGAGGTTCAATTTATAAGCGGTTTGGTTCATAAACGGTTCGGTTTATAAGCAGTTCGGATTACAATCAGTTCGGTTTTTAAACAGTTCGGTGCAAACAGGTAGCAGTTTGGTGTAAGCGGTTTTTATGCTAGTTCAAACGGTTTCAGGTTGGAAGCGGTTTCGGGTTAGATACGATTCGGTTCTTTTTCGGTTCGGTTTTCTTTCAATTCGGTTTAGATTTGGTTCAGTTCGTTAACATGTTCGGTTCTTAAACGGTTTAACATTACTCGGATCGGTTTGGTTTCGGGTTTACTAAAATGCGGTTCGGGTCGATTTTCGGTTTTAAAGAAGCGGTTTTTAATCGGTTCGTTCTCATTTGGTTCGATTGGATTCGGGCAGTTAAACGGTTTCGGTTTGAAATTTGACAGTTCTACTTGTACATATAAGAGGTACAATTTAGAGGTGATCAATGGGCTGCCTGGGCTAAGGGTAAAAATTTCAATTAGCTTGGTCGCGTCGGATGTTCTGGGCCAAGGTTTGGGCTGAAAATACATCTCATAACTTAAAAAATTGGACTGGGCCAAGCAAAGTTTCCGAGCCCATAATTTACAGTTCTTTTTATAATTACTAGTAAAGTAGTAAGTGGTCGAGCTATGCTCAAATTTTAATATTAATAACTAGTGTGTAGCCCGGGCGATGCTCCGGGTTATTTTTTTTAACACTTGTAATGAATAGATAGGTTCATTCTTTATTATTTATTTATTCAATATTTGTTTATAATCTATAATAGTTTCCCATTAAACCTTTGAATAAATTATTTATGAAACAACTATTGACTAATTATACAAACATGTTCTTGTAAAAAATTTATATAGACATGTCCTTTGTATATAATTTATAAAATGATGAAAATAAAGACATAATTAATAAATAACTAAAATTTATAACAACAGTTAATTTTTCTTGCTTGTATGTACTATCTCAATGATCATAATTAGCAAATAATAGGATCGATTTTTTTTTTTTTAAGAATTGCAGTTATTATATGTTCAGATCTTCATCCAATCCATAAACTTATATATTTATGAGTCGAGTATTGAAAATATGATTAATACATGGATGAGATGGTAAGACATCTAATGCATATTTTTGTGGTTGTGAGTTCAAATCTCATGATATACATTTTTATTTGAAAATGCTCATAGTTGAAAGATAACATGGCGAGGGTGCCATGTGGCACATAAAACATTTTTAGGTTTTTTATATAGAAGTATAGATTAGTTACATAAAGTAGTCAATATATATTGGGGGGGGGGTACCTTAGTGCATCATTGTTCTTTTTCGTGGTTACATTTAGTTTGTCCTATATTTATGAGATCTATTAACTATTTATCAGTCCTTGAAACATGTTGGCAACTCCCTACTTTATCTTTTTATCTGTCACGTTTGATCAAAATCAAATCAAACTAAATCTCATGTGTCATACACAACTACTCATTCTATGTAGGTAACTCAATCTATGTAGTCTTCAATCTAAAGGCATGTTCTCTTCAGCTTATTTTCAGTTCAGTTCTTATCTTAATTTCCTTCTCTCATACAATATTGAGTTCAATTCAGTTCAGTTCAGTTGAATTCAGTTCAGTTCAGTTCAATTTAGCTCCAATAAATTCAATTCAGTCAATCAGAACAGACCCTAAGACTCTAAGCTAGTATATTCTAGTTTGTTGAACTAGATACCCTTTAGGCTTTAGCCTATTTGCCTCCTAATGTATAATCCATATGTTTCTACTAAGTACATGGTTATATTCTTAAAGTTAATGGTAATAAATGCCGATATATCAGCTTGGATTCTCTTTATTTTTTATTTAGTTTCTAATATTATTTTCTTAATAACTACATTAAACAGGTGTGGGACTAAGGATTAACAACAACAATACGTGGCACAAACTTTGACCTAATGGCAAAAAAAAAAAAAAAAAAAAAAAATCAACTTGACAGTTTTACCTCCTAAAGAATAATCCAATCTAATATATATATTTAAAGCGGAGTTTTTTTCCCGAGTTTTAGAGAGCGACGTAAGATCTAATTTTCTCAGCGCGCCATGTAGGATTATAAATCTTAGTAGTAGCCAATTAAATAAGAGATTATTAATATCTTTTAAAATTAAATAATTCAAATGTCACGTAAGCAAGATTGACGAATGAGATTTTTAAGTTTAAATTTAATAAATATTAAATATTATATTTTAATATTAGTAATTTTATCTAAATATATAACAAATTTTAGCTCATAAAAAAAAAAAAAAAAAAAAAAAAAACCGTACCTAGTTTTATATATTTCAACCAAATACGTCTTTACATTTTTCAAAGTTAATGGTAATTAATGTTGGTATATCAGCTTGGATTCTATGTATTTTTTATACTTCCTCCGTTAATGGTTATTTGCAACAAAGGGGTATTATAACTATTATTTGTGAGATATAAAATATTCCTTTATTGCAAATAACCATTAACGGAGGAAGTAAAATTTTAAGATTGTTTTCTCAATACCTACATTAAATTGGTGTGGGGGCTAGGAATTCACAACAACAATACGTGGCACGAACATTGCCTAATTGCAAAAAAAAAAAAAAAAAAAAAAAAAAAGACATTAACTTGACATATTCAACTCACAAAAATTTCTCATAAACGTCATAGTCAACAAAATTGAAAAACACTGAAATCTGACCTTATTACATTTTACACCCTCTATTTCATACTAATAATTAACACAACTTGACTGTTTGTACTACTCATGTTTTAACTGTATATTTATAACTAAAAAAATTCAAATGCTATTACGTATATTTTTATTAACCAGAAAAAAAAAATGTTGTCATGTAAAATGTTGTTGAATTAGTATCGATATATATAAAGTGGTTACAAAGGTTGTTGTCAATAGATTGAAGAGTGTACTCCCTCACTTGATCTCCAACACCCAAGCAAGTTTTGTAACGGGTCGGCAAATAACGGATAACATCGTTATTGCGCAAGAAGTCATACATACCATGAGACGTAAACAAGGGGAAAAAGGATACATGGCAATCAAAATCGACTTTGAAAAAGCTTATGATAGATTGAGATGGTCCTTTATTAGGGATACGATGATTCAAATGAATTTGCCTATTTTCATGATAGAGCTAATTATGGAGTGTGTCTCCTCGGCTTCTTTGCAAGTGCTATGGAATGGAGAGCCTTCTCAAAGTTTCAAACCTTCACGAGGGGTTAGACAAGGAGACCCTTTATCACCTTATCTTTTTGTGATGTGTATGGAACGGTTCTATCAAGCAATTGAGGAAGCGATCATTCGAAAAAGGTGGAAGCCGATTAGGGCTAGTAGAGATGGGCCTTTGCTTTCAAACCTTTTCTTCGCTGATGATATTATTTTATTTGCGGAAGCAAGTGTAGACCAAGCCGAGGTTATTCATGATTGCCTTCATCGTTTTTGTGAAGCTTCAGGACAAAAAGTGAGCCTTGCTAAGTCTCGTGTGTATTTCTCAAAGAATGTAGACTTGAATGCACAAGAGAATATAAGCGTGGCCTTGAAGATGGAAACAACTCAAGACCTTGGGATGTATCTAGGCATGCCGACTCTCACGAGCAGGGTAACCAAAGAGACTTTTCAGCATCTTTGTGAAAAAATAGATCGGAGGCTTGCGGGGTGGAAGTCGAAGTATTTATCTTTGGCTGGCAGAATCACCTTAGCCACTTCCACTTTGTCCACTATGGCTATGTACTCAATGCAAACAGCCAAAATCCCAAAGACCACTTGCGAGACCATTGATAAAAAAAATTCGACAGTTTATTTGGGGTGGAAGTGATGAGCAAAGGAAGGTTCACCTTATTTCTTGGGAAGTATTACAACGACCAAAGGAGCAAGGAAGAATTGGTATATACTCGGCTAAGCAAGCGAATGCTGCTTTCCTCACCAAATTAGGTTGGCGTATTCTCTCCGATCCAAACGCACTTTGGGCTCGAGTGCTTCGAGCCAAATACTGCAAAGGGCGATGTGATATTGAGATGTTCAAGCCTAAAGCTGGGATATCGAATGTATGGAGCGGCATAACTGAAAATTCAAAGTTCATAGAGCAAGGTACGAAATCAGCCGTAGGTAATGGTCTCGATACTCTTTTCTGCATAAATGGTACACGGATCAACCACTCAGTGAGCTTGCAACTCAGCCCATTCCTGTTGAATTAATGGAAGCTACAGTTCATGATATGTGGGAGGATGAAGTAGGCTGGAGATGGAACATTTTTAGTCTCTACTTAGATGACATAAATCTGAAAAAAAAAATCCAAAATCATGAGATAAGAGTTGATTCGAGCTTAGGTGACCTGATCTACTAGAATGATGGAGGGAAAGGCAAATTTACAATTCAATCAGTCACTGCTATTATGCGCCATGAAACTGATGTTATAGATGACAAGTGTTGGGAAGTGGAGTGGAAAGCCCCGATTCAGCAACAAATTCGAGCTTTCTTATGGCTGGCATGTCATGACAGATTACTTGGTAATTTGAATAGATACAAGAGGAAGCTCACGGATGACCCTAAATGCTTTATTTGTGGGCATCAAGAAGAAAGTACTTTGCATATTCTTCGGGACTGTCCGGCTGCGAAAGTGGTGTGGAATAAGACACTCACTCCTTCGATAAGTCAGAAATTCTATCAAGGAAACATCAAAGAGTGGATTGTGCAAAATATGGAGAATCCAGACCAAAATGATGAAAAGAGCTGGGTGACTTATTTCGGGGTAGCTGTGTGGTGGATTTGGAGATGGAGGAATTGCTACACCTTTAACCGTAGAGATGAGTTTCCCATTGATTTCGTAGCTTTCCTACAGGTGCGCTATGAAGAGGCTAGAAGAGCTTTGCAAGGTGTCCTTGGTGAGGAACAGGGGAAGGCTATCAGAAATAAACAAGTTTTTGTGGCTTGGCAAGCACCTGATTATGGGTGGTATACCTTAAACTGTGATGGAGCAGTAAAGGGATGTCCAGGTCCTGCTGGGGGAGGAGCCATAATACGTGACTACAATGGCACTTTTGTAGCTGCTTTTCATTCAAATTTCGGCTATAGCACGGCCTTTAGAGCAGAGGTAATGGCTTTGACCAGAGGATTGGAATTAGCTAAAAATTTACAAATTGACAAACTGGAAGTTCAGTTGGACAATCTTGCGTGTGTACAAGCTCTTCACAAGAAGGAAGTTCCAAGAGGTGAAAACATCCATGACATTATCTACTGCCAAAATTTGCTAAATGACTCAAGATGGTCAACCAAGGTAGCACATGTGTTTAGAGAAGGCAATAGAGCGGCGGATTGGTTGGCCAACCGCGGATCGGAGTCACTCATGACTCTCCCTTAGAGTATATTTATAATGTTCCGGTGGAGTTAGATCGTATCTTAGAGGAGGATTCTAGGGGTGTGGCTATTCCACGTCTAATTCCTCCGTAGGTAGTTTATTTTTCTTTGTCTTGTGTTCGTTTTTTCGTTTTGTTTTTTGCTTTCCTTGGCTTGTCCTCCGTTGAATCAAAATATATATATATATATATATATATATATAAAGTACAATACTCCATATTTTTCTACAACATCTTACTAATCTAATATATATATAAAGGGGAGTTTTTTCCCGAGTTTTTAGAGAGCCACGTAGGATCTAATTTTCTTAGCGCGCCATGTAGGATTATAAATCTTAGCAATAGCCAATTAAATAAGAGATTATTAATTTCTTTTAAAATTAAATAATTCAAATGCTACGTAAGCAAAATTGGCGAATGAGATTTTTAAGTTTAAAATAATTAAATATTAAATATTATCTTTTAATATTAGGAATTTTATCTAAATATATAACAAATTTTAGCTCATAAATACAAAAAAAAAAAAAAACAAAAAAAAAAATCAAACAAACCGTGCATGGCACGGGCTTCATCTAGTGTTAACATATTTTCATATTATGGCTAAAATTATGTATCAAACTATATCATTTATTCTGAAACATAAGGATTATGAGTTACTTATAAGACTAATGATAATTAATCAAGGAAGACCAATTTGTTGTTGTTTTTTTTTTTTTTTTTTTTTTTTTTTTTTCAATTTGTATTCTTGCATCTACGAAGTAATATTTAAAAATAAAAACAGAGTAATTGTGTTCTTTCTATACCCACATTTAATTTGTGTGTGGGGTCTACACTGGTGGCACGAATTTTGGCTCAAATGCAACAGAATGAGGTTTTTTTTTTTTTTTTTTTGGCAAAAATTAGTCATATAAAGTAGTTTTTAGTCTTTCAAAGCAACAACAGATTTTTTTTTTTAAAATTTTTATTTTATTTATTTTTTGAAACAAAGGTTATCAGAACTTGAAAAACAATGAAAATGTGATCTTGTTATGGCTTATATATAATTGGAGTCTCATTTAATCAGTCCTTTACAAGTCTTATTCTCAATTTTTATTTATTTTTTATCTCTTTTGCTATAACCTCCAATTAAATAATTTTCACGTTTCCATTTTTTTCATAACCTCCAATTGTTTTTCTTTCTAAATATACTTGATACGTATTTTTTTCATAACCTCCAATTGTTTTTCTTTCTAAATATACTTGATACGTATATACAAATGCACTTTAGGTCTGTAGACGTATGAATTTTTATTAATGAATTTTTCCCGTTCATTTTTTCAGTATTTTTTCTTAAGTTTGTTAGTGACAGCTGACAGGTTTAAACAAGATATCACATGACTATATGTTACTACATGTATATTTTTTTACGTTTGTTAGTGACAGCTGATAAGTTTACAATTAATATTTCTAACTATCAATTAGCTAAAATTATAAAGTATACTAAGGACCAGTTTACATTTACTTAATTTCAGTTCATTTGGGTTCAGTTCAGTTCAGTTCCTAATTTCCTTCTCTCATAAAATATTCATTTCAGCTCATTTCAATTCAGTTCAGTTCAGTTTTAGTTCCAATCAGTTCAGTTCAGTTCATCTCCAATCAGTTCAATAAATGTAAATAGACGCTGAACTGAACTGATTGGAGTTGAAATGAACTGAATTGAACTGAACTGAAATGAATATTTTATGAGAGACAGAAATTAGGAGCTGAACTGAGCCTTTTTTTTTTTTTTTTGAAATCTATACAATAAGTAGTCCTAACATCTTAGATAGTAACATTTGCTTTCAATATATAGAATGGTCAAAATAAGGTATGTAAATATTGCAAAAAGTCAAAATATGTGACACACTTTCTATATTACGAACTATTAAAACGCAATAAGACCACAAATAATTTAACTTACCAAGATGATCGATCCACTATGACTCACTGATTTACCTTTCCATTTTAAAAAAACCGCTCTCACCTCCTCCTCCACCCTCAGCGATTCCACTTGTTTTAATCCGCATCATTTAGATATTATCTCACCAAAGTCACACTACACGTCTTTCTTCAATGTATCTAAGATTATCAATTATTACGAAACGAAGGGAGTATGTAAGATAAAAAATAATAACAATGACAAAACAAATGAGATTATTCCACGTGTCAAGTGATGTAAGATTAAATATAGTGCAAATTTATTATTTTGCCCCCCAAAAAAAGGGTGCCCGGGAACTATAAAAGAAAACACATCGCTCGCTCCCTCCCTCCCTCAGTCATTCTACGCCTACTACTACAAGGAACTCTTTTCTTCTTTCTCTCTCTACTTTCTCTCTCTATATTTCTGCAACTTCTTCTCTTTTTTTACAGAGATATAGGATTTCAAGTCTGCTCTTTTCGTCCTTACTTTTTGGGTGAGAATTCTTTTTCTTCTACCCTTTTCGTCGATTCTCTATTTTTTCTACTTCAATTTAACTGGGTTTTTTTTTTCTCTGTTGATTTTGCTTGTTTCTGTTGACTTTGCTTATTGTTTGGCATTGATTTTTTTTTTTTTTTTGTAAAATTATTTGATCAAAACCCACATTTTTAATTATCAGCAAGAGAAATTTTGATTATTTTAGGTTTGTTTACCTTTTGATTTCGGTTATTCCTGTTTTCATTTTTTTTTTTTTAAAAAAAAAAAAAATCGATTGTTTTGTGTTAATGTTGCACTAGAAATTAGAGCATGGATTTTGGAGTTTTTTTGTAAATTTTGCACTAGAATTTATGATTTTTAGGCTTTCCGACTGATTGAGGGTTTTTCTTGGTGAAGAAAAATTGATGGAGTGGAAGGGGGAAATTTATTTTGCTCATTAATATTTTTATTTTAGTTTGTTTGGACATTAATTTTGCATTATACCTTTTTTTTCTGTATGGGTAAGAAATGATTTTTATTTTAACAAATTCTTGTAAAAGACTATGTAACATATGGAATTTCAACGAGGTATCAATAGAAGATACAACACATGTAACATAACAACTAAATATGTAACAACTAAAATGTTGGTTGCTAAAAAGTTTATAAGTTTGATTAAAATGTTTTTATCAAAGTGTATGACAAGAGACCAACCATAACGTTTTTAAGGGTGTGGGATATGTGTGCTTTGTGTCAAGGTCACTTGGTGTGTAGATAAATAATCGGCGCTGTGGAAAGTTAGTTTATTGAATTTATTATAGCTTGGAGTCTATGTTAATGTATGTTCATTATTATGATTATATGAAGTAATTACTAGTGATAATGACTATTTTATGTGCAAGTTTTGAGTCAATTGAGGCACGTAAAATAAGGGCTTGTTCTCTTACGTTGAAATTCAGTTCAGCTCAGCTCAGTTCAGCTCCTAATTTCCTTCTCTTATAAAATATTCATTTCAGTTCAGTTCAGCTGAGTTCAGTTGAGTTCAGTCAATGAGAACA
Organism: Chenopodium album; assembly: GCF_948465745.1. Classification (NCBI taxonomy): domain Eukaryota; kingdom Viridiplantae; phylum Streptophyta; class Magnoliopsida; order Caryophyllales; family Amaranthaceae; genus Chenopodium; species Chenopodium album. The sequence goes on along the minus strand of NC_137853.1, from coordinate 8,029,337 downwards.
GGCCCTAAGGCGTACAGAGTAGTATTAGAAGTGATTTTGTATGTTTATTCAACATGAGTAAAAAAAATTCCCATGCATGCCAAATCTTTAATTATATTCTTGGAAGAGGGTTTGTAACACTCTAAATTGCACCCTCCTGTTACTTTCTTGCACTCTAGTAAATGTAGTGCGAGGAGTTGAGTTTGGTATAAAGGTTATGAACATTTATTAAGAGATTGTACATTATTTTATTGGTATTCAACATTGACAACTGATTGCATGTGTTTTTTTAAGTGATATGTTGTTTGTCAATAAATGTTTTTCCGGTTAAGTGTGTAGTTTTAATTTATGAAACTTTTATGGTGCTATCTATATATATTTATTAAGTTCAAATTATCATCGTTTGAAGTCTTATTAGATTTTTGTTAAGGATCTCAATATGTGTAATGGTAAATAAATATTTGAAATACAGGAATTTAAAAAATTAAACCAAATGTGTCCCATAAGTTTTCATTTTGACGATAATAAAATACATTATTAACCATGAGAAAATTAGTATTTTTAGGAATTGAATATATGTGCAAGTTTCTTTATTCCCTTCATCATATATTACCCTTGTATTCCTGGAAGAGAAATATACTGTTGCTGCATATACAAGTATAATTTATGTGTATTCAATCATAAGTTAGCTTGTTAGTTACCCTTAACTTTTTAAGGTATTACTCTATTTTGTGCATCTCTTATGATTTTCCTTCCTTTATAATTAGCCTTGTATCATGCATGGATATTTTAGAAATCACTTTGGTATATAAATAAACAATCTGGTATTAAAACTGCATGTCATATGTCAATGTTACTAGTTTACTACTAGTAAAGCTTGTTACTCCGTATTTGTTATTGAAGTTAGCACTCAGAAGCATGTTATGGCTTGCTTTCTCTTTAACTGATTATACATCTCATTTGATTTTGCTCTGATCATGGAGTGCACCCATAGACTATAGCAAAGTTTCTTGCATTATTATCGTTTTACCAGTGTAGTTTTGAATCTGCAGTTTCATCTTAGATGGTTTTAGAGCCTGCCTTGCTAGGATAATGAATTATAGCTACCAGCTTCAGAACCAGATGTCTGATGAAGAAGAGTTTGCGCAAATGCTAAGTTCTTGTATCTCATATGACGATGGTTACCTCTCATCACCGAATGGAGGATCCCCTAACATGTGGGGTACTTCAATCAACATTTCCCATTCGGTTGCTCATCATCAAGGTTCACAATTTGTGCATGGAGAAAGCTCATCAGGAACCAGAATTAAAGATACCTCGTTGATTGCTGATGCTAATTCTCCATTTTCCGGGGTTTCATATTTGCCAGGGAATGGTGGTAACAACATCAATATATTTACAAACTGTGGAATAGTTTCATGTACTGTTAGAGAGAATTTCCCAGCTCAACAGCAGACCTTCCAACCAGGCCAAATTTACCCAAAAAGGAATGGAAGACAAGGCGACCAGCTTCCGAGTCCAACTTATTCTCCACAGATGATGATGCCAGCAAATCAAGCATCTATTACTCCTTTCATGAAGTATAAGAAGCCCCGGATAGAGATGAAACAGGAGAACTACATGCATTCTTTTTCTGTTCCGCAGCAATCACCTAGTCAAGTCCCTATGCAGTTTAGAAGTTACGATCCTGTGACAGGTAGTAGGTTGCATCAGCAAAATATGGTACCAAAACAACAGCAGAATCAGTCCCCTTTATCGGTTCCCTCCACACCAAGGCATCCAATGCAGAGTCAGCCTCCACAGCAGCTGACCGGAGATGTCCTGAAACAATTGACTACTACTGCTGCTGTGAGTGGAAGCATATGCTTACGCCAGCTGGTGTTTTTCATTCATGATCGACAGAATAGGCCACCTGTGAGTTGTTTAGCCTTGATAAAAAGTTTTGTTCTGTATTTCTTAACTAAAAGCTTGCATTTTTGTCTAGGACTTTACTTAATCACAAGCTCTACATGAGTATTTCAATTAGTATGAAACTTTAAATTCCTTGATTCGAGGTACTGATTTCTTTTTTCATTTGTACCTTGTAGGACAATAACATTGGATTTTGGAGGGAATTTGTGAAGCAGTATTACTCTCCTATGGCTAAGAAAAGACTCTGCCTGTCCATGACCTCCATGATTAATAGAGATCGTCATCAGAAACTTTGGATGTGTGATTTATGTGGATCAAATGCAGCCAATAGAGGGAAAGGATTTGGTAAGTATTCTGCTGTTTGAATTCTTGACAAACTTTAGTTACTCAGTATAATAAATATTTACTATGTATTATCCACTGTCACCTTATCTACCTGCTGATTTTCATGCATATCTTTTACTTGTAATATTATATTTTTTGCAGAGACATCTTATGAACTTCTTCCAAGAATGAGCCAAGTTTACTTCAAAAGCTGCGTTGAAGATGAACTTTTATACTTAGATTCACCTGTTGAAACAATACTTCCATCGGGATCAATGATGTTGACATTTAATAAAGCAGTACAACAAAGCATTTACAAGTATATTCATGTTGCTCACCAAGGACAACTTCGCATTGTATTTACTCCAGAGTTAAAGGTCAGCAGCTTTTGTGCTTTTCTGCTTACAATTTCATCTTTGCATGAGCTATAAGGGCTTTTCTGTCTAGTGCACTATGCTCACTCTTTCTGCCATCGTGATAGATAATATCTTGGGAGTTCTGTGTACGATCTCATGAGGAGCTTGTTTCGCGAAATTTCCTTGCAACCCAGGTACTAACACTCACTTTTATGCTTCCTGGTTCAAATTAAGTAGTCATCTGTCCAATAGTATCTTTTAGCACATTAGCCTCAAATTCCTCTGAGGCTCTAAGCCTCTAGCATTTGCTAATAATGCATCAATATTAAATACTTCCTAGTGTTTTTCTATCCTGTTATCAATGTCATACAAATTTAGTATATCAGGATTCCTCTATTTTCATTACTGTCCCATTAGGCCGTTACACTAAGTGCTTTTGTTTTTAATCTTCTTGGTCGTGGAGGTTCTCATTGAATTATAATTATGATATGAGTAGGATATAATACCTGTCAAAAATTATTATATAATTCAGAATCATGTCAGTAATTATTTAGCTTTCATGGACTTAATTGAAAATTAAAGCTTACAAACTTACTCTGCCCTTTTTGTGTTAATGTGGGATATATGTGCTATTTATATACTTTGTATTTAGTTTATGCTCTTGCCATAAGTACATCAAATAACAATATGTTTACAAGCTTCTTTGCGGCTTTTTCTTCAATAATAGGTTGCACATGAAGAAGCAGTTTTGGTTTGTCTAAAAGCTTTGAAAAACTGAAAGCATACTCCTTTTAGCATTGTTCAATTATTGAAATTTTATACCATAACTTCCTGCATGTGTACATTTTTTCTATCAAAAATCAAAGACTAATCCATGAAGGCACTATACTTAATACGAGACTGACTTGAGTTGCTCTTCATTTACAATTTTATAAGATATCTTACCGATGCAGGTTAATGAATTTCTTGAGGTTGCTAAACATTGCAAAAGAAACGAAGGGTTTAATGAAAGGAATGGATTTCAAGCACAGGATCAAGTAATAAATAGCAATAGGTAAAACAAATGACCCCTGGCCCTGAGTGATTCCTTAATCCTCCTCCCCCCTCTTTCTCTTGTTCCCTGGAGCTGGATGGCTGCTATTATTACTTATCTAATCTCGTTCTTATTAATTTTAACTATTCCATCATGTACTATGTAGTTAAGAATGAAAAAGTATGTTTACTCCATTTTCTGGGTTGCATATCTTGTTCAATGAATAGGGATTTATTATTATTTAAGAGTTAGAAGTGAAGTTATCAGTCTAAGAATATCGAGTTAGGTGGTGGTGTAGTAGGTTTTTTCCTTAGACGAGTATTTAATTTCTTTGTTAATGGTCTTCACTCTTTTGTTCTTGGTAGGCTAATGGCTGCAGGGCAACACCTAGCTGCAAACTTGGAACTACCTCAGGTTAATGAAGCAGGTTTTTCCAAAGTATATGTTCGACACATGCAGGTATGTTAGCTTCATAAATTGCAACATTCCAGCTTTCCAAATTTTAATATTGGTATAATCATATAACACTCACTGATTATGGCTTTCAGATGGCTGAAGTTCTTGATTCTATGAAAGATCTGATTGGTATGTGCGCTGACAGCCAATCCAACAATTTCAGTCCAATAGGTAAACCCTTGCTTGCATTTTTCCATTATAGTTTTGTTTAGTTTATGTCCTGCATAGATTTACTATCGTAGACTTGTAGTATTGTTTAATATGAAGTATAAGAAATTTTTGAATCTATTATTTAATATATATTCTAATAATGAACTTGAGGATATGTCAAGGACTGTTAGATTTTTGGCGATAAATTCAATTGCACTGCATGCTGAGTAAAGTTATGATGTGTCTCTACTCTGTCAAAACACTGCTCTGAATGATCTAGTCTTTTTTTACCACTGCTGCTACTTGGAATGGTGATCGCTGCATTTGTGACAATACGAATTGGTTTTCTGATCATGCAGAGGCTCTGAAAAGCCTTCATCGAGATTCAATACTTAAGAAGCATATGGAAAGCATAGCACAGATGCCGCAAACACCAAGTGCTGGTGGTAACATGGTGTCAAATATTACAACTCAAACACCAAGTACTAGCAAACAGGCCATGCTGAATCCGCAAAGCTATCACCACAATCAAAGCCCCAACATCAGACCATTATCTTACTCTGTGCCATACAAGCCCTTATACACTTTGCCAAGTAGTCCTACCTCTCATCAGCAAGGTCCAACCGTTATGCACCAAATTAACGACCTTCTAGCTCGTTCTCGTACTGATGGAACTCTGGCAAAAGGAGGATCACAAAGCAGGGTTGTGTATGCCCCCAAAATTGAAACTCAGGCTGCAGAATTTGCTGAGCTAACAAAGGCTAATGCAATGCAGACAAAGGTGAACACATCTGTTATATTGGGTGGTATGGCGGACAAGGGTAAAGGGTTCAACTACTCATCTGGCAGCAACTCATCTGCTAGGATCTTCGCTGATAGCTGCCTGGTAGAGAAAGAACCTTTGTCTGATGATGACACCACCTCGAATGTTGGTTACTATCGGGTTGAGAAAAAATGACCGCCATTGATGATTTAACCTGTAAGCTGCTTTTTTTGTGTAGATTTAATTATTGTGCAATGTGAGTCATGTTAAACTCCGTGATAAAGCTATGTTGCCTAATTGCCTTTATTCTCTAGGAACTTCATAGCACATCTCATCAGACTGGGCTGTTAGCTCCTTATGGATCTGTTATGCGTGTCCCTTTTTTTTCATATAATGGACAAGAAAATTTTATGAACTAATTAGTTACTATGATTTTGTATGTATTAAATCTTCCTTTACTAATTACTAAGCTACAACAACTTGAATTCTAGAGGAAGATGATACAAGCAACAAAAGAAAACAATTTTTTGCCTAAGAGATCATCTACATTTAGTGGACTAACCAATAAACAAATTGAAAGAGCAGACATTCTGCTAGAAATGCAAACCCAAAAATCCAAGTAGGACTGGAAGGCACGTTGTGGGTTTCGAGTTCGGGTAGTGAAGGAGCAATGTAGGCAAGCAATGAAGCAAGAAGAGATCGGCAAGGGGAGGCTAGCTGATTATTGGACATATCATAAGATTCATAACGTCGAGGGTCTCTCTTGAGGCATCATTACCCAACAACAACGCGCATATCATGATTATTGGACCGGGTTAGACTAGGGGTGAGCAAAAATATTGGGTACCCGGTATTGGATCCGGAATTGGTTAGGAACTGGCGGGTCCGGACTTGGAATTGGACCCGGCGGGACCAGTTCCAATTCCAAAAATTAGGACCCGGTTTTAACTGGAACCAGTTCCAATTCCTCATAATTTGGACCCGGTATCCAGTGGGTACCCAGTACCTATACTCGGTACCTATAAAAATCCTTAAAAGTTAAGTATGACTAAGTTTGCAAGTAAGCCTAGCCCAGCCCATTAATTAAAAGATCCAAAATACTACTAAACCTAAGCTACCATCATGCGCCGTTTTACATTTCACCTTCATTCACTTTCTAGATACAAACTACAAGTCAGCTTTAGCTTATCATTTTCTTGCTTTAATTTTTTATTTTTCCTTTTCTTCTTTATTCATAGAACTTTTTGTAAGTTATCTCTTCTTTTTTGCCATTTTTATTCTGAATCAACTACTAATGTAGTGTTCAGTTTACATTTCTTTTTGAAATTAGTTAATTTTCTTTGTAGATCTACTATGCTTTTGGAGTGATAATCTTGAGTTGATTTGAAATTTTGAGAATTTGGGGGTATTTTTTCATTTGGTATGGATTTATTATGGTGTAGCCTGGCGTGGTGAACTGGTGAAGATGCATTAAGGGAAGAAGTAGTGGTGGTGCGATGAGAGTAGTGTTTGCTGCAGTTTTTTTTTTTCTTTTTAATAATTTATTTTCGCAGAAACCGGGTACCCGGTATAGGAACTGGTACCTACCAGTTCCGGGACCAGTTCTCGAAAACTAGGACCCGGTATGATCGGATCCGGGACCAATTCCAAATTTCAGGACCCGGTTGTGACTGGATCCAGTTCCGGGTCCGAGATATTTGACCGGGTACCCGGTCTTGCTCACCCCTAGGTTAGACTTGAGGGGAGAATAGTAGAGTTTTGATTACATAAAACTTGAATTAGGGTCAGAAATCCATACTTAGAGCCATGTATACACAATAACAGGGAGAGATTATAGATTAACACTCTTAGGTTTCTAGATTATAGTTCTTGAGAGGTATAAGCTGTAATTTGAAGGATGTTAGTTGATTAGTAACAATTCGTAATTTTATACCTATTATTATATAAGGTGTTTTACACGAAAATATTTGTTTTTCTCAACTCATTTAAGCTACCAAGTTGATAAAATAAACGTCTCCATTCTTATTTTTTTAGTGACCGGTCGTCTAATTAATAGAGAGAAGGTTAATTAAAACCACAAAAACTCAATAATTTTAATAATTAGAACAACAAAAATTCATTAATTTTAATAGAACAAAAAGGTCAATGACTTCATATACACCCTTTATGAGAAATGGGTGGTGATAAACTATTGAAAAGGCACCGGCTAAACCGTCATCGATCCCACAATTCCTTTTTAAACATAGATTTTGTATTCAATTACCAACATAGATTGTCTACGTAAAAGCCTAAGTATGGAGGCAATGGAGCCCCACTATCCCATAAAAGTAAATTATCAACATTTCAACATTACGAATTAATGCAATGTTTTTCGTTACAAATGTCGACTCATGTTCTCTGACCTAACCACAATTTTAACCTGGCTATTTCATTTTCTGTTTTGGTAGCTTGATTATGTCATAACACTCATCAGCAAAATCTTTAATTAATTTAATGAAAATGATATATGGTTTTTTTAAAAAGTGGCATACTACGCATAATCAGTTAGCTGTTTTCTCTATCCCATTTTGTTTTCCTTGTTTTTCTTTTTGGGTGCGGTAAAATGACATTCTGATTTACTTCGTATGTGAGCTCTTTTTAAACTCGTCTCTACTTCCTAAAATACTGCGATAAAGCTTTTTAATGACATATTGTTCTAATGTTATCTAAAAATTTTGTCCAATTTCCTTAATATCTGTAAACAAAAAATTCATACTATAAAAAAGTAAAATGAGATGGAAGGAACAGATTAGAAACATTAAACACTAATCAATCATAATCAACCATACATAATAATATTTAAAGTTTACAATCAATCCTTAAGACTACATATATTATAATCGTGAATTAAGTCTATACCTTACAAATGTTTGTAGCTTAATATAGATAGGTGACTTGGCTTAGATTAATCCAAATTTATATTATCTGCTTTTTTTTTTTTTTTTTTTTTTTGAAAGCATCTGCTAATTTTATTTGCTTGAAAAAGTAATCATGGGAACTAAGCTAATTAAGTAACCTCAATCAATGTGATAATCCAACCAATAGGATCAACCCTTTTCTTTTTTATAATTATCAACCAATTATTAATTAGTAAAACAATGTCATTCTCATATTATCCACGAGATGACCTAATAATATCACCAAATATAACCCACTTTTGGATAACGACACTAATTTCCATTGATAAATTATCCAACACAATTATTCAAAAGAAAGGCATTAATTTGAAAATTGATTACTACCACTGGTTTAATAATTAAGATTAAGCAATAATTAGCAAAGTGATTTAGAATATTCCTTAGAGAAAACTATGGCTAAGCTCCAACACATAGAATTTGTACTTGGAAGATAGAGGACCACAAGTGGTGGCTACTTTTAATTTGTGGCAAAGCATCTACTGTCTAAATACTCCTCAATGATCTTTTATTTTTGTATTTTGGTGCCACCACAATGTTGCTTATTTTTGCTTCTTCATACCACACCAACAAGCAACATGTGATTCAGTTTATTCGTTAATAGACCAATAAATGAAAACATCAATCTTATTGTATCATAGATCACTGTCATTCATTAGCTGCAATTAAAAGGATAGGTCAACTCCATATATGACCGGGTATGTCAGTGTTCATAGTAATGCTAAAGTATGTTCTGCTCTGATGACTTAATCTATTCTGCTCTGCTGACACCTATGTTGTTTATCTGACTCAAATTGCTCTGCGCTGCTGACACCTATGTTGCTCTGCTGAAATCTATTCTACTATGCTCTGCTTGCCCAGAAGCTCAAAAAAAACAGGATCTATATGTATCACACAATGGTCTAAATGTGTCAATGTCTATAGCAACGCTAAGCAACTTCGTTCAATTGGTCAAAACATGTCAATTTCTATAGTAATGCTACCGCTTAATAATCAGTAATCTAATCAACTTTGTAGATGGCCGAGTATGCCCATGTTCATATTAATGCTACTCAACTCCATAGACAATGCTAATCAACTCCATAAATAATCGGTTATACACTGTTCTTACTAATGCTAATCAACTCCATGGATCAAATATTTATCTAAAATATGTCAATTTCTCTAGTAACACTACTATACTTCATCTGGGTGTCCGATTGGTATATGTCAATGTCTACATAACCTTTTATTTACATACACCTGGGGTAATTTTTTTGCTCATTTAATATTTTTTGTTCATAATGAGCAGAAAATACCCTAGGTGTACAAAAATTTATTCAGTGTCTATAGTAACGCTAATCAACTCCGTTCAGTCTGCCAAAATATCTCAATTTCTGTAGTAATGCCACCACTTGATTGGCCGAGACTTGCCAGTTTAATGCTAATCAACTTCGTTCAGATAGTCGATCAATATACATAATATCAACTCTATTCAATTATTTGGAATATGTCAATGTCCATGATAATGCAACCATTTAATTGAATTGGTCGGGATATGACACTGTAATATAAACTCCATTCAATAAAGCTTCCAAGAAAAACAAAGAAACTCAGCTGTAGGAAAAACAAACAACAAATAGTTGCTAGCTTAATTCGAGGCTTCAAGCGAAGCATCAATTGTCCTCATATACCGACTAAGAAGTCTTAAAAAAACACATAATAAAAGAGGTGGAAATGACGATTATTTGTCTATTCCCACCATAAACTACGCTTACTACAGCCGACGATCATAACACATAACAGAGCCTGAAGACCAAAAATAACTCATGCCACTCTGCTACTATCTCTCGCTCACTCTCTCACATACACTCTATTCTTCTATATATATATATCTACATCTCATCTAATATAGAGATTCCTAAAACTAGGACGACGACTAAGCCCTTCAAAAACGCTTCAGTCTCTCCTTAAATGTACTAGGGTATATCATTACAGAGTCTACACAAATACCGCCTTTGGTGTGGGTGCAATCTATCTGCATCATTGAAAACTTCACTTGGGTCAGACCTGAAGATTTCTTGACCACAAAATCCCCAGCATGGTAGTGAAGCCACTGCCCTGGACCATCCAGGAAACACTGGGAGACACTCCGTTGCCCTTCAGAAGTCGAGAGCTGGAATCGGACAGGCTTGACATCCCACCCATGGATCTGCTCGGTATTACACAGTCGACGCCCAAACTTCTTGTAGGGTCGGCCCAGTTGCAACTTGAAGAATACACTGTAAGTTCCTTCAGGGAACGGGAACTCCACCTCCCCATTGATCTCAAACCACCAGATCTGTTGAAGATAAGCCACTGAAGAGAAGCTGATATCATACAAAAGGGAAACTCAAATCAATAAATAGTTGCAAGACTAAAAGTCAAATAAACAAATAAGAAACCACAATAAATTAATCTAACTATCCTTTAGCCAGGTGAAAGGGAGGTGCCAATAAAGCCTACATTAGTCATAAAAAAACCAAAGATTTGCCAAAAAAATTGACCAATGGTAGGGAGTGACATAAGCTTGATATGTGATCCTAGTGTTACTAGTTGCATAAACAAAAAATTACGCTCGATTCTTTAGGTAACAGTCAATTACGAATTCTACATTAACTCGGTTATTAATCCTACACAGGATACCAAGGGAACCAACCTCTAGACAGCAAGAGGCCATGGAGAGCTGCATCCATGTGTTATGTGCATGTTGCAACATCTAGACAACCCAACAAGCACTATAAATACATAATAAGGAGCTCAAAAGAATGAAAGATAAATAAGCCAGAGAAATATATACATGGTTCCAAATATCTTCATAGGACTCTGAATAATCAAAGAGCATGAAAGATACATTAAGCCATATAGTATATGGTTCCAAATATCTTCATAGGGCAATGAACATCCAAAGAGCATGCAAGATAAGACACATATTATATGCTTCAATATATCTTCATACGACAGTAAACAATCAAACACTGAGCCACTGAGGTATATATACTACGAAAAATGCATAAACAGCAAAGAATAAAACCTACATATCAAAATGATTTCTAGATCTCTAAACTCCAGGACTCAATTATCAAGACTAATAGACACATTCACAATACTAATCCCACCACTCCATTGCTTCAGAAAAAACCCAATGCCATATCAAAGGCCGAATCAAAGACGACACAAAAGCCTTCCAATCTCATCCAACACTTTCCCTAAACAGTTATTTCGACATCATCACAAGGAAAACCAACAAGCATCACTCCATTACAATACAACATCCAGATCCCAATACCAATACACAAAATCCAACTAACAAATTAAATTTTTGAATTGGTTTCAAAAGGATCATCTCATACCATTAAAAAGAGCAAGCAAATATCTTGGGACAATTCACAATTACAATTGATGATATCAAATCATATCAAAGTTATGCATAACACAAAATACCAATCCAAATCATTGACAAAACAACTAACAACATCAACTAAAATCCAAATATGAATAACACAAATTGCAAAAATTTCTCACCTAGATTCCTGGGTAGGAATGTGACTCCAATATCTTCGATCATCAATACCGTTTATTGATAAACCCTTAGCAGATATCGCCATACAAATTCCTCCTGTACTCTTATCAAGCCACACCATCTGCACAAATCAACGACAAAAAAAAACAAATTAGAACCTCTAAAAATCCCCAAAAATTCACAAAAAATCTTAATAAAAAGAAATTAAACCAACCTTTTTGCCATCATCCATGGAATTAACTCGAGATAAACTGGCATAAATCTCCTTTTTACAAGAATAAACAGGAATCTTATCAGTATCATCATCTTCATCAAAGATTTTCTCAACAATCTGGTGATAATTTGTGGGCAATTTCGATTCCCAAACAAAATCAGCAGATGAAGCCCCATGAAAAGCCTTGTTCAATTTCGCAAAACTGCAAATATCATTCGGGTCTAAATTCATCAACACAGTTGCAACACAGCTTTCTGGTAAATCTCCTAAACCCGTTTTCTTCTGCTGGGTTGCCCCGTTTGCAGATTCCTTCCTAAGAGCAGAACCCATTCAGAAAAACCGATAATTGGGTCGATTTTATCCACCAAATTAGCTTCTGGGGTGATGAATTCTCTCGATCCTAAATTAATTTTAACTTTTAGGTCAAAAATCAAAAAGTTTCAAAGAAATTAATTTTAGGTCGATTTTAATTTTCCCGACAAAAAATTTTCTGGGGTTTCGAATTAACTTTCTGGGTTGAATTCATTCAGTGAATTGAAATCTGGGTATGAATCAAATTCTGATTTTGGTGAATCTTCAAATAGTGGGTAGTTTTAGAGAGAGAAAGAAGGGATTTTTAGAGAGAGAAAGAGGAAGAAAACAAAGGGAGGGAGAAGAGTAGCACCGTTGAGGCTGCTGTAAATAGACGCGTAAAAGAGTGACAGAAAAATTAATTTTATGGGTGTTTAAATAAAGAAAATAATGTTATAGAGGTTAATACAAATATATAGAGGGAAATTGATTTTGATTATTCTTTTAGAAAACGATGGGTTTATTATTGAAAATGGATTATGGTAAAAGACATTGAAATGTAACAAAACATGTTATATATAATATTTTAATTGACAACTGTAAAGTTTTTGATTTTTTTGGATTTTTTCCTATTTGTGTCCTTCCTAATGTGGACATGACTAGATTTTTATTTCTTTCATATCTACTGGTATTTTTCCTAATTCCATTTTTTTTGGTTTAATTTGATTCTTGTTTCCTTTTTACTAGGATGGATAAAGATAATCCTAATATTTTCCATGTAAAAAGTATTTAAAATTTAATTATTGCCTTTTATCCATGATCCATATATGACACATTTTTATAAAATTGGTTCAATTTGAAATATATTGGTTATTAATCTCTTTATTTGGAAATTTTCCAAGTTTTCATAGCCAATATTAAAAAGTTTGTTATTATTTGGGTTAGTCCAAAATTAAAAATATGCTTCAAAAAATCCAAAATTAAAATATGTCTTATTGTGTTTTTAGTGATCAAATATGATCTACGTGTAAATAAGATAAAAGATCCTTTTAGAATAATTGATATGTTAATATTATTTCACTATTCATATATTGACTTTATTATAGTTTTTTATTAACATAATAAAAAAATAGAGAATATTAATTTAGGCCCTGTTTGATTCACCTTAATTTTGCTGAACTGAAATTATTTTTACTGAACTGAACTTATTTTTACTGAACTGAACTTAATTTTACTGAACTGAAATTATTTTTACTGAAATTAAATTATTTTTACTGAAATTAAATTATTTTTATTGAACTGAAATTATTTTTACTGATTTTCTATTATAATTCTTCTTTAAGAATACTGAATTTTACTGAACTGAACTTATTTTTACTAAACTGAAATTAATTTTAATGAACTGAACTTATTTTTACTGAACTGAAATTATTTTTACTTAATATTATTTTTTAAGGTGAAAAGAACAGGGCCTTAGTTTCATAATATAACTTTTTTAAAAGAAATTCCATCAATAATTATATAAAAATAAGGTCAAATTAGTGGATCGATATGTGTGTAAACTTTGACGGTGTCCATTGTTATTATAGGATAAAGGGAATATAGAATTTTATAGTGTAGTACGTGATAATATTAAACATTATTTGTAACACCGATTGAACCATAAATTATTTGATTGATATGTATTCGATAAAATTTTATTACATTAGGAAAATCATTATTTTAGGTAAAAAAAAGTACACACTCACAAGGCCACAACTTCTATTCTATCTTAGGGCCTGTTCTCTTACGTTGAAATTCCGTTCAGTTCAGTGTTCAGCTCCTAATTTCCTTCTCTTATAAAATATTTATTTTAGTTCAATTCAGTTCAGTTCAGCTCAGCTCAGCTCAGCTCAGTTCAGCTGAGTTTAGTCAATGAGAACAGGCCCTTATACAGTATAATCTATCTTCTATAATCTATAATCTATAATCTATAATATTACTTAAAATAAAAAAAAAAACTCACATGGATAACATGCTAACGCCATGTGTCACCCTTCTTTCAATATGATTTGGTGCCAGATGTGTGCTACGTGTCATCACCTTTCTCTCATTGCATTGAATTGTACTAATATTTATTCTTCTTAAGAAACTATTTACTTGCCTAACTTTAATTCTCTTTCTCTATAATAGTTTTTGATTTGCTTGAAAAACACTTCATATGTATAACCTCTTATTATATTTTCATTCACTTTTTAATAATGTTCAACATTAACCCTACTAATAAACTAATTTTTATCAAACTTATAAATTTATGATTCGGGGCATCATCCCGGCCAATAACTAGTTACTAGTGTAACGATTCTAAGCGGAGAAAAAAAAAACAAAAAAGAATGGAGGGGGTACTTTACAATAACATTTGGAGTGTACTACGGAGTTAACGATCTCTAAGATCGTGAAGGGGTGTAACCTTCACCCTGTGAACGGTTTATAAGTTTCTAAAACTTGTTGGCGACTCTTTTGCTCTAGCTTCCTTCCCTTTGGACGCCACCATGCTTGAATGCATGATCACAGTGAGGCTCAAAATTGGATGCTTGAAATATCATGAAAGAAATCAATTCAGATTTTCTGCAGATTAAAGTTTAAAACGGTTTCCTCTACAAAATTAATGTGATAGAAAATGCATTTAATTAAGTTTTTAGAAAATACCCTTAAAAGGTTTCAACTTTATGTGACAGCTTATATATTTAATGGTATATTTGATAGTAATATATTACTTGTTTATTTCGCCCGATTTTATATGCACATTTGAAAATGATCATCAAGATCGATCTTTAATTAATATTGACAAAAATTTTGATAAGTTGATTTTTCTTAAAACCAAGCTACACATTGAGATCTAATGAAATGGTAGTATCTCATATTGTTTATTTTTTCTTTTGTATACTTCGTATATTAAAATTCGACCAAAAAATAATATAAATATTATATTATGGGACAGAGAGAGTTGTAAATAATGGTAAGATCAATGATTGTATTTACATTCTTATACACAACCCGTATCTCCCCCTTTTCTTTAATTTTGACTGCTTATATACTAAAATCCATTCTTATACACAACCCTTATCTACTCATGGTCAACCTAAATACTTTACCAAATTTTTTTCCTCTCCTGATCACTTCGTGCTTTAGTTTCCTTGTAAATATCACCAATCAACTCCCATTCATACAATACACTCCATACTCCATAATAGATGATTAAGCTTATTAAGTAAAGCAAAGACTACCTACGTTTTACATTTCCCCTCTATACTTATATCAAATCGTTCTAATCGTTGCAAATAATATAAAACAGAAGTAATATTAGCCCTTATCATTGATTCCCTAAAGAAAGAAAGTAAACTAAACACCCTAATAGTATAGAGTATGGAGGAGTAAAATTTGAAAGGCAAGCAGAGAGAGTTCGTACTTATCAAGTACAAATAACACTACTGGTATTTCTAGAAAGTGCCAAGAGTCACATGGTATGTCGTAATCTGACCTCAAAGTTAACATAACAATCTGCAAGAAAATGGACATGACAACAAATTAAGGTGGCTATTTTTAAGATGTCGACAAAATAATTCCAGCTTGCACGTGATAACTACAGTCATGGATTTCATAATGTTTACGAATATCAAGTCTTTACCATTCATTCATTGCCATTACATTTTCTATCATTTTGGTTATGCCGCCTACCCATATCGACCTATACTCGTTGTACCAAACTATATAACCAATCTTCAATTTCACGAATATTATATGGGTTATATCCAAGATATTCAAGGTTTTTTCAATTATATATATGTAGCTTTGCTTATAATATATCATAGGTTTGCCACAATAGATGAATATACTTGGAATATATAAGAAATACTATTCAATAAGATTTTGTTAATCCTTAAAACAAGAAGTGGATTGTAAATTATAATGTAATCCGATATATTAAAATAACTCTAGTGGAGTCCATTGTTAGAATTTGTAAAACTAAAAAAGATGGGGGGAGGATTGATGATAGCATGATATATTGTTAAACATGTATCGTATTTAAAAAGTAGATTGTTAATTTGATGACATTCAAATCAAAATTATACTTTGTAACTCTTTTTCTAAAGTTTATTGCTATCATTTATACTCATTAAATTATATTGTCAATAATATGGGTGAATTAAAAAAGGATGATAAATAAATTTGTCTATTACAGTATTATTACTTGTATTATTATTAAATGTACTACAAAATACTTTGTATAAATTGTATAACACTAAAACAAATTAGATAGTTCAATTTATACGTTCATGGAATGCTTGGTTGTTGATTATTTACCTTATGATAATTTTCTAGATTTGTAATTGACAATTAGGTAATAATTATATTCGTATAGTCGTATTCTTTAAAATGGAAACATTATAAACCAATTGCTACTATCTCTGCTTAATATATACGGAGTAGTACAGCTAGTATTTTAATTCAAATTTAATTTTGCAACCCAAAAAAAAAAAAAAAAAAAAAAAAAAAAAAAAGAAAGAACCCAACGTATTCTGTTTGTTGACTGCTATCAAGTATGCTTCTCTGAAGCCATGAAGGGGTGCTATAATACTATCTATTTTGAGCCCAACAAATAACACAACTCCTTGTTTCGTGCATATCATCTTATGATACGAGCCATAAACTTTCTTGAAGTTGACTCTTTTCTAACTTGATTTGATAGCTTCTTTTCCTTAATCATAATCAATAAGATACTCAAATAATTTGGGTTGGTATATGCCAGTTTGAGTAGCACACAGTACAACTTCAAGCTGCCTAAATTCAATGTATGTATACTTATGCACGATTTTATTAATTTATTATTAGCATTGTTACTTGCATTTTTATATACTAAATTATGTACTAGGTAATTCCCTACGAGTAGTACGTAGATCTCATTGCTTGTGGTTTGCCTAATTGCCTTGGTATTTTATAAGTACATACATGGTAATCTGTAATTAAATTCATCACTAGTCAGTATGCACGTTCCTTTGCACGTGTAATGTTACCTTCCTCCTTTATTGCTTTTTTTTTTTTTGGAGGAATTCCTCCTTTATTGCTTTACACCATTTGCCTTTTATGGTTTTAAAAAAAGATGTTTGGCTATTAATAACTTTATTGTGTGCTACTCCGTATTACATATGAGTATTGTTTTTTTTACAATGTGTAATACTTCATATTCAAATTTAAAAAAAAAAAGGTTGAAATTATGAAAAATTACGTTCAAAAAATTTAACAAAATCTTAGAGCCCATTAAGCAATACTATAATTTTCAGTTTTTTGTTTTAAAAAGTCACATAATATATGAAATACAGAGTATAAAGAATAGAAGATAGATGTACACACATAATAATTTTAAATATAACATACATATATACCAATATACATGTTTGAATTTTTGCATTAGATGAGTTGAAGTGATCTAAAATTTCATTACTATATATTCCCTCTGTCCCCTTTTGATAGTCCTTTATGGGCAAATTTTAGTCCAAAATATTCACCCCATTTGCTTATTCTAACTACCATTAATATTAATTTTTTTTACCAAAATTCCCTCCAATTTGTAATAATATTTGTGCAAAGTTATATTTCCCATGTAAATTTTGTTTTCCCATGTACTTTTATTACTTTCTCTCTCTGTCTACTTTTTTGCATACCCAATGACAATTTACTTTTTCAATGTACTTTAACTATTCTTAATTGTATTTATTAATTCCCGTGAAAAATGTCCATAAGGGACTATCAAAAGGGGAGGAGGGAGTATATACTATTATGAGAATTTGAATATATTTACATCTTTATTTTAATCTAGGTTTTAGGAGCTAGTAGTTTTTCACACAATATTATTAAGTATGTTTAGTAATTAGTATCACACCTTTTTCAATGGGCTATGGGTTCCTCCATTAATAAATTGTATTTTACGACCTTATAATAAGCAAAAAGGTTAGTGATTTTGCCTTTGTTTAGTTCTTCTTCGTCCTAGGTTATCTTTAAGACTTGAGGTTTTCTTTTATACTAGTGGAGTAGTGGGGTTTGATCTAATTTAGTAATGCCATTTACAAAAAGAAAAAAAAATTATACAAAATTAGCAACACCTTAAACGCAAACGTGGGAGTGAGTCAGCAAATAACATGGGCATCACTAACATTAAAAAAATAGAACCCCACTAGTGACATCTGTCAAATCTTAATTAGCAATGCGCCTATTAATCACCACCTATGATTGTATATTAGATAAGAGCTGACGTGGATTTTAATAAGGGGTTACATCAAATGTGACATTTGGGTCGTTGCATAAAGTATATGCTTTAGTTTCCACCCTAATCCAGATTAATAGGTTAGACACTTTAAATATAAAAGCACTACGTATAAGATAAGGAAATCTCAATCCTTAAAGTGTCCCCTAATATATATATTTTGAACCCCTAAACTCAAACTGACAAACTCAACCTAAAAGTTAATAAAATCATTCTTGGTTCATTATTTGTGACTGTATTAGAGTTTGTAATAAAGAGATAAAATCTTCTTGTTAAAATTACTCTTGTTCCTTATTGCTTTGTCCTTTTAGAATTTTTCAATTTGAAAAAAAAATATTATATAATCATAATATATTTTTTATTAATGTAAGAAAAATCATTTTCATGTGATATGGTTAGTTTCATCATGACATAAAATTTCTAATATTTAGGCCCTGTTTGATTCACCTTAATTTTGTTGAACTGAAATTATTTTTACTGAACTGAACTTATTTTTACTGAACTGAACTTAATTTTACTGAACTGAAATTATTTTTACTGATTTTCTATTATAACTCTTCTTTAAGAAAACTGAATTTTACTGAACTGAAATTATTTTTACTGAACTGAAATTAATTTTACTGAACTGAACTTATTTTTACTGAACTGAAATTATTTTTACTTAATATTATTTTTTTAAGGTGAAGAGAACATGGCCTTACCATTAGCTTAATTTTTAAAAGTATTAATAATGTGTAATTGCAATCTTGCACATAAAATTACCCTTGTTCCTAATGTGTAAGGGCCTGTTCACATTTACTGAACTGAGCTGAACTGAACTGAATTGAACTGATTGGAGCTGAACTGAACTGAACTGAACTGAACTAAGCTGAAATGAATATTTTATGAGAGAGGGAAATTAAGAGCTGAACTGAACTGAACTGGACTGATTGGAACTGAACTGAACTGAACTGAAATTAAGTAAATGTGAACAGGCCCTTTCTCTATTTAGAAATTTTTTACGTAATAAACTTTATCACAATTAGAAAGAGAGAGTTAAGTTGATACAATCTAAAATAATTCTAATCAATTTTATCTAATATCTTCTCAAATTGTGTACATGTGAGGTGAGTTGTAAGTAATAAAACAAAGCAGAGGAAGTGTATAATGGAAACTATGCTAAAAATAACTTTTTTTAAGCAAATGCTAAAAATACCTAAAAGACAAATGAGACAATGATAAAACAACAAAGGGAATATAAATTAAAAATCAAATACTTTGAAATTAAAATTTAAACGACAATCAATCACTCTGTATCATATTATTTCTAATAAATACGAATCATAAAATATGATCAAACTTTCAAAGGTTGCAAACTTTAAAAGACGGTAAAGTAAAATACTCCACTTATATACTATATATGTTGACCAATAGTATGTGGAGTTGTTGACTACGAAATACGCCGCATATAGGTAGTTATTGGTGTGTATCATGTATGGAATCTTTATGGGGGCAAGGAAGGTTCTGGAGTAAAAAAAAAAAAAAAAACTAAAAAGATCGGGATGGAAATCTTGGTCTTTTGGGTGTTGTTTGTACTTTGTAGTGTTTGACCGACTTCTATGATTTTTGATAAGTGGTTGGATGGTCTTGGTCTTATGTCCAAATGCCCTTTCTAATTGTGTGAACACACCAAAATTTGTGTTGGATACACGTATACTTTTTGGTACTAACGCATATTCATGCCCCTCTATTATTATATATTTATATACACTATGTACTTTCGAGTGTGTTCATCACCTTAATTTGTTTATTCATATTCAACCATTTAATTAATCAATTGTGGAGACTCATAAAAGGATTTGTGATGTTTAAGTTTAGTTCTCTATTTTATAATACTTTCCCTATCACAAACCTTTTTACAGTATTTTGTAAAGGATAATGATCCCTTGATTTATTCCTTAATTTACTCTTTAGGTTGATAGTCAAAAATATCCCTTATTCTTAGTTAATGTACCTAGACAAGTACTCTAATGTATCTAGTCGTATTATATTGCTTACTCATGTACTATATATACTCATGGAATTACATCAATATAATTAAGCTTTCCAACATTCTCTTTCTCATAACTCTATCATATTTAAGAAAATGAAATGTTTTAAGACACTTGTTTAAAAGAGTTTGTACTTTTACATGATGGTTTAAGTGTTAAATTATGATTTTAAATTCTTAATTTAACATTGTTGTGGTTGTGAATACAATATAATAATTCAAGATGAATGTTGCAATTGAAACTTTAATTTATTATGTTCATATGTATGACTGTATTTATCCCACGTCATAAAAAGAAGACATAAAATATTATTTTATAAATTTAAAGGAGTTACTTCAATTACCAATCGAGTTTACTATGATTACTTATTTGAGGTTTTAAGTTTAAGGCTTTGTTTGGTTTTAGGTGAAGAAATAACAAAACTAAATAATAAATTAATAAGATGGAAAAAATTCATGGTAGTTGATCGAAATGCACCCACCATAATTTGGCAAAAAGGTAGCTAATTTAATCTTAAAGTATCTATTCGATATCAATTACCAATTTTTAATCTTAAAAATTCATGGTAGTTGATCGAAATGCACTCACCATATTTTACCAATTTTGGCAATTATGATTGTGTGAGGCATTGAGGCCCTTGCATTGTCACCTTATTATTACTAAAACCAAATAACATGCATGATTTACGTGTGTTTCCACTTCAATCATGAAGTGGACCTTTCATTAGTTTAATTGTTACGGAGTATTTATTGACATCTTAATAGTTTTTTTTTTTTTTTTTTATTTTTTATTTTTTTTATTGAGGGGAAACATCTTAATAGTTTTTTTTTTTTTTTAAGGGAAACACATCTTAATAGTTTGATGGAACGATATGTTGTGAAAAGTATGGTGATATAATGTATGAAAAAGTCAAATGTTGATTTTTCCTCCACTCTTTTGATAATCCTGGGAATTTTCCTTGTTCGTAGGGAGATCAGGGTTGGACATTGTCCCACTAGAGATTAGAGAAAGTCATCATGCTGTTAAATTGACCAAATACTTTGATTTTTAAGGTAAATTTTTAGCGACACTAGAAGTATAATTTTCTTAACATCAATAGTCGGTCTTCTATATTAAACAACTTGGGCAAGCGTTTTTGTTCAATTCAATAAACATGTCTTGAGATGTACTGATGTACAAAATATATACTTTGGTGATATTGACTTTTTATAACTTCTACAGTTCTACTAGTATTAAAAATATTAATGACCTAAGCTGTGAATCGACAAGCATCAAAGTTCAAGTAATGCATTTATAAAAGAAAAAAAGAAGTAAAATTAAGTGATGGGATTCACAACTTCATTTATTATAAACTAAGTGTGGGAGAAAGATAAAGCGCTTAAGCAAACATTTCTGTTAAAGGGCCCAAAGAAAGGCCCAATGTTACGGAGTACCTGTAAACCAGAGCAATAAACCTGTTCTAGAGATGCAAATTCTTGCTTTATTCATGTAATTGCTACAATTAATTACATCCCATTATTTTCCAAGCTAGTATATTTAGCTTATTTCCTTGGGAATCAAGCATGATGTTTTCTTAAAGCAAAATGAAATTTCTGAATATAATTGAAAATAACCAAAAGCCTTACATCTTCAGCATGGAGACAAAAGGCTTCGACATTGCTAATACACTTGACTGTAAAGTATGAAGGTGGAAGATCTTGGGTTGATGAATTTGGTTGAGAAGCCCATGTTAGCAGATCATCCCCGAAGAAGTCACCTGCTTCGAGACTCCTCGAATTAGCATGGCTGTTGCTATGATGTGTAAGCTGTAATTTACCATTGAAGATGAACACCACTTTGTCAAGTGGATCCCCTTGTAGCACAATGTATGTTCCTTCTGCCCCTGTGAAAGGCCTAAGGTGTCCGCAGATGAAATCAACAAGCTGTTTATCCATCCTCGTGAAAGGAGGTATCTGAAATGCAGACGTGACATGTTACCTTTATTTTTTCAAAAAGACCCTATTCAACTTAAGTGTGACCAATTATTAAGGGAAAGAGGAAGTATTGGTTAAAACGCGATCATATCCAATACCACACAAGTTTCCTAATCAGTATCATGAATTTTAGAATGATTGAGAATCCAAGGGTAGACTGTGAAATGGGAAAACTCACATTGCGAACACGTTCCTGGTACAAGTGGGTTCTAATATCACGTCGTAAGTCCAATGGAAGTGAGTTCAAGATGGCTTCATCGTCTATGCCTTTAGTGCATTGCCATTCTGATTGAACACTCTTCCTAACAAGCCTCTTTAGATCGTGAGGGAGGTGATGGTAATGTGTCCATTCCTCTAGTCTTCTCTGTTTTATCCTCTGCTTCTCTCTTCTTGCCCCTGCAGATTGTACACTGGTCTTCACAGAACAGGAAAAGATAAGTCTGTAAAAGAAGCAATTACAAATTATGCATACAGGATATTGAGAACGAAAGGTAGTACCTGCATGTGGGCAATCAAATCTGCTAACAAGACAAGACCGCTTATCATGATGATACAGCTGAATGATGTCTCCCATTCGTCGAAACTTGTATCGAAAATTTGGCCCAAAGAGCTGCACCCACCATGCTTTAGTTAACTGAAATACATCAATTGTTGTCTTCATGTAAACTAGCGACTGACTGTACAGCACATCAATTCACTTACAATGAAAATTGCATGATTAATCAAATTGTGCTGCAAATTATCAGTGATTATGCAAGTCGATTCAATTGAGACTTGATAGTACTGCGGAATATGGAGAACTGTTTACCTTAAGCTTCTGACTCCCCAGACGAAACAATAGATTGATTTTTGGACGAAGCTCTTTAAACCAATTTCATTTGCAAAAGCATCGGAGAGCATCCCTTGGCCAAGTTCTATGTAATTCTTGATACATTCCTTATGCACTTGACTGCAATCATGCCGGAAAGGCTGGACATCATTCATCTCCTTGTCAAACACGACATACAAGCATAGGTCGAGTTTCACCATGTAATTTAAGTAGTAGATTGCTCCTATATACTGCATTATAAGTGTGATTAAAGAAAAAGAACAGTAAGAAAAAAGTTGATAAAAGTGGTTTACCCTATGAAATTTCCAAAGTGATAACAAAAGACAAAGAAAAATTTTATGTTACTAGCAGTTCATTAGTTAAATTAAGAGCAACAAAAAAAATTCACACTATTTGCTCCTATGCTTTGCTACAAAAATAAATCTAGCTTGCAGGATTAGATCTCACATGTCCAATCAAAATGAAAATGAAAAGGTTGTAGATTGCTCCAGACCAGACATTCTTCACGACAATACCAAGTGCGTCACTGAATTTGGTGTTCAAAGGAACCATAGTTATCATTCGCGGAGCAAACTGCGTTGTCACAATCATTGACAATGTCCTACTTACCTCAGCAGAATTTGACCAAAGAATGATCTGTAACATTAAGAGAGGATGATGTTAACATAGAGTTTGTAGTATTAATGTAGTGGAGTTACACAAATTATATTACAACAATACATGGTATTCAATTCGAAGTATATGTTTGGGAAAAGGTTGTGATCATTTCAAATAAAATGCATATTCATAACCAAGAGCTGAATGAATAGCTTATGTCACACAAAACAGGTTAAGTTATATTCATAAAACCAATTGGCAATAGATCCTTAAAATATTTTACTTAGCTCCAAGAGCTGAATGAGTAGCTTATGGAGACCTCATGGTCTACATTGTGAATTAGACTCTACCAATAGAAATTAAACAGATTTGAAAAGAGGGCCAATCATTTAGTAAGCGATAAAAGGTCTAAAGTGATAAAGGCAATTTATGGAGGGAAAAGATAAATATAAATGGGAAATTAAAGATGAAAAGGCATTACCATAGACATTGATACAAAAATTTGTTACAAATAACATTCTGCATACTAATTAGAGCCTTAAAGGTGTTAGATGTGAAAGCTCTTTCAATCGGAGTGCATTCCATTGATCCATATATATAGCGGTACAATAGCACTAATCCTAATTGTGCATATAATTATATATACATAAAGTACTGTATATGACATAAAAATTTCTGAACAAGTGTGATGCCTATTGGTACTTGTTAAGATGAGTTAGAATTACCTGGGGAAATGGAAGTATTGAGATTAGATTGACAAAGAACCAGGACTTCAAATATTTGATGGCAATCAAACGAGGGTCCTCGATTAATTTCCTACTTTTTGTAAATATTTTGGGAACCGGAGCATGTATAGCTACACGAAATTGCATGATCATATGAAGGAGATGAAATGAATCTAAGAGTGTTCGGAAGATAGAGAAATAGACACCCGCATGATCAAAATCGATGCCTAGAAACTTGGGGCCTTTAGCGTTGGGAATGTATAGATAAAATGGATCAAGGAGGATGCTCATCACCCCGATGATAACCATTAAGCGTTTCCATTTTATCACAATATAATGCTACTTTCTGGGTCAAGAACCTTCATCACTCGCAATAACTAACGTGATCACATTCTTTTTCAGTTTTCGTAGAGGAGAGAAGAGAGACCTTGAGGGATAGGGGGGAAGGATCAGGGGCTTGGCGTACCCTTACGCATAAATCGTGATCTAGGGCCTAGGGGTGTTTTAGGAAAATTAAATAAAACAAATTGTTGAGGAAGAAATTAGGAGAGTTTTGGCACTAGTTTTTAACAGAACTAGTTATTGGGTAGGGTAGATCAAGGTTCTCGTCAAAAAAAAGGGTAGATCAAGGTTAAAGGTTTTAAATGGACAGGGCTTTTGTAGGGTATAGTGGGCCACAATAAACGACCAGCACCGACCTTGACCCAACCGTACAATAAGGCAATAACCCAAGTCTAGTTTTTAGCCGGTCAAGGCTAATGACGTGTTCAGTTCATTTCCTAATTTGATACGATCACATATATATTTCATATGAAAATAAGCACATATACTGCCTCCGTTAATTGTTATGTGCAACTTTGAGGTATTATTTACGAGATACGACGTATAAGATATTCCAAAGTTACACATAACAATTAACAGAGTTAGTATATGAATGACATGATATGTTCTCCCATACTTCGTATTATTTGCATAAATAAGTTAAACAAAACATAGTCTAAATGCTTGTTGAACTCTAAAAGGTATAATCTATAAACTTTAATGTCATTAATATCATCTATATATAAGGTTTTTTTTTCACCTTACATTAGTAATTGTTCTACAATTTTAATATATTGTTTGGCAAAATATAGGTGAAATTAGGCCATATTCTATTCAAATTATTTCCACTTGTTTTGGAAGTGAAGTTTAAAGCTAAGAAGATAAGTTATAACAAAAACAAAAACAAAAAAAAAAAAATTATCATCAAAGTTCAATCAACAACTAAGGGTTCGTTTAGCATCACTGTGGTTTTCTATTTTTTGGTTTTTTGTTTTTTAAAAACATATGATATATATCATACTTGTATAGTGAATCAAAAAATAGTCAAACTTATTAAAATCATGATAATTTTGAAAAATAACAATAGAAAAGTAAAAACACCTTTTTCTTATTTCTTGTTTTTGGTTTTCAAAAAAACTTACTGAAAACAAAAAACAATGCCAAACAATAAACTAGGGTTTTTTCGCAGGTGGGTGGACGTTTTCAGGGAAGGGGGAGCGCTTTTCGGGGAGAGAGGGGCAGCGATTCATGGACCCTGTCGTGGAGTGGTTCTTGCGAGAAGTGGTCGGAGGGAGGCTAATCGGAGTTCCAGCTGGAGGCTTCATCACTGGTGGTCTTTAGTGGTTGTCGCCGGTGGCCTTTAGTGGTTGCTGCCGATGATTTAGGTTTTCTAGGGTTGAGGAGAGAGAGTGAAGGTGATGGCCATGGAAAGGGAATGGAAAAGTCTAGGGGGAGGAGAGGGGGGGGGGTGGGGAATCAATGTGGAGTAAAATTGGGTAAACTCAAAAATAAAAATGGATAAAGGGAATGACAAAATGTGACAAACAAACAACAACAAAGGCCGGGAATGGAGCCTATTCACTCCCTTTCCCTTTGATTATTACCCCCAACTAAACGACCCCTAAATACTTTGATGTATTCCTTGGAAAAAGGTTTTCTCCTCTCCTTGTGAGAGTTTTGATTTTAATTTTATTTGTTTAGGATTTCAAATCCTTGTTTCTAAGGTAATTTTAACGGAGAAGATGATCTGGATTCTAAAGGGTGTAGGGGTTATCTATTATCAATTTTTTAATCTGAATAATTATAACACGAAATTGAAATGTGAAGATCTCTGTTTGGAACGATACAAGGATATCAAAGAACACTACTAGCGTCAAGCTTGAAGTGGTGGAGATGAAACTCTGCTCGAGTTTGCTTAAAATTAACGGTTTTGATTATGAAAGTTGTGTTAGATGGAGAGAGACCTCCCTAACTGTACTTTGTAACTTTGTAAAACTTTTTTAATCTAATCTCGCCCCTGGCTTTGCATAAAAAATAAAAAAAGTTGTGTTAGATATGTGTGTTTATGGATCTTGATAATTATTAAAGATGCCGTATAGGTTTTTTTTTTTTTTTTAATGATGCTCTTTTTCCAGTTAATTTTTTTTTTATAAATAAAAAAAAAAAAAACCTAGATAGATCGAGTGTATAGTAGAGGTAGAATATCAAGGCATCGGGAATCTAGTGTTTGGTTTAGGGCCTGTTCATATTTACTGAACTGAGCTGAACTGATTGGAGCTGAACTGAACTGAACTGAATTGAGCTGAAATGAATATTTTATGTGAGAGGAAAATTAAGAGCTGAACTGAACTGAACTGATTGGAACTGAACTGAACTGAACTAATTGGAGCTGAACTGAACTGAACTGAACTGAAATTAAGTAAATGTGAACAGGCCCTTACTTATACTACGAGAAAGTAATAATTTTGATTGACAACGTTAAACTTTCCTCTTGCCTCTAGTCTCAAATTACTCCAAATCTTGGAAGAATAGAAAATGAAAATTTACAAAGTCCTCACTTTTTTCTTCATTTCCTATAAAATCCCATATCATTTTTTTTTCTTTTTTGACAAACCATATGATATTTCACACAAACATGATATACTATCTCTGTTACAGGTTATGTGCAACGATTTGACATAAAGTAAAGAGGAAAAATGTCTAATCGTTGCACATAACCTGTAACGGAGGTAGTACATAAGTTGCTTCCAAATCTTCCAAAAATGTCAAATCGTTGCACATAACCTGTAACGGAGGTAGTACATAAGTTGCTTCCAAATCTTCCAATCTTTTCTCTCTCAGCCAAATCCCCTCTACCATAAAACATTGCAACCAAGATTCCACATGATTAATGACTCCACCTAGCCCAATCTATTTCAGGCTTGGAGAAGGCAATATCAGTCTTCATTTATTTTGTTTTCTTAGTCATGGAGTTGATGACCCAGACCTCTACCGACCTCATCAAACCGGAAACTCTGCAATCCAAATTTTGAACTTGATCTTTTTGCTCCGTCAAACTTTTTAAAAACCAGTCTTTCAACACCTTTTCCCTTTCCTTTATATTTTTTCCTGCCTCTCTCTTTTGCTTTCCAAACCTTAATTCTCTGGACAAGAAGAGACGTACCTGAGAAGACGGCAATCACAGTAACTGTACCTAATGTCCACCATGAATATGCTTCTGTATGTCGTGCAGACTTCATCATCAGAATAAGAAGTAAAATTCCCCATACTGAATACTTTGATTTACATCTACCCATATTCTTTTTCCAGCGCTTTGTTGCTATATGTTGCGGCTAGATGTAAATACTTTGATTGATTTACATCTACCCATACTGAATGAAGTGTAAATACTTTGATTTACATCTACCCATATTCTTTTTCCTGCGCTATGTTGCTATATGTTGCGGCTAGATGTAAATACTTTGATTTACATCTAATTGTAAAACGATGGGCTCTTTTTTTTCCCTTCCATTTTTACTCATTAAATGAAGTGTTTTTATGTGTTAGTTCGTAACTTCTTTTATCACTAAGTGCAGTACTCTGACAAGTTCTTCCTATTCAATGCTAGGTATATAAGAGCACCCGCATTGGTGGGCTTGCTCATCATTTTCTCTTTTTTACCGTTTTACTCTACATCATTTTCCACCATTATGAGTTATCATTGCAAGTCACTTCTAGTTTTTTCTACAATGGTGAGTAACCCTACAATTCTCTTTTTCTTGCAAAATTGACGTCCTTTTACACAAGTAGAAGGCAAAAAAAAAATTAAAATGTTGAACTTGATGCACATGGTCCTAGGATGTCAGTTACCTGGAAGAGAGAAGTGCCACATGGCGTGAGTTACTCACAAGTCACCATTTACAATAGTGAGCTACCCCAAAGTATGAGAGAGAGTATTGTGGGGAGGTTAGTGAGTTACCCAGGTGCTCTAAGGACAAATGAAACTTCATTCCTAGCCTGACCCAAACATAGATAGATATTTATATACCCCTCATTGCTTGCGAGAGATGGTCTCTAATCGAGTCTAGGCTATCAAAGTAAAATTCTAAATTACCTACCAATTTCTTTAATTTCAGAATCGACCCTTTCATGATCACTAAAAGGATTGAAATTTCTTGATCGACACTTGCATTGACCATTCAAAGGTCAAGGTGTGTGACACTTTCTTACATGGAATGAACAAGAAGTTTGATGTAAGTGCATTATCATTTATCGGTCCTAAATTTATATATATAGGAGAGTCAATTGATTTAAAATTGCATGATTTATAATGATTATACGAAACTTGTATGAGAAAAAAGAGCATACACACTATGTTGGGATTACTGCATACACTGAAAACGAAAAGATGATTAAGTTATACACTTGTACAGTTGTACGCCTTATGAGCTACTCCGCTTAATAAATGCAGTATACTTAAACTGGTCCTAACTCCTAAGTGCTGAGTAACAGTTATGTAGTACAAATAATTCATTGCACAGAACAACTTGGAACTTCAGCTGATTTATACAACCTGAAGGAACAAAACTGCTATAGTTAAGGTTACAGTGACAAGCAGAAAAGCAGAGTTTTTGAGGTTGCGCCTGGTCATCTGGAATATATAGTTGATTACTGGTAATTTTCTCACCTGGACCTGGCATATTGCCATACCGCACCTTCTGAATGTTATGAATAATGATCGCAACCAGAGATATCCCAGCAACTGCTCCTACAGTCCAATATGAGTATGCATCTGTTTCCTGTGTAGATAGCATTAGTAGAGAAAACATTAGGAAGCCCTTCTTTGGAGAAATGCGTTTGTTGCTCATTCTTTTATTTAAAACCAAGTAATTTCGCTACATGTTCTAAGCATTAGCTCCATATTACACAAGGTCCCCCCCCCCCTTCCCCATTATCTTGAAGTCAAAACTATCTTAAAAGAATACGGTGTCATGCTTGCAAGGAAACTTGTTATTCTGTTTCAAATTCAATGTTGGAAGCTATATATGGAAAAATATTATACAGTGCACTTACTTCTAGTAATCCTACAGGGCTACAGTCTACCCAGTAACTCCCTGTAGCTGTCGTGAAGACATTATATATCAACATAACAACTAACAGCGCTCCCACAACAAACTAAGGCAAAAAATGGCAGTTACATACTTTGATTGCCCTCTACTTTAGAGCCACAATACATAATTACAGGCTCATTGTTGCTGATTTTATTTTCTTTAATTTCAATCGTTTGTAGCCAATCTACTTTTGTTGAATGGTGAAAGCAACTACAGCGAGTGCAGATAACCCTGCCAGGCTGCCACTGCCCCTAGATCATGAGTAGAGAAAGCAACATTATTAAACTGTGATTGCTTCTCATTCTCTCTTATTTGCCCAACTCTGAGAGAGGATGCGGTTTCATGCTGTTGTTACTCTCTAGAGTAATAAACATTTTGTGACACTCAAGGTGTACTTATATTGTGTACTAAATGTGTCCTTTGATTAATGAAGAAACACACTTTCAGAAAATGAATGGTAGTACAGTGGCTATATTCTTCTCAGCTTATTTTGCATTTATCTATAGCATTGTCTCCAATTACCTGACAAAGAAATCAACTGCGCATCAGTATGTATGTTTCTGATCTGTTTCCATGAGCTGTCAATTAATTTATAAATCTTCAAATCAAGTCTTACAGTGATTTGGTGTTTCTGGATCTGCTTCTGAAGTCCAACAGCCGCATCATCCATAGTCTTACACCTCAAAGATTTTGTTGTTGATTTGAGCAATACCAGCAGTGATGGACGAAACTGTAACACCACCTTAAGTCCACCAAGTACATGCTTCTGAAATTCGTTCAGACGTGACCATTAGAGCAAGAAATAAGAATCCAAACTTGGATATTTATACTTGGATTTACACATCTCTTGAGTGTAGTTGCTGTATTGTAATCTACAAATCAAATATCTTCTCTAACAAAGTGTTGTTACAGTCTTATTGACATTATTTATAATCATTTTTGCCAATCTGCTTTTACTGTCAAATTTAAGAAAACTAGGTTGAAAGGCATGGTGATTTGTTTGCAAAATCTGACAATGAAAAGATTGGCAGAAACATGCTTCTATACCACCATGTATGTAAACTTACTATTATGATTACTACTAAAAAGCGAGGAAAACACAATGATGAAAAAACCTCAATATGAATGATTTTTATTCCATATGATCCTGAATAACAAATGAATAGACATATTTCTGAATAACAACTACAAAGAATTTTTTTTGACAAAAGAATTGAAGAATAGACATGAAAAAACTGTGCTTCATACAGTCTAGCTAGAAATATGTATGACCTATATAAGAAATCAAATTGAAATCTGTATCAGAAAAAATGGCTAACTGTATCCTGTAGAACTGTGATCCACAAAAAGAATTTTATCTGCATGAAAGAATCAAAGAATTCCTCTACACCTACAAAGAATTCGACTTCCTATACTTCGAGCAAAATCCATCAGCAACCAGAATCAAATTGGCTGGGAAAAACTGGAAGAACACCCTGCAGCAGCATCAACAGAACCCCACAAAGAGACGGTATACAAAGGCTGATCCATCCATCTCAATGTAATGCCTTCATCTCCTTGCTGTTCCACATTGTACCTTTCATTTGAGTACATCTTCAGCAACATCTGGCTTTGAAACACCTCTCTTTCGTCCCTCCTGATACCTCGGAAACCTTCTTGCTCCATCCTCCTTTTCCAATTACCGAACTTCTCATGCCTTTCAATCCTGTCACTCCCTTCACAAGCAACAATGTTCCTAATTTCGCGCCCAAACATCTCCTCAATCTTCACCCTTGCAGGACTATCAAAAGGAAGGCTAGAATCAATTGAATCAAAGATGGCCGAGTAGTATCTTAGTGAATTACAAACCCGCATCTCCAAAGTGGGCTCGTTGTGCTCAGCTTCTTGCTCAGCCATAACCAAAGCTATAGGGTTAGTGCTTCGGATTATACCCATGAAGTCCCTGAATGCACCATTATTAGCATCATATAGGGTCTTGTGAAGCTGTAATATGCAATTCGCCGCCACACTTTCTCCTTCCTTGACATGGAGCATCCATAACCTAACATCCTCCAAACGATCAACAACCGGATGAAACTCAAAAGGCAGATTAAATGCCTCAGCAAAGCTAGCCAACCTTTCTCCTGTCTCGACTAATTCCTGCTTCGACTCCCCTATCCCTGTGATCCTAACATGACTAGGAGGGTTACGCCTCGTGGCTAAGCTTTGAAAAAAGCCAGGCCATTGCAGCCCTTGCTTAACATCAAAGTCTATGATATGCACCTTATCCTTCCCTTCAAAGGCTCTCAGCAGCATCTCATTAGCAGTGAAGTGAATGAACTTCGGAATAGGACTAATCTGATTCAGCAACCTGAATGCAGCTGCACCGGACTCATCATCGAATCGATCAAGCTCCCTAGGGACACTTATGTGGAAAATTCGCGGCCATAACCTTGTCACCCTCAAGGCTAAAGCCTCGGTGAAGTAAGCTGAAAGACGGCTGATAGTAGACCGGTCCCTTGGAGAAGCCTGCTCCCCCAACTTAGCAATAAAATGATTAATTGCAGGAACATTCCTTGATGCAATACCTTCCACACAACTCAAAAGAAAGCTCACAAGCTCGAACCCTTGCTGCTCGGTCTGATCATCGTCGTTGTGAGTCCTAACCGCCCTCGAACCATCACCAGGGTTAGGATTCACAGACCCATTTCCATACTCATGCTCAGAAACATTCTCATTGAGCCTAAGCCCCAAACTATGACTCTCAGAAGAAGAACTTGACCCTGATGTTGTTGTAGTAACAGGTCCATGACTTGGCTCACCTTCAACTTCACCACCATACTCAGTAATCTCAGTAACACCAGAACCAATCCAAGGGTTATGCGACAGTGGCGGCAATGGCGGCGGCGAAACCACATCAGTAGGAGCACCAAAACAAACCCTCCTTTCTTCTTCTCCTGAACAAGAAATTGAAAAAGGCAATTGAGGGTAATTAACCACTCCAAAACCAGGCTGTTGCATCCAAAAACCCTCAGATTCTCCAAAATCAAATCTTCCCTTCTTTCTTCTAGACCCTTCTTCTTCATCTTCATCATCATCTTCTTCAAAAGAGCCTTGATCACTGAACCTCCTCTTCAAGTTCTTCCCTTTTTCAGCCCAAAACTCTGCCTTGATCTCCCTCCTTCCCTCGGGCGAAGGCGGTACCTTGATTGTCTGCTTCAATCCCTTTGTTTCGATCGGCTTCTCGACTGATAACCCTCGAATCGACTGCGGCGGACGAGTGACTGATACTTCTTTTCTTGAAAAATTGCAGGGTAAATCCAATCTCTGTGTGCTCATTGAAGGTAATGGATAATGACAAGCTGATGCTTCACTCCTTAATCTATGCCTTGGTGACAATAATGTTGATGAACACCCAGCCAACATTCTTCTCAACTAAAAACCACCTTTTCCTTCTTCTTCTTCCCTACTTTTTCTTCTTTTCCTCTGTTTTTTTCTTCCTCCTCTGTTTTTCTTTCACACACTCTGTTTTCTGATGTATGCTCTGTTCTAAAATCTCAAAACATGCACACACTATGCACTATTGTAGTATAATAACAGATATGTTTGTTTGTGCGCTATGTGAATTTTGTAGGTGAGTGTGTGCGAATTCTACGAACAAAAACCGGAATCCGATGAGTCGAAAAATCGAGTGAATTGTGATTTGTGAATTGTGATGTGTTTCTCTACAAAGAATTGGGTTATTATGTGATCTATATGAGTACTTTATGTGCAATTAAGAATGAATCAATGAATTTTGGACTAACTACAAATGATGATGTAAATCAAAAGGCTATAACATATGAACAAAAATCAATAATGAATGAATCTAAATCAAAAATCAAAGAAAGAAATAAATCATCGGATTCCAATAATATTATGAATGAAAAAAGCTCATTTGAAAAGTCTTAGAATTGCGAATTGAATTGAATAAAATACAAGAGAAGTAAAGAAACATACTTGATCATCAAAATTGAGGCAGAATTTCTGAACAACAGAGGAAGAACAACAACAACCACCCAATTCAGCGAATTCCATAGCAATCAGCAAGAAATCGAAAAACCCCACCAAAATTCACTTAAGAAACAACATTCCCCAACCTAAGATGAACAAAAACACAACCTTAATTAACCCAAAAAAACCATAAAACTTAAGCAAACTCTGTTTTTATATAATGAAATGAAACAATAAAAAAAAAAGTAAAGATACCAACTTTATCAATGTTTCTCTCACTACTTCCATAGCTGTCCCTATCAAAGCTACTTTGTTGACCGGAAATTGGGGTGCTTTTTAAGTACTGAGAACTGGAAAATGATGGGAAATAGTGAGAATTTGGAGTGTTATTGAACGTTGGATGGAAATTGGACGGTTGAGGTTGAGATTGAGTTAAAAGATGGAATGTTACCGTTGGAGAGATGTCGGTGAAATATGACCGTTGAAGAGAGAGAGGGAAGAAGAAGAGTTGAGGAGTTGGTTCGACTTTTATGGGAGTTTGTTGATGATATAAATATCCACGTGGATTGCACGTGCTTGTCTCACTATGATTACCCGCCCGTGTAGTTTATGACCGTTGTATTTTCCTTTGTTTTTCTTTCTGTTCTAGGAAATTGTTTTTTTATTTTTTTGGAGGTATTAGTGTTATTATTGTAGGGGGGTTTTTCTTTTTTAAGAAGTATTTTGGTGGTTAGTGAGCATTAAGCAAGAGGGATAATATTATTGGATTCTTAGTTGGATCAATATATATATATTATTGGCTTAATAAGAAAAAATAAATGTGTTATTTTGTTATTTTGTTACTTTATAAGAATTAACATTATAACCAACTAAAAGCTAAATTAAGCAAAATTAAGTTGAAATGAAATACGGATTAACCTCTATCCAATTCTATTAATTTATTTATCACAAACTTTTAAAAAAATCGGGTGTACAATAATTATTATACATCCATTATAAAAATAGACTAAAGTGATCAAAAGTTACCCCTGAAATGAATAAAAGTTACCCTAATATGCATAAAAGTAATCCAATACAAATAAAAATTATTAGTAAAAAATCACATTTTAAATGGCTAAAAATCAATTATTAGTGATTGAATGTAATTAAATTACTATTATAAAACTTTTCTTGTTGTCTATTTATATAAAAATTGTATTATGTTTAAAGTTACCCAAAAAAACACAAAAAGTTACCCTAAAATTAGGTAAAAGTTACCCTTATACTGCTCGATGTACAGTAATATTAGCGTAAACCGGGTGTATACAAAAGTTTTTGTTTATTTATTTAGTACTTTGCATTGGGTGCAAATATATTAGGAAAGACCATAGCATATTTTTTCAGTATTCATACTTTTTCACCTATTATAACAGTTTATAGAATGTTTTTAAAAAATTGAGTCGATTTATGTACTAAAATATCCCTATTCTAAACA
This sequence comes from Chenopodium album, assembly GCF_948465745.1. Lineage (NCBI taxonomy): Eukaryota > Viridiplantae > Streptophyta > Magnoliopsida > Caryophyllales > Amaranthaceae > Chenopodium > Chenopodium album. The sequence continues at coordinate 7,994,053 of NC_137853.1, read as the reverse complement.
TAAGGGTTGAGAACTTCTTAATCTATGAACTCATTCTTGATATAGAGGAACATCTGAGGCATGTCAAAACATTGCTTCATCCCAATAAGAATCTACCAAGTGCCTTGAGATGCGTCAATATTCAATACATAACTTAACAGGCTGAAATCAACTTTGCTTAAATTTGGATATCATTTGAGTATTTGACACATTCATAGGCATAAGATACCAAATCAATTCCCAAAGCTACAACCCCAAGTAGCCTTACATTGTAGTTTTAACTCATTAAGTGGCACACAAAGATCTATATTTACCTTTCAAACATTCCAAGAATCTGATTGTAATCCTAAGCTTTCACTGGCAGCAACATCCTACCAATATAATCAACCAATTACTCGTATACTTTAGATTTTGTTGATACAAAGAGACTTCTTTGTTTTTTCAAAAAAAATATAAAAATAGAGACTTCTTTGTTAGTACCCAAAACACATTCATTTATACCAATAGGAGGCTTTTTTGGTACTAATACATTTTTTTTTTTTTTGACAAAGGATACAAAAAGATTACATACTAATTACTAAAGCAAATAAAATTAACCGCCGCTTCCCCCGCAATTTGATGAGCTCGATGAACACGCTGACAATCCGTCTTGTATATACAACAATACTAAAAGGTTGAGCCAAGTTGTTGAATTTTGCGGATGAGCCAAAGGTAAGCCACGTTACCTCGCCCATCCCCCCGAAGAAGGTTAGCAAGATTATATGAATCAGTAAAAACCGTGATAGAATGAAAACGTCAATCGAAAGCCCATTGTAGCCCGTACAAGCAAGCCAAAGCCTCCGCATGTAAAGGTGAAGTACAAACCCCGAAGTTACTTCCTCCAGTGATTCGATCATCCACCCAGTCATCATTATCCAAGCACCAACCTATCCCAGCATGTTGAGAGTCTTGGAACCAAGCGCCATCAATTTGTAGTGAAACTAACGAACCCCCATAGATAGTCCGACCAAGCTGAGCTATATAAAACCCAAGCGGAATAGAGGCTCCTGCGTCTTCATGTAACAAAATTTTAAAGGAATTTTGTAACAAGATAGTTATATCCTGTAAATTGTAAAAAATTAATTTACAAAATGAGTTCAACACATTTAAAATTATAAAATTAAGTTTTTTTTTAATATATAAATTAAGTAGTTGTAAAAAAAAATAATAATAAAATAAAATAAAATTAATGATAAATAAACCCATATAAAAAGATGCTCGTATGGAATAACCAAAAAAGTTAACCAACAGACAATATTGAAATTGATTTAAGTTGGCCGATGTACCACACATTAGGCTTTTTCCAGCCCTAAAAAGAATTGATTCGATTTAATTTGGCCATAGACTAGAATAAATCTAAATGAATTTGACCTCTGTTTAGAGAAGTTCCACTTTCACTACACTTTATAAAACGAATTACTATAATGAAATTCCATATTGGGATACTTTGTACGAGTAACAATTTGTGAAGACCTCAAAAACCAAATCAATAATTTCATAAAACCAAGCAAATAAAAGCACACAACCAATTGCCCATGAACATGATTTTCCATTTCTAACTCCTTTAAACACATGGGAGTTACTTGTACTAGAAAAGATAGTTATCAGCCCAAACATATAAACTTCCATGTGCATGTAAATTATATATATAATTCTAATAATTACTGAATGGGATTGGACATTTTAATTTCTACAAATTTGGAGTGTTTCAAATTAACTCCAGAAACAAAGCTTCTTGTTTGCTTGTGAGGCCAAGCTCGTTTAAGCTCACGTTGCACTCTCCGCTGCTGAATGCTTGGCGAGGGTAAGGCCTTACCTGTACAATGCCACATAGCAAATTTGATATGAGACAAATTAAAAGATGACGATTTATATGGTGTGCAGTAAAGCAAGCTCTTAAAGAAGTCAATACACAAGTTCAACATTTAAGAAGGTATCCTGATTAGTGTCACCAGAAAAACCATGTTGATTAAAAGAGATGCATAAATGGAGTTTTCAGCCTTCAAATAATTGGTTGAACTTCAATCCAAACAAGTATATACACAAAGTATCTGTTGTGTAACTGCTAAAAAAATTGTATACTTTCATCTAAGTGGTTGAGAAATTGAAACTTACCAATCGATAAGTGCCAGGTTTGACTGTTTTCCCAATATCAATGAAGTCAAAAAGTGACTGCAGGATCAATGATCAGTTAGCTATCAACTAGAGTATCAGTGACAATCATATCTAAACAGAAGCAACTATTTACAAGAATATACCTGCAATTTATCAGACTTGAGAAACCGGCGGCCACGTCGACTGCCATCAGGCATTCTAATAAGAAGAGTTACAGCATTCTCATTATTCGATGATGGTTCCTCAGGAAGGGAAGCTTCTTTTGCAGCCAATTGCCTCTCAAGCTCCTGGCAGAGAAAAACTTCTTAAGAATTGGAAAATTATGATATAGGCAAGTATAGCTAAGAAATGAACCATAGATAATTCGCAATATGCTAACCTTCAACATAAATCAATACCGTCACCCAATTTTCACCATCATCAAGAATTGTTAAAAAAAAGCTCATGGATGAAAAGAAAAGAAAAGGGAAAAAAAAAAAAAAAAAACAAAATAAAAAGCACAAACAACTACTACCAATTTACAATCAAAAGAAAAGGCAAATCGATGACATTACAAACTCCCAATTACCCACTTTCTATTTTGAGGTACATTTTTTGCACTCCCAATCACCATCTCAATCTCCTTTTACCCTAGAATAATTACATTTGTCCACTCAATCCTCAATCTCTCCTAGAAAGTAGAGTCCACTGTAATGGGTACATCATATATTACATAGAGACATATACGTAGTAGTATAAATTGAAAATGAATTAAGGAAGCTAAAGTTTAGAAAAGAATAAAAAAGAGAAAGCCAAAATAACACTCAAAGCGTACAAGTTCGATAAAATGAAATTCATGGAGTTTTACACACACAATAGCAACCAATGAAAAGCTTTAGCCAGTTAGATCGGGTAGCGTGATAAATTTTTGGCTAACAATGGACAATAGGAATTAATTTGAGTGAAGTTAGTTTCACAATGGCCATTATTTATTTAATACAAACTCAACAGCAATGAAACATGAGAACTAACAAATTCCTAGTATATATCCTGTTGATGTCAACCTAAACCTGACATGCATCAATAGGTTGCTTGTGAAAAAAATACAAGGTTCCAAAACATCCTTCTTCCAAAAAATTAAAAAATAAATAAATAAACAAGACCAATCATGATATGAGGATTACCTGGTCAAGATAAAAGCAACTCATATACGGAGTACATAGGTACTCTTAAGTCAGTGTGCCGTAAATTTTGACCTTTCATTTTTAAAACTCACAAAGTCACAATTACAGCTCCCAAAATTGATCAGGATAGAAGATCATTTACAAACTAATGCAAGGTTGTGTCATTCGAAAATTCATTATTTTTTACTTGTGTCTTGACCTGATCCGCTAACCCCAACAGCAAAGACAAGTATCTCACACAAAGTTGATTATTAGCGACTAAGTAAAATGAGCTATGTAGAGAAAAGCTAAGAAGAGCTCAGTATCAAACCACCATTTACCATAAAGTAGGGACATATGGGCCAAAAAGATCAGACTACAAAACAGAAGCTGTGCAACAAATAAAACCATGCATTGGGAGAGTAACGCCCGTTGCTTAAGACACACAAGAAGTTGTAACAATACCTGTTCCTCCTCAAATTTTCTACGCGATTCTTCTTCCTTTAGCCTCTGCTCTTCCAATGCAGCTTCCCTAGCTGCCTTTTCTTCCTCTACAGCCTTAATTTCCCTTTCCCTATCAGCTTCCAATGCAGCAAGGTACTCATCATCCTGCATGGATCGAATTGAAAAATATATATTTAGTAAAAATAAAAGAAAGAAAAAAAAAACACTTAATTTGAAAACTCCTCATACTTGCTGTTCCCGAATTGCACGCTGGGCAACAAGGCCAGGTGAAGGAGGACGAGGCATTCTCCATGATGTGTCAAAGCCAGGGTGCATCAGGTGATTTGGAGCATAAGGTGCACGAAATCCACCCTCAGGGATTCCACCAAACATAGCAGCCTCCAACATAACCGCTTCATCATGCTCTACAGAGGAGATACCTCCCCACTACAAGAACAAATTAATGATTAAAATACAGCCATTTTTAACCTCCACTCTCAGTTCTTTTTGCTGCTTTCATAATTTTACAAAAAATAATAAGCCACTTAGATATCTACTATTTCCATTTTTTCAAGAAACATTGCATTTATTAACAAGCAAAACAACCATACTGAACTGTGTTAAGGGATATTATTACCTCATCTGAAGGAAAAGCAGTTCCATTGGGATGAGTCTCACTAGCAACATTTGGTTGTGGAGGATCCAGACCAGGACTAACATCTGATTCAGCAACTTCCCCTTGGGTCGTTGAAGTGGATGACCTACGCCTTGACCTATTCCGAACCAGCGGTTGCTCATCCATATCATCGGCTTCATCTTGGATGGATGAGCTCCCTGCTTCTTTCTTATGGTGAACTGAAGAAGGCTTGTCAGAAGAACTAACATCTTGCCTTTGAGGTTGATAAGAAAATGGACAAAAATAGGGTTAAATATTGTGAAGAACAAATTGCATAGATAATTATTGTTTTCTTGCAAGCATGGAGAGGGGTAAATGATATGAGGTGCAGACACTCATAGGTAACACAGCTCTAAAGAATGCTGAAGAGATATGCTTAAAAAAGAAAGCCAAAATGTTAACAATAAAAAGAGGTACAATATACTTAGTCAAAGACAGTATAAAGATGATCCCGGCTCCATTGCATCTGGTTCAGAAGGTTCATGTTTTTCTGCTTCTAAGTCTGCAAGAAGGGGCTCCCAATCCAAAACCCACTCCACCTAGGGTGAAAGAAGTGCAATGGGAAAGAATAGGAAAGAAAGTAGAAAGAAACCCAGTACAATTAGCCCTGGTTACAGGGTGGGTTGGGGCAGGTGCGGATATTAGCAGGGTGTGTCGCTGGCAGGTCAATGAAGAGTTTAAGTGGGTTGGGTCATGGCCATGAGGGTTAGGGCTGGGTCAGGGCCTGGTGTAAAAGTAAAGTGGGTCAAAACGGGCTAAAATTGAAAAACAGCCAATTTACATTCTAAAACATTCTCTTTACTCATTCAACCCTTTATGTGAGAGATCCAATCTGTTCTACTGTGTTTATCATTCTCTTCACTCCCTCATTACCAGTAATTGTTTTGATTTTTTTTTTTAAAAAAAATCGCATTATATTGGACAGCATTGTTCTTGCATTATGTGTTTTGTCACTTTTTCATTGTAAATCTCCCATTAAAAACCAGAAAATTACTAGTCAAAATCACTAAATTGAATAACAAAAGAGTACATGGGTGATTTGAAATTTTAATCCAACCCAACGGAGGAAAGAGAAATACAAAAATACAAAAATTACATTATAATTTTCACCAATAACCATATTCAAATATTCAAACCCTAACTTTTTCTCTCAAAACTAGTTTTTGGCCAGGCAATGCCCCGGATCATTATATAATTTCGGCGTAACCGAGGTGCTCAGATTTATTCGTCGGCACGTTCCTTAAGGTTAACACACCACTTCCCCACAAAGACACTTTTCGGTGGAAGGTTTGAGTCAAGTAACTTATGCCCATTAGAGAATGTGTTTAGATTACTGTGCTCTATGTTACATTGACACGGGTACGGGTATCCGATATTGGTACGTATCCGAGTGTCGGATACGCCATTCTCAAAAATTTAGGACACGGGGACACCGTCTTAACATTGGACTCGGGTACGGATACGGCAATAATTTTGTCCATAATATATCAAAAATTATATAGGTGGTTTTTATTGATAGATTTTTATATCTAGGTGAGTGGATTGCTAAAAAAAAGTAAACAAAATAAAAAGCCCAAGTTGTTTATTTAAAAAAAGCCCAAGTTGTTGATAGAGAAACATAGGTTTAAGGCCTTTTAAGCTTTTTACCAATTAAAACAAAACCCTAGCCGCCACCCTTAAGCACATATATTAAAAAAAAAATGTTACTGCTAGGTAAATCAGGAGAGAGGAGGGAGAAAAAAAGTCAAAAACTTCAGAAATTAAATAAGTAAATACACGTGAAAGAAGAAAGAGAGAGAAAACTGCATTGAGAAAACTCGTAATCGTGTTCATCTTCGAAATTGTTTGAGAACCGTCTTCATCTTCTTCAAAGCTTCAACTCCTTCAATGGCCGTCGTACCCGAGAACAAAATGGAGTATCCGGAACGGATTTCATACCCGGATCGGTGTCGCGTCGTATCGACCCGGGTATGCCGGCCAAAATGCCGTGTCCAGGTAACATAGACTGTGCTTGATGTATTTTTCAAGTGTAAAAATCAGATTAAAGGCTTTTTCTATTTATAAACATGAAAGAATATATGTTAAGAAACGCAAGCATCAAGGGAGGTGAATAATCACCTTAAACATTAAAGATCTTATGGCTTTGTTTGGTTCAATATTAGTAAAGGAAAAGAAGAGAAGGGAAGGGAAGGGAAAAGAAAAGAAAAGAAGGGAAAGGAAGGTGTTTTTATTTTCCAACATTTGATTTATGAAAGGAAATGAATGGAAGGGAAAGAAAATTAATAAAGGATATCTTTTATTTTTCTCTTTCTAGTCGAATTACTCCAATTCTGAAAGGAAAGGAAAACTAAAAATTTGTAAAGGAACTTTCCTCCCACTTCCCTTCCCTTCCCTTCCTTTCCTTTGAATTCTCCTGTTATTAATTCAACCAAACATGGGAACATGATTTAAACTCTTTCCTTTCTTTTTTTTTCCATCCAAATCCCTTCAACCAAAAAAGGCCTAAATCTTCTTTTTTTTTTTTTTTTTTTTTTTTTTTTTTAAAAAAAATAAAAATAAAAAAATTTTGGGGGTTTAAGTGGTGACCCTATAACATCACTATAAACTAGTGACCCTATAAAAGCCTTGCACATTAAAGATGTAAAGGGTCAAAACCCTTTAATTTTTAGCCATGCTCTTCTATCAATGAACAGCCCCGTCCTGCCACCCAATAACCAGGCTTAATACATATACCCATTGAATTCACCTTAATTTCCAACAAATAGTAGAAGGTGTAGCACATAGAATGATAAAAGTACCACTAAAGCATAATCTAGGCTACTATCAAGTTGACCTGTTTCCAACAAGATTTAGATCAAGTTCAGATTATTCAGATCAGGAATTCTTTATCCAGACGTGCTTATCAATCAGTAACCAAGAAAAACATAACTTATTGCACCTGCTAATATATACCTTCTATTTGATTCTTCTATTTTCCCTAGCTCTTCCACCTCAAGAGGCTCATTAGCAGTTGAACCAGAAGCTCCAGCCTTGAGACTCGACTCTCTTTGAAGAACTTCTTGTTCTGCTGTCTAAATTGACATTAACAAGGCAGTATCACCAAATGTCAGGAGCTATAAATAAATTTACAAAAGAAAATCAGTCAAACATCGTAGACCATTAACCTAACCTTCAAAGATAAGGATACGGCGTGTTCAAGTTCGGCATCATCTCGTTGAGGAGGCACTTGCTGCAGGCCAACATCATCCAACCCCTATAACATAGAAGAAGGAATTGTTACCCAAAAAAAAAAAACTAAAGACTGGTAAACAACATAAATTAATAGAAATTCCAAAGTTATAGAGGAAAACAGGGCCAACTTGAGTGGTTTGAAGTTCAGCATCTCTCTTGGAAGCCTCGATGGCAGCTCGAATCATTTCTTCTTCAATGTCATTCGTCGCATAATCTCGTGAATCATCAAATTGAGGTGCACTAGGTCTTGAGCTATTCCAAACACCTCCTAAATTCCCAGGGATTATATCATCATCTTCATCCTCAACAATGACAGTTCCATGTGTTTGAGGTCCCTCTGCATCAATAGAGTCTGTGACATCCTCTATCCTTGGACCATGACCAGAAGGAGCAGCTAAATTTTCACCCCCATCCTTGACTTCTATGGGAATTTCTCTAACTTCCCTTGGCTGAGAGACAAATGGGGCACGTCCCATGATCTCAGAACTGGTATCGAAAAGGTTTCTAGTTTCAAATAGGCTCCTCCCAAAGGCTGGATCAAGTATGGAAAAGGGATTGGTTCCTCTGGCAGCAGATAATAGTGACGCAGGACCACGAGGCTCTGTTACTGGGGGATCATCTATATCCATGAGATCATTTGGTGTCGTAGTACCAGTAATAGGGGCATCCTGCATGCTAGATTTTTGAAGAGCAAGTTACAATTACATATACATTTATTTGGTCGAAAAAAGAAGCCAGAGGTACGACAAGAACTATATTTGAATATAACAAGAAGCTCTACAAGTGAGGTAGCCCAGTAGTAAATGCTAAAGATGGTCATGGAAAGCACAGTAATGTAGCAAGAACTTACACATTTCTATCCCCCTCACTAAAATGTGCATTAACAGCTTCATTGAGATTGCCACCGAACTCCTACACATATACAAAAATGTATTACAAAAAACACCATACAGAGTAGAAAAGAACATAGCTGCACAAACATTTACAAGTACGTGTAATTCTTCTTATCTCCAAAAAATATGGTACATGTACAACAGCAACTACATATCAAAAATTTGAAGCTAGCTTTCAAGCACAGAATACATAGAACAGAGCAGCTCAAGCCTTAACATAGACAGAATTGTGAATAACAGGTATACAGATGGTTTGATAACAACCTTTAAAAAACATTATAGAGAGTAACTTCCTCAGTATATCTTAATGATTCTCTCCACACTATTGTGATGTCGTCTATAATATCTAATATATACACCATTTGTCAAAAAAAAAAAAAAAAAAATCTCACTCAAGACCATGTATACCCCTTTCTATCGGCATACACATGACCATTTGTGCATTTATGGAGCACCATTCGAACCTAGCATAACTCACTCAAAACATATTTAGCACAAATCTTCAATCGATCCAGTCACACCTAATCCTCCGGCTGATCCTCTATTGAGCCAAGTACATTATCACACACATGATCACAACTAATAAACCAAGCCAAAATCCTCAAGAAATGAACTGGCTCAAGGCCAAGGACTGAGAGCCTAAGCTGAATTGCATCTCATCTTCTAATGTTTCATTGGAACTATTTGGTTAATTAAGCAATTGATTGAACTTATTCTTCAAAAACTACATCAAACTCGAGAAAAATTGAAAAACAACAGTAGAGCATCTTTCTACCACTCTTCACAGGTAATAAAGTATGCCATAGGTGGAGAATAGCAACATGCCACTAATAGGACTGTACTTCTCAGTTACTCTTAAACACTCTTTGATTCCAGCAACCACCATACAGCAGTCAGCACAGAGCACAAACAGACAAATAATCCATGAAACCGCGCAAAAGATGTGCTTGTATTAGCTTAATAACAAATACATAGAAGCACAATTTCAATCCACAAGGCGCATATTAATCAGTATAATGGCAATCATAAGTGAACTAACTAAACTACACACATCAAAACACACGGAAAGGTAGAATTGCCAAGACCCTTATAGAAACTGCCAATGGATTTTATTCAACTCCACTTGATCAATAGTACTAAACACACATTATCATCAATCAGTCAATCAGTCAAGTCAATTGCAGAAAATCATCAATGCCCATCCAAATTCAGCTCATGTCCATGACAATGAATCTAGTACAATACAAATAATTCCCATCAAACTAACTACAATAACTGATTAGAATAAATCCATACAAAAACTACCCAAAATTCCATCAAAAAGAAGCAAAACAAGAAAATAAAGCAAACCCTAATCAACCCAACTCTGAAATCGTACAAAAATCAAAACCCAAATTCGAGTATACAAGTTTAATCAATACCTGAAGCCTTTGCGTAGCAACAGCCTCAGGTGCGCCGGTGATGCTCATAAAAGTATCAATTGCTTCCCGATTAACAGTCGCCATTGTAGTAGAGTTTGAATAAACAATTTCAATGGAGATGAGAGAGAGGAAGATTCTTCAAAAGGGTACAATTTAAAGGGGATTTTGAATGATAATTTGGTAAGAAAAAGAAAAAAAGAGAGAATTTTCCAAATATTTGGGGGTTCTTTATATATTGGGGGATTACAGTTAGCGGTGGAGAAGAAGGTGAAAATGAAGGGGAATTGATTTTGGGTTTTGTTTGACACAAGAAATCTCTCAATTGTTCTACACTTGGAAGTTGGAATAAGATTAAAGAATGCCTTGCAAAACAAGTAGACTAGAGTAGTAAAACATGACAAGCAAAGGACCCTAGGGAAAAAAACAGCTCACCTTTGTTGCTTTTTTGGTCATGTAAAAACTTACTTCAAACAATTCGCAAGCTCGCAAACAATTCAAAATTACAAAGTCGATTTGAATATATTTTTAGAGCGAGTATAAGTTTGACGCGTAAAGCTCGCAAACTTTTCAAAATTACAAAGTCGATTTGAAAATATTTGTAGAGCGAGGATAGGCTTGACGCGTAAAACTCAAAGAAAAAATTTATTCTTTTGATGAAACTTAATTACAAAGTATTTTATTCTACTATGTACATATTATAACATTTGACTTATAATTATACTTGTAGTAAATGTGTGTACAAGAATGATAAGAAATAAAAGGAACATTTTAATCTTGTTAAGACATTATAATCTTGTTAAGCTACTTACATATGCCTATGATTTATCATTTGCAGTACGGTTTAAGTAGTTAGCGGCTAAGGCAAATGTAGAGAACCTACGTTAGATTACAACTTGTCACGGGATGAGCGCAAGCTACTCGTGCGGCGTCAGATTCCCGAGACTTGATCCAGACCAACCTTCCCCATATGCGCAACAAGTTAATAAATAGATAAAAACATGTAATGACACTAGCCTGCACCACAAACACATTTACACATGCATCAGTAAAGGCACATTGGCATATGGAAGTTGCCTTAGATCATATGGAACTTGTTGTGCCGGTCATCAAGAAAATTGTCATCGTGTGACAAGTTACTCTCGATTCAGTCTTAGTTATAGTTAGTTATGTACGCTTTGTGGAAGACTATTTTACCTAAGCAAAGTGAGTCTTTCAATTCTGCTTAGTCTTCTTGTATGCTTGGCTGGATCAAGGTGAATGTCGGTGCTCACATTCATATTGTGATGCATTTTTATTAAAGGTAAGATGAAGGACCCTATTGAACCGGCACCTCTCACAGGTTAAGCCAATCTAGTTCCGCAGGTCAACACTTTAGAATAGAGAGGAGAGGTAAGGGAATCCCTCTACTCCCAAGCAAATTTAGTTGGTGGGACTCAAACTTGTGACCTCAAAATCGCAGGGTGAGTTCCCCACTAACTCCACCAAGCTTTGCTTGGTCTTATAGTGTGATGCAATTGTTGTAATTGGTGTAGTGAACAAAAAGAATGTTGGCACTTCACAAATATTTACCCTATATGATGATATTATTAGATTAGGCTTATCCTACTCCTCATCTTCATGTTTTCATGTTAAAAGAGCAATGAAAGTAGCTCGACTCATTGCAAGATGAGAAACTAATGTAAATTTAGTTAGTATTTATTTTTTCTAACCACTTTCCTTAAAGTATCAGAGCTTTGGCAAAGATGGAATTGATTTGATAAAATTTCCGCTTATTTTTATTAGTAGGAAAAAATAAATTTGGAAACGAAAGAAAAAAATAGTGAGTTTGGGTGGGGATTATGAGAGGAGAAAATACAACCTCTCTTTTTTTTAATGCTTATAAAACTTTTTTTTTCACGCTTGTCAATGCACAATCGTGAATATCTTTAATTACTAATATGTAAAACTTATAAACATATGATATTAAAATAATACAAATCGAGAATTATTTAACAAGATCACACATGACTATATTTTGGCCTAGCTATAAATTATCAAAGCTAGTCAAAATGGAACATAAAAAAACGAGATAGTGGTTTTGCAAAAAATTCTTATGCATAGTTGTGACTGTCCACACGGTGTGGCCAACCATAATAAGGTTATTCCGTACTCGGTTATTGTTTAGGGGTTTATTTGCCTATTTGGTTTGTGTTTTAAGGGTTACTTTGTTCATTTATAAGCGGCCACACAAGACGCAGGTGATATAGTGGTCAAAGTTGTACCACAACAAATTTACCGGTCAAACTATTGCATTAAAAAAAAAAAAAAAAAAGAAAAAGTTAGTATCGTGTATCCATTCCGCCGGAGACGAACTGATCACTACGCCGTGCTACTCAAGATCCATTTCAACTGAAGAAGGGGAAGACAAAGATAATCGGACGAAATGTGTGAAGACGAATGCAACGCAAAATCATCGACAACGAAGATGAAGGAGGTAAAGAGATTCTGGGAATGGGCAATTGCAGCAATCATCTTCAGACTCATACTCATCTTCGTCTTCCCAGATAACCTCTCTCAGTTAGCCTCTCGCCCCGAAGTCTCCACCCCTGTTACTTCCCTTCGTCGCCGTAAATCTCTCTTTCTCTCTTTTAGCTGAAATCCCACTTGGTTTAAATGCTTAATTGCCCACCCTTTTTGTAATTTTGATTGATTTTTTGACAGTTGCTGAGGGTTATTGGTTGAAGAAGCAGGCATCAATTTCACCTTATGCTGGTTTGTTATCAGAAAAAAGATCCCAATTTTGATTTTGTTTGATCAATTTATATTGATTTTGAAATGGGGTTTTCTTAATTTGTTCAATTTTTATGTGGGGATTTTGCAGGATCTATGTATCATGGTTCTCCGTTGTTGCTTTCTGTGCTTGGTCCTTTAACTGTTCAAAAGTAAATTGTCCATGACTTTGTTTTGTATTGGTGATTGTGAGTACTAGTTTAGTTTAATTGTAGCTAACTTGATGATGTTTTTGTTGCAATGTGAGCAGAATTGATGGGCTACCGTGCCACATTTTGTGCAGGTAAATCTTTCCTTCAACCTCCTCTGATAGTGGATTACCATATACTGGTATCATTGATATGTTGGCATTGAAGTTTCATGCTTTCGATCAGTAGATTTCCGTGTTTGTATTTATTTGATGGTATTGCTTTATGCTATTTATAGATGTTGATTTTAGCTAGTGAGTTTTGATAATATTTGACCTGCAATTAATTTTTGAACACCGATATTTTTATGTAATTTCTGTTGTTAAATTGTGCTTATTTATAATTCATACTTTGCCACTCCTTTGTCCAAAAATAGTTGCCACATTACCCAAACCTTTTCGTGTTTCTACTAGAAAAACCTTAAAAACATTCATGTCTGCATGGTCCGCTTCATTCACTCCAAATGACTATGAGAAATTCAACTATGAACAATTTCCAACTCTTCAAAAATAGTAATGTGACAATCACATCTTATTGAAGAACCTTATGAAAAAATTAGTAGTTAATATGCATTGTCGAGACTTACTATGAATAACTTTTGGGAATGTGATGTTGTGTCAGATCATGCAAATTTTTTGCTAGGCACATTTTTTGCTTATTCATTATTTTCGCTTTTGCCTCTTTCTTCCCTGTTATTTCCTTGGATCTGGGGACTTGAAGTTATTGTCATTGGTTTGTTTGCTATCTACTCATTTGGATCAATGTGCTCTTGTGTTTTGACCTTTTGAGCTCATGCTTTACAATAAGTACTGGATTATTCTGGATTCTTTCAAACAGCCAATAATCCAACTTAAATAGAAAAAAGATTTTCCATGGTCAATATCAACACTTGGATACAGTTTGCTTTTTGTGATTGCAGATTTTATTGCTGCATTGCTTCTCCGAGCAACTGGCCAGAAGCTTCAATCAGCATATAGTCAGAGTTTGAAAGCTCTTAGCCTTGATAAAATATTGGGAACCTCAGGTAATTTTCAATGTAAAAAAAGATTAGTTTTTAGTGTCTTGATAACATATATTTATATGAATTTTGTATATGTAATTTTGAATGCGGGTTTGTAGGGCAGTGCACTAAGTCTTTTAATTGTGATATAGTTAATTAATTTCAAGGTGTTTGATTGTTGAAATCTTGTTATATACTTATATCAATAAGATAATTACGGGTTGTACTTCTTATAGATTTAGGAACATATGGGTTCATCATTACAATTTAAGAGTTGAATTTAAAATTGGTGGAAAGTAACTTCTGTTTAAAGGTGGAGTGGTTTTAAAATGATTTTAAAGTTACGGATCAGTCGGATATTGGAAGTTTGAAGACGTTTGGTGGGATTATGGTGAGGAAGAGAGGATATTTTGGGTTGATACCAACCTTGGTTAGGCAAAATGTGATGGCCTTTAATTAGTGAGTTAAAGCTTTGAAGAGAAAATCTAAAAAGTGAATTAGAAGATGTTTTGCCGAAAAAGAATAAAAGTAGGTGTTTTATAATGAAATTAAGGGACAAAACTGCGAAAGCGGGGAACAACGGTCTGAATTTATTTATTAAGGTTGCTTGTGAGTGAAGGAGAAGATATATTAAAGAGGTTGAAGTTGAGTGAGTAAGGAATATATTAGGGTTCAAGATGTTATTGTCAAGGAGATTTCTTTTATTTATGAGTCTGTTAGTAAGGAAGAGGCGGATGTTCGTTCTTTTGTTAATGGGCTTGAAATAGGATTATATTCGCGAGAATGATACAGTAGAGATGATGTTGATGAGCTCAAGAGGAATGTCTTTAATATGAAGCTTGATAAGCTAGGATCTTGCTTGCTAGAAATGGTTTATTTGAGGTGCTCTATGAGCTTTTTAAAGCTTGGAGTAGTATGTAAGATTATAGTCACTACCTTTGTTACTCTCAAATTCTTATTATAAAAGGGTTAGTAAGTTTGAGGGTTTCATGTCTACTCATTGGTGTTTACAATATATTTTGGCTATGTTGTCTCTTAGCGATTAAGTGTGATCTTACCTAGCATGATTTCTTGTAACCAATGTACTTTTGTTGGGGGCATTGAAGTTTTGGGTTCAACATAGGTAAGTAATGAGGTGATTGACGATTGTTGTAGAGGTGGGCAATCACTTGTTTCATTTAGCTTGTGATGAGGTTTCTCGAAAATTTTGGATAAATAGTACAAGGGTTTTGGTCCTAGGTGAAAAGGATGGCTTCGAGGGTGTCTTTCTTGTGTGCGTTATTCTTTTTTAGCACTTGCTTGGTTCACATGGGTATTAATTGCCCTTGGAAAGTTTTATTTAACATAAATAACTTCCGTGTGAACTTCTTAGTAAATTACTTATGTTAGGTCTACATTTTGGCATTTGTACTTCATGGGAACATCTAATTACCAAGGGGAGGGTAGGTATGCCACTTCCCATGTTTCATAGGAATTCAACTTTTTACGAGAGTTCCACTTCTCCCATTTTGCTCTATTATGCCAAACACAACTTGTCATGTATACAATTCATATTAAGTCTTACTTCCCCTTTTATTTCTTGCGAACAAACAAGCACTTGGTGATTGTGAGGCCCGAAAAGTGGTTTGATTTGACATGGTGATCCTTTTTCACCTATCTTTATATATTTTTAAGGTGGTATATATAAAGTAGGATGCTTTCGAGGGTGGAAGAGTTGGGTTTCTTAAGGGTTCTCTTGGGAAGGCGTAAGTTTGTGGATGATATTGTCTTTTTCTTTCTTGATACAATTAATAGTCAATGTCCCCATCTTATGCTCACTCTACTTCAACTTATTTTGTTTGAACTTAAATTATTTGAACTTATCTTAACTTAATCATTTAAGAGAGCTTATTTTCCACAGAGTAGAACTTATATGTGAGTCTGTCCAAACTTATTTTCAGTGTAGTAGAACTTATTCTGTCAGCATTTTTTTGTCTGAAATAAGACAATAATTATAAATAAGTTGAAACAAAGAAACCCTTTGTACTTTTGTTATGAAGCAAAGTTCCAAAGCTGGTAAAAGTTTTAGTCTGTAATGCTATTGCTGGAAAACACAATGCTTCTAAATGGATAGTCTTCAAACTTGATATTGTATAAGTCTCTTTCTCCTCATGTGTGTTTGGTATGTCCTCCTAGCGAGGAGACAAAGAATGATTTGCATCGTCCCATATTGTTGTTACTTTGGCAGAGATTGTTTGGTATTGCTGGGATTCATTGGATTGATCAGATTCAATTTTGTTTGTAGGAAACTGGAAAGGGTTTAATTCTATTGTAGGTTGCCTTTTTTTTTTTTTGGCTATTTTGTGGGTGCTTTATTGATTTTTAGTAAAATTGTAGGTTTTTTTTTTTTTTTTTCCTTCTTGTGCCTTGATTTTTGGTGGACATTTTGAGTTATGGCCCTCTATAGTTTCATCAAATTCCCTATCAAATGAAGTTTATCTATAAAATAACAAAAATTAATGAAAGATTGTGTTTGGGAACCTACATTTATTTTTTTATATATGGACTTCAAATTCTGATACTGTAATCCAATTGTTGTTCTTGGGAAATACAAAGAATTCTTCACTTATCTGAAAGTTTTCTAAAATATCTGGAAAAATGGAGAAAACACAGATATGGACAGAAATTGATTCAAATATCTGAAGCAGTGTTACACTGTTACCAAAAGAGGAGCGAGAAAGCAAATATAAGAAACTGGTAGAGGCATAAATTGTGGAGGTGCAAAAATGAATTAGAACTACTGAGAAAGAGCAAGAAAAATTGAAGCTTTTCTTCTGTTGTTACTGTTAATCAGAAGTCTACAATCAATGGAGTAAGAAGTAGGATCTAATTCAAGGGCTTCCTTTAATCCAGGGAAAACTATGGGGTTTTACTTTCACATGGGTTTTGAATTTTTCTCAATGTGGGTCTTTCTTATGTGTCCTGAATTGAGAGAATTGGCTTGCATTTAATTTTTCCCAAGTATTTATTAACATTCTGAGTTCAAAGAAGTGGTTAAGGAGAGTACAGCTCTGTAGAAGCAATCGGATTAGCAAATTCATCTAGAACTTCATTTTATGGCTCATGGGAAGAAAGTGAGGCTTCAGAGCAAGGGGTTGTATGAGCTAGTTCTAGTTGCCACCTCGAGGAGTTCTGAGGTGGAAACATCTAGAAGAGCATGCAAATTCGATCTACGAAATATCATTTATGGACATTTATCTTCTTTGAACCTTAGTTGCTAAGCTCTTGTTGAACTGTAATGCTGGTAAAATTGGTAACTTCCCATTCAGCTTCACGAGAGAGACAAAAATGAGAGGATTTCATTGCGGTGGCTATAAGCATTGGTAGTGGTGGTGGTTATTACAGGTGGTGACAGACCTTGTTTTGGAGTCAGTCATGATGAAAATTAGAGGACAAGGTAGTAGAAGTAGGTGAAGGCTTGAATTGTTAATGAGCTGACAAAATGCTAAAAGCACAATTTATCTCTATATTATTGTACATAGCATATCTTATAAATTCTATGCATCTGGACAACCTAGTCTAATCTAAACTTTTGAGCCTGGACATGATGTGTAATACTGTAATGTCTTTAACCGAGGTAGAGTGATTAAGCTTGTCTTATCTCATCTTAGTTATCCCTTACACTAGCTCACTGAGCAATTCCGTGACATATATGAAACTAAAGAAAGCTAGTGTCATTAAGGTAAATGCAGTGCAATCAATGCCACTATTAAGCTCATTAGAGAATAAGCTTAAAGAGTATGCAAGTTATCTGCAACCATGTTATTCCATCAAGTGGCGTGCTAAAAAGTAAAAACATCTGAGCAGCTTGTCTATGTTGCATGGATTCTCCTATTCTTAAAGCCTTAAGGGTGTATATAAACTAGATACTTGAGGCTGTCATTGGTGGGATATTCTTCCCTGATTAAATTGATATCGTACCCCTGATTAAATTGATATTGTACTGTGATCAAGAGGGCAATAGGTTGCAGCTTTCTGCAACAGTTTGTTTTCAGGGAAAGTTTCTCAATGATGGTGTTGTTGCAATTTCTATGTTTTGATTGTGAATCAGTAGGGGATTCCATTCCAACACAAACATACATGTAGAATTAGAATGATTTAGAGTAATCTGAGTTATAATGGCTAGAGTTTGACCAAGCTTTTCTCTCTTCCCTATGCTATGTTCCATTGGTTCTTTGAAGCAGAGGTTGTTATATTGGTTATATATATATAGTTAATAGTCAAAAAGGAGTCTTCATGACCTCATTAATATTTTGTCTTATTGTAACTCGTTAAAAAAATAAATAAATAAATAAATAATAATAATAAAAAAAATAAAAAATAACTGTATTTTTTTTCCTTGTCCAACTATAAGAAGTCTATCAGACATAATAAGCTAGTCAAAGGCAATTGAGTCTACCTCATCCCCTCTAACTAAAATGGGCTTATCCTAGCCAAATCAGGGGTTTTGGTTCTTTTTCTATTTGGAATTGGTTGTATCCTTGTAGGCAAGGAGGGATCAAACCCCCAACTTTTCTCTTTTGTTTACATGTAAAATTATTATCCTGTGATTTATCTTTACATTACCATACCTCAGTGAGCACTGAGCAGTGAACTAACTAAATGTAAACTTGTTTATATTTCAGAAATTTATGCTTCTGGGGATATTTCAGCTCTATTTTACCTATGGAATCCTTTGACGATTCTTACATGTGTGGGATCTTCGACATCTCCCGTTGAGAACTTTCTTGTGATTTTGTCTATTTATGGAGCATGTATGCGTAAGACACCAACCATTTTATTCTATTTAAGTTGCTTGTCTTTTTCTTATTTATGCAGTAGATTGCTATATTGGCCCTGAAGCCCCACCGATTTGTATTTTTGCATAAATACGTGATTTGAAAAAAATTGCCTTCTTTGTAAGCCCTATTCACATATTAATTGCTGTAATTTTGTGGTTCACTATCATCCTTCAACTTCGGACTATTGAACTCTACATTATTTAGACTCGGCTACACAAGTATATATGTGTCTTTTTGGTGCCAAATGAAACATTTGAGTGTTCATGCAAATGTAGGAGTGTCAAGTATCTAACATGCAAATAGCTAAGGTAGAAGGAAGAATTTGATTTATTTGACCATTGAATTAATCTTTCCTTGCCTTTGGCTTGCTCTGTACCCTACATCTCTGTCGTCTATCCTTATTTCATTTTACCTTTATCTTCTTTACTTGTGACAATTATAGAATATCTTTAATAGACCTCAAAATCTTCAAATTCTCTCTCTCTCTTTTTAGTGTGTGATTCCATTAGTGTTGAACATCTTGAAATAAATTGATGCAGGATTAATACCTCTGGCTGCCGTTGGATGGGTATTGGCAACTCATATATCACTTTATCCAGCAGTTCTTGTTATACCGGTATCTTTTTCTTTGACATTGACTCCCTGCTATCTCTGTGTTAGAAGCAAACATTATTCACTTCTTTTGGGATCATTTATTTAAAATTTCAAGTGAGCATATATGTGTTCTAGGTGATCCTCTTGCTAGGCTACGGTCCAGATGCTCCTCCAAAGAAATTGTTCATGCAGAAGATTTCCAGAGACAGTACAAAAAATTCTGGTGATAGTAGCTTGCACCATGTCAAACTAAAATCTGGTTCGGCATTACCTTCTTTTACATGGAAGCCAGTAATTTTGTTCCTGTTATGGGCATCAGCTTGGTCAGTATATATTCTGGTTTTGTGTGGAATCTCTGTCGGACTGAATGGTGGTTTACAAGAGATGTTTAAAAGGTAGCTAAAAGAAAATGAGTTTTCTATCATTCAGAGTGCTAGAAACCATTTCTATTCAGTTATAAGAATGAGGCTAAGTGATCCTCTTTGTATTTGTATGGGGAACCATGTATACATGTGTCCCCCATCTGCCCTAGGCTAGAACTGTTATAGAGAGGCATTAGGGCAATGGTATTATATGTTGTGGTACTCTTTACCAGTAAGAGTCTCATTTGGATTATCTTTTTTTTTTTCCTTTCTTTTTTTTTTTTTTTTTCTTTTTTTCCCTTCTAATATGATGACCAATTCCCTTGATAAATCTCCTTTCCGTTCAATTATGCCCTTTAAACCTATATTTGGGACACAAACTGACAAACTTCCTTGCAACTGTAAGGATAAGGCTAAATATCTTCTCTATAATTGTATGGGGAAGCCTGTATATAATATGGTCCTTATTTTGCTCTAGGCAGAAACCTTTACTGAGGTTTTGGAGCAATGGTATTGTCCTATGGCATCTATACCAGTAAAGGCAGTAATAATACATTCATATATTTCCCCTCAAACTTGGGTTATTTTGCGATTGTAGTGTGCCTTCAACATTGAAAGAATAGTTTTGATATAGGACAGCAATTAGACCGACATTACTATATGGGTCAGAATATTGAGCATTTAGGAAGGGGAACATTCAGATGTGTATGTTGATATAGATGTGTGGGAACATCTTGAAGGGTAGAATTAGCCATTAGGAATGAGATCAGAAGGAAAGTTGGAATCGCAGATATTGAGGATAAAATAAGAGAAGTTTGGCTGCCATGTGACTATGTGAGATGTTGATTAGAGGTTGCACTTGTTAGGAAGATGAAAAATGGGATAATGGAAACTTCAAATGAAGCCACGAAGGGCCAAAAAGTACTTTAATAAAAGGAATTAAGAATGACAAATATACACTGGGATTAGAGCATGTTGCACTAGATAGAAGCATGTGGAAGAAGAGGGTTCTTCGTGTTTGACCACGATAAGTAAATTCTTGGTTTATGTAGTCGACCTTAAGATCACATTGGGCCGACCAGGCTGAGGCATGGCACAACTTAGCACAAAATAAAATGCACAACAAGGGCACAGTGTGGGCACGTTACTGTGTGTACCAGGCCATGGGCCAGACTGATCCACTAAACACAATTAGGCACAGCATATCACGATAAAGCACGCGAAAATTAGGGAAACTTGGCTTAGGCACACAAGCATGGCATGGTGGCGTATGGGCTTGTTTTGGCCAAAGACTTTGATTTTGTTGTTAGATCTGCCTTTTCCAACTATTAAGTAAACTGAAGCGAACTTGAGAGACCATGTTGAATACTGTTTTTCCCTTGAAAAAAAAAACATAAAAATGCCACATATTGGTGATTTTATTTTTATGATCCTTGCTTTCTGACTTTTCGACTAAGTTGAATATTCTATGATTTTTTTTTTCTTTTTTTTTTTTTTTTTTTTTTTTTTTGGCATAGTCACTTTAGCAAACAAATTCATTATGCCTAAACAACTTCCTATTTGACAAGTTTACTTCAAGATGTAGTATTAGCTGGGTTTTGGTCTAAAGTGAAGTTACCAGTAAGCGCTCTCTGGAGTCATGCTTGAGCAACATGTGCACCTTTTAAATCTAAAGTGGTCACTTACCACTTTAGGTTTAATATGTATGCTTATATTTCAAATGTCTACGGGTCCTTTATTGGTCAATGTTTTTATAAGCCTATTACTATTAATTTTCCCCACTAATCTTAATCTTTGTGCAAATCTGACTGGGACAAACTAGTGGGAAGAATGTTAAGACTGTTGCATATTTTCTTGAACTATAATTTGATTAAATATGTTTTATAAAAATGGTTATAGTTACATTGTGGCTTGACTTGTTTGAGTATTTCTGCAGGACCTATGGGTTTATTCTGACAGTGGAAGATTTGTCTCCAAATATAGGTGTTTTATGGTGAGTGACAAACAATAAGTTGGGGAGATACAGGGGTAGTGTTCAGCTGATTTTTAAGTCTTGGTGTGACAATGCTAATCTGATTGATATGCTAACTGCAGGTACTTCTTTGCAGAAGTTTTTGATTTTTTCAGAAATTTTTTCCTGCTAGTGATCCACATGAACATTCTCTTCATGATATTGCCATTGGCCATACGGATGAAACATCGACCTTGTTTCTTGGCTTTTGTCTATGTTGCAATCTGTTCAATGCTGAAGACTTATCCATCAGTAAGTAACCCATCTTTGATTAACTATAGTGTTTTTCTTGAGTATTGCAGTTATTAAGCTTTAAATTGTTATATATATAGAGTTTGTTCAGGTGTGGCAAAAGATGTCTGTCATGTGCTTATTGTCAAACTTTCTGAATAATATGTCTAATCAAAGTCAAAAACTAGCACACTGTGATACAGATATAGCTTTCGTGATCATACTGTCTTGGACATCTGTTTAGAATTTCTGTTTGTGGCTTTAGGTTGAACCATAAGTAGTTGCAGAAAAGGATAGAGGGTGTGTATTCCTGAAGGTTTGCAGAATATCTGTATAGAAATGAGGCTGACCTTATAATTGCAATGTGATGAAGAGTATTTTCGTTTTGCTGGTTTTGATGTGCTTCAACTTGAATATAAGAAAGGTCAGTTAAATCCTGTTAGTCAACTAGGGTAGAAACCATTCAAGTTTCTGCAATTACAATTTCAGCTGAATGAACTTTTATTCCATTATTTCATAACGTGTGACCAATTTATTTGGAAAAACATGTTTATATTTTATTACCGTGCTATATATAATGTCTAAACCCAGAGGTTCTGAAAAATCTTCTTTGTAACTTTGTACAGCAAGTCATTGATTTCCAATACCCTTATAATAGTTACAGACTTACAGCTAAAAGGTTTCATGTCTTTCAATGTAATAAATGGATGCTTTTTTGAGCTGGGTGATAGCCAGTTAGCTAATATGGCTGAACAGTAAAATAAAAAAATAATAATAATAATAAAAAAAAAAATAATAATAAAAAAAAAATTGTATCATTACTCTGGAATCAAGTTGGTCTGTTAGACCTGTCCAAAATGGATTATACGTACTATATTTGCTCACTTGTCCTTAAAGAAAGTCATATTCAGAATTTGATGGAAAAGAAATGGTAAACACAAGCTTGGTCTGTCTAGCCTTATTGAAGACAAGACCTAGAATGACACATCAATTTCAATTTAACTGTCATATCATCAGAACTTTTTACTTTTCCAAACAGATTTGTTCAGACTAGTTATCAGTCCCACTATCATACTATGTGTACTTATTGTTCCCACACCGTTTTATTTCTTGTTTGATATTGTGCAGGTTGCAGATTCCGCTCTATATCTTGGTTTGTTTGGCTTGTTTATCAATCAATTAGCAGGTAAGTCCATAAATCCGTTAATTATTCTTCTCTATATATAAGTGGATGTGAATTAATAAATTGTTTTTTTTTTTTTTTGGCAGATATGCATTTCTCTTTTGTCCTCTTCTGTGGGTATGTTGGTGTTAATCTCCTAAGTCCTGTTATGCACAACCTTTGGATATGGAGGGTATGCTTCTTTTTTTTTCTTTTTTTTTTTTCCCCGATGTTATCGGCTACCTTAATGTGAGAGTAGTTTTGTAATTTTACTGGATCGTTCTGACAGGGAACTGGAAATGCAAACTTCTACTATGCAACTGCTATAGCTTATGCTGCTCTCCAGGTTTGCTTCCCTGATTATAACGACTCTTCTAATTAAATTTAAAATTTTCTATGTCCCCCCATTTGAATTAATACTTGGAGCCCAATGCTTCTGATAAGCGAAGGGATGCCCCCTGTGGGCTGTGGCTTACGTTATTTTTGCCTAACTATGATCTTTTCTTGAATATATGAATGAATTACAACATATTAAGGCTTTAATGCCCTTCTTATTTCTAAATCATTCCCAAAGTAATATTCTTTAATACCACTTTAGAGCGAAATGAAATTGGCAATACAATTAACAATGCAAAATTTAACTGCGAACCTGTGTTATAAATTGACCATTTCCTCCGTGGTGTGCTTTGAAGTATGTACTCATAACATTATGCTTCTAGTTGTCGATTTATTCAACATTTTGAAATGTATGTTTAAATGGATAGTAGGTTCAAATGCATACTAGGTGGTTTTAGTTGTTTACTTGTTTTAGCCGTGTGCATTGTCTTAATGTTATATTAGTGTTATTGTCCAGACTCCTGATGATAAATTATTCTAGATAAGATTCTTAATATCTTGTTTTGTTTTTCAGATCGTATTGGTGGTTGATAATGCAAGTGCAATGCTTAACCATGACAGATGGTTGGGTAAGTTGATTACTACCGAAAGTTGAGTTGCAAAGTCATCCGGCTGTCTTTCCAACTTCACCAAATGTTTTGGTTAATTATGGTGGTGCTTTAAAGGCCAATGCTGTACAGAGCTCAAAAGTAAAGTTGACCATCTTTAATCATCAGGCGACGGTTCCATAAGCAATGTGTCATTGTGAAAATATGGAAGGTATTACGCTTTGGTAGTTGTATACTTGGCCATCCTTAGCGACTAGGGATAATCTTTGTTGTAACATTGAGAAATTCGGTGATTTTTTGGCATTAGAGCAGTAGTTTTTTACACTGATTAGATGCTAGATACAGTATTTATATTTTCAGGCAATCACGATCCAAGATTAGCACGTAGAGATAAATAATTTCCCATAATTTTATCTTATTCTGATTTACTAAGAGATTTTTTCTTTCATATAGGTTTGCCTCTGAATTTGTATTTGATTTGATGAACACTACACTTGAATAGACCACACTTTCTCCATCTTAATTTAAATGTCTTGCTCCATATTTAATATTGTGGATACTGGAAATGGCTTTGACCCAGGATTGCTTGCCAATAAGCTTCTCCGTGTGCAGCGAGCCAGCGATATGGTGTGTAACACCAGCAACAAGTGCAATAAGGCATACTTGAAGTGAAATATCTTTACTAACATAGTAACAACACACCATCTGCATCAAGTTTTGCTATCACGGAATTGAATAAATTGTGAATTGATTCTCCCACCCCACTTTAAAATATATAATGCAAACAACCCAACTGATGAACTTAGGGATCTATTAAACTTACAACATATCATATAATCGTCAGCAAAATTAACGAACTTAATGATCTTATATTGGACCATCGGATGGTTCAACCATGCTCACAAGCTTTATAGCTTGGCCAAGATTTGGGCAGTTTGGTTGGACAAGCTCAAGTTGCTACTTCCTACTGGAGTTCAAGTGTGCCCATACGCGAAGCTTGCCATCTTAGCAATATCTAGCTGCAAAAGAATCAAATCCAGTTTAAGTCTATTCAAGCTAAGCTTGGTAAGGATTATAATTGTTGGAGATAAGCTAATGCTCGAACAAGCTTTTTAAACTTTCTTGTTCATGCTTGGCTTGTTGAGCATTTCACAAATATGCGCAGTGCACATTGCATTTCAAGTATAAGCCAAAGCTTTAACAAGCTTAAACCAAACTTGATAAACACGTTAAGTGGGCCTCAAGAATAGAGGTGTCAATTCAAGTGTAAGGGTCAGGTTTGATGAGATTGGGTTGGATCTATTTCTGAATTTGAATCATGCAAAATTATATTGTGTCCATACAATTTGAAATTTGAATCGGTTTTTATTTGGGCCAGATTCAAATCGGATCAGTTTTTGACACCTCTTTAAGAAAAATTTAGATAGAGCATGATTTCAGTGGAACTCTTTCAATTTTGAGTACATAAATGAGCTTGAGGTGTCTTTACAAAAAAATCATATACTTTTTATTCATCCATTTAATCTAAAAATCATATTTTTCGTTTATCTTTATATAAAACCTATGGTCAAAATTTCTTGTATTCATGTTACAATACAACCTTAAAGGGCTTGTTCTCTTCAGCTTAATTTCAGTTTAGTTCAGTTCAATTACGCTCCAATCAGTTCAGTTCTTAATTTCCTTCTCTCATAAACAATTTATTTCAGCTCAGTTCAACTCAATTCAGTAAATCAGAACATGCCCTAAGTTTCAAATTCTAGTAAAGATATACAATTGCATTTAGATTGCTTCTAAAATGCATGATTTATTTTTAGCTCGAGTGAGCTTCATACTTGAACATGAACAAACTTATATATGAACTTAAAAGAGTTGTTCACGAACATTAACAAGTCAAACATAAATTCGTTTTAGCTTGGTCTACTTAATGAGCTTAACATTTTTGTTCAACCTTATTTATTAACTTAACAAACAAGTTTAAAACAAGTACTCTGTGAATGAACCAGCTCATTTACGAAGTGTCTCTAACTTCTTTCAATAAGTCATATACACCTAAGTAGACTTATATCAAGTGTCCTTTCTGTGAGCTAAATGACATTAGTAGGAATCATGTTAACTCTAATCTTACTTATTCATACTATCTTAATTGGTACACATTCACAAATAATAAAATTATATCTTAGATTAACCGCTTAGACTTTAGCCATCATAATTTCGCCTCTTTCCATACTTCATGTCGTATGTCTTCAATGTAGGAAACATGGCATTACATTGTTATTTTATTCTAGGATAATTAATTCACCAATGTTAATTAATTAACTAGCTGTATTACGCTTAGAGGTCATTACTTTTCACATTATTTTAATAGTTAGTCCACCTGTAAAAATGTGAGTGGTTGATTAATTGGCTTAATTATTCGTGTTAATAGTATGTTTGAGGCTTTAAGCAGAAGCTATCAGGTCGAAGTGCATGTTTCCTAGGCGTCGTGATTCATGTTATACTATATTTTAGGTCATGCATGACCTAACCCTTAACAACGGGTCTCCCGTTGATTAACTGACTTGATTAAGATTTATTTATTTATTTATTTATTAATAATAATTATATAAATTGTGTACTCGTGGTTTTTAGATGATAAATTAAATGAATAAGGAATTTTATACGTTATACAAGTAGTTAATATCATCTCTTAATGTGTGGTTGGTGCACCCGGAAAGAACATTAAGTATATTTAAAAGAACATGGGCGAAAAAAAAACATTACAGATATTTATAAAAAAACGCGAGCTTAATATGTTCTTTAACTTTGATTAGTATGTTCTTTGAGTTTGAACTATATGTTCTTTACATTATACAATATGTTCTTTAAAAAAAAACAAACACCCGAGAAACCAGGATATCATGTTCTTTTTTGTAAAGACTTTATATTCTTTGGCTAGAGGTGATCAAAGCTAGACCGGCCCGACCCGATTTTGGACGAGTTTTGTAATTATATACTCCTAGACTCTAGTGTAGCTATCTATCCCTACACCCTCATCCCTAAACAATACATAAACAAACCCAACAACCCCATTTTCTGTACACACTTTTTACCCACCTATAGATTAAAAAAATATATATTCAAATCATCATTTTATTTCATTTTCTCTCTCCTTGCCCATTTTTTCTCTCTATACCCATTTTCTCTCTCTAAACCCATTGATCTACTTTTTCAAACCCAAAATTTCTACGAATTTGAGACAAATTATCAATAAAAATTGTTCAATCACTACAAAATTCAACAAAACAAGATTGAAATTCGAAAGAATAAGTGGTTTTGTTCATATTTGGTTCAAAAAAGAGTATGAAACCTAGGTTTTACTAAAAAAAATTTTGTTGTGATTGTATTTCAAAACAATTATTGAAACATCAACTGTGGAAAATGCATCATGAAAGTATTTACTATAGTTTAAGTAATTTTTGTTCAAAAACTAGTAAATCAAATCATTACATTCTTCTTCTTCTTTTTTTTTTTTTTTTTTTTTTTTTTTTTTTTTTTTTTGTACAACAAAGAAAACAGTTCCAGAAAAGGAAAACAAAGATTCTGGAAGAATGTAAGTATTAATAAAATTAATTCGTAGTGAAATTTTTCTTTTGATGAATGTTCATTTCCATTTTGATAAATGCTCATTTATACATTAGTATACTATCATTCACATGTTTTTTTTTCGAAAAACTCTCATTTAATTAAGACAAATGCTCATTCAATTCATATGTATTTAATAATTTATAGTCATTCGTGTAATAATGTTCATTTTTTCATAGTTTGAAGTGGAGAATTATTTTGATGAATGTTCGTTTTTATTTTGGTAAATGTTCAATCACATAATAATAACATGGTCATTGAAAATTTCACATATTAACATACGATTATTAGAACATCAAAGGTGTTTGATGAATGTTCATTTTTATTGCAGTACGAAGGAAATAGTTTTAGAGAAGAACATAAAAAATCTTGAGAAAAGTAAGCATTAATTAAACTAGTTCGTAGTGGGTTTTTTATTTAATAAATTTTCTTTTCCATTTTGATAGATGTTCATTTGTATATTAGTATACAATCATTCACATGTTAATAGATAATTAAACATGTAACAAATGAACACATATAATAGCAATAATGGCCAGTCACAATAATGCATTTGATCAATTACAGTTAAATTACCATATGTAAAAATATATGTGATCATCTATAGTTACATAACTGAACATTATTTATGAAACTACAAAACATTGATAATCAATAAAAGTCACATGTACAACTTATAATCCCATAAACACAAATATATATATATATATATATATATATATATATATATATATATATATATATATATATATATATATATATATATATATATATATATATATATATATATATATATATATATATATATTATAAATAGACAAAATAACAAATTTTAAAATATGTTCACTAGTTAAAATATGTATGAGCGTCTTTAAAAGAATAAAAATCATTGAAATTCACGAGTACAACATTTATATTCAAATACAACTACAATAAACCTATAGTTAACTACTGAAAACAAACATTAAACATAAATGAACATTGGATGATGGAAATGTTCACTTTCGTGTTTATCAAACAATTACATGTAATAGTATAGTTGTATGAAAATGCATTATTATTGTAATTAAATTGAATTTATTTTATATTGGAAATTTATATTTAACAACTCTTTATTTATATAAATACAATTCTAAGACGTATGTATTTTTATACATCTTACTATAAAACTTACACATAGCTCTTGAAATGAACATTTAATGATACAAAAATAAACATATGTTGAAAAACGAATAAACAAAAATGTACATTGGATGATGCAATATTTCTAATAATAAAAATGATTTGAACGCAGCAATCCATATAAATAAATAACTTTGCTCTCATTTTTATTGATAAAAAAATACTTAAAATGCAATTCATAAAATGTACTTCGTATTAGTTTGAACAAAAACTCCTTATTATTAAAATGAACATCTAATGATTTATAAATGAACATTTACCAATATAGAAATGAACATATTATAAAAATTTATAGAAAATTCATAAATGAAAAGGGGCGGGGGCGGGGCACGCGCGGAGGGGTGGGGGGTGCAGGCAGTTTTCCCTGCCGTAGAGTCTAGGTAAAAATTTGTACGAGTTTTGGGGAAGAATTTTTTCGCCCCCAAAATCAGGTCGGGCCCGGCCCGTAAATTTAATTTTTTGGGCGGGTTTGGGAATGCGTTTTTATGCATTTTAGCTGTTTTTTTTACTCGACCCGAAAAGCTCGTACAGCCGGACCATTTTGGGCGGGTTTGGGCACAAAAATTCGGCTCAAAACTTGGCCCGACCTGATAAGTGAGATGTTTTTTTAACCTTGGCCCGACCCACCCAATGATCACCTGTATCTTTGTCCAATTGGTCTTAGGTGCATCATTATACACCTAAATAGTTGCAACAAGGGAAGGCCCAAAACGCGCGGACCAAATTAATAACCCGGACAACAAATCCGTGACCCGCCAAAATTAACACTACTCTACAAAATGAACATTTAGTAAAAAAAATGAACATTTAATGATAAAAATTGAACATTTAATACTTATAATGCATATGTTTCATAATCATATTATTTTTTATTTCTTCAAATTTTTATATTCATAATTAAATGCATTATACTCATAATAATATTTCATATGTTCATATATAATTTCAAATATTCATAATGTAAATATGTGTTGTTCATGAAATATTAATTAAATCTGTTCAGGCATGTGTTGTCTTCCTTAAATGTTTATGTTCATATTTTTTTACGTATATGTTCACCTTTTAAATGCTTATATTCACTTTAAGAAAACCAATACTTATGTTCATATTTTGAAATGTTATGTTCACTTTCTGAAATGCATAAATTCATATTTTTTTATGCCTATGTTAACTTTCTAAAAAGCTAATGTTCACATTTAAGGGAACCTATGCATGTTCATATTTTACGTGATTATGTTCATTGATAAAAAAAAATGCAGAAAATAAGATAAAATTCAATTCATTAGAATTAAGAAAATCATGTACTACCTCCGTTAACATTTAGTTGCAACTTTGGAATATTTTATGTCTCCCAAATAATACCCCAAAGTTGCAACTAAAAGTTAACGAAGGTAGTATAATCTAATCAATCGAAATTAATCGCAAAGTCACCACATAAGAAATCGAAAATCACACATTTTTTATGCTTATATTCACTTTCCGAAAAGCTAATGTTCATATTTTTATGCCTATATTCACTTTCTATAAAGCTAATGTTCATATTGTGTTGTTGTTACACCTATTTCTAGGTGCATGAGTGTGCATCTAAGAATATGCGCTCTTTGTCAAACACAAACATGTTCTTTTTTGTCAAATATAATGTTCTTTTTCAAACACGTTCAACCACCCGAGTAACTATGAAAGATAACATGTTCCTTTTGTAAAGACTTTAAGTTCTTTGTAATGTCATTTTTTGTCAAACACAAACATGTTCTTTTTTCAAACACATATTGTTCTTTTTCAAACACTAGAATGTTCTTTTTTTTGCCCATGTTCTTTAAAATATGTCTTATGTTCTTTCCGGGTACACCACGCGCATGGTGCGCCCGGGTGCACTATACTATTTTCATCATCTCTCGTTTGAGTATATTTTTAATCTTCTCCTACCTCTTGTTAAAAAGGGCCAATGTTTAGGTTAATTTTTCTTGCATTTTAAGCATAACTTTTAGTACGGAGTAACAAACCATATGATTTAGTGTTACTGATTTAAGCTCAAAATGATATACATTGTAGATTACAACCAAAATATATATTGTAGATTACAATATTACATGTGATATCTAATTAACAGAAATTATCAAACGTGGATATCATTAGAGATTTAAGACACTTTGAAACCTACAAGAGTATAGTCAAAACTTTTAAAATAGACGAATAGTATGAGTACAACATAGATTATTGCCAACCTAAGGGCACACCATAGAAAGAAGTTGCATTGTTTTCATGGAGTGAAATAGTTAATGTTATACACTAATTGATGGATATAGATAGATGTAACCTAATTAATTAATATACGATACACTAGTTTCACCCAAAAAAATAAAAAAAATAAAAATAAATACAAATTCTACATGAACAATAAACACAGTTGAGATTATTAGGGCATATTCAGTAATATTAACACGTGTAATGATTGCTCAAGTGAATATCGACTAACTTAACCAACAAAATCACCTTAAAATTATAGATTCAAGATTTGTAATCGAATTACTACTAAAAAGAAATGATAATTGATGAATAAATGGAGGATGCTCGATCAATTATTCTTGCAAAAAAAAAAAAAAAAAAAAAAAAGTTGATGCAAATTGAGTAAAATGACTAAAATCCAGCAGTCCCATGTGAAGTGCGGAGTTGCAGAACACCTGATTGCTGGCAGTGATCAGCACCCATTTGTAGTATTTAAGACACTGATTATTGATTAACTTATTATAATTACTCTTTTTATTTTACTCATTTCGTTGAAAAAACATAAACGCGTTGAAACTTAGAAATGTTAAGACTGACCAACAGTAACGACTTTTTAGTGAGATTACTCATTAAAATAAACATAGTGGTATTGTGGTAATAAATTAAATTTGTATACGGATGAGTATAAGTAACACACTCAAATATTAAAAAGGAAATCCATGGTATAATGTGGTGTTCAATCAGCTTAATTAGTTGAGTACTCCATATGTAGTAGTACACAAGGGTTTTTTTTTTTTTTTTTTTTTTTTTTTTTTTTTTTTTTTTTTTTGACAAGAGTAGTACACAAGTTATTATTACTCAGTATTTGATCATCTATTGTTAATTAATTAAATCGAAAAATAGACGAGAAAGAAGGTGATGAAGTAATTGGTAATACTCATATCGATGTTTAATTTAGTTTACACAAATGCACACTCCTCTTGGTAGTTATCCCCAAAATGACTACCATTACACTAAGTTTGTTTGTTTTTTGTGTTTTTGTGTTTTTTTTTTTTTTTTTTTTTTTTTTTTGAAATCCATTACACTAAGTTTTTATGGCTGATTTTGATTTATTTTATTATGTTAAAATTAATTATAAATCATTTATCTAATTTTTAATATTTATTTATTAATTTTGAAATAATTTTTGAATTTTTTTTAATAATTTCCCTAATTGATTTGCAAATTTCAGTGTTTATTATTACTGAAATAAAAAAAAAAATTCGTAAATTAATTTTGAAAATATAAAAATAAATTTTAAAAATAAGAAAAAATATTTATAATTAATTTTAACATAAAAAATAAATAAATCAGCCAATAAATAAATAGTATAATTATAATCATTTTAAGAATTACTACCATAGAATTTTCATCCTCTATCTTGATCGTCTTTAGTATTTTGTACTTCGTATAATTTATATTAAAAATATTCCAAATATGTGCGTTAGCAAAACTCTTGAACTTGACAATCTTACTTTAATATAATAATGCACTAACCATCTTTCAAAAAAAAAAAAAAATATAATCTCATTTAAGGAGTAATTATAAACTACAAAGGTAGTTAACTACAACTGTATGTCCAACCACACAGATCATATTAATGGATAATTTGTCATTTTGCCCTCATTTTAAGCCTTCCAAAATTCAGCTTTGACCTTTTTTTTTTAATAAAATAATTTAAAATTTGCAATGCACGTATGTCCCTTAAATAACTCAAACTAACTACGGTTGTCTCTATAAACTACTATTCCGTACTTAATCTTTACGCTTTTTCAATTAATTAAGAATCAAACAACTTTGAAACAAGGCTGAGAATTGTAACCTTAATTCTTTAATTGATTTATCTTGAGGAGTGTTTGTTGCCACGTTCATGCATCTCTAACCTCTTCTTTTCTTCTAGGAATTTAGTGAACAACTATTTTTTCTTCATTACTCCCTCATCCTTGCAATTTTAAATGGATGAGTAATTCCTAATTCTTGTCAAATTTAACCAAGTAGAAAATAGTATAGCATCGATAAAAGTAATACTTCTTATGTCTCCAAAAAATCTTCGTAATATGAATTATTTTGTGTGACAATCACTTTTTAAATAGAAAGAACATTTAAAGATGATGGATTTATTTTCCCAATTGCTTAATTTAAGGGGTCACGTGTTTGAAAGCGTAATCATTTAAGATAAGAGTATTACTTTTTCACAACATGATATATGCATAATAAAGAGTATTACTTTTTCGGACAATTTTGCAATGGCCACAATAATATTGTAGTCATTGTAATCTTTCAATCTAGACCTTTAAAATTTAGTATTAAATCTTGACCATATAAAATTGACTAAATAATAAATAATAATTATAATGATTTGTACACAATAGATAAAAATTAATTTTATTAGAAGTAAAATTATTGATAATAATTGATCGATTACTTCTTAAATAAAGCCTTACAGTCTATTTTCGAACCCTTTCTTCCATTGAATCGTTCGATTCCAAAATTCGAATTCCGTCGATGTACTTTGTTGTCTTTGTATAACAATTAGTGTTGGGTGATATTTATTTTTGTGGGAAAGATGATACAGATAAGTTGATAACATAAGTATAATACTTCGATTCTTGATGATAATAGTAATTTAACCATGGTAATTTGCTGCTGCAATATTAATGGAGATTGATAGATTTGCTTGGTAGAGAAAGCGAAACTGCTTGTATTCGGCGACAAAAACAGTTTTTTCTTTCCAAAGTAAAAACAAGGAGTTATTTTTAAAATTACAATTTTTTTTTCATAGTCAAACAAATAAATGAACAAGATTTATCCTTAAAATTTTAATGGTTGAGATTAAAAACAATTATAATGGCTACATATTTATTGTAGCCATTGAATAGTCTTCCTACTTTTTCACAACATGATATGCATAATAATATAATTATTAAGTAATGGCTAATAATTTCATATATATAGGTTAAAATATAATAAGATTAATTCAGAAAATAAGTTAATATATGTTCTAATCAGGGTTGATAAGACATGCGTTTTAGATTTAAATTAATATAAGTTAATACATGTTCTAATAAGGGTTGATAATGCATAAGTTAATATATGTTCTAATAAAGGTTAATAAGGAATGCATAATAAGTTCTAACAAGGGGTTATTCAAGTTCAATTTAAATTGAAATTATTCTAATATAGAGTAAGGTTTTATAAGTTTCAAATAAGTTGATTAGATAAGTTCAAATAAGATCAAATAAGGTTAGGATAAAATCTCTACAAAATAGTCAAAGTCTCCTTCTCATTATTGAGTGTAGCTCAAACCCAATCATCTACTAATATGAAATTTAAAACTAAAAAAGGACATAATTGTACGAATTTCTATTCATGAACGTGACACTTAAAATGGTGATTGTACACATTTCCATTCATGAATGTGACACTTAGCTAGAAAGTTGATCGAGTTTATTTGCCTCAAGTTGCACTTAGAGAGGTACCAATGTGGTGGCAAACACATGGTACACTTGCACGAAAATTGTACTCTTATTTTGATGATATTTATTTCATCTATTGCACATTCAATAATGCACATATAATGTATGGATTTCTTCCATTAATATATATTATTTCTAAAATTTTAAGGATTTTATTGGAAATGAACAAACATCATACATTTAGCATTTTAGCTAGTACAACAAACACCCTCACCTCAGTTTTCACTTTTCAATTAAGAACAATTAAATTTGCTAAAGTGATCAGATTATATAAATTGATGGGAATTTTTAATATGATAACAATAATAGGATATAAAGAGATTTCTTTCTTAAAATAAAATGGTGACAAATTCTCTTCATGAGGGGTTTTTTTTTTTTTTTTGGCGAGCATGAGGAGAATTTTTAATGTGAGAAGATTAAATCAATATAGGTGACAAGATTCTACTATAAAAGTAAAATGTGGTGTATCTATTTTGACACACAAGAACCTTTCTTGTCATTATTTAAATAGTTTCGCATTTAAGTGACTAGATTTGCAAGACAGTATAATTATAACTCTTGGACTTGTGCTTAAAAAATTATATAAATAATGACATACTTATAAGTAATTCTTGCGATTATTATTAATATTAATTATGGTTACATGCTTGAAGAATCTCGCAATATTCGATTCTTAGGAGACTTCATGCATGCAATTTGGCTATCAAGTGTATGCAAATTTATATTAAGAACAACCATAGTTTACTGTCGTTTAGTATGTTACTTGTCCTCATTAAGTTAATGAGCTATGCAATGACCTAATGCGGTATGAATGATTATTATCATTTGCCAAATACATGTCTAGATGTTTCTATATATACTTAGTATCTATTAACTTGACTAAGAGCCTGTTCACATTGCTGAATTTTAATATTGCTGAATTTGTTAAATGTTTTCAAGATAAACAAGAATAATGTTAAATGTTTTCAAGATAAACAAGAATAATGAATAATGTGGAGTTCAAATATAAAATTTTCGAACCATGATTAACCATACGTTTTTCCCGTCCTTACTATTTCTTATAATGATGTCTAAATCCTACGTGGAAGACTAATTTAGGAAGGAGAGAATATTACACAGTATTTTGGAAAACACTCCTTCTGTTTTAACAGTTTAACTTGCTTGTTATAGACTCTTATTTCTAAGAATGCATGAAAAAAGTAAATAAATAAATAAGGTAAATGGAGTAAAAGAAATATGTTAAATAGGTGGACATGAGTAAGATTACGGTGGACCAATAAGAGAGAGTAGAAAAAGGTGTAAATATAATGGGCCACGGTATGAGGAGTAAGATAGTAAAAGAGTTTTTCCAAGAAATGAATAAAGTAGAAGCGAGTTAAACTTTTTGAAACAACTTAAAATATTGAACTTTCGAAAGCTGAGAGTGTATAAAAAATACTTAAAAGTAGAACTAGAAAGTAAACA
The DNA here is from genome assembly GCF_948465745.1 of Chenopodium album. NCBI lineage: Eukaryota > Viridiplantae > Streptophyta > Magnoliopsida > Caryophyllales > Amaranthaceae > Chenopodium > Chenopodium album. The sequence goes on along the minus strand of NC_137853.1, from coordinate 7,958,024 downwards.
CACCTCAAAATAGAAATTACACATAAAGGAGGGAATCGATCGAGTATAATTGTTCTTGGTCATCTCGTCATTTGCACCAAAAATCTTTGCTTTAACAATTTTACATAATCCTAACAAAAGACAATAATACCGACCAATTAACAAACTAATCTAGTTGACATTAAAACTATCAACATTCGTAGTTTATTAGAGAGTTGGTGGTAAGGATAAATAAAAGTCAAAATTTCCATATAAAGGCAATTTGCCAAAATGGTCCAAGGTATATATATCTATTAATAAAATTGATATGACTAAATAAAAGTACGTATCACATTTAATCCATATTCGATAGATCCATAACTGGTCCTGCTCATATTTAGAAAGATACCAAACACATACGGTAACATACATCACTAACATGGGTCATATTTAATGTTAGTGAATAATAATGGAAGATGCTAACATAAACTAACTTAACGAGAGAATTAAATTTCATACTTTATACAGAGTATTATAAAATTTATAACTAACTTAGTAATGTTTTGACTAAATATCTGTAGTCAGTATGTAATACTGAATCAGTAGTCGGCAAAACTTGCTTTCTAAGAATCACAGAAACCCACAATTACTGGCTAGCACATGTCAATGAGTTGTAGGCCTAATTTGGATTTTATTCTAATAGGTATATATGTATCAAGCTACTATGCTTAACATATACACCAATCTTTAGCAAAATGTATGAAAGCAACATTGTTAATTGTTAATTAATGTATCGCGTCTTTAGATTAAAAACTAGCCTTCTGGCCCATGCAACGCACAATTGTTTATAGGTATATAATATAAGTTTTAATTTTATAATATGTTTCTTATTGGAAAATAAATAGTTCATAAAGGAGAAAAAGGGGCGAAAATTGAATGTAATTGTAGAAGATATTAAATTGGAGGAAAGTGAACCAAACATTCATTCATGTATTGAATTAAAGCTAGTGTTTTTTTTTTTTTTTTTTTTTTTTTTTATGAGAAAGGTTAAATGAGATGGCATGTGACATTGGTGAAAAATATAATTTACATGTGGCATTATGAGGATGATGATTTATGTTTTTAAATACTAAGTATAGATATAGATTACATAATCTAATTTGTCTTGTCCTCCTTAACAATAAGATACAACGGATATATCATATATGTGTGAGAGGAAACAAATAGATCCTATAATCCGTGTGATTAGTTTCGCAAAAGATACAATTAAATTTTAGAAAGCTACAACATTAAACACCTAGTATCCCAAACAAAGGCGTCCATAGATCAAATCAACTGCTTGATTAGTTTCACAGAAGATATAATGATGATAAATTTCTAAGACATCAAACTCCTAGGCTCCTAGCATCCCAAACAAAGGCGTCGATCTTCCAAGGTAAAAGAGCCTGCAACTGAAATGTACTAGCTATATGTAAGAAGAGCAGCAAAAGGAAGATCATTAAGAAAGGCAATACAACCTTACAATTACAAATAAATAATCAAAGGTTGATAAGGATGATAGCTTTGCACCTCATAAGCGACTATGCTGCACACAAATTTAAGTGATCATTAATCGGTTACCCCGTATAACTTATAATCCCTCTCTTTCATTTTTTGTAACATTTTACGCCCACCCCACATAAAGGTACTCATATGCATATATTCAACTAAACTGCGAAGTCGTTAGACCCTATCTCCTTTCTTAATATGTGAGTAAACAAAAAATGTAACGTACTCAAAGAAACGGAGGGAGTGCATATATAGTACTGTATGATACTTCATATTGTCTTTAAGACCTGTGAAGATAAATGTACAAAGGTATATAAGTGCTAGATCATGCACACAGGCAGTCCACTCCCAAGTGTCCCAACCTTTAAATTTTCTTCCATAAATGTCCTCCTACCTATCTGGTCAGGTACTCAGGTTACCCCCATTTTTTTTTCTACACATGAAATTCAATCTACCTTTTATGCATTTTATATAATCCCTGCAAAATATTAGACTATATAATAACAATAAAGAATAAAAGAAAGCATAAAGTATTTAGTCCAACCTTATATGTAGAATCCTCCTTGCATTTTCACCTGCATAAATATAGTCCAATTCTTTACAGTGATCCCTAGCTAAAAAATGGGTAAATCCAGAGTTTACGAAGATGTTCATAGTGTCTAACCCGGCTACGAATATAGCCTAATTAACTTAACTAGTACATGAAAATGTAGGCTATTTGCAAGTGATTAAAATTTAAACAGGCACAAAACCAACAGAATCTAAGTCAGTTGCTTGCATATCTTAAAAGGGTATTTTAGATCATAACATCGACATTCTATAAACATATCGACAAGAACAAAACAATCCAAGATAAGATCTCATCCTCATGGAAACTATCATAGATAATTCTAGTAACTAGCATCGGTGATGGGAAAAAATCATAACAAAAGCAGAAACCAACAGAGTTAAATATATCTGATAATCTTTGGTAAGATCCAGTTGCATCACATATCTGTTTACACTTTAACATTGTCAACACAACGAAAAAGTCCTCGACTTGTGATTCGGCCAGAGCTCCTAAAGAAAGGCCATAATTCAGCCTCGTGCTTCTTATCATGTTTTATGCCGTCATAAATGTAATGCACACATATAATACCAATGATAGGGGCATAAGCACGTAGCGCAAGGAGACTTAAAAGAGAGGAGGAGAGGAAGTATCCAGTAGGCTTCATCGTCATGCTAGGCTTTAAAGAGAGTATTTTAAAGAAACCGTTGACAGCGGAATGAAGAGTGGAAGCAATATCCTTTTTAAAACTCAAGTTATTCTTCTAATCTTTATTTAAATCAATCTCCAACTACTTCTTACAAGTAACAACTATTACTATCATACAGCTTTTCAGAAAATTCCGCAATAGCATAGAAAATGATTACTAATTATATATACTAGTATTATTTTCCTCCAACTAGTTTGCAAGTCATCTTCTCTACCTATTTAAGTAACTTCAGTTCGTAATGCTAAGATGCATGCATGCCAGCACTTTCTGCTGTTCTTTGTCTTTCAATAACAACTTCCTCTATTTCATTTGTACGATAACTTCTGATTAACTCTGTAATCCTGAACCGTATCTCATATAATCCCATATTCACCAGTAATCACCCAATTATCAACCATACATTAATCTAACAATCAAATGTTTCCACTTGTTGTGAGCCTCATAGCAATTGCCATCATAAGTTTGACACGTTGGCTCTTCAGATGGTGGAATCCAAAATGCAATGGAACACTTCCGCCAGGTTCAATGGGCTGGCCACTCATCGGTGAAACTCTTCAGTTCTTTGCCCCAAATACTACCTTCGACATATCTCCCTTTGTCAAAGAACGGATGAAAAGGTAAATATACTCCATTTGTCCCTTATTGATTTTTACATTTTCTAGATGTAGATAGCCTTAATATTTTTTTCACATCTCTGTTTGCACTAAAAAACACACATTGATTTCACATAATGCACTTTAAGGGCACATCTCACAGTTGATTGTTTTACTATTTTTCTCTTTACCCCACTTCCTCTTTTTAAATTCATCAACTTTGACATGCTGCTCCCCACTCTTTTTCAATATTTGTGTCAAACACTGTTATAAGACACAATAAGAAAGGGGCGGTCGGGCACTCAGAGTTACAATGTGCAACCACGTTAAATTTTCAGTTCTGCTGATCTCTAATTCAACAGTGCAATTACTTTGGATTTTTCAGATTTGGGCCAATATTCAAAACTAATTTAGTTGGAAGACCGATTATAGTCTCAACTGATCCAGAGCTTAGCCATATAATCTTTCAACAAGAAGGACAAACATTTCAGAGCTGGTATCCAGACACATTTACAGAAATTTTCGGGAAAGAAAATGTCGGGTCCTTACACGGGTTCATGTACAAGTATCTTAAAAACATGGTATTGAGTCTTTTCGGTCCTGAAAGCCTAAAGAAGATGCTACCTGAAGTTGAAGATACAGTGCTTAGACAACTAAATCAGTGGTCTGAACTGGATACAGTGGAGATAAAAGATGCAACAGCTAGCGTAAGCTTTCTGAATTTCAGCTATTGGTGGTCACGATATAATATGATAAAACTTAGATAGCTTAGTACTAATTTTATTCTATTTCCGTGCAGATGATTTTCAATCTGACAGCCAAAAAGTTAATCAGTCATGATGCTGAAAACTCTCCAGAAAATCTAAGGGAGAGTTTTGTTGCTTTCATTAAGGGACTAATCTCCTTCCCTTTGAACATTCCCGGTACAGCATACCACAAATGCTTACAGGTAAACATCAAATAACCCCTCAACTAAACATGTCTTTATTGTTTCGCAAAAAATATTACAGTAATAAAATGCAAAAATTTTAAACACTGGGTGTACAATATCATAGTTACCCCAAATCACATACGACTAGAAGTTGACCTCACACAGTGGTGACTTTATGTGATCTAGAGTGATTAGGCCCTTATTTTTACAAATGCACCAGTTGTATACAATACCTGTTGATTGTAAATAATAATAATAGTTTTAAGTTTAAACAATCATTGTAACAAACCCGGAACTTCCAATTCTTAAGATAATACCATTGTGGCCACAGGGAAGAAACAAGGCAATGAAGATGCTGAAAAAAATGCTACAGGAGAGAAGAATGATGCCTAGGAAACAGAACACAGACTTTTTCGATTATGTCCTCGTGGAACTGGCAAAGGAGGGAACACCGCTAACAGAGGGAATTGCTTTGGACCTAATGTTTGTGCTTCTCTTTGCTAGCTTTGAGACAACCTCCCTGGCTCTAACTGTTGCCTTGAAATATCTATCAGATTACCCTCTGGTCCTACAAACACTGACAGTAATATTCTTTGAGGCGAAAACTGTCTAAATTTATCTGTTCCCTCTCAATCACATCTTCTATTTATATGAAACCCAACTCACACTATGCCTAATTGACAGGAAGAGCATGAAGCAATTTTAAAGAGGCGTGAAAATCCAGATTCTCATCTTACATGGAGTGAATACAAATCAATGACATTCACTTTTCAGGTTAGTTAGCTTGCCATCACAACAAGTTCACTGAGAATCCATCCCAAAATAGAACTAACTAGTTTATAATGCAGTTCATCAATGAAACAGTTAGGATGGCAAATATAGTTCCAGGAATTTTCAGAAAAGCATTAAGAGATGTCAGCTACAAAGGTATGCATAATTTATCATTACAAAATTTATTAAGAGCTTCAATCTTTATATCAATGTTGATGTTACTCGAGTATACATACCTTAACATAGAATTTTGATCGATGCAGGCTATACCATTCCAGCTGGTTGGGGTGTCATGGTCTGTCCTCCAGCTGTACACTTGAACCCTGCCAGATATGAAAATCCCCTTGACTTCAATCCGTGGAGATGGGAGGTATGCAACATACTTTCGAATTCCTGCCAATCATGAGGGAAAACTATGATACTTAAATTTGGTTATATTACTTCTGTATATATACAAAATATCAACAAGAAATGTAATTGTGTGTAGGGAGGCGAAATAAACGGTGCATCCAAACATTTCATGGCATTCGGGGGAGGTATGAGATTTTGTGTCGGGACAGATTTTACCAAGGTGCAAATGGCTGTATTTCTACACTGCTTAGTTACAAAATACAGGTACAGGCATATATATATAAAACCATCATACTAAATTTTAAATGAATATTTTAAGAGAATGACATATCTAACTTATATTCTTCAACAAATGGAATCTCAGGTGGAATCCAGTGAAAGGAGGGAATATCGTTCGGACCCCTGGCTTACAGTTTCCAGATGGTTTTCACATTCAGTTGGCTAAGAAACAGAATCTATCAAATGACTCTACTTCACAAATATAGTGTTACAAGTGATTTCAAGCCACAATAATAAGAGACCAATACTAACAAAAAAGGAACGGAGAACAAATATTTACAGTTTCTCCACCAAAAAAAGAGCAACCGTGAACAGTTTTCTTGTAATAGTTACAGTTTTTGTATACATTGTCTATTTTTTTACCCTTCATCTTTTCAAAATCTGTGAAAGAACATATGATTTGAAAAAGAAGGGGTTAAGTTTCCGATATAAAAAATCATTGTTAAAATTCATATCACCTTCCATGTTGCAAGTTTATAAAACATCTATACAGATAATCACAAATTTTCCCAGTGTTATGACTGCCAATTATTATGATTGAGTTACTATATTAACAATGCGGACCACAATACAGCTAATTGCAAAGCAAACAAATTAAACAATATGACATCTTAGCATACTGACTGAAACAAAGTCCAATCACTCACCTAAAAGTTACGAACACACTTAAATAGCTAAATTACTTGACATTTATAAAATGGAAGCACCGCATTATTAATGATGAAACGCCTGATTCCCTGAATAACAATTGAATACATAGTAGCATAAGGGTAAGGGGAAATTATAGTATTAAAACCCCTTCCTATTTATACACCTATTGGCGAATGTTAATCTAGTAGAGCTACATGGAACATACCTACCCATCAACTGCCAGCCTTCTTTTCAGGCTGAATTCCATTTTTAACAGGGTTTTCACCAAAAACAGATTTAGAATTAGAAGTTAACAAATCATATGTACTGTCAGGAGGCGATTGTGCCTGCTGTCAGGTTGAAGATATCCTCTTTATTACAGTCAACCTTAATTATGTCCTACAAAGGCTAGTTATCTTCAAATACACAAGCTGGCCATTTGCCTAGAAATGGTGGTCATCATCATGGTAGTCGATTCTTGAGGTCATTTGTTATTCGTCCCATAGTGATTGTCTGACCATAATCCTTCTTGGTAATCCATATTGATTAATCAAACAAGCCCCAGAGATTTCGATATCTCATATGTTTACCATAGCATTACAAATACAAATATTGTAACGATGTTAAATGACCAACTCAACCAAAAGTTTAAGCTGATGTTTGAAGCTCAAAATCAGTACATATACTCTATCAATTATCAAGGGAAATTCAAGTTGGTTCCTTATAAAATACTTATAACCATGTAGCCAATTATAGTGGGATAGATATATTGTACTTTGTAGCAATACATAAGGTCGACAAGGGGTGGCCATAAAAGACAAAGGCCCTATTTTGCTCTGCTAAGCCCTACTCTGCTCTACTTGCCTAGAAACTCAAAAGAACATAGCCTAATTCAGCATTTAAAGTATGCGTTTGGTTGACACATAACATGGGGATTTAGATTTTCTAGGAAGTAGACGCATCTGCACATGTTTAGTTAAAATTCAAAGGAATTAAAACTTCATTAACTTCATTTATTACAGTATTTAATTTTTCTTAAGAATTTAAAATGAGCAATATACATTAAGAGAACTAAACATATAAATAAGTCCATCTTGCACCCGGATGTATATAAAAATTTTAAAATTTTATCTATATATATAGTACCGGAAGCAATATTTCGTACATCTAACCAAACAAAAAAGTGCGGAATATCAATTCGAGAAACATAAATTAATCAATTAGTTAACATGCATTAGTAATAAAATGTTAACCTACAATATTGAAAATTTCAACTATAAAAAACTAACAAACAAGAAATGCGTCAATCATGTCTAATCGAAATTTTAATAATGGCGGCATTCTACAATTGTTTATTGCTCATAGTTTTTACAGTAGCATTAAAATACTCCCTCACTCCATTCTTTTATCTTCTAGAAGATTCAGATCAGATTTAACCAAAAAAATTGAAGTAATTCGCATAGATGGCATCAATATTTTCGTATATAATTGTTGCTTTTCTATGACAGTATGATAAAATGTTGGTGAAATACCTGGAATTTGAGATCAATGAGGAAGTCTGAGTCGCCGTTATTATAGCAGCCACCGCACCAACAATCGAGAGCTTTTCCGAAACACAGATTGAGGCGAAAACAGTTAAACAGAAAAACTGAAATAATTGAAAATTGTTTTTAAATTTTAAAGTAAAAAGATTAAGGAAAATTTGTCAAAAATAAGCCAACCTTTGTCAAATTAGCTCAAAGTAAGTCAACCTTTTGATTAACTAAAAATAAGTCGAACTTTATAGAGTATCTTCTCAAAATGAGTCATGACCTGTTGAATTTTAGGATAACTGGTAAGCCAACCTTTGTCAAATTAGCTCAAAGTAAGTCAACCTTTTGATTAACTAAAAATAAGTCGAACTTTATAGAGTATCTTCTCAAAATGAGTCATGACCTGTTGAATTTTAGGATAACTGGTTGTTTTGGTAATTTATACCACGTGTCATTATAGGGTTGGTTTTTTTAAAAAAAACAAATTAAGTTTTTTTTTTGATGAGTTGTTACGAAGTATTTAAAAAAAATTATATCAAATTAAAAAATAAAAAAAAAAACTAAAAAAAATCCCATAGCCACCCCGTACCTGCCAGCCCCCATCATCACCAACTTCCCTTCCGCTGGCCGTTGAGACCACCCCATCCTCCGGGACCGACCGTCGACCCCACCCCAACACTCACCAATGTACGTTTGATTGGAGGATGCATGCCCTCATCAATCTTGCGACGAGAACGAAGCGAAATTGGGGCTTTTCAATGTCGTACTACTGCCAAACACGTTTTCAATTGAAGATGCGAAATTGGTGCAATTGGGGTTGCGAAAGTGGTGGCTAGAGTTGTAAATTGGTGGGTGAGGCTGGTTGTTGTTATTTGCGTTATTGAGGTGGCGATGGTGGTGTTATCGGTGGGAAGCAGGAAAGAGGAAAGGGAGGGATAAGGGTGTATTGGGTGGGAAAACAGAAGGGTGTGGGGTCATTGGCGCCGGGGGAAGGAGTGATCCTGACCGGCGGCCGAGGGATGGAGTGGCCTCCGACCGGCGACTGGTGGAAGGGGAGATGGTGGGGATGGGGTTTTTTTTTAGTTTTTTTAATTTGTTTATTTAATGTAATTATATTTAACATTTAATAAATTATTTTTAATTAAAAAAATGACTTGATTAGTAGGTTGTAGGTCATCAGACTTATTAAAAGAAAACACCACTAAAAAGTCGACTTATTTTGAGTTAATTGAAAATTTGACTTATTTTGAGCTAATCATGCAAAGGTTGGCTTATTTTTGACAAATTTTCCAAAGATTAATCACTTTTTGATGTGTAACTAGTGTTTAGCCCGGGCGATGCCCCGGGTCGATACTCGATACGTTAAAAATTAATATATTATAGTTTTCATATATTTTATTTTATGTAGATAAAACTTTACTTTTAATATTTTGTATGTACATAATAGCGAAATTTCTTTTGTATTCCTGGAGTACCATGCACAAGGTACTCCAGGTTGTGTAGATTTTATGTTATTTCCATGTAAACTTCTTATTATTTTGATTTGTATGTATGTTATTATAAAATTAATTATATGTTATTCCGTATGTACATTCTTTTGTACTCATGAAATACACTTTTTGTTGTTTCATGTTATTTTAAAATTTGTATTATGTTATTCGGTGATGTATTTGATGTTATTTTACTATACAATAATGTTATTACATAAATTTGATCATTGTATACGAATGCTACTTTATTTAGTATATTATGCTATTCAGTATAATATAACTCTATGTTATTTGATTGAAAACTTTTTGTTACATAACATTACATGCTATGTTCACCGGGCCATATTTATCTCTTTCGATATTTTATTCTCTATTTTTATTTAGCTACTTCCTCTAAAATAAGTTTAAACAAAATAACAAGTTTTTGGCAAAAAATACAATGTTTAATTAATATAAAAAAATAAGTTATATTTAAAAAAAAAAAAATAACACCAAGTTTAAGCAAAATAACCTCATACTTAAAAAGATCGTCATATGATTTAAACCAAAATAACACAATTTAATGTTTTAACAAAAAAAAAAAGCTAATATAATACGAAGTATATACTAACACAATGTTTAAGCAAATAACATAATAGTTTAGCAAAATAATATAAGGTTCAATCCAAAATAATTCATGGCTTTAACATAATAACGTGTATAGCATAATAGGAGTACCATACTCCAGGAGTACTTAATACTAATTGACATAATAGTGTCAAATATTTTTTTTTTAGATTTAGTCTAAAAAAATTTTGACATGTAAAAGTACAAATAAAAATACTCTCATGGTCTACATTAAATATATTAAGAAGAATAAGTTAACCATATTATTAGATAGCAAAGTTGGTATGACTTCTTATTTATTTTTCAATGGACTCAAGTTCGATTCTTGACAAAAACACTTTTTTCAAATGACACTTGACATCCACATTTCTAATTGGGTGATGTGGCATGCTCTTGGTGGAAGAGAGGGGTGACACGTGGCGTGTATCCTTGATTAGGAACGCCTTTTAACGCTAAAATAAGCAAAAACCCCAATTCAATTAAACCCCCAAACCTTAGAAATCAAAACCCCCAAATAATTTTAAACTCATGAACCCTAAAATGAATTCTAATTAAACCCTAATTAGGTTAATTAAGGTCAATTAAAACCTTTAAACAAATTCCGAGAGTTAATTGGGTGGCAAAAGTAAAAAAAAGTGGGCTCCGATAATGTCTTAATTGGATGGAAAATGTTTATGGGTAGTGGCGTAGTGCTACCCAAACGTTTTCATACTTGTGGGTGGTTCTAAACAAATAAAAAAAAATAGGTAGTTGTTCACAAATGACCTTATCTTTAGGGTAGTTCTACACAAAATTTTCTAATATTTTTGGAGGAAGATTTTTGTGGATGACCACACGTAATAATCAAATTTGGTTATGTAGTCGACTTTATGGAATTAAGGTTTTGATTGATCTTGTAAAAAAAAAAGGTTTTGATTGATGGGTGGAGTATTGATAGCTTAAGTGGATAGAGCTCTCCTTCCAATTCTAGGTGATCTTGGGATCGATTTTCATCACCCGCGCCTTGTGACTCTCTAAACACAAAAAAAAAACATATAGAAAAAGTCAAAAGGTAGAAAAAGTCAAAAGGTATATTAAGTACTCTCTCTGTCCCCATTTGATTATCACTTATGTCATTATAGGTGACCCAAAATATTTGTCACATTTCATATTTTCATAATTTTAAGATATTAGTATAAAAATAGTTTATACCCTCATTTGTTTGTCTTTATTAAGTTCTCTTCCTATTTATCCTAACATTTGTCATTTAAAATTGTTCCGACTTTTAACTAATTTAATGTTTTACACTCTTGATGAGCCTCTCAATTTCTCCTTCTCATGTACTTTAATTACTTTTTTAATTTAAAATGTCTTTTTTCTATGTACTTTTATTATTATATTGATGTAGAATTTCCCTTTCTCATATACTTTCATTAATTCACATTCTCCACCTTCATTCCCGTGATTTTTCCTTCAAAAGTGACAAACAAAAGGAGATGGGGAGTAGTTAAAAAAATGTTAATTTGATTGACAATATTTAATTACTAATTTAATTATTTTATTTTATTTTTTTGAAAACACTGATTTAATATCTTATAATTGCTATAAGTGACTGAAAAAATTGTTTCTTAAATATTATGGAAGTATATAATCCATATAATCCCACTAATAAAGTTCCCCCCCCCCCCCCCAAAAAAAAAAAAAAAAAAAAAAAAAAAAAAAAAAAAAAAAAAAACCACTAATAATGGCTATTGGATAAGTAAAATGGGCTTATTGTGTAGACCATGTGAGGATTGTGAGCTTTAAGCCCAAACTCAAAACCACAAAAATGGAAGTTAGGAGGCAAACCTCAACTTTCCATAAGCAATCAACGGCAACACGTCACATGAAGTTAAAATCAGATTAAACGAATGCCTTCAAGAAAACGTCACGTCGCATCTAAATTTCTTTAGCAACGTCTTTTAATATATTATTAGTGAGTAGCCCGGACGTCGCCCTGAGTTACTACTTCTATAATTATGCAACTGCTAATTTTTAAAAGCATATAATAATTTGTATCTAGTATGTGTCTTCAATACTCTGTAGTGAGTATAATATTATTTGAGTTTTACACTATTCACATACTACACTTTGAAATTGCTTTTGTGATTTATAGATACGATAAAATATATCATGTACTGGGATCTTGTTATATGCATAATTTATAAATATCCACTTTTTATAATTTTTTATGTTGATAATTGAATTTATTAAGCGTTAAAAACATGCGTTGACAAGCGTGATAATAGAAAGGTGTGAGTAGGTGTCAACTAATTAAAAACATAGGAAGTATATTATATTAAAATAACCGTAGAATGAAGATAATAACAAAACTTTCATCCAATATAATCTTTGGGTATATATTTTTAAAATTTATAAAATACTTTGTATTACATCATACATGTTAGCTATAATATATTTCCTCCGTTTTAATTTAGTTGCAACATAGTGAACTCACCCGGCCCCTTTAGCACGCATGTTAAGAAAGATATTAGACTAGGTAAACAGATAAATTAAATTACAAAATTTTAACACCTATAAGATGAAAGGGATAAGTTGTTATGGTTTAAATTTCATAGCTTAATTCATTTGTTTACCTAGTTTACTCACTTCATCGATAAGCGTGATAAAAAGTGTGTTGCAAGTATAAAAGAACAGAGGAAGTATATGATACTCTATACTTTCTCATTGTGACATTGAAATAAATAGAACAAAATTGCATCAGCTATCTTTGACGTGTTATAGAAACTAGATTACTCGTATTATATGAGTTGAGCTGAACTGAACTGAATAGAGCTGAAATGAATATTTTATGAGAGAAGAAAATTAGAAGCTGAACTGAACTAGCTAATTGAAGCTGAACTGAACTAGCTAATTGAAGCTGAACTGAACTGAATTAATTGAAGCTGGACTGAACTGAACTGAAATTAAGCTGAAGAAAACAGGCTCTTTATAGATGAGCTCAAATCAGAGGAAAAACAAACAAAACACAAAAAAGATTTCCAAATTTCCTGTTCAGCCGTTCAAATCCAAAACTATACCCCTCATGGTCATGGCCTCATATGCTCCTTAGATTATGCATGAGATCAATATATTGCCCACCATAATTTAAGAGCACACATAAGGCTTTTTCTCCAAATTTGATAGACAAATTAGCTATATGTGTAGTTCCTTAATTAAACCATACTGACTTTGATGTATGACTTTATTAACATAAAAATTTATGTTAAGTAAATGTTTAATCAGAGTTATCATCTCATTAATGCTTAATTTGATGCTTTTTATCTCCACTTTAATTTATTATAAGTTTACCTTATGATATAAGTAATAATGCAATGAATTGAAGTCAATCATCATTTAATACTCCGTAACTCATTGCTTTTCACTTGTTCAATTGTGATTTTAATAAATGTTGGAGTTTTCTTTTTTTAGATAGCTTTCAAGGTAGCGAGCTTACAATTACGACATGCAAATCTTAGTATAGACACTATTTCACCAAAAAAAACTATTTCACGTGCTTTAATATTGCCCACAAAATTACATACATAAATAAATAAACGGATTGTAATTCATGTGCTAGAGTACTTACAAAGTTCCTTCCCTATTTTGTTCCTCATAATTAGATGTGCTACTTTTAAAAGTTAATGTACATCTACGTACTTTTTACCAAAACAGTCATGTTTAGTGTGAAATCCCACCAACCTTATTATTACATGAGTTTTATTAAAATTTGAGGCAGCTATAAGCCTATAAGGAGTCATATGAGGTTTTAAGGTGATTTGATTTGAACTTTTAAGGTAATTTGGTCTTGAAATATGTAAAATGATCTGATTTGAATTTAATTAGGTCTAGTATGAAGTAGTAGTTTTTTTTTTTCTTTTTTTTTTTTTTTGCCTTTAAGGGCATGCTTGGATTGGGGGTAATACAGGGGTAATTAAAGTCACACTTTAATAAACAAAAATAATTAGAGGTGTTGTTGTAAATGACATGGTGTTTACAAATGAAATAAGGTAGTTGTGCTGTGAGGAAAAGAGAGATGGTGGAATTATTACTCTCATAATGAAGGTAATAGTTACCCACCCTCCCCCTAGTGTAACTATTACCCCCAAAATGAGAGTTGCTTCCTCTTTTTTCACCTCACACTATACCATCACTACATAATTAGCTTACTATTCTTTTCAGGGTAAGAAAAAATAAAACATTAGGAACCGCTCCTCGTATGGAAAATTCCTAATGCATCCCAATGACCCACTCCTTTTATATATATCGTGAGAAATAGTGTGTATTGTAAAAGTATATAAATAACCGAGGCTTATGGCGCCCTCCTTATAATATACGTAGTATAAAGTTATAAACTATACACATGTATAAACTTTGAGACTGGAATTATTCCCTCACTCTTCCCCTTTCCCATACTTTTAATTAAGAAGCCTAACCCGCTAATTTAGGATAGCCCTAAAATTCCGATCCGAATCTTTCTCCTTATTAATTAAAACATAAAATAAAAGAACGAAAATTATAAAACACACGTTGACGTGATCTTGTAGGTTACCCTTCCATGCCGGTTTGGACATGTGGAAAGCGACTGAGCGGTGTGCCCTCAAACCGTCATACACCCTCCAATCCACTCTAAAATATACTACTCACATTTTTTGTTGGGCAACGTACTCCTACTTAATTTAAACTAACCAAAATAAAACTTCACCACTCATATAAAACCATTCAAATAAAAAATTACTCGTATATACTATACATGATTGTTCATCATTCCCCACGTAATACAAAGTTGCTTAATTAATAACAACAATCTAACGCCGATACTCTAGAAAACCCATCTACATCAAATGAAGACCATCACTGATAATAACAATAGAAAAGGGAGAGAGGGCAAGAAGAAGAGGTCCGAGGTGAACGAGCCAGACGCACCGGGTTGGTGCCGGGCTATCATAAAGAGGTTGTCGAAACTCGAAGCGAGTCAAGCTAGCTTAAAGGATCAATTTTACGAGTTAGCTCAAGAGTTGAGGAGTTCGTCGAAGAAGAAGTTTGATTCAAGAAGGGAGGATAACAGAGCCGAGTGGCTTTGGGGTCCTACGTTTACGGGCAACTTTGATAATGCTTATGGTCGTGTGTTACAATCGGTGGGTCATGCTATACTTGTTAGCTCTATTTCGTCCGGGACCATCATTTTCTGGTTAGCACTGTTTACAAACTCTACTTTGATTATCGTTGTTTATATTTTAGTTAAATTTGTTTGGTTTGATTTAATAAATTGGGGTAGGGGGTGATTGGGTCCACCTTTTGTTCTTTGAAGGGAAAGAACAAACACGTACATCTTGATTTTAAGGGGACGTGTAGGATTATAGAGGTTTAACGGTTTATTTATAATTAAAACGGATTGATGATTATGAAAGCACGTTATTAATTACTCCGTCTGTCTTAAATTAGTGTACAAAAATTGATAGCAAGAGAAAATGAAATTTGAGCAAATAATAGTACTCCGTATGAGGAATTGAGGAGGTGGGAGGATTACCAAGTCCACTTTATGGCTTAGGTCTAATTTCTTATTGGATATTATTGTAAAGTCGGTATTGGATAATGTTTTATGGCTATATATATAGATTTTATGTCGCACCAAAATATATATATATATATATATATATATATATATATATATATATATATATATATATAGATACTATTCACACACATCATATCAAAGGAAACATTTTATGGTAAGCAATACTCCTAGTTCTATCTACTATTAAAAGCAAGGGAAATGCTTCTAGGATATGCTATTATGAAAACTTTAATTTGTGTTTCGGTTGGAAGTTGAAAATAGAAACCTTGGTATGAAAACTTTAATTTAGGTGTACGTCAATTATATTAAATTTATCTCATATCTCTTGTACTCCATAGAATGTTTTTGTAATTGCTTTCTTTTGTTGTTATTCTTATAAGTGTACAACTTTGACGATGTGTATAACTTTATCCAATCCTTAATAAAGTAAAATTATACTATGGAATATACGGAGTATTTTTAGAGGCTGGTGATGTGCATGACAACCCAAATTCAATCGTTTGATACTTTTATACTTTGTAATATTTTACTCTTTACTTATTTACCCTAAATCCCTAATGTATATTGATTTTGGTTTTGTCGGTTTTGTTGAGAACTTGAGATAGGTTTAATTTTATAATTTGTAGTATCTAACTATCTATTACTTCGTATATAATATTATATACTACTCGGTGTTCTTATTATGCTGAAATACTTTGAATTCTACCTTTTCTTTCTTTTTTAAAAATAATTTATAATGCTAGTAATTTAATAAAGTCAGAGAACTAGGACTATGTCATAAAAATAACATTTTTTTTGGTTCAAAAAGCAATGGTAGTTGAACGTCGTTGGATTACAATGTTATGTTGTGATGTACTTCGTATAAGACAATAATGTAGAGTGTGATTTTCCAAATAAAAGTAATTTAATTAAAATGTATTAAGAATTAAATAGTGTTATTGTTGGATGGTACAACACACTCATAACCAAGCTAAAATTAACAAAAGCCTTCAAGATAATTTCCCAAAATTCCTTAACTCGTACTGTCATACGCCCAGCACAATTCATGTAAAGCTACAATATGATCTTTAAAGTAACAACGTGAGACATTTTCACATCTTACGATCCAGTCATACACTAGATAAGATTTAGAGTTTAAAACCCATTCTAAGAGCATGAAAAGTGAAATAACACAATCTTTCAATGATGAAAGATTGAAAGGAGGAGACTATTTCATTTTGTTTGCTTAGTTTAGAACTTTTCATTGGTGTCTCTTTGCCCCAATCAAATAAATATTCCGTACAAACTATATATATCTCTCCAATCTCCACTATTAGTAAGAGAGAGATCACATGTGATTATGCGAGCCTTTGGAATTCTCACACATTCTCTATTGGGTAAGTACAAGTAAAGAAGAACAAATTAATCTTAATCACTAAAATTAGTGGATTTTTATATGAAAAAGGTGAGGTGAAAAAGTCTTGACTCTTCATGACCAAGAAAAGGTGTCTTGAGAAACGAATTTAATTAGTAGGGCACAAAAGCGCTTAGGAGTAGTAAGATTCAAATTAAAAGTAAATAAAAATGAATGATGCATTTTAATTAAGGGCCGCCAACCGTGTACTTTTGGAGACACCGAAGTTGATATGTGAGTAGCCTCACAGCCACTACTAATGGAGTTATGGTTGGTGTTTGTTTGATAAGTTCAGCTTCAGAGCTGGATTCCAATCTCGTACTCCGTGGGTGTTATGACTTGTATTTGGCCCGCAATTACTGTGTCAAATCACCCTAATCTAACCTACTCCATTCGTTTCTTTTTGTTCATTTGGTTTAAAATACTTCGTACTTATGAAATCAACTAGGGTGACTAATATATGTAATGCATGCGCTATATGTCCATAGCTAGCCATGTTCGAAAAACTCTTTAGATTTGGACTTAGTTACATATTTAGTCCTTGGCACACAATTCTCAAGGATTAATGAGAGAAAATATGTAGGAATATAAATGTTGGCACACAATTCTCAAGAGACAATTAATATTAATGAGTGCGAGCAAATAAGTAAATAAACATTTAAAAGGATATGACTTTCCAAACACTATTTATTAAAGTTATATCAAAATTTTTAAGTGTGGGTTTTCATGTGGGTTATATATTTTTTTTCAATCAATAGGTAAGAAACATGTACATTACATATGCAAAACCTAAAACACGATTAACAAAAAGAAACAAAGAGAGTATTAGATCATGCCGATTTCTTCTTTTGCTGAAGATCTTAATGGTAAATTCTCTTCATCTAATTATTTGTTTATATGAATGTATCTATATTAATGATGACCCAAAAAGATTTTCTCTTAAATGATTGTATTAAGTACTTTATATATTAATTCAAAATAGAATTAAGGGCCTATTCTGTTTAGCTTAATTTCAGTTCAATTCAGTTTAATTCAGCTCAGTTGAATTCAGTTAAGCTCCAATCAGTTCAGTTCAATTCCTAATTTCCTTCTAAACAATTCATTTTAGCTATATTCTGTTCAATTCAATTCAGCCCCAATCAGTTTAATTGTTTCCAGTAATCAAAATCGGCCTAATTCCTCTAATACTTGTATAACATCTACTCCACTTCAGAAGTAGATCCAAAAAAAAAAAAAAAAAAACTAAACAAAGTCCATAAAAGTTAAAAGTAGAAATACAATAATAATATTCCAATCCTTGCCGCCTTTAAGGTTAAATCTACTCCATATGAATCCATCCGGCCATCTCCATCCCAATTGCTTGTTTTCTTTTAGGTATCGCGTGCCACACGTCAATCTCTCATTGGCTCCCCACTCAAACAATTTATTTTAGGACAACTTGATGTACTTGTAAACTTTAACAACATTAAATTTGTACGTCTCACTTAATTTTCTCAATTCATCCAACAAGCAATTTGATTAATTAAACCCAATTATTATTATTATTTAAAAATAAATTATTTATTCATTAAAAAAAAAGTCCCATTTTTTTGCAACTTGCATAGAAGAGAGAGAAAAAAAAGAGAGAGGTCATTATGCCAAGAAATTTCCCTGCATTTTCACAACCACCATCACCGGTAAAAAACATTCCGGCGTGTATAGAGCAAATATGGGCTCCGACGACTCGAACCCGGCTTTACTCCGAATTCTTGTCAACAAATGTGCCGAATTAGAAGCCGGTCAAACCAGTCTCAGATCAAAGCTTCACCAAGTTGTTGAGGTTGTTAAACATGATACTAGTAATTATTCTGATGTTAAGAATAATAATAATCATATTCCGGGTGTGACGTCATTTGCCGATGGGATGACGTTTCCTGGTAACTTCAGGGATAGTAATCCGTATAATCACGTGCTTCAGTCGATTAATCATGCTGTTCACGTGACTTCGCCTACTTCAGGGGAGATCATTTTCTGGTATTTTGATTGACTTTTTTGTTTTTATTTTTTGGAGGGTTAATTTGTTTTATGGTTTGGATAATGGTAATATAACAGTAGGATTGGAGTGTGAATGTTTGATTTTTTTTTTTTTTTTTTTTTTGGTGTTTCTAAATTTGGGTATTATTTGAAATTGGGTAATTTCTATATATAGAGTATTATATTAGTGATTTGTTGTTTCTATATTTTTGCTCTATTCTTGTTGTAGTATGTGGAAATGGCGAAATCGTATTAAGAAGGGTTAACTTCAGATTTTCAGGGCTAGAAATGAATATTTTTGTAGTCAACGACTTTATTTACTTGGTGATTTGGAGTTGTTGTGTTTGAGTGTTTCAGCTTGGCAATAATTATACATCTTTGATGTAGCTGATTTATGTTATTGTTTTTATTGGTGTCGAAACTAACTAATCGATTTTTCGAGTTTTCCGATTGTCACTAAGGTATGATTTTAGAACATAAGGATGAGAAGTGCTAGTTACTAATTGAAGGAAGGAAGTATTAGATTTGAGATTTGACATATATGATTTAATAACATAAGGTTCTGGACAATTTTTGTAATGTTAAGGAGTGCTAGTTACTAGTTGAAGGAAGAAATTCAAGGGACTTAATACTTTTCAAGTCTTTAGTCTTTGGGAATTGGCATTTCAATTACCTGTCATAATTCATAACTGTGTTGTGCTACTCGGGTTCTTGGCGAAGGGGAACAAATTTATCTAATGCGAATAAAGGGGCTTATTGTATATTGTTTCAAAAAGCACTGCAGCAGCTGAAATGCTTTACTTTGACTAACACAAGTCTTTTGTTTGTAAATTCTAGTGTACATTTAAATGGTTTGATGGTTTCATGAATTTGTATCATATAGACCTGCAATAATGTGTAACAGGAACCGTGCTGCAGAGAAGCTTTATGGATGGAAGGACTATGAAGCAACAGGGAGACGTTTTTCGGAGCTTATTATAGAAGTAGAGTATGTTCCATACATCGAGAAAATCAGGGAAAAGTTGCGCTTTGGCCATTCATGGTCAGGTCAGTTCCCTTTCAAGAAGAGGTCCGGTGAAGTTTTTATGGCGCTAGTGACTGAGAGCCCGTTATATGAGGATGGGGAGCTTGTTGGTGTTGTTACTGTTTCAAGTGATGCAGCTGTTTTTAATAGCATTAGATCAAACCAGCCTAGGGAACCGCGGGGTAACATGAAAAAGATTCAGTGGCAACAAAGACCACAGATTGCATCAGTGCCACAGATGGCTTCTTCTATCTCGGATCTGGTGCTTATATGTTACTACAACATACCCCTTTTCTTCATTCCTTGTTTTCTCTTGTTCCAGTTGCTGAAAGAGTGATGATGTGACTAATTAGGCCTCGAAGGTTCTTGGGCGTATGCGTGGAGATGACACTTCCAGGGATGGAGAGGGATTTGTTCCAGAAGCTGAAGTTATAAATCAAGATAAGAAGGAAGCTGATGTATGCATACTTGTCTTGTCAATATCTATGTCCATAATGATGATGCTAATATGTATATTTGCATTTTGTGCTAAGCTTTTACGGGTGATTCTTGCTTGCAGATAGCTAAGAATACAGGCGAAGGTAAAAGCTCTCATGAAGAGGAATCTGTGATGGCACAACCTGCAAAAATGGTATACCCCTGCCCTTTTTCATATACTCCGTGTATATACTTTATTATATCCACTAGAGTATTAGTCTAACAGTGTTATGCAAGATATTGTCCTTCCAACTTTAGGAACTTATTCCTGGTTCATGTGTGCATTTTTCAGTGTTTTTGCAAAGGTCGGAAACTTCACTTCTACAAGTCTAATCTATTAAGCAAACATTACAAATATCTAGGGGATGCATAGTATGAACCCTTGTGTTTATGATTGTGCTCTGCTCTCTTGGTCCTTGTTCTTTAATAAACCATTACTTAAGCGTTGACTGAACCTCTGTTATGTTTGGCTTTGATAAAGAACTTAGATGTGAATGTTCTGCATGGTAAACCATTTGCTCATTATTTCTAAAAAGTTTCCTTAGTGATAATATTTTTATTCCAGGGAAGAAGTGTTACAGCCTGAGTAGACTGTTTGTTTAATTTCGAGTTTGTGTAAGGCAGGTCTATTTTTGTCATTAGCAAATGGCAATGATATGGGTAATTCAATGGATTTCTGTGTGTTGTGATAAATGGGATTTTATTTGCTGCAAGTCAAATTAATCTTTATGAGTACAAAGGTGAAAGGTAGTATTTGATCCAGATACGATAAGTCTTCTAATCAGTAGCCTATGCTGAATTAATGCAGGCAGCTAAACTTTTGGCGAAATTCCGAAAGAACAGTGGCAATAATGCTGAAACAAGTGATAAAATCCCTGTACCAAACAGCCTATTGAAAAAAATTGATGATGAGTCATGTTCTACCAAAGGTTCAAAATATATTACATCAGATAATTCTACTTATGATGTCAGACTTTTCCCTTTTCCTGGTAATGGACATGTGAATGAAAATATGAAGTTTTATGATTAGGAAAGGGCTACCTTCACTTTGAGTATGCCATATATATCTAAATAGCCTAATCAACCAACTTTGTTGTGCCAACATTAGGTTTGCATGATAAAGATCCCGACCCTCAATTGAAAAAGCCTAAAGCCGCAGAAGTAGAAGATGCTGCTTCACGTCAAGCTGGAGCCAAAAGTTCTTCAAGCTCGGGGGATAACTTGTCTGGAAGTCCTGGTAGCTCTTCAAGCAAAGGTGACAGTGAGTCAAGTCGTTCAACGGTTGATTCTGATATTCTATGGGAGGACCTTCAGTTGGGTGAGGAGATTGGTCAAGGTAACTAGATGTCTAGATCATATAATTTATTTATACATCTCATCCAACTTTTTTGATGGTACAGTAGTTGTCTAAAATCTTAAGCTGAAGTGTCATCATTAATAGACCTTTCTGTAATTTTAATAGTATTCACTTCCTGTTCCCTTGTACAGGCTCGTATGCTGTTGTATATCACGGACTTTGGAATGGATCGGTAAGTTCTCTTTCATTCTAGAAATTAGAATGTGAAACTAATGTATTAGAATAAAAAGCAAGGGTACAACCAAGTATAAGAACTGAATTTTTTACACAAGTCGTGCAGGATGTTGCGATCAAAGTTTTCTTTGGGAAAGATTACAATGAAGGAACTCTACTAGATTACAAAAAGGAGGTGAGGGTGTTTGGATTTTAATTACTCCTTAATCATTAGTTGAAACTCGAAACTAGCTCACATGCAATATCCTATTGTACGACACTGCAGATTTGTATAATGAGAAAATTGAGGCATCCAAATGTCTTGCTCTTCATGGGAGCATGTTATTCACAAGAACGACTTGCTATTGTAACCGAGTTTCTTCCAAGGTAATACTGAAATGTTAAAGCATGAAGATATTTTTGGCCCTTTCTTTCCTGTGTATTTAGGATATAGCTTGTTAATTAATTAAACCAATGATATTGCCTGGGTGAGAGAATGCTGAAATGTGTAAAATGTTAGTACAGGCATTATAATTTTGAGTTGCAACTCCCTTGATATTACTTTCATAATTATTTTTTAGTTAAATGTTGCAAGAAATGTGCTACTTATATTCGAATGTGTTTATTTTATAGGGGAAGTCTTTTTAAGATACTTCACAGGAGCAATCAGGTTTTGGATCTCAAGCGGCGTTTGAGGATGGCCCTTGATGTCGTATGATTCTCCTCAGATGAAACTTTAGATTTTTGTTGCTCATTCTTGTTTTGCAGTTTGAAAAGTATGGCTCAAACACTTTGTATGGCTGCAGGCTAGGGGCATGAATTATTTGCATCGCAGAAATCCTCCTATAGTTCATCGGGACTTGAAGTCTTCAAACTTGCTGGTTGACAAGAACTGGAACGTGAAGGTATCTATTGAGAATCAAAGAAACTTTTCTCTTCTTCCTTCCACTGTTGTGTACCATTTAAGTGTCAACATCGCTCACACTAAAGCTCTTGTTTTAGGTTGGTGACTTTGGGTTATCGAAATTGAAGCACGCAACGTTCTTAACAGCAAAGTCTGGAGGAGGAACTGTAAGATATTTGTCAAGTCAAAGTTCAGCTCTATTTCCAGTTGTCCACGATGAACACTGACTGTATATTAGGATTTGGTGGTTTTATTTAGTGTAATTATCCCTATGTATGGTTAGTGCACTATCTTATTTGTTTGTATACTGATACGCCTATAATTGTCATGCAGCCTCAGTGGATGGCGCCAGAAATACTCCGGAATGACCCCTCCAATGAAAAGTAAATTTATGATTCCTAAAAACTCTTGTTTTTGTTTATTATGTTGTATGCTTATTGAAATGCACTACCATATGCCCTTCATTCCATTTAACAGCTCACCATATATAATTTCTTCCTTAAATCATAGAAATTATATGTACATGATTTAGCTACCCTTGTTGAGATGTTTCCAGGGATGGTCTAACTTTAAAACTTTTCCAATATGGTACAACGCTCACATAAAGCAAGTCTCTCCATCATATCCTTAACCTTCTGGCTCTTCTTTAATTTAGGTCCCTTATTTGGGTGTTGATTTATAACTTAGATCTTATTTGTGAATTGGAAAAGGATAATTTTGACGTCTTATATATGGTGTGACAAAAAATATTCTATGGCTAGTCCCTACTCTTGTAATTTTCTGGCCGAACACGTATCTGTATGACTGTATCTATCTATACTGAAGTCTTTTCTTCATGCTTACTTTTGACAGGTCAGATGTGTTCAGTTTTGGTGTCATCCTATGGGAATTGGTAACTGTGAAAATCCCTTGGGATAGTCTAAATGCTTTGCAGGTTCTTGCTCTTTTCTTTCGTTCCCTTGCTTCTGTCTAGAAGACGCTATTTATACACAGATGCGATAATTATAAAAAAACATAAACTATTTTTGTTGACCATCTGTTTTCATTTGGTTAGGTTGTTGGTGTAGTAGGATTCATGGATAGAAGGTTAGACTTACCGGAAGGCCTTGATCCTCACATTGCATCCATCATTAAGGAATGCTGGCTAAGGTAATTCTTTTTACTCTTTTCAGGTGTTTTGCTGTCCTGACTCCTAAGTAAGACACTTTTTGGCTGTATCTAATCGACTTACGTAAATTTCAGATTGAATTATTCTTGATCCATTAATTAAGTTCTATATAAGAAAAAATGTATGAATTATGATTAATAACTGCCTACGACGAACTCTAGTAGATCGCAATAAAAATCAGTTGTTTTTCATAAATTATCAGCATAACTGTATTAGTAATTATCATTAAGATGTATGCAAGTAGCAAAAGCCAATATTATTACGTATATAATGCTGATGCTATTATGTAATAATCAATGAGCAGCAAGCCAGAACTGCGTCCTTCATTCGAAAACATCATACAGAAAATGACCAGAATAGTTCAAATTACTCCGTCATCAGCAACCCCTCCTGTTAAAAAAAGCTTATCATTACCACCATAAAAGTACACACATCACAATGCAAGAGCAATTCGACAAAGGAGTTCAGGAATGTATTTGTCTACTGCAGCCGAAATCTGCCATAGTGTAAATCTTGTTTATGGCTGTTAAGCTACAATTTGGTTGATGGGAGTGGTAATGTATATAGTGGTAAATTGTATTACTGCTGTATGTTACTTGTGCAAATACTGAAAACCACTCGCTACCAACTAAATGTGCCATATATAGCAGATATAGTCCTAGATTCGGTGGGCGTTAGTTGAGAAGGTTATAGCAGAATTCTTAGGGGATTATAATTTCTGTTGCTCCCCTTCTTTTTCCTTATTTTTTGATGATTTTTTTGGGGAATATGGTTTCTAGTCCTTGTTACAATGTATAATCAGTTGATTGTTTGGTTAAATTATCAGCCCTTATAACCATTGATTAGGAAGAATTTCTTCTTGTCTTTCTTTCTTGTCTTTCCATGTAGAATTGTAGAAGCAATTTTTTAAATTTATTCCATTTCTTTGTGGATATATGCATGGGCCGAGGAGCACGTAATGCCCCATCGTCGGGAATAGCTGCTCATACAACTTTTATGAAGCAGTCAAATGAATCGGCTAACCATCACAATTGATTGCCAAACAAGTCCTTAGCCGAGGATAGCTTCTTAATAAAATTTCCTCTTGGTTGCTTATGGAATAGATAACACATTATTAGTGAATCATGTAAATCTATGTATGTGTTCTCGTTTGTTCTTAATTAATCTTACTTGTGTTCGTCTTAGTACTCCTTTCTTATGCATATTGCCTAAATAATACTGTGATTAAGTGATAGATTAGAAATAGTATTATTGAATAACAAACCTTATTTAAGAAAAATAAAAATAAAAAATACTCTATCTATCCAATTTCAACGCTGTAATTTTAATACTATCATACATCAACTTGACTACTAAATTCGCAAAAGATATCATCATTACTCCAATGTGTCCCTTGTCATCCCCGTTTAGAAATTGCGAGTATTGGATTAAAAGAAAGAGGGATAAACTTATAAATTAAAATATAGAAACAAGGTCAAATGTCGGCAGGAAGATGGATTTTATAGTTGAATTTGTAAGGGTGGGTGAAGTTAGGAGGGTCAAGGGTGCTAACACTGCTAAGTGTTTAAGTATGATTGTTACACATTAGTCTCATAATTTGAAGATTTTAGTCTCTTTATTTTAAATACCTTACTAAATTCTAAGGACTTGTTCTCTTCACCTGAAACAAGGAGATCTAGTCTGATTTTCATAAGGTCTGATCCTGTTTGATTTGAATTTTTTATTATCTAATCTGGTCTAATCCGATTTAATAATTTCACTAAATTTTGTCCGGATTTTAATACTAAATCTATAAAGAAAAATATCATCAAAATGGATCTTACTAGATTCGTCTCTTCATAAACTTTTCAAATATGTAATTTCATAATTTTTTGTAATACGCAATTAACGATAATTAGCAATAAGTAAATGACAATTAAAAGTTTTGATAGGGTTTGATCATAATATTTCTGATCTGGTCTGATTTGATCAGAATTTATTAAAGAATAAGTAATAAGTACCTGAATTAAGTTGCAGAGAAATATTTAAGTCATATTTTATGTGAAATGCAAAACGTTGTCCTCGAATTTCTAAGGCCCCTATTTTATGTTGGCAAAAGTTAACAAACGTCTAAAAGATATTAAAGTACTCGTAGAAATTTTAAATTAAAATAAACATTAATTACAATGATCGACGTATAATTTTAATATATATTTTCAAAATAATACCATTTTAGGAAACATTTTAAATTGTTACCTAATGCTACGGGAACCTTTTATGTTATGTCTTATGTATCGAAAGTCAGCAATAGTATGCATTTGCATAATTGCATACCACCGCATATTAATTAAGTTTATTATTTGTATTAAATAATTTATTATGATATCTATGATATAACTTCAAAGGGGCCAATGTGATGTTTTTGAAAGAAAGAAAGCGATTGGACGGGTGTTCAACGGGCTGGGCCTAAATACGATTAACTTTTAAGGGTCATTTCAATTAAATACTCTTATCTTCATCTACATTGAAATTTCAATTGACAAGTCTAATCTTATTTTTGTGTGAAATTTCCTTAACTTTAATCATTGTTTGAAGTTGTTAGATTTTGAAAAATACAAGAAAATACGGAGTACTATGCTTTAATTGTTTTCAAGAGTCAACATAATTTTCACTGATAGAGCTCTTTGATTAGCCTCAGAAAGGTCTAATTACAAATCTAGTGAGACAAGTGTATTCAATGTGTTTTGACATTTCTTGTTGGAGCCATAGAGGTTGTACAAAATGAGAAATTTTGAACTAGAGCTTTCTAAAATTGCTTATGTAAATTTCGTGATTACAAAAATTATTAGAGTTACTAGTATTGTATCATGTTAAATTATGAGGCACCTCATAACTAGAAAAAAATTGAATTAGAAAGGCCACAAGTCGTGCTTAGTTGACAACCAATCCTTTAGTGCTCGTTTGACATTATTGTGGTTTTCTGAATTTTGGTTTTTTGTATTTTAAAACCATATTATATATGTCATATAATGAATAAAAAATTAGTCAAAGTTATTAAAATCATGATAATTTTGAAAACTAACAACATAAATAGGGAAACGCCTATTTCTTGTTTCCTGTTTTTGATTTTTATCCCACATGAGTTGGGGTTAGCTAGGCCCAGCCCACAAGCTATATGTCGTCTCATGTCATGCCGAAATTTCAAAAGGTGTTATGCCTACATCGTGTTGTACCTTTTTTTTTTTTTTTTTTTTTTTGTGATGAGTCGTGTTTATGATTAATGTTTCTCTTGATCTTTCTCTCATTATACTAATCTACATTTTTATTTCTCCTCTCCTTCATTATGCAATATGAATAAGAAATATCTTTCCAAATTACTCATGCTTTGTAGTGTTTGTACAATTGTACTCCATTGTCTCCATAATTCTATCTTTAACAAAAAATGAACTTTTCTTAGGCTCCTACACTCCTAGCTAAAAAGAGAAGGGTGTTATGTAAGAAGAATCAATAATGCCTAGTACAGATTCTCAAAACATCATTAGTCTTGTCTTGTTAAAGTGTATATCAATATCAATTCAGTAAAAAGTGCATTAAAACAATACAAAGAGAATCACGGAATTGTTGAAGAACTTGCCAATTTTTATTTTCTCTGTTTTAACACTGTTTAATGTGCAGAATGCAGATATGCTTAAGTTTGGTTCAATGATCTTTATAGGAAAAAGAGTAAAAAGAATGTGACTATCACATTTATTGGTCCTAAATTTTTGTCATTTTTTTAATATTCTGAATTAGGTGTTGTTTGGCATGGGCCTAACTATGTAGGTGGATACAGCTACTACTGCTATAATACTACTCCATAGTACTCGAGTTCTATAGTCTTAGATTAGGACATTTTGCTTTTGTAATCTTTTGGAAAAGTACTCATATTATATAGTCTTGATTATCTTTGTTAAATGAAAAAGGATTAATGTGAAAAACGAATCAAAACATGCACCGATAAACGTGGTTTAGGCAAAGTTTTGTTGATATTGAAAATTATACGGATTACATAATAACATAGGTTAGTAACAGTACATAAGGATTTTTGTGTATAATTTGTATAATCTTTGGCTTGCCTTCTCATTAATTTATCATCCGAATACATAATACAAGAGCCATGAAAATGATAAATCTCTAACTCTAGAAGAACTCTATCTTTTGGGGCTTGTTCCGATTTACTATAAAATAACTGAACTGAACTGAACTGAACTGAAGGAGTGAAGAGGCTGAACTGAAGGGACTGAACTAATCTGAACTGAGAGAAGGAAATTAGGAACTGAATTGAAATTAAGTTGAACAGAACAGACCCTTGGTAAATCTAGAATTAGAAAACCTAAATATATTTGAGAAATCCTAAAGCAAATGCAGATAATCCCTTGTTATAGGTTCAAAACTGAAATTATAACTTACACGAAGAGACTCCGATAATGGGTTGTTCTTAAGGGACAAATAGATACACGACATATTCTAATAAATTGGTACCGCATGTTTATTTAAGAGCACTCTTTACTATGGTAATAGATATGTGATCATATTAGTGGTAATGAAAATAATTCATCATGAGATCCCACATATGGTGAACCATTCTTAGTGAAGAAACAAATTTTCATCTTGTGAGTAAAAAAAAAAAAAAAAAATACTTTCTCCGTCCCTAAATTACATTTCTACTTCTCTCTATTACGTGAGCAATAAATGTTACAAGTAGAAATGTAATTTAGGGACGGAGGGGTATTGTTGTAAATAAAAGAGTAGTCTATTACAAATAGTATAAAAATATTAAGCAAGATCGAAAAGGTGATCTCACAAAAAAGGAGTGAGTATGGTGTGTCGTGAAGCAAATTCACTGCCTTGAAAACGAAATTCCGACGCAACCGGGGTGCTCAATTGTATTCGTCGGCACGTTCCCTAAGGTTAACACACCACTTCCACTCAAAGGCACTTTTGGGTGGAAGGTTGGAGCCAAGTAACTTATGCCCAATATAGAGTATGTGTTTAGCTTGTGTTTGATATGTATTTCTCAAGTGTATGTATCATAACTAAGGCTTCTTCTATTTATAGAAAAACATAGAAGAAGAATCCCATCAAACGTAAAAGGAGATGAATAACCAAATTGATGGTGGTAATTAATCACCATTAACATCCTCATAAAAGGGGAAGGTTATAAGAGTTATACAAGAGTATAACGTTGGTGATTTATCACCTTAAACTTCCACTTGAATGAGGTGTTATATGTGAGAATTATTCAAGAAATTAAGAATGGGAAGTAACATCTTGAATTCCCTTTCTTTATTCCAACAGAAATGTAATTTAGGGACGGAGGGGTATTGGCTAATAGTGTGTAGGAGGGCCTTAAAAGAGACGGGAGTTATTATTTTTTGGCTTCGAGAACAACCAAAAGGATGAGTTTTTGAGTGTGCGAAGCCAAGAAATGCTAATATAGCGGGTCAACAAGTTTTAATAGAGGGTGCATGTTTTCTTGTTAGTTCAAACAACTTCATCTAATGTGAAATAGGATTCAAATTTTGTAACATATCTAACCAATTAGCCGACACAAAATGAAACATTTAATCATAATAAGAAGAATAACGTATTAAATGATGTTCTATTTAGGGCCTGTTCTCTTCAGCTTAATTTCTGTTCAATTAAGATTTATTCAGTTCAGTTCAATACAGTTTCTAATTTCCTTTTCTCTTAAACAATTCGTTTTTGCTCCATTCAGTCCAGTTTAGTAAATCAGAACAGACCCTTACTATGGCAAATAGAGAGGGAATTGAGTAATTGACTAATACTTCTCCGGTATTAATTTTGGTTAATTGGCTTAATTAGATACAAAGTACTCCGTACTTATACAAACTACAAAGTACTGTATGTGTTATTTCTCCACATTAAATGAGTAGATTTGCCCAGTCATCTTGATCTTTATTCTTCCAAACCCTAATTTGGCTTCCACACCACCATTGTCCACTACACTTACCATTTCACCACAAGTCTAATTGTCTAAATCTTGGCTACCAATCTCTATCACTACTATTCCCACCTATTGCCCCCCATGAGTTCCATCAACTACATACACCATCACTGTTTACCCGTCCACATTATAATTGTACAACAACCAAATTAATTAAATTTGGATAGATTAGTTAATACAAAAAGTCGAATAAAACAAACTTTAAGAATTACCGACAATACAATACTAATCAAGATTTGACTTGAAGAGACGAGAGAAGCACACTACGTAGGAGATAAACAGTCACAAATCACAATTAGCATAGTTAATTTTACATGTGAACAAAAGTTAAATCAAATTAAATACCCAATTTGATGATGATTAGTCCTTTAAAAAGAAGATTAACAACTCCATAATATAGAATGAATTAGACGGTCCACGTGGGAAGTAAGAAAGAGACATAGAATCGTCACTTTCACATACTCCCACTTTTACAAGATTATTATAAAACACTAATTACTCACTCCCAATTTGTTAGTTTAGATGAACTACTACAAGAGGGGGGGTGAATGGTAGTAGGTTCCAATCGCGGAACTTATGCGGAAATAAACAATTGAAACGTAAAGGAACTTAAAGCACACAACAAGTTTTACGAGGAAACCATCCAGTGCCTAACTGGAAGTAAAACCTCGGCCCTATTGGGACTTATAAACAAATTCCACTATAATAGGCAACTCTCCTAGTACAACCTATTACACAGACCTTTGCTTTGCAAGTTCCACCACGGACACTTGACTCTATGATAGGACACTTCCTACCAGACCTAAGACACTTCTCAGGACCCTTTTTCTCCCCTTACCCAGGACACTTCCTAGGTGACCCAAGACACTTCTCAGGTTCCTTTCACTCACTGTGCACTCACAGCTACCACTCGAATTTTACGAGATTTCAAACTCATCACTTGCGTGAATTTAAGAGAATTCACAATCTCACCCCAAAATACAAAACACTCAAAACCCTTTTTCCATTACAAGATCTCATTGAATATCCCTAAATACATATCTATGAATAAAGAGATAAAACTAATATATTGGACACTCGAGACCTGTCTGGAACTCACTGGACGTACTGTAACCAAAACCTGATAGGAACTTTGACCAGGAGAACTGACTTAGCTTCGTGGTGAAGGATAAAACCATTAAGCACGACCACTACACTTCGTCAGCCTCAACTTTGAATGAATACTTATGAGCATATTTATAGTACACTCGAAATATTCATTTCATCTTGAAAAAGATAGATTTTCTGAAAAGATAAGTTTAAAAGATATTTTCTAAAAACAAGTTTTCCGAAAATATATCTTTTTGTTCAGAATAAAATCTGTCAATAATAATAAGATAACTTAGCATAAAATCAGCTTTTATTCCAATCTTATCTTTTAGTTTAAAAATACTTTTTAAACAAAATTTATCTTTTTCCAAAAGGGATTTATTAGAAGATAAATATCTTTATTCAGTAAAACCAAATCCCTAAAAGATATGCACGTATTAAGTAAATATATATATCATTAAAACCGACTTTTAACGACGTGCATACTTAAGTTCCTATTAGGTTCCTGAACTCTGACAGTCTCTGAGTTCCTGACAAGTCAGTCACTCTAATTTCATTAACTGTTTGGAGTTCACCTTGGTTCCATATAGACTTGTTCCAGACCGACTTTTATGTCCAACATACTTACATGAATCCTAGAGCAATATACTTCTATTTCTCTGTCTTCATGTTGCTTCTCTGAAACTCTTGTTCTGGAATCCTGTAGTCTTGATATATTCTGGATCTTAGGGTTTGCCCCAGCATTACACCAGAACCAGGTCGTTACACCCGTTTTGAAGTTCCTGTTGAGAAACTTCGGGAAGTTCCATTGCTGGAACTCTTCTTCTGTTCTTTACTTGTCCTCATGGATCTTCCAAAGTTCCTTTGTTCCAGTTCCTACTTCAGCCCTCTACGCTTACTGAACCTGCCAACATCACAACACTAGAAAATCCTTATTAAATGGAAGTTTGCTCAATTCTTAACATCATCATCAAAACCTCATAAGGGTCAACAAGTTGCCCCTTTTTAATGATGACAAACTGAGCAAACTTCTGAGGATAACAAAGTAACTCAGAAGGTTAGTTTTTTCATTTATAAAAACAATAAAGAAAACTAAACTAAATTAAAAGACTCCTACACATACATGACCTATATATGTATAGGATACTTACCTTATGAAGCTAATATATGCAAACACATGTTTACATAGTTACCTTCATGGTTCCTTAGCCATCATCATGCTTATCAACCATAACACTTATCGTTGTTCTTGTTCCTCTATTGCTTATCCTATATTGCTCAAGTTCCTTACATATATACCTGTCATTACTCAGGTTCCTTGTATCCTGTTCCAAGCATAACTTGCTCTTTCTATGCACAACTTAACATACACGTTAGATAGATAATCATCATTAGTTTATAATCATCAAAACCTAATTGCTCAACACAATTATTCATTTCAAAGTACACTACACTACACCCCATTTTAATCCTTCCCTTTCCATTTATATCTCCTTCCTCCATTTTCTCTCTCCTTCAATTCAAATGCCCCTCTTATGGGCAAAGCTTCCAGATGGTTCCGGGCCCTATTGGGCTTAAAACAACCCGACCCGAACCCAACCCCAAAAAAACAACCCAAAGACAAGCGCAGGTGGAGCTTCGTCAAATCCTACCGTGACAAATCCACCTCTAACAACACTAAACCTTCTCCTCCTCCTTTGTCGACTGCAATCAGCGGAGAAGATGACGCGAACAAACACGCAATTGCCGTAGCAGCAGCCACAGCAGCCGTTGCCGAAGCCGCTGTTGCAGCCGCACAAGCCGCTGCGGCTGTTGTCCGGCTGACTAACAGCGGAAGGTGTAACAGTAATAGTAATAGTAATAGTAATAGTAATAGCAATACGTATAATTGTAATGACAAAGGTGGTGCAATATCGGCCGAGGATAGCAGAGAGCAATGGAGTTCTGCTGCTGTCGTCATCCAGTCCCACTTTCGCGGTTATTTGGTTAGTTGATTTTTATTTTTTTATTTATTTTTATTTTATATAAAACGGTGTCGTAGTGTCGTACGGTGTGTTTGTTTGTTTGAGAGTGATTGAGTGAGCTGGGTTGGAGTGTCGTGACGTGGGTTCATGGGTTTTGAGTAAGTGGTTTTCGACGGTACCAAACGCGGGAAATTGGTAACCCACATTCCCCCACTTAGTGATTGTGAGAGTGTTCTAGACTGTAGAGTAATGGGTTTGGAAAGGTAGGGATGATAGCATGTGCAATTTTAAGAGCTTTTGTTTTTGTGGGAACTCATTATTAGTGGTTGTTTAGTCATTTTGTGCTAGTTTTGCCAACTTTTCTTAAGACTTTTCATTGTACGGAGTAAGTGATGTAGACGAGATTTGATATTAGTAAGAGGACTCGTGTAGGCAGTATTCGATATTAGGGGTTAGGGTGTTTTCTATTTAGTGGAAAGTCCGCAACTTTTGTAAGGAGTAGGGATATAGACGAGATTTGATTCGAGGGAGAGGGGTGTTTTTTTACACCGAAAGTTAGAAATACTAGTGATATAGATGATATTTAATATAAGGTGTTAGACAAAATTCGATATTAAGGGCGGATCATACTCCGTAAAAATCAAGTCTTGAATTGTTTGATTGGTTTATTAGGTTTGCTTTACAAGTTTCTATTTAATGTTTGGTTCATGTACTAGATTTTATTATTTTTATTAAAACTTTGGGAAGAACGCAATTAATCGGGATTTGGGAATAACTAATTGGGATTTAGGAGAATTATACATAGTATTATAAGTTCGAGTATGCTCTTTCCAATTAAAGGGGATAAAATGGTAATTATCTATGTATGGACATTGACAATATTGTGGTACGGAGTACAAGTATTATTTAATGGAACTCCAATAGTAGGTGTATGAATATAGGAAGAAATAGGAGTATATTGTAAGTTGGTGGTTTAATGGTTGATAATGCCAATACACGGATTTGGCAAATATACAGCTCATGGGTTGTTTCTTGTTACCCTCAAGCAAGTACCCAGCAATTGCTGTTGTACGTGCTTTCGTCGTACCTATACGAATTTTGTCACCCCCATTTTGTGTTTTACTCGTCCTCTTCATTTCAACTAGTAATGTGACAATTAAATTCGAATAAAGATAGTTTCTTTTTTGTTTTAATGTTCATTTGGTTGTTCATCATCTCATCACTAACCACATGTAAGTTTTTGGATTAAAGAGGTCAAAATTGGTGAGAATTAGATGCAAAATGAGACATGTAGTCTTATTGGTCAACTCCCATTGAACACTTCTTTGTCTCAATGTCATCTGGTTTTTGGTTGTGGGGTTTAAGCTGGACATTTTGGACTTGCCGACCCTCGAAAACAACATGATTGCTGATTAATATATGCTAGTTGATGATAACAATGCATTTTTTAATGTATGTGTTGTGATTTTAATAATTTTGGACCGACAATGAATGATGCACACGAAGTTTATGTGTAATCTAAATTGTAAGGTTGTGTCATGTACGTGTATTATTGAGCTATAATACTTTGGTCAAAATCCTACACTTGTTAGAAGTTTTGATTGTGGTTTAAACTTGTAGAGGTATTATGTTAATGAGCAAGTGATTTAGATTTGATTCTTAAGACTCGAGCTTATTAACAACTCTATTACCTTCGTATTATAAGAAACTTTTTCCTTTTCCTTAAACTAATAATCCCTCCTTTCGGCTTTTTATTACTCCGTCATACTATAATTTATTCATCACTACTAGTAGTCTAGTAGAAGTACGAGTATTGTTTTGTATTGTTTGTATTACTCCATTGATATAACAAGTGATACAGAGATTTTATCCAATGGTGATTATTCTTGTTTGTTCCTTAAACTTTAGTGGTAACTACTGTCCATTGGTAATAGCCAAAGGACAAAATAGGGACTTTGACAAAACATGCATGCATACATTGGATCATTTTACTTTTCTTCTTGATTTTAACATGGAGTTGGCAAACTGTCCTTTTGGCTTTTGTTCTCCTTTTTGTTCTTGCTCTTGAGCTTTGTGGAATATTGTGGACTCTCCTCAAAGTCCCCACATTTTTTTTTTGGTGAGAAATGGGAAAGAAAGCCTCTAAGGCTCTAAATTACTATTTCCAATGGTGAAAAGTAATTATCTTGTAACGATTGCACAAGGCATTTTCTAGTTTTTATTTAGGTGTATTCTATCGCATAGTGTATAAACTATTAAGCGTTGTAGTCTCTCTGCTTCCAAATAAAAGTCTTACTTTCTATCGTTTTGTTCTATTTTATGTACCTTTAATTATAAATTGATTAGCAAATCGTATCTTATGTTCACTTTTAATTAATCAAATCCCATTTTTTTCATCGTTCTTTATCTTTAATCAATTAAGGGTCTGTTCTTATTGACTGAACTCAGCTCATTGAACTGAACTTATTAGAGCTTAACTGAACTGAAATGAATAATTTATAAGAGAAGGAAATTAGGCGCTGAGCTGAACTAAACTAAACTGAACTGAAAATAAACGTATGAGAACAGACCCTAACCTACGCTGTTTTATTTTTGTCATTCACTTTTCGAAAAACGTGTACAAAGCCAAATTGAGATTTCTATGTAGGGTCAAAGTGAGTAAACATTGTTCTAATTCTAACATTCAAATATAGGGTGTTGACCCCTTGAGATTATGGGATCTAACTCTGGTACTAAAGAACAAATTTAGAGTAAAGTATTTGCATGAATACTGTTTATGTTTGGATTATATTCAGAACTGTGTATTTTTTTTAGGCGCCTGCAAATCTGAACTCTGTATTAGTTGAATTGTCTCTGTCTTTCTTGAATATTTTGTCCTTTCCCTTTTTTTCAGGGAAACTGTGCACAAAAAAGCTTCTCTTTTGGCACCTTGTTGCCTTTTTTTTTTTAATTAAAAAAATCATGTTATTTTGTGCATTACTCTTTGGCGCCAAAAACTTTGTAAATGTAACTAATTGATTGAATTGAAATGAAATGTTGATTGTAATGTTTTTGGTTGGTTCAGAAAATATTGAATGCATTAATCAACTTGTTATGTTAATCATACATGCAGGCCAGGAGAGCATTGCGAGCATTGAAAGGGCTGGTAAAACTACAGGCTCTTGTCAGGGGACACATTATGAGACGAAAAACCAATGAAACGATGCGTTGCATGCAAGCTATGCTACGGGCTCAAGCGCGGGCCAGATCGGTCCGTGCTTATATACCTGAATCTCCTTTCTCATCTACCAAATCTTGCCCCATTCTTCTTCACCCAGTAAGCATTCTTTATAAAGTTGAATTTGTAGGAAGCTTCTTTGAGTTTTTTTTCTTAGGAATGTTGACAAAAATATGACCAATTTGCATTATTTTTCTACTTTAGTCAGTGGTGACAGTATATATGGATTTAAATCTTTAACAATCTTTTGGAAAATAATCAGTTGTTTAGTAGGTAAAAAGTGAAGGGGTGGTTGGAGTTGAAATTTTAATGATTGAGCTAGAAAGACTTGGTCAATCATTTTTTTAGTAGCTGCTTTTGTTTACAATTTGGTTATGCAGGCTTAGTTTGACCATTTTATCAGCTGGTTAGCCAAGTTTCAATATGGGAAATCTTAGAAAATCTTAAATCTGATGTATTTAAAATCTGATTTTAGCATTAGTTCCTTATTAGGTTTAGCTTTGACAGTGTCCAAGCCTCGATCTTTCGTGATAATTCAATGTAGGTCTTTTTGCATAAAGTTAGCTCACTGATATAATTCTGATTGATTGTTAATCTGATTCATTATTGATCTTAAAATGCATGAATTAACCCAAGTAGTACCATGAAACTATGGAAGTACATTAGAATTCTCCATGCTTCTTGATGAATATTATCATGTAGATTGTAGTCTAACTTGATTGTGTTGGTGATCTCATGTGTATGAATTCTGTCTTATAGGGACCCCCAACCCCTGATAAATCTGACCAAGTTGTTCGAGCTAAAAGCATAAAGCAGGATCATTCACCTAACATTAAGGTATACTCTAAATAGCTTATTATTAGTTATGTCTGTCTAATGAACCACAGTGCAAGGTTTGGAGAAATGAAAAGTCATGGCTATGATCTTGCCTCAGAGGAATAGTTCAAAGCCTTCAATCTTTTCTTCTCTAATAGTTAAGCGACATGCATTGATTCAATTCTTTTTTCTTGCCTCAGAGGATTAGTTCAAAGTCAGGTAGCCGATTGAACTCCATGAACCAGGATAAAATAAACTTGGGCTCATCCTGGTCAGACCCTCGAATGGAGGAACCAATGTGGGACTCTCGAGCTACAGCCTCCTCAAGAACATGCCTAATAGACGATGATCGAGCAGATAAAATCCTCGAAATAGACACAGGGAAACCCCATTACACCTTTAGAAGGAGAAGCCTCTTTGAGTCCTCTCACTCAGGCTTATTAACTTCAGAGCTTCTAAGCCACAGCCAGACTACCTCAAAGGACTCGACAACTCACCACACAGTCCAAAGCCCCGCGTCATGTGAAGTAGTTCAATCCCTAAAACCTCTTTTACTTCCACAAGACTTCATCGAAGAAAAGAACTCATATTGCACAGCAGAAAACAGCCCACAATACTGCTCAGCTGCCTCTCAGGGAGGCAACAGTTCAAGGACATTTACTCCTACTAAGAGCGACGGTTGTTTTAGTGGGTACTCGGACTGTCCTAGCTACATGGCTTACACAGAATCATCTAAGGCAAAAATGAGATCCCTTAGTGCTCCAAAGCAAAGGCCTCAGTACGAAAGAACAAGTTTGACTAAAAGATACTCAATTCACGGCCTTGGCGAGCACCACCCAAGATCAAATGCACAAAGGGCTTCAGCTATGCATGCAAGTTTCACAAGCAAGGCTTACCCCGGGTCAGGACGATTGGATAGGCTCGGCATGCCAGTGAGGGACAGTACAGTAGTTTACTACAGCGGGTATCTCAACTAGAACAGAAAGTTTGTTTTGTTTAAATCTCTAATTAGTCTAACTTGTTGCAATTTCTTAGGATTAGTGTTTGTTTTCACTTTTATTAATCAAGTGTTATACTACTCATATGGCTAACCCAAAAGAAGGAAGCTAATGCTTCATATTCAGTATTGTTGAACCTAGATTGTCATTATTATTATTAACTAATGTTATCTTATTAAATGTTTTATAAAAGTAAGTACAATAGCCAAGTGACCAAGATATGAGTGTGGTCCCTTGAAATGTATATGAATGAAGGAACATTATAAATCCCAAGATGAAGTTGGTTGAGATTGTGTATAGTTATAATAATATTGAAGTGTTACAAATAATAATGAGGGATTTCAATAAGGTTAGCTGTCGGTGGTGGTGGTAATCATTATTGGCAACACAGTGCCGGTCAGGGTACGGTCACATTAACCCATGTAGCCAAGCTGTATACAACCCCATTTTAAATGCTTGTGATTTTAGGGTTATGTTTGTTATTCACTTACTAGTATTGTTGCTTAACAAGTACTACTTCACCCACATGAACATTGCTAAATGTACGCGATGAGTAAGGCTATTTAGTGAACTGTTCGGTGTGAATGAGAGGAAAAAGGATTTTAGTAATTTACTTGTAGGTACCTTCCTCTTTCTCTTGTTTTTCGTCGTATATGTCTCCAATAACAGCGCATTTTCTGTACGGTCGGCTGTCACACATCAAAACACTAATCGGATAGCCCCTGATAGAGTAACCCATGGCTGAGAGAGTAGTCCTTGGCCGAATGAGTAACCCCTGAGTGGCCGAGTATCCCTTGAACAAGTAACCCCTGATTAAGCTACATAACTCCCGACCAAGTAACAATAGCCACATAGTGTGGTCAATCACTTAAACTTTGTGCTCCAATAATCACTCCTATTTATACGATAGGGAACATAAGATAGGAAATTGGATTACTTGTAGGCCTCATTCCTTTTTCTTAGGGAATGACATAACGCTATTCTTGTAAAGGGTCACTCTATCAATTGTAAGGATTGTATTATTCTAAGTTTCTAACATTATTATTGTTATCACCCGGTCTTTGAAAAATAAGAGCTTGAATTAGTTGCAACATATGATGAGTTTAATCAGCAATTCAGCACAGCTATATTATTTGTATTAATTTCATAGGCTTTCATTCATAATCATGGAGCATTAATAAAAATTATAAGGAAATGATGGGGTTGTATAGCAAAGTGGTAAGCAATCAGGTCCTAACTTTCCAAATTTCCCAACATCAACTGATGACGACTTCCACTACCCCCTTACATCTTTCTTTCCTAATATCTTCCTATTTTCATCGAATCATTTAAGCATATTCATCGATTTTATACCATATTGTACAAGAGAAAGCCACACAAATCATTTTCTTCTTCGGACGGGCGAAAAGGACATCATTTTCTTTATTTGGATTGATTGGTTAAGAATTTTAATGTTGTTTATCACCTGTTATTGTCATCTAGAGCTCACTAAAACCTAAACATAAATAACATCTTAAACTAACTCTATTACAAGATTTTGATCCGAACTGAAATTAGTGAAATTGACCTAGCCCAATGAAATGTGAATAAGAGACGTATTTGATAACTCATCATGTTAATATGAATCATTCAGCATTGACGTGAAAGACTTCGCTCTCCTATGCTTGGAGTTACTGAATTGAAATCATTTGTATTGTTGTATCAGCGTGAATTTACATGTACTCGTACTACGGTAGTATTTGAGGGAGTCCTTAACCCATACTGTGGAAGGAGAAGTCAAAGCCCGTCGAAAAAAAATACTAAGTCGAACTAAAGACTCGCAAAAACCAAAACAAAGGAATAAAAAAAATGTTACACTGTTGCTGATTCACAACATATAAGGACAACAATTACACACACCTTTCCATTTAATAAATCATTCTATACACACACTGATTAAAAAAACAAAAAACAGATATACGTATCACTATCTACTACTCCATGTACAATGATAACCGACATCCATCTATATAAACCAAAACCAAAAGCCGAGAAAGAAGAAAAAAAACTTGAAACTAACGTGGAAGCGAACATATATTAACGCATAGAAAAGAAGGAGAGGAATCTGACATTTTCTTCTCAGTTTCCACACTTCCATTTTGAAGTAGGCACACAGCTCAGGTAACGGCACCATTTGCAATGGTCATTTCCATTCTTTCCTTGGAACAGCATTACCAATCCAACAGTAAATCTGTGACAAACAACACGTATGATGATTATTTGATCAATCTACCAACAAAATGAAACAAAACATATGAGAAGATGATTGCAACAGTTACCCAAAGACCAATGTGGTGCTTTAGGTTTGGATAAGGGTCAATACACATTAAATATGAGCAGTGAACACATATCTCTGTATGATGTTGTATGATCTCTCAAGGAGTCGAGAAGGGGGAGAGGGAGGGAGGGGGGGAGGGACCATATAAACGGGGAGTATGTATGTATCTGTAAGATGTATGATCTCAAAGGAAAACACTTCTAGAACAAAAAACGCTGAGTTTCATCATAGTGAAAATTCTTACCCAGCTACAAGCAGCGCTGCAGCAATAGCGAAGAGCACCAATTGATATGCCATATATTTGGATTTTACACGTGCATGTTCTGGCATTTCGTGACGCTCCAGCCACCCAAATCGAGGACGTAAGAGTAACACGAATCCAAATAGGAATCCTGATATAAATCCTCCAATGTGTGCAAAGTTGTCAACGTGGGGAAGGATTCCGACTGCCAAGTTGATTGCGATCATGATTATAAGTGTGAACAATGCAGCAGCCTACAAAATTGCAAAGAAACTCAGAGACAAATAAACTTGAGGTGTACTTCAACATATTATAGGTATTCTGTAATTATTGGTGTTTATCACATACTCTTATGTTAATAGCTAAAAAACAATAACAAAAATTAATTGATTCATTAGGTTTATTGAAGCACAAGTAATACACTCCTAAACTAGATAAACTAATTATCGAATAAGCACACATAAATAAAAACCCTTGTTCAATTTTACTTCGTCAGTAGAAACCGAGATATTGTTACCTTGTTTGCATAGATTGTCCAATTAGTAAAGAGCTCGGAAAGCATTGCACCAAGTAGTCCAAACAAAGCACCAGAGGCTCCAACAGAAATTTGTTGTTGGAGAAAGAGTGAAGACATTACAGATCCACCAATACCTGTACACAGGTATAATATTCCAATGCGCACTGCCACGGGTAAAACAAAAAACAAACCTTGAGTCCCCCATAGTATATTTACTTTTACATTTAGTCAGCCACACGCAGAGGATATAAAATTTGTTTTATGCACGAATTGTTATGATTATAGAAAAGAGGCCATACCAAATCCAAACTGTTGTTCAAGGCGGATACCAATGAAAACCAAACTCAACATATTCACAAGGAGATGGATTACACCAGCATGCAACCAGATACATGTAATTAGTCTCCAGCCTTCATGCTGATGTACCACCTTATCCCATTTAAGAGCCCCCAGTTTCACTAATCTGCAGGAGTCAATGATGTACCAATAAGAATAAAAATCGTTAGGGGTAACAAAGAAATGGTTTTGTGTTAAGTGTTGACTAGTTTAACAATACTGCTATGCTATGGAATTCCGAGGGGAGTGGGGGGGGGGGGGGTTGTAAAAGAGAAATTTTCATACAACACAACAAAAATTCACAAACTTTTTAATGCTCGTTAATAATATATTCATTCCCATCTCAAAAACAATTCTCCAGAAAATCAATGCTAAAGCCAACGTACACTAGAATTCTCAAATTAAACATAGACTACTCATACACAACAGATACCCGGCCTACCCCATAATGTCATTCTAAGTCATACTCAGTAAAACCCATAGTGATATCCTATTTAGTTAACTAATGCACATCAAAACAATCATCTTTACAGTTACCTAACACCTACAATGCCAAAGTATTGTTTAAAGTTTTTTGCTAATTATAGCCATTAGGGCTATGAATAAAAGGACTGATAAGTATAAGGACTAAAAAGTATCCCAAAATGATATTAAGTTGAGAATTTATGACAACAACTAAGTTTGGTACTTCGGTTAAATACTTTGAGTTTTTGATTAAAACTTCTCACTCATAGCCCTTGAGACTACGCCAGCATTAATATTGTTTCAAAACAGATATTTATGTTATACTCCTTTATAGTTGTAATAATCAAATTATGATTAACAAGGAGCTGAGAGAGTACGGAAATTGATTTTAATCTACAAGCGAACTAATTAGTTCATATCAAATTAGTTAAGCTTTTTCACAAACACACACTTCCTCCACTGGAAGTATCTTGACTTACAATAGTAAACTTTTCCATTGTCCAGCCAAGCACAATGACATAATGGCATGCATACAAGGAAGAAATATTCAAAAAATAAAAGAAACGTCCATAGATATGTAAGCAATATAATACTTATGGTATGCTCACCATTCACCAAGTACTGCAACAATATCGGCCAAAAAAGCAAGCAAGACAAATTCAAAATGGTTTTCTATTTGCAAATAAACCCAGTCATCACATAAACGAGTCAAAAAAAATTAAAGCTGATTTTTATGCTTTTTTATATGGAAAGAAAGCATAAAATAGAGGATAAATCCCATGATTGAATCAATAAAGATGGTTTGAAGGTGACAGCCACATAGTCTCGTACCATGAATTAC
Source organism: Chenopodium album (assembly GCF_948465745.1). Classification (NCBI taxonomy): domain Eukaryota; kingdom Viridiplantae; phylum Streptophyta; class Magnoliopsida; order Caryophyllales; family Amaranthaceae; genus Chenopodium; species Chenopodium album. The sequence goes on along the minus strand of NC_137853.1, from coordinate 7,915,207 downwards.
TATGTATTGAATCATACTCCCAAACACCCAATCAAACAAAATTCGTAAACATATTGCAAGAAAATTCCCAATAAAAATTGATTTCGACTAAGCAAGTAACGAATTCAAGCAATCCCAGATGCCTAGGTTAAAATTAAGAATCAGTATTTCTGAATTCCACAAGTCCACATTCTCAAAACTCACCCAGACGGCAGTTGCTAATACAGTAGATTTAGCAATAAAAATCAAGCAAAAACAGCTACTTTGAGATTACTAACCACACAATCACTTAAAAATCTGAAACCCCACATCAATTAATCAGAAACCCACATTAAATTCACAAAGATTAAGCATAATAAGAAACCCCACAACAGTTCTTTAAAAACCCATACTAAATAAACTAAATTCAATCTAACAACATTACTTATCTTAATCTTACACTAAATTAGCTGAAAAGAAGAACAAAATCACAAGAACAGCCCAAAATATAGCTAACTTCACCATAAACCTACACTAAATCAGCTTGAAAGAAGAAAAAAATCACAATAAAAGCCAATAATCAAGCTAAACTCAGAATAAATCAGCTAAAAGAAGGCAATATCACAAGAAAAAAACACCAATAAATCAAAAACCCAATTAAAAACAACTAAAATCAACCCAAAAAAATAAATAAAAAGGGTAGAAAATTACGTGTTAGAAGAAGGGCCGAGAAGAGGGTTCTCATTAAGAGGTTGAAAAGAGAAGCGACCCAGAAATCGAGCAACACAAGTATTAAACCCAAAATTATTTTTGGGGCAATTGTTGACGAACATAACAATTATAAACATTGCAACATTTGCAACAACAATCATGGGTACCAACCAAGATGTCCATTGTCTTGCAGAAGATTCAATGTGATACCCAGATGCTGCAACTGGGTAATTCGACTGATTTGCGTAATTAACATTATTCACGTTTACATTTCTGTTCTTCTCTGGATCTCTACTACCCATGTTCAATTAATTGATTGTTTGATTGATTTTCTCTCTCTGAATTTTAATGGTGGATTGAAGAAGAATTGAGAGTGGTTGATATATGAAGAAGAAGATGAAGTGGGTGTTGGTGATAGGGTGGGTATTGATTGAATTGAATTGAATTTTGATGCGAGTCGGTGAAGTTACTCTTACAGGGGAGGAATTGGGAGAGAAGAGAGAGAGGAGAGAGAAAGTGAGAGAATTTGAAGAGGTTGTGTTGTGAATTTGTGATTGACTTGAAATTGATTAAATCCCAGCTAATTTGTCCTGTGTTTTTATGAATTTTGTAACATTATTTATCTATCAAACCATGTCTTAATCGCGTTTTATGTAATGGATAATGACCTATATGGTGAAGAGCGGAGAAGGATCCTATCTTTACTCGGGTGTAAAATTACATTCTGATGTTATTTCATATTTTTAATGTGTGTGTTTTTACTTTATATATCTATTTATGGCTATTGTCGTAGTGATGAAACAATGTTAAAATTCAGACTGTATACGAGTAATTTAGTAATCATAAAAATGTCACTTGGTTAATATATCAATAAACATGTCATGTTGATGTTATATTAGAGCATGAATAAATTTATTGATTTAATTACAAAATATCACTTAATTAGTTTGCAATGCTAATTAATTTATCAAGTCTATAATGATAATAATCACTGGAGAATGTGACGTGTGTATTGTGTACATTGGCCACCTTTGGAGAATATGTATGCAAAGCAACATAAGTAAAAGAGTTTGAATTAAATTGAGATTAAAGATTATTTATTTTTTTGTTTTGGTGAAAAGATTATTTATCATGTGATGAAATGTAACTTGATATAAGTGGAGAGAGAAAAAAAAAAAATAATAATAATAATAATAATAATAATAATAATAATAATAATAATGTGTATGTTAAGTTGAAGCAAGCAAATTGATAATGTTAGTTGAAAGTCACTTACGTAGAGTTGAAAGTCACTTATGTAGAGAATTTCAAACTCAATAGCCTCTATTCTAATGGTTCATAATATTTCCTTTGTTTTTTGTTATTCAAAATACGATGGTATTTGAGGATAATGTTCCAAAAAAACAATATTAATAGGATAGCAATATTAATCCTATTAATATTGAAGGTGACAACTTATATCACATCATCACTAATGTCTTTTTAGAATTACTCTTTACATAGATTATGCTTTTTAATTTCAAAGTCGTTATTTTTTATTTGATTACTATTCCAAAGTATGTATGTCAAAATATAACTGTTTATATGATGAAAATTCATTATAATAACAGTAATTATAGATTATACGAGCATTTTTTATAAGTTTGGAGCAACCATTGACATATAAAGGCTCTTAAGGCCTTATATATTGGACTTCCATTTTCATCTTTATTATATAAAAAAAATGGTTTAATATATATACACTTAATAGAGTAGACAAAATTTAATCATATACGAGTAAGATATTAAGATACGACTCTCATTTGACCATTTCACAGCAAATAAACCTCATTGGAGTCATAAAGAAGTAGTACGTAAACGCATGGTATTTTTTTTTTTTTTTTCCATGCATGCTCATCCACCTTGATTTTTCTCTAGCATCATGTAGGGTTTTAATGAACTTAAATATTTTTCACCTCCCTTGCATCCTAGCTTTAATCCTTATCCTAATATCCTAACCTTAGTCAAAAATTAAATTTACAGTCCATACATGGTTCAATTCCTTTTGTAATGATAGTTTGTAATGGATTAAGTTTAAACTATAGCTTTGAGAAATTCCTTCCATCACCTTAAACTACATTCATTATAGTACTTTATGTTCCTTGTTTTTCTCTAAAAATAATTAAATTTAGCAACATCTTCACACTATAATTAGTTGAAGCGTGTGGAAAATGCACAAAGACGTTGAAATGAGACAAACTTCTTTTCTAGCAAAATCCACCAAAAAAATGTGAATTAGATAATATAGAGGGTCCACATTACATAATTATTGATGTTAAAAAGGCAATGGAATGATAAACATAAAGGAGTTGTTGAAACTTTAAAAAGTTTTGAAAATTACTTCTCATCAACTTGTTGTGCTAAATAGCTATTTGTAGAGGTAGGGGAAGTAAGTAGCAGATGAAGCAACCTTTTTACCCATATCATTAGGAGGCGTATCAACTAATTAGGTAAGAGTACAACTCTAGAAATCTTCTTCTTCTTTTTTTTTTTTTTTTTTTTTATTTTTTATTTTTATTTTAGTACTTTCATGTTGTTAATAGTAATTCATTATTTTTAACTGCAATAATATTGGGGAAAAGTTTTATCTTTATTTACAAGTACGAGTATTTATTATGACTTCAGTGCGTCTTGTGTGCGGCTGGTCACACCATGTGACCACTTGTAAAATAACAAAGTAACCCCAATAACACTGACCCGGTAATCCTTATAATACTCACCAAGTAACCCCTAAGTAACCCATATATCACTAACGAAGTAACCCCTGAAAAACTGAATGAGTAATCCCTAATACACTAATGAAGTAACCCTCGTTTTGAATGGCCACATCGTGTGGCCAGCCACATATAAGACTTTGTGTTATGACTTTGTTCTCATGAGAATAAAGCCCTTTGCCCGAATTTGATCGTATAAACCCTTTGCCCAAATTTGATCTTTGATATGGATAAAAGCTTATTAAAACAAGGATAAAGTCTAATGATGAGAAGGTAATTATTTACTTGCAACTTTGAGAGTTGAAAAACAATTTAAAATTTTTTTGCATGTCCGTCACATACTTAAATTGAAATCAACTTAATAGAACGAATTGAAACCTAAAATTGGAGACGTAAATAGGAAAACGTAATTGGGTGAAAAACTCAAATAAAAAAAAAAATTATGCGGAAGCTAGATCGAAAAACCTAAAGCTGTGATACCATGTTCGATAATGTGAAACTCCTCAGCTTGGAGTGTTTTTCCATTAATCAATATATATAGGGTTACAATCGTGAGTCCTAATCACGTTAGGAATCTCAAAAGATATTTACAAATATTCACAAAATATATCTCCTAGTATAACAGAATAACTAGAATATCTATCGTATATTCTATCAATTTATCATATTGATAAATTATTGGCAATAGACTCGATAATTATCTAATTTGACTTGACTCAATTGCTACCCAAACAAAATGATCCATTTTTATTCTCTACTTATATAGTTATATACCATTATATTCTCTTCAAATATAAAGTGTAGCCTCGCTTAATAACAAATAAGTTATGCTCGACTAAATTTAGTGTACAAACTTTTTCATCTTTTAATTACTAAATCATCATTATTGGCCTTGTTTGGCAATTGGCTGTTGGCTGTCGGCTGGTTTGATTGGCTGATTTGACTGGCTATTTGTATTGGCTTTTTTGTTGGTTGTTTGACTTTTTATTAGTCTAAAAACATGTTTGGTAAAATTGGTTGTTTGATGTTATTAGTAACTTAGGTAGCCAAAAGCCAAAAGCTACTCCAAGTAGCTTTTTCATTTTGGCTTAAAAGCCAGCTTTTCAGCTGGCTAAAAAAGCCATTTACCAAACACAAATTTTGAATGTTTGACCAAATGAAAAAGCCAAAAGCCAACCAAAAAAACCAATAAAAAGCCACTTACCAAACAAGCCCATTATAACAAACTTTTTCATCTTTTAAGACATAATAGTAATTATACATTACTGATGAAAGATTCTAAATGTTTCCATTTCTTAGTACAAACATTTTATTTTAATAACCAATTGATCTAGTAATAAGTCTAGGTCATAGTCAAAGATAAAAATGGATAAAAATGAAACAAGTTGACAATAAAAAATGATGCAAGTGTAGGTATAGTGCATTCAGTTGGTTCCCGCGTTTTCACGTGTGGTACCCGGCAATCAACGTTTACAGACAACGCGTATAACTTACTTTAAAGCCTCAGATAACAGAGTAGTGTCAGACAACAACAAAGATTGGAAGCCTCCTATATTTTGGATACCACTTTGGCGGCTTTGTTTAACTCCATTTCTTAACACTAAAGATACCAAGAGCTTTCCTCATCTTTTTGAATCTTGACTATAATCATTGAGGAGCATAAAATATTACAAGTACTACGTATATTAACCTCACGCGCTTGATTGGGTAGAAAGTATATAACGATGTAGGATTATAAAAAGATAGGAATTTACCTTTATTACGAGTATTAGATGTGAAGCGCAAAACCCTTCATTTGAACAAATCAAAAATCGTAAATTAATTTTAAAACTAAGGGAGTATTGTTTCTGCTTTGCTTCCCTATAATTAAGATATCATATGTATTACCTATTATTTCAAAGCAGATCAGAAATAATAGGTAATAAAAATGATATCTCAATCCTAAGAAAGCAAAGCATAAACAATACTCCTTTTGTTTCAAAACAATACTCCCTTTCATCATTATTTTTCACCAAATACTTTCGAGTTTTCACTTTATTCATTTACCTTTAATGACTGCAAGATGAATAAATTTTGATTAATTATGCCCAGAAACCACCCCAAATCCCTTCCCCTACCCCCAAAACCACCATCCGATCCTCACCCTTAAAACCACCCCGTATATATCTCCAAATTCACATCTGTAAGATTGTAGGGGTTGGGGAAAGGAGATCTAGAATGGTTTTATGGGTAAGGGAAGGAGGATAGTTTGTTCCAAGAGTGAGGGAAAGGATTTGGGGTGATTCCAAGATATAATTAATCTTAAAGATTGACAAAAAAAACAGAAATAACAATTGCTAGTAACCAAAGGTATCTAGTGTATTTTTTAGAAAACTTGAAGGTACATGGTGTATGTGAAAAAGTTTAAGGAAAAAACTCAAGGAGTCAAGGTTATACTCCCTCCGTCCCCAAATGATAGTCCCTTATGGGCAAAAATCACAGGAATTAAGAAACTTAAATAAAAGTAGTAAAATTACATTGAAAAGATAAATTTACATTGGGTATGTAAAATAGTAGAGAGAGAAAGTAATAAAAGTACATTGAAAAACAAAATTTACATGGGAAAGTTAAATTTGCACAAATATTGTTGTAATTGGAGGAAATTTTGATAAAAAAATTGATATTAATAGTACTTGAAAAAGTCAAATAGGACTATCAATTTGGGACTAAAAATAGGCCATAAGGGACTATCATTTAGGAACGGAGGGAGTATATGATGATGAAAAAATCGTACTCATATTTATTAGCGTATATTATTTCTTCTCTACTTTCCTAAGATTAAGATATCATATCACTCATATATTTACCTATTATTTCTAATATCCTTTCCTAGCTATGATTAATGTATCCTACAATTTCTGCTCTATATGCTTTCTAAGATTAAGATATCATGTATTATTTCTGATATGTTTTCCTATAATTAAGATATTAAATTTATTAGCATCTTTATTTCTTCTCAAGCTTACCTAGGATTGAGATGTCATATCATTCATATATATTACCTATCATTTCTAATATGATTTCCTATGATTGAGATATTATATTTATTACCTATAATTTATGCTCTACTCCCTCCGTCCAAAAAAAAAATGACCCATTTGGCCAAAACTTTATCCCAAAAAGAATGACCCATTTGCATTAAAACACCCACCAATTTGCAATAATATTTGTGCAAAATTAGCTTCCCCATATAAAAATTTGATTTTCCATGTTATTTTATTACTTTCTCTCTCCATTTTTTTACAAATCCCATGTAAATTTATCTTTTCAATATACTTTTACTTCTTTTTACTTAACTTCCTTAATACCCGCGTAATCAACCCAAATGGGTCGTTCTTTTTGGGACGGAGGGAGTACTTTTTAATTTAACATTGAGATATCATATGTATTACCTGTTATTTTCTTTATGTTTTTCTATGATATTAAGATATGATATTTATTGCTTATTATTTCTCCCCTGCTTGCTTCAGATTGAGATATCATAGTTGTTACCTACATCCTCTGTTCTTTTATTATTGCACAACTTGCCTTTTAAGGAATTTCACAAATATTGCACCATTTTCATTAAAAGAAACAAAAAAAATGTGTGTTCACACTATAAATATCCAATATAACTTTACTTTTAACATTTGATTCTTTACTTTTTGTTTACATCACATGACTTTTTTTTGTACTTTTACCCTTCTCTCTCCTCATTTTTCCTACTACCAAAAAATGTGTACCCATGCCAACATGTATGGTGCAATAATAAAATAAAGGAGGAAGTATTATTTTTTACTCTGCTTTCAATTTGTATCATTATTAAGATATCATGTTATGCAGTTTATGCTTTTATGATAATTACATCATATCTATTACCTATAATTTCTTATTTGCTTTAATTTCCAAATATTAAAGATATTTTCTATAATTTCTGATTTGCTTTCCAAAATTAAAGATATTTTCTATTTTACTATGTTTTCATACCATCTTTAAGATTTTTAATTTATCAAATTGAAATATCAAAGTTATTACCTATTATTTTAATGTTTATTATATTATACACAAAGTATTGGGTGTGGCAATGTTTCGTCAGTTAGAGGAGATGACGATAAAGACAACGATGACGATAATGACAACAATGGTGTCTCCCTCTGTAGGCGACGATGATGATGACGAAATCAATGGCGAAGGTGAGAAGTGAGGTCATTCATGGTGGAAGAGAGAGAGTTTAATTTTCAATTTTTCCGAAAAATGCCCAAAAATCGAATTGGGGCTTTCTTATGTGATGTATAATTGTTGAAATTGATTGTCCCATATGATTGTATGTTGAATTGTGAGCATTTTGATAACATATGCATGTATTTTGGTTGAGGGATGAGCAAATTATGTTATACCCATGACCTTAGTACGAGCACTTCAATGGAGGTTCCACCATTGTTATGCGTATTATCAAACAAGTTATACATATCATCAAACAAGTTACATTTATCCTTCATCAAATAATTTATATATCCTCCAATAATTTATACATATCCTCTATTGGCTATATGATATCATCCAGCTAATAGAGGATATCATCGAGCAAATAGAGTATATCATCCCACCAATAGAGGATATCCAAGTACTAGAAATATCATTAAGCCAATAAAAGATATCATATAGCTAATAAAGGATATCATTCAGTTGGTAGAAGATATCATCCAGCCAATAAAGGATATCATCAAACTAATAAAGGATATCATCCACGTAGTAAAAATGTCATCCAACCAAAAGAGGATATAATCCAGTTAGTAGAGGATAGCATCCACCTAATGGAAAATATCATCCAGCCAATAGAGGATATCATCCAGGTTGTAGAAATATCATCCAACCAATAAAGGATATAATATAGCTAATAAAGGATATCATCCAGTTAGTAGAAGATATCATCCATTTAGTAGAAGATATCATCCACCCAATAGAGGATATCATCCCGCTAATTGAGGATATCAAATTTCACATTTTGTCAGTCCGGCATGACGAAACATTTCGTCAGTCCGAACTGACACAATACCTTCTCTTTATTATATTATTGAAAATAAATAACATTAAACAAATCAATTGAAAAATATAAATAACCTAACTCTATCTTCTCTTCTTATCGTGGTTTGAGAGATTAAATGAACTAGTCTTTTGGTCGTTCAATGCACGAGTTGTTACTTAGATTATTTTTATTAAAATGTGTAGCTTATTTGTGTTATATGCATTGGTGTTGTTTTGTAATAATTACATTTGATCTTGCAAAATGAAAATAAAATAAATATTTATTAAATCCCAAACTAAATTGAAATAAAATAGAGAGAAATCCTTGAAAATTAATAAAAATAATCTTTCCTTAATAGAAATCAAGTATAGAGTATTGATGTGTGTGTTTACTTTCTCTAATTATTTCTTAAAATAAATGTTTAAAAGTTATTTACATATGTTTCAAATTCAATAGCGCTTCTTGTGTGCGGCTAACTACACCATGTACCCGGTTGTAAAAGAACAAAGTAACCCCATAACTCTGATCAAGTAACTCTTGTAATATTTATCGAGCAATCCCTATAACATTAACTGAGTAACCCTTATAACACTGACGAAGTAATCCCTATAATAGTGACTGATTAACCCTCTGTAGCACTGACGAAGTAACCTATGTAAGTATGTAACGCTGACCGAGAAACCACTCCATGTTGCCTGACCATATGGTGTGGCCAGCCACATATGAGGATTTATGATGTTCCAATTAAATAAAATATGTTACAGCTAAAATAAAAATATTAAGCTCCAATTCAAGAAAAGCTTATGAATATTTTGGGGTTTGGCATACATACATTTTTGAGCCATACATTTACAAAAATTTGAAGTTTTGAATTAAAAATTAAACTTAATTCGCATGAGATTGGACTCTTTCATCTAGCTTACAAGATGGATTAGGTACAACTCGATTGCTAGCAACTTGTTCATATTCCACATGACAAAGTCCTCAAGGACTCTTACTAACTCGCATGTATTTTGAATTTGACCGTCAAACCAAGTTCAATTACTCATGCATATGACAATGGATAAACAACAATAACATAATTGCATGTTACGGAGTACTATGTTAAGTACTTAGTCCGATGTCTTGGATTTGTGTGTTGAGACTTGAGAGAATAATTCAAATGTGGGTAATCTTGCATGAAAGAAAAAGAATGAAGACTCAAGACATGAGGTATACGAAATTGATTTGTATCTACTCGATTATGTGCTAAATCTAAAGGTATTTTACATAACAACTAAATAATATAGTGGGCCTAGCTACTCGTTCTATTATATAATATACACGGCCAGTTATTTTGGGACATAACATCTTGAGATTTATATGTATCTGACGTTTGAGTGCTAAGAATAAGGGTATTTTATTCGTCATTTTTGGTGCTAAGAATAATGTGACATAGTTACTGCTGGTGGAGTGTGGGAGCAATGGAGCATGAAATTGCAAGAGTGTTGGGTGGCATTTGACGTAGAATTAGGTATCAAATTATGCAATCAGGTGGTGCAACGAGTACTTGAAAATAAAGAACTGATTTTATTTGAATTTCGTTTTATGTGAAGTTGTTTGTTGCTTTTCTAGTGTACTTGTGCTTTTGGCTTTTGTCTAAAAAACAAGGTAGAGCAATGAGGAGCTTTTCACCAAGGATGTTTTTGTTACGGTTTTGGTTTTGGTATCTTCAAACTTTAACGGCCCGTTTGGTAGCCGGTAATAAATTGTGAAAATAAGAATGAATTTAAGTGTAATTTATCATTAAAAATAACATATAATCTCCTTGGGAACTCAATTTCAACCCTCCCCCCCCAATTTGCTTTCTTTATATATTTCCATTGCTACCCATTATGAGAGGTGGTATTCTTTAAGGTCATCTTGAGTAGGGATGTCAATGGGGCGGGGCGGGGCGGATGTTGGCCTTCCCATCCCCATCCCCACCTATCATTTTCATCCCCATCCCCATCCCCATCCCCGCGGCGGGTCTAATATTCATCCCCATCCCCGCCCCGGCGGGTACAACTCCAAAACCATCCCCGCCCCACCCCCCACTTGGATATCCATCCCCGCCTAATCCCCACCAAATACCCGCCTAATCCCCACCCAAGACCCACCAAATTTCCGTGTCTCAAATACACAATCCTACATAATTAATACGGATTATAATATTAAAAAAAAATATTCTTAATATTACACACATTTTTGTTTATAACATAAGTGTAGTACAAAATATTATAATTAATATTTATTTCACGTAATTATTTTTATAAAATAATATAAAAGTATATGTGGGTATGAGGTGGGGATGGGGCGGGTACGAAGTGGGGCGGGTGGGGCGGGTACAACTTAAAATCCACCCCCGCCCCATCACCCATGGCGGGTATCGTTTTCATCCCCATCCCCGCCCCACCACCCACCAAACCAAGACCCATCCCCGCCCCACTGGGGCGGGGATGGGGCGGGTCTCCTACTTGACCCGCCCCACTGACATCCCTAATCTTGAGTGATAATTGGAATAAACAAGTAGTTTCTTTCCTTACATTTAAGTTCATTCTCATTACCATTATTCATAAACGGTTATTAAAGGGGGCATAAGGATTTTAATTTTCCCAACCGATGACCATCTTTTATGCTCCGACAATTGGTGTGGTCGCCAATTTGTGAATTCTCATTGTAAGTGGTAGTTTATAGTTGGAGATATGTTACTGACAATGATCAATGATGATGCATGGTTGGGGTACGAGTAAATGAATTTGTTAGTGCATAGTAAACCATATACAGTTATAAAATTAGACGCTCTAATATGAGCAAGAAACTTAATATGAAAGCACATAATTATTCCAAAGGAGTGGCGTAAACTCGTAAAGTTGCAAGTACATACTCGCGAGATAAACTATGAGGAAGTGTATTTCTAACATCTGTTTCTTGTATCTAAACTAGAATCCTATTTTTGATGTGCATCCATGCCTAATCTTTATGGTGACATTATCGTTAATTTATGTGTTGCTTTGACAAGAGGCTTGAATTTGTTTAAAATCCGGCATGATCATAATTTATGAGTTCCACTTAAACAGAGAATTGATTTAAGTCCAAAATAGGGTATTGCTGTTTTTGAAGCCATCCAGATATTGTTAGAAAGGTACAAATAACCTCTGCATACTGTGTACAAAGCTTTAAACTTCAGCAACTATGTTGTTCCATGATTTCCAGCAACTCAAATGAGCTAAACTTGCTGTTGCTCAATCAAAGCGTAGACCATGGGTCCATGGCAAATCTAAGTAGCTCACTGCTCTGCTTTCAAGATCCAGATTATCACAGGGTCACAGCACCTAAAGCTCAACGATACAATAAATCTTTTAGAGAGGTGTAGAGTTGTCCTAGCTCAAGCTCTATCCACAAAAACTTATTTCAGATTTTAGTCCCAAATTTAACCCTTATTAAAGTCAAAAGCTCCTACATTACCAGAACATCAAACTCATATAACAAGACTTTCACTACATGTTATAAAATCTACAAGTAACAAAAATGAGTACCAAAATTCATTTCACTCAACATCCTCTAGCATTAGAATTTTTACTACCAAAATACAAATAGGTAGACATGCAAAAAAAAAAAAAAAAAAAACCTCCCTTCAACAGTAAAAAGTCCTACGGAAGTATATGAAGAGTTTATCGCTTTCCACCTCCACCACCAATCTTGGGGCCCCTTGGAGCTGCTCCCTTGGAAGCACCTTTACCCTGGGTTTTCTGTGCCTTGGACACCTCCTGTTTCTTAGCCCTCTTTTCATCCTTGGTCTTCTTGATTCTTTCCTTGATCTCACTACAATATCAGAAGCATGTCATTCAAAATTCATATAATGACTACCAGTATTGGGTAATTCAGATGAAAAGTCCAATTATAACATTCAGATGCTAACTATGCCATAAGACATTATACAGAGTAGTAGCAATTGAACTCACCGCAGAGCAGCCTCCCTTGCAGCATCTCTAACTTCAGGCTTTTCAGTTCTTTTCTTCTGGATAACTTCCAATGTAGCACCAACAATAGACCTTGAATAAGGCTTCTTGGTGGCCCTTCTCCTCTTCTTCACAGCTTCCGCAGAGATATCCTGTACAAACAGAAGAAAAACCAACACAAAGACCACTATTTTAAGCACTTCATGATCAAAATCTACCAAAAGTGATTGCCCATTACACAATTACACATTAACCTGTAGTCTGTACTCTGTAGATAAGATCACAATAGAAATATGGAGAAAGGAGGGTTATTACCTTCTTATGTTGTTTCCGGTAAACGGCAGTCCAGCAGAGCTTTGCAGGCTTCAGACGGTTGTGGAAGTACCTTTTACATTTTGAATTGACAAAAAGGAAGACCTTCAAGAAAGATCATCAAAGTTTGATTAGCTTCTATGGTTCCTCAAGAATATGAAGTCAGCTGCAAAACACACCAAGTTATGAAGTGAAACTTCAACAATTATCAGAATAGCTTACCTGAGAATCTGAACGAACGAACCTGATACCCCTTCCAGGGTATATCTTTGCACCACTAAAGCGGCAAAGTTCCGTCCTGGGGTTCACAGTTTAAGCGCGACCAGGTTAATACCAAGCAAAGTACACAGCTATATATATGGAAGGGTAAAACAGATTTTAAAGAAGGGTTATGTTATTAAAAAAGAAAATTTTAAATCATAAACAGATGCACAATCACAATGTTCTCAAGAATTAAATCAATGTATAATGCCCTTAGAATCGCAATAGATAACGACCCTAAAAACATGGTTCATAAAGAAGTGTATCAGTCTAGCCCAATTTCCCAACGCAAGTTCAAGATAGAGAACTAGGTCAATAAGCGTGGTTAATTCATTCAATAGTAATTCAAAGTTCAAACAAAAGCTCAATCATCCACAACCCATCCACAAACCCCAAATCGTAATCAATATAACTCAACCCCAATCCTTTCTCCAAACCAAACCGGAACAATGAACTTATACCAACATATACATCGAATAACAAACTCAGAGCCATTAATTCCTAACTGTATTGATCCCCTCTTTACCTGATGTCCCAAGCTCCAATCCCCTATGTTTCAAACATTTTGTCCAAATAAACCCTGCCAGGCAGTCTCACTTCCCAACATACCGTCTCATTCAACTTGCCTAACAACAAAATAGGCTTAATCAAGCCACAAGTCCCACAACTTTCATTTAAATGCTTAACCCTGGGGTATTGGTATTAACAATCCATAGGCTATAATTTCTCATACCAAAACCATAGATCCTATCAATCATATGCATACAGAATAACCTTAGAATCACAGTAGATAACACCCTCTTCCAAAAACATAAAACTTCATATAGAAATGTATCAATCTAGCCCAACACAAGTTTGAGATCAAGAATTAGGTCAAAATTTGTGGCAATTTCATCCTCGAGTCAGCTCAAACAAAAGCTCAATTATCCACGACACATTCACATTTTTCTTAAACCAAAATATGACTCAAAACACCAATTCTTTCTCCAAACCATGACAATAGCTTAATAAGATGAATAAACAACCTTAGAATCATCAGTTCACAACTGCTAAAGTCTTCTCTTTACACTATCTCTTTTTCAAACATTCACTCCAGATAAACCCTGCCTGGCACTCCCAGCACTCTCACTTCTCCACATTGCGCCAACCCGAAATCCCTCAACTACAAAATAGGCTCAGCATTGCCACAATAATCAATTATAAGTTCACTCTGGGTATGCACAATCCAGTCATCCACAAGCTATCATTTATTCATTTTACAAGACGCCAAATTTACTCAATGATCCTACTAATCTGAGGCATATAAAATAATCCAGTTCCCATTTTCAAAATGACCCAAAAACACTAAATCAAAACCCCTCTTAAAACCCTAAATCCTTCAGCATTTTCCCAATCAAAATTTACAAACAACCCAAAAAACAAGCTCAAATAAGCCATTTAAACAAACTCGTCAATCCCTTGAAAAAACCCATTTCCTACACAATAAGCTGCTACATCTATAACCCATAAATTGATATTCCCAATGCAACATTTAGATTATGCAAAAACAATCAAAAAATATGATTTATAACATATTTCATCACTCTTCAAAAAAAAAACATATTTCATCAAAAATTGGCGCAAAAAATGCAAAATTACAATGAAGAAAAGGGAAGAGAGGGTCATTACTTGAGAACCATGACGACTGGCTGGCGGGGCTTACAATGATCGTCTTACAGTTGTGCTTTGCCCTGAGTCACCAAACCAGAGAGAGAGAAGCGACGAAACCCTAGCTTTATTTTTTGTGTTTGTGATTTCTTGTTTTTGTGTTACTTTGCTCAATCAAGTACCACCTACTATTCCCTCAAAAAAAAAAAAAACGTACCACCTACTAATTGGGCTCTTTTCACTTGTTTTGGGCCTTACCTTTACTAAAATAAATGTAAATGAGTATTTTTAAAATAAAAAAATTAAGGGTTAATTATTTTTCTGTGAAACTAGTTATGATAAAAGTTGTCTAAATAATTTTTACTTTTTTATAAAAAAAATTTTTAAAAAAATAAGAATATATAAAAAAAAAATCTACAAAGAGAGTGGCAAAAGGATGGTGCAAGTAAAGAACAAAAAACAGAGTAATGTAAAAGAGTTGTTTTTACCTCTAAAAGTGAATCATAAATCATTTGCCTCATTATCAATTGTATATGGAGAATAGACTTTCATCTTATGCTCGAGTATGTCTGGTATTCAAAAGTATTTTTAAGGTAATCATATTAGCTCGTTTTTAGGAATTTTGAATTGAGCAAATTAAACACTCTTAGATGCCCTTAAGGTAAGACATATTTTGTACTCCCTCCATCCTAACTCCTAAGCCAGTGCAATTATTTAAACTACCACAGCACATCAATGCTACAATACTAGAGTGGAGTGTAAAATAGCTTTTGGTCTTTCTTAACCACAGTTGAAATCTTCCGATTATTTTAGAAGACACATGTTCAGAGATTATCACAAGAAGGCACAACACATTAGCCGCAAGATATATAAATCAACCCATGTTTACATTGCCAAAGGACTAAAAAATTCCCAGCTTCAATTCCATGACCAGTGAGAAATCATCATTAGCTGCAAGCATAAGATCAGTAAATACATAACTGATTTTCAGCTGTCTTCAAGAAAAAGCATGCCTGGATAAACTTTAATTTGTATGTATTCCTAGATGACCCAGGCTCTGCCTAGATACAAGCAAGGAATGCAATTTTCTTACAGCAATTCAACTTCTACACAAAATAACAGCTGAATCTACAGAATAGAAACTTTTTGCACAATCTGAAGTCACTGGAAAATGGAAACAGGTGGAGGAGAACCACTCTTCAACCATCTAGCCGAGTTATCAGGCTGCTTTGGCAGTCTCCCTGACAAGTGATAGCTTAGCCAGCAGTCCGCATAGCTGAAGATAGGAGCCAACTCCATCGCAAATTCTCATATGGGTAAACCCAGTTTCCTGTACACATGAAAGAGAAATAAGGACTTGCACCAGAAGTGGGGAATGTGAAGGTCAACAACAAGTCCTACAAGCATATACTCATACCTTCATGAATTCCAACTTCAAATACTCGGCCATGTCATAGTTTTTAACAACGCGGAAAAGTGTAGTGATTATGTCAGTAGGGGAGTAACCCATATCATAGAGGCCTTTCATACCAGAACAAGCATCATCAAACTTTCCTTCAAGCACATTTCGGATCATGTTCTTAACGTGCAAAGGATGAGGCTGATCACAAACCTGTCAGACCAAAGATAATACACAATCAGATAACAATAACCAATTTTCTGACATAAGCTAAAAAACACAGTTTTCAGAAGCAACCTTAAAGACATTTTCCTGGTTGACAAATCGGAATCCACTGAAGGTAGCCTGCAAGTTATTCAGAGCTTGCCGCATATCACCATCAGCAGTGAAGATTATAGCTTCAAGACCTTCTGGAACATATGGAACCTTTATTGCCAATACACACAAAAGCCTATTTCAGCAATAGAAATTGAGCAAACCAACATGCAATGCATGGAAATGAAGAGGGGGAGGAGGGAGAAGACTGATGTAACAAGAACAAACCTAGCCACTCTTTAGCATTCATACTTCATAGTAACAAAATGCAGTCCACAGACTAATTAATAAAGACTAAAAAGTAATGACAATCATAAAGTACGATATCTAGATGAGCCTCAGCGATGATTATCGCAACTCATAAAGTCATAAGCCAATAATTTATCCCCAAATAACAACACTAAGTGAAAGCAAATCTACATAAAAACTAACACCCAACAATCCATCTTCAGCTAAAGTGAGTTGACAGAAGGAGACTACCTGTTCGGCCTCAATGATTATCATGAGACGACCAAGAATTTCTTGATCTGACAACCTTGTAAATCGGACCAATGCACATCTACTCTGAATTGGCTCAATGATTTTTGAAGATGTATTACACGCAAGTGCAAAGCGAGTAGTGTTTGAGTATATTTCCATTGTCCTTCTCAAAGCTTGTTGAGCTCCAGATGTCATGCTGTTTCAATCCAATATAGCCCCAAAATTCGAAAAAGGAACACATAAAGTCACAAAAGGAGTGTCAGAAATCAGAAATGATGAACATAGCACATTTAGAATATCTCAGTACAGTTTTACCTGTCAGCTTCATCCAATATAACTATCTTGTGTCGCCCAGGAGGGAGAGTAACTTTCTTCTGCGCAAACATTTTAATTTTGTTCCTGACAACATCAATTCCCCTAAAAAAAGGAAAAAAGTGCAGTAAGTATCTAAGAGACCCTTGTGAGCAGTAATAGCATCTTTCGAGAGGAAGAAGAGAAAGGGGGAGGGGGGGGGGGGGGTAGGAATACCTATCATCTGAGGCATTCAACTCCAGAACTCCTTCCTTGCAGTTTGGTCCTAAAAGTTCATGTGCAAGAGCGAGTATGCTTGTTGTTTTTCCTGTACCTGGGGGACCCTAAACATCCAAATGGTGTCTCATCAATATACGACATAGAGCATATAAAGTAACTCCATCACCATAATAATTAAAGGTGGACATACAGTCATTCAGTCCATTCTATACATAGGCAAAATCTGTTTGCATAACCCCATCTTCCCATGTACTGCTTAGGAGCGATTATACAATTCACAAGATACCGTAATCAATAGTGGTTATGCTCGTGATAATTAAAACCTTCGATATCCCAGCACAGGACAGGACAAGAAAAGGGGGAAGAAAAGGATCAAACTTTAAGCTTCCCTCTTTCCTTCAGTAAATTCAGTAAATTGTTTACCTACCCTAATTCTGCCTTTTATGAATCTAAACCATTGGATAACTATCTTAACACATCAAAAACAGCAATTTGCACTATTTTGCAGTAAAACTGCACACAACAATCAACATTTTCACAACAAACATTCCAAGAATGTATTACAAATGACTTCATTCGATTACATTAATTACAAAATTGCTAACTAAAATACCCATTAGGGTTTCAATCAAAACAAGGAAAATCAATACAAACACAGAATATAGCACTAAAAAAAAGCCAAACCCAGTTATCTAGTACTAAATTTGCAGAAAAAAGCTCCAATTTCAGAAATTCCCCAAGAAAAAACCCAGATATAAAAATGGCGGGAAAACAAAAAATTGCAAAACCCATCCAAATACCAGTGACATTCAACAAAATTAACTAATTTCAGACATACAAATTGTACAATTTTGCCTATTTTATTCAGATTGAAAAAGAGGGGAAGAAAGAAAGTACGGCCAGGATGAGGTTAGGCATGTTGCCGTCGCGAGCAATGACTTGGAGACGAGAGACAGCATCTTCGTTGCCGACGATGTCGGAAACTTTGCTGGGTCTGTACTTCTCAACCCATGGTACCTCGTACCCGCTATTCGATGAAGAAGACGCCATTGCTAATTGCTATTCCCACTATCAAAGCTCAAGTGCTCAACCCAATTTTCTCACTAACGAGTGTTTTATGAGTAGGAGTTTGATTTTAGGGCGAAAAATATAGTCAGCACTAGGGGTGATAATGAGACTGAGCTATTCGTGAACTATTCGAGCTCGATTCGGTCAAAGCTCGGTCAAAGCTCGATTCGTGGTGGCTCGACTCGGGTTTGAGCTCGGCTCGAGACCTTAACGAGCCAAGCTGAGTTATGCCAAGTTCGGCTCGAAAGTTCGTGAACAAACTCGATTATTTTTTTCATATAAAGAAATCATGTATATAAATATAAATATATTTATCAATAGATATTACACAATATTAAGTTAGTGTTTTCATTATTAAAAAAATAAACTTGTTGTAAAATAAAAAAAAATTAATAATAAACAATAAAGAAGACAAGTAAACTAGGGATAAGAATAAATCAAGTTTGTTCGTAAACAGTTCGAGTTCGGCTCGGTCAACGCTTAGTCAAAGCTCGGCTCGGTCAAAGCTCGACTCTTAAAGGTTTGAACTCGGTTCGAGTTCGAACAAATTTAAACGATCACGAGCCAAGCTGACCATAGTTCGGGCTCGGCTCGCCCGATTAGCACCCCTAGTCAGCACATAAGGGAGGCCCGCCCTTAAGAAGAAAAGTCAAAGGTCCTCTTCTTTAGAGCTCCGCTGACCGCTGCATTCTCTGTTCAAATCTGCTCCGCTTTACGTAGAAATTATAGGCCTAACTTTACACTAACCTAAAGAGTACCAAAGTTTATCAAGGGGTAAAGTAATACGAGTACTTGTATATTCAAGTATATAATTAGGGGTATAGTTGGTCGTGTACAACTTTGCTAATGGAAATAAATGGTGTTAAATTGACATGCGTAAGTAGATGTCATATTCTTGATATCTCTGTTCATAATAACTTTAGATCAACTAGAATTGTTTTTAAGGATAAAATAGGCAATAATATAGTTAATCGTGCTTATAATCTTGATACCTCCTCCTATTATTGCGAAAGTTACGGTTCTCCGCTCTCCATAACAGTCTTTTGTTATTCAAATTATGATTTGATTGTACAGTGACCTTCCTAAAATGCTCCTAATTTTTTCCCCATTAAATGATTTTAGGCATTTTCTAAAGTAGATTGCATTAGTTTCTACGCCCAACACACTATTTTACGTCATTCAACTCAATACCTTAAAACTATTTGTCGGTCAGACCAATACAATTAAGGTATACGAGTATGGAATTATTTTATGAAATTTAGATTCAATTCTCCTTACCTTATTTTCTCTTTTTTTTTCAAAGGGTTATTTTCACTTATTTTATGTCTAATAAGTTCGAATTAGGTATAAGAAAGACAAGAAATAATAAATTTAGATAAGATAAAATGAGAGCTAATAAGTTCATACTATAAGAGAAGTTTAAATTAAAGAAATAAAGATAATAGATAAGTGAAATACAATTGAGAACATTACCTTATTTTGTATGATAGGATTTGAAATAACTAATTGTACATAGAATTGGTTTTAAAATGTCTATCTAAATCTTAATTTGCTTGAAATATCAATAGGTAAAGTAGATTAAATCAAAGAAGATTTTTTTTTTTTTTTTTTATTTTGAACGGAAATCAAAGAAGACTTTATGTGACATGATCATATGCTAAATTGTATAGACGCGCTTTCTAGTGGCCAAATATCCAAGATTAACAAGCCTTTTTTTGACAAGAAAAGGCTTAAGGACCCGTTCACATTTACTTAATTTCAGTTTAGTTCAGCTCTAATTAGTTCAGTTCAGTTCAATTTAGCTCCAATCAATTCAGTTCAGTTCAGCTCCAATCAGTTCAGTTCAGTTTAGCTCAATTTAGAAAATGTGAACCGTATAAATTTGCAATAAAGATCCAAATCACATAATCACATTACACTTAACTTTTCCATCACCGTCATCTACATGAACACACCCTATCCTCCGAACAATAGACCCCACCACACCAACCACCCAACCCAAAATACTCCATCACTCGAACACTAAAACCCAAAAACCCTTTATTTTAAAAACTTAAATTAAAAAATTATTTAAGTGTCCCAGAAAATTCCACACTCCATCACACGACACCGTTTCAAACCTCCAATGTCAAGCCTCGATGCGACGCCGTTTCTGTCACCGGTAACCCCCGACCTACCGGCGACGATGAGAGCGCAGGGGCTCCGCCACGCAGCGCGGATGATACGGCGCGCAAGCAGCGGTCGAAGGTCGATGAGAGCTCCATCAATGGCGGTCAGAGAAACGGCGGCGCAGGAGATTGAAGAGAGACAAATTGATTGGGCTTATTCTTCCCCTGTTGTTGCGCTTGACGCTGCTTGGAATACCGCCTTTGTGTTAGCTGCTTCTGCTGCGCTTTTTCTCACTTGGTCGGATTCTCTTCGTCTTCCTCTTAGGGTTTGGATTGCTGGTTATGCTCTTCAGTGTCTTCTCCATGTTTTCTGTGTTTCTGTTGAGTTTCGTCGGAGGAGGAGGGTTCGGAATGCTGTCGAACACGGTGATGATTACTTTGAGGAATCCAGGTGATTATTTGTTGATTATGATTGGATCATTTGTTTGGAATTTAGGAAACATTTTATTATTATAGTATGTTTTTTTGGAAGTATGTGGTTAAGATTACAATTTGATGATGTGCAATAATTTTAATTTTGAAATAACCTAAAAGCTGAGAAATGTGCGGATGATATTCATGACATATCAAGATTTTGTGTCTATATATTTAGTAATTTCGAGTCTACGATGGTATGTATGTGTTTATTTCCTTTGTTTCACTGGAATTTGCTAGTTTGCAACACTTGCATGTTGCAAGAGACGTGGTTTGGTAATCCATGTGATTATACAAAGAGTAAGTTTGGAATATACTTCCTTTGACACATCTCTTTTTTCATGTTTGCCAACGCACAATTTTAATGATTAATATTTCTAATTATCAATATGTAAAAATTACGAAAAGTTGATAGTATGAAAATATATATATAGAGACGGGTTGGCAGGTTGCAGTGATAAGTGTTAATATCCAAAAGTATCAAAGTGTTGCATTTTTAGTGAAATGGAGGATATTTGATGCAAATTGTGTTATCCATATCATATTGGCCAAAAATTTTGAAAGAGAAGTTAAGTATGACCAATGTTATTTTAATCATTTTGGGTACAAATTTTTTTTCCCCCGACTTTCTTTCAAAATAGTCCCTTGTTTTGCAATAAATTTATCCGAGATCAATTAGATGGAGCTCAGGTTATTTTATTTATTTATTTATATGATTTTTTTTTTCAAGATTTTTTACATTTGATGTAGGAGATCCACAAAGGACGTTGATGTGAACATGTTTGGTTTCAATTCTTAGGTTTTACCTTAAGCAATTAAAGTAGGTGGCATCCGCTTGTAGGACGGTATGTTAAAAGTTGTGAGATATGGATACTAGAAGTTGTTCTAATTATATACTATAGCATAAGAGGAGATGCTGCTTCTTTGAGATATAAGAACTTAAGATAATCTTTAGACCCTTGTATAGCATCGGGCGAAAGAAATCTATGAGAGGAATGAATGTAGTTGAGATGTGTGCAAGCTGCCAAGTTATATTATTAGGGCAGATACACTACATAAAGGCGCTTTTTTTATTTATTAATTTTTTTTAAGATTTTTTTTTATTGATCTTTACTTTACTGCAATTATTTTTTTCCGATTGAAATTATTTTTTGTGGAAAACTGATTTTTGTTAAACAAATTTATTTGTCTCATGTATTCTGACTGAAAGATGCTAATCAAAACTTATTTTTTTAAGCCCAGCAAAACTGATTTTAACTGAATATAATTTTCTTGAGAAAAGGAAGGTCCAAAACATGTGGATGAAGGTGTAAGGGATGTTCTGGCTCTAAATTATGTGGATGTTTCGGCTTTGTACAATGGTGAAAGATGGATTTATGTGCCTGTCCACAGGGATTTTGTGACTTCATTTAGACTTTTTTCTCACTGTTGTCACTCTATGGAGGTTTCTTAAATTCTGATCCTGTCAAATTGTATCTTCAATGGTGGTTATACATATTTGAACAGAAAGAATACATTGACATTTGGCCAATTAGCCTGTGGCAGTAGTAAATTGACTAAATTCTGCTCTAAATTAAAAATTTATTTCTTTATCTTTATTAATTACTACCTCCGTTAACGGTTATTTGCAACATTTACTAAAAAGGGGTGCTAACTATTATTTGCAACAAACTTATTTCTTTCCTATTTTAGTAACTTTAGTCTGTCAAAATGACCAAAATACCCTCATTTAATCATTATTAACACATAAAACTATACATAATTACAAATCATTTTAACTCTAATCTAAATTAATTATCTAAGCCTTCCCACCCTAATAATCAGATTAATTTCAATTCATCTCCCCATTATCTTTCTCTCTCCTCCTTCATCTTCTTCATCTCTCACCAAATTCCAGATCTGGTTGTTCATTAATGGTTTGCTTGAATTCGTGGTTCCATTTGGTGGTTTAAGGGTGGGTTTGCAGGTTTGTGGGGGTGGATCGTGGCTTTCGGTGGTCTTGGTTGATTTTGGTGGTTAGTAGGGGGTGATTTTGGTGGGTTTCGATTGTTCTTCGTTCTTCGTTGATCGTGGATTTCGGTGGTTCTTCATTGATATTGGTGGTTTGTGGGGGGTGGATCGTGGGTTTCGGTGGTTCTTCGTTGATTTTGGTGTTTCGTGGGGGTGGTTTTGGTGGTTCGTCGAAGGGTTTCGGTGGGGGTGGTTTTGGTGGTTTGTTAAAGGGTTTCGGTAGGGGTGGTTTTGGTGGTTCGTCGAAGGGTTTCAGTGGTTCACCGTTGGTTTGCCTGATTCGTAGTTGAATACCGGTGGTTTTGGTGGTGGTTTTGGGTTATGGGTTTCGATGGCTTTGGTGGTTCCGATGGTTTTTGGTGGTTTCAGTTTGGTGGTTCTGGGTTTTTGTGTAATTTCCTTTTTTTTTTTTTTTTTTGGTAGTAACATTAATATTAAGGGCTTAAGCATATGCCCTTACTTTTCAATAATCACACTTAAAAACTTTTGCCTAGGAGTCCGCGCATGTCCCTTTCGTTGCAAATAACTGTTAACGGAGGTAGTACATACTTGTAGAGGAAGGTCTGTTACACAACTTTAAGAGTTATTTACTCATATTCTCCAATTATAGTCATTATACTATTCTTTGGAGTTATTTTATTATTTTATTTAATTTTGGTAACCGAGATATTGGGTTATAAGCACTAATGCACTTTGCTTGTGGTTTCTTTTGCAGTACCAAGATAAAGCATTTGGAATCTGCAAATACATTGTTTTCATTTATGTGGTGGATACTTGGATTTTATTGGATATGTGTGGGTGGCCAAGTCTTGCAGCAAGACTCCCCCACGCTTTACTGGTATGCTCTGGTTCAGATTCATTCTTTTGTTAGAGTTTGAAATGAGGTGTTAAGTAATACAGAGTATGATATCTACGTTCACCTTGTGATGGAGCTTGCAGGCTTTGCATAGCATTCTTGGTTCTCGATCTGTTTTTTGTCATCTTCTGCGTGGTCCTGGCGTCTGTTATTGCTGCTGCAGTTTGCTGTTGCCTTCCATGTATTATTGCTATCTTATATGTTTTGGCAGATCGGGTAACTCTCTATCATGCTTATTTCTTGTTCCTCACTTTAGTTTTCACTTTACAAACGGCCTGCTTATTCCTTGATGTTAACACAAACTCCAATTCTTCTGTAAGACTATCTCATGGGAAGTTAGCACGAGACATGCTCTTTGTAAAATTATTACTGGCATTATTAATTTTCTGCATGATAAGGGGTGATATTGTGCATGTTTCGGGTGTATTGAAAGTTTTGGTCGCTTTTCTTGGCATTTATTGTTGTGTTAGTTGCTTATTTGCTTATTTGCTTATTTCACACGACTCACAGAAACCTTTCCCCAAGACAGGTGAATGAAAGACACTTCTAAAGAGCTTGATAAATTATCATTGTTTTCTAGCCTGAGCACCCTCAAAAGTTGCCATAAAGGCAGGCTTCCAAATTCAAGTGTTTGATTTTATTGGTAATTTACATTCCTGTGGCTTATAAATATAGCTTTACTTCTTTAGGTGGTCTTATTTGGTGATTGGATTGAGGGAAATTATTCAAGGAGTAAAGCAGGTCTCAAATTATGGAGGTTGCAGATCAGTAGAGGGGCACTTCGTGCTTGAGCATAGAGTTAGAAACCTCATTTTGGGGGTAGTTTATGACTAAAGGGGAGTGCTAATGATTGTATACTTATTTCATTATTTGTATGTAATTGGCTCCTACTACCTCCGATATTAATTCTCCTCATGCCAAGCATACTATTGATAACTAATGCCATATGGTGGATGATATTGGAGTTGGTGTTAATGCCAAATTGGAGCAATGGAGACAAAAATAAGAAACTTTGGAGTTTAGACTAAGTTATAGCAAGACTGAGTGCATGTAATGTAGTATTAACATTATGAGGAATTCAAATGGGGATTAGTAACATTGGATGTTAAGGACGTGCCATGAAAGTGTTTTAAATACCTTGGGTTGATTTTGGAGAAGTTAATTAAGATGTAACATGTAACACGCATGAAAGTGTAATGTATTGCGTGATTGAAGCATACTTTTGAAGTTAAAGGATTTTTTTAATCAGTCATCTATTAGATGAATGTTATATGGGCCAGAACGTTCATGAAGGATCATATGAGGAAGATGAGAATAATAGAGATGGGTATGTTGGAACACCTTAAAAAATATAATTAGAAATGAAGATATTAGGAGGAAAGTTGGAGTTTCAGATATTGAAGATAATATAAGGCAGGGGGAAGACCAAAGATAATTTGGATGGAAGGAGTTGAGGACATGTAGAAGCTGGGTTTGCATTTGCATATTACTCGGGTAGAAGGGAATGGAAGGATAGGATCATGGTTGGCAAGTATTGGAGATAAATTTTGGTTCATGTAACTATATTTTGGATCTAGGCTTTGATTGTTGTTATTATTGTATAATTTGAGCATGGAGCTTAGAGCATGGACAATGGTGACTTGATTAGGGCCCTGGTTCCTCTCTTCTTATGACTTTGGGGATCTTATTGCAATGGTGACTTTAGTCCGCAGAGTTTCAGTGGCCGACTCCACAAAATGGTGGGTTAAGACAGGAATCAATCGGAATCAATGCGTGTCACTACGCAGGTTCCACTAATGTATTAGTGTCCAAATTGATGCATTTGTAGTTGTACCTGAATGCAAGTTTTGTGTGGTTATTGTCTCAGACTGGGGTAACAAGTATTAATGTCAGATTGTGGATCCAACGAGCGCACAATTTAGGACACTCTATAATCGTGTCAAATGTGAAACAATTCTAAAACATATGCTTGCTGAGCAAGTAATTAACACACTTTTCTAGTTAAAATTTTCAAAAGTGCTTGAACTATAGAATTATCAAGTCTTAAGTATGGCTTACTGGCTGAAGTAATAATCGAAAATTAAGAGTAACACCTACTAGAACATGGAAACTCCCACTGTGTGTGTAAAACTTATATCATGTAAGAAGGTAAATATACTGGCATTTGTTATTCGTAAAGCGAAATAGAATATAGAAGTAGGACACGAGAAGGTTTATGCCCACCTTATTTATGAAACAACCTACTGAGTAGGAAATGATCTAGTTAACTGTGTGTGATGCTTTATCAAACGTCTGTTCACCTTTAAAGCTTTTTGCCTCTTGCATCACTAATATAGAAATATATGCCTTACAAATTAGCATTCGAAGCTAATGTTTCATTCTTGTCTTTGATGGAAAACAATTCACTGGATGTTATTAGATTTCACTCATTTCAGGACAAATCTTATCTGCAATGACTGCCAACATTACCCTGGTTGAAATTCTTAACCTGTTCCCTGTATTCCTGTACTAGAGATTTTTCACACACTGGTCCTATGTCATCTGGGACAAGCTGTGGGCTGATATGAGATGTTAAATTTTCAATTGAGTACTTCAAATAATTAAGGATTCTTGTTTTCTACGAGCTTGCTGCGCCTTCCCCCCCCCCCCCCCCCCCTCCCCGCTCTCATCTATGTACTCCTGTTTCTGCCACTGAGTAGCTACCATGTCGTGCCTACTCACTAGTCCAAGTCTATATACTTGCAAGAAGATGCAACCTTTGTTGCCTTCATAATTCTCAACTCTCAAGTGTGATGATGCTGAGTACCAAACTCTAGAGCCAATGCCAATTGTATTCTACTATTCTGTAGCCTAAACTAGATGTCATGTTTCATACAATAGCTTCGACCTCTTAATTTAAAGTAAGAATCTGCTAGGTTTCTTCTTATGTCTTATTTGAGGTAATAACAGTCTGCTAATCATAAGATGACAGGTCAAATGCTTAAATTTGCTATGAATATCTTTATTTTTTTTTTTGAAACAATGAATATCTTTACTTAATTAGTGGATAACTTTTAATTGTGATATAATGTTTAATTTTAATGAACTAGAACTTTCGGCTATTGCTGCTGCTGAAATTTATTGCTGTTACTAGTTCACTCGGCATGTTTTTCTTTTCTATATATTCCCAATTGTGATAAATTTGCTGCGGTTTGAAGCAGGCGGGAGCATCCAAAGAAGACATTGATCTCCTAAAAAAATATACATTCCACAGGGATGATAGCAAGAATAAAATTGATGAGGAAACAGAAGAATCAAGTGGAGGGATAATGAAGGAGTGTGGAACAGAGTGCCCTATTGAACGTACTTTAACTGCAGAGGATGCTGTATGTTTTCTTATTAACATACAATTTCTATGTCATCTTACTTTCTATGTTATCTACTTGACATTCCTAGAAATTTTTGTATGCTTATTTCCTAATTGCACACCAAAGGGTAAGTTTATCATGTGATTTAAGAGTAATGCACCAACAGAAGAGTCTTCCTTAAGCCCTTTTAGCAACTGCCACTGTAGGAACCATGCTGCTCCCAGGATTCTTGTTAAATTTCTGCTACAATCTTAAGTTCTTAACCAATCCTATGCTGTAGAGTGAAAGCCAAGTTTGTCAGTGCAAAGTTATAAAGATGGGGCTTGTGTTAGTGTGAAGTATGAATGTGTAAACTTAATAAGATGTTAGTGACACTTGCCTTTTTGTTTTTTAAAATAAGATATTATTGAAATAAAGTTTCTTCCTCTGTTAGCTTTCCTTTAGTTTTAAATAATTAGTCCAATGTCATGAGAATTTTTCCTTCCATTTCTGGCTTGTTTTGGAATTGAATTTAATTGTCATCAAAATTATCTGGAGTGCTGTAAGGATTTGTCTCTGGTTTAAGAGGATTTAAATAGCTGTTTTTCCATTCCAGATAATTTGGGGTGATACAGGCCATACAGCAAATAGAGTGATAGAGAGGTCCTGCGGATGTGTTTTGAATGACACATCAAGTTATTTGAGGGCGCACATATGATCGGGGAAGGAACCTTAGGGAGGGGTGGTTGTTTCTTAATGAACCAAGAGTCACAGTTTCTTAACAGTAATATGGATTACAGTTTGGCTGTCGAAGTGTTTTTTTTTTTCCTTTTCTTTCTTTTCTGGTTTTGGATGTGCTTTTGGGTGTCAATGAAGACTATCTTCCTCGGCATATGTTTCTAGTTGCATTGCTTTTGAGGATGGTTAAGGTAGGTCCACCGTGAACTATAGGTTCAAACTTTGGACTTAGTGCGGAGTCAGAAGGTAGATGGTTATATCTGGAACTGCAATTGTAATGGCAACTTGATGAATGGGGAATTGCCTGAAGTTCTCATTAAAACTTTGATCAAAGATCTAAATGCCGGTGGATTAGGTATGGTGAAAAATTCTAGGTTGCTAGCTAGTTAAAAATGAAGCACAAATGAAGTAGAGCAGAGGTGAGGATACCTTACATGAAGTGCATCCCTGCTAGGAAGCACAGAATTATAAAACTAGGTGCTTTGGAATCTGGAATTAGTGAATGTGGCGGTTATTGGAGACATTAGATTAGCACAAAGTTAGATTTACATAAGATGGACACATTAGAAAATGATACTCCGATCTTTAGTGATTAGGTCTGAGAGTAGCAACTAGCAAGATCAATTGGTTAAATAAAAAAAGAGGACCTGAGACTTGGGGACAGGTGACCAAACATGACTTCACTCATAAAGCCTTGAAGGCTATAGAGTGTGTACAGTTTGGTAGCGCTGTTTCAGCTCCTTCATTGCCATTTCAGTCATGTTTTTCTATTTCCCTTTGTTATTTCTTGTTGATTTGTTTCCTCAATCTGTTACCAGTTCATTTTTTACTCCAACATTATTGCTAGAATACATTTACTCATTTTCTGCTGTTATATTTGCCATCTCTGTGACTGTCTTAGACTCTTAAGTCATTATTACTAATCTGTTGGTGTAATCTTTGAAAGAATGTCTTTTCTTGTGGCCTTGTGGAAGTAACCTATCCGGTATACTGTTTAGGTGATGTCTTCTTTGGCTGTTATCATTTTTTTTTTAAATATATTATTTTTTTTTAATGAAAGAGAAAGGCTGTTATTGTTCTTGTTTACAATTATAGGCATTCCTTCAATGGATTTTAAAAACTTCATGTTCATATATGACATTTTAAATAAACCTTTTGACTCTTTTTAATGCAACTAAAATCTATCTGTTTCAGGAATGTTGCATTTGCTTATCTGCATATGAAGATGGCATTGAGCTTAGAGAGCTTCCTTGTGGTCACCATTTCCACAGCTCTTGTGTGGAGAAGTGGCTACATATCAATTCCACCTGCCCGCTTTGCAAGTATGATATATCGAAGCGTTACAGTCCAGATGGGGAAGTTTAGACTTTTTAGGAGTGAAGATTTCATTGTGCAATTCATTGCAATAGGTTAAAATGTTGTATGTGTAAATAAATCTAAGTTTATACCTTCATATCTGCTTTTTTTTATAGATAGAATAAGCCTTGAGCCTGTAATCTCCCTAGTAATATACAAAGTATATGTTATTTTAAGGGTTTTAGTGTTGTAAATGAATTTTTTCATGGTTGCAATATATAATTGCTTCAATACCCATATGAGCAACTTATCTTTGCTTATGTTTTATCCTTGTTTGAAAGATCATTCATTAACCCTTAACTAACTTAAAGGCATTTTGTCTTTCTAAACTGCTTTATTTGGTACTTAAAGACTTAAAGATATCTTTTGCATTTTGGATGGCTTCTAATGTACAAATTTAACTATTAAAATATACAGAGTATAGTTTTATGTACAACTTTAAATTTTTTTGTAAGGTGAACAAAATAGGGTTGTACTGTGAAAAATCAAAACAATGTATTGCATGTTTAATACTAATAATTGTATAAGTCAAGAGGGGAGGTTATGGTGTCCCTTAAAATATTAATTATACCCTTAGAAAGATTAATAAATGATATTCAGTCACTATCAAAATGGTACTAATAAGTAATAATTGACAAATCAATCATATATGATAAGTTAAGATATGACACTAATATTGTAAGTTGGTCATTTCATTTAAATATTTAACTAGACCCTAATCCTATTAAGGAATTACAATTAAAGAATTAATTTAACTTGTAAATATGTGTGAATAATTACCTCGTGGAAGGCTGTATCAAATAGTATTGTGAAAGTACTTATCAATGTCTCATCTACAACGATTATGGGGTTGTTTGGCAATCGGCGGTTGGCGGTTGGATGTTGGCTTCTTTGTTTGGGTTGTTTGATTAGCTAAAAGTATTAGCTGTATGGATTGACTTTTTAAGTAAGTTGTTTAAGCCAGCTGTTTACAAAAGTGTTTGGTGAAATTATTTATGGTTGTTAGCTGTTTATTAGTGATTAGGTGGGCCAACAAGCCAAAAGCCAATTGAAAAAGCTACTCTTATTAGCTTTTGGCTTTTGGCGGAAAAGCCAGCTTAAAAAGCCAATTACCAAACATATTTTTATGGCTGTTTGACCAAACTAAAAAGCCAAAAGCTAAGCAAAAAGCCAATTGCCAAACACCTCCTATGCTTTTGCCCAATCAAAATATTACTTCGTATTTGATGCAATTTCTATTGTATTTACTAGTTTTGAGTTCCGTATATTGTACATGTCATATATGATTTTTTTTTTTTTTTAGGAAAATATATGAATTAATTTAACTTTAAAAAAAGATTTAGTTATAATTATAATTATGAATATGAGAATATCACAAAGCCTTGAAAATAATTCCCTCAAAAGTAGCACCCATTTAGTGAAACTTTCTCAAAAACAAATAATTTCGTCAAGGTCCCATCATAGTCAAAAAGAGAGGCACATAAAAGAAAGAAATCAAACACCACAAAAGTAACGGACATAACATAACATAATAAAGCCTTCTGTTTTTGTTTCAATGCTTTTGTAATTTGTAACAACAACAACACCACCACCACCACCACCACCACCTAAGAACTCGTCAAAGCGTGTCGCACGCCTTCTTCACGGCTCACTTCTTCTTCTCTGATCAAAAATGGAGGAAAATTCATCAATAATGTTGGAGCGTTATCGGCGTGATCGTCAAAAACTGCTTGAATTCATAATTTCATCCTCAAATTTAATCAAACAAGTTCGTACTTCTTCTGGTCCCACACTCTCTCTCTCCGACATCAACCTTGATACTCTCAGTGCTGATTATGTCCTCAATTGCATCAACTCTGGTTCGCCTTTTATTCATTTTTGTTTTTTGAATTTTGAATCTCTGCATTTTTTGTTGTTGTTGAATTTGAGCGTTAATTTTTTTTTTTTTTAAAATTTGGTTTGTAGGTGGTGTTTTGGATGTTGCTGAAGCGACAATTAGTTATTATCATGAGTTAGAGTACCCGACAATGGTAAATGGTTTTAATTTTAATTTTAATTTTGAAGAATTTGATCGTTATTTAATGACATGAAAATGATGTTATAATTGTGATTTATGATAGTGAAGATTGTTAATTTTAGTCAATTTGTGTTGTTTTTTGCCGGGTGTTTTTGATTGTGATGTTTTGTTTGATTGTTTGTTTGTTCACCCATTATTCGGTCAGATACTGATATGAAAGGTACAAGGGATTCTATGCATTTTTCTGGAGTTTTCGTTGTTTATGGTATGCTGAACCGCGGTTTTACGTTTTAAAGTGATAACACAACTAAGGTTTTTAACTAAAAGATACTTCGTAGTTATTGTAGATAGTTGTTGTAGATGTTTGTTGCAATCATAAGTGCACAACTCCACACCTAACCTAGAACAAGGCAATGGCGGACTTTTGCAATCATTGTTCGTTTGTTGCAATGATAGTTGTGTCTCCGACATTGTTGTAAGATTCAGAACCCTAGTGGTGCACAAGTAGAATGCTGTCTGTTCCTACCTTAACCCTGAAACATCCATCCGAGTAGGCTCGGTCTGGTCTATTGATGATGAAAGACTACTAGGTTTGTAGGACGAGAGATATAACATTATCAATTGATTGATTGGCTTGACACTTTTGAGCTCCCACATTAGTGCTCTTCAACCTAATATAGTAAAGAGAAGTATGCTTACGAAGTATGACAGAATTAAAAATATATTATAGTAGAATTTTTATAAAACCTTAAAAATCACTCATACAGAAGACTGAAACAATTGAGGTATACAAGCAGTGAGTTCCTTAAAGTAACAAAAATCAGATGGTAGAAGATCCCCTACCTCAGTTAACAGACTTAACATAGCCATAACTGATACCAAAACAGTGATGGGGTAGATGAAAATCCTAAGAAAGCCAAAGAACAGATACAAAAAGATTCGATAATGAGATGATTTAAGGGAATAGACTCCGTCCATGGTTCAGTGGCCACCAGAGACAGGCTCTCGGCTCTGGCAAACTTCTAAGTGACTTGATTGGAAGAAAAGTAAGTGAAGACATGACAAAATGACAACATGCATGACTTACATACTTCTCTTTGACCATCATTGGTTATTAATATTTGTAAAGAAATACATAGTCAGTTTGGATCTTGTTAGGTTTGTCTCAATGTATGGTTTCTATATATGAACTTCTATAATTTTTTTTTAGTTTATTTACTAATTGACAATTAACAATATAAGGGTAGAAGTTGTGTCTTGACTAACATGCACAGTAAAAATAAAACAGGGAATAAAACAGTCGAAGTATTAGATATTATTTTATGGGATACAGAATATAAGTGATCAAAATTGGTTGTCTTGAGAGAAATTTCTCATTTTTACAAGATGGGGACATATTAAATCTGTTGGTCGTTGGAATGTTGGTTTTTAAAGTGCCCAATCGATATACTCTTGTTATGCTCTTTAATATTGTCTCTTTATCTAGGTGAAGCTTCAAAATTGGTGCTTTCAATGTAAATTTTGCCCCCAAACTCATAATGATTAACTTATAGATGTTTCTGTTGAATAAATTCTCAGTCAGGGAATTCTTTTTATACCCTCACACAATCCCAGCTATCTAGATCACCTCCTAAACGTCGGCCTCCTCCAGCTGGTGCCAGTGAGAAAAATAATGTCGCACCACAGTCATCAATCCAAGCAGGACGAATACCTAATCACAAGATTGCTTCAAGAAAAGACGAAAATGGGTTCAAGGTTGGAAATGTAATGACTAGACCCTCAAAGTCTTCTGAGAGTGGTGTTGTTCCACTTTTAGGGTTACCTCACTTACAAACAGGTATGGTGCTATCATACATTTATATTGTTCCTTAATATTTGCCTATATAAGGCTCAAATTTGCAAAATGATAACTCAATAAAGCATTCTATTTTCATCAACTATATTGGGTTTGATAATGTATTGTTTGGGTTAATCTGATTGTTCATCGGCTCCTTTCCTTTAAAATTTCAAGTCATGAATTTCTATTTTTTAGACAACTCATATTTAGTTCTAGGGTTTCTGAAGGATTGTCTGAGGATGATTTGCGGGAATCAGCTTATGGAGTACTGGTTGCATCCTTAGCCTTTTCTAGGTATACATTTCCCCTTGCTCTCTTGTAAAAACTTTTATTTGCTGTATCTTCAATAAAGCTGGTTCTTTCGTGTACAACCCTTGCTTAATTTAGTAGTAATGACATTAATACTGTTATTTACATGTTTTAGGATTGAAGTTTTATGTGAACAAGATCGAAAAAAGGAAAAGTCTTCTAAACTTCTGGCTGGTTTGAAAGGAAAAAAGAGTAGAGAGGTGGTTTTGCAAGTTCGGTATCAAGATAGAAATTTGGAACTACTTAATACCATACGCACTCAAATGGAGGTAAGTTTCTCTGCATCTTTACTTTTGACTTATTAGCTTTTGTAGCTTGTACTTGAATTCTTATTTTTTATGAATTTTCATCAATTGTGTTGAATTAATTGTCCTCATGTTTCTTTTAGTGTTGGTGACCCTGGTGTGTAGTCTGTGTACTCATAATCTTTGTATACTTTTGACAAAACTCAGTGGCTAGACTTTGATCTGTTCTTCATAAATTACAGCATGTAATATGTTTTTTTATTCTGTTTTCCTGTATAAATTGTTAAGTATTGTACAAATTAGGTAAATAATTTGAATATAATAATAATACCTTTTGCTGTTATCCATCTCTGATTGATGAAATATTTACTAGGTTTCAGAAGCGATGGATTTATGCATCAGGCAATGCTTGACGCGTTGCGCTTCAAGGTCATCATCTTCACAATTTGATGTTCTGCAAATTGTACTGGGCCTTATTAAGAGCATTACAAGATCAAATTTTCCAAATGAAAAATCTTATGTTCAATGGAAAAATAGACAGGTAAAGGGTATAAGAAGTATATGCTTGCAACTGGTTCTGATTTCTAAAGATTTATATTAGTGGACATTCTATTTGTTAACATGGCTATATAATGAATA
The DNA here is from genome assembly GCF_948465745.1 of Chenopodium album. Lineage (NCBI taxonomy): Eukaryota > Viridiplantae > Streptophyta > Magnoliopsida > Caryophyllales > Amaranthaceae > Chenopodium > Chenopodium album. Next base: position 7,880,833 of record NC_137853.1, on the reverse strand, counting down.
ATGAATTATGTTTCGATACTGAGGATAAACTGATCTTGAGAAAGAAATCTTATCTGGTTTGGTATGGTTTCATAGCGATGCCCTTGTATTGTTTTGGACCATTTACAAGTCCAGCATATGAACTTGGAAGGTGAAAGGGGCATAAAGTATAGAGTTAGCCAGTTAGGATGCCTTTTTGCTATTAAGTAGGTGCTTTGGGTGGAAAGGAATCAGGAGATTTTGAGGTCGGGAGCCTCTTTTAGTTATCTGGTTTCTTTTTTGGATCGATTTGGTGTATTTAGCTTGTCATTTGACTCCTGTTCATGGAGCATTTCTTGGCATATACAAATACTGATGTATTAAAGGATAGGGGCTCTTTTTCTGGTGGACTTCTGATCCACTTCTTTGTAATTCTTCTTTATCTTCTTTTGTAATGTCATTTCTCTTACCCAAACAGGGGGAAGAAAGTTACGCTTTGTATATTAACTTACGTGAATACTGAGAACCTAGACTTTGTTGGTTATAGTTTCTATAATTATAAATGAGCATCTATTCACATTCTTGCATGGTTTGATGTGGAATTGTCTTTGTTGGTCCATGTTAACTTTTGTTGCTGTTCACCTGTATGCATTGAGAGTTGGTGGCAAATGCGCCTCTTATTTCTTAGTAGGATTTACTATAATAAACTTAAATTGCAAGAATTTTAAGGACGGGCTTTTAAGTCATAGGCTCCACCCAAACATCCTGCTTACCTGGCATATTCAATTGATATAATGAGATATTTAGAATACTCTGAACTCTTTTGTCACAGGCAAATATCATGGAAGAACTCTGTTGCCATGGTCATTTGACAGAGGAATATGCTACCATAAAATACTCTATTGGAAAGATAAGAAATGCGAGGGTATGGATTTTGATCAGTTATCTATCGTTCTTTGGTTGATTTCAGGCTTTCAGCATTTTTCATATTTAAGTGGTTAATGGCAGTATTTGTCTTATTTAGGAATGGGATATGATGTCACCCAGTGAACGAGCTGAGATTCTACATTCTATCAGTAATTCTGCTTTGAAAATCTTCCATAAGCCAGGATATGGAGATGAAAGATGTGACTTGCCTGGCAGTCACCACTTGAAAGTCCGGCTTTATGAGAAACTGCTTTCTTCAGTGTTTGACATTCTTGAAGAAGGACAAATTTTAGTGGTATGTGCTCATATTTTAATTTCCTGGCTTTTCTTAAGAGTTGTCTGTTAAGTATTACAATGAGAAGTAAAGTCCCTGTGATAAATATATACAGGAGGCGAATGAAATTCTGAAACTCATCAAACTGACCTGGTCTACTCTTGGGATCACTCAAATTATTCATGATGCATTGTATAGTTGGGCTCTCTTTAAACAGGTATTTGACTATCATTTTTTGCTTTGATTTTTTTATTGTGTTTAAATTTGCTCTGAGCTGTTCAGACTTCTTAGTGGCAATCTAGATTCTACAACCTAAATCATAGGTGTTTCATAAAGTCCATCTCATTTATTTGTATTGTAAAATTCTCTTGTAATGTAAATAACCGATTCTAGAATGGGAAGTAGAGTGGGGGAGGCAATGGTTAATCTTGGAGAAATCTCCAAGGGAGCCAAGGAATCCCTGTAAGAACATTTTTTAGTTGTTTAGCCTGGTAACTTTTGTATTTTATTCCATATTGCTGTAGATTCTTACTTTTAAGAACTGTATTGACATTGCTTACGCACTAAGCACAGCATGGCCTGAGAGAAGTTTTTTAGCAGGCCTATTAATAACTGTCATTGAGTTTGTTCTTCCCTTCAATATGAAATATTTATTTTTCTGAACCTTTTATCTTATGTAGTATGTTCAAACAGATAAGGAAGATCTGCTAGAGTACACAACTATCCAAATACAGAATGTTCAAGCTGCTGAATCTCTTTATGAAGAAGGGGAAAGTTTGTTATGTACGATTGAATGGCGAGATAGTGTAGTTCGACTAAGTTTGGTTCCAGCTATATTGCTCTCCATGCATATTTGGTGTGAAGGGAAACTACTAGACTATCATAGGCATTTTAGTCAGGTTAGTTATTTGGTATCAGAGTAATTCCAGTATAGTTTTGGAGTCATACTAGATGGATATGTGTTGTATTTATATGCTAACCAGGTATTGTGCCCTTTAATGCTAATTTGTTGGTTTTTTACTGTTAAAAATTACAGACTTCTTGATATGTCATAGCCACTGTTGCCTAATATAATACCTGTTTTATATTTAGTGCTTTGATCTGTGTAATTTAACATCTATTGGTGCCCCATCACCTTTCAAATTTTTTTTATCCTAACAGTAAGCTAACTTTCCAGAAACCATCCAAGTTTAAGAGGATATTGAACTTTGCAATGGCGACTGCAGTCGTTGATCTAAATGAATTTGGCGAGGTCAGCTGTTATAGATCTATTGTTGTTAATTTTGTATTATTTTTATAAGTGTCGCTATGTTTGAGTTGTTCTTGCTTAAAATTTATATGCTTCTTCTCTACATAGATCTATGTGATATGCAGCTGTCTGTAATTGCCTTTTTTCCCCCAAGAAAATATAAACACCAGCTATCTTAATACTGGTTTTTAAGAGCATCATGTTTAATACAATAAATCTCTTGTTTTATGGGAAACTCATCCGAATTGCCCCCCTGTTTTCCATTATAGTGTGATTTAATTCTCTTTCTAATTGTCGTTAAAAAAAGAAAATTTTCAGCTAGAAACAAGTTTATAATGCATTTATCCAGGATCAGTCTTCTCATACTATTTACCTGGTATTATATTCTGAAATCACCTTTTTAATTTCACGTCTTCTCCTCCTTTATTTCTCCATGCAGCTGACTAAAACAGATGGTTCCACAAAAGATGCATCCAGACAAATAAAGATGTATGTGGAGAGCTCTGTTCAAGCAGCATACATGCTAGTGAGTTTGAATTGAATCATCTATTTGAGTCAATTTGTTGTTCATGAGTTGAATATAACATGCCAACATTTTTATTTTATTAATTTATTTGTTTTATTTTCAAATAGGTTCTTAATGGCTTGGATCTCAAATCAGATATAGAGAGGATGCATCCATTGGCATTACTTGCAAATGCTGTAAAATTGGTTGCTGAGAAAGAATTTTCTGTTTTTAGCCCTGTATTACATTTGTGGTATCCTGAAGCTGGGATGATTTCAGCCACACTATTACATCAACTCTTTTGGGAAAAATTGGTATTTAACGTTATTATAATTAATTGTTATTCAATTAAATAATTAATAGTATTAATTTATCTTTTCGTATATTTTTATGTAATCTGACTGGTTCGTTCCCCCAACCCCCCTCCCCCTCCGATAAATAGAGACCATTTATGCAGGGCATATCGAGTCTCTCTCAAGATGTCAAGTTGGTTCTTTCTGCTGCTCATATGCTGGATCGGGAGCTGACTCAACTCTATTCTTTCAGCTTTAATGGGAATAGCTTACATCAGCCATTCAAAGTTGATTTGGACCATTTTCAGGTGAGGGTACTCGTGTAATCTTTTGTTACAGGAATCCCATAGATTGCTGTTTTAATGCATCTAGAATTCATGCTCCGGTCATCCATTCCCTTCCCTTCTCAACCAATAGTTCATTTAATCTTGGCTAGGCACATTTTAGTTATATCATATATGGAGGAGTACCTTATATCTGGTTGGATCATTGGAGCTAGCCAGCTAATTGCATTCCATTATAGATACTTCTGTATCCTGTGGGTTTCCTGGTCAGCAGTAAACATTACTCCCTCCGTCCCTAAATTAAAAGCCTCTTTCTCTTTATTATGTGAGTAATAAATGCTAGAAAGAGGCTTTGTATTAAGGGACGGAGGGAGTACTGTTTTTAATGATGCCAATTTCTTGTACATTTGCAAAACTGAAAGAGATGGGCTTAATAAGTTAATAGGAATTAAATAGGATGTGTTCTTTAAGTTATTGATTGCTTAAAATTATTGGAGGAAAAGTATCTTATAAATTTCATTTAAGTTGGCAGATTGGAGATGTCTCTTCTTCACTTATTCTTGATTGGTCAATATCTCAACATGCATATATACTGGACTGGATTGCCCGTGTCTTTGATCTTGAGGTTCGTGTCTAACTTATACTTGTAATTTCAATGAGATACCATTCAATTGGGTGTAATGTAGTTATGCATCATGTGTACCTTTTTCTTTCTTCATTACCCTTGCTTTTATTTCTGCAATGTTTCTTTCCGAGTCTTTGAGAAGCAACCTCTCAACTATTTTACCTAGTCTATGAAAAGAGTGCACAGTATTGGACCTCCATAGGATTTGCCAACATGGGTGGATGTTATTGCTCATTGCTGTATCGATACGGAAATCTACAAGCCAATAATTGTGGTAGGATTGGAAAAAAAAAAACATAATTCTAGATATGATATCTTTTTGCTGAATATATATATGCTTCATCTGTTAATATGATTATGTAAAACCATCTATAGATCCATTCTGACTGATGTGATTAGGTTGTGTTTATTATGCGAGCTGCATCTGTTGAAGTGCAAGAACTAGAGGTTTTTTCCTCAAGTAAATTGACTTTTTGATTCTTGCAGTTATGGGAGCCTTTGACATCTCAAAAGAAACATGCAGGATCTGTTGTTGAAGTATTTAGGATGATTGAGGAGGTAAATGATCTGTCTGGATATTTTTAATTTGATTACTTTTGTGAAATCTGTTTAAGCTTCACAATGAAGCAAATATGGAATTTAGGAAGAAGACCTGTGAAAATATCGACAAGGCCTTCCACGATTTTGGGGCCACAATTCATCTGTTAATTGATATTGTCCAGTGTATAAATCTGTTTAAGCTTCACAATGAAGCAAATATGGAATTTAGGAAGAAGACCTGTGAAAATATCGACAAGGCCTTCCACGATTTTGGGGCCACAATTCATCTGTTAATTGATGTTGTCCAGTGTATACTAGCTTAGTAGTATTAACATATTGAACGACAAGCCAGAGCTTATAAATGCTATACTGCTGCAAAATTATATTCCCTTGACTTGAATTTTAGGAACTACTCCCTCCATTCCCTAAAGTTCGACTCAGTTGTTTTACGCTTTTGTTTCATTGGAAAAAGTGAGCGGGTGTAAGAAAAAGATGGATAAAGACAAGAGAGATGGAGTAATAAATGTGTGGGTTTAATATATTTTTTTTTTTTTTTTTTGGTGTAAATAGTGTAGGGGTAAGGTGGACTAGATGGTAATATTGAGTTGAAAAAATTTATAATAAAGTAAAAGTGAGCTTAAATATGCTTTCTCCATTTTCTTTTACTTGTAACACAACCTCAAGGCATGCACTTTAAGGACGTGAATAGAGAAGGTAAAACAAAATCAAAATAATTTTAACACCGGGATTGTTAATTAATTTGTCCATTTACATCATCTAATCTCTTCCTTAATGTTCATGTCATGATACTGTGTTGCAAGTAAAAGAAAAGAAAGAAGTATGAAACAACCCAAAACGGAAAGTGAGTCAAACTTTCAAGTTTGTAGAGAGTAATAACGAATAAGTTTATTAACATAAAAAGTACGGTGGATTCAAGATATCTCAAAAAAGCTTCTTAGTGACTATTTAGACAAGGTTTCCTTTTTGTTTTTGTATCAGTGTGCCTATATAAATATCTAGTCCCCTTGTCTTTGTATGTTGTGTCTTATTATGGTTATAATCTCGTCCCTATGTTACTAAATATTTGTTCTTGATATTCTTGGCTTGACTTGATTTTCTTATTATTCTCAGACGGTGGATCAGTTTTTTGGGTTGAATCTTCCTGTGAATATCACACATTTGCAAGCTTTACTTTCTCTAATCATCCACAGCTTGGATGCTTATTTGTCCAAAATGGGTTGCCAATTAGGTAATACTTGCAAAAGAATATGCCTGTTAGGCTGCAATTACTAACTATAGACAATGCTTTCGCAGTTTGTTTTTATCTTAACAATAAGTGCTTTATAATGTGCTCTTTAAATTGTTTTTTTGTATGATAAGAACACGCTGGAACTTTTTCTTTGTTACTTCTGGTTGAAGGATCTGAAGTGATGCCAAACATGATATGTTGCACTTGACATAGGCCATAACTGATAAGTCATGTTTCTGGGAAAATTTGGACACTATCCAGAAGTTTTAATAGAAGTGTGGAGGAGATCTCCTTGGGTATTTAATAGATTATTCTTCATTCAGTATCTATCTATAGTAGTTTGATCTGTGCCAAAGTAACTTTGTAGGATACCATTTAAAAGGTGATTTGAGGCCTGCTTGGAGATGCCGGAGGAGATTGGAAGTAGGAAACACTCTTGAGTCTTGAGGTAACATAGTGGTCATAAGATCCACTACAATATTTTGGCTCTCTGGCTTAAGATCTATGTTACCCAGACTCACGAGTACACGACACAACACTACACATGGGTACAGTATCCCAGTTTGATTTGGCAAAGTGCACTTGAGTTATGGAAACCGCTAGATCTATAAATTAACACGTTGATTGATACAATAAAAGGAGTAAAGTTAGGGCTTGGCTTTTGGTCACTGAGAGTTTGAGAGATTGGGTGTGTAAGGAGAGAGTTTATGTGTGGTTGCAGCGCAATGCAGTGGGGTGTGTAAGGAGAGAGTTTATGTCTGTTGGCTTCTCTTGTGATAGCTATATGCTGATCTAGTTTTTTTTATCCCCACGTTTTCATTTTTTTTCATTTCCAAAATGTTTAATACGATTGATCTACCGAACAGGGATTAGGATATGTCTTTGTATTCTCAGTTGGAGGTTTTGACATGAATGCATAGTTGAAGTGGGGCTTCACAACTATGTTATCGATGTTCAAAATTTTTTAGCTTCAGGGAAAGCTATAAAGAGCTGTGTTGAGTTCGCTTGTTTGAATCTTTTGGTGGTGTAAATAATGAATCTACCCTTTTTTTCTTAAAACACTAAGCACTCACATCCTTCAAGGTCAAACTTTAACACATGGCTGTTGAATTCTCGATTGTATTGATGAAATGGTGAAAAGAATTTTTATGAAGTAGAGTACAGTATAATCCTCTCTTCTGATGCCATTTTCCTTTATCAATTACACAGAGACCTTATGTTTTGATAGAGGAAAATGGTTTTAAGTTTTAAATTTTATCTCTGATTGTATTGTTGACCATCATTCTTTCTGTTTGTTTTTTTCATTGACTTTGTTTATTCTTATTTCAACTGTCTTGTTTTACTTGATGATTATCATTTTATTAGTCGTTTCTTCTCTCTTCCATCATTGAGATTTGGCTGTGATATTATGCAGTTGAGAAGAGCCACCTTTATCCATCAGCTCCATCACTGACACGCTATGAGGAATCTTTGGTTACTATACCTAGAAAAAAGATGGTTGAGCTCAAGATCTTGGATGATAATACTATTAATACCCTAAATCAGTTGACCTTACCCAAGCTCTGTATCAGACTGAATACTCTTCAAGTGAGTTTCATCCTACTTCCCGATTCCCATCCTCTCCCTCACTCCCCCCCCCCCCCCCCCCCCACCAACCCCTCCTCCCTCCCCCAGTTAAAAATATAATAATAAGTACAGTACATTAAAAAAAAAAAAAAAAAAAAAAAACAGGCATATTGTTTTTGTGTGAAGAATATTAGTCTTATCTTAAAAGCATTTTTCATTATTAATACCAAGTATATGAATGCAAGAAACTGAGAAAGTGTCACAAAAGTTTTTCTTATACTTTTGAGTCTGGTATCACTTTTTATGTGCTATTATTTGCTTATATGTTTGGATTTTTGTACGATGATTAACAACGGTTGAATGTATCAATATAAACTTGCATGACATTTGATACTAGATCTCTGGTAAATGTTTAGCTCCACTTATTGGATTATTTCTCATATCTCTATTCAATTCAACTATAGAAAGCTGGTTATATTGTTGTCTCAATTTCTACACAAGTTAGTGAGTGAAGAGGTATTTGACTGTAGAGTGTAGACTTTCCTCAACTTTAATTTAGTTCTTTATCATGTTTTAGCTCTGGAATATATTTGTTTTTGAGTTGTTTCATCACTGACTTTTCTACTGTTAATTCTGTTCATTTTCATCTTTGTTACTTCAATTTCTGTTTCCTTCAGGACTTACACTTCTGTTATCAATTTTTACATAACATTGGCTTTATTAAGATGTTTTCCATTTCCGTTTACAGTATATCAGAAATCAAATTGTTATATTGGAAGATGGCATGAGGAAGTCATGGGGACTTGTCAGACCAGCTGTGAAGCGAAGATGGTGTAAGCGCTTGGACATCTCTTGTTATTCTCTTCCTATGACTTGATTTGTCCCTTATTGATACTTTTTGCTCTAATAATACATGTCCATGCTTCTAAGTTGGAGCCACTCTGCCTGATGAACGGAGAGGGGGGAGGGAGGGGGTGGGTTTGGGCTTTCTTATAAATATGCATTTCAGGTTTTGACTTTTTGAATCACATGGTGCTCACTTGTCTTGTGCCAACTGAGTCTAGAGGCTTAAGGCTGAGTGCTGTATCGGTGAAATCCAAAGAACATAAAACATATTTAATCTTTATTATTGTTGTTTCACACTTGAAGAGACTTCTAGAAAATAAAGACTATGCTCAGATTAAATGATGGGATAAGAAGTACAATCGTTTAAAGGCCATACATTTAGAGGAGAAGATTGGGACTGAACTTGATATATTTTGGTGGCTTGCTGGATATCATAATGTTGTAATCGACGGACCCACATCTTTTTATTTTTTTTGTTGATTTGCTAATAAAATCCTTGTAGCTTTATACTATTTTCAGATTATGGAACTTTCTGTGTGTATTGCGCAGTTAACATTGTAGAAGAAGAAACTCCTGAAATCTTGGAGAGTACTATGAGTGAAGAATCAATTGATGAGTTATTTGCGACGACGTTTGATGGTATTAGAACGAGTATCACAGATGCGATTGCCAAACATATTGACTTCACAGGTGAGATATAAACTCTTAAAAGTTATGTCTTAAATGGTAATAAACTTTCATAGTTGCATAATTTTTTTAAATGGTTTTTTGACGAGGTGCCCCTATTGTTTTAAGACAAGATGAATTTTGTACAAATGCACTATATAGTATGTACCTTGTGGTTTGCAAATAAAATTACCAAGTGCCCTAATGAGCAATGGACGTTTACTTCTGTTATCTAATGTTACCTAACCAGTAAACGCGGTAACGCCTTATTGTCTCAACCTCCTTGTTAACAATCCTTAACTTTCACTTGACCCTGAATTGTCAATATTTACATCGCTTCTGTCACATCCTGGTTGAGAACTTCTGCTTCTACTCCTTAGTATTTAACTTTATATAATCTATCATTCATTCATTCCAAACACCACCAGATTATTTTTTTGTTTGATTTTTTTTTTTTTTTTTTTTTAATTTCGAAACTGTCTTTCTGTACTACTTGTCACAAAACCTTGAAATAATATAATGAAAATGGAGTTATACTTGTAACGATGATTGATACTTAATTAACTCTAAAAAGGAAATAAAGGCCTACTTTGAAATAGCATTGCGCACTGCCTGTTATTCAAACTAGTTTTTTTTTATTTTTTTTTTATGTTGCAAAAGAGCTTTATGATTACTTTGTATATAATCCTAAATATTATTTCTTCATATTACATTGTTACGTAATGTTAACAGTGACTAGATTTTGAGCTGTTGCTGACCTCAGTTCTCATGCTCAATTAACACACATTTACCTCAGGTACAAAAGCTGTATTCTGGGACCTTAGAGAGGAATTCCTTTTCCAATTATATCGTGGTGGTGTTGAAAAAGCTCGTATGGATACAGTGCTTCCCAGTGTTGATTCTGTAAGTAATTGAGCTTTTTTTTTTTTTTTTCTCTTTACGTACAATCCTTTATTCTGCTCCAACTGAAGAAAGGTTATGAAATGCACTGATGAAGCATTTTTACTCATATACGGGGTAACAATTTGCATGTCATGTTGAGTACTATTCAGTTGGTAAATTTGGTCAATAAATCTTATGCTTGAGAGATAGTTACAAGACTTACAACTTACAATATGAGATGCATTGATGTAGGTTCTGAACCAAATATGTGGATCAGTTGATGACACCGTGAGGGATCCTGTGATTTCCAGTATATTTCATGCATCATTGGTATGTTCTGAAACTCTGTTAGCGCTGGTATCTATTCTCCTTGCTTTTCATGCTTCTGATTTTCTTGCTTTATTCAGGAAGGTTACCTTTGGGTATTGTTAGATGGAGGACCTTCACGTGCATTTTCTGATTCAGATATCATATTGATGGAGGATGATTTAAGAGCACTACAGGTATTTGAAGTCTCCTTTCCTGTTGCAGTTGGTCAAATTTTCTCAGATAATTTTTTTTTTTTTTTTTTTTTTTTTTGGGGGGGGGGGGGGGTGCGGGGTGCGGGGAGGATATCTCTTTTCTGTTGCAATTAAACAGCTTCTCCTGACTTTTTTTCCCCTCTGTGATTCTGTGTATTTGTCTGGAAAGGGGGATTGAGGGGGTAAGCAGGGTAGTTAATGGGATCTTATCTCATAATTTCTCATCAAAAGGGCCAGTAGAGCAGTATAATGAAAGATGTATTGTTTAAAGCTAATTAGTGACAGTGTTTTATTTTATCAATTGTCTACGATTACGAAAAAGACTTTTAGTGGCAGTGAAATTCTGAATTGGGCTACATATCTTTTAATTGTCTAGAAGAAAGTAGTTAGATATCTATATTACTTGGAGTCGGATACCCATTTCCGACTCGGGTACGTGTCTAAGTGTCCGGCTCTACTATTTTGTGAACTCTTTCCATGATTTTGAACCAAAACGAAGTGTCCAAGTGTTGTATCCATGTCCGAGGGTCAAGGGTCTTACATGGGTACATACTTGAGGTTAAATGAAGAGTCCGAGTAACATTGGTGGAGATGCGACAGAAATAGATGTGCTCATTTGACTTTTAGCTGTTTAATCTTTGTTTTTCCTCTTTTACCTCAGATAGGACTTATGTGCCATTTTGCAGGATTTCTTTGTGGCTGAAGGAGAAGGTCTTCCTCGTTCTACAGTAGAGCGAGCAGCGAAGTTTGCTCATCAAGTGCTAAGCTTGTTTTCCCTTCAGGTTTGATGGTGGATTTTAGAATTTGAGGTACATGCAGGTTGAGTTGCTTAAAAAATTAATACTCAAGTTGTTTCTCCTTGCCCATTCTTGATCCTTTGCAGACTAGTAGCGTTATACAAATGCTAATGAATGCAAGTGAGCACATCTCAACTAGGGTTCAGTCAGGTGATCACAGTCGTAGATCACTGGATGATGCTAATACTTTGATACGAATATTGTGTCACAAAAAGGACACAGAAGCTTCAAAGTTTCTTAAGAGGCAGTATCGGTTCCCACCATCCTCAGGTGACTCTGTCTTATACTCTGTATGAATTAGAATATATAAGCATAATCAAGGATATTGATAATTTACAGTGATAGTTGGTGACACATATATGTCATAGCAATATATAAAGGAGAGACAATAAGCTACTAGTTAATGGGTGGAATGAGATCAGTTGGTTGTTGCCAGGAAGCATTCTTTTCCCTTCTTGACCACTTTAGTGTGCAATGGTCACAAGCAGACTCCTCGCTGTGTTTAGATCATTATGACAGGAAAAGATCATGGTACATAAAATATTTCGCTAGCGCCGCTCTGTTTTCTATGCTTTCCTCACTTTTTTTTTGGTTTACGCTTTGTTTGGATAGCAAAGAAGGAAGGAAAAGAAGGGGAGGGAAAATGGTGGAAGGGAAGGGAAAAGAAAGAGAGGGGAGAGGTGAGCTCCATTTTCCCTCCAAATCTCATCAATTTTGGAGAGATTATGCTTATTAAAGAGAGAGAGAAAATGGATCCCTCCCTCTCCTTCCCCGTTCCTTCCCCCAATCCTTTACCCAAACAAGAGAATTTGGCCCCCTCCATTTCTCTTCTCTTCTTTTCCTTTCATTTCTTCCTATCCAAACAAAGTGTTAAATTGAATTATTCTCTTTGCTTTGATGGTCTCACTGGTATTTGCCTTTAATTTACTTCATTCATATTTTGTAAAACTTGCAAGTAGTGATTATATTTCAATGACTTTGTCTATCATTATGGTTTCGGTTCTGTAAACTCTTAAGAGTGGTACTCTGACTGATTGTCACTGTATGCTGTATGCAGAATACGAAGAAAATCCTAAAAATGAATCCACATCAAGTTCAGCCATATTTTCAGATCTGCTAAAAAGAAGTGCATCATTTCGGTTTCCAGAAACAGGACATAGTAGCTTCAAATCATTGAAGAAGAAATTCCAAGAAGCATGGTGAGAGAAGGTCTGGCTTTGATGCTGAGGGGTATACATTATGATATTTTGGGCTTAAGGTAATATTTGGTTTTTGTTGATGTATACTTTTGGGTGTATGTGACGGGAGAAGTTATAAACAAAATTGTCATTCCTAAAATTGTATTTCCTTTCTTAGTTGGACTAGCTTGAATCATTTTTATGTTTAGGTAATATTGTGACACAAAGTTTCTTTTTCCTTCATTTCTCCTCAGAGTACATGCTTCGCTTCTCTGCAAACAGTGGCTGACTGTGTTTTATAACTTCCAACAAGAAGCAGCTTGATGCAACTTGATTATAACTTTGACTAATGGTGTGAAAACTCTAATCTTGCTGGAACGACGACGTTCAGTATAACTTAGTTGCAAGATGAGGCGGTTGATGGTTGTCAAGTCTTGCTATAGTTAGTTGGTGAAGATTTTGTGTATATTGTCCTGAGGTTGATCAACTTGAGATAATCAATAGGACGTATTAACATTGGGGTTCATTTCTTCTACAACCCCTCTAGGGTGAGGTTGTAACAGTAATTAGCAAAAATCAGCTAATAACAAGCAGGAGATCGGAACAAGATTCCCCCGGATACAGAATATGAGCAATAATTGAGTTCACAATTTCTGTGTCGATTGTTTGTTGTTGTAGATTTTGCCAATAACTGTTATTCATATACTGGTTGGGGATGCAGTTGAAGAGATAGATTTATAGCTTCTGTTAGTTCTGTAAGGCTTCGTTTTGGTGATTGTGTAGATCTTTGTAGGCTGTTTTAGTTTAATAAACATGTTACGTGTGTAATAAAGTCTTCATTTAGCGCAAATTTACATTTTTAATGATGCCAAATTGCCAATCTGTTCTCAGTTAGATTGTGAAACTCTCTAGCTTGGATTAATTGTAACGTTGATAGTTTGAAATGAACTTTCCTATGTTGCTGCTGTTATATATCACTGTCATACTCTTATCATCATATATTCATATGTGGTTATTCATGATGAATTAGAGTTGGAGGAAACTTCGGATGTCATTGAGCCAGCCAGGATGCTGATTTGTCAATGACATCGAGTCCAACTGAGCTTGTCCTAATGATTATGCATAGAGAAATGCAGACAAGGGGCAAGGGTGTAATTACACGCAAATGCATAGAATTTAGAGTAGTACTATTGGGTGGTTTTTACTATCATTGGATGATCAAAGAGTACCGTTGAACATTCAGTGGTATAATGTATGCATGTAGTGGTACTATATATACATTAGTGGTACTAATTATGTGTAGAAATAGTATCACTAAATAGACAATGGTATTATATAAGCTTTCAGTGGCACATTTAAAAGTGATCCCACTTACCTATCTCTCTCCTCCTTTCTCTCTCTTCTATGTACTTTTTAATATTTTTATATTTGTTATGCATTTACAAATGCATAACAAAACTCTATTAGTACTTTCTCAGTCAAGCTAAATTGCTAATTGTCTCACGGTTAGATAATTATTAGGAAAAATTGACAAAAATAACCCCAACTTTTGCCCGTTCACTCAAAATAATCCCAACTTTGGATTATTTTTAAATAATCCGAACTTTGGGGGTCATTAGCTCAAAATGGTCCACACCACAAAAATACTAACAAGGCCACTAGCTCGAGAAAGAAATGGAGAGCAAGTGCAAGTCGTAGGTACACTACTGTGAGTACTGTCCACAGTCCACAACCATGGTCTCCGGTTCGAGGCTTCTCACTGCCGAAGCCTATAAATATACCATAAGGATTAATGGACTATAAATTTAGCGCACACAATATTATTGTCATACATGAAGTCAACTTCTAACTCACGCACAGCTCATATGGTCATGTTTTGTGTACTGATTGCTGATCTTGGTATAATGGTATAAGGTGCATTTTTTTTCCAATTTCCATGCCATAATTAATGTGGAAAGATAGGAACAATTTTGTTCCGCCGAAAGATGAACAGTAGCATTGGATTATTATTTATTAGTTAACTTGTAGCTTGGAACATTTGACATGAAAGAGGCAAATTATTAAGCAACTTACTTTTTGAAATGTCATGCGATCAGCCAAGTCTACTTATTAAGTACTCGTATACATCTTTTCACACTATTCACACATTTATAAGTATAGATAAAACGTAATAGAATCTTGTTAGATTCGTTTCAATGATTACCATACTACTTGTGATTTCTAATTTTTATAAGTTTTACGGATGGATAGTTAGAGATATTTGTTGAGCCAATGAACAACCCAAATATGAGCATTCTCTTGTCCCACACACTAAAAACACTAAAGGGAGAGTGTAGTGATAATGGAATCCCACATTACAAGAATTTTAGAGTTACCACTACAATATAAAGCTAAGGGGCTACTCCCCTCATTGTCATATGGTTTTGAGGTGGAACCTCCTTGGCCTTGTAAAGTGGTGGATTTGCACTCTCCCATGACGGGTGCGGCCCAGACCCGTATCTAACAATATTAATTGTTACCCTAATGGGTGTAGGAATCATACGGATAAAGGTTTCAAGACCACAAATTAAATCCCCCTTTTTTTTTTTTGTAACGACACACAAATACTTATTTTAGTAGCATTACTTCGTAAATTTGTTAATATACTTTATTTATGTGTTCATTGCAAGTAAAGAGCTTCTATGAACGTTTGCATAACTATTATTAGTGTAAATGGAACCGAATTTACAAAGAACTCAAGTATCCTACAACAACCAATAACTCCACATTTGACTTTTTCATCCACAATAGACAAATCATCAGTGGTAAGAAACATACAATTAATGCATGGATTAGAAATTTGAGAAAACGAGAAGTTATGTTACAACCGTCCAAGTGCTTCGGATTAGCCGTAAATCTTGTATGAAATGGACGGTTTCTAATGATATGATGACCGAGTCATCGCTATAGAGTTACGGAGTAAAGTTGTAAACGACATTAACAACTTGATAATAATAACAATGACTAAGACACCAATCACACCATGTCCTTTAGTCCTTTACAATTACAACGGGTTAGGTAAATAATAAGTACAAAATAAGCTTACCTCATAAAATTATGATTCATATAATAGTTATTTTCAAATTATGTATAACTGGTAGAGATAATAAATAAGTCATCTTTCGAGCTATACACTAGTACTGTAAAATGTGATTTTAAATAAATCATTAATTCTCCTAAAATCTTTTATAAGGTTAACTTGTACAGTAGTATTTTGGTGCTTTGTGACTTATAATGAATATACTACATGTAAATAATTATTTCAATTTACATTATTATTTTACAACATTTAGTACGAAGTTTTTTCTTTTATTTTCCATAGTTATTTTATTATTTCCAAATTTATGTTCTAATTGTTTTCTTTGTAAATTGTAAATCGTGTAACTGTTTTTGAAACGGATGAAGTACAATGTACAATCGACTCATTATATACAAGTTTTTGCTGACCCACATGTTAACTAGTCTACTGCTTATAACAAGTACGTGCTACATTGTCCATCTTAACTCTACACTTCGTTTTCTTTGGCCACGCTGTCACCGGTACACCAATCACCGCCTTACACGTATCCACAGCCGCCAAACGTCGTTCACCTGCACTCCAAGGTTGACGTACAACCGGAACTTCACCTACAAACTTACAAGCAACATTAACAACCCCTTGCCCTCTTGAACCGTCTTTTTCACGTAGCCGGTAACTCAAGTGATGGGCCAACCCAAGAGGAAAATGACCATCAAACATATCGGACCCAGGTATCTGGATCCAGCCCATCAAAGAAGGGCCCAATAAGGCCCGTTTTCTAAAAAGTTGTAGATAAACACAAGAGTAGTTGTTTGAAAAGAATGTGTGATCTAGTGGTAGAATGAACTTGTCTCCCCATTTAGGATTAGGACCTCCTTCATCATATACTCTTGTTGTGTACACGTTACAACTATTTTTGTAGCCCTTGATCGTGTCGTGACACGGTTGTGATGATGGTGAGGGGAAGGTGGTGATGGTGATGAAGGGTTTAAGGTGGTGAGAGAAGAGAGAACAACATGAGGAGGGATTTTTGAGTCCTTGAGCTGAAATTATAGTTAACTCCAACATTGATGATTGAGGTTTGTTTGTTTAGTAAGATGGAAAAATAGGGAGTTTAGTGGTGTTATATAGTATTGTTAGTCTTTTTGAGTAGGAGGTTGAGAGTGAGGTGTAGTGTAGTTTCCTTTGTGGAATATTTGGAATATGATTGGAAAATTTAAACTAATAAATTGGATTTGTCTTACACATCATGGATTATCATTTGTGGAACTTTCTAATTTAAATGTGTTTGTAAGAATTTTCTTATCTTTTGTAGGTCAACTCAAGTCATGGTTTATTTAACATAATCTATAACATTATTTTATATACTTCTTTCATGATTAATTCTTTTTTCATCTTCTTGATAAGCCATTTGTATTTTCTCGAAATATAATTTAGTGTTGATAATTTTATTTTACTCATTTTTTAAGGTAAGAAAAAGTACTCTATCAAATCAATATCTTTTTAAGTGAGGGAGGGAGAAAAATAAGGAAATTTCCCTCTTCTTTATTTGAGCTTTTTAAGTGAAATTTATTTTCATGACTTTTTAAGTCACAAGACCAACGTTTTATTTTTAGTGTTGAGTATATGATGGCCTAATGGCCTACAACTATTTATTAGTTTAATTATGACTAATTATTTGTAGGGGTAGTGTAAAATTAGCCAATTAGATTAGATTAATTTAGTGGACCATATTAGTTCACCACCAAATTTGATGGAACGAATTAATTTGAAATAAACGAAATTCACATGCAAATCATAAAAGGTACCGTAAAAGATATAGTCAGCCGCGTGATTCCAAATCGATGTCATACTTACACTTTACACCAATAGCTTCTCATTGAATCTTAAAAGTAAATAAATGTACAAAAAAGGAAAAGTAAAAGGACAGCAATTGTGGAACTTACAACTTAACTTAAATCACAAGCTATACAAGATAAACGACGAGAATATTCAGAAATCGTGGTTGGGCCATCAAGCAGTTGGGACTTGAAAGTCTTCGGCCTTTTTGCTGGACTTTACAGATTAAACAGGCCCAAGCCTATTAACAGGATTAACAAATGAAATATCCCAGTTCCTAGTTTTATGACCACCCCAAATTTTAGCAATTAAGTTTAGTTGGTAAAAAATTGAAGTAACCGGGTAAGTTATGTACAAAGATGCAATCCAATCAAGTTTAGTTGGTAAAATATTAGAGTAAGTTACGCACACGGCACAAGTGTAGTTTGTAAAATATTGGAGTAGCTACTAGTGTAGTAGTAGTACCTGACACTTATTACTGTGTTGTGAGCTAAAGAAGAGTTCGTAAAAAAAAAAAAAAAAAAAAAAGTGTCTTGTGTGCTAAGTAAAGAAGAATTTGTAAATTGGTCCAATATTAGTAACAAATCTTTTTTTTTTTTTTAAAGGAAAATCTCATGGATTAAATGAAAAGATTACAGATCTTGAGCAGGCCATCGTATCTTACATCAAGGAGAATTGCTAAAATCTCATGGATTAAATGGCTTTGTACCAATACTTCCTCCTCTTTACAATAAAATGGTTACAACCTTACAATTTAGTCAATTTTCAAAGAATAAGTAGTGAGAGCAAACTAGCAAAGGTCGAATAAAATTTTTAGGCTTGTATAACTAATAGCGTTACCAATGGTCATCCGGGTAGCGCCGCTTGCTACTCGCTGTAACGTCGTAGTGCCGGGAGCTGGAGATGAATTCGACGAGTGTACCTGCTCATCACCGGAGTTTGCCGGTGAGACTGCCCTAATCGCTACCGGAGGTGGCGCTGCTACTGTCACCGCTGCCGGAACCGCCGTCGGACACGCTACTGCAGTCGTCGGAGAATTAATCGCCGGCGCCGGAGATATTTTCCGGCGTTGTATATCTCGTAGAAGTGCTTTTTCACCTCTTTTGAAGCAATCATTCGCAAACTCCCAACGGTCCGGTACAACTTTCCGAAAACCCTAAAAAAAATCAAATCAAATCAAATTGATCGATTAATTCAATGAAATAAACGATACAATTAGAATAAGTATTTGTTAGATCCAAATTTGTTTGAGAAAATTACATAGGTATTGAGTTGGCGGACAAAGCTAGAGAAATTATTATGCTTAAAATATTTAGGAAGCAAATCACGAGCAAATTCAGCAGGACGCCAAACGATGAAACTGGATCCATCATCATTCCACGAAATCAAATCATCAACAGCAGGATCATCAACAAGCTGATAAGTTTTGGTAAGAAACGGAGTCGGAAGAGTACGTTGTTGCGAGTCGCTAGCATTACCACTACCACCAGCACCACCTCCGCCGGCGGAATCACCGTTTTGGTCCACCGGCATTGGAAGCATGGCGTACAAAAATAATCAAACTGTTAAATAATTAATAAGATCAGAAAAAATGGTGAAAATGAAAAGATTGGATTGGAAAGAGAAAGGGGAGAGAAGGATGTTTAGGGAGGAGAGAGAAAAGAAAGGAGTTGAGAAGGAAAATAGGGGGAAAGAGGAAGGATAGGTTTAGTTTGTTGGGGTTCTAGAAAGTTCGTGGTAGGGAGTTAAATGATGAGAGAGAAAGAGGGCATGGGGTGTTCGAGAAGGTTTGTGTGAGAGAGAGAGAGTGTGTGTTTGTGTTGTGTTGTGTTGTGTTGGATGAGTATGAAGCGGAAAGTGCGAGAAGCTGCGGATACGAATCACTACGTCCTTTCCAGAAACTTCATTTTTCTATCTTTGTGCGTTATTATTTTTTTCTATATTTAAATGTATGATACTGTTCATACTAATTTGACATATACGGAGTACGAAATGCATTATTTTGATCAATGAAACTTGCACTACTTTCGGTCCAAATTACTCGCAATTTTAGAATATTTTATATCTCACAAATAATACCCCAAAGTTGCGAGTAATTTGGACCGGAGGTAGTATATTAGATAATTAAAGATTACAGAGTATATTGTTACTTCAAAAAATAGATTACAAGCATCGGAGTATATATTTACTATATACGCTTATAACTCTTCTCTTTTTCTTCAGACTTTATTAAAATGTGTACATAGGTGATGAGATTCCCTATACAATACTTATTAATCAATCTACTTCGTGTATTTTAATTATCCGTATATTATAAGTTCATGCAAGCTTATATACCTATTGCATAAGGCAAGTAGTATACTTTGAATAAAATCTTTCTCTATAAGAACTTATAGTTTACACTCGATTAGTATATAGAGTAGTACTCGTATATTACTAATGCATACCAACCATATATGACGAATAAAATATTTGCTTGGCTGGTATGGCAAATTGGCAATCTTCTAATTTTCAACCATCTTACTATAGTATATGTATATCGAGATCATCAACTTTAATACTACGTATTTTAATCTTTAATTGACTTAATCCGACGAAGATGTCATGCAATGTGGTTAAATATGTAAAAATATTAACCTTTGTGGTTCTCAAATCCCTCTATTTCTCTTTGTTACTGTATTTTTCCAACATGAAAAACTCACTCTTTTTCGTAGAGTATAGACAATTGTTGATTATCTTTGTCTACTTAGAATACCAAACTTGTGTTTAAAAGACTTAATTCTATGATTGTACTATTTTGTAAGTCTTTTAAGAAAAGAATTAGGAACATAATTTTCTTTGTAATTGATGATAGGGCAACTGAGACATTTTCCAAAGTGTTTATTTTTTTTATTGCCATCCCATGTTGTTAAACACAAATCTAAATAAAAAATAACATATGATTTTCAAAAGATTTTTTTTTTCTTGCAAAATGAATAATAATCCACATGTTTCGTGCTCGTTGATGATTTCTTTGCTCTATTGCATGCTTCCATATGCAGTTGATCTTTCTGCCCCAGTTTCCTATATACACATTTGTTTCTTACTGATGCAAATTATAATTTAAATTTCTTGAAAACTTAGAATGAGAAAATGTGGATTATTCTGGGCCTTTAGGGAGACAAATTAATTAGAGAGAAAACAAAAATTTATAGATAGATAACTTATCAAAAGTACAAAGTCATGGCTTCGAGGATCGATCTTCTTGAAGTTGCAGTTTAATAATACGTAAAAAGTTTTCGTCTTGTGTTAAGTTTAATGCATAAACCCTAGGTAGTAAAAGCTCATTAAATTTCAATAAACCTGATATGATTTCTTTGAATAATGCTCCATTTATAGCCACATGCTTCCATATGCAGTTGATCTTTCTGTCCCAGTTTTCCTTAGCTATACACGTTAAATATCTTACCGACACAGATTATAATTTAAATTTGCCTGAAAACTTAGAACGAGAATGTGTGGGTTATTTTGGGCCTTTAGGGAGACAAATTAGAGAGAAAGAAAACAGAAATTTAAAGATAGATAACTTATCAAAAGTCATGGCTTCGAGGATCGATCTTCTTGAAGTTGCGATTCAAGAATACGTAAAAGTTTTGTCTTGTGTTAGGTTTACCGCATAAACCCTAGATAGAAAAAACTCATTAAATTTCAATAACTCCGATATGTTTTCTTTAACTAACGAGCCTTTTATAGCCACATACTTCCATATGCAGTTGATCTTTATGCCCTAGTTTTTCTATACACATTTATTATTTCTTACCAACGCAGATTATAGTTTAAATTTGCTTGAACTGTGTGGATTATTTTGGGCCTTTAGGGAGACAAATTAGAGAGAGATAATACAAAAATTTAAGGATAGATAGCAAAAAAGTCATGGCTTTGAGGATAGATCTTCTTGAAGTAGTTGTTTAAGAATACATAAAAGTTTTCGTCTTGTGTTAGATTTAATATATAAACCCTAGATAGAAAAAGCTATTTAATTTAAATTATAATAACTCTGATATGATTTCTTTGAATAATGAACCTTTTATAGCCATACAAAAGATCAAAGAATCCTAAACTTTCTAGAAAACTCAAGAAAAAAACCCTAATTTAGTTATTATCAGAAATTGAAAAACAATCATTCATCTAGGAACTTTAAATTAAAAAACTAAAAATCTAAATTTTTACAAGAAAATAACCATTTCAAGTAGGGCTGAGCAAAACTATCTGATAATCCGAAAATCCGAAAAACCAATCCGCATCCGATCCGAAAATTTAGGATAACCGATCCGAAAACATTTTCGGATCGGATATCCGATCCGAAAATTTCGGATATCGGATATCAAAATTTTGGATTTCGGATATCCGAATATCCGAAATATCCGAAAATAAGTACTTACTCTATTAAAAGATTCAAGTCATTCAACAACTTTCAGGCCCAAACCCAAAAGCCCAAACCCTTATTCATGCCCTTAAAACACAAAATTCCCCCAACACACACCGCCACTCTTTCCTCTCCCCTCACTGTCACTCTCTCTCTCTTATTCTCTATCTCCTTCCTTTCTCTTATTCTCTCTCCTTCCTCTGCTATCTCAAACTTTTAAAGATCAAATTCCACTATCTTAGATCTCCCCCCAAACTGACTAACTGAGATACGTATAACTATTTTCATTTCCTACTCCGGTAGCGATGACTCCTAAGCGGCGGCTCTCTCTCACGGTTGCTCCACCAACTGCAACTCGGCGGCTCTCTCTCAAATCTCAGCCTTTTCTAGTTTTTTTTTTTAGATTTACTTAGGATTTAAACGATAGATTTTGTATATATATTGTTAAAATTTCCTGGGTTTTTAGATGTAAGTATTTCTCATTGTATGTGTTAATTTTGATTGTTATATATTTTGAAATTTTAGGGTTGTTATATTCTGATATTGTGGGTTTATTAGATTCAAAATATATGAATAATTGTTTTTTTATGATTATGAGTTTAATTTTTTTTACAAAGAATATGATTGAAAGATCGGGTATTGGATATCCGAGTTATTCGATCCGAATTTTTCGGATATTTGATTTTCGGATGTCCGAACCATTTCGGATCGGATACGGATATTAAAATTCAAGATTTTCGGATACGGATATCCGATCCGAAATCCAATTTCGGATATCCGATCCATGCTCACCCCTTATTTTCAAGTGAAAGGTAAAAACTTGTCAGAAAAGATCTAGACCCATATACTTGATGAATTTATAAGAAATTTCCAAGAATTGTCCAAGAAAGGAAACACGTGCATGGAACGTTAATCATGCATGATGGTTGTACATCACCTACATTATTTTTTTGTGCTAAGAGAGCCACAAGGGTGAATGACAAAAATTGATCCCAGGATCCCTCAAATCAATAGAGAAGCTCTAATTAACTGTGCTTCCTCACTTTCACATCATCCACACGCCTGCACCATTGGACATTGGTAATGTACGTGTGATGTTTTTGCTATGCATGGTTTGTCCATATGTACGCGTATGGTGTAAAAACAAAATATGTATGTGCACAGTGCACTTGATGTAGAGACAACATTATCGTCCATTTAATGTAGCTGTCCATGCAATGTTTGTCAAGCTTCAATGACTGCCCACATTGGAGCTTGAGGCTGGTTTGTGTTTCAAGTCTCATTTTGTTCATAAGTGGTATATCATATGCATCACTAGCTTAGATCCTTTAACCTTTAAGATTTCATTCATCAAAGAAAGAGGGTGTAGGCCAGTAGGCCTGTAGAGTGTGGGGTGTTATAGAAGGTGTGTGCTTATGTATGTGGTGGAGTTGGAAAAGAATGAAGCTGAAAGTGCAAGGAGGCCAAGGAGATCCAGATACAAACGAGTAAGTATTTTTCATGAAATTTTATTATATTTTTTTAGCATTATGTATTCAATAAAAAAATAAAAAAAAAAATCCATTTTTGTTATATCATATTGGTTTGACATTCACATAAGTGAACGGGCATTAAGAATTTTTAAAATTGTGATACAAATGCATACAGATTTTAACATAGCGATTTTGAAAATATACTATATGACTAAGATGAAGCTAATAAAATTTTGTATAAGTGTCAGATAGTGAGATGCGAGAAAATATCTTTTACTTATTTTCTACTTACTTTAAAGTTAACGGTTATTTTTTAACCTATGCATGCACCTAGCACATGTTAAGAAATATCTATGCATTAAACCTTCTCGATGAGAAAGTATATTGATTGACGCTCAACTAAGTAATTGTATCAAATTATACATACCATAAATTTTTATTTTTTTTTAAAAAAAAAAAAAAAAATTACATCAATTATTCTAAAACGTAGATTTTGTAGTACAGTAGGTTTTTTTTTTTTTTTTTTTTTGAAGGAATCTGGTAGTAGGTTAAATAACCAAGATAAGGCAACATTAATGGGCTGCTAAAATGCACAATTGGCTTTTACTTCTGGTCGCATGTACAGATGTACCCAAGTCAGTCTGACTAGAATATTTCTCAGCCCATTTAATGTTAAGATTGGGCTCCACTTCCTAAATTGCAGAGTTAACATTAAACTACCAAAATCACTTTCTAATTCCAAAAAAAAAAAAAAAAAAAAAAAAAAAGGAAATGGGCAATAATGAAGTTTCTAACCAAAATCACTTTCTAATACTCCATTTATAAAAAAAAAACCCTTTCTAATTCATTGCTTGAACCTTATCAACCTGCTGCTGTTCAAAAAAAGGGAAAGAACTTCCACCCAACTGCTCGTGGATGATATACTTCTTGCTGCTAGTTTGTGTGACTTTTGTACCTTTAATTTTCAGCCTAGAACTTGTAATAAGGTTGCCAACTCAATAGCTAAATACTCCCTTACTTTGTCTGGTGAGCAACAATGGATGGAAGATTGTCCACCTCCTTCTTTACCCTTTGTTATCTCTGACAAAGTGGCATTAATATAATCATCTCTTGCGGTTTGTGCAAAAACAAAAAATTAAAAAAAAAAATAAAAATTGACGCATTCATTCAAATTGGTGAGCCAGAGTTGAAAACTTTGAGGATTAGATAAATTTTGAGCAACTCTGAGTAATCCACTTTGCATACATAATGCATAGATTGAGCTATACTTCGGCCTTGTTTGGTAAAGAGCTTTTAACTTATTTTGCCCAATTAGATGTTTGGCCAATTAAAAAAATTAATTTGAGTGTTTGGTAAGTAGCTTATTAAAAGAGCTTTTTGGGCTCAAAAAGCTCTTTTAGAAAAAGCTTGTTATAAGAGCTTTCTAAAATTAGCTTATTGAACAATTAGTTTTTTCGCTCATAAATACATTAAAACAGCTAGCAATTAACAACTATTTACCAAACACTTTTACACAATCAGCTAATTATAACCAGCTAGTCAAACCAGCTAATATAACCAATTAGTCAAATAAGCTAATGCAATCAGCTATGTCAATCATCTACCAGCTAATTACCAAATAGGGCCTTCATATATCATATTATCAGCTTTTCTAACAATTAATTTATTCTCGTATTTACTCCTTACGATCAAATTGACTTGTTTGAGTTGTTTCTGAACACTGAGATACTCCATATCATTCTAGCGTTACTTTGTATCATATTAATCAGAATTAATATTATCTAGCGCGATAATATTGTATATTTGGTTCTTAGAATATACGTAGTACTATTATTGTCAATTTAACGTTTGATTTGGTTAGATAAAAAAGAATGACAATATGGGTGAAAGTTCGGTTTGTGGTTTGAATTATAGCTAAAGCCGAATTCAATCTGAATTCATTCGGTTTCGAAAATTTCAATCGGAATCCAAACCGAATAAAGATTTGATTCAATCCAATCCAAGCCGAATTAATTCGGTTTTTCAAATTAAAATCCAATCCAAACCGAAATTTGTTCCCTTCTTTTGCAACATTCAAACCCGAACTTCACCCAGAAAATTCCTACAATCATTCAACCTCTTCTTGTTAACTACATTCTTTGTGAGAGAGAGTAAGATATTGAGAAAGGAGAATTAGTTTTTTTTAGTTTATTTATGAAAGGTGAAAGGGGTCGGATACTTTAAAAAAAGAAAATGAGCTTAAAGTAATGGTTCGTTTAAATTCGGTTTATAATTCGATTTTTTTAAACCACAAACCGAATCCAATCCGTAATCCCATATTTTTTCATTTTTTCAAACCAATTCAATCTGAATTTAAAATAAATCCAAACCGAATTATTTTCGGTTCGATTCGGTTTTAATCTGAACTACTTTCACCCCTAATTGACAGAGTACCAACAAGGCAACAACTAGATTACAACATTTGGAAATCACTACCAACTTGATTTAACTCATCAATTCAATTAGTTTAGCTATCAGCAATTCATAATAGAGTTTGGGATACTTTAGCATCAATGTTAAGAGAGCCATAAAAGCGAGTAATACTACACTTAGATTTACTTTAAAAATATTTATCGATGTTTTTCACTTTATTTCAGTATTTAGAGTCAATAGTGTGAAGGATCCCAAGAATGGAAATTGGTGGCTAAAAGTAGAAAAGTTGGGTATCGTAATTGGATTATGGCAACCCACAATTAATTAGCGGATTATCAAAGTCAGCATCATACCCCTCAGTTACTCGTGGGCCTCGTGGCCAACCTCTTCCTCTCATGTACCATGGGGGAATGCCGGATTGGCCTCTACCCTTCTCCGTCAAAACCCAACATCATTCGCAAATTATAAGATGCACCATGGTGCACCTAGAACTAGGTGCACCACGCCAATACTTTTGAACATTTACTAAAAAATATCTGAACAATTGTAAATTTGAACATGTAATAAAAACATCTGAACATCGCAAATTTTGAACATTTTAGTTAAAAAATCTGAACAATCGCAATGCATCATGCCTATACTTTTAAACATTTATTATGAAAAATCTGAACAATCGCAAATTTTGAACATTTAGTAAAAAATGTGAACATCGGAAATTTTGAACATTTAGTAAAAAAATCTGAACAATCGCAATGCACCACGCGTCCACGCCTATACTTTTGAACATTTAGCAAAAAAAAATCTGAACAAATAACAAAATTTGAACATTTAGTTAAAAAATCTGAACAATCGCAAATTTTGAATTATTACGTGTCACACAAATTTTGAAAGAAGTTTGTCTGACTCGTAATAATTCAATATTTTGTAATATAAACTGAACATTTACTATATACAAAATGAACATTTCTCTATAAAATATGAACATAAAATTGCATGTTTATGTTCATTTTTTGTGACGTGCGCATAATTTTTTACTAAATGTTCATTATTTTGTAAAATGTTCAAATTTTTTTACTAAATGTTCAAAAGTATAGATGTGGTGCACCTAATTCTAGGTGCACCATGGTGCATATAATACTAATTGAACATCATTTGGTTTTCAGGCCGGGATTTTCCAACTCCATATATGGACTAGTATATGTGATTAACGGGGCGTTTGGTATGTGGGAATGAGAATTGGGGGAATAAAGAGTTGGAATGGGATTAGGAATTTGTGGTTGGGAATTGGTAAAATATGTCAATTACCTTGTTTGGTAGCAAAATGAGAATATGTAGAAATAAATAACAAATTTACTAAAATAGCCTTACTAATATTTTGTCACACCCCTTTTCATTAATGGCAATATTGTCATTTTATCCATATTTCAATTCCCATCCCTTAATACCACCCCTAGTATTATTTTGATGGGAATTCAAGCCTTTTATTCTCAATCCCAATCTCATTCCCTCCTCACAACCTCATTCCCATCAAACAAACATGAGATTTTATAATAAATGAGATTTAAATTCCCATTCCCATCTTCTATTCCCACTAACCAGACGCCCCCCTAAATGTTTAGATGATCCCGTGAGTTACCTATTCGATCTTATTTGATTTGAAGTAAGGCACATTTATCCTCGTATGAAGGATGTTGTTAAAGGTGTGATTTATTTGTGGTCCTTATGTTTAGCACATGCTATGTTGTCACGTTGATATGATATCATATGATACCTTTTCCATATATATAAGTATACAATAAACGTTAGATAATTAACAGTTCTAGGACGCATTGATTAGCAATATAATAGGGATAGGTTGACTCTATTTGCACCCAATAAATTAGAGATGTCATAATCTACTTTAGTAATATAACTGATAAATTACACTTATGAATTATGATTACGATATAGTAAAATTGCGAATAGCTATATTTATCAAATGTAAAGAGCCTGTTCACTTCAGCTTAATTTCAGTCCAGTTCAGTTCAGGGCCTGTTCACATTGACTGAACTGAGCTGAAATGAATATTTTATGAGAGAGGGAAATTAGGAGCTAAACTGAACTGATTGAAGCTGAACTGAACTGAATTGATTGGAGTTGAACTGAACTGCACTGAAATGAAATTAAATAAATGTGAACAGGCCCTCTGTTGACACTTAAGGGAGTCCTCCGTACAATAAATGTCCCCGGAGGAAAGTAGTAGCCCCGTTTATCCTTCTTATCTTGAAGTGTACATTCATTAGCATGGGTAAGTTGGTTTTTTGCTGGTGTTTGTTACGGAGTATATCCTCTCAAGTGAGATAAGATGATTATCCAAAAAACAGTGGGGTATATCTAGAGAAAATGACAACTAAGATGGCCTACTTTTCCTAAAATGGATAACAGAATAAGTCACAAATGAAAAGATATGAAAAGATTTGTAGAGTAAAAATAGCGCATATATCTATTGACATTATGAGTCAGCAAAAACATCAACTTGATGCACTTTTGATTCTTTGAACCAGAAAAAAGTGCAGTAAAATAGCGCATATATTTACTTTCTGAAAATCACAAGTGCACTTTAACAAACTTGTAACAAATCATTAAGAAGAAAAAAAATATATCAAATAGGAGCTTTTTGAACACTTGATAAAGCTTTGGCACTTGGGTAAAAATCTTTGGAACTCTTTCATTACTTCTATACCATACTATTTCAAGGTTTGCCTTGGTAGCCCCATGGATTGCTGCTTGCCCATTTCCATTGGTCTCTACACATATCGTTTATGTCGTATTTTGCCCTGCAACACGTACATTCAGCACAATCAGCTTAATTGCTTAGAAGATAATGCTAAGTACATTATAATTCTGTTAGCATAATGAGACCGAGCATAATTAGGGAATATCCAAGTTCTTTGAGTAACTTACTTCCAGCCTAGTTCTTTTGCAGCTTTCTCGGTTGAGGCATATACTTCAGTTGCATCTCCTGGTCTTCTAGGACACATTTTAATTGGAATTTTCTGAAAACAACATAGAAATAGATTGTTGTGAGGTTATTGATTAATATTTGCAAGCTAGGGAACAGATGTAAACTTAAACAGAATATTACCTTTCCTGAGGCCTTCTCAAATGCCTTAACCATTTCAAGCACGGAAGCACCATGACCCGTTCCCAAGTTAATGGCATCGCAACCTGAAGCATAGATCAAACACGATGTCAAGGAGCTTATTCAGGAAGGTATCAAGGCAACACTTAGATTAAAACATGACATGTTTCATTATAAACTAGGCTTTATAAGTGATCTTGAAGGAACAATGAAAAGTCACCTATATTCTTTGCAGTAAACAGCTTCCTTAAAGCAGCAACATGACCATCAGCTAAGTCCATCACATGGATGTAATCACGAATCTGTGAACAAAGAAGTCCGATTACAACCAATTGGCACATCTGAATCATATGGCTTAACATAGATCACAGTATTTGAAAACAGCATAACATAATACATACTACATACCGCTGTACCATCTCTTGTAGGATAGTCAGTGCCGTAAACATTGAGCTCAGGCAGTCGCCCAACAGCAACCTGCTGTATGTAAGGCATAAGGTTGTTTGGAATACCCTTAGGATCTTCACCAAGTCTCCCACTCTCATGAGCTCCAACAGGGTTGAAGTACCTCAACAAGATTATGCTCCATTCTTTGTCTGCAGTTGATATGTCTCGGGCAATTTCTTCAAGAAACAGCTACAAATTGCAATACAATCAGCCTAATTCTAAGAGAAAAGACAACAATAAATAAAGTACATGTGAAACGCCACAAAAAATCCGAGTTATTACCTTAGTACGGCCATAAGGATTCATAGCCTTCAATTCAAAATCTTCTACACATGGGATTTCCTTAGGTTGGCCGTAAACTGTAGCTGATGATGAAAAGACCAACTATACATCCAAAATTTCCAACGAACCAAATATTATTATTTGCATTAACGTAGAAAATCACAAGAACAATCGTATATCATAACTACTACGTCGTGCTAAACAATCACGTCGAATCTACAAAGTACTCATGCTTCATCAGCTGAAGTATTCCAACCATTACTTAACTAACATAGAGTGATCCAATTTTAAGAAGACAAATCCCCTGTATTATATGATCTTATAGACAAAATTTAGTACTGTAATCAGCTAGTCAAATTGCTAAAGGACCAATTCAACCAAAAGCTTTGAAGCACGGGAATATGTTATGATTTATACTCCATCACAAGTGAATAGTGCAATAACCCAATTGTAATTTTTCAATTATTCAATCAATTTTACGATTATTAGCCATTAAATTAAGCCGAATTTGAGAGTTTGAACAGATAATTGAGTCAATCAGACTAAAAATGCTCACCTTCTTACAGTTGTACTTGGCCATAGTTTGGTATAAATTGATTGATCCAATCAAATTATTATCAAAATAGCGGAATGGATGTGCAACACTCTCACCCACAGCCTTTAATCCAGCAAAGTGAATTACAGCATCAAAACTACCATCAAAATGAAAAGATGCACAAAATTACTTTGCAGAAAAGTAACATGAAATAATTCACAAATCCCAGAAAAACATTGCTAAAGCATGAAGCATAGAATCAGAAAAACCCAGAAGATAACCAAAATAAAATACAAATATTAACATTACAAGCATACTTGTTCTCAGAAAATAGCTTCTCAACATCATCCTTATTTCTGAGATCACCCTGTAATATAAAATTGAATAAAAAAATAAACCAGAAATGAAGTCATAATTTGCAAAAAAAAAAAAATTGAACAAAAATTGATAAACCCAGTAAAATCTGAACAAATATTAACAAAATTGAACCAAAAATCAAAACCCCAGAAAAAAATAATGTTGAAAATTTACCAAATGAAATTCAAGGTTTTGGGTTAATTCAGGACCCGCTAATTCTCTGACCCGATTAACAGCTTCTTCAACAGAATTATCGAGATTATCAATAATAACAACTCGAAAACCTTGTTTAAGTAGCACAAGAACACAGTGTGTACCAATGAAACCTGCTCCTCCTGTAACTAGAATGTTTCTTCCTTCAGAACCCATTTTTTTTTCTGAGGGAAAATGTGAAAGCAGAGTAAGAAAAACAGAGGAAATAGAGAGAAAGAGGAGAGAGAAAGAGATACAAATGTTGAGGAAGAAAAAGAAGGAAGAGAATGTGAGAAATTCAAGGAATGCTGACGCTTTTAAATGAGTGCGTAATGTAGGACTAGTATAAGAACAAGAGGGTGGATAATGGCACCAATGATAATATTATTTGTAGAATTTGTTGTCATAAATTAATTAAAGTTAAGTAAGGGGATGTCCTAAGGGGATGTCGTTTTAAACATGTGATCGAATCTCGTTTATTCGTTAATATGGTTGTTTTTCATGTCGCTTAATGTATTTATATATTTAGTTGGAAATGAACTTAGACTTCCACAAAAATGAATATATTCTTTATGTGGAATATTAAGTTTAGCAAGCAAAAATGCCATTTTTTTTTATGTGATTAATTGCAGGGTAATTTTTAACGGTCTATAAAATTGTCTTTTATTGTTTTATGAAATTAATAAAGCTCACATGACAAATATTAAATTGAAGGTGGTGTAAAATGACTTGTTTTTAATAATTCCAAAGGGAACATAATATTTTAAATTTTTTTTAAAAAAATTATTTATCAAAAACTGTCGCATTTGGAGTAGATAAATATTAAATATCTCAATTTTTCCAAATTTTTATTTAAAAAAAAAAAAAAAAAAAAAAAAAAAAAACACCCACCACTAAGATAAGCATCGCTATTGTTAATGGAACTAAAACGTTGTATAATTGTTTTCATCGACCAATTCGACCTTTTTTTTTTTTTTTTTTTTTTTTTTTTTGACATGCTTAATATGGAAGTCGCTAAAAAACATTACTCGTAGTATAATTAGAGCCAACCTAAGATTGAAGCACGTCGGCCATCAAAAGGGAACCAACAACCAATAATAATAAATAATGAAAAAAAATTGAAGCCCGTCAATTACATAGTAGTATAACTAGTTTTTGGCCCCGTACAATGCACGGATTTATTAAAGTATGATTTATTAATTGAATTAGAGTTAATAAAAATTAAATGACTTTTGTAACACTTTTTTTATATATAAAAAAATTGAATTTATTAATGTCTATCCTTTAAAAGAATTTTAATTTTTTTATACTCCGTAAAATTTTTAAAAAAAAATAGAGCGTTTTTGGAGGGAAATTTTTTCACAAAATCATGCCAAGTGTCCATCCGGTGATTACTTTAGTATATAGTAAGTATAGATCTAAAGTTTGAATTAATTCAATTTTTAAAATTAATCACGGTGTAAATATATATATATATATATTAAAAGAGTAAGGATGCGTTCGATTTATCTGATTTTTACTTATTTGAACTTATTTGATCTTATATGATCTTATTTTTCTTGAACTTATCTTATATTAACTTTGATTTGAACTTATTAGAACTTATTTTTTCTTGAAATTAGTGCAAATAAGGTAAATAGAACCGGGCCTAAAACGATGTACACCCTCCGTCCCTAAATTACATTCTTCTTTGTAAATTTACACGGGAATTAAGAAAGGAAAAATACGACAAATAAGAATAATTAGATAATGCAATGGGAAGTACAAAGATAGATTAGTTATTACTCATGACATGTCATCAATCCTTTGCAAAAAAAAAAGACCAATCACATGCTCCTAATTGAATTTTTTTAACCAATCATATACATTGTAATTTGGCACAAGGATTATGAGTAAGAATAAGTAAGGATGAGTGAGAAAAAATTAAATATAAAACAGAAAAAGAGAGTTGATTTACTAAAAAAAAACTTACCAAAAATAGAAAGGAGGAATGCAATTTTGAAATACCAAAAATAGAAAGGAGGAATGTAATTTAGGGACGGAGGGAGTATTAAATTTGCCTTATTCAAGAATTTGCATGACTTCGGGCCTGTTCACATTTACTTAATTTCAGTTCAGTTCAGCTTCAATCAGTTCAGTTCAGTTCAGTTCAGCTTCTAATTTCCCTCTCTCATAAATTATTCAGTTTAGTTCAGTTCAGTTCAGTTCAATTCAGCTCCAATCAGTTCAGTTCAATAAATGTGAACAGACCCTTTTAAGTGCTAACTATACTTATTGGATCCTCTCAACAAAAAACTATACTTATTGGATTTTATCATAATTATAATTTATGACTTTTATATTACTATACTTTGTACAATTGTGCCATGAATTTGAAATGTGTTCATCACTTCATGCATTGTAATGCTATTTCGGAACTAAATAGTTCATTTTCTTTAATTTCTTCTTTGATTTCATAATACAAGTCCAATTTAGTTTGAACCTTTCCAATTTCCTACAACAATATACTTTTATTTTTGAGGTATCATTATAGAATGGATATGCATGTATTGAATTATTGATGCATATCATGTATTTCGTGTAATATTTTGTATAAGTTCAAAATTCTTATTCATTGACAATGAAAGTGATCCATCATTTTTTTTTTCTTATAATAAACTAACTAAACTTTTATTTTGTTCCCGGGTGGCGTATACAATGAGGCTTTTTTCTTTTTCTTCTTCTCATTTTATCTATTTTGTTCATTTGGATCAGAAAAGATCCATTTAGTAGACAAACTTAATTAAAAAAAAATACAAAAAAAAATATAAGCATGCAGTGATACACCTAACTCTGAGTGTATCCGAAAACAATTAACAATTTGCAGTGAAAAAAAAAAAAAAGAATCAACTAATCAATTTCATAGTTTGATCACTATTTTTAGTGGGATCATTGGTGGATGACATATCATAGTTTTATTGGTTTAGAATTTGGTTATGATATTGAATTGAGAAATCATATGCTATTGCTTGGGAATCAATAAACCATGATGAAATTGTACAAAGAGACAATGAAGTTGGAGAAAGAAAAGGTGGTTGTTACGTAAATGGTACTTTTTACCTTTCAATTTCAAAGTTGATTTTGTTATTTTCTTTTGTTAAAGCCACATGCTATAAGTAAAATACAATCACATTAATTTTCCAGAGTATTTAAAAAAGCAACAACAAGTTGGCGGGATTTTCTGTTTTTCTGTTAAGTGGGAATATGTACAATTTAGTTTATACCCCACATTTTTTTATTGTTCCTCACTTGCTCAATTAAGCTAAGTGCAAGTTGCATAATTTATATTTGCATGAGCTGTTCTTCTTTTCTTTAAGTTTCCAAGCACCTCGACCACTTTGGTAGTTAGACACTATATTATATGGTGACGACTTTACCATTTGCCGTAACAAAACGTTGATAGATTCGATCCCTTATCTTGGATAATACATTAATACCTCGTGAAGGTTTATTCTTTTTGAAAAATATAAATTTTTAATATTTAATGATGAAAGAGGATATGCTTATATTTATGCTTGTAAGAAATGGATGGTTGTTACACATCAAGATTCATGATAAATTAGTGTAGACATATATTTACTTTGAACTTATATAATTTTGAAAATTAAAAGGTAAACTAGATTTTAGATGTCTTTGAGATGGACTTTATAATTTGAATTGATTTCTACACTTGAATCTATTAATATTATGAATTTCACTTTGCGTTAATGAAATTTCGGAATTGAAATTCATAAAAGAATATATGCTTGTCAAAACTTTAGGTGAAGGTAAGTTTGTTGATGGAAATATTAATTAATTAAACATATAATTCAATTCGAAGTCTTTTAATTAACCTTTCTTTTCTATTTATTTTATAGGTATACATGAAAATAAATTATATTTACATTGACTTGTTTGATTCTCTTATATATTTAGTCTTTCAATAGTTTGTTGAAGTGTTCCCATCTAATTAATACTTGAATTTTCTATAGTTGGTAAACTCATCCCTCACACTTCTTCACGGCTAGTGCACATGGTGGTTGTGAATGAGTGAGGTGTGGTGTTTCTATAAGAACACATTATTATCAAAGTCTTATCGACAACATCTTGTTTAAGGTATGGTAAGATATCGTTTCATTGTTATTGGATTATTTCTTATATATCAGCATGCTTTGATTGCATTTATATAATAAGTGTTGTGCTAATCTTGGAGATAATAGTCCATGATACATGTTTGATTGCATCCTACCTAACCTATTTATTTATTTATTTATTTATTTTTTTATTTTTTTTATTGCATACTAGTTAGTGTGAATTCATGATTGTTTAATTTAAAATATTTTTGTATTCATTAATTATACTTCAATTTATAGTCTCCTAATTAACCAGATCAGTTGTATTTAACCCCATTAGGCTTTTTGAACACTCCTACCTTGGAACACCTATGAAGCAATTTGAGCATAATAATCATAGAAGATTTTAAATTTTTTCAAGCAACTAGAGAGACAAATTAGACTGCATCAACATATATATTGTCCTATTATTTTCCCACTCAAAATTTTGGCACTCCATCCATGAGAGGATGGGAGCACAATCCATTCACTAGTGAAAGCATCAAAATCAACATTTTGATTGTTTCAAGTCTTTAAACTAGATTAGAAAACACTTCTACTACTGAGGTGGGACACTGTATGTACAGTTATTGGACCAGATTGTATAGTTATTGGGCCTATGTGGATCATAATTCCCTGGATTTTGGATTGGGCTTAACTATGAACTCCTAGGGCCCATGTCTTTTTCAGTTCTATAGTTCTATCTAGTTCATCTTAATATTTTGAAGCCAGATATCATACATTGATATAGAGTATATACACTAAACATTAATGTCTTGATATTCAGTATTTTTACATAAATATTACTTTGCATTATAGTTAAGAATGTCATTTTTGTAAATCTGTATAAATTGATCAATTGTACAATTCAAAACATACAATAGTCATAGGATTCATAATGAAATAATTACAATTACATTATTGAAGCTCAAAAGATCATAAATCAACTAACTTAATTCCCACCACAAATCATCACAAGCATTTATATGAGGATACAGATTGGTAAAGTTAGTAATCCTAGTCTTGCCCTTGCAATCATATTGTGGAGGAGTATGAAAACAAGGCTCCATAGAAATGCCTCGTTTACAAGGCGGATCCGAGTGCTTGTTCTTCCCTAAACTAACCATGATCCATGGTTTTAACCCCCCTAAACTTTGGGCAACATACCCAAAAGTAGATTGAGGGCTAGTCACTAACACATCACACAAACTAAGCAGATATATTTCAGCCAATGCTTTCATGTTATGCATGTTGTCACCAAATTTTTGGTATTCTTCATGGCTTGGTTGATAAACTCCTATCATATCTCCATTCGTCGTTGGCCTTGTCCAATACATACTCCTCAACCTCTCAGCATACTCGGGATATAATGATGCTACTAGTACAGCTTTTGATTTCGAGGTTGTGTTTTGCCATGGAAATTCTAGAGACCTTTTTGTGTTATCCAATGACGGTAGTATATTATGGGATTGGGTGCATGATAAAATTTGTGACATTATATTTTGGGATGGAGTGTGTTGATGATCAAAGACCCTAATTTGGAGGCCG
Organism: Chenopodium album; assembly: GCF_948465745.1. NCBI lineage: Eukaryota > Viridiplantae > Streptophyta > Magnoliopsida > Caryophyllales > Amaranthaceae > Chenopodium > Chenopodium album. Next base: position 7,844,675 of record NC_137853.1, on the reverse strand, counting down.
ATTTTCTCATTTGCTTTGGCTAAGTATGCTTCGTAAAATCTTGTGATTAGTCCCCAAGCCTCATTGGAAGGGCTAAAAAGGTAGTGTCCTAATTGGTGAAAAACTGCATCTTTCTCTAGGAACATTTTGTTTAGCTCTTCCTTATGGGATGTACTCATGAAGAGTGAAGGAACGAAGTATTGGTCCGATATTATGATCAAAACAGGGATTTTCTGTAGGGATAAAAGAGTTTCATTGCAATGAAAATGCCGGATATTATGATCACCATGCCCATGTTGTATATCAAGGTGTAAAAAAGACGGCGAAAACCCACTTTCCCCTGAATTTGCCCTGTTTTTAAAGGTTGGTATTTGACTCCAACGGTTTTTATGAGGAAAATTTTTGGGCAGAAGCCATGTTGAATTAGGAAATGGTTCACAAAAGAGGCCATCCATATCGGCCTCAAACTCAACAAGGAAAACTCGATTTTCAATAAGGGAATATAGGAAAGCCGAAGCCATGCTAACCATTCTATTTCCTAATCCATTTGCAGGTGTCCAAACTAGGTACTTGCATGGTATGGTCTCAGTATCATGTATGTGCTGTGTTCTTGATAGCTTTCTTATAATTTTTCTGTAGGACAATGATTGCGGCCCACACCGTGTATGAAGTTCTTCATAGCTTTGTAATTTGGATATCAAATAAGAAGATGGTTTATAATAAGGTTGGTTTTTATGGTATGAAGAGTATTGGTACCTGCTTATGCATGATTCTTTAACAAATCCTGAAGCAAATAGCTCATCAACCTGCTTGTGCTGCTCACTAATAGGCTTGCTGCTAGGAATAGAAGTATGTGATGAACTGTTCTTTTCATCTGTGAATAAATCAATGACAAAATAGTGAGCAATACATGTAATCAAAGAAACCAAAGACTCGTAATAACCATACTTTGTATTTCATAACAAAATTGAAATCAAGCACACAGCTAGAAGGAACTATGAATATATTGTTTCAGAAAAGATCAAATCTGACATTCAGGCTGGTTTCGGGTGCCATTTTCTGGCCTGATTTGAGTCCTAACATTCAGTTAGTTAGCCTTTAATCGGCCTGGCACAAACAATGTATATGGCCTGGACCGAAAAGACCAGCTTCGCACAGGATTAGTTAATCAATAATCAAGACTAATATGCTATTATAAGACCATTACCTGCAGCTAATGGTGTAACATCCTGTGAAATTCCTCCCAAGAGCTCAGCTGAACTCTCCTTCAAAGGCTTTTCAGTTGTATCAAATGGCTCAGAAAGAGGAGGTTTTGTGTCTTTGAACAAGATCAGAAAAACAGGAAGAATTATAAAACAAACAACCAAGATCAATGTGACTCTTGTATATTTCCCTCCTTCATTGACCCTCTCAGTAAATCGTTCAACGAGTTGCATCGTTTGAGAGATGTGCAGTGTTCTCATCTTTGCTAAAACCAAAAAATGAGCCAAAACATCCTTCTTAACAGCATCAAATTACGCGAGCAATCAAAAATAAGTTTAGTACCAGAAATAATGATGTAACCTGCTATTTTAAGTTACTAGAATTGGGTTAATATATGCACAAGAGTCACAAGGGGTGTGATCTGTAGCTGTCTTAGCTAAATTTAGTGTACTAATTCAGCAGCTCACATGGAAAATGGGTGCTTTAAGTAAACAATAAGATGGGTTTTCTTGCACTTAAGTTAACAGGCAGGAATTGTTTTTTTTTACTGGAATTTCAGTGAAATGGCCTATAAATGGAGTTGTAGACTAGTAGTAGTAACATCAAGCTGCTGTTATTTTCTGGACAATAAGAACAGTTTACAGCTTAAAATCTTGTTATTTGTATATTTATGCTAATCTTTAGGTGACGCGTCTTTTGTTTGAACTTTCAACTGCAGAAAGAAAATTTTAGAGGAAAAAAAACATGGATCAGATCGATTATAATGTTTTACTAATCTAACTTGTGATTTTACCTAACAGTAATTGTTTAGATAACTATGGACGATTTACCTCTAACATATAACAAGTAACATATAAGTATATAACCTAGCAAGTACCAAAATTGCTTACAGCTACGAGTAAGACTAACATATAACAATTACTTCGTGGTGGAATGAAGAGGTGAAAGCAGTAATTAAGCAAAAAAGGGAATGCTATCAAGCCTTAGGAAAATGTAGGAGTGATGAAACCTTTGCAGCGTATAAGGAGGCTAAGAGTAAGGCAAAGGCAGCTGTTCGCCAAGCAAAAGAAAAGGCATATCAGGAGGTTTATGAAAAGCTTGATTCCAAGGAGGGAGAAAGGATCATTTATAAGATGGCAAAGAGAAGACAAGAGGCAAGGAAGGATATTGGCATGGTGAAGTGTGTCAAAGATAAGAACCAAATGGTCCTAGTGCAAGAGGAGGGCATCAAGGACAGGTGGAAGGGGTACTTCGATGAATTATTTAATGGAAGTAATGGAGTTGTGATAGGAGATACCTCTATGAGTGATGAAGAAATCAACATGGAGTATGTGCGAAGGATTAGGAGAGTAGAGGTGGAGATTGCACTGAGGAAGATGAAACCTAAGAAGGCGGTTGGCCCTGATGGGGTACCGATAGAGGTGTGGAGGTGTTTGGGTAAGATTGGTATTGATTGGTTAACAAACCTTTTCAACAAGATATGGACGGCTACAAGGATCCCACAAGATTGGAGGAAGAGCACCTTGGTCCCGGTTTATAAAAACAAAGGAGACGCTCAAGATTGTTCTAACTATCGAGGAATTAAGCTTATGAGCCATACTATGAAGTTGTGGGAAAGGGTGATTGAACAAAGGTTGAGGGCATGCACAAGCATTTCAGATAACCAATTTGGTTTTATGCCTGGGAGATCTACTATGGAGGCAATCCATTTGATAAGACAAATGATGGAGTTTTATAGGGTAAAGAAGAAAGATCTTCATATGGTCTTTATTGATTTAGAGAAGGCATATGACAAGGTGCCAAGAGAGATACTTTGGTGGGCAATGTTGAAGAAAGGTATCCCACGAAGGTATGTAGACCTAGTTAAGGATATGTATCGGGATGTGTCAACAAATGTGAGGACATGCGGAGGGTTGACAAAAGATTTCCCTATTACAATCGGATTGCATCAAGGGTCTGCATTAAGCCCTTTTCTTTTTGCAACGGTTCTAGATGAAGTAACTAGACCAATTCAAGATGAGGTTCCATGGTGTATGTTGTTCGCAGATGATATCGTTTTGGTGGATGAGACTAAGGATGGGGTTAATGTCAAGTTGGAGCAATGGAGGCAAAGGTTGGAATCTAGAGGGTTTAAGCTAAGTCGGAGTAAGACTGAATATTTGGTATGTCGTTTTGGCACTCAGAGGGGGACAAGCAATGAAGTGGTGAGTTTGGATGGAAAGGATTTGACCATGAGTGAATGTTTTAAGTACCTAGGGTCGATCATCCAGAAGAATGGTGACATTGATCAAGACGTGACCCACAGGATTAAGTCAGGGTGGCTTAAATGGAGAGCGGCCACGGGAGTGTTATGCGACCGCAGCATTCCCTTAAAGTTGAAGGGAAAATTCTACAGGACTGCCATAAGACCAGTGTTGCTCTATGGTACAGAATGTTGGGCTTCTAAGAAAGAGCATATTAAAAAGATGGAGGTTACGGAAATGCGCATGTTAAGGTGGATGTGTGGAAACACTTTAAGAGATAGAATCAGAAATGAGGTTATTCGCAAGAAAGTAGGTGTGGCGGGCATTGTAGATAAATTAAGGGAAAATCGTCTGCGTTGGTTTGGACATGTAAGACGGAGACCCGAGGGTGCACCGGTGCGAAGAGTGGAAGAGTGGGACCATGGAGGGATTAAACGAGGAAGAGGGAGACCAAAGATGACTTGGTTGGAAGGAGTGAGGAAGGATATGAAGTGCATGGATTTACGTGAGGATGAAGTTTTGGATCGTAAGGGATGGAGGAGAAAGATTTATGTTGATGACTACACGGAATAATCAAATTTGGTTCATGTTAGCCGACCCCACTTTTGGGATTAAGGCTTTGATTGATTGATTGATTGATTGATTAGTACTGCTAGTTTTGTGGAACAACACCTTCAACCTCCAAGATTTTAGAAACATAAATAAATATAATAACGATGATGATTAGCCAAATGATTGACACAAAATCAATTTCAAAAGGGTATTATTGAAGTTAAGGAGATGATTTAGAAAAGCTACGTTTTCGCCAAAAAGAGACGAAACTATATGAGCCAATTATATGGCTTAATTAAACGACACTTTTGCTTAATAACCTTACAAAAGTATACTCCACTAACCAACATACTACGAATGCATTAATTACATGTAGAATACTAATGTTTAAGAAAATACGATTAACATTTATCAAAAATAATACAGTACATCCCGCCAAAAAAAAAGGAAACAGATTAACTGAATAACTAGTACTCTGTACCAAAAACTCACCCACCTATTGAGGGATTTGAAACAACATGATTCACGCCAGTCATATGTTTCAAAAAAAATATACAGTAATAAAAATAAAGTGTTTTATGTTTTCAAAAAAAAAAAAATAAAAAAAATAAAGTGTTTTATTATTTGGGGGATAATCAAGATCATGTATAGTTGGACAAATATACAAATTTGATGTCACTTGCTGGCTTTCCATAAAATTTATACATGCACATCATGTATCTCATACTCCTTGATAAATTATCCATATAAATGATGTACTCCTTCCGTTTCAAATTAATCGTTATATCACAACAAAATTAACAATACACTTTGATAACATTTATCAAAAAATTAACAACCATACAGGGAAAAAATTATCAGCTGTAATATTGTTATTTTAGTTTTAATCACTGTTCATAAAATAAATATATATTTTTAATCTTTAATAATATGTAATTAAATATATTGATGATCAAAATTTTACTGTAATGACAGTAACAAGTAAAACTAGACAGTTTGGGACGGGGAGCAATAAATATCTCGACTGTTACACGAATTATGTATTATACGCCAAAACAATCTGTACAAGGAACGGTGCCACGTGGCACCCTTCAACGTATATGGCAACATGTCACAATGCCACGTCAGTGACACATAAGCTTGCGACTTCATTTAACAAAATTAATAAAATATGGTTTTATCCAGATTCGAACCCTCAACCTCAAACAAATAAATGTTACACACTTACCATCTCAACCAACTTTTATTAGTGTTTTAAATTTCACATATTTAACATTATATATTCCTTTGAGGTTATTTAATTTATTTATTTATCACAAGATTAGAAAATAAATACATATGTAGTAAAAAAAAAAAAAAACCATAACATCCGAGACAACGCCAAAATCACACACTAGCTATACAACACTTGAACATCATTATCAAATTAAAGAAGTAAAAACTAGCAATCCGGGGCATCGCCCGGGAGGCCGGGACACACACTAGTTCTTGATTAAGCTATGCTGATAGCAAATGTACATCCAGATAACCATAACATAACAATTATTCTTAATGCTTTCTCTCAAAGAGTTAATAAGAAAATGTGTCCATAAAGCAGCAGATAACATCAATGAGTAAGAGGTCTTTTTTTTTTTTTTCAAAGTTTGTCTCACTGGTGAACTAAACAGGTTACAAGAGCACCTTATTGCCAAGATATGGACGGCAAGCACATTAAAATTGGGATAGGTTACTCTAGAAAGCCAATGGAATACCAAGAGAGAGATTCGTTACATCCTTGAATATTACCATGGTTTCCGACTTCTTCCATCAGTACTACCAATTTTATTAGAAGATAATATGTACAATTTTTATGAATGTTCTCCAAAATTTTGTTATCTAAGCAGCTAACCAGTTCTAAAAAATTTACATTTCCCTTTATTGTCAAAGTTTAAAACATGCCTTTCTTTTCACCTATTTAGGTCGAGTCTTATCTCACTCCCACCCTTCTCGTCCAAGTTGCTAGACTGCCCAACAGCCACAGAAAGAACAGCTTCAGAGTCTGCAAGTACACATCTTATATTATTATTAGTATGTCGTATAATATCAAAAAAAATAAAAATAAAAATAAAAAAACAACAGCAAATGCAGGTTAAAGTAAAGCAAGACTTTCTGAAGGAATGCCATTAAGCAGGCAACACAATAGATGTGTTAATTAGCAAGCCTTTAGCAAATGTTTCATTAACAAGAAATCTTATCTGCAACATTGAATCAGATAAGATTTGAACTGACAATACCTTGCAGCCAGACAAATATCACAAAACCAACAAGACAGACAGATTTTAGGCCTGTTAGTAGGGCAATCCCAAAATATAATTCTGCATGGCTTATATAAAAGCAAAGTTAGAATGTGTCCCTTTCTGAAAGCTGTCATATAAGTATATAACCTACACAATGTGATGCCGGGTTAGGGAGAAGACCGGGAATGTTGGCAATGGAAGAATAAAAAAAATAGATTGTACACTTATCAAAACCTATGGTTATTGAATATCACTGTATAGTATCAGGCTTCAGAGGAACAAAGAACAAAAAATTGTAAAATGCTATTAAGATAACAGGTCAATTCGGGGAGAGGGGCATCAACAGATCAGACGTTACCAATAGGGGAATATCAAGATATCGACATTGTCTTCAAGCCAACAACATCACCTGGAGTTGCAACAGAGGCGCCACATTTCACTCCACCAACATCTGCTTCCATGTCAAATGAAAGTTCAAGGCATCTCTCAACAGGCTTATGAGCTGCTGAAGTTTCAGCCTTCCTGACATCTTGCATTCCCATCCCTTTCTCGGCGGAATTTCTAAATTTACTTGAACTTTTCTTTCTTATTATAGAAGGCATGCTAAAGCTCATAGCAGAGTTCCTCAATATAGATTCTGGACTGCCACTACTTGTAGGGGTATATACATGGCTAGGTGGTGTAGAAAGATACAATGGACTGTTAGTTTGAGCATCATTGTTCTCTACATAATTGACTCCATATACCAGGCCATTCTCTGAAATTCTTAACCCAGGAGGCTCATAGCACAGATTGCCGTAACTTGTACGTTCAGAATCTGTAGATATACCATTAACTCTGTTTTTCTTCTTGCCCTGAGCATCATCCTCACTGAAACCAGACATTCCTAAACTCAAGAAAGGCTCATCTAAACTCCTGAAGACCTGATCAACAGTTTTGCTACCACTTCTTGGCCTTTTGGGAGACTCCAGCGATAACATAGTTAAGGGTGTAGCCTTATAGTTTGTTGAAGGAAAATTCATGTGAGAACCTACAGTATCTGTACTAGATAGCTGAAGATCTGCACCAAGAGGAGCATCTTGTTCATCACACAACATCCTGCTTGGTCGGTTTAGTCTAATTTCTGAACGGTTAGCATTTCCAGGAGTATTTCCAAGGGCTAATTCAGTAGAGCAAGTTTCAGCACCATAGATTGATGCTGATGCTGTGCAGCTATCTTCATAAACATTTGCAGCTACTTGGACTCTGTAGAGGTCTAACTTTCCCTCATAACAGTTCATTTCAGAAGTAATCTTGTTTATGATCTGAGTAGAACCATGAGGCGATCTTGCATCCAACTTCTTTTTTAAAGAGCTATTCCAGTGATTTTTTATGGCATTGTCTGTCCTGCATATTTCCGATACTAAGAAGTTAAAACATAAATACTGCTGAAAATTGACTGTCAAAACAGTAAACACTATAATGTCAGCATGCAACCATGATAAGATTGCGAATTCCAAAACAGATACCTTCCGGGAAGAAATTTCGCTATTTCTGCCCATTTATTGCCATATCTCTGGTGATAGTAAGTAAGAAGTGATTCTTCCTCCTCTGTCCAGGCATCTTTCTTTATCGCAGGGTCAAGATGGTTGTGCCACCTACATGAGAGCCACAAATGAGGGGGTAAAAAAGAAAAGCCAAAACAAAACTTTTGCCTCCAATCAATTGCCTTGCATTCTAATTTGCTTTTAGTGAGCAGAAATGCAAAAACAAAGAAAAAACAAAAAAGAGATCTTAATAGCTACTTCAAGAATTTACATTTCGACCAGAAAAAATAACATTTTCTTGCCTATCATATTAGAAAAACAGAGATTTCCCTTTTCGATATTCATCCTTTTTAAATAAGTATATATTAGAATCTTTCCCTATCTTCTACTGTCAACATTTAGCATTAGTGGTGGGAGTAATTAAGCAATGCCCAATGATCTCTCTTTTGACCATCCAAACCTTTTATCCCAAACAAGCAAATTACAATGCACAACCACTTTCCCATTGTAAACATTTAGCTAACATCAATAGCTGACTAAAAAAAATCAGAACAGAGCAAATCATTATAGGCAACAATGAGTCAGAAGGTAATGATCGAAAAATAAAATTTCATCATTTCCTTTCACACAATATTTATAGATTTTCGCATGTAGGGATCAGGGATATAATGCACTAGAGAAATTGTTACCTCTCCCGACATTGCTTGCCTATCCGACCAGGCAACCTCTTTGCAATGACAGACCAGCTCTTACAGCCATGCATCTGAACCATCTCAATGATACAATCATCCTCCTAAAAGATGTTAGATAAGCTAATCAAACACAATATTTATAGGCATCAGCAATATCAACCAGCACAATATTTTGTCTCCAGAAGCAGCTTCTAGTGAGAAAGAGTTTAAATTGTTTAATTCACCTCCTTTGTCCAGGGTCCTTTAACCAGTTCAGGATTAAGAACTTTTTGCCACCGATGTAAGCATTGCACATCTGTCCTTCCCGAAAAATGCTCAGCTGTAGGAAATTCAGATACATAATCAATAAACAGCTTATAAACAACTACAAGAACTTTACTAGGTACAATTAAAGTACATATTGACCATGTTAAAGATTCACCTCACAAAATTTCCTTGATCGAGAATTTAATATTTTTATGTTAAACGACCAAAATCAAACTGATTGCAATGCCATCAAGGCCTATCATATATCAGCTGAACAAAATGGTAAATACAAAAACTAGACTAAGTTTCTTATAATAATCAAGTCTAAATCCTTAAACGATCCGGAGTAGTAAAAGAACAAATGAACTACTGTGTATAAAGGTTTGCACTCGCCTATTTTTTTCCAATTCTTCCCATTGTGTTTCTTTACAGCAGCCGCAAGAAGATCGTCCTGTTTTCAAGATCAGCAAGCCAATATAAGGTTAAACACATTGATTTTAATGTAGTCATACACTACACCACTACACATACACATCTGATCAAACACTAAACTAGTGTAGCATTAAGCATGATTATCAAAATATGGAGGATCTAAGAGCTAGCACTCACCTCTTCCTCTGTCCACCCACCCTTCGATGAGCGTCTTGTCGGACCACTTGTCCTTCTAATTAACATAAACAACATCAATGTATCAGACTACCCAAATTTGAATAGCTATTTCAATACTAGAAAACAAAAACGCCTCACACAGACAAACTAATGAATAAACATTGATTGAATAAAAATGTATAAACCCAAGTTACACTAAAACTCAAACCCTCACCATCCCCAGACACACACGAACATACTCACATAAACGGCGTATACGGAATACGAAAAATAATTGGACGAGTAAATCATCTAGAAAATAAAAGTTTTAATTTTGAAATTAAGGAAAATGCATACCCGTGCAATGGTGTAGATCTCGGGGTAGCATTTTCAGAACTGCTACACGACATCGACGAATTCGAAGCAATCGTAACACCATCAGGAGATCCTAAGTTCCACTCATCATCCTCATTCTTCACCTCAATCATCTTCATCATCCCAAAAACAATAATTACCACTACTAATTCGTCTAATTGATCAAATCATACAAAAATCACAATGATAAACAAAAATCTGCACTAAAAATTGGAAGAATACAACAAGAATTTGAAGAATACAACGAAAACATAAAGATTCCAAAAAATTCAGGTTCACCGAAATCATAATAATCACAAACTCTGTTTCTTCAGTAGATATTAATTAAAAATTTCAATCAAAAATCAGTATTAAATGAAAAAAAAAAAAAAAAATCAACGTATAAATTGAATTTAATAAAACAACCTCATTGATGATAAAAATTCCTCGAAAACCGACACAAAATTCATCCGTTACCAGTTGACAAAATTACGAATATTTCCATAATCATACAAATTAATAATTCCACAATGTTAATGAATTAAATTTGGAAAGAACTAACCTCAGAATTCTGAGAAATCGTAACCGATAGCTAGAATATCAAATTAGAGAAAAAAGATAGATTTTTTTTTGTTTTTTTTGGGAATTAGGGTTTAGTTTTTGGGTAGAATGAAGTAGCGGGAAAATACATGAGAGAGAAAATAAAAATAAGGAGAGAGAAAATGGAGTTTTAACGGGAAGTGTTGAATTGAGGAAGTTCAATTTGGGGTCTCTTTTAAATGCTTTGCCTTTTTTATTTTATCTCTCCTATAACGAAAGCTTACGTTAGAAGTTACTACTCCACAGTCCACAGTCCACAACTTTGTACTACTCCGTAACGTTTAGTCAAGGGCTAGCCGCTCATAGTCAATACTCAATAGTCAATACTTCAATCCTACGAGTGGTATACAACTAAGGTCTGAGGACATATAACCTAGCTGATGTCATCCTCATATTATAGAGACTTTCTCTCTCTAGAAGTGTAGGCATCGGGGACTAACCCTGTCACTCTGGTGATCGGGGCTCCGGGAACTCTCTTCTTGCAGAGAGCGAGTCATAGGTTCTTTAATTCTTTATGCATTTGCATTTTAGCTATAGCTTTATCGAGTTTTTCTTAGTTTAGTTCTCAATTAAGTCTTTGACATTGGATCATTGTTCCATGGATACATCATCAGAAATGGATGTCACGTCGACAGAAGAGTTGGATTTGCGGGATCGATCAGTAGTTAAATTAGATGCTCAGTTAGCAGGAAACCAGGAGGAATTAGCCATTAACCATATCAATGCTAACATTGATAAGGAAAACAGGGAAATGGAAGTTGACTTACTCTCTCCATCTCAGGAGAGTCAACCCAATGACATTGACATGGTCAGTGAGAACAGGGACAAAGGAGTTATACAGCAGGACAAGCTGCTGAACAAGCCTCAACAGCAATCTAAACCAATTAACTCCTTTCGAGAGGCGGTGGTCAAGTCTTCGCAATGGTTTAAGGAAGCTAGAAAGATAGTAATCAACTCAATGGAATGGGAGGAAGAGGAGGATGATACGCAAGGATTGGAAAATGCAGTGATTTTTTCTCCGGAAAAAATTAGGGAGCTTCGTAAGCCATGGGAGCTAACATTAATAGGAAAATGTCTTGGAATAAATGTTAGAGCAGAATTTATGGCTCAAAGAGTTTAAAGGATATGGAATCCAAAAGGAGGATTGGAAACTATTGAGATGGAGAAGGGAGCATATCTCTTTAGATTCAGCCTACTAGATGATCTCGAAAAAGCATTATTTGGTGGACCTTGGTTTGTGCTAGATCATTATCTAATGATTGCCAAATGGAGACCGAATTTCAGACCTTCAACGGAAAGCTTTCTCAATATGTCTATCTGGATCAGGTTCCCGGAACTGCCAGTAGAATACTACGACAAGGAGGCGTTGTATAAAATTGCATAGGTGGTCGGAAAACCAATTCGAGTTGATTATTCAACGGATAAAATTAGTAAATGCAGATACGCCCGGATGTGCATTTAAATAGAGCTTAACAAACCACTAATCACCAAAGTATGGGTGGGCAAAGCTTGGCAGAAAGTTGAATATGAGAAAATCCATTTTCTCTGTTTCGCATGTGGTCGTGTTGGACACGCGAAGGAGCGCTGCAATGAGAATAGGGAAGTTGAAGCATCATCACCGAAAGGTAGCAGCACAAAGGGCAATACTAGTGACACTAGAAATAGAGGGAGTAGCCAGGGGAATAGACATTCCAGGAGAAGCATATCTCGAGTCCGATGAGACAGAGCTACAAAATAAAAAACTAAGCAACAATGTACAACAAAACAGAGAAGAAAAAGACAAGGAGGAGTATGGGCCTTGGATTTTGGCGGCGCCCAGAAGAAAATCTTATAGAAAGGAGGAAAAGGCAAAGAATGTAAAGGGAGATGAAAATCAAAAAAATAATAAAGAAATAAAAGGAAGAAAGCATGGGGAACAAACAAGCCGCCAACAATTAACTAGAAGAACTCAATGGGGTGTTTTGCCAATAGAAGAAAAAGAGGATGTTGTTATGGAAAAAGCAAAAAATATGGGGAAGCAACATTCTAAGAACATTGATTCTATGCATAATAAGTCAAAACAGAAGGAAATTGCATTGGGAAATCACAGAAATAAATTTGATTATTTTTCGAGGCAAACCTCACCTACTAATGTCGAGATAGACCATTCGCATGCACCCCCTATACAAAAACATTCTCAGAATTTACACAGCAACTCTACTCTCACCCTACTTCCCTATCCTATACTAGAAAAAAATGGATCCGTTGAGGGAAATTCGACAGAATCAGGACATCAATCTCAACAGGGCAATACAGAGATCATCAAGAAATCTCAACCTGCACCTTCCCCGACCATCTCCATACCCACTCCCATTACAAACCCAGACCCTAGCCCAAACACTCAACCGGATACCTCAGCACTTGATAAGCCCGCCACCGCTGCAGAACCACTTTCTCTCTTATTCCCAGGCCTCATCTCTCTACCAGGGCTTACTGCAATCTCCAACAACACCACCAACTCCACCACCAATCCAAACTCTGCACCTGCACCTCTTCCCAACTCTTCCAACTCCGCCCCTTGGCAAACCTTGGCTGCTCGCCCATTCCAATTGGAGAAAATCAATATAATGGAGGAGGGTCTGAAATTGATTTTAGCACACCACATCCCCCCGAATCCATCGGACTACGGTCCAATGTTTCTTCCTCTAGAACCACCACCAAAAAACCCCCGGACTCACAACTTGCAATTCGTAAACATTCACTCAAATCTCATGGAGCAAGCAAACCTTATGATCGCTCTAATTCCACATAAGGAAATAGTGGGATTAGCTTTGGATCTCAATTACGTTCCAACAGGAAACTTGGTTCCGGAGATCAATATGAGAGCATCTCCGTTATCAATGGAGGACATTTGGGCCTTGGAGAAGTTGCATCTATGGAGGGATTGGGTGGAAGCACTCCCACCAATGAATGAACGTGAAACAAAACTAGGGATCTTCCCTGCAAACACAGTCCCGTTTGTAGATATGAAGGTTATCCTTTGGAATGTGAGGGGAGCAGCGAGTAGGGATTTTGTCCCGCATGCAAGAGAAGTAGTTAATCAGCACCGCCCTGAGGTGTTAATTTTACTCGAAACAAAGGCATCGAATGATTATGCCAATGTTGTTCATAAAAGATTGGGCTTTGAGGATTTTAAATCTATCGAGGCTAATGGGCTGAAGGGGGGCATCTGGGTCATGTGGAAAAAGCCCGCCTGTATGGTGGACTTTGTTACTGAGCCGCCACACATGTTTCATGCTCTAATTAAATTCTCTCCAGTTGAAAATGAAGTGCTCCTTACAGGCATTCACGCCCCTTCAGCAACTGGTGATAAATCGAGGCTATGGAATAGTCTCACATAGGACATTCCCCCTAACAATGTCCCATGGTTAATGGTTGGAGACATGAATGAAATCACTAATCAATCAGAAAAGTCAGGTGGTCGTCCATTGACTAATAATCAAGGTCAAGATTTTTCTTGGTACATGGAAGCCGCTGGGCTTATTGATCTTAACTTCAATGGTCGTGATGGCCTTGACTTAATTAGAGAACGTCTCGATAAGGCACTAGCTAATGCAAAATGGATAGAGAATTATCCTAACACTCAGGTATATCATCTTCCTAGAACATATTCGGATCATTGTCCTATTCTGGTAAATTCTAATGTTGTTGTTCATCATCCTAATTTCCCTTTTAGATGTAAGGAGGCTTTGACTCACAATCAGGATTTTATTAATTTTTTTAATAGAACGTGGGTTAAGGGCAATAATGATTTTATTAGGGCTAAGAATTTTTTTGTTAAAGATGTTAAAATCTGGAATAATACAGTGTTTAATGAAAATCTAAATAACAAAAAAAGACTTATAGCCAGGATTGAAGGAATTCAAAAAGCTCTTTGTCTTAGGTATTCTAGATTTCTTATTAATCTTGAAAAGGAGTTGCTTTCCGATCTTAACCTCCTTCTTAAGATTGAAAGGATCAAATGGGCTCAAAAAGCGGGAATTGATTGGAGAAAATATGGAGATTGGAACACCAAATACTTCCATATTTTAGCCAAAGTTAAAAACACTAGGGGAAAAATTTTGTGTTTAAAGAATGATAATGGGGAATGGGTGTATGACAATGTAGAGCTTAAAAAAATGTGTGTCGACTATTTTAGAAGCATTTTTGCTTCAAAACAATCAGCCCAACCTAGGAATGTGAATTTCGTCCCTAATGCTGTGATTAATGATGTGGATCATGCCATTCTTGGTAGTAAGATTGATGCTCTTGAGGTAAAGGCTGCTCTAGGTGCTATGGCATCTATGAAGAGCCCAGGTCCGGATGGTATTCAACCATTATTTTTTAAAAAATATTGGGATACCGTAAGCCCCTCAATCATCAACCTTGTTACGGAGTGTTTCGAGTCAGGTATTATCCCTGCCGAAGTCAATGAGTCATACATAGCTTTAATCCCTAAAATTCCTAATCCAGTTTTGATGAGTGATTTTAGACCAATTGGTTTGTGTAATTCTATTTACAAACTAATTACTAAAATCATTTCCAATCGAGTCAAGCCTTTGTTGGGAGACCTTGTTAACCCGGTTCAATCAAGTTTTATCGAGGGGAGGACTATCGATGAAAATATTTTGGTTATCAAGGAAATTGCTCATATGTTCAAAAAGTCGAGTAAGAAGAAAATCATGGCTTTTAAAATTGACATTTCTAAGGCTTATGACAGTATAGAATGGGGATTTATTAGAGAAACTCTCTTGGGGTTAAATTTCCCGGCTAGTATGGTTAAGCTTATCCTTAGTTGCATTACTACCCCGTCAATCTCCGTCCTTTGGAACGGGGAAATCACGGATAGTTTTACTCCATCAAGAGGGATTAGACAAGGGGATCCGCTTTCTTCTTACATCTTTGTCCTATGTCTTGAGAGACTTTCTCTCATGATTGAACAAAATGTAGGAAGTGGCGATTGGAGTCCGATTAAAATAGGGGATGATGTTAGCATATCTCATCTATTTTATGCGGACGATGTTTTTCTCTTTGGAAAGGCTTCGATTGATAATGTGAATTGTATCAAAAACACGCTAAGAGAGTTTGGAAATAAATCGGGCCTATTTATTAGTCCTACTAAGTCCAAGGTTATCTTTCCTCCCAAAATGAGTTTCACCTTAAAAAGGGCTATTCTTGAGGCCTCAAATATTAAAGGAGCACCCTCCTTTGGTAAATATTTGGGGGTGAACATTAGCCCTAATAAGCTTAGAAAGTCGGATTATGTTGATCTTTTGAATAAAACTAAGGATAGAATCAAAGGTTGGCAAGCAAAGCTTCTCAATATGGCGGGAAGGGCTACTTTAATTAAGTCCGTTCTTAACTCTTACCCTTTGTATGCTATGCAAACCACTCTCATCCCATGTTCTATACTAGATGATCTTGAAAAAAGTTGTAGGCGTTTTCTTTGTAATAAGGTGGATAGATCTCATTACCTAGCTAGAACGAGTTGGGAAAAGATTTGCCTTCCTATTAGTATGGGGGGTTTAGGTATTAGAAAGTTGAGAAATTGGAACTTGTCTTTCATGGCAAAGTTGGGATGGAGAATCATTAAGGATCCTAATAAATTGTGGGTTAGGATTCTAAGGGCTCGATATTTCAAAAACTCTACATTTCTTAATTGTTTTCCTAACCCTACCGATTCGCCCCTTTGGAAAGATATTCTTAGGGGTAAGGACCTTTTATTGGAAGGCCTTTCCTATAGAGTGGGTAATGGTGAGGATATTTGCCTTTGGTTTCATCCTTGGGTGGGTAGAGAACCCCTTTATAAAGTCATTGATAGACCCATCCCGGATAGATTGGCTCATTGGAGAGTGAGTGATATCATTAGAAATGGACAATGGGAGTTGGGGAGAGTTAAACACATTATTCCTAGCCATATTTGTGATTGGATAAAAGCTATTCCCCTCCCTACCATAGCTGTTGTTGAAGATACCACTTGTTGGGGTCTAGAAACTAATGGACAATTCACTATTAAAAGTGCCTATAGACTATGCTCAAAGTTTATTCCTCATTCTTCTTTCCCTGCCTTGAACTGGAATAAATTATGGCGTATAGGGGTTCCTTATAAGTATAAAATGCTGCTTTGGAACGCTTGGCATAAAATTTTGCCTACTACCTCAACACTTCAAAAAAGCATTCCCAATTTCAATCCTATTTGTACCAGATGTGACATGGAGCGTGCAACTCATATTCACCTTTTTCGTGACTGTGTTAACTCAAAGGTTCTTTGGGCTAGAATTTCGGAAGGAAATAGGCATGATAAAAATTTTAACTTCCATTCTTTCTATAATACAAGTTGGACTGATTGGATCAGTTATAATTTAAGCCTAAGCAACAAATGGAAAATCATTTTTTCTGTAGCCTTTTGGCACATTTGGAAAAACAGGAACCAGGTGGTGTTTAGGCTTGCCATGATTCACCCAGTGACCTTTTTTAACAAGTTCATGGTCGATTTGGTGGATACATTTAATGCTTTTCAGGGGCAGGGACGTGAGGAAGGATTGAGCAGGGAGGATACTATATGGGAGCGTCTTGGAAGAGGATCTGTCAAGCTGAATGTGGATGGGGCATGGAAGAGTACTACCATAGCTGGTGCGGGGGCTGTAATCCGTGCATCTGATGGTGGTTGGCTCGGAGGCAGCTCTTGGAAGCTCACTGCAAGAAGCTCTGCTGAAGCGGAGTTATTGGCTATTAAGGGGGGTATGATACTTGCAATCAATGAGAGATACAGGAAGGTTACAGTGGAGACAGATGCTCAATCTCTCAAAGGAATTCTGGAAGATCTTGAGAAGAATGGCACTCATGAACTTGCGGCTATTCTTAGGGATATTGGTGAGCTGCTCAAAGGTGCTTGTAAGTTCGAATTCAACTACATCCGTAGAGAGGCTAATGAAGTGGCGCATCAACTGGCTAAACTGGCTCTACAACTTGAGGATTACAACATGACTCATGAATCAGTTCCGATATGTGCAAGGGAGGCGTATGAAAGAAATCTGGTGGATAGCAGGGAGGATATTTAATTTGCTTGGTTCTGGCAGAATGCTAGCTACTACCTTTATGTTTATGGATTTTAATCACAAGACTTTGGGTTGTATTTTGTTGGACTTTGGCTTGTTTTCTGCTTCATGTAGCTGCTATGCAGCATATTCCAAACCTTGGATGTTTGATTAAGTATTAATATATTCTCCTATTTTCCCTTAAAAAAAAAAGGTCTGAGGACATATGGTTTTATAACTATGGTCTTGTTTGGCAATTGGCTGCTGGCTGTTGGTTATTTAATTGGTTGATTCGACTGGCTGTTTATATTGACTTTTTTATTAAATGTTTGACTTTTTATTAGTCTAAAAACATATTTGGTAAAATTGGCAGTTGGATGTTATTAGTAACTTAGGTAACTAAAAGCCAAAAGCTACTCCAATTAGCTTTTTCATTTTGGCTTAAAAGCCAGCTTTTCGGCTGGCTGAAAAAGCCATTTACCAAACACAAATTTTGGATGTTTGACCAAATGAAAAAACCAAAAGCCAATAAAAAAAGCCAATGAAAAGAAATTTACCAAACAAGCCCTATAACTCTATAAAAGAGGTCAGAAATGGACCTAACTCGAAAATTGGCCAGAGAAACATTAGAATACAGAGTAATGAATACTCGTATAAGAATATAAATTTACAGATAACGATGAATATATATTTATAGATTACGGTGTATATACAAAGTACTTTTGTTTCATTTTACGTTTAACAGTTTAAATTCTAAGTTTACCAATGTTTACTCAGAACAATTGTTAATTTAAATTTGAAATGTTATACATAGCCCTTAGAGCAACTCCAATGGTAAGAGCAATTCCAATGGTTGCTTTTAGGGACTAGCTTGCAATTTTAATAATTTTCAAGCTAATAGCCCAACCATTGGAGTATATTTATTAATTAGCTTGGTCAAGCTAATGCCAAGCAAATTAGCTTAGAAATTAATTGTCTCTAATAAAATGCTAATTATTTAAAAAATAAAGCTAAAAAATCTAAATGTTAATTAGCCTAACCATTGTGGTATGAATTAGCTAGAAGGAATAATAGCGCTTTGCAATCTTATGTGGCATGGCAAGCTAATTTGACAATTAGCTTGACATTGGAGTTGCTCTAAGCTAATTGTTAAATTAGCTTGTCATGTTACATATTTCGAGCTAACTTTCTTTATAGCTATTTTGTGTCCTAATGGTTAGCTACTAGCTTGGTAATTAAATAAGTTTAACTTTCTCAATTAGCCATATAAATTTAATTACTTAAATATATTAATCTCCAAAAATTTTGGAAACTTTTTCCTCAAGCAAATTAGCTTGGGCTAATGTAATTGTATTTTTTTACCTCCAATGGTCAAGCTAGTAGCTAAAGACTTTTGAAAATTGCAAGCAAGTCCCTAGCTACAACTATTGGAGGTGCTCTTAGGGCTACATATAAGCATTAAAAACACTGTTGAAAATTGTATAAATTTAGAAAATCATGACAAAAATTTATTTAAAAAAAAATAAATTGCAATTTTGAAAATACAAAATATATATTAAAATGAATCTAACAAAATCTCACTTGACTATACTTTGTCTTACATATCAATCTCTAATAATAATGGTCACATTTCTATGTGAATTGTGACGAATGTCATATTATTAAAAGTAAAATGGATAGAGGAAGTATACAGATTAAGGTTATGTTCAATTCCACTCGTTTAAGCTGATACAGAGTATTTGCTTATTTAAGAAACAATTCAACTCATTTAAGTTGATATTTGCTTATTCAAGAAATAAACAGATAATATTTTATCGTTAAATATCTTTAATCATAATATATGTTATGAAAAAAATCATGGTTGGTGCATAAAATTTAACTTAATGACATTATTTCAGTTAACAGCTTTTATCTAATGACTTAATGTACAAAACTACAATTAGGTGAAACTTTGATCAATCATGAAAATCACATAAATCAAATCACGTGAATTGAACATAACGTCACAACCCTCAAAGATTATATAAAATATTTCTTAAAAAATGGAAAAGGATTATTATTTGAATCAAGTTATCATTTTACTTCAATTAAATGTGCATAATTTTGATCTATAAGTTTATCTTTTCTTGGGTAGATATCAAAATATGTACATTTTTGGTTGGTTTGGAGAAGGACCCTATCAGGTCGGAATCTTTCACTGGTCCCTCCGGCTCGAGTTAGCAGACTAGGCACTTTAGATGTGGAGGAGAAAGATAAGAGTCCCTACCCAAAATATCTCTAGTGGGGTTATATATTCAAAAGATAAAGCACATCAAATTTGAGTTAGAAATAAATTGCACATTTGATCAAACAATATACGAGCACACAATTAGAATGAAAATTTTACACATTATCTTACTCATTTTATGGATCTTTTCATTTGAGTTGAAAATAATGTGACAACTGACAAGTAGTTGAATTCAACTTGACCGACTTAGGCCTTGTTTTTTAGAGCTGCTTTGCTCTGCTGAAATCTGCTCTGCTTTGCTTAAAAATAGTACTTAAAAATAGCTGCTTCAATCTGCTCTGCCCTGCCCTGCCCTGCTCAGCTTCAATCTGCTCTGCTCTGCTTCAATCTGCTTTGCTCTGCTCTGCTCTGCCCAGAAGCTCAAAAGAACATGGCCTTAATTATTTTATGCATACGGTGACAAGTAGAGTTAGTACCCTTTTTCATTGAGGAATAGTTGTTTAGCCTATTAGATGTGGCGGTTGCTTTATTCACTAAGTTTCTATGCTAGCTATAGAGACTAATGATATCTGGACATAGCAGTTAAGATTAAGGTCATGTTGCTAGCGACCTAGCGTTTAAGCCGGGTCAAAACATTATTAGGAAAAAATAGTGTTTGGTAATAGACTAAGGCCCCGTTCTTTAGAGTTGCTCTGCTCTGCTTTGCTCTGCTTAAATCTGCTCTGCTCTACTCTGCTGAAATCTGCTCTGCTCTGCCCTGCTTAAAAATAGTACTTAAAAATAGCTGCTTCAATCTGCTCTGCTCTGCCTGCTCTACTCTGCCCTCCTCTGCTGAAATCTGCTTTGCTCTGCTTTGCCTAGAAGCTCAAAAGAACAGGGCCTAATAGTGGTTAGTACTTAGTAGTAGAGATAGAATTAACTTTCAAACATTAAAAAATAAAAAAATAAAAATAAAAAATTAGCGCTTGTCCAATTCTAATTATTATACTCTGTATAAACAATATCTATGTTTTTTTTTTAATTGTATAATGCTATTTCAACCACTACTTTTACTAGACGCTCGTACCTTTATTGTTCCAGCTAAGTTCTACCCAATACTGATTGGCAATCACTGACTGCTAAAAGCTATTCGCAACCGCTAGTCTTTTTCAAACAAGGCTTAACAGTTTGCGTATGATAGGTCTCAATGTTCCCGATCCCATTTGCAAATGGTAACTTAAATTGCCCTTTTGGCTTATTTGCACTTACACACACCCCAACCCAAAAAAAAAAACCACCATGGTTAGCTTTAGGGTGCAATTTATTTGAGCCATGAAAGTTTTTGTAGTTACTACTCCATAAAATATTGAAAGCAGTAAATGATAGTCGTATATCTATAGTTCAAGGCATTAATTTGAATAATTTATGCAACTTTAGTACTTTATATCTTTCAAATTGAGATAATTAAGCACTGAATACGTCTATATAAGTGATACTTATCAACTTTTTTTTGACAAAGTGACACTTATCAACTTGAGATTCTGTTTCACATAAATTCCGAAGATAATGATACTGATCAACCTGAGTGTTTTTTTTAATTTTTCTTTTTTTTTTTTTATCAATTCGGAAAATTTTTCAGTTCCATTTAGCTGTAATTACCAGATTCATGGCACGAGATAATAGAATTACGACTTACGAGATAATAGTGTGACACTGCAATTTAAAAGCTTATTACTCTTTCCCCTTCTATTATAATGAGTGCAGTAAATCAAAAGTTTACAAAAGCTAGGAAGATTGGAGCAATAGTTTTCTTGTTATTAAAACAGAAGATTCTAATACAATTGAGAAACTGAAGGCATGCTTCCGAACTGTGGCTGGGCCTTTATGTTCTAAATAGAGAGAAGGATCAAACATCATGGAACTTACATAGGTACAAGATTAACTACATAAAAAGCTGTGATTGTTACCGTGTCAACTCTGCAGGAGGATTATCAGCTTCAGGAACTTGAGATGGGCAATGAGCATAAGCTGGGCAAGGGTTATTCAATCTAGCATAGCCAATAAGGGCTCCGCCCATACATCCAGCCAGTTGTGTATTACTGTTGTAACCTTGCATTGTTATGAGCCCTTGTTTAACAAGCTTTCTAGTGCAGTTGTCTTTGGCACACGAAATGATCTCTCGTGGCAAAACTGGCAACTGGCAACAGTTCATATATTTGCTAGTATTTGCTGTTGTACTTGACTTTCTAGAATTAAGATACAAAATAAAACCATAGATTTACGCAGCACCAAAACAATTAATACTTCACAAAACAAAGGAGCATTTTCCAAGAGATCACCCTGTTCCTACATCCTTGTTCTTCAAGGACAGTGTGCAAAGATCTTCTGTAAATGGATATACTTTAATTGCAGAATGTGGACTTGTAACCATGTCCAACAATAGCAATAACCTCACTAGTTCAAGCATTCCGTTTCATGCGCCTCATCATGTCAACGAATTCTCCAAAAACTGTAACAAGAGAAACGGTAATTCAGAAACAAAACAACACCCATCCCGCCAACATAGCAACTCATGCATTAAACTTGATCTATCAGATGCTGGAACTAGAAACTACATGATAGAGAATATAAACAAGAGACATGAATACATGATACCAAGGTAATGTTGCAGAGAGATTGAAATGAATCAAAATATCTTAAATGGAAGCTGTAAATACCAGGGTCTGAATCATGGGGTCCTGGTGATGCTTCAGGGTGATATTGGAGAGACATGATATTCTTTGATGGAAACGCAAGACCAGCACAGCTTTCGTCATTAAGATTGATGTGTGTCACTTCAATTCCATCAGGAAGTGATGCAGGGTCTACTGCATAGTTGTGATTCTGTCACATCATACATAAACAATCAAGATTATTCATTCAATCTTTAAGTTCCACCATTACATAATTACAGGCAATCTAAATTCTATCAAAGAATATGCTTATCCACCTATCCAGAAACTATACAATATGTGATAAAGATCAGTTGCAAACCCAAAAATATATTAGGGAAGCATGTTGGGATATCATAACACAAATATTCATATTCTTCAAAGTGTTAAAAACTCCGCACTTCCACTCATATATCAGGAAGTCCCTCAGCAAGGAAATAGTTTCAAACTTTCAAAAATTAATGATACATAAACTACTTGTGAGCAATTATTTTGTGGAGCCAATAGACATTTCTTTAAACATCAGTAAACAATGAGGAGTACGGGAACACAACACAAGGAAATATAAAGATGAAGCACAAAACTAGGAGGAAAGATAGCACATGAATAAAATACCTGTGAACTAATTTCAACCTGACCATTTCTGATATTGCGAACAGGATGATTTCCTCCATGATGACCAAACTTCATTTTATAAGTCTTACCACCTAATGCTTGACCCAGCAATTGGTGGCCCATACAAATTCCGAAAATCGGGACTTGTCCAATTAATTCCTTCACTGTATCAACAGCATATGGAACTGCCGAAGGATCACCTGGACCATTGCTGAATAGAATGCCATCTGGTTGCAGTTTTAGTGTCTCTGATGCTGGCCATGTTGATGGAACAACAGTAATTTTACATCCATATGATGCCAGACGCCTCAAAATGTTATGCTTGATACCAAAATCATAGGCAACCACCTTCATTTTGAAAACACGGCCAGACAGAATTGATCAATGAGATTTTACAACCAAATACAGGGTCAATACAGCAGTAGTAGCAAAGCACAGACCTTGAAAGTTTCTCCAGGTCTCCCATTTGTATTGAATTCCCAATCATTGCCAGTTTTGTCAACCCACTCATAAGGAACTTCACATGAAACACCACTTATCAAATCAACACCTGCAAAATTATAATCAGAACTTAAAATCACAATACTTAGAAAGCCTAATCTATTTTCAACACTAAGTAAACATTACCAACAATGTCCCAAGAACGAGCCATTTCTAATAACTGGTTGTCTGATTTTGATTCTTCCGTGCTCAACACACCAATAAGGCTCCCATCTTCCCTCAATCTACGGGTGATAGCACGAGTGTCAACATCATCTATTCCAAAATAGACAGTTTTGACAGAAAGTCAAAAGGTGAGCAAATGCAAACTGACGAGGTGTTCTTTGCCAATCAAAACTTCCACAATTTTGGCTTTTAACTTACATATACCCATGATGTTTCTTTTGGATAAATAATCTCCAAGTGTCTCAACACATCTCCAGCTTGAAGTGCTGCAGAAACAAGAAAAAGATAAGCACATACGGAAAATTTCAGATAAGCAATTACCAAGGTAATCATGAAAATAATCCAACCTGATGCTTAAGCTTCTAATGACCAGACCACCAAGAAAGCATTGACTTGATTCTTGATCATCTGCAATGATTGAATCCTAATCTAATTACACATCTTTGACAGATGAATTGGCAACAATTGTAAATTGTGTTGCACGGAAATGGAAACAGGTAAACAGGATGTGTAAACATAGTGTATTGAAAACAGATACATCAATCCTGTAATGCTATTCCATGCATCAGAGGAAATAAACATTACTCACCAAAATTCACACCAGTATTCCCTATATGAGGGTTAGTCATCAGTACAAACTGGCCAGCGTAACTAGGATCAGTTAGAATTTCCTGATATCTGAAATATAAAACACTTAGACAACAAACCAAGCCAAGGGTGGACGCAGGTAATAAAATAACAGCAACTTAGGAACTTTTAACAGATGGGGTTCGCTCACCCAGTCAATGAAGTATTGAAGACCACTTCACCAACTTGCGTCCCAGCAGCACCAAATGACTTGGCCTTCCAAACGGTACCATCCTCTAGCACAAGTCTAGCATCTGATACCTTCCATGGTCTGCCTCCTGACCCTGTGGCTTAAAAGAAATGATGTTGCAGATATGATTATTGGACAGAATATTGGAAAAGACAGAAAGAGCAGTAACAACCTAAGCATTTATGAAACGATTTTCAGTTGGCAACAGTAACAAAAAATTGACAAATTATCAACCTAAAGTGTGCGTTGAGGTCATTTAAAATTACAAACACAAGCACACACAGGGAAGGGGAAGATATGCATTTCCATCTAAGCCTCATATAACTGAACCAACACTTAAACAAACGAAAAAATTAGTTCCCATTTTCATGTGAAATTGACCACAACAACCTAATTAGTCCCATCGCCTAAAAACTTCCACCACAACAACAGTGTCATCTGGCATTATCAGCTTATTGAAGCTGACTCAATTTTTATTAATCTCAAAAATGGGAGTAATAAAGTTTCATTCTTTTGGCCTACTAAGGGCTTGTTCACATTTATTGAACTAAGATGAGCTGAACTGAACTGATTGGGGCTGAACTGAATTGAACTATTGTAACTTATTGATCAAAGATATAGATTGCATTTGTCTCTTATCAATAGTTTACTAATACTGAACCCACTACAGCAGTTATAATTCGAAGTAGCAAACTAGCAATTACAAAACACTCATCTAGTCCTTTACTTAACATAGCATTAGCAATGTTGGTCAGCAATAAGCAATACTAGTAAATCAAAAGTAACAACTAAAAAGCAACAAGTGACATGTAATTAAACAAAATAATTCAGTGATTCTTATTATTGCATTTATCCTTCAAATACATCGCAATAGAACACCTTAGCTCATAATAAAAACTACAAAATTTATGGACATTGTTGCAATCACTGACATATTACGCTTACCTGAAACAGCAGCATTTTCGGTGAGAGAAACAGAGCACTTGACCCTGAACAACTTAACATCTCTTTTTTGAGGAGAACAAATTCCCAAAGGAATTGCCACTGCAAAATCCATTGCTCTACATGCCATTTCTTACTTAGTTTTTCCTGAACAGAATTTTTGACAATAATCAAAATGGGCATAAACAACACAGCAAATTATTAATACTAAATCTTTAAAATTTACAACTTTCAGGTGTTATACTCAAAATCTAATAACCCAATAAAATCTTTACCAAAAACCCTTAATTTATTGGGAAATTAACAAAGAGAAATTTCAATTAAATTGAAAAATCTATACTTACATATTAAAAAGCGTTCCTAAAACAGAATATGTGTCACGTGTCACCCTTTTAAGCTCTATAAATGTGCCAAGTCATCAATATATGCCACATCACCTCCACAACAAGAATTAGATTTGACATCTAAAAAATGTCTATAGCAAGACTTGAACTTGAGACCAACAAGTATTACTATGCAAGTCTTACCGCCTTAGCTATACATATATTGTGTAAATTTATCCAACAAAATTATAATTAACTTGGATAAGATGATTAGTCCTTAATTGTACTATTCATTACATATCATAGGATAATTCAACAACTTGTATTAAATTTTGTTACAAATATTAAATATGGTTCTTCTAAGACAAATCTTTTTCCAAAATATTAAATTTTGAAGATGATTTTCAATATATTAAGCAAAAATTAATCTAATGTTAATTACAAACTAGCAACTCGGGGCATCGCTCGAGCCACACACTAGTTAAACTTTTAAATCAAGGTAAAAACAAGTATAATGGAATAGAGTAACTAGAGAAAAGGGTGGCGGACATACGACCGGAAATGAAGAGCGGGGCTGAGAGGAAGACGGTGTGGTGACTGGTGAATGTGGAGCCGTACTATTTAGGGTTTATGCTATTTTTTTTAATGTTATGGCATGAGGGTTTTTCTTATTCCAAGGCTACCAATCCTAACCATTCATTTCTTTCACCATTCGTATGTATTACTGTACAAAATTTACTCCCTATTTTTTAATCAATCTTACTGACGAAGGGGGTGTTTGGGAGTTAGAGGTTTGAGGAAAAAAAGCTATTTGGGGTGTTTGGTAGTTAGAGGTTTGGAAGAAAGTTTTGGGATGAAAAAGCTCTTTTTCAAAAAGATCATAGTAGGAGCTTTTTGGAAGAGCTTATAGCTTTTTGGTTATTTTATTTCTGAAATCATCTATCACAATCAGCTAGTCAAATAAGCTAACTCAATCAGCTAGTCAAATCAGCTAACTCAATCAACTCACCTCACCTCTAACAGCAAACTCCCAAACAGGGCCGAAGTAATAAGGGAAAAGTATAGGCGCATAAGACATACGAAGTATGTGCCAATGCAATAAATAGGATGCCATTTTTGTAAATAATGGAAATAAGAGAATAAACGGTAGTGCAAAATTTAATGGCAAAATGCCAAAAAGTACCACAACGGGTCTGTTCACATTTACTGAACTGAGCTAAGCTGAACTGAATTGATTGGAACTGAATTGAGAACTAAATTGAACTGATTGGAGCTGAACTGGACTGAAGAGAGCTGAAATGAACATTTTATGAGAGAGAGAAATTAAGAGCTGAACTGAACTGATTGGAGCTGAACTGAACTGAACTGGAATTAAGTAAATGTGAACAGACCCTGCATGCATAAATGGTACAATATATGTACCACTATATCATTAAGGGAGAGGAAAAAAAAAAAATCCCAAAATGCCTTCCTATGTGCTTGTAAAACACATGGGCCCTATGCGCCTAGATATAATAAGTATTGTATTGCAAATTGCAATGCTCCCTCATTTTTTATACGGTTTTTTTTACCTAGTGCTCTTGTGTAACTTAGGGATGTCAACGGGGCGGGGCGGGGCGGGGCAGGGCGGGTTTTGGCATTTCCATCCCCATCCCCGCCTCCCATTTTCATCCCCATCCCCACGGCGGGTCTGGAAATTTTCCCCATCCCCGCCCCGGCGGGTCTAGCTTCAAAACCACCCCCGCCCCATCCCCATGTGGATATCCATCCCCGTTTTAGCCCCACATAATCCCCGCCCCATACCCACCAAATCCCCACCTGAAATCCACCACAAATAATATATTTAAATCTATTCCAAAAAAAAAAAAAAAAATTCTATACTACAGCAGTCAAGCCTACAGCTCAAATACAAAGAAAGCAGTACATACTTCACATATTGAAAAAAAAAAAAAAAAAAAAAAAAACAGTAACTCAAATTGTTCAAAGTCCAAAATTAAAAATACTACAAGTTTACAAATATTAAAATACATATTAAGAAATCAACATATACTTTGAAATTATCAACATATACTTTGAAATTATCAACATTTATGGTTAACAGTAGACAGAATTGAACATACAAGTACAAATTATTCTATATAATGCAACTAGACAGATCAAATACAAATTATACAAATACCCTTGAACCCCCCATTATCGTCATACAAATACAAATACAAAATAAAATGCAAATAGACAGATCAATTATATCAATATCATGCAAATCAAAAAACAAGTAATCAAACATAATAGCAAATTATTCAGGTAATTAATCAAATTATTTTTCATAAAAAAAAAAAAAAAAGGTTTTGTCACCTAGAACATACTCACAGTCTCACAAACGCAAATCAATTTAATGAACTCATACATAATCAAACTTGTAGTTTTAAGCATCCAAAATCTTAATGGCTTCTTAATTTCTTAGTTGATTAGTAAATTTATTTTTCATAAGATAAAATGGTAAGGGAAAAAATAATTAGGGGAAAAAAGAGAGAGAGTTAGAGAGATTACCTGGTCGAAATTCTGGTCGAATTCTTCGTTGACCGGCGACGAGATTCACAGCCTTAGAGGTGGAAGTAAGGTGACAGCCTGAGAGGAGTAGATGACGGAGGAGAAAGTGAGAAACGGAGGAGAAAGTGAGCCTGAGTGCGTGACGGCTAGGGGTTGAATGTTTGAGAATGAGAAATTGAGAGTGTGTGGGCTTTTCTCCAGAAACTTCATTAATTAGTTTTTTTTTTTTTTTTTTTTTTTTTTTTTTTTTGCTGTATACATAATAAATAAATTAATGATATATGTACATATGGGTCGGGCATAATGCGGGTATGGGGCGAGTATGGGGTGGGTCAGGCGGGGATGGGGCGGGTATTGCCTAAAATCCACCCCCGCCCCATCACCCATGGCGGGTATGGATTTTAGACCCATCCCCGCCCCGCGACCCGCCAAAGCTAGACCAGGGCGGGGATGGGGCGGGTCTCCTACTAGACCCGCCCCATTGACATCCACTGACTTTTTTAAGTTGTGCTCTTATTTTCCATATTACACATGGTACCCGTCCATTATAATTTTTTAACACCCATGCCAGCATTTAACTTAACGTTATAAGTAATTCTGTTAGTGATTAGCTAATTATTTTTTTCCCATATTGCGCGTCAAAAAAAGTTGTATTAAGGTTTTAGGGGTTGATTTATTTCTTAAGGATTCAAACTTAGCTCGAAATTGGCAAAAAAACAACGTAAGTGACAAAAAAAATTATGATACGCAAAGTGAGGCACTTACGTACATTATTTTTTGCCAATTTTGAGCTCAATTTGGATTCATAAGAACTAAATTGACCCCTAAAATCTTAACGGAACCTTTTTCAACATGCAAAACGAGAAAATAAATTTAATTACCTCACCACTAACAGAACTACTTAACGTCAGGTAAATGACAAGGGCATGGTGCGTTAAAAATAGGGATGGCAACAAGTCGGACTCGGAGCAGATTATGCTAAATCTGACTCCGATCCTGCAGGAAAAGTCGGAGACTAAATCCGACTCCGACTTCAATATCCGACCTCCGACTCCGACTCCGATCCGACCCGATTTTGAGTTTATTTTTTCGTTATTCAATATACATTGAGAAATTGGGCTATTTAGGCCTTAAACCAACACCCAATGACACCATGACCCACACCAAAATCCACAATCTATCGGAGTCGGAGTCAAATAATCCGTTAGAGTTGGACATTTGTCGGTGTCGGATTTTTTTCTCGGATTTTTTGTAGGATCTGACTCCAATCCTCCTCCGACTCGGAGTCGAACTCATATTACCTTTTTTACCTCGGACTCGGAGCGGATTTTTTTACCTCGGATCGGGGCGGAGTAAGGTCGGATCCGGAGTGGATTGCCATCCCTAGTTAAAAATTGAAACTAATGGGTACCATTATAAATTATAATATATTATAAATTATAATATGGAAAAACAATGGCACAACTTTAAAAAGTTACTTACACAAGAGCATTATGTAGAAAAACCTTTAGTTTTTTTATTTTTTTATTTTTCTAAAGAATCCTCCCTCAAATCCGAGACTTCCCTTAAACTATATCAATTTGCTTATCACTTGAGTCAACTCTTGTTGGTATCCCTGTATTTTATTACATTTGAGAAATTTATGAATGTAACCCATGATTCCATGAAGCATAGATTATAAAAACTGTTTATGCCTTGGTAAGAATATCACAGTGTCAGTATTAACAAGGAAAAAGTGAGAAACAACGGCTACATTATCTCATTCTTTCAGTCACATACAGATTCAGTTTTCCATTCTCTCACTCACTAATTCACTATACAGTATACACGCCGCACGAAACAATCTCAATGTCAGAACCCTCTCAACAGACATCTCAACCAACAAATCCTCAACAACAATCCACTTCTCCAACTAATCAACCATCTACTTCCACCCGGAATTCAGTTCAAGGTAATGCTCATCAAACTCAAGAACAAATCAATCATTTGCTTAAGGATATGTTGAAGGATTATAGTTCGAGTTCGAGTTCAAGTTCAAGCTCAAGTTCTAGTTCGAGTTTGGATCCAGATCCAATTTTATCCAATATTAATAGCATGATATCCAAATTTAATAAGTGGCACGACCAATCAAGTGATAGTCGCAGATTTAAACGTCGTCAAATTAGCCGAAGGATGGAGAATTATATGATTGATGTTATGAACCAACACGTACTAGCATCAATGTTACAGAAGCCTAACTCGAGTTCTAGTACTAGTTCCGATGACGATGATGGGGACGAGGATGAAGTTAATGGCCCGTATACAAGTGAAAGGATTGATGAAGATTGACATTAGCGTACAACTAGTGAACCAGAAGTTTAATAACTAGAAATTATGTATTTGTGCATAAGGGAAGCATATTTTGGGTCCTGTGAAAGTTTAGTTGAGATCACTATGTAGCAAAAGAACAATCTTGAGACGTACTTGTTTAGGACTTTAGGTGTGTAGTGTGTAGTGTGTATTAGTCGTTCTATGTACTGATTGTACTCCGTCATATTGTAATCTATGCATTTGCTCATTTGGACATTTCACAAGTATTTTTGGCTTATGGTTAAATTCATGATTGAATTTACAATCACAATTACAATTATGTATGATTTTAGATTTTCTGTAGTACTCCCCCTATTCCTTTATTTTTGACCCATTGTCATTTTTGGGGTCAAATGTTAAAAATTTGACCAAAAATTACCGTTAATCTATAAAATATCATATAGTCATGAGAGGTCTTGTTATATTCGTCTCATTGTGTATTTTATTAATATAACATTTTCATAATTTTTACGTGTATGGAAATAAAATATAGACATTTTAAGACGTGTTTTGGGGACCGTGTACTGTCAAATGGGGCAAAAATTTAGGGATGGAGTAACAATTATTCTTTGATAATTGTAAAAAGACCTGCCTTTTTGGCAAGTATGTTTATTTTCTTATGCTGCTTCGGCCAAACAACAGTGGGCTTACAAGCAAATAATTGACATCATAATCCTTGAGTATCATTGTATCAGCACCTACTGCCTTGATGGTGGAAATGGTGCTACTATATGTTAGTTTGGATTTGTATCCCAAGATCGAGCTGATTTCTTTGATGTCTTAGCATTTTTGCAGCACCGTAATGAATGTACACTTGGGAAGTTAGTTCATTTGTGTTTGTGTTAAGAAGGTGGTACAACCGTACAAGGTCAGTGGGGCGGGTCAAATAGGAGACCCGCCCCATCCCCGCCCCAGTGGGGCGGGGATGGGTCTCGGTTTGGCGGGTGGTGGGGCGGGGATGGGGATGAAAACGATACCCACCATGGGTGATGGGGCGGGGGTGGATTTTAAGTTGTACCCGCCCCATCCCCGCCCCACTTCGTACCCGCCCCGTCCCCACCTCATACCCACATCTATATACTTTTATATTATTTTATAAAATAATTACGTGAAATAAATATAAATTATAATATTTTGTACTACACTTATATTATAAACAAAAATGTGTGTAATATTAAGAATTTTTTTTAATATTATAATCCGTATTAATTATGTAGGATTGTGTATTTGAGACACGGAAATATGGTGGGTCTTGGGTGGAGATTAGGCGGGTATTTGGTGGGGATTAGGCGGGGATGGATATCCAAGTGGGGGGTGGGGCGGGGATGGTTTTGGAGTTGTACCCGCCGGGGCGGAGATGGGGATGAATATGAGACCCGCCGCGGGGATGGGGATGGGGATGAAAATGTTAGGTGGGAATGGGGATGGGGATGGGAACTTGGGAAGGCCAACATCCGCCCCGCCCCATTGACATCCCTAGGACACATGCCCCCAATGCTATTTAAAAAACGGAGGGGATGGATATCACTAATAGACTTTGGTTCAGAATCTCTCATCAACCTTTCTTATTGAACTAAAATTTGTCGGTTAACATGAGAACCTTGCCTTGTGCAACGGTACGAGTACAACTTGTACAACACATTAAGCTTAACTGATGCTATGATTACTTATCATGCGACATAGCAACTTAGCACTGAGCTCACAGCTTTTCCTCCAACAACCCAAGATTTAGCTCCACTGTTTTCCAACGGCCATAAAACAAACATTGTTTTGAAATAAAACATCAACGGCTACATTTTCTCATTTCAATAATTTTTTTAAAAGAAAAAAAAAATCAGATATCCTACTCCCTGGATTATGCTGCATTCTCACAAGCTCATCTCAAATATTTTTCTCATTCAGCTTACTCTTCAGTCTTCAACACCTAAACATGAATTCAAACAATCCGAATCCTCGAAACACTCCAAATCCACAAAGAACACCACCAAACCCAATTTTTAATCCCCAACCTAATTTTCCAATGTATTTGCAGAATACTGTAAATCATCCCAATCCCAATTATCCTCATTATCAAAACTCAATGTTCCCCAATAACTCCCAACCAAACCCAACTTTTACTTCCAATCCTAATTTTCAAATGTATCTGCCTCTTTATTATCCTTATTTTCCAAATCATCCAAACCAAACAAATCCAAATTATTCCCAACCTAATCACAATTTTCCTAATCCGAATTTCCCATATCATCCAAACCAAATAAATCCAAATTTCTCATATCATCCAAATCCTAATCCGAACCCAAATCAAGTAAATCCGAATAATTTCCAACTTAATCCAAATTTTATGAATCCTTATTTTCCAAATAATTTCTATCCTAACCAAAATTTTCCAAATCCTCTTTATCCAAACCAAATAAATCCGAATAATTTCCAATCTAATCAGAATTTTAATTTTCTCCCAAATTTTCAAATGTATGTACAAAATCCGGGAACTCGTCCGAATTTTCCAAATTATCCAATCCAAAGAAATCCAACCCCACAACAAAATTCAGATTCTTCAGTAAATGGGAATTTAATTACTTTTACTTGTTCTGAAAGTGTTGGTGTTCCTGAAAATTCAGAAGATTCTAAGAGCATTGAACCAAGCAATGTGGCCCAGAAAAATGCGATTGAAAGTAGTTTAAGAAATATAGTTAAAACATATGGTGAGCAAACTCAAGTCCTGAGTCGTATGATTGAATCCAAACTTGAAAGAATGCGAATGCGTGACTACTCGTATAATTATGATAGTGATTCTAATTCAAGTTCAAGTTCAAGTTCGAGTTCGGATTTTATTTGGGATTTTATGGTGTTCAATTATATAATGGATTCCCAGATTGATGAAATGATCCGTGGTTTAGTAAAAGAACACGTGATACCGATGATTCAGCAGCAAGGTTCGGGTAGCTCCGATGACGAAGACGAGGAGAATGATGATGATGAGGATGAGGACGAGAGCGAGGGCGAGGACGGGGATGAGGATGAGGAGAACAATAGCAATAACGCGGATGAAGAGGGCGAGGGCGAGGGCGAGGACGAGGACGGAGATAATACTTCCTCAGTTACTAAATAGTTACACTTACACATTACATTATTGAAAGGATGTGGAGTTAGCCTGATGGTAGCACTCCCATTTCGTAACCTCGAGGTTACGGGATCGATCCTTACCCCCAGCATATGCTGGAATTCCCCCCGCCCCCCGTTGTACCCGCCCTTGTGGCTCATATGAATCAAAAAAAAAACACATTACATTATTGATTCATAATTTCATATCTACTCATTTTATGAAGGTCAAATTTTAAAAATATTGACTAAAGGTAGGTAAGAATGTAAGATGTAACCAATGTAATTTAGTACTCTTATGTTAGATTGTTAATCGTAGGTTGTAGTAATCTAATTCGAAGGCTATTTTGTATTGCGCTATGTAACTGACAAACTTTCTCAATTGTTTGTGACTTTTGTAAACATTATTTGCTTTGCTTATTCCGTATTTATGAATCAATACATGTTTGGTTTGAAACTATAATATAGATTGGAAATGTGCACTATTGTGGAGTACAAGTAATGTATGATAAAATTTAATTTCAATACCTAGGTTTGATTGAGTCAATTTAGTGGTAGGACCACAAATTAATTGACAAAAAGACAACCTTAACTATAATTCAACCCATTTGTTAAAATTCGATATGTCTAGGAGGAATATGCAAAATAACAAAAAAATCAACCCATTTTCTACATACTATATTCAAGTCCAAATGAACTAAGTAAAATAACATACACCGATTTACAAATACAGAATAATTTAATCACGGAATAAACCTTAAAAAATAATCTGTGTTATTTATAAGTCACACTAATAAAATTGATAATATCACAATAAGTAATGGTTCAGTTTTAAAATTTACTTCATATTAAGCCGTTGAAACCTTGGCCCAAACTTGTAAAATTCACTCCGAATTTGCAATTGCGTGGAGCTATTTGGTTGAGAATTCATAAACTAGACTACTAGAAGGATTAAATTAGAGCTGATTATATATATATATATATATATATATATATATATATATATATATATATATATATATATATATATATATATATATATATATATATATATATATATATATATATATATTGAATATATATATATCGGGTTGATTATGGTGTCTAAAGTGGATTGGCTTTATGAAATGACTAAAAAAAAAATATTTGAGGTGAAAAGGAGTTCAGGACCATCTTTAAGCTCTTGGAGTCATGCAACTTAGGAGATTACTATATTGAATACGCTCTTCATTCATAAGATTTTCGAGGTTGTACTTTGACCATTGATTACTCCTTTATACATTTTGATTATACAATATCATGAAAAAGCCTTTAAACAGAACCTTAGTGGTTGGTATGATTTTTATTTATTACTTCAATAGCATATATCTAAGAAAGTTTAATAAACAAAGTTTAATCTTGAAAATTGTACATAAACAATGTACTCAGTAACATCTACTACTAGTATTACACTATTACGGAGTATGTTTCATGAAGGGTAATGTTTATTATTGATGAAATGAGCATATAATGAACTGTTATCAAGAAAACACTAACCAACAGTCATTACTGATGACTTGATTAAGCATTGAAGTATAGAATGCAATTGTTATTCTTCTCATATATGGCTGATTTCATTGGAAAATAACTGAAACTCATAAAACATATTGCTTCTAGTACTCAACTTCTTACAACAAGTTGTTTCATGAAATTCATGCCTACTATTATGTTGTTCCAAACAATCTGTCCTTTCTATATATTCGGAACACTTCAAAACAACGATAATATCTACAAATACTCTTCTTTACCACCTGATCAGATGTATTGCATCTCCCTTGCAGCATACTACATATTTTTCAACCTATCTAAAGTACTTTATGTACTCCTCTTATCTTTATATTGCATTTTTATACTGTCAAAAGATGTAAAATTTTTGCAGCAGTCTGCATCTGTATCAAATGGACCAGGTGACGAGAATTTGTATCATCCATCTTTTACTCAAAAACACACTAATCATTCTTTCTACATGATACTGCTACGAAATCTTAACAACATTACTCATATATAGCTAATCTGCTAATGGCAGAATGTGCATAATTCTGTAAACTGTTAGTTCTTGTAATTATTGGTCATTTATGAATAACATTGAGAAATTCAAATTAATCCGGTGAAAGGCATAATTTGCAATACCTTAGAGAAACTTTCTCTAAACAATCTTGATAAGAAGCTAAAGAAAAACGAGTTGCAAAGTATGCAACTACTTTACAAGCATAATCTTACCCTACAATGAAACTAAAACACAGAACAAACAATTTACATTGAGGCAGCAGCTGCTTTTGATGTTGATGCAGTAAGAGCTCTACTGGCGATTGTCCTAACACGAGCAGCTCCTCCATTGCTGCATTTCTTCTCAGGTTCCTCATTGATTCCACAGGCAATTTCAGATGTAGCGTATCTTTGAAATCTTGCAGGGTTCAGCTCTTCTCGGCTGTAAGACTTTGAAGTCCAAGACTCCGTTGAATCAGCTGAAGTTGGCTCCCAAGTTGAAGAAGAGAGCCAATTTTGCTGACTTCCACCCACATAGCTATTGCTACCAGAAGACTCCTCGTCATTGAAATCTCCCCCCTTCATCCTTACTGTCACATACTTGTGTAAACTCGGCTCCATCAAATCATCACTTACTTTCACTTCTGATTCTACAAAGGGGTCCTTGGACTCTAAAACCTTCTTATTACTGTTGAAAGAGAAGTTGGTTTCCTTTGGGCTTTTTCGCCTGTCATCAGAGCCAGTCATGGAGTTAAGATCCGCCACAGCGTCAACTATTGAACATGCTTTGCTGACACATGGTGGGAGTTTGTACGAATTGCTCGCATCCATGTTAGAACTTCCAGCATTATTACTGCTACTGACATTTGCATTTACAGTAGCATTACCATTAGCATTAGCATTCGTGTTTGAGATTTTCTTCTGGTGGAAATTCTGAATGTCTCGAAGCAGTAGAGAGTTATAGTCAGTAGCCGGGGTTGGGGCTAAAAGAGCCTCAACACTGATGTCCAGGTCTCGTGATCGCCTTGCAGACCTACTTCTCATCAATGTTTGTGGCAACTTCAGGGTCTCAGCACCCGAGACTACGACCGGAGTCACCATGGCATCATACTCAACTGTATCTAATGGCCCTCTCTTATCCTCAATCATTTGCTCAACATTTGGCGGCTGAAGCTCATTCACTCTGCAGTAATTAGTTTTTGTAACCTCATATCCTTCAGCCCCTCTACTTCTGCTTCTTCTATGAGTCCCCTGAATAGATGCTTTAACATTGTTTGTCTCAGCATACTTGTTCTGCTGCATCACAATTCACAACAGGAGCAACTCAGCTTATAGACATGATGCAACTAAAAGCAGAAATATGATTTGCAATCTCGGTCACTCCAAAACAAGGCAGTCAGTACTGCACTGAATCATTGCAATATCAAGGCTTGATTTTTACCCTATGCCTAAAAATTGTATTTAGAAAAACAACCCCCAAATTGCATATAGATTATCATTATACACGAATTCGAAAACGCCATTCTTATTCAAGTGTTATGGTATAGTAGTATACAAGGTACAAAGACCACAAACAAATAAATAGTGTATTTCACAGAAAATAGCAAATCAGAAACATGTCTTATTTCCAAATCCTTATCCTATTCTGATTTCTGAGTTAAGATGCAGTAAACTAATTATGTAAATAAGCATAAAATAGCATGTCCAATCTACTAACAATTTTTTACAAAACACAAATCAACAACATTAAGACCAATAAAGAGGCTAACAGGTCAAAAAAGTTACCTGAAAACCAGAATTAACAGGCTGCTTAACAGCCACAACATCCTCCTCAATTTCCTTCCCTTTACTAACAGGCCTCTTATTAGAAAGCGGATGAAACGGAAGCGAATTAATATCAATCTCATTCAAAGGAGTCCTCCTAAACGGCGAATGCTCAGCTT
The DNA here is from genome assembly GCF_948465745.1 of Chenopodium album. Lineage (NCBI taxonomy): Eukaryota > Viridiplantae > Streptophyta > Magnoliopsida > Caryophyllales > Amaranthaceae > Chenopodium > Chenopodium album. The sequence continues at coordinate 7,807,115 of NC_137853.1, read as the reverse complement.
TCCTCGACCCATTCCGGCTCAACGGAGCCGAAACCGGCTGCTGCTGCCCTCCACCATTCCCTTGATTACCACCCCTTACAGGTGAACTAGCCCTCGCAGGTGAAATCGCCCTAGCCGGTGACTGAGACCGCGGCGAACCCACATTCCTCTTCACCAAAACCCTCTTCACATTCCCATCATTTCCATTTCCATTTCCATTTCCAACACTACCCTTTTCAACAGACAGTGAAGTCACAGTTGCAGGAACAGACACTAATTTCCCTGGCCTAACATTCCCATTCCCATTGCCATTACCATTTCCATTACCATTTTGCGTTTGAGTTATCGGACTTTCGGACCGTCTTCCGGGGGACCTACTAACCCTTCTACCATTACTCTGTGATCTCTCTTTACTCCCTGACCTTAACTGCTGTTGGTCCCTCTCCCTACTCCTACTCGGAGTAGTCCTCCTTCGGTTCGAACCCCGGGACTGTCGCCTCCTCGATCGTTCATCATCATCATTCAATTCATCTTCATTCCTATTTCCTATTCTTTTTGAATCCTCAATAGTATCATTCTCTCTATCGAAATCGAAACTCCGTTTCGAACCCGAATACCTCCTTCCATGCCCATTCCCATTCCCATTCCCATTTCCATTACCTTTACCAGATGAGCTCCTACTAAGCCTACCACATTGAATCAAAATGGCATCAACTTCTTCCTTTGTACAACTTGAAGTTCTCACTGCTTGCCCATTTGCAGCAGCTGCTAGTATATTCCTACCAATCTCTTCTGACCCGGATCCTCTACTTGGGTCACTCGAATTCGATGAATTTGAAGCTGACCCATCTGAATCCGGTCTCTTTTCATTACTTTCTCTGTGTTGGATTACAAAAACCTCCTTCTTCTTTGTTGATACCTCCTTTGTTTCTCTTTCTATCTCTTTTGTGTTACATTCCGGTTTCGGGGTTGCCGCCTCGAAACCGGCTAATTGTTTCTTAGACTGCTCTAATTTAACCGGAATTGGAATCGGAACCGGGACCGGAAGATTCTTTTTTGTATCAGTTTGTTTGATTTGTGAATTTGAATTTGAACATGGGTCATTCTTGCTCAAACAACAACCCATCTTTAATCTATGAAATTAATTTTGATAAGATTAAACTAAAAATCTGAAGGATTAAAGAGAAAGAGAAAGATAAAGGGTTTAATTAAAGTAGGTGGGAGGAGCAAAATGAGAGGTAGAGAAGAAAAAGATTTGAAATTTGAGGAATTTGGAGGAGAGAGAAAAGAAAACAGGGCACAGTTTTCAAAGAAAGAAAGAAATTCAAATTTTGGGGGAAGGGCGGGCGAATGTGGAAATGTAGCCGTTAAATTAAAAGTGGGTGATTTCTGATGTGTATGTTTTGGATTATTTGTTTTAAACTCACTTCACTACTGATGTACAGTAAGAAATGACCTTTTGTTTGAACTTACTTACCCTTTTAATTTAGAATATTTAATGTCTAAAAGATTGATAAGATTTCGTGTTTTTCCTAAATGTGAATCTTTTTTGTCACAATGTGGTTTGATTTGAATTGGGTAACGGCTACTTTGTGCATGTTACATGGTTGGAAAAATTTGGATTTTGCTGCTACTAGCTTTTTGTTTAGCGATTTTGGAAAGGAATTTATTGTTTGGATGTTACAAATAAATTGACTTAATCACGGATGTTAGAGATGGATTTGGGAATCTAGGATTATGCATAAATTAAATACTACCATGGAGTGTTTTCAAAAAACGAAAAAAAAAAAAAAAAAAATCAGGTCAGGTCGGGTCAATTCGGGTCGGGTATGTTCGGGACGGGTTAATTTCGGGTCAAGTATGTTCGGGTCATATTCGGGCCAGGTCAAAATCTGTTCGGGTCATGTTCGGGTTGTTTTATTTGTGAATCAATGCAAGTTCAAATCAATAATTTTATATGTTGTATATATTTTGTTATTGTTTTAACAACACTACCAATTCAGTTTATGAGCTAATCTACGATTAAAGATGAACAATTTGAGTTATTTTTGGTAAAAAACATTTTAAGTTCAATTATAAGGTAATTTTAGTTCATGTCATTTCAGGTATTGGGTTAGTTCAGGTCAATTTCGGGTATTGGGTCTGTTCGGATCAAACAATTCGGGTCAATTTTGGGTCAGGTCAACTTCGCGTCGGGTCAGTTCGGGTGTCGGGTCAAGATGGGGTCAACTCCATTTTCGGGTCGGGTCAATTTCGGGTTTCGGGTCAATGTTTTTGGGTCAATTTCGAGTCATTCGGGTTGGGTTATCGGGTCTGAGTCAGGATTACCAGGTCTACTATGGAATAGTAGGTAAACTCTATCGTATTTTTAGTCAGATGAGATTGTATATAATTGAAATTGGGTATGAAATCTATTACTAGTAAACCTTTATTTTTTTTTTGAGGGAATATTACTAGTAAACCTAGATAACTTGTAATGGGCCAAATGAGGATATATTATTGTAAAAAAAAAGTGTGATTAGAAACATGAATTAAACTAAAAAGTTACTCTGTTAAGAAAGCATGTTAAAAAAAAAAAAAAACGTATATACTCTCTCTGTTCCAATATTTAATCATCACATAAAATTTTAGATAATAATACATCAATTTTTATAAATGCAACAATTATCATAAACAACTGTCTTTTAATGCAACCATTTACTCATGACCCTCACTTTTAAAAAAAACTAGTGTTTAGCCCGGGCGATGCCCCGGGTCGATACGTTAAAAATTAATATATTATAGTTTTCATATATTATATTTTATGTAGATAAAACTTTACTTTTAATATTCTGTATGTACATAATAGTGTTAAATATTTTTATTTTAGATTTAGTCTAAAAAAATTTTGACATGTAAAAGTACAAATAAAAACACTCTCATGGTCTACATTAAATATATTTAAGAAGAATAAGTTAACCATATTATTAGATAGCTAAGTTGGTAAGACTTCTTATTTATTTTCCAATGGAATCAAGTTCGACTCTTGACAAAAAACACTTTTTTCAAATGACACGTGGCATTCACATTTCTAATTGGGTGATGTGGCATGCTCTTGGTGGAAGAGAGGGGTGACACGTGGCGTGTATCCTTGATTAGGAACGCCTTTTAATATATAATAATATAGATTGTATGTTTTGTTATCAATTTAAATAAAAAAAATCCTCCCAAAATAATTTATAAATGAAAAAAGACCCAACAAACAATTGCTTTCAAAAAAAAAAAAAAAAAAAAAAAGATCCAACAAACAATAATGTAATGCATGCAATAAGCATGTATAATATGCAGAGCAGCTTTGAAGTATTAATGCAATATTTTATTCTTTGAAAATGACAAGGATTTCTAACATTTTGAAGCACAATGATTTGTTACAGCTATCCACCTTTAGTAAATAATGGAGAATGTGTATAAGAGCTTGTTTTGTTCACTTTATTTTCACTTATTTTAAATGTAATAAGTTTAATTTAGTTAAGTTTAGATAAATTTCAGTTCAAGAAAATAAGTTTTGATAAGAAATACTCAAGTACAATTTACTATTGAAATAAGTTTAAATTTTTTGGATAAGTTAAGATAAGTCCATATAGGGCTTGTTCACATTTACTGAACTCGGCTGAACTGAACTGAACAGATTGGAGCTGAATTGAACTGAATTGAGCTGAAATGAATAGTTTATGAGAGAGGGAAATTAAGAGCTGAACTGAACTGAACTGAACTGAACTGATTGGAGCTGAACTGAATTGAACTAAACTGAACTGAAATTAAGTAAATGTGAACAGACCCATAATGATATAAGTTCAGACAAGCAAGTTTAGATAAGTGAAAACTTATGTGAATAAAACAATATTTCATTTATTGTAAAACTCCTTACAATATAATGTGTAATAGGTTTGTATGTAAACAATCCAAATCGAGCCGAGATTTAGCCTGTCCAAGCTATGCTTAATAATTATTATTAGTGTTCGATCGATCTCAAGCTTGAACGATCTTGTAGAAAACTTGTTCGAGCTTAGCTTGTTAAGAATTTAAATGGTTTGTTCGAGCTTTGTTCACGAACGTGCTTGTTTTCATTTTGAGTTTAAAATCGAACTTGATCAAATAAACGAGCCCTAGTTTATCATTATGGAATAATTTCTTTCAATTTTTAATAAGTCCACTTTTTATTTATTTATTTTATTTTATTTTTTTGAAGAAATATCCACTTAATTTTTATTATTTATGTATGTCTTCATTCTCAATATATAAATTTAAAAAAAAAAAAAATTGATGATGGCATAAATCTGATTTATAACTTAAATATAATTAACATGAGTATTTATCTAGAATGACTGAATGACTTTAAAACACCCTATACCATAGAAGTGCAAGGTACCGAAAATTATGACTTAACAAAATGATGATGGCATTGAATAAATGAATATAAATGCAACCGTTGGTACGCATACGTAGTACTCGTACAAATATTGACGATCGCTTGAGTTGTCCTTAGACGGTTAGACCCTTACAAGTTATAACACTGATGGGCGCATCAAGTCGATCTATAAGCCGATAATTAGCTTCAAAATCTCCATTTTTTAATATTATACTTCGTATGTTGTTAAAACCTTTAATTTAGCCTTAATTTTGTTTAACATGTTGGACATTATATTTTCATTTCATTTTATACAGCTATACTCGTTAATTTATTTTGTATGCAATGATATTTATGGTTCAATAAGGTACATGAATTATTGTTCAGTGCGCAGCGCTCATAATTATTAAATTATACACGTATGAAATTAGCTTAAACTTGTAAGTTTGGTTAAAGAAAATGTCCTGGTATTTCTATTTTCTACCTAGGACTCCACCATTTTCCTTGGATATAGTGATCATTTGTGACTTTTCTTCCCTTCCTTTCCTAGCTATATAAACTCAAACAAGCTCAACTAAGTACACTAACAATCAACAAATACAATTTCCATATAATTTTCTTTTTAATTATTTTGTCCAACATGATCTCTAAATCTGCCTTCATTTTCTGCCACTTCATAGTCTTTGCTTCCCTAATCTCCACTCCCACCCATGCAGCCACTTTTACAATAAGAAACAACTGCCCTTACACTATTTGGGCAGCTGCAGTACCCGGTGGTGGCCGACGTTTGAATACCGGTGAAACATGGACTATCACAGCCAACCCTGGACAAGATCGTGGTCGCATTTGGCCTCGTACCGGGTGCACACCCAACGGGTCAAATGGGCTAAGGTGCATCACAGGAGACTGTGGTGGGGTACTCCAATGCACGAATTATGGGACACCCCCTAACACCTTAGCTGAGTATGCCCTAAGACAATATAACAACATGGATTTCTTTGACATCTCTTTGGTTGATGGGTTCAATGTGCCCATGAGTTTCTTGCCTGTAAGCGGGTGTAGCAGAGGACCCTCTTGCACGGCTGACCTTATTGGCCCGTGCCCTGATCGGCTTAAGGCCCCGGGAGGGTGTAACAACCCGTGCACGGCGCTCAGAGAAGATAGATATTGTTGTATAAATAATTATAGAGATACTTGCCCTCCAACGGATTACTCTCGCTATTTTAAGAGTAGGTGTCCAGATGCTTACAGTTATCCTAAGGATGATGCTACTAGCCTTTATACTTGTCCTTCTGGTACCAATTACAGGGTTACATTTTGTCCTTGATTTTATATAGTAGTACTCTTTAAATCTATCTAAAAATGTAGTATGGACTACTACGATAATACTCCGTTATAAATAAATGGGATATCATCCTAATATATAATAAAATGCACAAATTTGGTTGTTGTAGTGTGTTTGAGTGTGCAATGTTGTATTTTGGCTCATAAATATCTATTTTTAAAAGCCAATAAATTGAATGTCTTTGAAAGTATGATACTCAAAATTGAGGACTCTATTTTAGGATTCGACATTTGGACTAATGTGTCGCATTCGATAACATTAGAATTCGGTTGGCTATGCAAATATTATGTTTGTGGTCTTTGGTATATATCTTTTAGGAGTTTTAGGTTATTTTAGTTTGTACTATATATATGTTTGTTAATATCAATACATGGTAAATCGTTTTCTCTAATTACTCTACTCTACTTTAATTGATAAAGATCTCTTTTTAGACACACCTCTCCTTAGCTTAACACACTATCATTACATTTTTTGAGGTGAAAGAAAGGGGCAAATTAAAGGCCCAAAGCAAACAAACCAACTATTAAGCACAAAGAAGGAAAAAAAAAAAAAAGCTAGAGAAATCCATGAGTAGAACCATACATTTTCATTCATGGTTTTCACTTACTTTGCAATTTGGAATTAGTCTTTCTTGCAAACAAAATAGACTTTGAACTTTAGCAACGGTTCTATCATTGGATAGGACGTACTTTATTAGTTCTAGTATCTATCTATTAGAGTATTACCAATGGTTGCCCAAGCCAATGGTCGTCATCAAATAGTTGATACATATCTCTCTTTTCCACTTCATTCATGCCCAATTCTCATACCCAGCTATGCCCATATACTTTCATCGGTTATCCTGATTATATATATATATATTTTTTTTTACAGAAAACATTGAAAAAAAAATTAAAAATAACACTGTAGGCCTATTTTCACAAGACATTTGGCACGCTAACATCTTTTGCCCACCATTTGCTAGAGGTCATGGCCATAACCTGGTCATGACATTTCTTTCTCCAAAAATGCTATTTTTTGCATTTTATAATATTGTTTTTAATCTTCAATTCTCTCTCTTCATGCCCATTACAAAAGAACAATGGATGGCTATGCTCTAAGTGAGAAGGATAAGCTCAAAAAAAGTTGAGAAGAAAGAAGCATGAATGCTTAGATTTCAAGAAATTGAAAAGCCTTGGTGAGATGAAAAAAGTATGAATGCTCAAATTCCAATCAATAACCCTAGGCCCATCAAATGTTTGATTAAATTTGCAATTGTATGTATTAACTGACTAGATACTTCCATTTTATTTGGAATATTACGAAGTTATGAAGTTGCTTGTATAGTTGTGTGTACTAATTATTGTCAGTTGAACAAAGTTGTTTATTTTTAAGTTGGCTTTTGACAGGTATAATATTCGATTATCATTTGATAGTTCTAACTTCACATATTATGAAAAATAATTTGTTGAAATTGAATTTTATATATGAGAAATTCTCAATGATAAGCGGCCTAACTTTTGAAAAATATTCTTTGGTAGCCAAACCAAATTTTTACTTTTCAATGATAATCCCACTTCATCTATATTCTCAAATATAAACCAAAAAAATAAATAAAAATGGTTATCATTGAGAGTTAAAATTAAGTTTGGTTTGGCTATTAAAGAGAATAATCCAAAACTTTGGGTTACCACTGTAATGTACTGCTCCATTGAAACAAAATTTATCTATGGGCTTAGAAATGCTCATTGGGCCTAGAACTGGTCTAAATTTTGGGCTAGAGAAATGGAACATTAGTCTAGTTTAGTCAATTGGATCTTTGAGCTTAAAAAAGAAAAAGAACGTTTCCTTCGGCACTAGTAGTTTTGTAGACCAAGGATAGACAAACAGTGATAAATAAACACAACGTTACACATTATTATTATGATCATTATTTTCAGCTGAAATACAGAATGCTAGAGCTGAACATATAAGAACAACTAGCCCTAGCTTATTGCACGTATAGTTGAATTTCCATCAATCTATAGCTTTAATTTTTTTTTTTTGAAACCCTTTAATTTAACATGTATAGCTTGTAGTATCACATGTAAAGGTAATAATAAAAGCAAGTTCGAACCAATTTTAAACACCCTAGTTTGTTGTTTATCAACGTTCAAGGGCAGAAAGTGAGCCAATAATTAGTTCCAGAAGGACAAGCGAAAGTGCTGGTTTGATCATCCTCAGGGAAACTATAAGCATCAGGGCACCTTTGCTTGTAAAACCTAGAGTCACCATTAGCACCACACGTTCCAATACCTTGCGACGTGCAAGGACTTTTACACCCGCCGGGAACCCTCCAGTTCTGGGGGCACTGCCCGTTAATGTCAGCGGTGCACCTAATTGTACGACACTTCCCACCAAGTGCACCGGAGTTGGAAGTGGGGCTGAAGGAGATAGGGATATTGAACCCTTCGATAAAGGAGATATCAATGGTGTCGGTTGGATTATTTGGTTGTGCTAGAGCATACTCGAATAGAGTCTTTGGGATTGTACCCCAATTGCCCGGGTTACACACTAGTTTACCACACCCTCCAGTTTGACAATTACCGTTGCCATTGCCATCAAAGTTGCACCCAGTTCGGCCCCAGATACGTGCCATTTTGGTCCCGGGTGCTGGGTTTAGGTTCCATGTGTTTCCTTTATTGAGTTGCCTACCGCCTCCTGGATCGGCGGCAGCCCACACGGTGTAGTCACAGTTGTTGACTACGGTGATGGTGGTTGCATGGGTGATGGTAATGATGGAAAGTAAAAATGTAACAAGAGAAGCAGAGATAGGACTCATGATGAAGTGGTGTATTTTGGTAATAATTTATGTAATGAAGTTTTGATGGGAGGAAATGTTGAGATGATAGAGGGGTGTTTATATACAGCTTGGAGGCGGCTAATCTGATCCTTTTTGCGTGCGTGTTTTGGTGAATTGGTGCAATTGCAATCGACGGACTTCTGAATTCTGATGGTAAGTGTTTGGGTCCAATTTAGTCCAATTGGGCCTAGTCATTAAATGATCCAATTAAAAGCCCAAGGTCAAGGTTCAACTCTCCAAATAATGCTAAAGTCAAGATCAGTCCACAAGGCAAGTCAATTGGGCCAAAGCCCGTTTCTCCCATATATGCAAAGGTATAAAAGCCATCAATATTACATTTGTACATTCATTCACACAAAGCCTCAAGCAATTAACTCTCTTGCATAGCTTTCTCTCTACACATTGTACTGACTTTAGCATCGGAGGGGCCTTCCTCGGCAACACCCCCGAGGCTAGTTTACGTGTGTTTGCTGTGCAGGAAATCCTCAGTCCATCATCACTTGGACCGAGCCCAGTCTTCACCACCTTATTAGACCTTCGGCAAGGTCCCATTGTTTTTACCCGAAACAATTTGGCGCCGTCTGTGGGGAAGACTTTCAAAAAATCTTTAAGCCAATTTCAATCGTTCCACCTCAATCTTAGTTCCAATGGCTAAGAATCGCAAGAACAAAAACGACGATGCTTCTCCTCTGAGAAAGCGCCGAAAGTCACTAGGAGGGGGTCCCTCGAAACGCCCCACGTCTAGCCTGTCTCCTCCTCGGGATAGGAGCCCCTCCGCGGGACCCGACTCTCATGAGGAGCCTAGGGAGAGATCCGAATCTCCTATCATCCAGTCCAATCATCCGCCGAGTCCGCCTCGGTCAAATGAGGACAACTGGTCCAGTCAAAGGACCCAATCTCATGCCCGGAGCCAATCCCGGAGCATTCGCACCTACTCTCGCTCTCAGCCGAGGACACCCTTGACAGGGCCCAACTCGGAGGAGGTAGCGAGAGCCCTAGCGGTCCTCATGGAAGCCATGAAGGCCCAAAACATGCCACCTCCACGCGACCGAACCCCTCCGCAAACCAGAAATTAGCGGAGGAACATCGGCCAGGAGGGGGGAAACTCTCCTCCTTCAAGGAGCTTGGCGAATGGGAAGAGGATACTTGGAGAACCGAGAGGAAGAGAAACAGGAACTCTCACTTCTTCAGGGATTCCTCCACTCAGCTCACCACGAGCCGAACCCATAAAAGCAGCAGTTCTGCCTCTCGGCCAGAAACTGCTCGCCGAAGCGTTCACGACCGGCTCGGCGATAGGGAACGGAGCGTGCACAGTCGCCTCTCCTACCCTATAGCCGAGGCCCAGACCTCCCAGCCCGGGACGAAAACCACTTCTACCTCTCTGAGAGGGCGGAGCGCGGTCCCTTTGGCTGGGAATAAGGGCAAAGCCGTGATGCTGCCTTCCAGTTCTCCATTCGAGCAATGGATATTGGAGTCCCATGTGCCGACGGTCAAAATCCCGTCGCACATTACTTATGATGGAACTTTGGATCCGAAGGACCATATTGCCTCGTACGAGGCTCATATGCATCTCTGCCCCAGGTCCGAAGCAACTTGGTGCAAATATTTTCCAACCACTCTCAAGGGGGTCGCGCAAGCGTGGATCTCCAAGGGAGTTAAAGAAGGCTCAATTACTGGGTGGGACGATCTGTCCTCCAAGTTCAAGAGCAAGTTTTCCACCCGCCGAGAGAAGACTACCGCAGAGCTCATGGGCCTGCAGCAAGGTGAGGCCGAGAGCCTCCGAGACTATCTGACTCGCTTCAGCAACGAGTCATCCAGCATTTCTCAATTGGATCAAGGGCTGGCAGTTTTCGCCCTTCAGCACGGTCTCAGAACTGGGCCGTTCTCCGACTTCGTGGTCATGAATTCACCTCAGACCTTGGAGGAGGCATTGAATGCCTCGGATAAGTTCATCCGAGCTGAGGAGTGGAACAAAGCAAAAACCCAACCTCAATCTGGGGGAGGGAAACAAAAACAAGCACCCTCGTCTGAAGGCCAAGGCCAGAAGGCAAAGGGAAAGGCGAAAGCCTCGGAACAATCTTCGGCCAACGAGTTGAAGAAGGAAAAATCTGCTCCTTTCGCGGGCAGATACGAATCTTACACTCCGCTCTCTCTTCCGCGCGCTAAGATCTACAGTGTGACGAAGGAGGAGCAGAGTTACAGAAAGCCGAGACCGCTCCCAGAGTGGTATCAGCGCAAGAATAAAAATCAGTGGTGTGAGTTTCATGAATCACCGGGACACAACACTGAAGAATGTATCCAGCTGAAGGACCAAATCGAGGATATGGTCCGGAAAGGGTACTTGAAAAAATATATCGCGGATCACCGCGAGAAAAAATAAGCCGAGAAGCTTGAGAAAGACTCTCGGCAAGAAATTGACTTCCCCCGAAAGAACAGCAAAACTGCGGAAGGAAAATTCCCTCCAATCCATGTTATCTCGGGAGGAGCATGCTCTCGGAGGGAGCACAAACGTCACCTCAGGGCTCTGACCCATCAGGTGAATCATGCTGATATACAGCCACCCCAGTCACCGGTGCCGAACATGACGTTCACAGCCGCTGACTGCCGGGGGGTGACGTACCCTCACGAGGACCCGTTTGTGATCATCGCCACGGTGGCCAACCACGACGTTAGCAAAGTCTTAATTGACGGTGGTAGCGGGGCAAATATTTTGTTCCGAAAGGCCTACAATCAAATCAAGCTGAAGCCCAAGCACCTCACGCTGGTATCCTACCCAGTATCCGGATTCAATGGGGGTTCAACTTATCCTGATGGGAAGGTTCTACTTCCTGTCACCATCGGCTGCGACGAAGCAGCTAGGAATGTCATGACCGAATTTTTAGTCATTGATGCTCCTTTAGTGTACAACGTGATTTTGGGGAGACCCATGATTCACGAGATCCAAGGGGTTGTCTCAACTTATCATCAGCTGATGATATACGTTTCAGACGCCGGCTTCCCCGAAAGGATCCAGGGCAGCCAAAAGGAAGCCCGAAGGTGCAACTACCTCAAGCCATCCACTAGTCGCCCAGAGGACGATGATGAGGATGAGGAGGAGAAAGAAAAAGAAAAAGAGCCGAGCACGAAGAAGCCGAAAGGTCTAAGTGCTTCGGCGCAAGGTTCTGTACCCAAAGAAAAAGGGTCAGAAAAAGAGAAGGCAAGCTCTTCATCTGAGCCGAAAGACTCAGGGAGCCAGCCGAAGAAAAAGAAGTCTGGGACGCCTGCTGATATAGACAGCAGGCCAGATTGTGAAGAGTCCAGTCCATCAGCAATGGACATGGACCAGCAGACTGAAACGGTCGAGTTGACCGAAGGAGATGCTGAGAAATATGTAACAATCGGGATGGACCTTGATCCGAACACCCGTTGTGAACTTATTCAACTCCTTCGGGACAACAGAGATGTGTTTGCTTTCTCGGCAGCTGATATGCCTGGGATAAGTCCAGACCTCATCTCCCATAAGCTTAACGTCGACCCAACATGTCAGCCAGTTAAGCAAAAGAAGCGGAATTACTCCGCAAATAAGAACCGAGACATCGCAGCCGAGGTCAAAAAGTTGCTGGACGCAGGTTTCATCGAGCCTTGTCAATATCCAGAATGGCTGGCAAATGTGGTGATGGTTCAGAAGGCCAATGGTACCTGGAGAATGTGCGTTGACTTCACGGACCTAAATAAGGGTTGTCCAAAGGATTTCTATCCCTTGCCGAGAATCGATCAGCTAGTCGACTCGACGAGCGGCCACGCCTTGCTTAGTTTCATGGACGCATTCTCGGGGTATCATCAGATCTTCATGCACCCCGGCGACCGAGCAAAGACGACATTCGTCACGAACGCCGGGGTGTACAATTACAAAATGATGCCCTTCGGATTAGAAAATGCGGGGGCAACATATCAAAGGCTGGTGGATTAGGTTTTTGCCGATCAAAAAGGCCGAAACATGGAAGTCTATGTTGACGATTCAATCGTCAAAAGCAAGAAATCTGAAGACCATGTTAAGGACCTGGCTGAAACCTTCGCCACCTTAAGAAAACATCAAATGAAGCTGAATCCGAAGAAGTGTGTCTTCGGCGTGAAGTCAGGGAAATTCCTTGGATTCATGGTCAGCAAGAGGGGGATTGATGCCAATCCCTCCAAAGTCAAAGCAGCTCTAGATCTTCCTGAGCCGAAAACAAAAAGGGACGTTCAGCGGCTCACCGAAAGAATGGCAGCCCTCTCGAGGTTCATTTCAAGAGCTTCGGATAAGGGGTTACCCTTCTTCAAAGCCCTGAAACTTCCAAAAACAAAAGAGCTCATTTGGGAAGAAGAGCAAAGAGGAGCCTTTAAGCAGCTTCGGGAGCACTTGGCTCAACTCCCAACTCTGGCTAGCCTAGTGGAGGGAGAAACTTTGTATCTGTACGTGGCTGTTAGCCCAGCTATCATCAGTGCGGTGCTGCTGAGGGAAGAAAATAAAGTTCAGCAACCGATCTACTTCGTCAGCCACACTCTGACGGATGCCGAGACTCGCTACCCTCTGCTTGAGAAAATTGCCTTTGCAATAGTGGTAGCTGCTCGGAAGTTGAGGCCCTATTTTGATTACCATCAGATAGTGGTTTTCACTGATCAGCCGCTGGAAAAAGTTCTCGGCAAAGTGGAAAAATCCGGTAGGCTGGCCAAGTGGGCTTTCGAGCTCACTGAGTTCAGCATCAGCTACCAGCCGAGAGCAGCCATCAAGGCTCAGGCTCTAGCGGACTTCTTGGCCGAATGCTCGTACCAAGAGACGCTAGACGATGAAAGAAAATCTGGACCGTATTTACAGATGGATCCTCCACCGTAAATGGTTCGGGGGCAGGGGTAGTGATAACCTCTCCCGAAGGCAAATCCTTTGAGTATGCACTAAAATTTTCTTTCAAGGCTTCGAATAACGAAGCTGAGTACGAGGCAGCAATTGCAGGCCTAGAATTGTGCATCTCTCTGGAAGCCGAGCATGTCTGTCTCAAAACAGACTCTCAGCTAGTGGCATATCAGATCAGTGGCAGCTACGAGGCCAAAGAGCCCTCCATGATAGCTTATCTTGCCAAGATCAAGTCAGTTATTGCCAAGCTGAGAACTTTTGAAATACAGCTGATCCCTAGGGGTCAGAATGCACAAGCCGACGCACTTTCCAAACTTTCCAGTTCAACTCTCACTGAGCTGGACAGATCTGTATACGTGGAAGTGCACCGAGAAAGAAGTGTCGACGAAGCACTTGAAGTGTGCTGCGCCGACCCAGAGCCCAGCTGGATGGACCCCATCCTAGCTTTCAAGCTTCAGGGAGAAATCCCCGAAGACAAAATTTTGGCCTCCAAGCTGAAGAGAACTAGCTCAAGGTTCATCGTCTTCAGAGGAGAGCTTTTGAAAAAATCCTTCTCAGCCCCATTGCTGAAATGCGTGGGACCAACAGATGCGGATTACATTCTTCGAGAGATTCACCTCGGCATCTGTGGGAACCACATCGGCGGAAGGACCCTAGCCCATAAGGCATTGAGGGCTGGATATTACTGGCCCACCATGATCTCAGACGCTAAGGAGCTGGTCAGAAAATGTGAGAAATGTCAAAAATTCGCACCAGTCATCCATCAGCCAGCTAGAGACCTTCAGCCGATCCTTAATCCGCTCCCATTTGCCCAGTGGGGGCTGGATATTTTGGGACCCTTCCCAGATGCACCTTACCAGAAAAGATGGTTAATAGTCGGCATCGACTATTTCAGCAAATGGATTGAGGCTGAAGCAGCCTCGAATATCACAGAGCAAACTGTCAGGAAATTTATCTAGCAGAATATTATTACTCGCTTTGGTATTCCGAGGGTTTTTGTCTTTGATCATGGAAGGCAATTTGATAATCTACCGCTGAGGAGGTATACAGATCAATTCGACATCAAACTGGCCTATTCAGCAGTTTGTCATCCACAAAGTAATGGCCAAGCCGAAGCTGCAAATAAACAAATCCTCAACGCCTTGAAGAAAAGGGTTGAAGACCAAAAGTCCAAGTGGATAGAGGAACTCCCAGGAACCCTCTGGTCACTTCGGACAACTGAAAAAGAGGCAACGGGCTATTCACCTTTTGAGCTGGTGTATGGTGCCGAAGCCGTTCTTCCAGTGGAAATCGGTTCTGAAAGTTTAAGAGTGCACCACTTCTCAGCTGAAAACGAGCAACTTATGAAGGAATCCCTCGATTTCCTTGATGAAGTAAGAGACTCAGCCCGAGATAGAATGGCTGCCTATAAGCAGAGAATCAGCAAGTTTTACAACCAAAGGGTCCATGCAAGGCCTCTCAAAATTGGAGACCTTGTCCTTCGGAATGCTGCTGCAGTTCAGAAAGGCTGAATCCATGGGAAACTCTCAGCTGCATGGTAGGGACCCTACGAAATTTATGATGAGCTTCAGCCAGGGACATACAGACTTCGTCAGTTAGATGGAACTAAGCTGAAAAATCACTGGAACGCTGATGTACTTAAGAAATACCATGTGTAAACCCTTCGGGGCAGAACAATCTTTGTAAGTACATCTTGAGTTATTAATAAAAGGCCTTAGAGCCACCATTTCTATAAATTTTACAGTTTTTTATCCTTTCAAAATTTTCTTTAAGTTTATCTACTCTTTAGGGGTTTTCATTCAGCCTCGTCTGGAACCTTCGCCTTTGGGTAACTGGGTTTCAGATTGCTGACAAACTCGTCTTTTTAAAAGAACTCTGGTCTTTCAGCTGAAGCTAAGCTTCAGTAAGGCTTGTTCTTCAAAGACATGAGTCCATGGACAAATCTGGGATATTGCCTTAGCTGAGCCTTGTATCCAGAAAGCCATTATCTGAAACATTGCCTTCAGTTGGCCTTGTGTTTCAGATATCCATTTTAAGGATAGACAGAAAATTGAAAGTAACAACTGTTAAAAATTTTTTTATTCAGAATTTGTCTGAAAATCAGAGTAGCCTATCTCAGTAATCCAAAGCCTTAGGCCTTCAGATTACTGAAGGGGGGAAAGAAGCACTATCAGTGCAAGCCTACCTTCGGCAGGACTCTTCAAGCTGAAGCTTTGTACTTAGAAAATTTTTGCGGATTTTCGAAGAAGACTAAAATTTTTTCTATGTTAAAAACAGCAAAGCATTCAAAGAGAAAAAGACAAAGAAATGGAAGAAATGCATCAGATTTAAAAGATAAAGGCTCAGAAAATGAGCTACAGAATTCAGAATTGTCTAAGGCATAATGAAATATCGGCAGCCGCCCACAAGCGGAAAATACAGCTGCCGAAGTACAATACAAAAACAAATAAAGCAGTTTGTACATCAAGGCAAGCTGAAGCAAAAAACAAGGCAAAAAATTTCAGAAGCGGCAAGTCTAAAGTTGAGCGCATGATGAACCGCAAGATTCTGAAGACGACTGCCCGAGTTCCTATGCTTCAGCCCGAGGATCAGACTGATCAGCAATGCTGGCTTCAGCTCCAGCAACAGATGAAGCAGGCCGTGCACCCTGCTGAGCTTCCCTCTCTAGCTGTTCAGCTTCGAGTTCCCTCCTCTCTTCTTCTTCCTCAGCTTCTTCAGCTGCAAGAATCTCAGCTTCGACTTGAGTAGGGAACTTCATATGGGGATCTTCTGGATCCTGGACCCACTCAGCACATTGGGACCAGTCCAGATTCGGCTCAGCATGGAGACAAAGTCTTCGGCATACTCTGAACCCGTTCTTGAATCCCATTTCATACTCTTCTTGAGTATAAATGCGGGTCTTGAGCAGGGCTTCAGCATCTGCTAGCTTCTTCTGTACCTCCTCCAAGCTTTTCTTGGATTGATTTAGCTCTTCAGTGAGCTTGGAAGAGGCACCCTTCTGCTTGTTCAGCTCTTGCTGAACCTCTGAAGCTTCAGTCTTCAGTTGAGTCAGCTCGTCACTTTTGACCCTTAGCTGATCCTCAGCCTCTCGAAGCTTGGCTCTCTCAGCTTCGGCAGCAGCAGCAGCCTCTGAGAGTTGGACGTTTTGGGCTTGGAGCTGTTCTTCAGCAGCCATCCTACTGGCTTCTAAAGCTTCTAATTTCTGTTGCACCTCAGCCTGTGCAGCAGCTCCATCCCTAATTCGGCTTTCAATGGCAGCCTTGAATTTGGTAATGTTCACTCCCATGTGGTCTCGGAGAAAGTTTTCCCCTTCTATTAGCGGGGGGAAAACCTCCTTCTCCATAGCAGCGCAGAAGGTCTGGAGGGCTTCAGCAGCTTTCTTTTCGTATTCCTCTCCCTCCTTTTGCTTTTCTTCAGCTGCTGCCTGCTTCAGCTGAGCAAGCTTCAGCTCTTCAAGAGCCACCTTCTTGGCGTGCTCAGCATCGTCCACCCTATCTTGTAGGGTGTCTATCAGCTCTACAGTGAGAGTCTGATTGTGCACAAACTGAAAGCAGAGGCACAACTCAGTTAAAAAAAAAAAACACAATAACTTTGAGCTGAAGAGCTGAATAGAAAAATAGAAGCAAGTGTAAGGATTTACCTGCATCATCAGCAGTTGATTCGTCCTTACAGGGTCTGGGACAGATTTGCTGGATTCGCCCATCCCAGCAGTGGCCTTCAGCGACCAGACCCTTGCCCTGTTTACTTCGGACATTCTAGCAAAATTGCCGAAGTAGGCTTCTGCACCTTCTCGGTTCTGGCCCCATATGATGTCCCAGATATGATCTGGAATTGGAATTCGGGAGGCCGAGAACCCCATCTCTCCAGAGTGCAGCGTCTGGAATGAGGGGAAGGAAGACTCAGGAACTTCCTGAACCCTTTGAGGTTCAGCTTCTTCTTCTTCAGCAGTCTTCTCTTCCTTCTCAGCAGAGTCGATGATGATGACCTCTGCTTCCTCTTCGGGGTTGAGGACGAAGGCCTCAACCTCCCTAGCAATATCAGCTGAGAAACCCTCAGCAGCGGGCTTCTCAGCACTTTCAGCATTGTGCCCTTCGGCACTATCTACAATCCCCTCAGCTGGGACCCCTCCCTTGGGATTGGGAGTCTTTTGGTCCACCTCCATCTCAGAAGGTGGGGAAGGGGTCTTCGGCGGAGATTGTGGTGGTGGTGGGGGAGCCCTCGGCAATTCGCCGCCTTCCTCGAGCTCCCTGATGCTGATGCCGACTGACCTCGGCCCCGTTTGGAAGTCGTTAGGGCCGATGATGGCCATCCGTCTCCTCCTTTTCCGAAGGGGCTGTTCGTCCATATCCGATTCTTCGAAGTCTTCCCGGATTTGATCTTCGGGACGAGCAAGAGCTTTTCCTTCTCTCTGTTTTTTGCTCTCTTCAGACTGCAAAAAACAGGGGGGCAAGAAGAGTGTGAGTTAAAAAAAAAAAGAAGAAAAGAAATTTCAAAGCTAAAAAGTTAAGTGTAACTCACCGAGGTCTTCAGCAAAGCCTCGTCTTCTTCCTCAGCAGCTCTGGAGGACCCTTCTCCTTCTTCCAAAGCTTCAACAGCTCGTGCAACCTCTTCGGCAGTACAAGCAGCTTCAAGTTCTTCGTCCAGGAGCTGACTCCAAGGATCTCTCTTCTTCCACCAAGGCTTCTGCCGCAGATAGTGGTCTGAAGACTCAATTTGGGAGTGAGTATAGCTCAAATGGATAGCGCGATCTTTGGACGGAGTAATAGAGGAGGCTCGGTCCAAGATGGTCCTTGCTTGGTTAACGCCGAGGCGATTGTAGTCAACCTTGGCAGTGACCTCGTTCAGCACTGAACAAAGAAAATGAACACGAGTTAGTTCAGCAACATCAAAGTGGCGAATAAAGTTTAAGTGCGAAAGCGAAAAAATAAAAATAAAGGGCTCCAGCCTCAGCCGAAATAGCTTACCATCTCTGAACTTTCGGCTGAGGCCGACAGCAGCAAGCATGTGCTCCTGAAAGATGTAGTGGTTATCAGGGAGCCAAGTTGCTGGAATGGTCTTCAGACGACCTCTCCCAGCTGGGTTCTCAGCCTTCCCAAAAATGTTGGCCTGATCAAGGTTACGATCACCTCGGCCATCGTTCTCTAAGGGACCCAGGCTGAGCATTTCTGGGTCAGGGTTGGAGAGGTATCTCGGCGCGCTGAAGACGTGAGGATGGTCAGGATCTGTGGGTGCCCTAACCCAAATCCATTGGCCTCTCCACTCTTTGTCCGAAGAGTCATTCGGCCACATTGTCAGATGTCCTGGCCGAGACTCGATCCTAAACCACCCAGGACCGTGGTCCCCATGTCCACTCTGGATGTTCGGCACCAGCTTGTGGATCTTCTTAAAACAGTGCAAGTTGGGGATATATCTCATGAACTTGCAGACCTAGAGGTATGTCATCACCCTTCGGATGCTGACAGGAGTTAGCTGACACAAGGAGACCTTGTAATGTATCAGCAAGTCTCGGACGAATAAGTCCAATGGGAACCTCAGCCCATACTGAAGTTGTCTAGTGTACACCCCCACATACCCCGGGGGTGGGCGATGAATCCTGTCCGATGCGACGGGCATTCGGCACCAATACCCATCAGCTTCCATAATGCCGTAATGCAACTCAATTTGCTCAGCAAACCGACACGTTTCGGCGCGCTTTACCCACCAAGAGTAAGGGGTATTCTTTATCATGGACGAGGCAACCTCGGGGTCCTCCCACTCCTGATACCCAGGGAGGACAGGCCAAAGACTGGCGGGAACTCCTTCGTCCCGCCCAGAAACGCTGGGCCCCTCCGATCCTTCGGGAGGTGCCGATGATATTGGGACCGCCCTAATCCCCTCAGCAGGGTCAGGTCCCATTCTCTCTCCATTCCATGTTCCCGTCCCGTTCCTAGGGTCGGGAAGCTGCCTTGCCCTCCTCGGAGCACGGGTTCTACCTCTCTCTCCTCTCACCATTGTTGATTTTTTGAAGAAAAAAGTCGAAAAAGAGGGGGAAAGAGTTCAAATCGAAGAAAATCAAACTAAGTTCGAGAAAAATTACCTTGTTCTGAAGCGGAATCTGCCGATCTACAAGATGGTAGTGACGGATTTCAGTTTCCAGGTTCAAAGCTCGGGGAATTGGTGAAGTTTTGATGCGGATTTTTGAGTTCTCTCGAGAATTTTGGGTTCGTGTCTGTGAAGAAGTGAGGAGAGATAGTGCGCTTCTTTAGTTTTATTTCCAGAAATGGAATTTGAGGGGCCGCACTTTTAATTTCTTCTTAAATACCTCACTAAGTAACCGTTAAACACACGTCCCAATGATTAACTACCCATTATCCGTCCAACTTCCACAAATTATCCATCCATCATCCGTTATCTCATTAATGGCAGTTTAAATTTAAATTTTTTGGATTAATTAAATCATTTACTTCCCTCCTTTTTCTGATTAATTAAACCCGACCCGTCATTCTTCCAAATCGGGTCTGGGGGGCAAGTTGTTTGGGTCCAATTTAGTCCAATTGGGCCTAGTCATTAAATGATCCAATTAAAAGCCTGTAGACACCCATTTGTGTCTCCCCAAAACCAACCCAGTGATGAATGCCTTACACGTTGTGTTGTTATCGAATTAGGTGAAAGTGATTCGAGAGCCAAGTGTTGCGGTTTAGTTTTAATTAAATTCTTTTCTCTCTGTTTTTGAAAATGACTTATTTTATTTGAATACGTCCATTCCAGTTTATTTTGGTCCATAATAAGGGTCCAATAATGGTGTAGATGGATGGGGTTCGAAGAGACCTTTCCAACGATATATTATAAGCCCGATTCCGATGAATATTGAGGAAGTTATGGCCAAAATACTAAACTGGGCCCAGTTATTTATTTTAATACGGCCCAATGATCTAGAGGAGGGCCCAATATTAATTATTATTCCTAAAATTATTAGGATTAATTATAGTTTTCTAGAAGTTTCTAGAAAGTTCCTTTTAATTCTAATGTTGTTAGATTTAATAATTAATTATCTTTAAAAGATTTTTATTTGGAATAAAATATTGTCTTGTTATCTTAAAAGTATGTATTTTATCTTCTGTACGGATTCCGTAGATCAAGTTGATTAAAGATCTGATTCCGCGTGAAGAAAAACGCGCTAATACAGGCTGTCGCCAAACGACAAGTCTGTCGCCGCGCGACAGACCCTGTCGCCGCGCGACAGACCCTGTCGCCTCGCGACAGACATTGTCGCGTCGCGACAGAGTTAATTCCTGGCGACAGCGTGGAGTTTTATTCCTTATCAAATTCTATGTTTTTCCGGATTATTTTCATTATAAATAGCGTCCGAATCTCTGTTTTCAAAAGGATCTACAAACTATTCTCAATTCTCTTCATCAATTCACAATCATCAACTTTTTCTCAATTCTCTCTATTCCCTCTCAAGAATTACTTAATTCTTTTCTTTCTCTCTCTTTCTAAACAACCTTTTTACATACAATATTCCGCATTCACAAGACTTAGAGTCTCTTAGCCAAGTTCGAAGTTGCCTTCGCCCCAGACGCGCAAGGTTGATATTTTCTGAGGGTTTGGTCCAAATCTAGTCTAAACTTTATTTAATTTGATTTCAATTTAATTCTTTAATTCTTTAATTCTTTAATTATTGTTTATTATTTTCATTGAAGTTTACTAACTTGTGTATTTTGTTATTAGAAAGAGGTACGAGGCTTCAAAGTATGTAATCTTATTACTCTCTTTCAATGTAGAAAGCATGTTTATTATTGTTTTATATTCCTAGTATCATGTTAGGATGCTTTTAATGCTTTCTAGTATCATGTTAGGATGTTATTTTATGCTTTCTAGTATCATGTTTAGGGTGCCTTTACTCTTTCTAATATCATGTTAGTACCATGTCAGGTTTGAAGCTTTGATCTTTATTGTTTAGTGACATGCTAGGATTTGTTATTAATCTTGTTAGTATCATGCCTAGGATCTTGCTATTATTATTAAGCTTTATTATGCCTTATCATGCTATTATCATTATTGTTTATTATTATGTTGCTTGATATTTATTTTATTTTATTGTTATTGCTTGATCACACCTTTTATGATTTTTAAAGGGAATTTGTACTTGGAATCACGCTTAATAAGATAATTGATAATTTGGTTTAGGTTAATGTGATTTTAAGTCAAGTGATCGCCAATAATAGTATTATTTGTGCATTAATATTCAACCAACATAGATAAACAGGGTAGGTTTAATATAATGTTTGTATGTTATTCGAAAAGCGCGCATGAATACGAGCAGAACAAAGTAGAGGCCTATTTTATAGGGCGGGTCCTTTCTTTTGTAGATTGGATTCGTACCTTCATCCCCGGACCCTGTTTGGTTCTAGACCTTATGGAGTAGTTGACGGTCCTTTGGATTGTCTTTTGGGTTTACAAGTTCCTAAAACTTGTTGGCGACTCTTTTTGCTCTTTGTCTTTCCCTTTGGAACGCCACCGTACTTTAGTGTATGATCACAGTGGGGTTCAAGTTTGGGGTTGTTGTAATGCTTGAAATATTCCCTACAGTTTTTGGCGACTCCACTGGGGAGGATTTCTATTTATATTCCTGAAATTTATTAAATTTTGGCAATTATTTAGAATGAGCGGATGAGACTTGAAAAATTCTAAGTATTTCATGTGCGTGATTTGATTAACATTATTGTCATATGCATTAAAAGGTTCTCATGGGAGTACCCCATGAGTCAATCCATAAGATTTTTACACGTAGGAAATTTGGGAAATATCTTTCATGACTAGAATCGAAAAGATGATGCGAAATCTGGAAAATTCGAAGAACACAGAAACTTGCCAAGGCATGTAGGAACTAGCGTCTAGAAAACAGGGCTTGTCGCCTGTAAAAAGTTTCTGTCGCCTGGCGACAGAAGCTTTTTTGCGGCGACAGTCCCTGTAGTCTGGCGCCAAGTTCTTCCAATACCGAGCCAGGGGTCTGCCTTCTTGCTTTGACCATTTCTAGTGTTGTTGGCTCGATTTTGCTTATTGATTGAGTCATTTTTTCACTTTTCTGAACCCATATGTGTTCTACATATGGAAATAACCCTCTGGGGGTTCCTGCTTCACCTGCCCAATGGAATATCCCACGATCATGTGCAAAGTTCAGATTTGGGTACGTGTAATGTTTGTGAATCCACCAAACCATGGAGTCGAGTCCGATTTCATCTCGCACTCGCGGAATCCTGTCCATTCGCTCCAACCCTCCCGGTAGTCTTGTGTGCAATGCATATGGATTCTTAACCATGGACCTTTTTTGACTTAACCCATATCCTCGAACTTTAGAGAACTAGAGCCATGGTTAGGTTGCAAACTCATCTTGTGACTATGTGAACTACTTGTGCACCCTTGCTTGAATTTATTATATATGTGCTAACCGTTTGTTTGACCTATGATTAAGACTAAATGAATTGACTAATGACTAAAAGGACTTTGTCTAATTATTTAATTAATTTTGAATTAATTAAAGGCTAATAATTTAATCAATTCGACTTAGTACGACTTTAGGCATGTCCATTTAAAGTAAAATTACTGGAAACAGTCCAGATTAATATTCCAGCAATGGCGCGGGAATTTGGACTGTGGCGCTGCAGTCTAGTGTCTGTCGCCTGGCGACAATTTTGTCGTCTGGCGACAGGCTCTAAACCTTAGCGACAGTCCTGTTGTTTTAGCGACAATCCAGTTCTTTTGCTCAAGTCATCACGACGAGTCTAATTAACAGTCTACTAATCGGATTAATCAGTTTGTTAATGGTTCAAACCATGTTTAAGTCTTTAATTGAGTTTAGGCACTTAAAGTCCCATGGTCATACACTAGTAGTCAAAGCATGTCACTCACATACACATAAAGCACACACATAACATGTTTGTCACATTATGACCATGTCTAGAGAATCTTAAATGCGTGTTTTCCGTCATTTTTTTTAGGGGGGTATCGGATATTAATCCTCCAATTTTTTAAATTCCCTTAAAATATACACCCCATTTTTTCACTTTTTCTTTTAAGTCTTTTAAACATAAAGTCAAGTCAATTAGAGTCAAATATTAAAACAAATATGGTTTAAATTACAGCGCGTGGTCAAGAAAGGAAGGGCGTTTAATCAAAGACAACACTTTTGTTCAAGTTTTACTTTTCGATAAACCACTCGGTAGGAAAAGGAAAGCTAAGAAGGCAATGGCTAGTCAAGAAGAACTTAATGAAGTCAAGGGACAGGTAGCCAACTTGGCTGAAATGCTGCAAAACTTATCGCTGCAAATAAGTAATCCTGAAAAACAAAAACAAATGGACCTAATCCAGGAAAGCTTGGGCAAACTGTCCAGCGACTTTAGATTTCAAGAGATTAGCTCCCAAGGGGTCTCGGTGGATAAGGACCTTCTTCCACAAAAGTTCAATCCCAATGACATCCCTAAATTCAAGGCTATGGACAATCCTTATTTTCATTTAAGAGCTTTTGAAACTGTAATGAGTATTAAGGGGATAGATAGAAAGGCATTTCATTCTGTATTTTCATTATCCTTAGAAGCTGTATGTCAACAGTGGTACTTTTCACTTGATAAAGAAAAGACCTCTAGATGGGAATCCATTGTGAGCGCTTTCATTGAAAGGTATAAATGCAATATACAAGTTGAAACCGATCATAGAGAATTAGAAATGCTGAAACAAAAAGAAAACGAGGGTTTTACCTCCTTCTTCAATAAATGGAGGGAAACCACTGCGAAAATGGTTGAAGTGCCTAGTGAAAAGGAATCCGTTAGAATGTTCATTAAAAACCTCCAAGAAAAATATTCTAAGCATCTCAAATATCAAAGCAACTTGAATACTTTCAAAGCGGTATATGACATTGGAATTAACATTGAAGATGACCTTGCTAAACAGAAAATTGCTAATAACAACTCAAGTAGTGGCTGGAAAAACAAGAAGAACGACAATCCTTCTTCATCCAAATCTACCCACTCAAATAATGTTAGCACTTTTCCTTTTAATGAAGTATTGGCAATGAATAATAATCAAGGACAAAAGAAACCATTTAGGAAGAATTATATTCCTATTGGTATGAGTTATGATACCGCATTCGATCGCTTACATGCAAAAGGTCTTATAACTCCTATTGGACCATTCGGGGACCCACCTGTCGAAAGGAGAACGGCTAGCTGGAACCCAAATGAACTTTGCAAATATCACCAAGGAAGGGGTCATCCTACAGAGAATTGTTGGAGATTAAAGGAAGCCATTCAAGATTTGATTGATAGTAACAAGCTCCCATTACCTCCTGCAAGTAAGAAGCCAAGTATCAATACTGCACCGCTATCGGATTCTTTGGCTATTTCCGACGAAGAAAACCAAGAGGATCCATCTAGTCTCATAGAACCTATCAAGACCATTGAAGAAGAAATCTTCGAAGATGCTCTCGAATTCTCCGGTCAGGAACCCGCAACTAAGCAAGAAGTATTAGCATTGACATTAATACTTTCGGAATTGAAAGAATTAATCTCACAAACCTTCGAGGCTATAAAAGAGAAAAATGAGTTGCTTAAAAATAAACCTCCACTTAAGCAGAAGAAACCGTTTTCTCTCCAAGTAATTGACACTCCCAAAAAGAACAATAGGAAATATACTCCAATTGGGACATCATACACAAACATGTTCAAGATGCTCTTCGAGAATGGAAAAATCCAACCTCTCGAGCCAAGACCATTTGAATCGCTGAAAAGGACAGACAAATATTATTGTGCATATCATCAATCAGGAGGACATACAATAGAGCAATGCTTCAAGTTTAAAGACTTGGTTCAACGTTTGATTGATGAGAAAAAGTTAGTTCGACTTCCACAAGATGCCATGATTAATGGAGTATGGGACAGTGATGATGAAGATGTTTACCTTAAAGACATTGAAGAAACTCCTCTATCAACAATATACCCAGTAAGTGACATTTGGGACGAGGAGGATTCACCCATAGATGTCCTCACTAGGTCCGGGAGAATACAACCTCCCATTTCAACACAACCCATACCTTCTATTCAGCAAATTTCCGTGCCTATTATAGAAGACAACGATGTTGTCAAATAGCTAAAAAAGATTAAAGTAGAAATGAGTGTATGGAAACTTTTAGCCACATCTCGAGAACATAGAGTCGCAGTCATGGATGCACTGGCTAAGGTAGGCATAGATTCGGACACCACTCCTGAGGGACTTGCAAACTTTCTCACGAGCGATCTCCCAAGTCCAATTAATTTGATCACTTTTTCGGATAAAGATCTACCATCGGAAGGTGACAAACACAATAAAGCTTTAAACCTCACAGTCATATGCAAAAGAATGAATGTCCCTATGACTCTTGTGGATAACGGTTCAGCAATTAAGTGCCCACTTAGAACCGCAAGAATGTTAGGAATAAGAGATGAGGATTTATCCCCGTCAACCCAAGGAATAAGAGCCTATGATAATTCACGTCGTCAAGCATTAGGGACGATCACCATGAATGTAACAGCAGGCGCAATAGAACATGCTACTACATTTCAAGTTGTAGATATCAAGGCATCTTTTAACTTACTATTAGGACGCCCTTGGCTTCATGATTTAAAGGTCGTCCCTTCATCTCTTCATCAACAAGTAAAGGCCATAGTTGGAGGCATTCCATTAACCATTGATGCTTCATCTATGAGGATTAAAACAGTAGAAAATCCACTAATTAATGTGGAGCACGACGAAAACGATGAAGATTTGTGGGGCTTTAGCGAAGAGGTCTCCTTAATAGAGGAAGATGAAAGGACCCCTCTTCATTATGACCTCCACTCAAACATGATAACAAATGCTATCCTAAGAAAACAAGGACACTTTCCTGGAATGACTTTAGGAAAGAAGAAAGGAGTAGCTAAACACATGGGCTTACCTGGCCTCCCTAAATTGGATACTTTCGGACTTGGTTTTGAACCAACCCGCGAAGACCTTAAACGAGCCCAGGAAAAATCAAAAGCACGAAGAAATGCCCGCATACAAAAAAAGGAAATACCCATGGATCAATATCCTCTCACTTTAAACGGGCAATTTATAAGAGAAGGAGAGGATTACCCTTGTCACGAATTTCCTGAACCTTTTGTTGTGAATGGTATAAGACAGCCTGGATTCGAAATCTTTTTGGATTGTTATTTCCTAGACGAGATCCCAGCTCCAACATATAAGGAAAAGGCACCCCCTTGTTTCGACTTTAATGTCATGGGATTCCTCTTTGGAAGGGAAAAGAACGAATCAAGATATGCGGAAGATGATTCTTCACTTATCCAAGCGGTTCTCCAAAGCGAAAATTTCGATCCCTCCGAACTTATCACTCCAATAGAAGATCAAGAGCGTGGATGGTGCAAGACAGTGAAGATAGTTACTATAAATGGAAAGAAGATTTCAATAACTACAGGGCAAGGACCAATATTTGAAGAGTCGTCTGAGTCAGAGTCTGAGTTAGAGTCTTCCCTCATCGAGTCTTCTAAGTCTTTAGTTATAGCACCCTCACCTTCTTTTTCTACTCCTAGGATAGTTAGCAATCAAGTCCCGACGGACATCTCTTTATTTGATGTAATGACTTCTGAGTTTAATAATATGTTTTCTTCCCCTTATTCCTCTTGTTTTTCTTTATCTAAAGATGACGAGCATTGCTTAAATAATGATGAAAATGACAAAGAAATAATTAAAGCAATGGAAACACTTGAAAATAAGACACCAATAATTGAGGATACAGAAACGGTTGATATCTCAAAAGATTCAACCATTAAAAGAGAAGTTAAAATCGGACTGACGCTAAACAAAGAAGAAAGAACCGATTTAATTAATCTACTTAAAGAATTTATCGATGTATTTGCTTGGTCATACGAAGATATGCCAGGCATTAATAGAGAAATAGCTCAACACACTATACCATTAATTCCAGGAATGAAACCGGTAAAACAAAAGTTACGTCGAATGAAACCCGACGTGGCCCTTAAAATAAAAGAAGAAGTACAAAAACAAATAACTGCAGGTTTTATCCGGGTATCCAAATACCCCGAATGGGTCGCCAATGTTGTCCCGGTTCCAAAAAAAGATGGTAGAGTTCGAATGTGTGTCGACTATCGAGATTTAAATAAGGCAAGTCCAAAGGACGACTTCCCTTTGCCACACATCGATATTTTGGTAGATAACACAGCAAACCATGCACTTCTCTCATTTATGGATGGATACGCAGGATACAATCAAATCCTCATGGCCGAAGAAGATATGGAGAAAACAACATTCATAACGCCTTGGGGTACTTATTGCTATACGGTAATGCCATTCGGGTTAAAAAACGCGGGTGCTACTTACCAACGAGCAGCAACTGCCCTACTCCATGATATGATGCATAAAGAAGTGGAGGTCTATGTGGATGACATGATTGTGAAATCAAAAGACCGCCAAGGACACCCAATAGCCTTAAAGAAATTCTTTGAAAGATTAAGAAAATACAACATGAGGTTAAACCCCTCTAAATGTGCTTTTGGAGTTACCTCAGGGAAAATCTTGGGTTATGTCATAAGCTCTAGAGGAATAGAGATAGATCCCACCAAAATTAAAGCAATTATGTCCATGCCACCGCCCAAAACCGAAAAGCAAATTCGAGGATTTATTGGCCGGTTGCAATACATAAGTAGGTTCATATCCAAGTTAACCACGATATGCGAACCAATATTCAAAAAGCTCAAGAAAAACGTACCAATCATATGGGACGATGAGTGTCAAAAAGCCTTTGAGAAGATCAAAGCCTATCTTGCGAATCCTCCCGTATTAGCCCCAGCACTCCCCGGAATACCCTTAAGACTATACTTAACCGTCACAAAGGAAACAATGGGAGCTATGCTCGCACAAGAGGTAGAAAGCAAAGAAAATGCTATTTACTACTTAAGTAAGAAAATGCTCGAGTATGAAACACGCTACACACCATTGGAAAAGCTGTGCCTCGCGTTGGTATGGGCCACAACTAAATTGAGACATTACATGCTCGTGCATACTGTTTACGTATAGTAGTCTCACGAATGGATCCCCTAAAATATCTATTCGAAAGATCTACACTTAATGGACGAATCTCAAGATGGATAGTAAATTTGGCCCAATTCGACATAAGGTTTATGCCTCAAAAAGCAATTAAAGGATCAGTGGTCTCGGATTTTCTAGCAGATTTCCCAATAGAAGATTCAACACCCTTAGAAGAGGATGAATTCCCAGACGAAAATTTAATGATGACAGAGGATGATACATGGACTCTATATTTTGATGGGGCCTCAAACCAAAAGGGGTGCGGCGTAGGAGTCTTATTAGTATGACCTAAGGAAGAACATGTCCCTATATCCATCAAATTAGATTTCGACGTCACCAACAACGCAGCTGAATATGAAGCATGCGTGGTAGGCCTCGAAACCGCTTTAGCCCTAGGCGTAAAGAAACTCCGGATATTTGGAGATTCATCCTTAATTATTAATCAAATCTCCAAAAGATGGAAGGTTAGGAGTGAAAGTTTAGCTCCTTACCAAACATATTTGTAAACTCTCACCGATCAATTGGAAAAAGTAGAATACACTTACCTACCTAGAGAGGAAAACCAATTCGCCGACGCCTTGGCGAGGCTAGCCTCAATGGTTAGAATACCTAAGGAAATCGAGCAAATGCCTTTAACCATAGAAAAAAGGCATAAACCAGCATACATTCAGGCCATAGAAGACGACGAAGTAATTCAAGAAGAAGAACCAGAGGAAGAACCATGGTTCGTAGATATATTGAATTATGTCACCAAAGGAGAATATCCTCCTCATGCTGACAAAAGAGCAAAAAGAGCATTAAGACTCTTAGCTTCCCAGTTTGTACTCATAGGAAATGAACTACACAAAAGGGTACCTAAGGGACGAGCTCTATTATGTGTAGGCAAAAAAGATGCTCAAAGGGCTATGAGAGTAATCCATGAGGGTATATGCGGAACACATGTTAACGGCAAAATGCTAGTCCAAAAGATAATGCGAGAAGGATATTACTGGACTACCATGAATAAAGATTGTCATCAATATGTAAAAAGATGCCCAAAATGTCAAATTTAATGCAAATTTGCAACATATCCCACCATCTTTTCTCTACACCTACACTTCACCATGGCCTTTCTCTACATGGGGAATAGACATAATTGGAAAGATTACACCTCCCGGAACAGGAGGCCATGAATACATCTTGGTTGCAATAGATTACTTCACAAAGTGGGTGGAAGCACAATCATATGCTAAACTCACCGCCAAGCATGTAGCACTCTTTATCGAAAGAAACATAATTTGTCGATACGGAGTCCCACATGAAATGATAAGTGACAATGGAACTCACTTTCAAGCAGAATGTGAAGAATTGCTACAAAAGTATGGTATTCAACATCACCATTCTTCCCCGTATAGACCTCAAGCAAATGGAGCAGTTGAGGCCGCTAATAAGAATTTGAAAACAATCATTGAGAAAATGACTGAAAATTATAAAGATTGGCCTGACAAACTTCACTTCGCACTGTGGGGTTATCGCACGTCAATCCGAACATCAACAGGAAATACGCCATTCAACTTAGTATATGGAATGGATGTCGTACAACCTGTAGAGTTAGAAATACCTTCTTTACGCATTGCGTTAGAAAGTAAACTCGATGAAGTTGAGTGGACTAGAGCACGATATGAAGAGTTAATCCTACTCGATGAAAAACGATTAGAAGCTCTACATCATACCCAATGTTATCAAACCCGTATGGCTAGACATTTCAACAAAAAGGTCAAGACTAGAAATATCAAGGTTGGGGACTTGGTATTAAAAGCATTAAGGAAAAATGTTTTAGATCCAAGAGGCAAATTCAGGCCTAATTGGTCCGGACCATATATTGTCAAAACAATCCTGTCAGGAGGCGCGGCTAAATTAACTGATATGGATGGCAATGAATTTTCAAACATGACAAACCTTGACCAAATTAAGAAATACTACCCATAAATACTTGAGTGAAACGCTCAAGAGAGCTACGTTTGGCTTGATTCCTTAAGCAAAGGATACGTAGGCAACCCGTACAGGGTGCGGCCACTTTAATTCCTACAAATTCTGTATCCCCGAAGTAAAAAATGCACGTCCGCAAAATTTCAAAACTGGCGCCAGACGATAGTCTCTGTCGCCAGACGACAATTTTGTCGCCAGGCGACAGAGCTAAATCGTCAGCGACAGTGCATTAGATAGCAGCGCCAGTCTTCTGCGAGTGTCTAGACCAGTTTCGCATGTTCTGGAAATTTATTCGACTTTCGTACTCGAATTAATTCTCCGAAAAACAAATGTTGTAATTGTTTTCATTGCTCTAATTGAAAGTTAATTAAAATAAAAGCTGAAATTTTCTTGATTAATAAAGAAAGTACATTATTGATAAAATAAAAGCTGAAAAATTAACTAAAACAAATTAACTTTGTTTAATAAATCAAAAGAAAAGCAATGTTCTAATCTTTTTTCTCCTTCTTCATTCTTTTCCAATTTGTGTCTTCATCCTCTTCCTCTTGATCCATAACCTTTGCTAGGAGACAACCGTTAGAAGATCTACACTCTATCTTAGTATAGATAGTTTCTCCTTCCGCTGGGACTCCATGTTTCTTCTCTACCCAAACTTCCTTCTTAGTAGAGTCGACTTTTCTTTTTCCTTGATTCTTCTTGGCACTCTTCTTTCTAGGCATAATAGGAGTCTTGAATTCAATTCTTTCCCCTAGGCGTTCTTTAGCAGGGACCTTCTTGTCACCTAGACGATCCTTCACATTGGTCTTTTCAATTGTAACTTGAGGTTTTTGGAATCTTCCATCAAGCCATTGCTTCACTTTATTTGACAAGCAAGGTGGTTCCTTATGAGTAATCACCTCCCATAAGGGCCTACCACTCCAGTATCCATCAAAGCGCTCAATCTCTTGTGACACAGGAAATTCATAAGGACGGCGAAGATCTCCTGTAGGGATGGTTTGTGCGAGACCATATTGCCTCAATCCTCCACAAGGAAAATAAAAGGTTAGTCTTGACAAGCTCGGGAGACGACAATATGTTTGGTTACTACAACCAATCATCGCCTCAATCCTCCACCAAGGAACAATCCAGTTTATGGTAAAGTCACCGGCAGCGAACACCTTGCTCCACTCACCGCGACCGATTTTCAAAAATCGTTTCTTTCGGCGGACTATGCAATTTGGAACATATGTGTGAATATCATCAGGAGGATTAATAAGCTTCAACCTCTCCATGAGCCATATCTGCAAATATATGTTACAGTGTAAAAATAATATTCTTTAGTTCTTGATAAATTAATAATAACATTATTTTATACCTGTAATAAAATTGGAGAACCTCTTAACGGTGCTCTTGAATTCTTTCTTAGTGCATCTAACCACATCATAGTCTCTCCAACAATTAATGGCATTGGATTTCTCCCAGATTCAACTTGTTCTATAACAGATATAATTATCGATTGCCCTTCATTATCTTTACCACTCACTAAGAGCAATTGGTTAAATAAGCAATAAAGGAAAGCCCTTCTTTTATAGACACGGAAATCGGGATTGGGATTATCATAAAAATAATGTGCAAATTCTGTCAGATTAACTATGTTACCATGCACTATGTGTTTCAAAGCCGCCCCCCTCAAATTAAAAAAGTGTTCGAAATCTTTATAGTAATATTCATTGATTCTAGGCATTACCGCAAGGTCTGTGGAATAATAACCTATGATGGCCCCAAATTCTTCCGGTAAAGGACATATTTCATCATGAAAAAATCTAAAACAATGAGTATCAATATTCCAATAGTCTATGGCAGAATAAATAAAATCAATATCAAGACTCATCCCCTTGACTCCAAACATACCCCCCATATGAGAAAGATCTAATGCTTTTTTATCTTTAGCAGTTAAGTGACGACACCATTCATCCATGTACCCACAAAAGGTTCCTTTAGCTAAAGGAATGATTACTAGTTAATTAACTATTTAATAAGCTGGTTAAATTATGCAGTAAACGGATGATTCGGGGGCTATTTATAACTTTTTCTGCACGACAGACTTCAATTCCTGTAGGAAACAGGAAAGCGCGTCTGTCGCCAGGCGACGGAATTGTCGCGTGGCGACAGGATGGCTTACGCGGCGCCAGTTTATTCCTTAGCAGCGTCACCTATTGCGTGTAGGAAACCGTGTTTTTACGTATTTGATTTCGACTTTGACTTGACTTACTGTTCTATTCCTCTTCTCATACCCTCAATATTATGATTTTTATTATTATTTTTATTATCATTATTATTATTACTCCTATTATTATTATTATTATTATTATTATTATATTAAAACTTAATTAATTTTAAGCTTGCCTTCATTTTCTTTTTTCTTTTTTTGGGGGAGAGAGTCGGTACCCTCCATTAATATTAAAAATGACGGAAAAATTTTGCGCAAAAATTACACTTTCTCACACACTTACATACACAATGCATTCATAGAATAATAAAATGCATATATATACAAGTGTCTGGTACATGAGTCATATAAATACAATAGGCAAAGTCCTACAAAAGTCAAACATAAAACAAACACAGGTACAACTATGGCGCTGGAGGTCGCAAGCCGCGAGGAATGCCAAATGTATCGAAAAATGCCCTGCTCCGCGGAGTATGTCCATCATCGTCCCCTGGACCACCAGACGGCGTAAACTGCAGCTCAGGACCAGGCCATCTAACCCCACCCTGAAACCCGACGGAAAGAGGCTGGGGCTGCAAAGGCTGCTGCGACGACGAGCCAAACTCGTATGTCCCACCACCCATCCCACCTCGAACGGTCGGCCCGGTCGGAATGTCCTCAGGTGATGACGCCGAATCCTCTATAGCGGCGGCCTCAGAACGACCACCTCGACCACCAGAAGTAGTCCGGCGACGCCTCGAGTCGGACCTAGTAGTCTCCCTCCTAGGCTCGGGCCTCGATCGAGTGCGTGGAGAAGGAATAGGCTGCCCCTTCAAAAGTAAATCAAAGTTAGCAAATACAACGAAAATAAAGCCAAAAGCAGTAAAAGTAAAAGTAATACCTCCTCAGCGTCGTTGCTACGACAGGTAGCACGGTTCCGCAACCTCACAAGCTGGCTGCGAAAGGCGTCAATGCACCTGGCCATAGCCGTCACCACCTCACGAGAGAACTGCCAAAATAGCCAAAGTCAATAACAATTATAAAGCCAACATAAGGATGGTATATATATAAAAAAAACTACTTACTCGAGTCTGGTGACGAGGAATAGACCGCTCCACAAACTGCTCTCCCTCTGGAGCTGGCGGAATAAGCTCCTCGATCGGTCCATACGTACCCTGGTAGCGTATAGACATCCTCGGAGGGATGAACTCCCTAGGACCAGCCTGCTAAAAGTAAAAGTTAGAAAGATACTTGGGGGCTACCTAAGAAAGATAAACTAAACGAATAAAAGCATACCGCTGCCTCCTCTGAAAGGACAGGAGCCGGCGCTAGTAACGGTAGCAGGTCCTCCTCATAGCTCTGCTCGAGGAGAACGTGTGACCTCCAGGGAGTACCTCGCGAAGGCCCGCCAGCACGATCCCGCTGCAAGGCATCGTGGAACATATGCCGAGGTGGAGGAGCGGGAACAACGAAAGTATCCGAGGAGTGCTGGATGGCCCCCCTCTCCCCTAGGTAGACCACCGCGCCATATGTCCCCAGAAAGTAACGACGCTCAGCTGTATACTGCGCCGCCAGCGCAGAGATAGGAAACGCAGCCCAAGGTCGATATACCGGGCTAGGCTCCTGAAACATCACTAAGTAAGATACTAACGCTAAAAGGTGATAAAAGAGAAAGTCAGAGTTAAAGAAAAACCCACCGTGAGGATCATCTCTCGAAGGCCCGTAGCACCTCCGGCGGACCTCTGCGGCCTCCCCAGCTAGCAGCAATGGGGAGCACGTGAGGAGAAGGCCTCGCAGGCGCAAGAGAAGGAAAGTACTCGTAGAACCAAATCTATACAAAAATGAAAATTAGTAAAGATTGTGCTTCTAAATTTAGAGTTAAAACCTCAAAAGGAAAGGAGATGTACCTCTACGACCCTCCAGAAACTGGAAAGGGCTATCTCTCCAGACAAGGCCTTGTGACGACAAGAACGCCGCAGGCCCAGTAAAAAATCAGCATAGGCCATGCTGGCCCAGTCATATGTCCCGACCAACTGGAGATCGCGAACGGCGGACAGGTAGTATAGAAGTACTCTACTACCCCGATCAGGGGAGAATGTCCCTGATAGCAGAATCAGCACAAAGATGCGCACCCGCTGCTCTCGGGTAGTCGCATCATCCTCGAAAGCTGCAGCCAACGTGCCGCGACGGATACATCGGGAACTCAGCTGTCCCGACTGAGCCTCAGCCTGGGCCCGAATAACGATCGGCCCCAATAATTCCAAAACCTCCGGCGAGTAAACAGTAACGCCAGCATCGAAAGGTAGAGGAGTAGACTGGAACTCTAGCCCCGTAATGAGACTAAAGTCAGCTGGAGTGACTGTCATCTCACCCCAGGGAAAGTGAAAAGTGTTGGTAGTGTCCCAAAAGAACTCCACCAAAGATCGGACGACGAGGTTACCCCCATCGTATGAAAACATGGCCCGAGTGGCCTGCAGCAGAGGAGTCAACCCACATGACTCCCAAAGACGACGAAGCCCCTCATCGCGGCAGATGAAGTTGTCGTACAGGGAGATGATGGTGGAATTACCTGAGCCATGGCTACGGGTCCTCCCACTCACTAGACCTCGTCGGATTCTCTCCGACAGATGATGAACCGGCGCGTGAAATAGAGTGCGCTTGTCCCAATCCGGCATGAGACCCAGCCCGGAAGTAGAAGGTACGTCCTCGCCCTCACTGGTGGGCTCGTCCTCTCGATGTGTGTCCCTCGACCGAGAACCGGAACCACGTCGTCTAGCCATGCTAAAGTATGTAAAAGTAATTAAGTTTAAGGCTCTACAGTATCTAAAGTTCGCCTAAGCCGCATGATACTATGTTCAAAAAAAAAAAACAGAGTACGTAGTACTAAAACAGAGCAAAATCTCAAACAAGCATGGAAGTGTTCTGTGAGCAAATAAATAATTTCTTGCAAACATATGATGAATATTGTGACGAATTGTACAAGTAAAAGCAGTCAAAATGCAAAGAACGACCCACATTGTTCTTCACGACCTTAAGAGGTCCTACAATGGTGAATTGTTCATTTCTTCACCAAATTGAGTCAAACAAGTCTCAAAATACTCCCAAAGTAATATACAAGCATAATTAAACAAATTCAAGGCATAAAATTCAACGAGCAAAGCAAATTAAGCAAAAACATTTTTCGAATTTTCGGAAAATTCGCGAACAAGAACACGTAATTCGTCAAAAACCGAGTAGAGTTTGAGCAAAACTTACATAGATCGGGAAAATAGATAATAAAAGCTTCGATTTGCAACAAGTTTGAGCGAATTTGATTGAGAAATGAGCAAGAATGAGTAGATTGAAGTTTTCGCGAAATTTGTGATGCAGAGCAGCGAAATGAGAAAGAAGAAGAAGACGGGTTTAAAACCCCGATTCTGTCGCCAAACGACAGAATTGTCGCGAGGCGACAGACTCTGTCGCGTGGCGACAGATGCAAAAGCTCGCGACAGGCACTTCTGGTCAGCGCCGGAGCGGCGACAGAGTGCTGGGCTCTTCCTTATGGTTTTGTGGGTCCATTTTAGTAATTTGGGTTCCTTGGTACGCCAGTTAGCCCCGTTGAGCAATTGACATGATTTAGTCAGCTTGATCAGAATGCACTGAGTGATCGATTTGATGAAAGATCGTCTCATTTTAGCTTAAAGCGCCTACGTATTGGCTCATAATAAGGCACCGAAATAATGGTTCAAGGCACCAAAATAATGGTTTAAGGCACCGAAATAATGGTTCAAGGCACCGAAATATTGGTTCAGTAGATGCACCAAAGTAATGGTTCACAAAGGCAAAAGCACCAAAGTACCGGCACAAATATAAAAAGACAATGATAAATAATGATATTAAGGGTCAATAGGTAAAGTGATTCTTTGGCAATGTCTCAACATAAAGAGGAATTGTTTAGCGGCGAAGTACGGTCGTGACGAGGTAGTGTCACAAATGGTGAAGATGGCGAAGCAAGGCCACCTTCGGCGGTCCCTCAAGGTAAAGAAGAGATTGTCTATAGCGGCGACATACTGCTGTGGCGACGTATTGCCACACCCAGGAAATGACGACATACAGTTATTTTCGACGATGTTCCCGAAATACTGTGGAGGATTGTCACCAAGAATATTGAAGGCGACGACATATGGTTATCTTCAACGATGGCGTTCACGAGGCACAGTGGAGGTTGTCACAAACAACAAATGAAGCAACAACAAAATGGTTACGTTCAGAGACGTGTGCTCGACGGTGCAAGATACGCGTTTCTTAACTCTTTTATCTGTTTAACTAATGATTAGTTTGCAGGTATCGGCGTTATAAGAATGATTTGGAATTGCAGAACATTTTGAATCATTCTCCGTCCCTATCGCTACTTTGACTCTCGTTTTTCGAAACTTAAGTTTCTTCAAACTCAGTCAAAGTGGGGGCTTCAGTAGACACCCATTTGTGTCTCCCCAAAACCAACCCAGTGATGAATGCCTTGCACGTTGTGTTGTTATCGAATTAGGTGAAAGTGATTCGAGAGCCAAGTGTTGCGGTTTAGTTTTAATTAAATTCTTTTCTCTCTGTTTTTGAAAAGGACTTATTTTATTTGAAAACGTCCATTCCAGTTTATTTTGGTCCATAATAAGGGTCCAATAATGGTGTAGATGGATGGGGCTCGAAGAGACCTTTCCAACGATATATTATAAGCCCGATTCCGATGAATATTGAGGAAATTATGGCCAAAATACTAAACTAGGCCCAGTTATTTATTTTAATACGGCCCAATGATCTAGAGGAGGGCCCAATATTAATTATTATTCCTAAAATTATTAGGATTAATTATAGTTTTCTAGAAGTTTCTAGAAAGTTCCTTTTAATTCTAATGTTGTTAGATTTAATAATTAATTATCTTTAAAAGATTTTTATTTGGAATAAAATATTGTCTTGTTATCTTAAAAGTATGTATTTTATCTTCTGTACGGATTCCGTAGATCAAGTTGATTAAAGATCTGATTCCGCGTGAAGAAAAACGCGCTAATACAGGCTGTCGCCAAACGACAAGTCTGTCGCCGCGCGACAGACCCTGTCGCCTCGCGACAGACATTGTCGCGTCGCGACAGAGTTAATTCCTGGCGACAGCGTGGAGTTTTATTCCTTATCAAATTCTATGTTTTTCCGGATTATTTTCATTATAAATAGCGTCCGAATCTCTGTTTTCAAAAGGATCTACAAACTATTCTCAATTCTCTTCATCAATTCACAATCATCAACTTTTTCTCAATTCTCTCTATTCCCTCTCAAGAATTACTTAATTCTTTTCTTTCTCTCTCTTTCTAAACAACCTTTTTACATACAATATTCCGCATTCACAAGACTTAGAGTCTCTTAGCCAAGTTCGAAGTTGCCTTCGCCCCAGACGCGCAAGGTTGATATTTTCTGAGGGTTTGGTCCAAATCTAGTCTAAACTTTATTTAATTTGATTTCAATTTAATTCTTTAATTCTTTAATTCTTTAATTATTGTTTATTATTTTCATTGAAGTTTACTAACTTGTGTATTTTGTTATTAGAAAGAGGTACGAGGCTTCAAAGTATGTAATCTTATTACTCTCTTTCAATGTAGAAAGCATGTTTATTATTGTTTTATATTCCTAGTATCATGTTAGGATGCTTTTAATGCTTTCTAGTATCATGTTAGGATGTTATTTTATGCTTTCTAGTATCATGTTTAGGGTGCCTTTACTCTTTCTAATATCATGTTAGTACCATGTCAGGTTTGAAGCTTTGATCTTTATTGTTTAGTGACATGCTAGGATTTGTTATTAATCTTGTTAGTATCATGCCTAGGATCTTGCTATTATTATTAAGCTTTATTATGCCTTATCATGCTATTATCATTATTGTTTATTATTATGTTGCTTGATATTTATTTTATTTTATTGTTATTGCTTGATCACACCTTTTATGATTTTTAAAGGGAATTTGTACTTGGAATCACGCTTAATAAGATAATTGATAATTTGGTTTAGGTTAATGTGATTTTAAGTCAAGTGATCG
Organism: Chenopodium album; assembly: GCF_948465745.1. Taxonomy (NCBI): domain Eukaryota; kingdom Viridiplantae; phylum Streptophyta; class Magnoliopsida; order Caryophyllales; family Amaranthaceae; genus Chenopodium; species Chenopodium album. The sequence goes on along the minus strand of NC_137853.1, from coordinate 7,768,403 downwards.
CCAATAATAGTATTATTTGTGCATTAATATTCAACCAACATAGATAAACAGGGTAGGTTTAATATAATGTTTGTATGTTATTCGAAAAGCGCGCATGAATACGAGCAGAACAAAGTAGAGGCCTATTTTATAGGGCGGGTCCTTTCTTTTGTAGATTGGATTCGTACCTTCATCCCCGGACCCTGTTTGGTTCTAGACCTTATGGAGTAGTTGACGGTCCTTTGGATTGTCTTTTGGGTTTACAAGTTCCTAAAACTTGTTGGCGACTCTTTTTGCTCTTTGTCTTTCCCTTTGGAACGCCACCGTACTTTAGTGTATGATCACAGTGGGGTTCAAGTTTGGGGTTGTTGTAATGCTTGAAATATTCCCTACAAAGCCCAAGGTCAAGGTTCAACTCTCCAAATAATGCTAAAGTCAAGATCAGTCCACAAGGCAAGTCAATTGGGCCAAAGCCCATTTCTCCCATATATGCAAAGGTATAAAAGCCATCAATATTACATTTGTACATTCATTCACACAAAGCCTCAAGCAATTAACTCTCTTGCATAGCTTTCTCTCTACACATTGTACTGACTTTAGCATCGGAGGGGCCTTCCTCGGCAACACCCCCGAGGCTAGTTTACGTGTGTTTGCTGTGCAGGAAATCCTCAGTCCATCATCACTAGGACCGAGCCCAGTCTTCACCACCTTATTGGACCTTCGGCAAGGTCCCATTATTTTTACCCGAAACAGTAAGAAAATTGTCAATGCCAAAGGTAGTCATCATTTGGACTTATGCGCGTATCAACTCACAACATTAATCACCAATATATATAAAGTTTTATTAGTAAAAATTATAGAATATGTAGCATTTTGAAAAAAAAATATACTAGTTGATCAAACAAGATTTCACATAGTTACAATAATTTCTAATACAATAATCTCTAATAAACTTCATTAAGTATAAGTAAATTAAAGGGAGAAGGTGGTGATGTCCAACGGCCCAAAATTATCCATTATTTATATATGCTCTATTGCTCTTCATCATTACTTATTGCAACTTAAAAGTATATTCTTATAGACTTATAATACTTCGTATGTAATTGATAAATTTCTTTCACCATTTCACAAGATTTCTAAATGGAAAAGAATTATCTATATAAGAATTGAAAATACATAATGCTAGAGTTGTTTTTCATAACTAGTTCTAGCTTGTTGCTTAATCTAAAGCTTAAATTAACATTGAATATCTATCTAGAATGACTTAATAACACCCTAGTTAATTACCAAAGAAATTATGACTATATAATGGTACGGTATTACAGTAATGGCATTGAATAAATGAATTGAATGTAAATGCAACCGTAGAACGTTGTATCAGTTATGACGATCGCCAAGGTCCTGCCTCTGTTGAGTGCATCAATTGTGTCAGTTCGCTGATAGTTAGCTTCAAAGTGGCAGAGTGCCTACGGAGTATTTTAATAACATACTCTATCCGTCAATGGAAGTCAATCGGAGTTACTAAAAAATGAAGGGAGTATATGTTATTAAAGGGTAAAGAGCTTTTAGTTTATTTTGTCCAATTAGATATTTGACCAATTAAAAAAGCTAATTTGGGTGTTTGGTAAATAGGTTATTAAAATATCTTTTTAGGCTCAAAAAGCTCTTATAATACACTAAAATACACTAACTTATTGTACAATTAAATTTTTAAAATTACCTTATTGTACAATTAACTTTTTGTCTCTTAAATACACTAAAACAGCTAACAATTAACAGTTTTTTACCAAATATTTTTACACAATCAGCTAATCATAACTAGCTAGTCAATTCAGCTAATACAATCAGCTAACAGCTAATTACCAAACAGGACCTAAGTCTTTAATTTGGCCTTGACTTAATATTTGTTAGAGAAAATTGTGAAAAAGGACCTTTTAAGTGGTTGACTTTTTGAAAAAGGACCTTTTAAATGAAAATTTGTGAAAAATGACCTTTTAAGTTGTATTTTGTTCATATGGGGTATTTGGGTGAGCTTGCATGGTGGTCAACGCTGGAGTTTCGGGGTTGACTATCACGTATTACTCACGTGTCTTTTTTTTTTAAAAAAAAATTAAAAAATTTCCCTAAATCTAAATACACCTTAATTAAAAGTTAAAATCGGAATTTATATTAAAAAAAACCCTAGCCTTCTCTCTCTTCTCTCTCATAAACTCTACCCTCCATTGTCAATTTTGAAAGGGCGTCCATCGGATTTCACCGAAATCCGATGGACGCCCCAATCTTTATCTTCTTTTAGTTTTTTTTTTTCCTTAGCTAGGTTACAATAATGTCTCCCTCGAAAGAAAGGGTTTATCTCCTTAAAAAGACAAATTTTGATCTCCTTCGAAAGACAAGGTTTTTCGGACTCTTTCGAAAGACAAGGTTTTATTTGTGTTTAATTTGGTCTCTGGTTGTGCGGGGCTACAATTGATTATGGCTCGGATTCGGGTTATGGAATCAGCTCAAGAATTTACTTTCTCCCAAAATTGTGAAGCGACGACGGATCCACTCAAAAAGTTGTATGAGACAACAAATCGAGAATGTGCCGTATTGTTATATTCATGTATTTGGATTCTTAGTCCTTCCCCGATTAATTCTTGTTGTATTTTGTTAAATTCGTCTTCATTATTGTTAATTGTCAATTATAAATGTCGTATAATTTAATTAATGAAATTTAGTGTCTTTTGGGACTTCTTTCAAAACAAAAAAAAAAAAGTTAAAACCGTGAACATAATCATTAATAATAATTAAAGCTATTGTAGGCTAAGAATTTTTCGTTTATACTCCACCAAATGTTGAATGCTACAAACAATAGTTGTTTTTATTATGTAGTGAGCATGCCTCGCTCTATCATCACCTTTAAATTTTGGACATATAATTTTTTTTTTAAAGGGTATATGATTGGAATAATTTTATTGAACTAATGTTGAACAAAAAAATATTTTAAAAAATATTCAAAAAATCACTAATGATTTGAATAGCTATTAGAATCGGGACATCATGTTATGTTCATTTAATTGTATGCTTTTAAATTTTAATAATTTTTTTTTTTTTTTTTTAAAAAAAATGATAATAAGAATGGCTCAATGCAAATATGTTAGGAAGGCTATAAAATTCAAATAGATTATTCAATTAATTTGATATTCGAAATAAAACCTATATATATGTTTTTTTGGTGGAGGAGAGGGGCAAATCCCCATATATATGTTAGCAATACAAGCGATACTTTAATTAGTATTATTTTTTTTTTTTTGACAGGAAATAATACTTCATATATACTACTAGTACGTCAATTTCAACCAATCCAATAGCTTTAATATAATACTCCTTTTAATTGTTTTTTTGTTTTTTTGTTTTTGTTTTAGTTTTTTTTTTTTTTTTTTCCTTTCAACAACCGTATACTTTTACTAGTTCAATCATCTCAAATACAGTATACTTCGTGCCATAATTTATTTATTTATTATTTTTTTTGTAGCATAAGTCATTAGAGAATTGGTAAAATATAAATTTGTCGGTCCAATTAACGTATAATAGAGCAAATATCAATGTCCACACCTAAGGATAGAATTAGTAAACAAGCTAAGAAAAAAAAAAGCATCAACATTCTATTATTGTTTTTTTAAGAACAAATAGATCTAGCTTGTCATTATGTAATATAATTGCCATAAGCCTGATCTATAGCTTAAATTAGCATAAAATATCTATCGAGCTAGGATGACGTTATAAAACCCTAGTTACGACTTTTGATAGTATGAATAAATAAATATGAACGTAGAATAAATTATGACGATCGCTAAAGTCGATCTAGTCAATCTTGGTGGGCGCATCAAGACGGTTTGCCAATAATTGGCTTCAAAGTGTCCATCATGCGGAGTAAAATGCTATACGTATGTGGTTAAAAACTCCAAACCTTGGCTTAGTATTTATATCGAGAATGAGAGTGAGGGGTAGCTCAAGTGTTTAGAGCTTTCTTTCGGTTTCAGGAGATCATGAGATCGATTCTCACCCCGTCCTTGTGGCTTTCTAAACACCAAAAAACTATTTATATCGAGATTAATTTAATATTTATCTATGCAACAAATATAATTTATGCTTCAATTTTACAACATTTATTCCTCTATAGTGTTAGTATGTACGTTTTACTTCTAACAAACTATTGCAAATTATGTAAAAGGTTCGCTAAATTACCTATCTGATTATTACATTACATTACTTACATACGGAGTATTTCACTTTCAATTTTGAAATTTCATGATTTTTTTACTTAAGGAATTTAAATTATTCACATGTTTCACTTTTCATTTTTGTGAACGGATAGTGTATATTAGCAGACATTATTGTTACCGCCGTAATATATATTGTAAAAATGAGTACATAGTAATATTAACGGGTTCTGGTGATGGGTGAAAATTGTCCACCGAATCCAATCCGTCTCCCGCCTATCATCCGTTTAAACCGGGATTTTCACCGTCCAATAAGGCGGGGGGAGCGGGTGATCCGCTGGATATTTCCATCTCTGACCATCACATACATCTTCCATTCTCTTACTCACCTCCCTAAACCTTCCTAAACCTTCCCACCACCACCTCAAAAATTAACTCACCTCCCTAAACCTTCCAAAACCTCCCTAAACCTTCCCACCACCACCTCACCTCACCGTCAACCTATCTAACCCATTTCCCCGTCAGCCAGCCCGCCCTTGGCCACTACCCTTTCCATCCTCTCCTTGGACCAACCCGCAACGGGCCACCCCCCTGGCCCTCGCAATCTACCCGCAACTAAGTCACCATCACCTCTGCAACCACTTACCTTTTCCACCCAACCCAGACTCGAAACCACCAAGTCACCAACCCACCCCACCCCCACACCCACCCCCACCCATACCCAGAAACCACCTACACAGAAATTGAAACCCTAGCCCCCAACAAAAATTTTTCTCTTCTTTCTCTCTCAATTGATTTTGGGGCTGAATTGGGGGTGGTTGTACGATTCTGATGTTGTAGTTGTTGATTTCGGTTGTGTTGTGGGTGGTGTTTAATTTGCGGCTGTGTTGTGGAATGGTCGTGGATGTTATGTTGAGTGGTGATGTTGGTGGTGTTGAGGTGGTTGTAGGTGGTGGTCCCGTGGATGGTGTGTTTAGTGGTTTTGGTGGGTGATAATGGAGGAAGGGAGGCCAGGAGAGAAAAAAACAAGCAGATGAGAAGGGGAGTGGATTTTTTTTTTTTTTTGGAAAATTTTACACCATAACAGTCAAGAATTGACTTTTTCAAGCTGTGCCCCTTTTTTTTTGAAAATTACACACTGCAATCTTCAACTTACAATTGTGTTTCAACAGTGACTTTGTCGTTATTCTACCGTAACAGTCACTGGGACCTACTTTGCACTTTTTAATATTTATTTTCTCGATTGCGTGTTGAAAAATATCCTGTTAAAGGTTTTAGGGGTCATTTGGGCCTCAAGGAACCAAATTAAGTTCAGATTTGACAAAAAAAAAAAAAAAAACGTAAAAGCTCCATTTTGTGAATTTTAAATTTAACTACGGAAGTTCAAATCTACAAAAACATCCGAGCTCAATTTGGATCCTTTTGGACAAAATGACTTAGAAACAATTTTTTAGCACGAAAATCGAGAAAAAAATTAAATAGGTGTAAAGTGGGCCCACTAACGGCAACATGTAATGGAGGGTAACAACAAGGTTACATCGTAGTCAATAAATGGATCTTGAGGTTACAGTGTGGAATTTTTAAAAAGGGAAAAACAACGTGGAAAATATAACACCTATGGGTTATTATGTAGAATTTCTTTTTTTTTTCTTTTAAAAAAAAAAATTACTATCAATTAAAATTAATTGTTTAAAATAAAAAAGTAACCAATTAAGAAGTGCCATATGCATGTTACCCATTTGTAAAGGGTAAGGTGAACTGCTAGAGTTGTTGAGAGAAAATAAATACTAGTAAATTTATGATTTTTCAGGTTTATTAATCGAAAGGCGGGATTATTTTGGATGAATAGGGAAAATGTTGGATTCATGTTAAATTTTCAAAAAAAAAAATAAAAAAAAATAATAAAATATAAAAGTGATATTTTGAACTTATAAGTCAATTGAGAATAATTTTACAACCTAGAGATTTTTTTTTCTTTTCTCTTTTACATGAACATTATTTAAAATAAGCAAAACTTGTGTAGTTAACTCAAAATTATTCGACTTTTTAATTAAAAGTAAGTTGGCCATTTCAAGGCATTTTTAATTTTAACTCAAACTTACGGTTAGCTGGTGGGCGAGCTGAGGGGTGGTCTGCCGTGGTTGGCTGGCAAGCAGGGGACAGGCATGAGGTGGTGGAGGGCTATTTATTTATTTGTAATAAATTAAATAAAATTACTAAAAAAAATTTACAAAAATCTAACTGGTCACGGTTCATTATGAAAAAATACCTTGAATCTTACTCGTAGTTAATTAGCATATATGAGCTAACCCCATAAAAATTTGCCTGTTTTAAATAAATTTTCAAAAAAAAAAAAAAAATAATGGTCGGATCGTATGTGGCACTTAAAGCATAAATGCATAGATAGACGAAGTATAGAATAGACAAACATGTAGGATAAACAAATACAACATTACATAGTATTATTATACGAGCATTTAGCTCTAGCTTCTTGCATATAGTTGAATTTCCATCAATCTATTGCGTTTATTTAACATGTACAGTAGTATGTAGTATCACACATTCACACGTATAAGTAATAATAAAAGCAAGATGGAGTCACTTTTTAACACCCTTGTTAATTGTTCATTAGCGTTATTCGATCAAGGGCAGAAAGTGAGCCTGTAATTAGTACCAGATGGACAAGCGAAAGTGCTGTTTTGATCATCTTCAGGGAAACTGTAAGCATCAGGGCACCTTTGCTTGTAAAATGTGGAATCACCACTAGCACCACACGTTCCGATCCCTTGTGTCGTGCAAGGACTGTTACATCCATCCGGAACCTTCCAGTTCTGAGGGCACTGCCCGTTAATATCAGCCGTGCAACTAATTGTACGACACTTCCCATCAAGTGCACCGGAGTTGGAAGTGGGAGTGAAGGAGATAGGGATATTGAAGCCTTCGATAAGTGAGATATCGATGGTGTCAGTTGGATTATCGGGTTGTGCAAGAGCATACTCAAACAAAGTCTTTGGGATAGTACCCCAATTGCCCGGGTCACATACTAGTTTTCCACACCCTCCAGTTTGACAATTACCGTTGCCATTGCCATCAAAGTTGCACCCAGTTCGGCCCCAAATGCGTGCCATTTTGGTTCCAGGTGCTGGGTTTACGTCCCATGTGTTTCCTTGGGCGAGTTGCTGACCACCTCCTGGATCGGCGGCAGCCCACACGGTGATGTCACAGTTGTTGATTACGGTGATGGTGGTTGCATGGGTGATGGTAATGATAGATAGTAGAAATGTAACAATAGAAGCAGATATAGGACTCATGATGAAATGGTATATTTTGGTAATAATTATTGTATGTGGTTTTGATGTGAGGAAATATGGAGGTGATGAGGGGTGTTTATATAGAGTTTGGAGGCGGCTAGTCTGACAATTATTTATTTATTTATTTATTATTTATTTATTTATTTATATTTATTTATTTTTAACGGTAAGCCAATTTGATCTTCAATTATTGCAATAGACGTGGTAATACTATCTATCATTACCACTTAATTAGGTTTGTCAACTCTAAACGACTTTAATCATTAATCTTTCTCCGTCCCTAATAATTAGGTTAATGACTTATTTGATTGACATAAAAAAACATGAAAAGTGAGATTTTTCAGGAATTACAAATTGGATGTGTTGTTTGGTAAAATAGGAAAGTGTAAATTCTTCACAAGTTCCACTTATCACAAAAGGTAGGAATATGTCAATTGGTTGTTGGTGTAGTGGTGATTGAGACTATATTTGGTAGGGAGAACTCGTGTTCGACCTCCGCAACAACAATTGGGAGGGGAGTGGAACCTAACCACCCAGATTTGATCCCTGAGATCGAATTAACCCAAAGGGTAAACCGGATGGAAAAAAAAAGAAAAAAAAAAGGTAGGAGTATACTTATCTAATCCCCCCAAGATAATATAAGAAGAATTCCTATAGTATAAAATAAAAAGTTATTCCCCTTGTTAACCAACTAATTTTAGAAAATTCCCATGAATATGAATTTGATCGTGAAAATATAATTCTCATAAATTGCAATTCATGGGAAGTTGTAATAATTTCGATGTGAACCAAGCAATACCTTATTTGACATTTATAACATCCAAAACATGTTTTAAAATGGTTTATCACTATTTTCATACGTGTAAAATTTCTAAAACTACATATTAATAAAATATAGGAAATTTTGACTTTTACCACCTTCAAATGACCACTTAATTGAATTTACCACATCAAAAAAAAAAAAGATTTACTTTACCACCACCAAAATTTCTAAAAATTCGATTTTACCACCAACTAACGGATTCCGTCCATGAATCCGTTAGTAGGGCCCACCTTTTTGACGTTTCTTCTTCATCTTCCCCGATCTTCCATGTCAATCAACCAGCAACGAAATTAACTACCTCGGTTGGTCGGAATTTCGTGTGGGACTAAGGAGGGGCCGGAATTTGGTGTGAAGGTTAGGGAGGTGGTCAGAATTAGGTGGTGGCTAGGGTTTTAGGAGTGCGGAATTTGGTGGTGGCTAGGGTTTTTAGAGTGGTCGGAATTAGGAGAGGGCTTTTATGGGTGGTCGGAATTTGGTGGCTAGGGTTTTGAGGTCAGAAATTGGTGGAGAGGGGGTCGAAATCGATGCGGTGGCTGTGGCTTTGAGATGTGGATGGGGGGTTTCTGGGGTTCTTGGGCAGGTGCGGTGCGGTGGTAGCGGTTAGGTGGTGGGTTGGTCGTAGCGGTTAGGTGGTGGCTAGGGTTTTGAGGTCGAAAATTGGGTGGCTGTGGCTGTGGCTGTGCGGTGCGGTGGTAGCTGTTAGGTGGTGGGGTTGGTCGTAGCGGTTAGGTGGTGGGGGCTGGTCGTAGGGATTAGGTGGTGGGACTGGTCATAGCCGCTGTGGCGGTGGGGGTCTTGACGATGGCAGCAACCACCGGTTGATGGATGGGGATTTTTTAAATTTTTTTTGGTTTTTTTTTTAAATTTTTGTTTAAGACTTACCCAATAATATGGTGACACGTGTGCAAGGTAGGCCCCACTAACGGATTTATGGACGGAATCCGTTAGTTGGAGGTGATTGGTGGGAAAACTGATGTTTTATTTTCTTATGAGGTGGTAAAGTAAATCTTTTTTTTTTTGGAGGTGGTAAATTCAATAAAGTCGTTATTTGAAGGTGGTTAAAATCAAAATTTTCTAAAATATAAATTAAAAAAAAATGCAACAAGATTTCACATGACTATATATATTATCTCTTATACATTAAGAGTATTTATGGTAAAAGATTTTAAATTTTGACCCAAATTTTATAATATGACAAAAAAAAATAGGAAAAGAGGAAGTAATAGAGGAAGTAATATTTTTTAATAATTGTTGGTAAAATTTACAATACATATTCCCTTAAATTTTAGACTCTGTGTCTTCTTTTTTGTTGTTTAATTTTTTTTTAATAGTAAGTTTTTTTTTTTGACAAAAAGAAAAAAGGGGTTTCATTAATAAAATATAGCCAAACAGCACTTACATATAATTCCTAAGAAATCAAAAATTCCAATACAAGTACACATCTTAAAACTAAATACATCGTAGATTTGATTGACAATCACCTTTATGAAAAACTTCATTTGAAGCGATACAATCTGTGAATTCGCACTGATTCGGCTTGAAATCCACTGATCGTAGCCGTTTGAGTCAAAATACTCATATAGTCCTCCAGATTCTTGTAAAGAATAGGAAACCATAGATCTTCAACTCTCGCCATATAGAAACATAAAAAGAAAATAAAGTCAAGAGAAAAATCATTATCGTCTCAAGTATGAGATCTATTTGTTGAAAGCAATTTAAAGGTTTTTGGGGCTTACCACCGGTAAGAACGAACACCAGTGGAGCCCCCTGCAAAGATTCATAATTAAGAACAAGAGGAAAAGAGAAGGTAAAGATGGAGAGAAAAGGGAGAGGGGAGAAGAAAACCTTCAAAAAATTGATACATTAAATAAATAGTATTTGGATAACATTTTTATTTTTTTTGGTGCAGTATGTGGATAACATAAGAGAGAGTAGACATAAAAATGCAATAGAGTGGGGTAAGAGGGGAAGGAATGTAAATCTATACTAATATATAAAAAGGCGTTTCTAACAACGTCCACGTGTCACGTAAGCTCCCCTCACTTATAATAATAATAAAAAAAAATGGCTCACCAGAAGATTTGAAATCACAACCTTTAATTCTAAAACTAAGTGTTTCACCACTGAGCTATGTCATTTTTTATATAATCTTTTGAATACAAAATATTAATATGTAGGAAATGACAACAAGCAAATTTAATTACAAGAAATTTTAATCATAAAATACAACATATATTAATGATTAGGGATGTCAATGGGGCGGGGCGGGGCGGATGTTGGCCTTCCCATCCCCATCCCCACCTAACATTTTTATCCCCATCCCCATCCCCATCCCCGCGGCGGGTCTAATATTCATCCCCATCCCCACCTCGGCGGGTACAACTCCAAAACCATCCCCGCCCCACCCCCCACTTGGATATCCATCCCCGCCTAATCCCCACCAAATACCCGCCTAATCCCCACCTAAGACCCACCAAATTTCCGTGTCTTAAATACACAATCCTACATAATTAATACGGATTATAATATTAAAAAAAAAATTCTTAATATTACACACATTTTTGTTTATAATATAAGTGTAGTACAAAATATTATAATTAATATTTATTTCACGTAATTATTTTATAAAATAATATAAAAGTATATAGATGTGGGTATGAGGTGGGGATGGGGCGGGTACGAAGTGGGGCGGGTGGGGCGGGCGGGGATGGGGTGGGTACAACTTAAAATCCACCCCCGCCCCATCACCCATGGCGGGTATCGTTTTCATCCCCATCCCCGCCCCACCACCCGCCAAACCAAGACCCATCCCCGCCCCATTGGGGCGGGGATGGGGCGGGTCTCCTACTTGACCCGCCCCACTGACATCCCTATTAATGATCAGTTCCATGCATGTAAAAATCCGGGGCATCGCCCGGGTCCACAAACTAGTTAAAATATTAAAAGGGATTTGCAAGTTGATTGAACCTTTAATTTATCTGGATTTTAGACTATTTCCAACCTTTTTTCTTCGTAAATTAGACTATTCGACTCTTTTTTTTCTTTAATTTAATTTACTCCGTAGTTTTTTGCTTTGTTTAATGGTTTTGTTTGTTTTGTTCTTTCCATCTGTGAGAGCTTGTCCTAATTTTTTTTGGTTTTTTTTTTTTCAATTTTTATGAAATTTTGATTCTTATATATCCATGGATGAGAATTTTTATTTTTAGGGTTCTTATAATAACTGGGAAGTAGATTTGGATTCCTATTTTCTATGGGTCTAAGGTTTGTCATTCTCTAGTTGGAAAGATGCAAAGGCATCGAAAATCATTGATTGCGTCAAACTTGAAGCGATGGAGTATATGAGCTATGCCAAATTTGCAAATTAGTTATGATTTTGAATTTTTGATTGTAAAAGTTATGGTATTTTCTCGAAGTCTATGGTTTATGATTCTTTATTATTGTAAATGTCATATGACTGTTATCTAACAATATTATTACTTTCTTTAAAAAAAAAAACAAAAAAAAAACAAAGATTGTGGTCTCACTTCTTTTCACATTTTTCACCTGTTTGGACCTAGTAACTTCATCAATAAACAAACCAAAGGTGCGTTAAAAACTCAGTCTCTTGGTGAAAAACTTATTCCCTTGATTTATAATAGTGCATAATAAAGGCTAATTTTTTTATTTTTTATTTTTTAAAAAAACATTGATTTTTCAAGAATGATTGGGTTACCAGTCTTACACTCTTACCACTTTGATAAATCCCGGCAACGTATTTGCTCAAAAATATAAGTATAGCCACTGGGCTTAATGGACTCAAGTGCAACATTTGAGACCGGTGGGCTGATAAATATTTGCGCCCAACTAATGGAACACCCTAAGTCCCTAACACTAGTTGAGTTTGCCCTAAACCAATTCAGTAAACTTCAATTTTTCATATTTTTAGTCAGTTATAACATCTAAGGGGCGTTTGATTCACAAAATTGTACTTCGTATAAGTTTGAACTTAGGAATGAAATTAGTTGGTATGAGGTTGAAATTAGATTCTTAATACATTGCGTAATTGTGTTTGGTAGTTGTTTAGGGGTGAGTTTTTTTTTTATTTTTTTATTTTTAGTTGATACCTAAAGTTGTGGTATGACCGTGTGAGCCATACCCACCCCTACCTCCACCCCCACCCCCCTTGGGTTTCTAAACCTCATACCTTGTGGGTTTAAGTTATGGGTTTAAAAATTAGATTTTTCTTAAACAAACATTAGATATGGATTTTATTCATTCTAACTCATACCTCATAATTGGAGTAGCTAGTAAACATCCTATAATCCTCCCATTTTTTTTTTTTAAAAAAAAATGTTTTACAAATATGTTATATCACCTTATTTAGGGGTTTCTTAGTCGGTCAAAGGTTACTTATGATTTAGTTGTTTTTAATTACAAGTATTATAAAACTAAAGAAGTATATCAAATAAAAAAATGAAGGATAATATCACATTTGTGCAAAAATCTAGCCACACTTTGACACTTACTCAGTTACTCCGCATAAATTTTATGTCTACATTTGTGCAAAAATCTAGCCACGCATACTTCCTAACTAGAGCTGTCAAAAGTTGACCCGATCCGAAATACCGACCCTAACCCGACCCTGATCCTAACCCGTCTGAACCCGAAAAAAATGGTGAACTGAACCCGACCTGAAACCAACCCTAGACCCGAGTTGACCCGAGTATTTGAGACCCGAACCCGACCATGAACCGACCTAAAGAGGACCCGACCCGAATGTGACCCGTAAATTATTGACCTGAACTGAACCCGACTCGAACCCGAGAATGACCCAAACCCGATTTAACCCGTCAAAACCCGAATTCAACCCGACCTGTTACTAACCCGACCCGAGTTCAACCCGACCCGTTCCTAACCCGACTCGAATTTAAACCCGACCTGTTACAAACCCGACCCGAAATCAACCCGACTTGTTATTGACCCGACCCAAATTCAACCCGACTTGTTATTGACCCGACCCGAATTTAAACTCGACCTATTTACTAACTCGAATTTTAGGATTTAGGAATTTTTAGGATAAAAAGAGTACTCCGTATTGACTATTGAGTTTCAAACTTTTTTTCAATTTATTAACATGGATTCCTATTATAAAACAAAAGTGGCCTTTCTCATCTTACTTGACTTGTCTCTTACATAATCCTCTCAAAGAAAAACTGAACTGGACAGCAGCCAAAAAAAAAAATTAAACAAAAAAATAAAAAATACACGGGACCCAGACAATAGTAGGTCTTTCTCATCTTACTTGACTTATCTTTTTTTTTTTTAATTATTATTTTTTTTTAAGGGAATTCAAATTTTATTATTCACTTGTCTATTTATATTTTTTTTTAGAAAATGTTTTAAATTACGTAATTTAATTTGGAGTTTTAAATAAATTTAAAAAAATTTAAAAAAAAAATGTATCTGGACCCAATATGACCCGACCTGATATCAAACTTAAACCCTATTAATCCAATATTTGATACTTGAATTCGAACATGACCCGACTTGATTTTTATAACCCTAGAATAAAAATACTTGAAAAGGACCGATTTAATTACTCGAAATTTTTTGACTTGAACCACACCCGAGACCGACTTGGAAATGACCCGACATGATTATAACCCGCAAATTATTAACTTGCCAATTTGAACTCGAGAATGACCAGACAAGTTTAAATGACCCAACTTGATTGTAACCCGCAAATTATTAACTAAACTTGACTTGAACCCAAGAATGACCCGACTTGGAAATGACCCGATTATATCCCGCAAGTTTTTGACTTGAAACGAACCTGACCCGAACCCGAGAATAACCCGACTTAATTATAACCCGCAAATTATTGACTTGAATAGAACCCGACTCAAACCCGATAATGACCCGACTTGATTATGACCTGCAAATTATTGACTTGAACCGAACCCGACTCAAACCCGATAATGACCCGACCTGATTATAACCCGAAAATAATTGACTTGAACTGAACCCGACTCGAACCCGAACACGACCCTAACTCATTTAAACCCGTAAAAACCCGAATTTAACCCGACTTGTTTTTCACCCGACCTGAATGTAACACGACCTTATATTGACCCGACCTAAACCCGACCTGAAAAGATGTATGACCCGACGTGACCCGACTCAAGCATGACCCAACCCGAACCCGAACCCGACCCACATAGGTCCTGACATTAACCCGTATTGACCCGACCCGAGATGACCCGACCCACTCAAACCCGACCCATTTATCCGAATTGACAGCTCTATCCCTAACTACGGAATTTAGAAAATAATTTCATAGGAGGAAATGACAATTGATCTTCGTTCCTCTATCGTTTACAATAATACAAGAAGAAGTGAAGAATAGTCTAAGAGTCCTTCATTCAAGGGCACTGAAATACTGATCACTGATCATTCGATTACGTGGACTAATAACACCGCGCCCAAACACTAGTTTCTTGTTTTCCTCCGAATCTAAAGTCCTGTTGTTTGGCTTTTGCTTTGGTTTTGGAGGTCCTATGCAAACTCTTAAACGTAAAATGTACGCATTACCTATGAGAAGATTCAAACTTGAGACATTCCACATTCGTGATAATATTGAGTCCTTTACATAGAAGATCTAACTACATGAGACCACCTTTATTCTCTTAAGCTAGTTTTGTGCCCCGTGCGATGCTCAGGTTGTTTATCTAATTTTAAAATAAAACTTTGTTAATCTAAAATATATATGTTATTTGAATTTTCTACTCATGAATTAATAATCACTTAACAATCATACTTGTCCGTTTATGGGTATTATTAACGTACAACAACGGTCATCTAAAGCTGTGATCTCTTTTCATTTTCAATTTTGAACGGTTATATAATCATAAGTCTCTTTGATTTGATTTTTTTTTTTTATTTTTTTTTTACGTCTCTGGATCCGTCATTTGTATAGAATTATTGGTATTTTATTGAAATTAAATTTCTAAACCAAAAGTTTTATGTAAAATAAAACTTTAAAATAACTTTTTATCCTACTATATCTATCCAAATTTTAATGAAAATAGGACTCTAAAACAACTTTTTTTTTTCTTAATATATTAACTTTGTTATCCTATTCTACAAAAATACTTTTAAATAAATCATAGGTGTCATATCAATAAATAATTGTCGCCTACATGGCACGACACCTGACAAAAAGCTGGAATGCTAAGTATCGCTGTCTCGTGATCTGGCTAAAAGTTTAGCTTTATATATTAGTAATATGATTGCATGTAATGAATAAGATAAAATTTAATTTTAAGCCATTTTTCACTTAGAAGAGCATGGATCGTCTTTGAACTTCACTTGGGATATATTTTTACGAGGATGCCCCAGTTTCTCATGATGGGAAACAAATTTGTTTCTCACATGTCATTTTCGTAAATATGGGCTTGTTCACATTTACTGAACTGAACTGATTAGAGCTGAACTGAACTGAACTAAACTGAACTGAATAGAGCTGAAATGAATATTTTATGAGAGAAGGAAATTAGGAGTTGAACTGAACTGAAATTAAGCTGAAGTGAACAGGCCGTAAACCAACAACTTTATTCAATTGTGGAGCCACAATAATGAAAAAGTTGTTGATTTATTCGTGAAAATGGCCCCATGAAAAGCAAATTTCATTTCTCAATATGAGAAACAGGGGATTTTCCTATTTTTACATAAAAATAAAATGTTGGTTGTGTGGAATCACTTAGAAAAGCAAGTATTTTTGACAACTATAATAGTGTAATCTAGTTGATTTTATAGCTAGATAGGTCTGTATTACTCTTTAGTTTATAGTGTTTACAAAAAAAAAAAAACCAATTATTTGAACTGTTGATTATATATAATGGAATGACTAAATAATTTTTTTTTTTTAAAGTTTTAATTACTTTCTAAAAAAAAAAAAAAATAGTGTCAATATTACAAGGTTTGTTTTTATTTGTTATAACACAATTATCTAGCTTCTCAAACAAAATTTAATTCAAACTATACACCTGCATGTTTTCCAAATGTGGTGGAAAAAAAGCAAAAAAAAAAAATAATCCTAAAAACGACCTTATATACTTAAAAGCAAATACTACCTTCGATTCACATTACTCGTAACAAAGGTGTATCATTTGTGAGACATAAAATATTCTTTTTTTACGAATAATGCTAACCGAAGGTAGTAAATACAGTACACCATATACATTTCAAGAAAATAGTAAAAAAAAACCATTTGAAATGTCTTTATTAATTTGTGTCAAAAAAAAATGTCTAGAAAAGTCCATAAAGAAGAAAAACTCGAATTTAACTTTGATCGCATTTTCCATTTTTCATACAATCATACACTAATATATTAAGAAAAAAATATCATCAAATTTGTGACTTTTACACAGTACAATCTCTTATGACTTTTCTTTTCCCCTTTCCTATATGTATGGGATGATATCTGGGTATGACCGATATCTTGTGAAAGCACGTGACCAAGCTCTGAGCAATTGTGAGAGGATGCCGATATGTTCCAGAAAGAAAACATGTCGGCTTGTCGGAATTCAGCATGTGGCAACAGAAGCTCGACACTTGGCACAGAAGGCTCTGCATGGATGAGAGCCACCTGTCAAGGTAGATCATTATAAATAGTAGGTAAGACTTCATTAATGAGGGCATTAATTACACTCTCTCTATCTCTCTACTTTCTCTCTCTTACTTATCTATTTCTCTTAAACACTTTCTGACTTTGTCATCGGAGTAGTTATCCCCGGACCACCCTGGGGTTAGCTAACTTCCTCTCATTGTGTAGGTTCTCAACTTGCCGATAGGAGTATCAGAATCTCAAATCCGAATGCTTGGAGAAGTCAGGTTCAGACAGAAACAATTTTGGCGCTAGAAGGAGGGGAGGCAGAGGATCCTATGGCGGCATTCACTCCAGATGAATTGGAAACGGCCGCAAGGGTGATGAGTGCAATGAGTAGGAAGAGAAAGGAGGCTGAGGCGGCACAGGCTGAAAGGGGGGCTGCTCAGGCCGATAGAGGAGCATCGCACCGTAACCAGGAGGAGCAACACAATCAGTTGATGAACTCGTCGAGGAGACCCCGACATGAGTCGCCGATAAGATCGCATACAACGTCACGGCGGGTTGAACAATCCTCAAGTCACACCGTGAGTACCAGAACTCAGCAGCAGAGAAGTTCGCAAGTAGAGGGGCAGACAGTCATCACCGACATCTTCTTGTGGGTCTTGTATTATTGGGCCTTATCAGCTGTGACTCTCTTTTATTTGTATTTTGTATGTGTTAAAACACTTATTTTGACAATGCTGTTTTATCGGCATATACCCCTTTTTTGTGGTGATGCCAGGCCTGAGGAAACGTCAAGGCCGTTACCAGGGGGAGAAACTGTCCAAATTGAATTGCAACCAGGCGACCCGAGTAGAACAGTGAAGGTTGGGGCTGATATGGATGTGGATACTAGGTGTAACCTGATAAGCTTGTTGCGTGAGAACGCCGACGTCTTTGCGTTCTCAGCAAATGAGATGCCGGGAATACATCCAGAAGTGATGGAGCATAAGTTGAATGTTGACAGAAAATTCAGGCCGATAAGGCAAAAGAAACGCAATTTCTCAACTGAGAAAATAGAAGCAATTCAGGCTGAGGTAAATAAGCTCTTAGCGGCAGGGTTCATTGAGCCTTGCACATATCCAGAGTGGTTGGCGAATGTAGTAATGGTGAGAAAGCCGACAGGGAAGTGGCGAATGTGTGTGGATTTTACAGATCTCAATAAGGCTTGCCCTAAGGATTATCACCGACATCTTCTTGTGGGTCTTGTATTATTAGGCCTTATCAGCTGTGACTCTCTTTTATTTGTATTTTGTATGTGTTAAAACACTTATTTTGACAATGCTGTTTTATCGGCATATACCCCTTTTTTGTGGTGATGCCTGTCGATTGTCAACTTTACTTGTTGTGTAAACTTATTTTTACTTTCGTTGTTTGCTTACTGTGCATATTTTTGCACCCTCTATCGTAACTGTGTTGTCTTTGCTTATCACTTTCTAATGTGTTTGTTTTAACAACGTTACGATAACTATATTGCCTTGCGAATTTCAACATATAAAAGACAATTTGCAAAAAATAAAGATTTACCTGATGGTTTATCTGATATCCGACAACTTCCAACAATCGTCAACTTTTGAAGATCTTTTGAAGATATCAGATCATTACCTGACTTAAAAAATTACATTTTAAAAATTACCAATGTACTATGGATATCACAAATCAGTGTACTATGGATATCACAAATACCATATCATTCCTTACTCCCCCCCAGTGTACGTAGTTCGTGTTAGAGCTATGTACACTGAGCAGTAACCGCTCGTTGTTGGTTCAGATTATAACATTGGTCACCTACTGCTTTGCTGTTTCAGCCAGTTAGGTACCCTCTCGGCGATCACTTTCTGAGCTACGCCTCATATCGGCGTATACTCGAATTGATTTGGCCGGTATTATATTTTGAACCAGCAACCTCATGAGTTAACGCATACAACTGATCAGGTTGTATAACTATTAACTTCACGGAAGCGGTTTTGAGCTGTCCGTCCCATTTAACGATGTTCTGTTAAATGGAGGATGCCTATTCCAACACACGTTGTCTGAATACTTCTTCATTCATCACTGATATCCTTCTTGATATCAGCTTCACATAAAAATTGTACATTACACATAGTATTTCTTCAATACAGCTGAGTTCCATACATTTTTTAGAGGTGTCCCATCCAAAGTTTCCAGATAAAACGACCCTTGGATGACGACATCTCTAATCCGATAAGGCCCTTCCCAACTTGCAGTCAGCTTCCCATCTTCATTTCCCTTACCGGTTGCTGCTGTTCTTCGTAGTACCAGATCTCCCACACTTAACGGCCGATGAGATACTCTTCTGTTGTAGGCTCTTGACATTCTTTCTTTAAATGCAGCTGACTTAACTGCTGCTTTTTCTCTTAGCTTTGGAAAAAAATCTAAATGTTGTCGTAGGAGTAAATCATTTTGGTCCTCACAGTAATGCTGAATCCTAAATTTCGGCAACCCGACTTCTGCTGGTATGACTGCCTCTGTTCCAAAAACTAGAGTATAGGGTGATTCACCTGTGGCTTCTCTTACTGTTGTCCTGTTTGCCCATAATATCTCTGGTATCAAATCTGCCCACAAACCCTTTGCATCTTCGATCTTCTTCTTAATTGCCGTTACTATTTGCTTATTTGCTGCTTCTGCCTGGCCGTTAGACTGTGGATGGCATACTGCTGCATAGGCAAATTTCACCTTGTACATCGTTAAGAGATCTTTGACTGGCTTACAGTCAAATTGGGTTCCATGATAAAAAAACCATCGCCATTGGCAGCCCAAACCTTGTGAAGATGTTTTTCCATATAAACTTCTTCACTTCCGATGCCGTTATCTTCGCTACCGGTTAATAGGCCGTCGTTGAACCTACCAAAGAATAAGTCCTATCTCGGTCTCACTAGCTAATAGCAAGGGTAAGAAAGGGTCGAACCCAAGAGAGGCGTTGAATCAACCACCGAAATACTACC
Organism: Chenopodium album; assembly: GCF_948465745.1. NCBI lineage: Eukaryota > Viridiplantae > Streptophyta > Magnoliopsida > Caryophyllales > Amaranthaceae > Chenopodium > Chenopodium album. The sequence continues at coordinate 7,748,496 of NC_137853.1, read as the reverse complement.
GCATAAATAAGCTAAGTGAAGTCAAAGTTGGTTTGGTTTGGTGTAACAAGTACTAGTTCCGGTTAACTAAACCTAGGGGAAATTAACAGTAATTAGGGGATTCTAGGGCTCGGGTTATACCACTCAACTTCATCACAAATCACGATTAGCATGTATAAACAAGGTAAAATAAGGGGTAAAATAGGGGAAATCATCTAAAGCACCCAACTACTCTCTCAAGCTAAAGGGATTACTTGAATCATGAATACAACCTACTCTCGTGGTTACAAAGCATAAAACAAGTGTTAAAGCATAATCACGATGACAAAAACATTCCCTTGACTAGAAATTCCTATTCTCATGGCATTTCAAGTCAATCAAGCATAAGGGAGCTAACTCAAGTTCATCTCTCGATCCTTCGTTGAGAAAGCTTGGATAATAGTTCTAGCAATGGCCATATACAAGAACTAAGCAATTAAACCACTTAAGCTCAACTTATTAACACCCAACAAGTACCAAATTAGCACATGCAACAAGTAATTAGTGACTACATCGAGGGTTTTACCCAAACCCTAGAAAATTAGACTACTCGCAATCCATGGAGATTAAAGCAATTAAGGATTTCAAACAACTCATGAACATAATTAAACTAAGAATTAAGCTAATTAACAATCTAAACATACAAGAATCAAGCAAATAATTAACAACAAAGCAAGAAGAAATAAGGGAAAAGAGTAGAAAAAATATTACTAGAAGCTTGAACTTGAATATCAATGGTGGAGCTTGTCTTCTACAATGATTGAGATTGAAAATATCAAGCTAATAATTAAATTCTAACTAATGATTTGAGAGTATTTGTGTTTCTACAATTACAAACTAAGAGGAAGCACTAAAAACTTAAAATGCCGTACAATAGAGTCTAAGGGGGTATTTATATGACCCTCCAATAAAAAGGACGGAGAAAACAAGAGTCGGGATTTTCTGCAGGTGCGCACGGACGTGCCAGGGGTGGCACGGACGTGCAGCCAAGGTGGCACGGACGTGCCACCCTAAGCACGGACGTGCAGATTTGGGCAGTAGCTCAGATTTGGCCAGGCTAACTGCACGACCGTGCAGTTTATGGCACGGACGTGCTGGCTAAGATGCACGGACGTGCTGAAGCCTTGCACGTCCGTGCCAAATCGGGCAGTAGCTTGGTTTGGCTGGGACTGTCCTGCACGGCCGTGCAGGACATGGCACGTCCGTGCAGGGTCTTCTAGGCCCTTCTCTTCACATTTTCCTTGATTTTGCTCCATTGTCACGGCTTCTATCCTTGGTTTATCATCCATATGCCTCAAATGATCGTTTATTTGGACCTACAATCTCAACATAAACACTAGCAACCCGTGAAGCAAGGGATACACAAAAATTGAATGAAAATAGGATAGAAGTGGACCAAAATGCCAATATATCGAGTAAACAAGGCTCAAAATCACCCTAAAATCATATCAAATAACAAGTTATCAAATCCCCCCAAGCTAAGTTTTTGCTAGTCCTCGAGCAAAACAAACATGTTTAATCAAGAAGGAAGATTACTTGCTAATGATCAAACCAATGAGAGAAAACACAAACACAAATCCGCATGGCAAGAGCCATAAACACTTTTAGCACAAGTGAAAGCAATTTAAACCCCTAAGTCGCCTAAGAGGACGAGTTTTTATCTTGTGAGGGTTTCCCTTGAGCTTAACCCACAACTCATACAAACCACATCAACAAACATAGCAAATTGTTGCTCTCAAAGTGGTCAAAACACACAAAACCAATATTTGTATTGCCCAAGTCAACTCATCGGGATACAAAACACAAGTAGGACAAGTGAGCAACTTTCAAGAATTACCATTCATACAAATGTGTACATGAGTTAGGGGTAGAGAGGCGAACTAAGCAAGGTTGCACTAGGATACTTCGTTATACCTCTTACTAGTTCATTAGAGCACGTCTAGATATTCCAAAGTTGCAAAGCCCTCTTTCGGTTATAAAACGGAAAAATGCAAGTCCACCTCCCAAAATGCACTCCCAAGCCCTTTCAACTACGCTCTAATTCGGGAATTTACACAAGAAAAATCAAAATAGATAGTGTGTGGGAGGCATCCACAAATTGACCTCTAGGATAGAAAAAGTGAAAACTTTGGGAATTTTGGGGGAGTTTTTGACTTCTCCAACCTTTTTCTATTTTTTTTCTATTTTTTTTTTCTTTCATTCATTCATTGCCCTCGCCTCTTTTAACTTTGAGCGGCTCTTTCTTTTATTCGAAACATGTGGCTTATTATGCCACTTATTACACAAGATATACATAGAACTAATTCCCTAGTAGAGTTTCGTTTCGGGGAGGAAGGGAGACACACCAAGGGCACAAGGGACCGCAATTTGATTCAAACATATCCTACTTTGGGCAAATCTGACAATATCCTATGCTAGACGTGCAATTGATCATTCATCGGTTTTCATTTCATATACACTAGCGCAATCAAGATTAATAAGCCTCTAAATGACCCCAACTGTTGCACACACCCTTCTTAAAAGAACTTTTACTCATCACTCAAGAGTCAAGCAAGCAAATCATATAAGCATCGTCATTTGAGTCTCATCCAAGGGCTAATTTTTCGGTTTTTTTTTTTTTTTTTTTTTTTTTTTTTTTTTTTTTTTTTAGAAAGCAAGAGAAGAATGCGAGTTAGGAGAACTAAGCTAAGCATAAAAAAAAAAGTATTCACACATTAAGAGATTTGGATTTAGGGCGTTGGATTTCAAAGGGAGCAAATTTGGATGTTAAGGGGTTTGGATGTTAGGGGAAGGAACAAACAACATGCAAGGTAATCACCAATCAAGCACAAACAAGAACCAATCAAACAGAACCAAAGAGAGAGACTCCCCCCAAGCTATCATAAACATTGTCCCCAATGTTAAAACAATAAAAGCACAAGAAAGGGGAAAAAGAGACTAACTCATTGGTTCGGTCCTCCTTGGGAGCTTGAGCCCCCGGGGTACCAATGTCGGTAGACATTTCGGAACTCACCCAATTCCGACCGAAGTCCTTCGAAGCTTGTCCTCATGTTGTCGTAGGAGGACCTCATATCTTTGTGAGACTTTCTCATAGTCTCGAACTCGGTGGTCATCCGGTTGAACCCTTGGTTCATCAAATGCATTTGCTGCTCGAAGGTGAGGGGTGGGTTGCCCTCACCCATGCCTTGACCTTGGTACCCTTGTTGGTACCCTTGTTGGTGATCGTATTGTTGTTGTTGTTGGAATTGTTGTTGTGGAGGTTGTTGCTGCTCTCCTTGCTCTTGCTCCTCTTCATCGTCTTCATCGCCGGGAGCCCAATCGTGGTCTCTCTCGAAGATCCAGTTGGTCTCGTCGTAGATGAAGGTCCGCTCCGGGTCGGGGAGGTAGGCGTAGGACCGGCCACTCACGTGCCACAGGTAGGGGTGTGGCCCCTTGACGTCCTCCACCCACCTCATTGTCCTTAGCGACTGCATATCAATCCGCGTCGCTCCTGGGCAAACCTGCTGATCTGCAAAATCAAGATTAAGAGCAGCAGCAATAATAGTGATCATACCACCTATGGTGATATTACCGGACCCAGTGGCAACATCCTCAAGGTGGTCTACAAACCAGGACCCTACATCTAAGGCCGAACTACCCATACTCAAGTGCCATAGGAAGTGAAGCTCCCTAGTGGACACTACCCCCGAACTGTCACCTCTAGCGAACGTCATGTTCGCTATGGTGCGCTGTGACAACCTAAATGCGGGGTGGATAATGGCCGTGGCCTTATCGGTCCTGGGGTTGTAGTTAAAGAGGCCGGTGATCTTCCTCCAAAACTCACCTGCGTTATAGCTACGGGGTGGCCTATCCTTTGCCCCAATGGTTCCGTTCGTAGGCCACCCGAACGCTTGGTTCACCCTATTGATGGTCATGGTATGGGTGGTGTTCATGAGTTGGAAGGTGATACGGCGGGGGTTCCTAGTTGTGTCCCGTTGGACTTGGAGGGTGGAGAGGAATTCAAGAGTTAATCTCTTGTAGGTTAAGGCATGTAAGTCTAGCCAACTACCTAGGCCACATCCCTCGAATAACATTCTAATGTCTTCCCCCACCCCTAGGGACTCGGCTACCTCCTCATTGTAGAACTTGGTCGACCTAATTCTCCTCCTACTATTTCTTAGAAAGTTGTTTGCAAAAGTTTCGTCATTGAAGATTATTCCCATTGTATCCACTTGTGGTGGACCAACGGGAGGAGGAGGAGAAGGGTTGCGGTACCTAGCGTCCGTGTTTCTAGGTCGATTTCTTCTAGACATGGTCGGATTTATGCAATGCAATCAAAAAAACCACAACCAAATAATCAACACAATAAACACACAATAGGCACTAGGTCCACTAACACAACCAAAGCTCAAACAAGGCCAATAATTACAACACAATCAAGCCAAGCTCTAAGTCTCCCACCTAAGAAAATTGAATCACCAAGCAACTAATACTTAATCCAATCACAACCACAACAATTCTAATATCAAAATTATGCACTAGAATCAACAAATCCAACACAACAATTTACTCAAACAAGCATGCCTTGTCATGTATGAAAATTAATTCCTCAACCTCACTTGCAAAAATCCAATTCTCAAAACACACCAAATTTCATTCAAACTCAATAATACTTGGCAATTATCAATTATCAATCACTCATGACCAATTTTAACAAATTTTGTCAACCAAATTCAAGCAAAAGTTCAAGGATTCAAGCAAAAAAATAGTAAAAGGGAGGAACGATTATACCGAGCTTATCGTGGGTGTAAAACCCGCAAATGAACCTCTCTTGCCTTCCTTTTTGCTTGCTTGACAACCAACTTCAACCAATTGCCCCAAAATTTACTCACAAAGAAAACCCCCAAATCAATTTTTTTCAAGTAAGGGTTTGAGCTTTTGGGTGATTTTTGGGGTTAAATGTGATAAAAGTGGTAGTAGTTTGTGAATTTGTTGAAATGGAGTGAAGATTTTTGTAAAATTTTTATAATTTGAGTGACAAATTGAGTGTTTGTTGGAATTTGAGTGAGTTGGGTTGAAGAGAAGAGGGGTTTTTTAGAGAGAGAGAGGAGTGAGAATCGTGGGATGAATAAGGGGAATGAGGAAATATTTTTTTTTTGTTAAAATCCGTGGCTTTTACAACCAAAATCGAGGCTGCACGGACGTGCCAAATTTGGCACGGACGTGCAGTTTCGATCAGAATTTTAAAAAAATGTTCCTGCCTGATTTGGCACGGACGTGCTGGATTTGGCACGTCCGTGCCAAATTGCGAAGCCCCGTATAGAGTTCCTGCCTGATTCTGCACGGACGTGCGATGTTCTGCACGTCCGTGCGGACCTGATGCTGCACTTTTTTTTCTTTTTTTTTTTCTTTTTTTTTTTTACTATAATAGTAAGGCATAATAATAATAATAAAATTATTATTATCACCATTATTATTATTATTATTATTATTATTATTATTATTTATTACTTCACTTTCACAAAACCTTTTCTTGCTTCACTTTTCATCAACACCTAAAAAAAAATTGAGAGAAAAGTTAGTAATAGTAAGAGTGATGGAAATTAAGTAATAGTTATGAGAGAGAGAGTTGAGGAACTCGGGTTGCCTCCCGGAAGCGCTCTTTTAACATCACTAGCTTGACGACATTGCGGGATCAATGAAAGTTGGGAACATCAAACTCATCAAGGTGAACAACCTTGGCTTCCTCATGCACAAAACCGTCAAAGTATGCCTTAAGCCTTTGGCCATTTACTTTGAACGGTTCACCATTGTCATTTGAGATTTCTATCGCTCCATATGGAAATACTTTCTGAACGGTGAAAGGTCCACTCCATCTTGACTTGAGCTTACCCGGAAACAACTTCAATCGGGAATTGAATAGTAGGACCTTGTCACCTACCTTAAACTCCCTTTTGCTGATATGCTTGTCATGCCAAGCCTTGGTCTTTTCTTTGTAGATCCTCGCATTCTCATATGCATCCAACCTTATTTCTTCCAAGGCGTGGAGGTCAAGCAACCTCTTCTCACCGGCGCTTTGAAGGTCAAAATTCAAAGTTTTGATAGCCCAATGAGCCCGATGCTCAAGTTCTACCGGCAAGTGGCATGACTTCCCATAAACAAGCTTGTATGGTGTGGTGCCAATAGGAGTTTTGAACGTTGTACGGTAGGCCCATAGAGCATCATCAAGCCTTGTAGACCAATCTTTCCTAGACCTATCCACCGTTTTCTCAAGAATCATTTTTATCTCCCGGTTTGAAATTTCAGCTTGACCACTTGTTTGGGGGTGGTAAGACAATGACACCTTGTGCCTCACACCATATTTCTCGAGGAGAGCTTGAAAGGATCGCTTTGCAAAGTGTGAACCTCCATCACTAATCACAGCCCGGGGCACTCCAAACCTTGGGAAAATTACTCTTTTAAAGAGCTTGACCACAACCTTAGCATCATTAGTAGGAGATGCAACCGCTTCCACCCACTTTGACACGTAATCCACGGCCACTAGAATGAACTTGTTCCCAAAAGAGCTCGGGAAAGACCCCATGAAATCGATGCCCCATACATCAAAAATTTCAAGTTCAAGGATGTTGTTCAAAGGCATTTCATTCCTTTTTGAAATATTATCGGTTCTTTGACACCGGTCACAAGCTTTCACCACGCCCCACACATCTTTGAACATGGTTGGCCAAAAGAAACCACATTGCAATATTTTTGCCAAGGTCTTGTTAGCACTCATATGTCCTCCACAAGGTGAAGAGTGACACATTGTGATAACATCTTCAATTTCATTATCCGGGACACACCTTCTAAAAAGTCCATCAACACCTTGTTTGAAAAGCAAGGGGTCGTCCCAAAAGTATTGACGGACATCATGAAGAAACTTCCTTTTTTGTTGATAAGAGAGGTCGGGAGGAAGAATAGAGCAAGACAAGTAGTTTGCAATGTCCGCAAACCATGGTGCCGGTGCTTCGAGAATAGCGAATAGTTGATCATCCGGGAAAGAATCGTCGATTGGCAAGTTATCAAGATCACCTACAAAGATAAGCAATCGTGAAAGATGATCGGCCACAACATTTTCGGCACCCTTCTTGTCTCTAATCTCAATATCATAGTCTTGTAAGAGCAAAACCCACCGTATCAACCTTGGCTTCGGTTCTTTCTTTGACAAGAGGTACTTCAAGGCTGAATGGTCGGTGAAGACTATAACTTTAGACCCCAACAAGTAAGATCTAAACTTCTCGATTGCATGAACAATAGCTAGAAACTCTTATCAAAATTTGACTATGTGATGCTAGTCTTTCCAAAATTTGATGCATGCATATAGTAGGACTTATCCCCTTAATGTCATCAATTTTATAACCAATGACACCCCTATACTCCCTTAGAACATCTAGGAGTTTCCCAAGAGAGGTGTCATCAAGCTTAGCATTGACAATAACGGGATAACTCTCACTATCATCGAGAAAAGCATATTTAAGTAAAGGAGGAAGGGGTTTAATTTCAACCTTATGAGGAGGCGTAGTCCTCTCCTCTTTTACCTCCACATTAAGCACTTCCACTTTCATTTTGTTGTGGACTAAAGGTTGGTTGAGCAAAAGATCGTACCCCCTTGTTTCTTCATCTTCCTCAACTAAGCCTCCCGTTAGGATAGCTTGTAAAGGATCTCCTTCAAACAAATTCTCTTGGAACTTCTCCAAGTCTCTTTCCAAAGCATCAACTCTATGAACTTCATCATACAATGGTTTTTTCAATGCTTGTGGGAATGAAAATGATATTTTCTCATCTCCCACATTCAAGGTCAACCTTCCTTGTTTCATGTCAATCACCACTCCCGCGGTGTTCAAAAACGGTCTTCCCAAGATTAGGAGCACCGTAGTATCTTCTTCCATTTCCATTACCACAAAATCGCATGGCACAAACACTCTTCCAACTTGAACCGGCACATCTTCAAGAATTCCCAAAGGTAGCCTAACCGTGCGGTCGGCCAATTGTAAGGACATTCTTGTTGGCTTCAAGTCTCCAACCTTCAAACTCTTGGCAATTGAGTAGGGCATCAAGCTTACACTTGCCCCAAGATCACATAAAGCATCCATAGCTTCCATATCTCCAATCTTCACCGGTATCGCATAGCTTCCCGGGTCACCAAGCTTTTGAGGAAGCTTGTTTTGAATGATTGCACTCACCTCCTTAGGAAGGGAGATGGTTGCACTCTCTTCAAGCCTACTCTTGTTGGATAGAAGGTCCTTCAAAAACTTTGCATAAGTAGGCATTTGTGACATGGCATGAAGAAAGGGGATGTTCACTTGAAGTCCTCTCATGACTTCAAGAAAATTTGAAAACTTCTCATTCAATTTCTTTCTACAATCCTATGAGGGAATGGAATTGGAGGCTTGATACTCTCATTGGGGGTTTTTCTAATCTTTCCTCATCTCCCTCACTTTCTTTTATGACTTCCTCGTCACTCTTTTGTTGCTTCTTTTTCCCAACATCAACTAATTCATTTTCAAAATCATCCTCATTCCTCACCACCACTCCCTCATCACTCTTTTGAGGCTCCTCTTCACTCATGACCGGCCCCTCATAACCTCTTCCCGACCTCAAGGTAATGGTCTTAGCTTGCTCCTTTGGGTTCACCACCGTTGAACTTGGGAAGTGACCGCTAGGATTTGAGGATGAACTCCCAACTTGTTGTGCTATTTGTGCCAATTGATTCTCAATTATCTTGTTGTGTGCTTGAAGTTGTTGGATGTTTGCTTGCATATCCGCATTGCTTCTTCCTTGTTGTGCAATGAAGGTCTCAAGTGCGGCTTCAAGACTAGAGTTTTGAGGAGGTGGGGGAGCGGGTTGGTTATATTGTTGCCTTTGTTGGTCTTGGTTGGGATGGCGATATGGAGCTTGTCGGTTTTGAGAGTGAGGTTGGTTGTAGTGGTTTTGGGGTTGGTTTTGGCTTTGATTGTAGCTATTTTGTAGGGGCCCTTGGTTTTGTTGCTTCCATCCCGTGCCTTGTTGGGGTTTCCAACCTTGATTGTAGGATTGGGGGTATGGCTCATTTCTTTGCCCAATTGCCGCCGCTTGCTCTTGGTTGGTTGAGTTGCAATAAGAGGACATATGATCGTTTCCTCCACAAGTCTCACAAGACATGACTTGTTGTGAGGAAAAGCTTGGAGATGTAAGAGTGGCTTGATCTAGCTTATGAGCTAGCATGTCAAACTTTGATGCAATAAGGTCTATTGCACTAAGATCATGGATTCCGGCCTTCTTTACTTGAGGTTGCCTTCTATCACCCCCATATGCGTAGTGCTTAGCCACTTCTTCAATCATTTTATAGGCTTCATCCACCGATAGCTTTTTAAGGCTACCACCGGCCCCATTATCAAGATTGGCTCTTGAAGTAGGAGTAAGACCATCATATATAAAAGCTTTGAACAATGATCCATGATGTAAAACCATGGTGTGGGCATTTTCTAGTGTAGTCCTTGAAACGCTCCCAAGCTTCACTCAAAGTCTCATCAATCTCTTGGTTGAAATTGGTGATTTTCCTCTTTAGCTCGGCGGTCTTTTCGGGTGGACAATACTTTCCAAGGAAAGCTCTAGTGACTTCATCCCATGTTGTCAGTGATCCTTCTTCTACCGTTCTCAACCAATGCTTTGCCTTGTCACGGAGGGAGAATTGAAACATGTGCATACGGATGAACTCTTCCGTAATGTTGTTTTGCTTGATGGCGGTGCACAATTCGAGAAAGTTGTCCAAATGAGCAAAAGGACACTCATGAGAACTCCCACCAAATTGATCACCTTGTATCATACGGATGAGTTGAGGCGATAGCTCAAAATTGTTTGCATTAGTGGTGGGGAGACGTATGCCACTCCGAAGTGTGAAGGCATTGGGGTGGTCATAATCTCGTAGCAATGGTGGAGGAGGATTGTCTTCTCCCATGTTCTCTTCTTCGTTGGTTGAAAAGATTTCTTCCGGATCCGAATCCGAATACATAATGGAGAACTCAGGTGTGCCTTGCAAAAGTCTCCTGACGGTTCTCAAAGTCCTATTTAGCTCCAGATCAACGGGAATAAGCGGTGATTGCTTACTCTTCCGTGTCATGCAAAGTCAAACAAAGCTAAGAAAAACGTTAGCAATGACTATCACAAGGTGAAAACACAAATATACAAAAATAAATAAGAAAAATTATGATACAGAAATTCACACACTTAGACTCATTCAACAATAATACATTCAATGTGACTTTGCCTCCCCGGCAACGGCGCCAAAAATTTGATAGGCCGTCGTTGAACCTACCAAAGAATAAGTCCTATCTCGGTCTCACTAGCTAATAGCAAGGGTAAGAAAGGGTCGAACCCAAGAGAGGCGTTGAATCAACCACCGAAATACTACCGCATAAATAAGCTAAGTGAAGTCAAAGTTGGTTTGGTTTGGTGTAACAAGTACTAGTTCCGGTTAACTAAACCTAGGGGAAATTAACAGTAATTAGGGGATTCTAGGGCTCGGGTTATACCACTCAACTTCATCACAAATCACGATTAGCATGTATAAACAAGGTAAAATAAGGGGTAAAATAGGGGAAATCATCTAAAGCACCCAACTACTCTCTCAAGCTAGAGGGATTACTTGAATCATGAATACAACCTACTCTCGTGGTTACAAAGCATAAAACAAGTGTTAAAGCATAATCACGATGACAAAAACATTCCCTTGACTAGAAATTCCTATTCTCATGGCATTTCAAGTCAATCAAGCATAAGGGAGCTAACTCAAGTTCATCTCTCGATCCTTCGTTGAGAAAGCTTGGATAATAGTTCTAGCAATGGCCATATACAAGAACTAAGCAATTAAACCACTTAAGCTCAACTTATTAACACCCAACAAGTACCAAATTAGCACATGCAACAAGTAATTAGTGACTACATCGAGGGTTTTACCCAAACCCTAGAAAATTAGACTACTCGCAATCCATAGAGATTAAAGCAATTAAGGATTTCAAACAACTCATGAACATAATTAAACTAAGAATTAAGCTAATTAACAATCTAAACATACAAGAATCAAGCAAATAATTAACAACAAAGCAAGAAGAAATAAGGGAAAAGAGTAGAAAAAATATTACTAGAAGCTTGAACTTGAATATCAATGGTGGAGCTTGTCTTCTACAATGATTGAGATTGAAAATATCAAGCTAATAATTAAATTCTAACTAATGATTTGAGAGTATTTGTGTTTCTACAATTACAAACTAAGAGGAAGCACTAAAAACTTAAAATGCCGTACAATAGAGTCTAAGGGGGTATTTATATGACCCTCCAATAAAAAGGACGGAGAAAACAAGAGTCGGGATTTTCTGCAGGTGCGCACGGACGTGCTAGGGGTGGCACGGACGTGCAGCCAAGGTGGCACGGACGTGCCACCCTAAGCACGGACGTGCAGATTTGGGCAGTAGCTCAGATTTGGCCAGGCTAACTGCACGGCCGTGCAGTTTATGGCACGGACGTGCTGGCTAAGATGCACGGACGTGCTGAAGCCTTGCACGTCCGTGCCAAATCGGGCAGTAGCTTGGTTTGGCTGGGACTGTCCTGCACGGCCGTGCAGGACATGGCACGTCCGTGCAGGGTCTTCTAGGCCCTTCTCTTCACATTTTCCTTGATTTTGCTCCATTCTCACGGCTTCTATCCTTGGTTTATCATCCATATGCCTCAAATGATCGTTTATTTGGACCTACAATCTCAACATAAACACTAGCAACCCGTGAAGCAAGGGATACACAAAAATTGAATGAAAATAGGATAGAAGTGGACCAAAATGCCAATATATCGAGTAAACAAGGCTCAAAATCACCCTAAAATCATATCAAATAACAAGTTATCACCGGTTCTGCCTCAATCCACTTTGTGAAGTAGTCAATTCCCACTATCAGAAATTTCCTTCCACCCGTGGCCGATGGGAACGGGCCTACTATATCCATTCCCCATTGGGCGAAAGGGATAGGATTTAATATCGGAGTCAGATCATTAGGGGGCAAGTTGATAACTGGGGCAAACTTTTGACACTTCTCGCATTTTTTAACATAAGCCATTGCATCTGCATTCATCGTCGGCCAGTAGTACCCCCTTCTCATTGCTTTTCTGTATCGTTCCAATTTTATCAGATGTCTTCTCTACTCTCATTATTGATACTATCTTCTTGAGTATCTTCCTCCCCTAAAACCGAGTTAACTGCTGAGTCATGAACAGGAGATGACGGGCCTTCCTGGGGATTTACAGGGATCTCAGCTCCTTGTTCTTCTTCGGAAGAACTCACAACTTGTCCTTGACCGGGCCTTTTACTGGACTCAGCCGCCTTTGCGGCTTCGGCAACCCTAGCGGCTTCGGCAGCCCTAGCAGCTTTGGCAACCTCAGCGGCTTCACGGGCAGCGGCTCGAGGCTGATAACTGGTACTCTTTACCCTTGGCATGGTGTTTATACCTATATTGCCAACGTTAGTGCCGTATTGATTAAAATACCGTCTCCCAGCAAAGCTGCGTAAGTGATAACGGACACTAACAGACTCAACGTCAAGAATTTCGGTATCAGCAGGGATATCAGGGTTAGTAGGGTGATAAGCAATTTCACGATGAGCAATGGTCCTATGTATCATAAAAGCGCGTTTTTCTTCTTCAGAAGATAACGTCTCAAACGGGTAATCTATATTATCAGAAAGAGAGGATGAATTACCCTGATTACTACCGGTTTCTTTGCCTAAAGACTGCCTAATTAAACGACGCCTAGCAGTACTAAGGTTAGGAAAGTTCTCTTCAACACTATCTTCAGACATTTAATTAAAAATAAGAAAATAAAAACAGCATGCAAAATCAAGGGTTAGGGTACGACAATACCTTCGATGAAAATCGCTGATTTAGTGTCTTTAAATGATAAGAAACGATGAAGAAGGAGAGCACGCCTGAAGTACTGAAGTGCGCAAACCGAAAACAAAGAAGGGAAGAAAGGTAGGAACTTTGGTCGAAAAATTTAGCTCTGGGAGAAAACTTAGAAAAAATGCAAAGTAAAGAGAAAATGGCGTTATTTTGATCTAAAAAGGGGAAACTGAATGGCCAGTTGAAGTGAAAGGCGGTTCAGAGATCCGACGGTTCCCGATCGATAAGTAATTTCAAAAAGCAGCGGCAGGATTTATGACACGTGTAAAATTTTCCCGCTCACCTAAAAAAAAAAAACGGTTACACTACCATAACGTGCACATTGTAACAAGTAGACCTTGTCTGCTATCGGCATACAAGGTCACTTGGGGAGGAAAACGGAGTTTTTCGCTCCCAGGTATTTTGTAACAAGTAGACCTTGTTCGCTATCGGCATACAAGGTCACTTGGGGGGGAAAACGGAGTTTTTTGCTCCTTTATAACAAGTAGACCTTGTCTGCTATCGGCATACAAGGTCACTTGGGGGGGAAAACGGAGTTTTTCGCTCCTTTGTAGCAAGTAGACCTTGTTCGCTATCGGCATACAAGGTCACTTGGGGGGGAAAACGGAGTTTTTCGCTCCTTTGTAACAAGTAGACCTTGTCTGCTATCGCCATACAAGGTCACTTGGGGGGGGGGGGGAACGGAGTTTTTCGCTCCTTTGTAGCAAGTAGACCTTGTCTGCTATCGGCATACAAGTTCACTTCGGGGGGAAGAACGGTTAAAAGCCAATAATAATGCAAATGGATGCAGTACGGGATTATAGTACAAAAATTGTCCTCTTACAAAAATAATAATAATAAAATAGTAATAAAAGTAATAAATAAGAATAAGTCTTCTCAGCAAAAGAATATAGAGATTAAAAAAATAATAAATATATAGAAGCAAATCTTCTCAGCAAAAGATGTGAGTCTCTGATGTATTATCAAGCTTCGTCTGGTAATGTGTCTGAGTATAAGCCAAGCGAGTATAACGAGCTGCGACAACGGCAAGGTCAGTAATAAAGTTTTGTTAACGCACAGTGCTTGACAGAGTATAATGAAACGTTGTCACAATGAAATTTCCAACATAACGTTGGCATTAATTACACTCTCTCTCTTTCTCTACTTTCTCTCTCTTACTTATCTATTTCTCTTAAACACTTTCTGACTTTGTCATCGGAGTGGTTATCCCCGGACCACCCCGGGGTTAGCTAACTTCCTCTCATTGTGTAGGTTCTCAGCTTGTCGATAGGAGTATCAGAATCTCAGATCCGAATTCTTGGAGAAGTCAGGTTCAGACAGAAACACTATATAAACCAAATCATCTCAGCTCTTTAACACACAAGCAATCAAGAAATCAAAAATCCAAACTTCATTGAATAAGCAAGCCTTCCAAGATGAGCCCCTCCTTAAAATCCCTCCTCGTTTCCTGCCTCCTAATCGTCGTAATTTCCACACCCATCCACGCAACCACATTTACAGTTAAAAACAACTGCGGCTACACCGTGTGGGGTGCTGCAACACCCGGTGGTGCAAAGGAAATGCCCTCCGGTGACACATGGAGTTTCAATGTCGATCCCAACACGGCTAGTGGCCGTGTTTGGGGCCGTACCGGGTGCGTGTCTAGTGGGTCCAACAGCCTTACGTGCACCACAGGACAATGTGGTGATGGGCTATTCGACTGCGGTACAAACTCTGGGAGACCCCCATTAACCATAGCAGAGTATACTTTCACAAGCACACAGGATTTCATAGATGTATCCTTGGTTGATGGTTTTAATGTACCCATGAATTTTAAGGCTGTTAGTGGATGCGACAAAATCGCCTCTTGCGCGGCTAATGTCAACGACCAGTGTCCTTCCGACCTTAAGGTTGATGGTGGGTGTTTAAGCGCTTGCAATAAGTACAATACTGATCAATATTGTTGTAGGAACCAATATGCAAATAATTGTCCCCCAAATAACTACTCCATGATTTTTAAGAATTTGTGCCCTCAAGCTTATAGTTATGCTAAGGATGATGTAAACACCTTTGGTTGCCCTCATGGTAGCAACTATGAAGTTACATTTTGTCCTTGATGTATAAATTGATATTAGGGGGTATGTGCTCCTTATATAGTTTATCTAGTACGTATGTTGTATGTACTATATCTATATTAAATGAATAAATGGAATGTTATCCTATTGTATTAATCTTGCTTTCGATAATGTGTCTCTAACGCTAAGTTTTTGTTTTTTATTTAAACACGTTGCTATTGGATCGGGACATATTATTACACGTAAACAATTGTAGTTACACAGGTTAAACCGTTAGAGGGGGGGGGGGGGGGGGGGCGATAGTTGTACACTGTGTGGGACGGAGTAAGGGCCCCTCTCACCTCCTACGAGTCGTCCGGAGCGCTACCAGTCTATTTCTTCTTCTGCTTGTCCGCTGGGTGGGATAATGGACTCCCCACCCTCAAGTGGTAAGAAACAAATTCTCTAATTATTTGCTTCAAGGTCATAAGGTCGCTCAAACAAGCAATATTGAGTTCTTGCGTAAACTATATATAATAAAATAATTTACAAAGATATCAACCCGAGCAATCGACCAGAATGCTCATAGATGAAATTTGGCAACATTTTGACAACCGACATGGTCGTATTTGTTTCAAAATAGGAGAACATTTTATATACACATGGGTGCACATACGTCCCATATGTTGCTTATTAGATATAGTTTTGCTCATTTTAAAATAAAAATGTATCAAATGAGTAAAATAAAAATGGATACACCAAACACCCGAATGGCTGAATGTATATAAAAATATACTTCCAATTAGCTAGCACCAAAGTGGATATATAACCGCTGGGCCTAATGGACTCAAGTGCAACACTAGAGACTAGTGGGCTGATACATATGTGGGTGCAACTAATGGATCACTCAACTTCAAATTTTCAGTCACTTTACTGTGTCCATAACATCTAACAAGGCTCATCTTAAAATTAATTGCCTATAAAGGTGGAGTAGCAAAGTAGCAATTAAACATGTTTTAGTTACCCTTTCACTTATTTAAGAGATTTTAGTAAGGGTGATTTTTCTGTGTGGCTGGCCACACCAGGGTTATTAGGTCAGGGATTACTCGAGTTACTCCTAACCGAGTAATTTAACCCTTCAAATAACCCCTGACCGAGTAATCCATCGAGTAACGCCTTCAATAACCCCTATGATCGAACCCCTTAGATAACCCTGATCGAGCCCCTCAAGTAACCCCTGATCGAACCCTTCAAGAAACTCATGGCCACATAGTGAGGCTAGCTACATATAAAAATTTAGTAATGCGTCTAATTGACTCTAAATTTGAACCTTTTTTCTTTCTAATGTGTAAATCGATTGTTCAAGAATTTACTATCGGGTGACGATGTTTATTGACAATTCATGTAAGCCTCATATGTGTAATAAACTAATTAGTGTTAGGTCCGGGTGATGCCCCGAGTTACTTTCATGATAAAAATCTTTTTTAATATTTAATTTTTATTGAATGACATGTAATATGGTAATAGCTTAGTGACTAACACGGTGGATTTTAAACATGAGGTCGTGGGTTCAAATCTTGTAAGAACCATATTTCTAGACATGAAATAAAAAATCGGATTAAATGAGGAGAGTGCCACGTGACACCTAAACTTCTTTAGGAACACTGTATTACGAAGTATTATTAATTAGTTAAGCCATTACTGTCTCTATTTTTTTAATGACTATTTACATTTAAGGGAATCGTCTAAATTTTTCTCAACATAGAAAAAAAAAATCATAATCATGTAGTATTATTTGATTCATCTTAATAAGATAATCAATTAACAAATAATCCATGTCTATGTCGTTCCCCAAATAAAAGTATTATAAAATCAAATAAGTATATCAAATTAATTTTTTTTTTGGTGTTTCACCCGGTTCACCCTATGGGTTAATCCAGATTCGGGATCAGTTTTGGGTGTTTTAGGTTCCAGTCCCCTCCCAATTGTTGTTGTGGGGGGGGGGGGGGGGGAGGGGGCGAACATAGGGCTGAGCAAAACTACCTGAAAAACCAAAAACTCGAAACACCGATCCGTAACCAATCTGAAAATTAGGGTACCTGATCCGATAACCATAACGGATTGGGTACCCGTTCCGATAATTTGTTATCGGGTATGGTTATGGGTAATCATTTTAAAATTAACGGTTACCCGATCCAATAAGCATTGTTTTTGCTTTTTTTTCCCTAGCTACTTAAATCTGTTAATATAAATCTAAACTTTTACTTTACTTCATAAAATCAACGATCAGTAATAGTATTAATAATTTGGTCAAGATCATATGGCATTGTTTTTAATTAGTTGTAAATTATATCATAATAATTACATAATTAAGTTTAATTATCATTATTGGATATCTTATTGGGTACCCGATAACCGATCCGAAAATCCGGGTACCCGAAGTCCGCTACTCGAACTTATCGGTTCCGGTTATGGGTATCTTTTTTAGTGATTTTGGTTATCGGGTACACGAACCGTTAGTACTAACGGTACAGGTACCTGTCCCATGCTCACCCCTAGACTCGAACACGAGTCCTTCCTATCAAATGCAGCCCCAATTACCACTGCACTAATAACAAATTGGTACATCAAATTAAAAATTAATGATAATACTCATCATCCGTAAATAAGTGTAAATATAATTTTACATTTGTGCAAAAATCTGGCAACACTTATTTCATATACTACGTAATTAGAATTTTACATTTGTGCAAGAACTAGTCGTACATACTTAATTTTGAAAATAATTTCATAGGAGGAAATGACAATTGATCTTCGCTCCGCTATCGTTTACAATAATTACAGGAAGTGAGGAACTGTCTAAGAGACTAAGAGTCCTTCATTCAAGGGCACTGATCATATTGGAGGTCCTATGCAAACTCTTAAACGTAAAATGTACGCATTACATTTAAGCTTTGATCGCAATTTCAATTTTTCATACACTATGTATTTTGAAAAAAAATGTTCAAATTTGTGACTTGTACCCAATCTTGTATGACTTTTCTTTCCCTCTTTTCCTATATAAACCAATTATCTCAACTCTTAAACACACCATCAACAAATCAAAAATCCAAACTTCAATTCATTCAATAAGCAAGTCTTCCAAGATGAGCCCCTCCTTAAGACCCCTCCTCATTTCCTGCCTCGTAATCATCCTAGCTTCCGCAATCTCCACACCTATCCGCGCAGCCACCTTTACAGTTAAAAACCAATGTGGCTACACCGTGTGGGGTGCTGCAACACCCGGTGGTGCAAAGGAAATGCCCTCCGGTGACACATGGAATTTCAATGTCGATCCCAGCACGTCTGCTGGCCGTGTTTGGGGTCGTA
This sequence comes from Chenopodium album, assembly GCF_948465745.1. Lineage (NCBI taxonomy): Eukaryota > Viridiplantae > Streptophyta > Magnoliopsida > Caryophyllales > Amaranthaceae > Chenopodium > Chenopodium album. The sequence continues at coordinate 7,730,138 of NC_137853.1, read as the reverse complement.
CCGGATGCACCTCCAGTGGGTCCAACAGCCTTAAGTGCACCACAGGAGACTGTGGTGGTGGGCTATTCAACTGCGGTACAAACTCTGGGGCACCCCCACTTACCATAGCAGAGTATACTCTAACAAACACACAGGATACCATAGATATATCTTTGGTTGATGGGTTTAATGTACCCATGAGTTTTAAGGCGGCTAGTGGATGCGACAATACCCCTTCTTGTGCTGCTAATGTTCTCAATTCGTGTCCTTCCGACCTTAAGGTTAATGGTGGGTGTTTAAGCGCTTGCAATAAGTACAATACTGATGAATATTGTTGTAGGAACCAATATGTAACAAATTGTCCCCCAAATAAATACTCCATGATTTTTAAGAATTTATGCCCTCAAGCTTATAGTTATGCTAAGGATGATCAAACTAGCACCTTTGTTTGCCCTCATGGTACCAACTATGTAGTTACATTTTGTCCTTGATGTATAATATAAGGGCGTATGTACTCCTTATATAGTGTATCTATATAGTATATACAGTATGTTGTTGTACTATATATTAAATGAATAAATGGAAAGCTATTCTATTGTATTAATCTTGTATTCAATAATGAATAATGTGTCTCTATGGTAAGAAGCAATAAACTCTTTAATTTGCTTCAAGGTCATTAGGTGAAACTAGCATTATCGAGTTTTCACGTAAACTATACTATTAACCCGATTCATGGGAAATTAAACCGGCTAGAAATCACCAATTAAAAATTTAAAATTGAATAGATCTGAATTTTTATCGGACTGTCTGTGACTTGTACCCAAGGTTGAGCTGACCTTAGCTTAACAACTCAATCCTAAAATGAAACAAACTGAACCCGACCTTGAATTACTTAAATTTAGGGAAAATAAGTTTGAAACCGATGGATTTGTCAAAAAATCTGTGACCCATTCATTATACACAAACCATATATCTATAAACCGTGACTCATTTAACATGAGTCATTTACAACCTATAACCATATTTAAATCAACCTAAAGCTCAGTAAAGCCCAACCCAATTTAAAATACATTAAGGCACAAAAGCCCCAAATTATGCCTTATACAATATACAGTTATACTTGATTTCCAATAATCTGTGCATCTACTTTAATAAGTCCTCGTAGGTTTCAGCATTTGATTCCGAGCATTTTTTACTTAAGTTATCAATAGTTATAATACAGTAAAATCAGTATAATTTATGCTTAGATGATTTTATCATACTCCGTAATATATACCAAATTACTAATTCATTAGTACCAATAAATGCAAAAATAAGAATTTTGTTTTTGTTGGTATTAATATTAACTATTTAGATAAAACTTAACATCAACATTATTATATTCATTAATGATTAAGCTATAGGCTCAGAATTTCTCTTTTATAGTTTTATACTCCACCAAATGTTGAATACTTCAATATTTATTTTGTAGTGAGCTACTGAGCGTGTTTCTTTCTTCACCTTAAAATTTTAGATATATATGACTGGAATTTTGTTGTAACTAGTGTTGATTAAATAAATTGATTGAATTCTTTCAAAAAAAAAATAAATAAATAAATTGATTGAATTTAATAGATATATATCAACTACTAATTCCACTTCTTAATTTAGTATTGTGACATCTTGTAAAATTCATTTAATTGTATGCTTTAATATTTCAATAATAGTTTGAATATGTTAGGAAGGTTATAAATTTCAAATAGAGTAGTTTTTTATTACTTTGACATAAAAATAAATATTAAAAATTAGCAAATTAATTAATATTTCTAATAATCTTTAACTATCGACTATACATTATTAGAAATATTAAAAATTAATAAATTTATTTATTAAAAAATACTACGTATAAGTTAATTGTACGGAGTATTAGTAGATCAACTTGGACCAATAACATTACACTCCCATCTTTTTTTTTTTTTTTTTTTTTTTCCCAACAACCTTAACTTTTACTAATCCAGTAATCCAACAATCTCAAGTACGAAGTATGTCGTACCATTTATTTTATTAATAACAAATTAGTACAAACCCAGATTAAGGGCCTGTTCTCTTACGTTGATATTCAGTTCAGTTCAGTTCAGTTCAGTTCAGCTGAGTTCAGTTCAGTTCAGTTCAGTTCAGTTCAGTTTAATTCAGTTCAGTTCAGCTCCTAATTTCCTTCTCTTATAAAATATTCATTTCAGTTCAGTTCAGTTCAGTTCACTTCAGCTAAGCTCAGTCAATGAGAACATGCCCTAAGGGAGAGAAATTTAAGAAGAATAATTAATTGTGAGAAAAGTATGTACATACACAATTATCATTACGTCAGGAAACTTCCAACAAACTCTCTTGATATTGTGCTTGTAACAAACTCACAAATATCTAGTCAGCCACTCAGCCGATACTTGGGCTGTAATCATAAATAGCTTAACAAAGTATTACAGTAGTTAAATATGAATTTGTCAATCAAATTAACGTATAATAGCGTAAATAATATCAAAATGTTAAAATAAAGAAGAACACAACTAAGAATATAACTAGTAAACAAGGAAAAGAGAGTGAAGGAAAGCTCAAGTGGTTAAAGACTTAAAGCTTTCCTCCTGATTGACCCCTGTCCTTGTAGCTCTCTGAACACCAAAAAAACAAGTAATCAAGAAAAAAACAAACACATCAAAATTCTATAATTGATTTAATTTTTTTTTTTTTTATGTAGGTCTAGCTTATCATTATGTAATTAAATTGCCTTAAGTATGATCTATAGTTTAAATTAACATAAAATTTCTATCTAGGATGACTTAGAACACCCTAGTAACCAGAAGTGCAAGCTACCAGAAATTATGACTATCATATGATGTGTAGTATTAATAATTGAATATAACGTAGTATAAACGATCGATCGCTAAAGTCTAGTCAATACTGGTGAGCGCATCAAGTCGGTATGTCCATAATTAGCTTCAAAATAAATGTCCATCACACAATACTACAATATTTTGTAAAATGACCTTTCATTTGACCTTGACTTAATGTTACATCGATCTTCCTCAAAAAAAAAAAAAAAAAAAAAAAAAAAATAGAAAACGTACTACACGTATTATTACTCCAATATCTACATAGGCCTCCACAATTTTCTTTGGATATTTCGATCAATTGTGACTTTTCTTCCCTTCTTTTCCTATAAAACTAAAACAATCAGAACCAAAAACACACAATCAACAAATAAAAAGATCCAAACAAATTTCTTTTCAGTCTTTCCATCATGATCCCCTTGAAATCACTCTCCATTTTCCTCCTCTTTGTAGTCCTTGTTTCCCTTATCTCCACATCCACCCATGCAGCCACCTTTACAGTAAAAAACAACTGCCCTTACACTATTTGGGCCGGTGCAGTACCCGGTGGTGGCAAACGTATGAATACTGGTGACACGTGGATTGTCACCGCCAACCCTGGCCAGACCGGTGGCCGAATTTGGCCCCGTACTGGGTGCACACCCAATGGGGCCAACGGGCTCAAGTGCATCACAGGAGACTGTGGTGGGGTACTCCAATGCACAGCTTATGGTACACCCCCTAACACCTTAGCCGAATATGCCTTAAAACAATTTAACAACTTGGATTTCTTTGACATTTCCTTGGTTGACGGGTTCAATGTGCCCATGAGTTTCTTGCCCGTAAATGGTTGCAGCAAAGGACCCACTTGCAATGCTGACCTTATCGGGCCATGCCCTGCTCAGCTTAAGGCACCGGGTGGGTGTAACAACCCGTGCACCGCGCTGAAAGATGATAAATATTGTTGCATTAATAGTTTTAAGGATAATTGTCCTGCAACAGATTTATCAAGGTATTTTAAGGGTAAGTGCCCAGATGCTTACAGTTATCCTAAGGATGATGCTACTAGCACTTATACTTGCCCTTCTGGTACCAATTACCAAGTTACATTTTGTCCTTGATTCAAGCTAAAAGTGTTGTACACTTGTATTATCATGAATAAATTAAATAATGGAATGTTATCCTAATAAATACGAAGTACTTTTATTTACAATGCATAAACCATTTTGATTTTCACAATTACCAACTAATCATTGCTAATGATTGTTTTTTTATTATTATTTATTTATTATTTATTTAGCCTTTGTTTTGAAGTACCAAATAAAATTACTTAAATGAGCAATCCAAATAACTGTATAACTAAATTACGTACTATGAAGTATGAACAATTGAACATGAATCAATTAAATAACCTATAACATGCGTTGTTTAATTTATTTGCTAGCCACAATTCAACCGAGTACATCATAACATTATTGGCTTAGGATGAACTTAAGTGCTAGATGGGCCTCCTGTGCAGTAGCCACCATATTTATTATTATTATTATTATTATTATTATTATTTTGAGATTTATTGATATCAATAACTAAAATTTATGTGTTAAATGTTCTTTGTGTGAAATACTGAAATGTCTTACATAATACAGTACATGATATCTTGTTTTATATATATATATATATATATATATATATATATATATATATATATATATATATATATATATATATATATATATATATATATATATATATATATATATATATATATATATTTATTGGACTTAATGATTTTGATGATGACACAACCTCACTTACTTACATACTAATAAAGGCTTGATTGTTAAAGTGTGTGATCAGTGCAAAGACTAGGAGAATTAAGTGTCAAGCAAAGATACCATGAGGAACAGGAAGGCCAGAAACAAAGTTATCCAAAAAGAAGAGTTCCCTCACAGGAACTGGCGCTTCAGAAATGAAGACTTGAGAAGAGAAGGTTCCCTCAGGGAACAGAAGCTTCAGAGAAGAAGCATCACCAGAGAAGAGAAGTTCCTTCCAAGGAACAGAAGCCTCGGAGTAGAAGCTTCATCAGAGAAACATGAAGACTAAATATTTTATATATTTTAGAATTTATGTAAGTATAAGGAAGTTAGTTACACTCGAAAAATCAGTATGGAATTGGTCTTAGGATAGAATATTGTGCATGCTTATTTTTAGGAAAACTGTTGCAATTTAAATTTTATCTTTTTCTTAAATTAAAAAGATTTTATTTTCTTTTCTTTTTCTGATTTTCGGAAAATGTTTTAACAAAATAAAATCTTCACGGTTTCCAAAACTTGCGCTCTACTCTCCCATGTTCTTCTTCTAGACATGGTCTTGCACATTGAGGAGTTCATGGTTCCTTAATTTTAGGGACATGAACTTGTTAGTGGGTATGAGTAGTGGCGTGATGGAATTGCTGCACAAAGAAGTTTTTCCAAAGCGTTTTGTGATCTATAAATGGCTCTTGATTTCTGTTGGAAAAACCACCCTTGCTCACATAAGTTTTCATATTTTATTCGAGTTAAGAGTCCAATTCCATACAAGTCTATTTGAGTGTTCTTAATGTTCTTATACTAGAGTTTAAATTCTTTCTTTTGAGTTGTAATTTGGGGAATGGGGAAGTTTGAGTGAACTTCTGTATTGTGAGAAAGAGAAGTGAGAAAGAGCAGAGAGAAGTGAGAAGAGAGAAAGAGAAGAGAAGGAGTAACAAGTTGGGTGACTTGTTCCTCGGGGCTTCAAGTTCATTGAGGAACTTGAAGTAAGAGTCTTTAGTTTGTAATAGGATTTACTGCCCTATTCTAGTGAAGATTCTTTTCCTAAAATCCCAAGTGGTCGTGGTTTTTCTCCTTGATTAGGGCCAAGGAGTTTTCCACGTAAAAATCTCTCTTGCACTTTTGTTCCTTCAGTTTAACTTTCTGTTCCTTTAGCTTACTTAGTTTTAATTCCGCAAAAAGTTTAGCTAATTTCTCATACTACAATTCAACCCCCCCTTCTTGTAGTATTCATTGAAACAACAACAATATATATATATATATATATATATATATATATATATATATATATAATTTTAATAACTTTTTGGTATGAAAATGAAAAATAAAATTAATGGTTATACTTGTAATACAAACCTATAAAAAATTAATTAGAGTAAGGGTCTGTTCACATTTACTTAATTTCAGTTTAGTTCAGTTCAGTTCAGCTCTTAGGGCCTGTTCATATTTACGGAATTGAGCTGAACTGAACTGAACTGAACTGATTGGAACTGAACTGAACTGATTGGAACTGAACTGAATTGAGCTTAAATGAATATTTTATGTGAGAGAGAAATTAAGAGCTGAACTGAACTGATTGGAACTGAACTGAACTGAACTGAACTGATTGGAGCTGAACTGAACTGAACTGAAAATAAGTAAATGTGAACAGTCCCTTAATTTCCCTCTCTCATAAAATATTTATTTTAGGTTAGTTCAGTTCAGCTCTTAATTTCCCTCTCTCATAAAATATTCATTTTAGCTTAGTTCAGTTCAGTTCAGCTCCAATCAGTTCAGTTCAGCTCAATTCAATGTGAACAAGACCTAAATCGTTTAGTTATTTGACATAATTTTTTTTTTTTTTAACGTAGCTGTAGATACTTAAATATATTTAAAAAATTAAAATTCTTCTATAATTATCGTCTATGATCAATAATATCTTGTTTCCCTTAAATATTGCACATTTATATTTCTCTTGTATGTCTATTTTTCATTGTAAATAAAGTTGTGTATTTTATTTGACAAATTCAACGTAAAGCTTATCTTGTCATGCATGTGACATTTATTATCCATCAATTTATAGCAAGTGATCAGAACAAGTGAACAATCTCCTTTATACTCGTATATAGTTGTATCGATGGCGATTCTTGTCATCTCATCAGGCCTATCTTATTACTTCAATCATCGATGTACTCCGTACTACTTTCATTTCATATCATTATCTGATAGTATAAAATATTTCACATTAACATTTCGAAGAAAGTATAGTGTTTATTGTAAAAATGTCTAAACAAGTACGAATTAGTCAACCACCATGACATACATCCTCGTTTTTCTCACTTAACTATATATTATTAAATAAAATAAATAAAGATTATATGTTGAACAATGAACAATCCAACAACCTTAAATATTTTTGTTCATAAAGAAATAATGGCCGTAAACCACAAAATGTCGCACTTAAAACTCGATAGACGAAGTATAAACTAGACAAACAAGGATAAATATAATAAACACAACATAATTATTATTACTTCAGTCGTATTATTATGGCCATTATTTTCAGCTGAAAATACAGAATGCTAGAGCTACACATATAAGAACAACTAGCTAAGCTCTAAGCTTATTGCACATATAGTTTTAAAAGCGAAAATCGCGCACTTTATAAGACTATAGTTGATGAAAATGTTCAAGGACAGAAAGTGAGCTTGTAATTAGTACCAGATGGACAAGCAAAAGTGCTACTTTGATCATCCTTAGGGAAACTATAAGCATCAGGGCACCTTTGCTTGTAAAACTTAGAGTCACCATTAGCACCACACGTTCCGATACCTTGGGTCGTGCAAGGATTGTTACACCCACCGGGAACCTTCCAGTTTCGCGGGCACTGCCCGTTAATATCAGCCGTGCACCTAAGTGTACGACACTTCCCACTAAGTGAACCGGAGTTGGAAGTGGGGCTGAAGGAGATAGGGATATTGAAGCCTTCGATAAGGGAGATATCGATGGTGTCGGTTGGATTATTGGGTTGTGCTAGAGTATACTCGAATAGAGTCTTTGGGATTGTACCCCAATTACCCGGGTTACACACTAGTTTACCACAGCCTCCGGTTTGACAATTGCCGTTGCCATTACCATCAAAGTTGCACCCGGTTCGGCCCCAGATACGTGCCATTTTAGTCCCGGGTGCTGGGTTTACATTCCAAGTGTTTCCTTTATTGAGTCGCTTACCGCCTCCTGGATCGGCGGCAGCCCACACGGTGTAGTCGCAGTTGTTGACTACGGTGATGGTGGTTGCATGGGTGATTGTGATGATGGATAGTAAAAATATTGTAACGAGGGAAGCAGATAAAGTCGTCATGGTAAAATGAAATGGTAAATGTTGAGATGATGAAGGGTGTTTATATAGAGTTTAGAGGCGGCTAATTTGTTCTTGTTTGCGTAAGTTTTGGGGTAAATGATGATAGTTTATTAAATTGTATCGAGTTGTCAAAGATTTGGCACATTAGCACATTGTTGACTTGGCTCACTTGGGAGTTGGGACTATGGAAAATTGTCCATGAATTATTTCCGTGGAAAATTGTCCATGAATTATTTATTATTAATTAGTCCCTCAAAACATAGAAAAAGTGGATAGCATAAGAAAAATGTAAATATAGTGGAGTAAGATAGGAAAGGACGTAAGATAACAACAGAAGTTAGCACAAATATTGTAAAAGTTTGAAATGAGTCGAACCTTTGAGAACGGCTAGTGCATATTAGTAGACATTGTCACAGCTTTCATATATTCGTAGTATACATTGTGAAAGTGAGTACGGTGTAGTCAATAGACACCATCACATACATCTTCCATTCTCTTAGAGTTATTTTAATTTGCACTTTTTCCATTTTAAATTAGCTGATATATTTTGAGTTTTGACAATATTTAGAAACTTTATTTTGACTAGTTATTGTGATTTATAAGAAAAAAAACATAGTCGTATAAGATCTTATTGATTAGAATCCTCTTAATGTGTGATTTCAAATTATCAACTTTTTAATATTTATACTTATTAATAATTTGAGATCCTTACGGTTGAATTTAATTGACAAATATGATAAAAACATGTCATTTAATTTGAAATGAGAGTAGTATAAAACGTGTCATCACATTGGATAAACCATCATCTATATTCTATATTGTCAATAATATCCATAACTATTTATTATTAAAAATGATTTGTACATATATATATATATATATATATATATATATATATATATATATATATATATATATATATATATATATATATATATATATACATACATACATATGAGCATAATATATAAAGAAAAAGTGTGAAAAATAAGCTAACTTTTGCACGATTAGCTCAAAATATATAATTCAACTTTTGATCAACTAAAACTAAATTGACCTTTTGAAGGCATTTTTTATATTAGTTCAAAAGACCTACAACCTACCGTTGACCTCTTGTCGGCTAGCGGGCGAGAAGTGGTCTATAGTGTTCCATTGGCAAGTAGGGGTGGTCTAAAATGGTTATTGGTCGGTTGTCGAGCAGTGTGGGGGCGGCTACAGAGTGGGATGGAGAGGGCAACAAGGGGTATATATATTTTATTTTTGGAAATTTTGACAATTACCACCTTCTATTATGTCCATTTTAGCAATTACCACCTTCTATTTTTTTTTTTTTTGAAAATTACCTTCTATTTTCAAAAACATCAAAAGTTATCACCTTCTTGCCCCCTAACTACCACGTGACGTCATTTTGGGCCCATTCTTTCCCTTCCCTCCGTATTTCCCTCACATTTCTCATTCCTATTTGGATTCTCATCTCCCCTTTCACTTTTTTTCCCCCAAACTACCAATAATTGTTCGTCAATTTTGATTTGGAGGAGTAAATTGTAGTGTTTTTGATTGTTTGGGGGAAAAAATGAAAGGGGGGATGAGAATCGAGTAAGGAATTAGAAATGTGAGGGAAATAGGGAGGAAAGGGAAGTAATGAGCCCAAAATGACGTCATGTGGTAGTTGAGAGGCAAGAAGGTGATAACTTTTGATGTTTTTGAAAATAGAAGGTGGTAATTTTCAAAAAAAAAAAATAGAAGGTGGTAATTGCTAAAATGGACATAACAGAAGGTGGTAATTGTCAAAATTTCCTTTATTTATTTTTTAAATAATTAAATTAATTTTTTTTTAATCTAAAATATAAAAGAAAACCAATGATATTATGACACATGTTATTATAATAATCTAATCAAAAGGTTTTCCTATGTAATTTGAGCTAACCAGATAACAGCTTGCTTATATTTGACAAAATTTTCATCAAATAATGGTTGTAAGTGGCACTTAACACATACTAATACTTCCTCCGTTTCTTTTTAATTGCAATACTTTTTATTTTGATATTTCTTTCTCTCTATCTCTTTCTATCTACTTGAATCCCTCTTATTTTTCTTTCTCTCTTCTTAAAAAATTGCCTATAAGACCGTGAAAATGAAAATGTAGCAACTAAAAAAACGAAGGAAATATATAGATAAATGAGGTATAGAAAAGACAAACGAGAATAAATAAACAAAATTACTTATTATTATGATCATTTTATTGTTTTCAGCTGAAAATACAGAATTCTAGAGCTGAACTTACAAGAACATCTAGCTCTAGCTTATTACACATATAGTTGAATTTCCATCAATCTATAACTTTAATTCAACATGACATGTATCGTATGTAGTATCACTTGACAGTTGACACCCGAGTTAATTGTTCATCAATAATGTTCAAGGGCAGAAAGTGAGCCTATAATTAGTTCCAGAAGGACAAGCGAAAGTGCTACTTTGATCATCTTCAGGGAAACTGTAAGCATCAGGGCACCTTTGCTTGTAAAATGTAGAGTCACCACTAGCACCACACGATCCGATCCCTTGTGTCGTGCAAGGACTGTTACATCCACCCGGAACCTTCCAGTTCTGAGGGCACTGCCCGTTAATATCAGCCGTGCAACTAATTGTACGACACTTCCCATCAAGTGCACCGGAGTTGGAAGTGGGAGTGAAGGAGATAGGGATATTGAAGCCTTCGATAAGGGATATATCGATGGTGTCTGTAGGATTATTGGGTTGTGCTAGAGCATACTCGAATAGAGTCTTTGGGATTGTACCCCAATTGCCCGGGTCACACACTAGTTTTCCACAGCCTCCAGTTTGGCAATTGCCGTTGCCATTGCCATCAAAGTTGCACCCAGTTCGGCCCCAAATACGTGCCATTTTGGTGCCGGGTGCTGGGTTTACGTCCCAGGTGTTTCCTTTAGCGAGTTGCTGACCGCCTCCTGGATCGGCGGCAGCCCACACGGTGTAGTCACAGTTGTTGACTACGGTGATGGTAGTTGCATGAGTGATGGTAATGATGGAAAGTAGAAATGTAACAAGAGAAGTAGATATAGGACTCATGATGAAATGGTATATGTTTTGATGTGAGGAAATGTAGAGATGATGAGGGGTGTTTATATAGAGTTTGGAGGCGGCTAATCTGACAATTCTTTATTTGACGGGAGGCTGATCTAATCTAGCTTCTTTGCGTGTTGTGGTGCAACCGTGCAATTATTGCACTAGACGTGATAATACTGAATGTGTGGAATAAATAGTCAAAGCAAGAGGCAGTCAATGAAGAGCTATATTATTTTTTGAATGGTAATGTAGAGCTATTTGTATGCATAACATGATAATGTTCTCGATTGGCAGGGGTTGTTTCTCATTTATCTTATAATATTTCTTAATGTATATGTCTTTCAATTCTAAAGTTTAATCATTAATATTCTGTAAGTTTTAATAATTGTTTGGTGTATAAGTAATGTAAATAAAGATAAGACACAAGAAGTAAATAGTAAGTAGATAACATAAGAGAAGTGGACATATAAATGTAATAGAGTGGGGTAGGAGGGGAAAGGATGCAAATTAAAGTATTAAAGGGGTTGCAAGAAATAAAACTTTGTAAACCAAGTCCATCGAACCTTTGAGAATGGATATAGTGTATATTTCTTCAAGGAGTAGTTGTTATTTGTTATAACTTACATGTAATGTATAAATTGTGCAAAAGAGCTAAGTGTTGAGAGAAATGTAAAAATTCACTCTATAAAAAAAATCATACACTCTTGACCATAAATAAAGGCGACATTTCTCATAAACCTTATTGTTTAAAAACTACATTTTACATTTTACTCCATCCGTCCCTTTTTTACATTTCTATTTCTAACATTTATTCCTCTCATAATAGAGGAAAGTAGGAATGTAATTTAATTAGGGACGGAGGGAGTATGTGGGATTGATCATCTATTAATTTTTTTTGTTCAATTTAATAAACAAAAAGCCCCTCTAGTTCCTACTATATTTTCTCCTGACTTTCCCAATAACGTAACATTAATATAACCAATTCATGTTACCTTCTTTGTATAAAACTTTAATTAACAATATTCTACAAGTATTATTAACTTGTTTGTGAGGTGCAATAACTTTGGTGATTGAATTAATGGTTGAAAAAATTGCAAGGCCTACTTCTTATTATTTTTTTGTGACATCACATAAATTGGTATCCTCGGATGTTTTGAGTTTGTTATTAGATGTCTAGAGCGTTGGCACTTAATGACATTGTTGAACTTCGACTTTTATCGAAACTTTAGATCATGCATACAAATTGACCGAGTCATCGTCAATTCAATAAAAAATTTTTATTTTTTTTTATTATTGATCCTACGGATTCAAAATCTAACACGAATTATATCAATCCTTAAATTGTTCAAATATCTCGTACCTATGCTCTAGTTATCTTCGGTAAAAATTTGGGTGCTACTTAAGTTAGTGTAAATTTGGTTTCCACTCAAGAATGAAACATCTTTGTTTAGAGGCAGCCAATTAATCTGATGTTCATCGCGTGTTTTGGTGCAATTGCATTAGACCTGATAATTGTAAGAATTGCCGACAAGAGTTTTATTAAGTGGTACGGTGGGAGTACATTACATTGATTATTCTAATGTATTTTTATTCTAAAAATATATGGAGTTTAATCTTCAAAGGATGATGAGAAAAACAAGGATGATTAATTAGGAAATTTTGGTGCTACAATTGTCTTTTTTAAGGAACTGTCAAAGATTTGTGAGATGCTGTCATTTTTCCATGTGGGCTGTGGAAAAAGGCTATTAAATGCTACGGAGTAGAATTTAAAATTGATTGACTGAACTACATGAGTTCTTAACGTATACTTCAATTTCTAGCCGCCGCGTTGCCTGGTGCAACACGGAAAATAACTAAGTTAAATACTTTGTAATTAAGATTAAGATTTTATTATTAGTATATTTAACGCTTAAATTTCAACGTTAAGGTCCCTTCTCGCAATAAAAGTGACTTATTAAGCTCTGAACAAAAAGTTCTTCTTCACAAAAAAAAAAAAAAAAAAAAAGAAACATATGGAGTATTATAATTATTCAACCAATAATAAAAAACAAAAAAATAAAAAAGTGACCATATGATTATATGTACCATTCTGACAAATTTCCCTATAAATTTATAACAAGGTTTTGGAGCTTCCATACTAAAACCAATTGACAATATTAGGAATTACTTCTCTACCTTATAAAGTGGAACTACCTCTCCTTTTTATCCAATGTAGGACACTCACAAGTGATACACATTGGGTTCTAACATGCATGCTATTGCGGCATTGTTACACCTATTTTCATATACATTAATATACTGAGTTTTATCATACACAAGTAAAGTCTAACATTGCGCTTATTAGTACGGACTACCGAGTATTGCATAGAATTTTTTGTCCTTGTACACTTGATACTTTTTGTTGGATATTGTTGCTGAAAGAATTCTGCAAAACTGGCTTGATCAACACCTTTTAGTTCGACACTAGAGTAATGTTGATGAAGGGTTTGTATTTGAACAATATTCGCTTGCTAAAGGGTAGCTCGTATATGCCTATACAAATTTGCAAATTTGAAAATTCGGGAGGTATGATGAATTATCCTATACGATAATGACTATTATTGCATTTCTTCCACTTTGACAATTGTTTTGTAGTGTATGTAGACTGGATAAAACTTGTATAGCTGTATTAGTATTTGAGGCACCCAATTATTATGCAAAATTTTCATAGCATACATTAACATGGTTATACAAGTATGGTTAGTGGGTTAGCATAGGCACCTCCACACCAAGAATAAATGCTATGTTGAAGTGTACATCCTTTCATATTGGGTTAAATGAAGAATTGAATTAATGCAATTGGGTTAAATGTGAAACAATTCTCCACTAATCCACAACATCACAAAACCTCGATCACCATGGGAAATTGGGATGATAGAATAAATACTCCCCAATTCTCCAACCATTACTAGTCAAACTAGTCCCTTCTGTCACTTTGTTTCACTAAAAATGATGTGGTAAAATCAGAACTATGCCCCTATTGTTAGATTTCAGTGTTTTTATCTTTGAGCAACCAGGTGCACTCTAGAAAATATCTAATTTTCGATAGTGAGAGGGGGTGACAGACTTCGTCTATGAATTATTATTATTATTGTCGATGTACATGTAGGTATGTACATAGTCCCTTTGTTAGCCTATTGTTAGATTGTGGATGCTTTCCTTATTTTTGTATACTTCTGTCTGTTGGTAATCACATACTTTCCAGCATATTCTTTTCTGTTGGTAATCACATAATTGCTATGTAGGGATGAATTCTTGAGATTATGACACATTGAATTGTTGTTCATTTATTGGAATTAAATTATCTGAATGAGAACTACTACGACTATTTTAGTTTGAATGGTAGCTTTTCCATGTATTCTTTTTAATGGTATTGTAGTATTTTGTAGTATTTGGGTATCGTTACTCCCAACTCACTTCATCTTAGTTTCAAGGTGGGCTGGAACACAGTGTTGTAGTTAATTTAACTTAGTATTCTTTGTATAGTGACCATTATTTATTGGTTTGGGTACATTTAATGGGTATATTTTATATATGCCCTTGTGGTGCATTGGTGCTAATATGTCCCTTCACTCTAGAATAATACCTGAAATCTAGAGTATTCCTTTTGGCATTTTACAAGATAAAACATGAATCCAAAATTCCACATTGACCTTTGTCTACCTTATTTGTCAAGACTCCATATGTTTTAAAATAGTATACCTACATTATGTGCTTATAATCAGAATACTTCCTGATCTTCAATAAATTGTGTAGACATTATGAACCAATGTAGAGTAATATCTTTGACCCGAGTCTTTTCTCTAGGCTTAGATTCTTCTATGATATTGTTTCCTTTACCGAGTTCTTGTTGGAAGATCTTTCCTGTTGTGTATCAAGAGAAATAAAGATTACTGTGTCGAATGTTATTCACCTGTTCTATTATCTATATACAGAAAGAGCAATAGGATATTTGATTTTGTATACATGGTTAGTTTTAATTTTGATTCGTTTTGGCAGGCTCAAATTGACAAAATACAAGAATATATAATATCCTACCTATGATCTTTGATTTTGTATACATGGTTAGTCCTCTAAGTGCCTACCTATGATGAACTCTTACCCAATCTGTAGTGCCCTGTTCCTTACACCATGATCTCATATTCTCAAATCTCTTCTACTATTTGTTGGACACTTTGCAGCAACATGGTCTGTCAGACTATCAGAGAAGCAGTCAAAGTATCAAATGTTCTACAATAAGTAGTCGAAGCTGAGAAGCTGTTGATAGAATGGAGCTTGGAAAACAGAATGTGTGCATAAATCATAGCAAGATTAGATGGGACACAATGATTTAGTTTTGATAGTTTTTTCTTAAATTAGTTTGATTAGTGATATTTAATTTTGTAATTTTCCCTAAGGTTAACAATGTACAAACCTACAATTTAAATTAATAAAATTTTGATTTAATTTATCTTAATAGGATTAATTATAATTATTATTGTTGTTGTTACTAATTTACTATTGTTGTTATTATTATAATTATTATTATAGTCGTTGCATTAGATAATGTGCATCACGCCATAGCATTAGCTCCTCAATCTGTCATAGAAGGCATATGGTACCGTTGAATTAGACCACTTTACCGTCGCATTAGGCATAATGGTATCGTTGCAATAGATTAATTAACTGTTGTATTAGCTAAGTAGCTAATGCAACAGTCATTCATAAGCATTGCATTAGACTTGTTTATCATCGCATTAGACCTAATGCAACGCGATAGGATGCGATGACCCTATGTCTTCGCATTAATGCTAATGCAACAGTTAAAGGGTTTTATGGTGACGATTTTGTGTGTCGCATTAGCTCTAAAATGTAGTAGTGTCATTCACCAACATAAAAGGTAATTCCATGTTTCTCATTATTGATAAACATAGATTTTATCTCATGGGATTAGAACCATCTTTTTAACTAATAAAACAAGGATAGAATTGTAAATAAGAAAACCAACGAAATTCGCAACCAATTTCATTAACTTTAATAGCTTACCTGCCTCAAAATTAGGTTAATTGAAGTTCTTTGCAGCAATTTGAGCAAAACAATGGAGTTTTCTTGTTCAATTGATAAAATTCGAGGGTTGCTAGGAAGAACAAAGGAGAGAGAAAGTCTAACTAGAGGGGAACAAGGGAAAAAAAATGGAGGGGTTTTTTTTCCAAGTAGGCGGTGAAGGAGGATAGGTCTTTTCAAGTGGGCTATGATGATGGTTGGGGTTGGTTAGGTGGTGGTCTTGGTTGTTTTGAGGAGGGAGAAAGAAAAAAGAAAAGGTAGATTTTAATTTTGAGCAAGTATGACTCTTACATGAGAGGGTGAACGCCGAGAAAGTGGGTCAATCCCATGAAACCAGCCTAAGGGAGACAAAGGTGCAATCGGTTTCTCCAATTTCGGTGGACAATTCGGCTTCGTTGGAACTTCATCATAGTAGATTGGGTCATCCTTTCGAAAAAGTTGTAAAGTGACTACCTTTCTTAAGTAGTACACAATGTAGTTTGAATATAATAAAGATTGTGAAGTGTGTCATCGTGCTAAACATCCTAGAAGTAGTTTTCTTTTAAGTGAAAATAAATCGATTCGTATTTTCGAGTTAGTTCATTGTGATTTGTGGGGTCCTTATGACCTAACTTCTTCTTGTGGAGCTTGTTATATTTTGACTTAAGTGGATGATTTTTTCTGAGCCGTTTGGGTTTATTTATTAATTGACAAAAAGGAAGTCTTTTGAATGTTTATGTCCTTTACTGTTATGATTGAACGTCAATTTTCACATAAAATAAAAATTGTTCGTAGTGATAACGGAACTTAACTTAATTGTATGCAAGATTAATTTTTGGCAAATGGGATATTGTTTCATAAATCATGTGTTGGCACTCCTCAACAAAACGAGAGAGTTGAACAGAAACATCAACACTACTAAATGGGGCTCGTGCTATCAGATTTCAGGGAGGTTTGCCGATTGATTTTTGGAGTGAGTGTGTATTAGTTGTTGCCCATGTCATTAATCGCACTCCGTCTAGCATATTTAGGCCTAACTCTTGTATATTCATATATTTTGCTTTTATATTGAATGGAACAACAGAATATTTGAGCTACCTTATCACCCACGCTTCCCAAGTAAAACACTCAAACCCCACCTCTTTACCCATTTCAATTCTTCATTCCTCTAAAATTCTACATTCAATTTTTCAATTTCTTCATGAAATGCCGGTGTGTTAAGATTGTGATGAAAAGTTTCTCCCATCGATATATGCCTTGCAAAAACACAATGACACTGTTCTCGACATTATAAATTTGAATGTTGGTATTGCAAATCACAATGCCACTGTTCATACATCTCGTATTTGGTTTACATTTAAAATGAAACATGTCTTGATTTAAAGTGAATCGATCAACATTTCCCGACTACACGTGAATCAATAAATTAATTTGGCCCGTTTAAAAAAAAATAAATCTTGTTTCCAATTTCCATCTAACATGTAATATTTCCATCTATTCTCCTTACTTCGTTTCACTTCACTTTTTCTCTCGAAGTTTTCCTCTTCCATATTTTGCTGTGTTTCAACTAATTTTAGGGTTTTTTTTTTTCATTTTGTTCTCGTTGTGATATAGTTCAAAAAATGCTCTGGTGCTGTGAAACTGTAAGTTGATTTAATTTCATTTGTAATTTTATGAATGATGATTATAAAATGGAATTTCAATAAATTACTATATAATATAATGTATGCTTGTGTATTTTAGGAATATTTCTAGGTTATCTTTGATTGGATTTATTACTTCTGAATTGGCTCTACAGCCGTATATTATCTGTTTGATAATTTCTATTGAATTTGGTTTTGATGAATTGGGTTTATGTTTGAATTATTAAATTGATGAATTAGTTTCATTTTCAGAACTCTTCTCGATTATCATTTGTTTGGAATGTTTAGCGGAGTTAGTAGTAGGTTATTGGTTTTAGTTGATAAATATTGAAGATGTTAGTGTGAAAAATAAAGAGGAGAGTTGATGACTTTTTGTGGAAAAGGCTTTTTGTATTATATGGCTTGATTACAAATGAGAACATGCAACACGCATATTTATACTACCTCTATGTCGGTGCTTCCACGTCACTATGTTTCTACACTTTTCTTAATTCCTTCAAGATAGTTCTAGGCTATTATTTTTGCTAGCTTTCTATATATTTCTAGGATATTTTATCATAGATTTTTCTTAACTTATTTTTGGATACATTTAGAGATGTTTAATGTATTACTCCAAGATTTTTCTAGATTAGTCTTTTCAACACTCTCCTTAATCTAAAAAATCTTGAACTCCGAGTTATTTTCGAAATTGGAATAATTTGTCTGTTGGAAGTGCTTTGGTCGGTGAATATATTTGCGAGTTGCTCTCCCCCCCCCCCCCCCCGTCTTGCAAAATTGTAGCTCGATCTCTTGTTTTTCAACCAATTCTCGGATGAAGTGGTGTCGTATCTCAATATGCTTCGTACGACTGTGGAAAATTGGATTCTTTGTCATTGCTATGGAGGACATATTATCACAATATATGGTAGTTGGACCTTGTGTGTCTTGTTGCAATATTTGTAGGATTCTCCTTAACCAGATTGCTTCACATGTCGCACTTGTAGCTGTTATATATTCTGCTTCCGATGATGAAAGTGCCACTGTAGCTTGTTTCTTTGATGACCATGAGATAGACTTAGATCCTAGCTGGAACACGTATCCACTTGCACTACAAGATATTATATCAAAGAGGGCAATTTAAATCGCCCTCTTAGGTTCAAATTTCGCCCTATTAGGCAAACAGGGCGATTTTGAAATCGCCCCCAGGTCGCCCTATTAGGTTCGTCCTATTAGCTTCAAAGGGCATACAATTGTACTTCTCCGATCATCGATGCTTCCGGCCCAGTCGCTGTCTGTGTAGTCTGCGAGCTTGTAGTCAATCTCGGACTCGTATATTATTCCATAATTCTTTGTTCCCTTGATATACCTGAGTATCCTTTTGGCTGCTGCTAAGTGAGCTTTACTTGGCTCACTCATAAACCTTGAAATGATGCTGACTGCATGAACAATGTCGGGTCTTGTATTGGTGAGATAGATGAGAGATCTGACTAAACTTCGATAGAGTGATGATGCATCTACTTTTTCTTTGCATATTTCTCTTGTGAGAGAAATATTTTGCCCGGACTTTGCTTGACTTGCATGCCAAGGAAGTACTTCATAGCTCCGAGGTCTGTCATTTCATATTCTGACATCATTGCCTTAGCTTCTTGAATTCTTCTAACATCCTCGGATCGGTGCCTGTGTAGATTAAATCATCTACATATAGGCATAAGATGAGAAAATTTGACCCTTGGGTCTTGATATAGATTGATGGCTCACTTGGGCTTTTTGTAAACCCATTTTGGTGAACATAGCCATCAAATTTACTGAAAATAATAAATCTAATGATCAATTATCTAAACAATTCTAACATGGAATTATACCTAAAATCAGACTGTTGAAGAATCTTACAATGCTGGTTCACGATGCGAGCCAGTTATCTGGGAAGATCCCTCACGAGTCAGGAAATTTGAGTAGCATTTATGATGATGTATGAATTGATTTGGCGCCATTTTTTGTAGTTTGTTGCCTTTTTTGTTGATTAGTTTCTTAATTTAGCCCCTTGTTATATGCAGTAATCTACACTCAAATGGATTGACTGGAATGCTACCTCATGAGCTTGGAGATCTGAAGTCTCTCCCTAGTGCTGCCACTACAGTTTTTAAGCCCAGCATGCATGGAATGTAAGTGTCGTTTGCACAACGTAAAATTTACCTAATGTCTATAAATCTAATCCTTTGATAAAAGTTGCTTTCCGTAGTGAATCTTCTTGATTGACATTAATAGTACTTAGTCTGAAAAACAAAACTTGCACTTGCTATTTCAGTGTTAATAAAGTCCTGAGTAGCTTCAATCTGACAAGATCCCACTGTTTTTTGAGGTCATGTTTTAAGAAGAGAGAAACTTGCAGATCATGTGCCTTTAGCTTCTTTTATCTGCTAGTGTATGTAACTAGTAATCTTATGGATTACTTACTTGCACATAATACATACATTAATGGCTGAATTTGTGTTAATCTGTGAGTGTTTCTTTATTTTAAGATTTAGGTTTTTCTTTTTTTTTACCCCTAAATTGTATAAAAAATCAAAACTTAGGTTATTGCCAGAGAGAGGTACTACACAAGTATTCTGATTTAGCCCTGAGATAGTTCTGATATTTTGATTCTTACTTGTTCCAAATATACCGTGATCAGGTTGCATATTTAGCAACACTAAATCATGAGAATGCTGCTAAGCTGCTGGGTTATTACCGAGAGACTCCTCCTTTCACAAGGATGCTTGTTTTTGACTCTGCATGTAATGGAACTCTGTATGAACACCTGCTTTGTAAGTGAATTGTCCTCTTTCTCAGTTATTTGTCTCTGCTACAGTGTTATAAGTAACAGAAGTATTGATGCTGTGTTGAAATTGAAATTGTAGCCATATGTTTGCTGATGGAGAAGGCTGCTAGCTGTCCTGGACACGACGTATGAAAATCATAATAGGCATCGCCCGTGGATTGAGATATCTTCATACAGAACTTCACCCTCCATTCTCTAGTGCTGTATATCTTACTGAAGTTTTTTCACCCAAGGTTAGATACATAATTTTCTATTTTTCGTTTCTTTCCTTAGCACTCTTTTGCGATTTGGTTGAACATTTTATAACATTATAAATTACGAGTTGGTGATATTTAAGTTATATGCTTCCTATTGAATCAAACTTGAAACGTTTCTTGCAGCTGGTTGATTTTGAAAGCTGGAAGACTCTCATTGCAAGATCAGAGAAAAATTCTTCTGCCATAGATAGTAATGGTGCTATCTGTGTTCTGCCATGTTCAATTGAGGCACGTCAGTTAGACATAAGGGGTAACGTTTATGCATTTGGAGTACTCCTGCTCGAGATAGTCAGTGGCAGAGCACCCTTCTTCAAAGACACAGGAAGCTTGGTAGATTGGGTATAAAACCTGGATTGCTGTTCTTTGCAGTTATTATAAACTGCATTTAGTAAAAACAAAGAATAAAAAAGTTCGAATTAATAGTTTGTTTCTTGCTTCAGGGAATATCTTGAAGTGCCTGAAGTAATGCCCTATATTGTAGAGAAAAATTTGAAGCATTCTGAATATGAGGAACTCAAAGCGGTTTGTAAGACAGCAAGACTTTGCCTGAATCCTGATCCTGTCAAGCGACCATTGATGCACGTCCTATGCACTTTGCTGGAGAGCTGCATTGATCTCTCTATGTTAGCCGAGCTCAGATCATCTTCTTTGGCATGGGGACTGTGGGCAGAACTGGCTCTCTTGACATGTTACTGTTCAATGTAATATACAGACAAACACATTCTGTATAGCTAGCTTTAAAGATGATATGATGATACCTCTCTCGAATTTTTCATTCTTGAGGATCATGTTAAGCTATTTTCGGCTTCTGACTTAGGAAAATATATACTACGTAGGGATAGAAAAACTTTGTGGGATGCCATAGGTGCTCCTGCCTAGAATGTACTGAGTATCTTACTAATAGATTGATATTGCCAGAGTAAATGAAAATCACTTTGTCGTATTTCAGTGCCCCCTTATTCAGTTGCAAGGTGAGCATAAAGGAAGTCGAGAGCAGGAACAGCTATAATGCGAACAAATAGACGGGGTATATATCTTCTGAACCCTAACAAATGTAGTATTAATACTATGTAGAACATCAAGCATGAAAATTTCTCTCTTGAGGAACAAAAATGAATTTGGAAAGTTATAAGAAAAACCAATCTTTTTTTCTTTAATCTCTAGTAATTTGTTCAAAACTCAATAAATTGATACCTTCATTATAACTACTAGTATATGATATTATACAAGAATCAAATTTTTTTGCTTTATCCTAATAAGATGTTCATGTCTAATAATGAGGGCGTTCCACCCAAATAGGTGGAGTGACAAAACAAAACTGTGATGGACCTTCATAAAATCGCTCAATGATTTTCCCTTGGGCTAAACTATATATACTCATATCGCTTCCTCCTCCTCCCAACTTAGAACTATAATAAGCCTCTATGTTGTCATCAGTAAAATAGATACAATTAGCCTTACAACCGCATTTATCCAAAGATGCATCTACAGAGAAGGTAGAAGATCCTAAGCCGACGAAGATGGCTCGATTGCCCACACCCTCAACTTTTTTACCTTTCCCATTGTCAACATCCAACTCATATATCTCAAAATGAGTAGTCCAATAATCCGCTTCATCTATTTTCGGATAGTCCGGTTCATCATTCATCTCCAGCTAAATGCACATACCTATGTATCACCAATAATGTACTTTCCGCTTCCACTAGGTATAACTGTCCTGTTGATTGTCTCAATAAAACACCTTGATCAATTAAGTCTTCCACGGTTCGTGGTTGTTGTTTTGCTACCTCAACTCCGAAGGTTATAATTTTACCTAAATGATCAATGGCATAGAATTCCCCTTTGAAAAAACACACATCAAAAATCCAATTATTCGTTGTTGGAATAACAGTCCACTTGTGTTCCCCAGGTTTCCAAACAGCCAAACGTTGCGTTATGTTGAATATCATTGCAACTGCAACATCATCATCACAACAAGATGGCCACCCTGTTAGAATATATTTGAAAAACTGGTATGTATAGCTTTCATCGTCCCATGGCTCGTCCCGTCGTAGCATGCTAAGTGGAAGACTTGGTAGCTTTATGACTTTGCCGGAAACGGGATAAAAAAGGGTGATGTTGCGGTTCCTCCTACTCACAGCAATAAACCACCCCTTAGAAGAAAAAAATCTGTGGTGGTCATCATCTTCTAGTTTGGGAAGATCGAATTTTCGAAACATGCGTTTGGAGAGGCTGTAAAGTCTACGGTATGAAGAGGTAGGAGGGTCAACTAGCATTAACCAAGGGTGTTGTGTGCTTTTAGACGGGCAGAAGTTGACACCCTTTGTTGCATCTCTCCACTCTAAAGAAACTTCTGCAAGAGTTTCGAAATCTTCCAAAGATTCGACATGTTCTGTTGCAATCTTTCTAGCAATGTCTTGTGGAATAGCACTCCAATTTGCCATGTTAATGATTAAGAGCCCAATGCAACTTCTCCTATAATCAAATTAATCAAAAATATGAGATCACAGATTTTTTAAATTAATCAAATTGTTTGATGGAATTGAAAAGCAGAGTCTTGATTAAGTCATTGTCTCATTAAATCATCATCAAACACCGACAAAAAATTACATCACAGGACGAAATCTCATCACTTTAATCTTTCAAATTCACCCCTTTTCGCCCATACTCCCCATTACTATGAGAACTAATCACGATAAATTTTGTTTTAGTAATAAAAAAAATTGTCGAAATTGATGTACATAAAATAAGGTAAAAACACTAAAACGTGTTAATAATTAGATTAAAATTAATTATCATACCACAAATAGTTATAGTTCCTCCATTATATATTAATTACAACTTTAGGTAATATTTGTGGGAGATAAAATATTTTAAAAGTTGCTAGTATATACAGAGGTAGTAATATTCTTACCAGGAAAAAGACAAAAGTTCAAGCAGAATGCTGTAACTTCCTGAGTCGAGTATGATGACTTTAAGAAAGATGGAGAGGGTATTATATATGGAGTACTTCTTTCAAAGATTATATGCTGGTATTAAAAATAAATTATTTTGGAATTTCCTAATTAGATAGAATTACAATGATACGAGTGTTTTCCTAATTACAGTGGATAGAATTAGATACGAGTATTACTCCGTATATTTAAGGCAACTGTCATCAGATTTGTATGCTCTAAGCTAGGCCCACTTTAAAAGGTCCAATTTTGTTTACCAAGCATGCATTATTAGCGTACTTTATACAATTACTAGATATAAGCCCGTGCGATGCACGGTTCTAGTAAATCTTTTTATTAATTTAAGATTTTTTTATATGAAAATCATTCATCAGATATTTGGATAAAATTCCTAGTATCATAAGATAATTTTTTTTTAATTTTAACACTAAAGTTATCTTTCGTAGGTTTATTTATTTTAGGTGGCGCTTGAATTTAAAATCCCAAACCTTATTCTTTAATTTTTCTTAGGTGACAATTTAATTTTTTAATAAAAAATAAATGACAAATTATTTTATTTATTGGTTAAAATAAGGCCTTTGCAAATGCGTTTTTTTCTGTTTCAAAATGTTTTTTTAACTATTAAAAAAATTAGGGGGAATCTTCTAAATTTCTCTCTATATATAAGGAAAAACGTAGTGATATGAGATTTAGTTTTATTCGTTTCGATGAGTACATTATTAATATCTATTTTTTATAATATTTGCTAGGGCGGGATTAAAGATATTTACGATCAAAGATTTACATCCATATATGTAAAAAAGATAATTATTAGTTTATTAAATAATTTAAATTTTAATTGTTCACTATTCGTTATTTTTACCTAGGTGGCAAAATTCTTAAATCTTATTTGTCACTTTTTCTTAGGTGGAGAGTGAATTTTTAAATTATTCTAAAATAAATTATTAATCTAAAATTTCATTAGTTAAAATAATACCTTTTCTTCTGCGGCTCGCCGAATGCTCCCGAAAAATGCCAACTTTATTTATATATGAAAGCCCGTGCGATGCACGGTTTTTTCATATATAAATCTCAAGAAAATATATTTTCGTATAGATTCTATGTTTTTTTAAAAAAAATTATTTGATTTATTTTACTATCTAATAGTAAAAAAACACATAATATTTTAATTAAAGTGTTATTGCCTATTACAAAATTTTATTTTTTTTAAATGTAATTTATAATTCGATTTTTTTTTATTGTTGTTTTGTATCTTATTGTGGTTGTTAATTATATGAAAACTGAATTTAAAAATATGAATAAATTGTAAATATGATATCTTTCAAAAATAAATTTGTAAATGTGATATTTTATCTGTTACATATTAGGATAAAATCTTTAATATGAAACGATATATTTTTTTATTTTTAAATAATTTAAATCCTAAATCATTATTCATTGTTTTTTAAAAGATAAATATATTAAAAAATAATAAAATCATGTATACTATTTATTTCTATATAGATAGAATCACCAACTTCGTTCACACCCATATCTCTTCCATCTAATCAAAATGGATAAATAAAACATGTTAGCAAAAATAAAATTTATATAAAATAATCTTTATAGTCTTATAAAAGAAATCAATATATATATATTTACCGGAAGTGAAAAATTGTTGTGAAATTGATCTAAAAATTAAAATTGTATAAAATCAAATCTAGATCTATGCATTGAAATTTCATCATCATCCTCAATTGCCCGAACAATAATATTTTAAAAAATTAAATCATTATTTTGTTGTCACTTACAATGCGTGCGATATTGCTTCTTATTTGTAACGATTGAAAAGTATCTAATGGAGTAAACTTTTCTTTCAATTTATTTTGGACGAAAAGTTACAAAGTTGGCTTTAATTGAGGCATGAACGCCATCATCCTGTAATTAAAAATAAAAATTAAGTTAATTTGATGGCTTGATTATGCTACCTAAATCACAAAAAATTGTTTTAATCATAAAATTAATTAATAAAAACTAAAAAGGTTTATAATGTAAACGATTTATAAAGATATAATACCTCTTCGTACTTTGATTTTCCAATCATTTTTGAATGAATTTAATTCTCTAATTTAATTAGATCTACATGTAAAAACAAAATTCAATAAACAAAACATAAACATATAATCATTAAGTTTTCCAAATAAACAAAATGTAAACAATAATCACAAATATATACATTTAACACATGAATGTAAAAATTAAACTAAGAATTACGCAACCATTGACGACCTAAAACGGACACAAAATTCGCTTGATTTGGTTTTGTATTGATATGAGACTTTATGTGTGTCGTAGAATGCGTCAATTTATAGTGGTAGGCATCACAAATTTTAATTTAATTACAATTAAAAAATAATTTTTATTTCTTATCATAAACACTATAAAGATTATCTTAGATATATAAATCCTATATCTAAAGATGATTTTTTTTAAAAGATAAATTTTAGTTTTTTAAATAAATTAAATCCTCATAAATCATTATTCGTTGTTTTTACCTACGTGGCAAATTTCCTAAATCTCATTCGTCGTTTTTATTAAGGTGGCAAGTGAATTTTTTAATTCTAAAATAAAATAAAATTCTAATTTTTAATTGGCCAAAAATATACTTTTGCTTATGTGGCGCGCCGAATGCTCTCCAAAAATGTCTACTTTATTTATATATATTAGATTAGTGGTATTTTTTTTTTGACAAAAATTATTAGTGGTATTAAAATACTTATTAAAGTGTAATTATTATTGATGATATGATTTATTTCAAAAAAGAAAAAATATTGATGATATGTTTAATGATTAAAACGTGTCAAAAAAAATGATTAAAAAACATTAAACATATTAATGAGAGTAAACATATTAATGAGGGTAAAAAATTAAATATATATTTTTGTAGGGTATAGTAACACACTATTTCTAAGAGTTATGTTCTAATTTTTATAAGGTAGGGATACAGAGGGAGTACCAAACAATAAAGCATGCATTCTAGCGTATTTTGTATGTTAAGATAGGGAACAAAAGGTTGTAAAAAAATAAATACGTAGTATATAGGGAACTAAAGGCTTGCAACAATATAATCCTGAATATGAATAAACATTCAGATTAGAATAATAATGTGAGTGAGGGATAACTTAAGTGATTAGATGAGCTTCCCCCGTCCTTTGTGACTCTCAAAACACCAAAAGATTCGGATAATAATGACTCAAAAATAACATTATTTTGTTTCTTTTTGTTGTGTATATGCTAGTGTAACTAGTAATCTTATGGAGTACTTACTTGCACATAATAGATACATTAATGGTTAAATTGTGTTAATATGTGAGAATTTCTTAGGGTTGTTTGGAATCATTTTTGGTTTTTCCTTGATTTTTTTAGAACTTAAAACCAAAAACAGAAAATAAGAAAAAGGTGTTTCCACTATTTCTATTGTCAATTTTCAAAACTATCATAATTTTAATAAGTCTAAATAATTTTTGATTCATTATGTGACATATATAATATACTTTTAAAAAACAAAATCCAAAAAATAGAAAACCACAACGATGCCAAACGAATCCTTAACTTTAAGATTTAGGTTTTTCTGTTTTTATTTTCCCCTAAATTGTATAAAAACCAAAGCTTAGGCAGCTTAATTCAACAAATTGAATTTAATGTTGGGGTGATATTTTAAAATAAACAATAAATCGGGTGGTTGAATTGTGTTTGTAGGGTGGTAAAATACAAAATTTTGTTATTCAGAGACTAATTTTAACTATATTTTTTTACTACAATTCATTTATATATAAAAAACAAATTTTACAATGTATAATGTTATTAACTTAAAAATATTTTCTTTTCTTTATTTTTTGGAAAAATTGTTAACAATAATCCGAACTTTGCTCCGTCCGTCCAAAATAATCCTAACTTTCGATATTTTTTTAATAATCCCAACTTCATATGTCATCCGCCCAAAACAGTCCTTACCGGTCATCCAACTTGTTATTACAAGTTGCCGGCCGGACACGTGTCATTCAAAGATTGGTTTTTAAATTTAAAAAAAAAAGTGAAAAAAAAAGAAAAGAAAAAAAATCCACCAGCCTTCAACGATTAACCCAGCTAACCCCACTACCACAAACGT
This sequence comes from Chenopodium album, assembly GCF_948465745.1. Classification (NCBI taxonomy): domain Eukaryota; kingdom Viridiplantae; phylum Streptophyta; class Magnoliopsida; order Caryophyllales; family Amaranthaceae; genus Chenopodium; species Chenopodium album. The sequence goes on along the minus strand of NC_137853.1, from coordinate 7,702,228 downwards.
CCAGCCCTTCCTCCCCGCCTCTCAGGCCCCGGCCGGCCACCGCCCAGATACCCTCCACCGGTGACGGCGTCGTCCCACCCCAAAACCCCACAAAACAACCTTAAAAAGTACTAAACCCCAAGTTAATTTAAATTTCAAACATAAATTAATTAATCAAAAATAATGAACACCCTTTAACTGAATATTAACTAATGGAGTAAAATCAGTCTAATTCAGCAAATACCAACAAAAATTAAACCAAAAAGAAAGCAACCCGGCTCAAAAAATTTAGCATAAAAGCAACGCAAGCAGCCAATTTCGTGGGGTTTTGGGGTGGGGGATGGTGGTTTAAGGGGAAGGTGAGAGCTGACAGCCGGGAGAGGGGTAGGGGCTACGCCGACAGTGGGTAGCTGGGTCCGGCGCCATCAATGGGAGGGGGAGCGGGTGGCGCCAGCCGGAGGGAAGCGCTTGGGCGGTGCTAAGGAGGATGGATGTGGTGGTTTTTTATTTTTAATATTATTTTTTTAAAAAAATTTTTGACCAATCACGTGGTGACACATGTATATAAAACCTAAATTAAAAAAAAATTACCTGTTTAACGGGTCACCTGGAACTGTTTTGGACGGATGAACTATAAAGTTGGATTATTAAAAAATAATCAAAAGTTGGGATTATTTTGGGCGGATGGAGCAAAGTTGGGATTATTTATGGCAATTTTTCCATATTTTTTTTCATCAATACTACCAGGTTATCTAGAAGTACTCTCCTCTCTTGAACTGATTGCTTGCGTCTCAAGCCTCCTAGATCAATTAGAAACAAAACAAATCTAACACTGTAATTATGGAAGATTAAATTTTGTAAAATAAACACCTTTGTTTAAGTGACAAACACTATCTCTTTAATACAACATAAATTTATAATGCTTGTAACTAATAACTACAAAATAAGAGAGTGAGGGATAACTCAAGTGGTTAGAGTTTCCCACCAAATTATAGGAGATCCTGGATCGATTCTCATCCCGCCCTCGTGGCTCTATAAACACCAAAAAAAAAAACACAAATCTAAATTATGTACTACCTTTTCTCATTAAACTTGCTGAGCTTAATAGTGCTAGCAGCAAAATTCAAATGCAGACTAAAAACTAACTCCTTGAACTCAAGGCTAACCTCACATGTACATCTGATTGAATATCATCATTACTAATGGCACAAATTATAACACACGGGCATTTAATTAGATACTCTTATATATTGTACAACACAAAGACAATACATCAATACCTAGAAGATACGGACCAAAGAAAAGAAGAGATAGAACGTATTAATTGAAAGAGACTTGAAAGAGACTCATCTAAACTCGTTAACGTCTTTAGAGGTATATTTTACCTAGTCATGTGTTCTATATATCAATGAACACAGGAATTGAATCGAAATTGACTAATTAATGAATCCAACTTATCTTAATCAAACCGAATTGAACTTGATCAAATCGAAATCATCCAAACTGAAATCAATACCACCCGCGCGAAATTAACCCATTTTGAACCCGATCTAAATTTATCCGAACCAAACATCATGGCCCGAATTTAACCTGATTCGAATTAAAAAAATAATTTAGACTCGAACAAATCCGACCGGAGTAAACCTGACCCAAATTTCATCTGGTTATCTGTAGTGACACCTCTGGTCACGTGTTCAATAATTTCCTTACAAAACAATAACAAACTCCATATTTGGATATTCCTAAACTAACATCACATCACCCTCAAACTTTCGCCTCACTATCACCCTCATTCTCACGTCGATTAGAATCATCAAGCCGTCATAATCATCAAACACCTTTTCTGCTCACCATTAATGAAATCATGCCACATTGTTATGACTGTAACAGAGATTTCAACATTTTGGGTCTTCAAGAACACAACAACAGGAAACACCGCCACTTCAAACATGAGTGCACCACATGTAAAGCACGATTTCAAGAAAAAGTGGAGCTAGAGGTATTTAAAAAAATAATTAAATGATGTTTTAAAGTAATTTCTTTAACATCTATTATATGAATAAAGTATTATAACTTTTTTGGAAAATCTAATAGTACTCTATTTAAAAGATAATTAAAAAGGAGTTGAAATAATATTTTTTTTTTAAAGAAGTTGAAATAATTATTTAGGTAAATGTATATAAAATAATTATGAACACCAAATAAAAAGGAAAATATATTTCTCATAAAGATAATATAAAGGTGAAATGATATAATTATATAATCAAATATTAACAAAAAAAAAAGGTTAAAAAGGAAGGGGAGTTTTGGAGGGAAAAAACAGCACCAGGATATGACATGTATCACTCCCGATGTCTGTTTTAGTATTAAGTTATTGATTATTGATTAAAATAGGGTGTGTTTATGTGAAAAATTAGAATAATGAAAAACGACGTCGTCATTTGGAAAATTCTTAGGGTTTATGTTATCACCCCTTTCTCGTTACATCCACTCTCCTCTCCTTCTCTCTTGCCTCAACTCTAAGCAATGGAGTCACAGCCGGAATCAGCCGCACCATGTTGGTTGGGCAAACATAGTGAAGCAAACCCCAGAACCAACCCCAACACAACAACCTCAAACACCCACACAAATCTTCGAAATCTGCAAATCAAATAAAGGCATAGCAGTTGCCATTGTTGAAGCTAACGCTATCATTCAAGATAAGTAGTAAAAGAATAATGATATAGAGATTGATAAAATAATAAGGAGAATGATAAATGAAAATTAATGATGTAGAGATTGATAAATAATTAGGAGAATGATAAATGCAAGATAAGTAGTAAAAGAATGGACACTATTTATAATTGATGTAAGGAGGTGGGAGAAGTGTGTGGAAGAATCTACACACATGCTCTTTAATTTAAATTGCCACATTAATTTAGAATGTTCAAGAGCATTCACCAATTCTACATTCTTCCACAATTCTCCATCAATTCTCGATATGAGGGGATTTTCTAGAAATCTTTTGCATACCTTGAGACATTATTAATTGATTGGGCTTATGGAATTTAAGCTTAACTAACTCAACAATTTTAATCGTTACGTTATAATATATGTGTATTTTTGGATCTTCTTTGAAGGGGTTTATTCCCATGAATTGGGTCTATTGGTTTACTTGCAAGAATTGTATGTTGTTTGTTCTAATTACTATTGAATTTGTTATTGATGAAATAGGGTTTTGTTTGAATTGATGAATAAGTTTCATTTTCAAAACCCTTCATGGTAATATTTTGATTGGGATACCTAAAGAAAACGGATCATTGAAGAATCCTACAAGATGTATGAATTTATTTGGTGTCATTACTTGTACTTTGTTGTGAGTTTGTTTGATTTTGTTTCTAAGTTTTGCATTTTGTTACATTAATCTATAGGTCAAATTTATACTAATATATTAAAGGCATACTAAGAACGCCTCTGTGCCACGTAAACCACGCCACGTCATCTGCTCTATCTCTCATTATGTCACATCACACTATCCAATCAACCTGAATCATTATGCCACATCACCTAATATTGTTTCATATAAAAAAATGATGATAAGAGCGAGGAATCAAACACCCAACCTCTTATAAAAAGGATGGTTATTTAATCATCTTAGCCAATCACCAACTATGTTATAAATATGAAAATAAATGTATATAATTAATAATCACAATGTCTATATTTTTTTTAAAAAAAAAAATTATAAATATCAAATACATATAATCATAAGGAATAATTAAAGTAGAAATCTGGTGCAACGCCGAGGCTACACACTAGTGGATTGAATGAAAATGCTACCTCATGAGCTTCGAGATTTGATGAAGCTCTTCAGGAGCTTCACTTGGACAGAGATAATAAGCTCCAGTGAACTATGATTGGTGTTGCTACTGCATATTTCAAACCCAACATGCACGGATTGTAAGTGTCATTTACACGCATTGGCGGATGTATTCAGGTGCACACTGAGTCATCACGTGACTCAAAAAGAAAAAAATGAATTTTATTGCTATTGTCACAAGAGTTTTGCGCTGCGTCAATGTTTTTCTTTTTTCATTAAAGAGACCGGTTATATTTAATAATAGGTCTCTTAAGTTATATCACTTTTTTTTTAATTTTTATTAATTTTTGCTTCTATTTATACCTTTTATTTGTGCTACCAATTTTAATATTTTCCCACAAAGCTTATCAATTAAGTAAAAAATCATAAAGTTAATTTAATAATTTATAGTACTAATTGTTTGTAACATGTTATTTGTAGTACTTTCAACTTGTAAGATTGATTTTTTATAGTACTGTATTTTTAAGTGTTACAGTTTGACCGACACATAGTTTTAGGCAATTTAATTGACTTAAATAAAATAAGAGGTAAGTGAGGTAGTTGGAGTATTAAAAAATTGTAAAAGAAAGATAATGGGGTTAATAGTTAATTGAAAAGTAATGGATGTGAGAGAAAAGATATCCCTACCTAGCTTATAAAAAGTAGGAAATTGTTCTTATGAATAGTGCACGGACCATAATACCCTTCAAAATGTTTATTTACTTTATTACCCCCGTATAATGAAGTAGAGCTTGGTGACTTCATTGGTTCATTAAATGGATGAATTTGAAAGACCCATCAATTAATTAGAAATTAAATGGATGGAGAATGAAATAATAAAGTTTAAAATTCTTCATATTTAATTGGGGTTATGGTTTTTAATTGGTGAAGCCGAGGGGCAAGGCCCAAAGGAAAAGCAAAGAAACTACAAACTAGAAAACAAAAGCAACACAAAGAAAAACAAACTAACAACTACTCCCATACTCAAGACCCAACTTAGCTAATCTTCGGAATCATCCTAGGAATAGCCATGCCACATAAGTCCTCCAATAAAACGGTACCAAGATTCGTCGACTGGTTTGCAAGGGGTTATGGTTTAATTACATGATAACATTAGTCACTGGACAAAACAAAGCTGTTGTTTTATGTGGGCATTCTTTTCCCCTTTATGTTGTGAAGGTCAAAATTAACGACTTACCCATAATTGGACATAGAGACTAATAAAATTAATCTATGATTGTGTCGAATGTAGTAGGGAGCTAGAAAACCAAACTGACTACAATGAGAAGGGAAAGAAAGCAAGAACCGATTCAAGGAAATTAGCATGGTGGACAAAGAGGCTACTAGTGGAGCTGCATAGAGCTAATTTTACTGAAAAAATAAATTCTTAGAAGCATTTTGTCCAAGTTTATTTTCTAATTATATGTTAACTTTTAAGCATTATAAATCATGCATGTATATCTGAATAGGAAAAATTTTGTATACATCCGGTTTTCAGTAATTTACTGTACATCGGGTACACTTTTGTCAAATTTAGTGTCACTTTTGTCAAATTTGTCAATGAAGCATAAATAACTCTTATATATGTCAGGGTAACTTTTGCACATTTTATTGTCACTTTATAACGGATGTTCAGTAATTTACTGAACATCCGTTTTATTTAAAAGTTTGTGATCTGAATATATACTGGGTATTATATATTAATGCCACTACTATGTATTGCGATGTACCCTATACTGCTATATGTTGTACTTTGTTGTTTCCAATTAGGTCAATGAGTCTATATAATATTTATGTAAAGCTAATGGATGCTTTCTCTTCCTCACTACTATAGTATTTGGCATTTCCGTGTCAAAAATCTTGTCCTCTCCATGTGAAGTGCAAACACAAGCCCTCTTAAGCATTAGAGAGATATTCTTTACCAGTCCATCATCAATGTGAAGTGCAAACACAAGCCAAAAAAAATTAAGCCGAAAGAGCTGGCCATACCGCGCGCAACGCGCGCATTGGCTTCCTAGTATAATAAAAAAGTAGTAGTGGGTTTGGGTGGGACCATGAGAGGAGAGAGATATAATGTTTTAATGTAGCTTTTTGCCAAAAAAAGGAAGTGTAACACTTAAAAAAAAACACGGCCGGAAATGGGAAGTTTAACACTTAAAAAAACACGGAGGGAGTACTATTTGGTTGTAGTATGGATTTTTGTGTCCTATTTTTAGATTAAAATCAATTTAGTGAAATATAAATTTTTGGATTGAAATTAATTATGAACAAGATTTGGAAAAAAAATTTGCACTTTCACAAGTGAGCAATAATTGATGGTGACTCACCATCTCGAAAATCTTGGATCCGCCACTGTTTAAACAACACAAAATTAACCATGAAATTTCTAGAGAAAACTATGGCTTGTCATATAATGTGTATAAATTTAATCCTTTGATGAAAGTTGTTGCTTTTTGTAGTAAATCTTCTTGACACGTATGACTTTTCAAATATTTGCTTAGTGTGAAAAACAAAACTTGCACTTATTATGTCTTTGCATTTATGGACTATGACTGTATAAGCTCTTGTCTCTAATTGTCAATTACTTTATAATTGTTCAGAGCATATCAATTAATCCGGAGGAAGTACTGATGTAGGTTTGATATGTATTTACAAATACATATCAAAGTTTAAAATAAGCAAAAATATTGTAAAGCACATGAGGGTGAGAGAAAGGAGGAGATAGATGGTCAAATGGGACCACTTTAAATATACCACTGAATGCTTATATAACATTATTGACTACGTAGTGTAACTATTTATACACGTAGTTAGTACCACCGAATGAATATACAGTATCATTGAATGAATATATAATACCATTGAATGTTCAATGATATTATTTGATTATCCAATAATACTATTAATCACCCAGTGGTACACTCTAAATCCAGAACATATATCCCTCGTTATGTACTAAACTCGTATGTACCTTTGAAAGCTTAGATATATCATTGACTATGTAGTGATATTATTTCTACATGTAGTGAGTACCACTAAATGAATATATAGTACCACTACATACATACATAGCACCACTGAATGTTCAATGATACTATTTGATCATCCAGTGATACAATTGATTACCCAATGGTATTACTCTAAATGCAGATATGCATTTACGTGAAATGACCCCAATACCCCTCATTATGTATTTACTCATACATCACAAACCTCCCTTTGGAAGGCCTCATTAATCCGTCCCTCAAAGGGTATATATGGAAAAGATTATAATTTATTGTAGGATGATGTAGTTTAAGTAAATGCTGTCAATTTCCTTTTCAATTCCATAGTCCTTTTCCCAGATGGGTCTAATTTTTTAAAAATGTTTTAAGGATATTTTAGAAAATAACACCACAAAAAAATCCAAAATTTGATTATAACACCACAAAAAAAAAAAAAATACTTTTATCATAACACCACAAAAAAACAAATAAATTGATTTCACCATCACTTAACTTTGCCATCCAATAAAACCTGTTAAGTGGGTCTCACACGGTACACATGTCAATTATCTATTGGATTTGAAAAGAGAAAAATTAAAAAAAAAATCCGTAAAATGCTGGCCTAGCAACCACCATCGGTGGGTTCCCACCTCCATCACCCATACCCAGGCCCCAAACCTCCGAAACTGTCGACGAACAACCGTAACCCCAACCAAAGCCAGCCTGGCGGCTTAGCCCACACCATTGCCGATCCACCGTAATTAACCCCAACCTAAACTAGTCGAAACATCAACATCACCCCCACCACCACCGCCGAACTCCTCTGCCCTAACCGTCGAAAACCCAATCCATACCCAAACCCACAAACTGCCCCGCTCCTCTCACCTTAGTCTTTCACCCTCACCTTGACCAAAACTCGTACCCAGAAACCAAATCTGGGCAGAGGTTGGGTTATAGTTGAACTGGTTTCGACGATCATGGGTGGTCAGCTTGGTTGGTTTCGTCGGTCGAGGATGGTAGGTTGGGATTGGTTAACGGTAGTGGAAACCGCCACCGGTGGTGGTTGGGTTTAGATTTTAGGAATTTTCCGTTTTTTAAATTCTTTTTTTATTTTTTTCATTTTTTTTATCCTATAAGTAATTGACACGTATACAATGTTGGGTCCACTAACGATTTTTTGGATGGCAAGGGTAAGTGGTGATGAAATCAATTTTTTGGAATTTTAAGTGGTGTTATAATAAAAGTTTTAAAATTTGTGGTGTTATAATCAAATTTGTGTGATTTTTGTGGTGTTATTTTCTGAAATATATATAATCCTTAAAAATTAGAGTTTTTTTTTTTTTTTTTTTTTTTTTTTTGAAAATGTTAAAGATTTTTAAGGTTATAAGAGGTATTGAGAATTAGAAATATGGGGTTGTTTGGTTCATTATATTGGAATGGAATCTCATACAAGAAATGCATGAATTCTAAAAACATACTAACTTAAAGTTTTTTGGTTTAATGTTGGAATGGATTGTATACTTCATTATTACAATGGATTGTTAATCTTAGAAGGAAAGTAGGTAAAGAATTCCATATGTATGGGATAGAGTTAAAATCCTTTGGGTAGTCAAAAGAATCCTTTAGGTATGAGTAGAGGCGTCAATTCGGATAACTGAATAGAGTTTGGGTCGGGTCTATTCGAGTTAGGTCTGTTCAGGTCGGATATGTTCAGGCCAAAATTATTCTTTTAACTCGGATCGGATCGGGTCAAATTCGGGTCGGACTAAATTTGGGTCATGGTTTATCCAGTCCAGGTCGGATATGGGTCAGGTCAACTCTAAATCGGTTCATGTTTGGTTCGGATAAATTCGGATCGGGTTCACTTTGGTCAGGTCAACTCCAAATTAATCGGTTCATGTTTAACCGGGTTAATTTCGGGTCGGATGAATTTGGGTCGGGTTGATTTCAGTTTGGATGATTTCGGTTCGGTTAAGTTTGATTTGACTAAGATAAGGTTGATCATTTGATTCATTAATTGGTCAATTTCGATTCAATTCCTTTCTGTGTTTAATTTGGCTAGATTTTAATTGAGTTTACCCAATACATATTTAAATAAGATTATTTTTTAACTAGAGTTATTATTGAGTTTTTACTTTATTATTGGGTCAATATCAAGTCATTCATCTATCAATTTTTTTTTATCGACTTGAAAGTAGAGGTTTTAATGTTCAAGTATTACAAATCATTTGTAGCAAATTTTAGATGAGACGATTATAAAGCTTAGAAAGTAATTTTATATAATTGGTATGTATATAAAGGAAAAAGTTAGCTTATTAATAATTAGTAAATATTGTAATATAAGAACTTGAATAAAAAGGTCAATAACTAATTAAGGTCGAGTTAAATTCGGATCGAGTAAAAATCAAATCGAGTTAAAATCGGGTCGCGTTAATATCAGTTCGGGTCAAAACAAATCGGATTAGATCGATTATTTGTCGGGTCAATTTTGGATCGGGTTGAGCTCGGGTCGGGTCAAATCGGTTCGATTTGAGTTCAGGCCGGATCAAATCGAATTCGGGTTGAGTTTAGGTCGGATCAAATCGGTGACGGGTTAAGTTCAAATCGGGTCAAGTTCGGATTTTGGGTTGAGTTCAGTTTGGTTACAGATCGGGTTTGGATCTTTAATTTCTCGGAACAAATCAAATCGGTTACAGTTTGAAATGGATAATTGTTCGGATCGGTTCGATTTTGACACCTCTAGGTATGAGATTACATTCAATTAAAAAAACTCAATCAAAAAAATTATAAATGGAATGAAAACTTCTTTTTATTGACAATCCATTCAAATCCATGACCCCATATGGGTAAATTAAACAAGTCAAGTAAGATTATCATTAAAAAAAAAACTGAGAAAATACCAGATATGGAGTCATACGGAATTACTGAAAAAATTAGAACACGAAAAACGACGTCGTCAGCAAACTCTTAGGGTTTATGTTTATCACCTCTTTCTCGTCACATCCACTCTCCTCTCCTTCTCTCTTGCCTCAACTCTAAGCAATGGACTCACCGCCGGAATCAGCCGCACCACCGCCACCGCGACCGGAATCAGCCGCACCACCGCCACCGCCACCGGAATCAGCCGCACCATGTTGGGCGAACATAGTGAAGCAAACCCCAGAACCAACCCCAGCACAACAACCTCAAACACCCACTCAACTCTTCGAAACCTGCAAATCAAACAAAGGCATAGCAGTTGCCATTGTCGATGCCAACGCCATCATTCAAGGAGGAGAGAGACTCCCTTCTTTGGCTGACAAATTTGTGTCTGTTTCTGAAGTTATCAATGAAATTCGTGACCCCACTTCTCGTCATCGTCTCTCTTTTCTGCCTTTTACTGTTGATACCTTGGAACCCTCCCCTGAATCTCTCAGAAAAGGTCTGTATCTATCTCTCTCTTTTGTTTTTGGATTATATTTGATTGTTAAATTTGTGGGTTTTGTTCAATTTGGGTTGTTTTGTGTTATTATTGATTGATTGAGTTGAATTTCAATTGGGTATTTTCTAATTGTGATGTTGAATTGTTTTGATGTTTGTACTGCGTTTAAGTTATTGTCTTGCAAAAGTGTTGAAAAAGTTTTATCTTGCTAATTGTTTGTCATCTGATGAATAAGTCTTGACAATAGTAGGACCTTAGGTAGTAGAGATTATTGATTTATGGGGATTGCCTTTGTGAGTTTGAGTTTATTGTTATGTCTTATGCTAGTAATTTATGAACTAGTATGTATTTTCTCGAGTATCAGAAGATTCAGAACTTCTCAGATAAATTAGTATACTTGTGTAAGAGCTTTTTGGCATTCTTCTCGCCTTCTTGTTGTTGATTTCATGAAATGGAGGATTTGCTACTTGTTAAATCTTTGTTTGCTGGTTTGTTGTCCATTGGGCCGGATTGGGTCGTGATTTGTTAATAAATTTGTATTGTGCTAAAATGATTAGTCCATATGGTTTTCATCGCCGCCAAAACAATCAGTTACATCACTTAAATGTTATCAATTAGAGAATTCGAGCTACTGAAAATATTATGGTAATTGTTTTCTCTAGTACGAGGACTTTTTTTTCCTGAGTATTAAATATCATGTGTCAGTATTCTATGAATTATAAAGTATTAGGTCAACTCATTTCTGGAGGAACTTATCAGAAAAATCACTGTATTTGTACTGTATGTGTTAGCTTGTGTTTGATACATTGTATAGAGGGTATGGAGAATTCGTTTTTTTTTTTTTTTTTTAACCATAATTAGCATGCAATTTAACCTGTGTCTATGGATTATTGACAGTTGTCAGCTTTGCTAGAGCAACTGGTGATCTGCAGACTCTTTCTGATGTTGATCTTAAGCTCATTGCTCTAACTTACACATTGGAGGCTCAAATTCATGGTACTAGTCATCTTAGAGACAGCCCTCCCCCTATCCATGTCTTGAACGTACGGAGATTGCCTGAGAAGGACTTGCCTGGTTGGGGTTCCAATGTTCCTAATCTTGAGGAGTGGGAAGCTTTGGAAGGTGCGATGGACAGTGGTCCAGATCCTAATTCTAGAATTCTCCCATTGAAGGATATAACGTTAAATATCCCTGTTGAGGATCAAATGAATTTGAAAGATGGCTCCGTTGGAAATGGTAGTGAAGATCAAGATGGTGCTGGCCTGACTGCAAGGAGACACAGAAGATACCCGCCCAAAAAGAGGGAGGTAAAAATTGACGGGAAAAAAATGGTGGCTGATGGGATTGATGCATCTCAAGGACAACATGATGATGATGATGATGGTGACTGGCGTCCTGCTGTTAGTCGAGGCACCCATAGAAGGTTCCTCAGAAGAAAGGCTCGCCGTGATATGTATGAGGCATCTTTAAAAGATGATGATCAGCAAGAAGTCAATAAAAATACTGAAGAGGAAGTTGATCAAGGAACTTCTGATGATAAAATGGATGGGACAAATGGTACTGAGGATATTTCATCAATTTTGGAACAGATTAGACTTGAAGAAGATGCTTTGGAAACTCATGAAGAACAGAATGAGCAAATTGATTCTCATTTGGATGTTCAATCGGTAGATGGTCACTCAGTAAATGCTCATTCCGTGGGTGAAGGGGATGACAATGAAGGATTAGATCATGTGGAGAATGGAAGTGTTGATACCTCATATGCAGAGGATGATTGCAGTGAACAGAGCTGGATGCTGAGGTCTTTATCTGATTCAAGTGTTGCATGTATCACCGGAGACTTTGCTATGCAAAATGTTATTCTTCAGATGGGTTTACGTTTGCTAGCCCCTGGAGGAATGCAGATACGTGAGTTGCACAGGTAATGTAACTCCTTAATAATATCTCCATGTTCCCACTTAGGGTACCTAATAGTCACATAATATAGCATCATAATCTGAATTTTATGAGACTTGATTAAAATATATTGTACATTGTCCTGTCATCTAGAGAATGCATGTCAAACACTAACTATCAGCACTATCACAGTATCACCTGCTTATAATTTTGTCAGTATGGGTGTGGTGGGCAAGTAGGCAACCTTTATACTTGAATGAGTTTTAATCCCTTGTAATCTTGTACATAGTGATTTTTTATACAATTGTCAGAAATTCTGATATTGTGTTAATTGTCTAGATGGGTACTAAAATGTCATGCTTGCCAGCATGTAACCGCTGAAGTTGGTAGAATCTTTTGTCCAAAGTGTGGCAATGGTGGTACCTTAAGGAAGGTGGCTGTTACAGTAGGCGAGAATGGGGTCGTACTACAAGCTCGAAGGCATCGTTACTCTTTGCGTGGCACAAAGGTACAGTTTCTTACATGTTTTGCTCTTATCGAAAGTCTTGGGCTCTAGGCAGTACTTAATACTTGTGCATTTGTTCTTGCTAGTGCGTGACTGCTATGAGGCGTTAATCAATTCATTTATTAGTATTGATATCAACTTTACATGTTGCTTTTGTTCAGCAATTCCCTTTCTAGTTTGCCTATTTTGGCATACATTGTGGACCTTATTACCTAGGCTCCTCAGTAGGGATGGCAATGGGTCCAGGACCCTACCCACCCTATCCTAAAATACGGGTATGGGTCTTATATTTTTAGACCCTATGGGTACGGATAGGGTATGGGTCTAGGCGGCATCAGGTATGGTAAGGGTTCAGGTATAATGTTTTCAGACCATGACCCTACCCACGGACCCTTAAGACCCATACCCTACCCAAACCCGTACATAGACTCGCACAATATATTGACTTAGAAAAATTTTCATAATCAAATACAAGTAGAAAAAAGTATTAAGGATGTTGATTTTGTAGGATGTTAATGATGAAATCGAGTGTGATACGAAAGACGATTATAAATAGTAGGCTATTAACTTTCTAGCTATGCATTTAATTTTACAAGACTATAAATTGTAATGTAATTATGGTCTTATGGATTATAATAATTTGTTTATTTACATTTTATGTGTTAGTTTATTTGTTTTTTGCGCAATACATGCAATCGTACAATAAAAAATAGGCAATTAAAATTTGGGAAATAAGGTTAGCGAAGGATCCATATTAGACCCTGGACCCTACCCAGACCCTGCTAGATCAGACCCATAGGGTCCGGGTAAGGGTCTTAAAGTTTTAGACCCTAAGGGTCCGGGTAGGGTATGGATGATTGAAAAATCCGGGTACGGGTCCGGGTATCATTAGACCCTACCCAAGTACTCATTGCCATTCCTACTCCTCAGCAAATGGCTGGTGTATGCATCCTTATAAGAGGACAAAAGACGTGGCTTCAGATAAATTTGCCCATCCTGTTGGCTAACTCTTCATCTTTTGCAGTTTTCACTCCCTTTGCCCCAAGGAGGAAGAGATTCCATGACTAAGAATCCCATATTACGGGAAGATCAGATCCCACAGAAGTTCTTATACCCCAGGACAAAGAAGAAATCTAAGGTTATTTTTGTGTTCCACATCATTGAATTTGTACCTTCCAGCTTCTTTACTTTCACTTCTCCCCTTTGCTCTTTATTTCATGTAATGTAATCTATTAAAGTAACACGTGTTATTTCAAATGTCATGTAGGATGATGATATATTTGCTGGGGATAGCGTCTTTGGTCATCAGACTCATCACACTGATAAAAAAGCTTATAACAGGCCTCCTGTGAGACAAGCATTAGCAGTGTTCAGTGGTAAAAGAAATCCCAATGACAACCATTTCTCTCGTGCAAAGCATTGAGGCAATTTTGCCTGGAAATTTTGGTAGCTGTTTAGATGTCGCTTTTTAAACAAATTTTATTGTGATTCAGTTTCTAAATTATCTTCCATGCATTTCACTGACTTTGTATTGAACAAATATTTGAATATTTACATATATGTTAATCTCAGTCTTGTTAAGAATGATGCGCCGAATATGTTTTATTATGGTTTCACTATTGGAAAGAGTAACTAATTCGTATATCTACATTTCTCTGCATCAGTCATTGATTCTCTTGAAGTATAAATCAGTGAGACACAGTATATTTTAGTAATGTCTCATGTAGCTTATCTAACTAAAAAAAACTTTTTAAGTAGCGTAATTTACTAATCTGATTAACAATTAACTTCGTATTAGACTAGGAACTCGCTCTCTTCAAATACAATGAAATCTTGCATGGTAATGTTTCTCTTATACAGTATATATTGAGGTAAAATAATGGTTAAACTTGACAATTATAGGCAATCATACCAGATTAAATCAGATATCAATATTCTGAAAGAACGATTTGTACCAGAATGAGGTAAATCATTTGGTTCCAACTATTGAGATTAGAGGATACTCCTAGAAAATAAGCTCAAGCAAACAAAGTCGGTGTGGTAGTTAGCTTAACTTTTCTTCATTTTTTTTTTTTATTAAAAAGGGTATGAAATCCTACCAATGATGTTTTGGAAGAGATATTTCTGTTACACTGACCTACCTTAATTTGATGCTATTAAGAAAGAAGCCCCCAACCCTTACCCAATATATGCCATCAAAGATCTTTCAAGGAAATTCATGATTCAAATTTATTTTTTAAGAATGAAAAGTAAGTTAGTTTCAAAGACAAATAATAAACCGCTTCCGAAAAATAGATATCTTATTCCTTTCTTAATGATAGTACTTCATAATAGAGTACTTCATAATACGTACCTCATCTATACATTCAACATTAGTTGAAGCATTTCAACGTTTTTGAAATATAATTTTAAAAGCCCAATATCTTCTAAGTTCCTATATTAGTATATGTACTCGCATTTAAATCCATCCCTCAAAAAATAATAATAATAATAATAATATTAATAATAATAATAAATTAATAATCCAAGTACATTGCCTTTGATGACACAAAATTGCACCACAACATTGTCATGTGAAGTTTGAGGAAGGCTTTAACTTTTCTTTACTAGTTAAAGTGGTTATTACCATTTACCAACACCAACATGTACAAATAGTCAAATCATACAATGCTTGAGTACAGAGTCCCTCTTGACCTTGTATTGTTAGAGTCCATTACTTTGAGTAACAAGGAAGCAAAATCATAGCATTACTTTATAATAGCTTTAAAGTTGCTTTAATTAGTAATACTTACATTTTCCTCATTCTCCATTTGTTTCAGGTTCCTATGTACTAGGGATACCAACTCCTAGTTCTCCAACTATATTGGATATTTCATATTTGATCAATGAAATATTTAAACTGGTAACATCAAAACTATTATTTGTACTCCATAATATCAATCCACTAGCAAACAGTTTTGGAGAGCAAATAATGCAAAGAGACCTTCATTAACTTTAGTAATATCAATCTACTAGCAAGATACTCGGTGTACATTCATGGCATCCATAAAACTTTCCTATATATTTTCCTAAGCCAGAAGCAGAAAAAAACTTTACATGATCTTCACGGATGAAAACCTGATGGGAGATGAGAAGAGGGGTGAGGGAAAGAATCGAGAGAGGTATCATCAAAACTATAATTTGCTTTACAGTAAGTATGTTAGTTTCAACTATGATCATGTTGAGAGTGCCAGTTCTGCCCATGCCAAAGAAGATGATCTGAGCTCAGCTGACATAGAGAGATCAATGCGGCTCTCCAGTAAAGTGCACAAGTCGTGCATCAATGGTCGCTTGACAGGATCAGGATTCAGGCAAAGACTTGCTGCCTCACAAACCGCTTTGAGGTCCTCATATTCAAAATGCTTCAATTGTTTCTCTACGATATAGGGCATAACTTCAGGTACCTCAAGGTATTCCCTGGCCTGAAACAAGAAACTACTTATTAGTGCAAAGTAATTAAAATTTTCTTTCTTTGTTTTTACTAAAAGCAGTCCATAATAACTTCAAAGAACATAGATCCAGGTTTTGTACCCAATCTACCAAGCTTCCTGTGTCTTTGGAGAAGGGTGGTCTGCCGCTGACTATCTCGAGCAAAAGTACTCCAAATGCATATACGTTACCCTTTATGTCTAAATGACGTGCCTCAATTGAACGTGGCAGAACACAGATAGCACCATTACTATCTATGGCAGAAGAATTTTTCTCCGATCTTGCAATGATAGTCTTCCAGCTTTCAAAATCAACCAGCTGCAAGAAACGTTTCAGGTTGGTTCAATAGTTCTTGGATCAATTATTATAATATCAAGCATATAACCTAAATATCATCTGTTTGTAATTGATAACGTTATAAAATAACCAACCAAAAAGCAAAAGAGTGCTTAGGAAAGAAACAAAAAATAGAAAATTATCTAACCTTGGGTGAAAAATCTTCAGTAAGATATACAGCACTAGAATTCAGCTCGGATATAGTGAATGGAGGGTTAAGTTCTGTATGAAGATATCTCAATCCACGGGCGATGCCTATTATGATTTTCATACGCCGTGTCCAGGACAGCTGGCAGCCTTCTCCATCAGCAAACATGGCTACAATTTCAATTTCAACACAGCATCAATACTTCTGTTACTTACGAGTAAGACAGACACAATTAATTGAGAAAGAGGACAATTCACTTACAATGCAGATGTTCATACAGAGTTCCATTACACGCATATTCAAAAACAAGCATCCGTGTGAAAGGAGGAGTCTCTCGGCAATAACCCAGCAGCTTAGCAGCATTCTCATGATTTAGTCTTGCTAAATCTGCCACCTAATCACGGTATAGTTTGAACAAGTAAGAATCAAAATCTCAAAACTATCTCAGGGCCAAAACAGAATACTTCAGCAGTACCTCTCTCTGGAAATAAAGCTCATGGTAGCCAGTCCACTGCTCTTCTTTGATGCAAAAGGATATCACTGCAATCTCAGATCCACCTTTCATAGTGCCTTTGTAAATCATACTATCAGAGGAAGATCCAATGATATTACTAAAATCTTCACAAGCTACTTCAAGGTCTTGTCTGTTGAATTTTTGTATATCTCTCAACAACTCAGAATCTGCTGATGAAATTATTAATGAACAGAAAAATCAGGAGCAAATAATTAATCAGAAAATATAGCTTTATGTATGTTATTAAGGAACCTGAAGAGCATAATTGATAAAGGGAGAATTTACCAATATATACTGCCAAGCGTTCTTTGTCACTTCCAGATTTCTTCCAAGGGATGATCATAGATGATTTATTGTTACACCTTTTGTATGTAGTTATCAGAGCAGAGATAAAGAGAATGCCAACCGTGGTACCAGTCACAATTTCTAAAGCTAAAAGCCAAGTAGGTCTCGATCTCCGGTGCTTGGCTTCATCTTCTGAAGACTTGTGCTTTGTGCTGGCATTGGAATTTGAATGAGATTTGGCATTTATAGAAGATCCTGTGATAAGCACAATATAAATCATGGCCCCTCCATATTGAAGCATTTAAAATAATGGAATCATCCATATTAATACCAGACTTAGCAGCCTCAAAAGGAGGCTCTAAAATTTGTGCATATTTGCATTATTAAGACTTGAGAGTGTTTCCCAAAGAACATCAACTCTTACATACTGTTAGTTCTATCAAGCGCACAAACTGATATCATAGACATTCATAGTGTTTATCTTATTTCCTTTTTTTCACTCTTTCCAAAGACTGATTGGACTTAGCTAGAAGGCTGAAATAAATTCTTAAATTTAAAAGGATTTCAAAATTCCTATTCTTCCACCTTCCTAGTCTTGATTGGATAAATCAAGAGAAACAGATCAAGCAGATAATGTTCCAGATTAGCTTCTACTTACCACATTGTGCATCCGAGCGCTGTTTCAAACCCCTGCTCTCAAGACAGTTACCCTGAAAGCTTGCACTGCAGAAGATGTAAAACAAAGTCAGCATTTGCATGCAAGAGGCCATAAGATGTGGGAGCGCAGAAGAGCATATCATTTCTAAACCAACCTTGGCAGATGTAGCAAACATTTTGGGATGCTTCCACCAAAGAAGTTATATGAGAAATCAGCAACTTTAAGCTGAGGCAAGCGACAAAGACCTGTAGCATTCCCATTGGTTGCATACCTGAAAATTCCAAACTAAATTAACAACACAGCTATTGGTTGACAACTTTCAGAATATAAGCACTATCCCAAGAGTCTCTATACTCCCTAATCATCATTAGCACAACTTCTAGAAATGACAACTATTGGTGTCAATCATATGCTTTCTGTTTTTAGTCAACTATAACATGGCTTAATTAAAGAAGCCGAAGGCACATGATCCGCAAGTTTCTTCCTTCTCAAAACATGACCTCAAAAACCAGGGGGGATCTTGTAATGATTGAAGCTACTCAGGACTTTATTACCACTGGAAATCTTCTCGATAAACTCAACAGGGCTTCCAAATTCTAGCGATAAAAAGTATAATTAAGTTCAGAAGTTCAGTGTCCCTGCATTTTTGATACGCTTCTAAAACCATTTTTGTAAAAAAAAAAAAAAAAAAAATAGACCCACCAGGAGAAAGGACTATGGAATTTAAAGGGAAGTTTCCAGCATTCACTAGAACTACATCATCCTACAATAAATTCTAATACTTTTCATATATACTCTTTTAGGAACGGATTAATTGATATGCTATGCTCTTAACGAATATCAACTAATTGACAATTAGAGACAAAAGCTTGTACAGTCACAGTCCATACAAAGACATAACAATTGCAAGTTTTGATTTTCACACTAAGCAAGTAATGAAAGTAATACAGAGTGCATGTCAAGAAAACTCACTACAAAAAGCAACAACTTTCATCAAAGGATTAACTTTACAGACATATTTGACAAGCCATACATGGTAAATTTTGCATTGTGTGAACGACACTTACATTCCGTGCATGTTGGGTTTAAAATCCGCAGTGGCAGCACCAGGCACATTTCCTTGGAGCTTATTTCTGTCCAAGTGGAGCTCCTGAAGAGACTTCAAATCTCCAAGCTCACGAGGTAGCATTCCAGTCAATCCATTTGACTGTAGATTACTGCATATAACAAAGGGCTAAACTTAGAAACAAAATCAAACCAAAACACAACAAACTACAAGTAATGACAGCAAATAAATTCATACATCTTCTTAATGCTACTCAAATTTCCTATCTCATGAGGAATCGGCCCAGATAACTGATTTGCTCCGAGATCCAACACTGTAAGATTCTTCAATAACCCGATTTCTTTAGGTATTATCCCAATCAAATGATTACCATGAAGAGTTCTGAAAATGAAATTAATTCATCACTTCAAACATAAACCCAATTTCATCAAAAACAAATTCAACAGTATCAAACAAACAACATACAGCTCTTGTAAGTAATTCAGTAAACCCAATTCAGGGGCAATAAATCCCTTCAAAGAAGACCCAGAAATATTCCTGAAAAACAATCATACATTATATTATACAATAATGATTGAAATTCCATACAACCAAAATCCATAAGATTATAAAGTTAAACAAAATAACTTACAGCTTAACAACATGATCTTTAGCAATTGAACAAGTAACACCAGACCATTGACAAGGGGTTACATCTAACCCATTCCAATCAGCCAATACCAGATATGGGTCTTCATATATGGCTTCTTTAAAAGCAGTAAGTGCCCAAACTAGAATCCAACAAAAATTAAAAATTAAAAATTAACCACATTTCTAAATCAGGACAAAATTAACACCCCAAATATAGCAAGCAAAATCAAGAAATACCCAGAACAATTAAATAAATTCCCAGGAAAATTCAACTAAATCTTGGCAAAAATGATTATAAAATTCGAAGATCTAAGAGAGAATAAAGGGTTACCTTCAACAGATACAAATGAGTCGCAAGTTACAGTTAAAGCTCCAAAAATGGCGAATTGAAGCAGAACCCAAGTTAATGCACCCATTTTTTTACTAACCCACTTAATTTGGGGAGCAAATTTTAACAAGAAGCACGCAAATTAAAGAACTCATTCAAATAGTAAGAAGAACAGAAAAAATTGGAGCAAAAACAATGAAACGACAGGAATTTCACTAACTTGGAGAAGTGGGAATTTCGAGGAGAAATTAACAAACAAAAAATTAATTTGACACAAAGTTCAATGAATTATTAGTCACTGAATTTAGAGTAACGGTAAGTAAGTGAATGAAGAGTAATAATAAAATCAAGAAGGAAAAAAAAATGGAAGAAAATGGGAGAAGTGGGGAGTTAAAAAAGTGATGAAAAATGGCTTAGATTCAAAGTGAGGCTTTGGTTGCTGCTAGGTGAGAGAGAGAGAATATAGGGTGTTGTTAAGAGAGAGAAAATAAGGAAAAATAAATGGATTAATTGGATAAATTAATTAAATAAATTATAAAAAATAAAAAAAAAATTTAAAATTTTTTTTTAAAAAAAAAAAAAAGGAAAAAGAAAGATGAAGGTGGCAAAAAGATTTTACAGAATGTTTTTGAATGATAGGTTGATGAGATGTTTTAATTCCGCGTTTTTGGTTTCCTTTTTCTTTTTGCGCTTTTTTAAAAAAATCAAAATAAGGATTGTTGGTGATAATCAAGTGAAGATAGTTTCTAATAAGACGGTTTGACCAAACTAATTAATTTTTCTCTAGTTGTTTTACTCAAACTTTGATTCCATGTTTAGTAACCACTTTTGATGTTGAATTAATATAAGGGTGTGTTTTGTTTACCTAATTTTCACTTATTTCATGTGTAATAAGTTCTGATAAGTTCAGATAAGTTCAGTTCAGGTTTATTAAGTTCTAATAAGGTCTAATAAGTTCAGATAAGTTCAGGTAAGTTAAGATAAGTTCAGATCAGTGAAAATCAGGTGAATAGAACACACCCTTAATCTGAACTTACCTGAACTTATCTGAACTTATTAGACCTTATTTAAACTTATTTTAGATGTAATTTGTACTTGGTTAACCCTTATTAAAACTTATTAGACCTGATTTGAACTTATCTGAACTTAACTGAACTTATCTGAACTTATTACACCTGAAATAAGTGAAAATAAGGTGAACAGAACAGACCCTAAGTTTCAAGGTTAATTAGGGTAATTAGAGTTGATCGCCTGTAGTCAAGTGTATACATAAAAGTTAAATTAGAGTCAATCCGCTCCAATTGAGTAATAAAAAAAAATATTAGTGCGGAGAAGCTTTACGAGAACAAACTAATAGGGCCTGTTCACTTCAGCTTAATTTCAGTTCAACTCCTAATTTCATTTTCTCATAAAATATTCATTTCAGCTCAATTCAATTCAGTTAGATTCCAATTAGTTTAGTTCAGTTCAGCTCCAATCAGTTTAGTTCAGTTCAGTTCAGTTCAACTCATTTTAGTAAATGTGAACAGACTCTTAAGAACGACTTTTTATGACTTCTGTTAATTGTAACGTCGTTATATATGAGGTATTTTAAGAATAGAGATAGATAAAAAGTTTAAAAAAATTAATTCATGTGATAAGGAGGAAAAAAAAAAGAGAGTCGTTGTTTAAAACTAAGAGAACAACGTGTTTTGTGTGCGACTGACCACACCATGCGAGCATTTGTAAAAGAACAAAGTTCAACACTCATGAAATAATAACCCCTAAAAAGAAAAAAAAATCGTCGTTTAATTTAAATTATTTATGAATAATGGTTTTCCTATTAGAACACAAAGTTTCATATGTGGATGGCCACACAGCGTGGTGATAGGTTGTCGTACACCTGTCAAAAATAAAATCCTAACAAAACCAACTAACAATGTAGTAGGGTAAGTAGGGTCGAATCCACAAGGAGATGGTATTCAATCTAACCTCTAAGAAATTGGAGAAACTAAACTATGTCACGAAATTGGGATTTAAAAGTAGTCTAAATTAAAATAGGAATGAAACAAATAATAAAAAGACCTAAGGTTATGGTTCACCATGTTTATAGTTCTAAATCTATCAAAAATCAATAATAATTCAATCAATCAATTATCTAGAGCAATTGCTAAGCCTACGGTCGGGTCTTAACGCTCTCAATTCAACATATGTAGTTCGGTCGCTAACATAATCAGAATTGCTAATTGTAGGTAAGCCTCTAAAAGTAAGATCTTTCGATTCAAACTCTTATTAACATGAATTAATCATACAATTGATCAGGTTGCAAGATTAACAATAAAACACTATCAATTAGAGAAATCACTAATCAAAGTATTAAAATTATCAATCAAGATTCATAATATAAACATGGATTCCCAAACCCTAGAAATAAAACTACTCTAACATGAAATAAATAAATAAAACTAGATCTAAGGAATAAAACATAATTAAAAGCAAGAAAATAGAAATAAAATACCTCAATGAATTAACATATTAAACCCAAGAATCATCCATGGAAGAATCCATGGAGATGCCATGAGATGAAACTAGGGTTCAAGAGAGAAAACTAAAAAGAACGTAAAATAATAAAAGATATCAAAGACATAAGGGAAAAATAATATCCCTTGAGTATTTATAAAATCCTAAAACTAATCTAAAGATAAATAAATAAAATATGATAAGAAAATAAAAATAATAAAAGTTGTCATATGATTGGTCGCTTGAAAGAGTTATAATTGAAGTAGAATTCCTAGTAGATTGCGCGCACACCCCACCCATCGGGCGATGGGTGGCCGATGGTCGTACAAGCTGCACAAGGAGGAGTTCGACCAGCGGGCGCTGGCCTTCCATCGCCCCAACCAGCAGCTCCAGCACGAGCGCACATCACGGCCATCGCCCGATGGCCGGGCGATGGGTTGGCAGCTTCGCAGGGTCAACTTTCAAGGGCTGTATCTCAAGATCTAGGAAATTTATAGGGGCGTGCAACCTATCAATGGAAAGCTCTTCAAGTCTAGTTTCTAATGCAATTTGAATCGCTTCATTCCGATCTGTATAACTCAAGTTATGATCAAAAGAGTGATCAAAGGTCTGTTTTGACACTTTGTAGACCATCGTTTTCCTTCGTTTCTAACTCAAATTCATTTCCGAAAGATGCATAGCGACCCTTGTGGATGCAATTATTAGTCCCAATGCATATAAATATCAACCGAAGCTTCCACAAACACATCATATTATTTCCTTTCAATTTTAGCTAATAATATGTAGTCATAACACTAAACGGGTAACCCTGACAGATTGAGTAACCCCTGACCAAATAAACATTAACCGAGTAACCCTAACCAAGTAACCCCTGACCGACCAAATAATCCCTGACCGACTGAGTTTCCTCTAATCGACCGAGTAACCCCTAACCAAGTAACCCCTGATCGAGTAACCCCTGATCGAGTAACCCTTGAATAAATAGATTCTATTCTGTTCACCTTATTTTCACATATTTTAGGTGTAATAAGTTCAGTTAAGTTTAGGAAAAATAAATTCTAATAGGTTATCCAAATACAAATTACAACTAAAATGAGTTTTCATTAGTTGAATAGAAGTATTAAACACACCCTAAGTAACTCCTGAATAAGTAACTCTGACCACGTGATGAATCACATTTATATAGGATTTATAGGCACGTTTACGCTAAGTTTAATAGCTGCTTTTTGAGTCTTTTGTCGCTTTTTAGGTCTCAAATGCATAAGTTGTTCATTACCCAGTTAGGGTTTTATTTATATATTTTTGTTATCTTTTATTCAATTTATATATTTTTTTATTTTTACTCTCTAAATTTAGGAATGTTTTTAGTTGGTTCTCACTCAATCTAGTGTTTAAAATATGAAGCATAACATTTAATGAAATATTTTAAATTACTTTACTATATCTTGCACACGCAATGGTTCTTACTCCTACACCACTCATTTTTTTTTTTTTTTTTTTTTTACAAAACTCACACTTTTATTTTTAATACTTCGTATTGCTTTTCACTCACATCCCTTAGTTTGATATAGGGTAGTTTGATATAGGGATGCAAACGATCCGAGTTACGCCGACTTTTAGTTTGATCAAGCGTGATAAGAAATATTAGTGTTCGAGCTATCTCAAGCTTGAACGACATTAACAAACTAGTTGATCATCATTGAAGTACAAAATAGTTTGAAAGGGGAGTACCTTAAAAATCTCTTTAACTTGCCATTGAAAATGTTTTTAGTTGTTAGTGTACTCCTTTATATGCTCATACATTTTGTTTCTCTTAATGAAAGTTCATAAAAGGATCCAAAAATTAAAGCACGTTTAATTAGATGTGTTCCATGTGTAGAGTTATGGCCTGTTCACATTTACTGAACTAAGCTGAACTGAACTGAACTGATTAGAGTTGAACTGAACTGATTGGAGCTGAACTATACTGAACTGAGCTGAAATGAATATTTTATGGAGAAGGAAAATTAAGAGCTGAACTGAGCTGAACTGATTAGAGCTGAACTGATTGGAGCTAAACTGAACTGAACTGAACTGAAATTAAGTAAATGTGAACAGGCCCTTAGACATTTAATAATTATTCTAGATTGTTAGAACACAAAATGCATGATGTTCCAATTAACTAAAGTATTGCTAGATTTTCATAATTTTTCTGTTTGACAAGAAATTATTGAAAGATGTTTATTACTTGAAATAAAATATTTACCCTCAAAAAAAAAAAAAAAAAAAAAAAACCAAAGATAATAATGGAAATATATGGATGATGGTGGTAAGTGCCTAAAGTGGGTTCCACAAAGTTTGATGAAAACTGACCAATCTTGGTGCAATTCAACTATGAGTACGCCCACCCGCTCGAATTAGTTGCAGTTGGGACCTCAATTACTCTGTGCAAGGATTGATATTTACTTGCACTTCAAAAACCTAATTAATTAATTTGTACTATATTTTTTTTTTTTTAAGCCAATTTGTACTATAATTACTCTACAGGCAATAAAATTAACCATTAGCGGTGAAAATTAGATTATACATTAGGGTACAATGTTGGCTATGGTTCCTGTCCTTCCTTATAAAAAATAAACGTTGTCTATGGTTAAAAATAGAAGTCTATTCTCTTTATCTTATTTTTACTTATTTCATGTCTAATAAAAGTATGTTCTATTCACCTGATTTTTACTTATATGAACTTATCTGATCTTTCCCTCAAAAAAAAAAAAAAAAAAAAAAAAACTTATCTGAACTTATTAAAACTTATTTTCATTTCTAAATTGTAGGAAGAAGAATTTAATTTTACAAATAAAGATCAAAGAGTGAAGATGCATGATATGTAATCTTTGTTAAAGTTGCTGAACTAAACTGGAACTACATTTATTGAACTAAAATTATTTTTACATAACAGAACTTATTAAAACTGAACTAAAATTATTTTGATTGAACTGAAATTATTTTTCCTAAATATTACTTCCTTTATTCATTTTTACTTGACCTGTTTCTTTTATTACGATTGTCAACACAAAACTTTAACGATAAATAACTTTAATTCTCCATAAGTAATAATTATAAAAGTTACTTCCTCCGTTTTCTTTTAGATGCAACACACGCTTTTTCACGGTATTTAAGAAATGTGGGGTTCACATGATATAATACACTTTAAAATGGGATGAGTGGTTGTTAGGAGTGTAATTTAGTGGGCCATATGCTTTAAAAAAGGGAAATAATATAGTTTTTCCCTAAAGTAACTTTCCTTTTATAGTGTGTTGCAAGTATTGTGACATTTCCATTTTAGGGAAGTGGTGCAAATAAAAGAAAACGGAGGAAGTATATATTATGATAGTACTTATTAAGATAAATTCAAAAAGATCTTACATGAATATGTTTTTTCTTACCTATTAGTCACAAAAGACGGTCAAATGAGGAGTGGTGAATAGTGTAAAAGTCAAAGCGGGTCAAGTAATAAAGAACGGAGGAAGTATTTATTAAGGTGAAGTGAACAAGACCTTACTTTTTTTTTTATGCTTAGAAAGCCACAAGGGCGGGGGGTGAGAATCGATCCCAGGATCTCCTACCGGGGGGGGGGGGGGGGGCTCTAACCACTTGAGCTATCCCTCACTTTTTTTTTTTTTTTTTTTTTTTTTTTTTTTTTTTTTTTTTTTAACAATGAACAAGGCATTACTTATAGAGTATTATCTCAACTCATCTTTTTTGAACTTATTATTTAAGAAATAAGGTAAACAAAGCAATGCCTAAGTTCATATAACTAGAAATAATGAAACACATCCTTAGCTTAACTCATTGGAAGATATAAATTAAACTTGGGTTGTCCATATTTTTCAGAATTTAATTTGAAAGATTTAAATCTATTTTTCTCGGAATTTATCTTACCATAACTTTACTAATCCACATTTGAACTTTTTAGAATTTATTAATGGTATAGTATATTCACTTGATTTTTACTTAATTAAACCTATCAAACTTATTTGTCTTAAAGAAAGTGAAAATAAGGTGAATAGATTTGCCCCTAAGGCCCTAACCCTTAATAATACTTTATTATTAAATTTATGTTTTATGAAATAAGTGAAATTAAATGTGAATAAAACATAAATATCATCAAAATATTAATAACCAATGGAACTTATTTTTGAATTCATATTTCTAAATTGAAATAGATAATAAAGTTACCAATAGTTTTGGCTTAAGTTCAAGAAAAACTAACCAATTACAATTCACAACTATAACAAGTTAATGGCCACATAAGCTTTAAAGCTAATTATCATTTTAGCTACTTTTTGTTCCAATGGCTAGCTATTAGCTTACTAGTAGTTGTTGTATAGGAATACATGGAAAGAGCTTAATTGGTGCAATAAGCATTTTATTTTGGCAAGTTTAATTCCCAAGAAAAGCTAATTTGCTTAGCCAAGCTAATTGAGTTTTCTAGGTCCAATGATCAAGCTAGTGGCTAGGGAATTATTGAAATTGCAAGCAAGTCTTTACATACAACAATTATTAGAGCAACTACAATGGTTGGCTAATTTGTTTAATAGCTTGGCATGCCACATCATCTTCTTAAGCTACAACAATTCAAGCTATTTGTTGCTCCAATAGTTAAGCTAGTTGTAAATTAATTTATTTTAAATTAATAATATTTTTTATCTAAGAGCAACTCCAATGATAAGCTAATTGTCATTGTTCCAACTTTGAATCTCCTACTTTACAAACTTTTTCATTCCACATAAGTAATGCCACTTTGAATTTCCAATGCAACACTCCCACAGTCTCATTTTGATCTTCCTACACAAAGCCAAAACCTTGCAAATAAACTCCATAATCTATAGTTCCTACAGTAACCCAAGTCCTTGTAACAGGTTCCTGTTCCTAAACAGGGTACCCTGTCTTTCAAAATAAGCTTAATAGTTACTTGATAAATTGTGACAAAATTTTTTTTTAAAAGAATGGATGTTCACAAAAAAAAAAAAAAAAACTTACAACTTTAATACTCCCTCCGTGTTTTTTTAAGTGATACATTTTCCATTTCCGGCCGTGTTTTTTTTAAGTGATACATTTCCTTTTTTGGCAAAACAATACATTAAAATATTATATCTCTCTTCTCTCATGGTCCCCACCCAAACCCACTACTACTTTTTTATTATATCTTTCCTCTTACATTCATTACTTTTCAATAAACTATTAACCCCACTATCTTTCTTTAACAATTTTTTAATACTCCACTACCCCACTTACCTCTTATTTTATTTAAGTCAATTAAATTGCCTAAAATTATGTGCCGGTTAATATGTATCACTTTAAAAAACACGGAGGGAGTATAGTACTTCAAATATAACAAACCAACACTAATTGTCTACAATATTTAATACCATATAGGTTTCGGTTTCATGTACCCTACAAGGAATCTGTACTAACAGGGTACCCTATAGATTTCAGGTCCAAAATTTTATTATCCGGAACCGGAACCTGTTGCAACAGGTTCCCAATTTTATTACTCGGAACCGGGACCTGATCAACAGGTTCCGGATTTAGAACCCTGCGGTTCCAAACAGGTTCCAGTTCCAAGTCGGGGTACCTTGAATTTTTGCTCACCCCTACATAAGACTATAACAAAACAACATAATCGGATTCAACTTGAACAAATAAATATGGAGGCATTGAGCCAAGTTGTCTCATATTTTTAACTAAACTGACAAAAGCAAAATTGGAAATTTAAGCACATGATTGAGACATAAAGAATTAAATAAAACAATGTGTGGTGTACAAAGTATAAAATATCTTAATTTAGGCCACAAAAATATAACCTATACAAGTAGTATAATTTTATTTAAACCTTTTTCTGACAAAAAGTAGTTAAATTTGTATACTGTATTATTAATCGTATATTTTGCGACATGGGATAGTGACACAAAACAGGGGATTTGTTTATCCATATAAAAAGCTCCAAATAATACTTCCAAGCAAAGCATGACAATCAACTGAGTGTCTTTTACGAACTGTACTTTATTGTATGAAAGGGAAGTTTAGTCAAGTAAAAATCAAACAACATGTCATTTTCTTTTAAGATAGACTTCCTCTTACGTTTATATTGTACTCCCTCCGTCCTTAAATTACATTCCTCTTTGGAAATTTACACGGGAATTAAGGAGGGAAGAATAAGACAAATAACAATAATTAGATAATGCAATGGGAAGTACAAAGATAGATTAGTTATTACTCATGACATGTCATCAATCTTTTGCAAAAAAAAGGACCAATCACATGTTCCTAATTGAAAATTTTTAACCAATCATATTCATTGTAATTTGGTACAAGGATTATGAGTGAGATTAGGTAAGGATGAGTGAGAAAGCATTAAATATAAAACAGAAAAAGAGAGTTGATTTACTAAAAAAAACTTACCAAAAATAGAAATGAGGAATGTAATTTTAGAATACCAAAAATAGAAAGGAGGAATGTAATTAAGGGACGGAGGGAGTAACAATTATGTATGTTAAGCTTTAAGAGAATAACCTTTCAAAGACGGGGATGTTTGCATATAACGATATATTACTTGATATGTTTCAATATGTATTAAATATTAATATTATTTTAAAATCACATAGATTTCATATTGAATCTAAAAATCTTAGATACCCAAACAATTTAATTGTCCATTTTGTAAATTATATTCTTTAAGAAGTTGTTCGGAAATCTTCTTCTTCTTCTATATTTTTAATCCGATAACTTATATGATGGTTGATGGGTAGACTCATAATTGATGCTTGTCATCAAAGCTTAGCTTGATATATTGACAAAAAAGAAAAGCCTTTTTTTTTCTAAGGAAAAAAAAAATGGAGGAACCAATATTGTTTGTTTGTCTAAGAAGTATTTAAAATTGAGAACAGAATTCCTTCATTTTGGCAACACACAGCTCCATGCATTTCTTTGTCCCACATACTTCAATTCACTATAATTTTAAGAGCTAGTTAATAATATAGCCTTTGGACATTCTGGTTTCCCCATTTATTAAAATAATTATTATTCCGTATTCATTTACAAATTTTGCTACGTGATAATGATACATCATAATAACTTATGTCAAATTTCAGCTACTCTTGAGTATTAATTAGATTATGTAAAATGATAAACATAACCCTTAGGGTCATGTATAAGAAGCTAAAAAGAGAAATATTATGGATAAAATTAACATTAATTACACCGATCTGATAAGCGTGATTTTATCACGAATTCCCAACTTATTAATTCCATTTTTAAAAGTATATTTAATGCTTATATATAGCCATAACGGTTACATATATCATTATTCATTACCCATGGGTTATACTCCCTCCGTCCCAAAAAGAACGACCCATTTGGCCAAAACTTTGTCCCAAAAAGAATGACCCATTTGCATTAAAACACCCACCAATTTGCTACAATATTTGTGTAAAATTAGCTTCCCCATATAAAAATTTGATTTTCCATGTTATTTTATTACTTTCTCTCTTTATTTTTTTACAAACCCCATGTAAATTTATCTTTCCAATATACTTTTACTTCTTTTTACTTAATTTTCTTAATACCCGCGTAATCAACCCAAATGGGTCGTTTTTTTTGGGACGGAGGGGATACATTATTTGGCACTAAATCTTACTCATTAAAACGTTAGATAAATGATTTATTATAACAAAAAAGTGATATGGTAGATGGAAATGATCTACCAATTGACGTTGGAGAGATGACATACACTAATTTGGGATGTTATTTTTTGGGTTAAGTGGTAGCAGATATTCTGTCACCTTCATCATTCAACTGTGGATTCAACGTGAAGCGTTTTCGTACACTTTGATGGATATGGACCGTATTCTATTTAAGGATTTAGTCATCAAGCTAACTTTAAACTATTACTGTACTACTATATATCAACCATGTTTAATATTAAATCTGTTTCTTTATACGTTAACTTTTTACACACAATTTATAATTGACTATATCTGAAAACTAATATTCATAAAAATAATTAATCTTGTTTGAGTAATTATTGTTGAGTTGATTTTAATTTATTCGAGTATTTTATAAATGTTATACTGATTCTTACTATATAAGTATATTAATGAATAAAAACTAATTAATACATTAACAAATATGACCTGCCCAACGGAGTATCTATTATGAAATAATGCATACACTTGTACTCCCATTTAAAAAAAAAGAAAAAAGCCAAAAGTTTTTAGAGTGTGGTCTAAACTACTAACTAAAGGGGGATTTTTCTGTATGACTGGCCAAACCTTATGGTTGAGTTTACTCAAGTGACTCAAGTAACCCCTAACCGAGTAATTTCTCGAGTAACCACTGACCGAGTAACCCATCAAAAAACCCTTTATTGAGTAATCCCTCAAAAACCCCTGGCCGAGTAATCCCACAAGCAACCTCTGACCGAACCCCTCAAATAACCGAACCCCTCAAATAACCGAACCCTTCAAGTAAACTCCTAACCGAGTAACTCGAGTAACCCCGGCCACACAGTGTGGTCAGCCACATATAAAAATTTGTGTTAACTAAATTATCGTTGGGATTTGACATAGCCTGTGGTACGCATCAAATTAAATCATAATGCAGTTTTGAAATTTAGTTAAAACTATGATTTATGGCATATGAGCAATTTCCCAAAATTATATGAGTTTGATTAGATGAAATACTATCATAATATCTCTCAAAAAAAAAAAAAAAAAAAATATTACTATCATATTACGTTATTACATACTTGTACATACACAAGCAAAGAACAGTAATTGTTTAGATTAGATCAAATACTATCATATTACGTTATTACATACACAAGTTAAGGATAGTTATTGGTCCCTAATAACTAACCGAACAAAATGATCAATATGCCACAATGTATTACGTACAAGCATAATATTATAATCAAAACCTAAATAAATGATTGTTTGAAATTAGTGGCAAGCTAATCATGTACCGATAGGGAAGCTAATATATTGACAAGCAGAGGAATAAGTTTTGAATGGATATGTAGAGATTTTTGGTCCTCAAATTCTATAAACTGATCCACTTTATGGCCGGTTGAGTGTAAAATAAGGAATTTCCACTTTAACAAAACTAAATAAATAAAAGTATGGCCTACTTATAATTGCTTTGCTAGATTAAGTAATTTTCTAACTCGAGGCATTCATCATTTCAATATGGTCATGGCTCACATACTCGATCAAATCAAACCCCCTCCTTTTGTATTTTTCGGTGCTTAGAGAGCCACTAAGGTTTTTGATGAGAATCGATCCGATTTTATGATCCCTTAAAATTAAAAGGGATTGAAAGCTTTAATCACCTGAGCTAGTTTTAGTGAGCTATCCTTACCCCTCCCCTCCCCCCCCCCCCTTCCTTTTATTATCCTATGATATGATAGGTAATTTGAATGAAAAAAAAATGATAATTCACAACTTATCTGTTATTTAGATGAAATACTACAAGAGGGGGGGTGAATTGTAGTATAGAGCTTGCTAGTCACTTTTCGCGGAATTAAAACAAACTTAACGCAATAGAGAAATAGTGCAAGAGAGATTTTACGAGGAAAACTTCCTAGGCCAAATAGGAAGTGAAAAACCTCGACCCCAAGGGATTTTGACTCAAAACATTCCACTAAAATAGGCCAACGACTCTGTTACAACCTATGAGGAACTAGAGCCTCTACCGAGTTCCTCAACGAACTCATATCCCTAACAACTATTCCCTCTAATAGTTGCTGCTCGAAATCTTCCCTCAAAGACCTCTCTTCTCACTCAAGACTTCACTCAAAGCCTTACTCTTTCTCTTTCTCTCAAGCTTCACTCAAAGCTTTCTCTACATACAACGAACTCACTCAAGTTCTCACCCCAATACAAGAGTTCACTCAAACCCTTATAAATTCCCCATTACAAGAGTTCACTCAAACCCTTAAACAACTCTCAAATACATATAAAAGATATAGTGTATAAAGCTAATATGTTGGACACTTTGAGATATGTAAGGAACTTGGAACCTGAAGGAACTGACTCAAAAACGTGGAGAGAAAATATAAATCTTTTCTACTGCTCTTCCACTTGAGACATACGCTATTTTGGAATGACTCACTGAAGTCAGACAGTTTGGAAAGAATTAAAAACGTTCTATTTATAGAAGATTTAGAAAACCCACTAATTGCCCATGTTCCTTATGATCAGGAGTGGTCCGAATCTTTAGGCCCACGAATAGAAAACTAATCTGATCATAAACAACAATAATGGATCAATTAGTTGTTACACGACTTGCCCAATAACTTCCTTTTTCTTAGGAAAACACTCAGCACGTTTTGCAAATACCAGCCACAAGTTCCTTGGGCACCAAGTCCTTGTGCTTAATGATAGGAGTTTAAAACTGACTTCTTTAAGAAGATAAGTTAAAATAACAAACTCGTTCATTAATTTAACTTCACATATAGACCAGATTCATTTTGTTCCTTAACAAACAAAAACTCAACTAAACTCCTACTTTTAAGGTAACCAATTTGAAAATCTTTTTCCCACGACTTTGACTCCAATAAAATCAGATTTTATTTATAAAACTTTGTTTTATAAAAATAAAATCATTTTAGAAATTAGTTTATGTGAAAACTAAATCCCTAGAAACTAGGAAAATAAGTTATCTTTTTTACTAAGAGAAAATTAGATTTTATTTTTAAAACTTATCTTTTATAAAATAAAATCTATTAATAAATATTAATACCAAGTCAAAACTAACTTCCTATAAAGTAGGCAAACATAATGCAATGACTATTTAACGTGGAAAACTGACTTCTAGTGCTGTGCAAACTCGTGTTCCTTCTATAAACGAATTCTAGACTGACTAGTAAGGAACTGACCCGTCATCAACACTAAGTTCCTTACTGACTCAAGTTCCAATGTAGTTCCTTAGGCTTGTTCCAGACAATTTCTTTTGTCCAACATACTTACATGATTCCTAGAAAAATATACTCCTATTTTTCTGTCTTCATGTTTCTTCCGATGCTTCTGTTCCTGTCAAGGAACTTCTCTTTTCTTGTTCTCCCTCAGGAACTGCTGCTTATTCCTTGCAAAGAACATCTTCTCATTCTTCTTAAGAACTGCATGTAAAGTCTAACAATACGTTTGTACGTTTAGACTTCTTCTCTTTGTGTTCCCCTAAGGAACTCAAGCACGATCCATACATTGTATGTAGGGAACCTTCTTTGATAATGATCTAATCTGTACTCAACCACCTTCATGCTTCCTGACTTGTTCATGCACATCTCAATACACATATTAGTTAGATAATCATCATTTGTTCATCATCATCATCAAAACCTTACAACATTATCTCTATTATATAAGAAATTGGTGAGTAATTAATGTCCAATTT
The DNA here is from genome assembly GCF_948465745.1 of Chenopodium album. NCBI lineage: Eukaryota > Viridiplantae > Streptophyta > Magnoliopsida > Caryophyllales > Amaranthaceae > Chenopodium > Chenopodium album. The sequence goes on along the minus strand of NC_137853.1, from coordinate 7,668,243 downwards.
TGATCCATCTATTTAAATTGTCATGTTCTCTATCACATTAAAAACAATGCATATACTTTGTCCTATAGCCTCTAATGATCAATTCATGAACATGATGAAAGCATCACAAAATAATTCTACGGAGTCGTATAGAAGAGGTTAAAACAATAATATAAGCGCCTAGTCTTCTTTAATGTTCATTCCAAACTTTAAGTTTCTTTAAAGAATTCTTGCATACTCGTATCATTTAGTGGCAAACCTACGCACGGGCGCAATCTAGATTTCAATCGACAGCCCAATTTTTCTATAAAATAATACCTTGAATTTGATCCTTAGAAATTATTTCGACACATGCTGTCGTTGCAAGGAATGCTATGATTGAGTTATTGACACCTTTAATATGAAATAAATACAAGGCCTGTCTTTGGTTGCATTTTGAATAAATTTGCAACAATTGCAAACAAAAAATACAATAATTAACATACGTTTATTATTACTTAAATTTGATTAAATTTGTCATCAATCAAATTTAAAAACTCAAAAAATCATTATGTATGCATCACAAGTTCACAACATATATAAATTCATACTTAAGAATTGTATACATAATACATATAGATAGATGCCTATGCTTGGAATAAATTATAGGTCTTTGGATTATTCTCTTTGTTGGTAAGAAGACATAAGATATTCTAGGAATTAATTATATTTTTTCCTTGTCTCTTTCATATTATAATGTACGTATTAATGTATAAGAATATCCAATAAAGGAAAAAAAAATCAAAATTCAAGGAACGAACCTCATGATCACTATCCTACTTGTATATTTTTACTACTGTTAACAAATTAAGGCCCTGTTCTTTTGAGCTTCTGGACAGAGCAGAGCAGATTTCAGCAGAGTAGAGCAAAGCAGAGCAGATTTCAGCAGAGCAGAGCAAAACAGAGCAGATTGAACCACAGCAGAGCCAAGCCGAGCAGAGCAGAGCCGAGCAGATTTCATTATTATTATTATTATTATTATTATTAGTTATAAGTATTATTATTACTATTTTTATCATTATTATAATTACTATTATTATTAAATAATAATAATTATAATATTATTATTAATTATTAATATTAAATATTAATTTTTAATAATATTATTATTATTAAATATTATATATAATTATTATTGAATATTAATTATTATTATTAAATTTTAATTATTTATTAATCTTATTAAATATTAATTATTGTTATTATTATCAAATATTAATTATTATTATTAAATATTAATTATTTATTATTATTAAATTTAATTATTATTATTATTATTATTATTAAAGATTAATTATTATTAAATATTAATTATTTATTATTAAATATTAATTATTTATTATTAAATATTAATTATTATTAAATATTAATTATTATTATTGTTAAATATTAATTATTATTATTATTAAATATTATTATTATTATTAAATATTAAATATTAATTATTATTATTATTAAGTATTAATTAATATTATTATTATTATTAATAAATATTAAATATTAGTTATTATTATTATTAAATATTAATTATTTATTACTATTAAATATTATTTATTTATTATTATTATTAAATATTAATTATTATTATTATAATAATTCAATATTAAGTATTAATTTTAAGCAGAGCAGAGCAGGGCAAAGCAGAGCAGAGCAAATTGAAGCAGAGCAGAGCAGAGCAGGGCAGAGCAGATTGAAGCAGAGCAGATTTTAGCAGAGCAGAGCAAAACAGAGCAGATTTCAGCAGAGCAGAGCAAAGCAGGGCAGAGCAGAGCAGCTCTAAAGAACGGGGCCTAAATACTCTATGTCTTCATTAATTATACTTATCTTTCTTTATACTTCTGTTGACTTGAGTAGTCAAATTAAGGTCATTTAATTGATTAGTCAACATTAGGGAAGTCTTTCTTATTTTGCAAGTCTAACATCCGGATACACGGTTTAGAAGTATCCTAAGCTTTCACTCAATTAGTAAATAAAATTCGTAAAGCATTCTAGTTAATAGATGCACTTGTGCCCGGTAAATCCTTAATTATTTCCATTGTGTGTCTCTTCCATATGCGTGCGCAGTGTGTCTTATCCTATACATGTAGCAATAGATTATCTTGATAGAACCTCTTAATCGAATATGTTGATTTTTTGTGACAATAAGAGATTAGAAGCGGATCTAAGATTATCAAGGAGATAGAACACTTTTAATTGTCAAATGCATGCTCATGTTATCTTCTATTTTATAAAATAAATTTTTGAAAAAAAAAAACAATGAAATACGCGCCATCTGAGATCTTTATTACTAAGCTAATTACTTAATCCCGTATGGCGGCAATAGTATGATTATAGCATATTAGCATATGATGTACAGTACAGGTTAGATTGCATCAAATTTGCATGTAATTAGCTCTCTTTTAAAGTCTGGAATAAACGTAATTATATAATTTCTCAGGAGACATTAGGATAAAGACATAAAGTAATAGTACGTAATTGAAATTGTGATCAATCATTGAATCAATCATGAAAATATTGTCAAACAAATTAAAGTAAAGTCTACACAGCTACAAATGGAATAAAATGCCCAGCTTCCACGCATTTGTTAAGAGTTATTTGACTTTAGTTGTCTTAAGTACCTTTTTCTTCTTCTTTTAGGCCCATTTAAGCCGTGGATCTTCAAACATGTGTTTTTATACGGAAAAGGGAAGAAAAAAAAACCCCTAGATGATGTACACGAAAAAGTCGAGAATTGAACTTGCTTTTAAAATTACATATAAATTCATTACCATCAATCAATATCGCTAACAAATTGGCTGAAATATGTACATTAATGAATAATGATCAAGGTTTATTCCATTTGTAGACGAGGGTGAATACCCATAGGTGTAAACCTCTAGGAGATTAAATATCTCATAAACACAACTCGTCTTCTAAAAATTCTTTTCTCCCATATTTTTAGAGTGTTATGAGAAAATAAGCCTCTTTTTGATCAACATTTGAGTTGGGATGTCAAAATCTTACGGAGTAGCTTGTAAGAAAACATCTTAGTAAAGGAGGCAAAACCCAACCCTAAACTCACATTTGAGGAATAATCCTCAATTATATTGTAATCTATATGCTAATTTAGTACGCAGTTTAATATACTTTAATTAGGAGAATAAATATGAATAAGGGTGACACACAAGTTACTAAAGCTCAGTTGGGTTAAGTAAAAACTCAACTCATATTAACTTAGCTTGAGTCCTTCAGGAGCCAAGCCAAGCTGAGATCGATTGCATAGGCTCAACCAAAATAGCTGGTGAACTAAAAATAGCTTGAAGTATAATTTTTGGTATATTGGATTTTCGAAATACAATTATGCTTGTATGATGATACTCCGTACTCCATACTCCGTACTACTCTACCACCTGTTTTCTGTTATGATACATTTTTTTTTTGAAGGATTCTGTTATGATACATTGTCGCGAATTAAAAGCATTAAGTATCAATATTTCTGTTATGATACATTTTTTTTTTGAAGGATTCTGTTATGATACATTGTCGCGAATTAAAAGCATTAAGTATCAATATTTCTGTTATGATACATTTTTTTTTTGAAGGATTCTGTTATGTTACATTGTCGCGAATTAAAAGCATTAAGTATCAATATTTCTGTTATGATACATTTTTTTTTTGAAGGATTCTGTTATGTTACATTGTCGCGAATTAAAAGCATTAAGTATCAATATTTCTGTTATGATACATTTTTTTTTTGAAGGATTCTGTTATGTTACATTGTCGCGAATTAAAAGCATTAAGTATCAATATTTCTGTTATGATACATTTTTTTTTTGAAGGATTCTGTTATGTTACATGTCGCGAATTAAAAGCATTAAGTATCAATATTTGTTGTTTTGATGTTTAGTAGCAAATTTCATAAAAAGTGGGCTTATTAACAAAAAATGAAAAGATAAGATGTACTTCGTAATATTCAACTGTATGAGTTAGTGCATCTTTATTAGCCCACCATCCCAAGCCCACCACTATATGATCCATTCCATTTTTCCCCATCTTTGTCTTTGTTTTATTTTGAGCCCAATTCAATGATTGAAATATGCCAATGAGAATTGATGGGCTTATTATAAATTTTGAGAACTTTTGCATAGTCAATATATTCCCCATTTGGAAAAAAAAAAATAAAATAAAATAAAATAAAAAAATAAAAAAAATCACGATTGCATTTTTTTTTTTTAATAAAGGCACAATTTATAGTTGATTAATAGGTGATAGTATTAAATTATATAATGATCCGTACATATTGTTGTTAGAAAAATCTTCATGTCAATGCAACTCTATCTCCAAAATTAAGTATTTTTACTTGGTGAAAATTTTAGAGGTAATGTATTAAGTGGAAATAAACATTTGTGAAGAAAACCTAGAGCTATCGAATAGGCCAACTGGCCAAGGAAGCAGGTTGAACTGAATAGGCCCAACCTGTAATCAATTCTGGAACATTAATAGAGGTGCAAATCATCATCTGATGGCCAAATCATCATTTAAATTTCTCTTAAAATAACAAATAAATGTGTTAATAGCTATGCTTCATTTATTGATTTATTGTCTACCTATACTAACATGCAGTCAAAGGTATCACCATCTAATAATAAGACATTCTATAAAAACATGAAATTTGATTGAATTGGAATATAAAAAAATTGATAACATAGCAAATATTGGTATATTTATTGGTACATAGCAAATATACAAATTGCTCAAAAACAAACCATGCTTTGATGTTATTCTTTCAATTATAGGTGGCTTGGACCCCCATAATGGTCCTTTACTAGACCATCAAATCCAATAAAATTTACAATAAAATAAGATTTGGATTGAACAATCAATAATACATGTACATTTTGAGGTAGAACTAATCTCTAATTATAGTCCAAAAAACAAGTATTGTGTTAGATCAAAATAGATGTTCATTAATGGGTGACAATTATATTGGGTTTGGTGGTTTATTACTAGACATAATGACTTATGATTGAGAAATTTTAAGGGACAAAGTTGGAGAGAGAAAATATATATGGCCTTAACATTAAAGGATTATCGAAGGTTAATTTGTAGGGACAAATAACGACCTAAATTATAGAGGTCTTGTTCTTGTCTCTTGGGTCGCCTTTAGACATGGTTCAAACAACAATTTTCTCTTGAAAGTGATTTTTATATAGGTAGTTTCATTGTCTAAATGTGATGGTTTTTATTAGTAATTTTATTTTAGGGTTACCTTATTTTTGTACTCCACAATTTTGTTCTACTTTTTCTTTGTCTATTGTATTATTGCATATATTGCTCATCGATATTTTAGCTATTTGCATGGGCCGGTGACCTCTTTTGTTCATCTTTTAGTGGGGTGGACCGGTGCTAGATGGGATGTCGTTGATACTGTGCCGGATTTATGTAATTAATTATGGTGGAAAATTAATACTTTTATACGAAGTAGTATTTTTCTATGTGTTGATACATAATTATTTTATTAGGTTTGTAAATGCATATATTTAACCATAAATATCTGATTTTCAATAGGAATGTTATAAAAAAAAATTGATATTTCGAAAATACACATGCATTGAGAGAAAAATATCACAAGATTCATACATTTTAATCTATGAACTATAAAAAGTAGTGTTTGTTAATAATGCTAATATTCAAAACGTTTCAATTAATTTTTTGCTCATTTGAAATCATCTCAAATTATTTTAAAAAAAAATGCAAAAGAGTAATCTGATTGTACCGAATAAATTGCTATAGAATTTGCCAACATCCTCATATTCCTCATATCTTCACTGTTAGGAAGAATATTCATCTGGTTTGAGGCCAACTGGCTTCATATCCACATTAGTTGAATTTTGTAGCAAATGATATTGAGTGCTTAGTCATATTATTGACTAGTATTTCTCCAACTCATGTATTGATAATTACAAACAGATTGAATAAACAGAAACAAAAATAAATTCTCCTTTCTCCTTAAATTTGTTGTTATTTTTTCAACAAATTGAGTTAAACTTGACCTGATTCATTTGTAATTTATACTCTTGTTTGTGGTTTATTTAAGCTCTTAATTACTTAAGTCCATGCATACATTACTCATTTATGTTACAATGTTACATTATTGACGTGACAATAACTTTGAATATGGAGAGCTTGCGTATTATCTTACATTGTGTATTGTTTCCTTGATCTAAAAATAGAAAAGTTATGGACACAAACAAAAAAATATATGAGGCCCATGACAAAAATAAAGTCTCAGTTATCCAAAATTACAAATCATATCCAATACGTAAATTAAAATTGAACAATTTATTAGAAAAGAATTTGCTTATAACAAAATAATGAAATATGGACCCTAACATCTTCTAGAGTTTTAGCTACATACTGTATATACGTGAACAATATTAATTGTTCCGTCGCAATAATTGCAGATTCTACATATCCACCACTTCACTATCTTAGCCAAAACTTTGGAATTTTGGAGTATAATTATATTTTTTGGTCAGGATTATTATTATTACCATTATTATATTATTCACGTATAATATAAATATATAATCATCATGTGGTAGGTCGTATACTTACTCGTATACACTTTCCATAATTAAGACGCATCTTTTATACAATTATCTGAACAAGGGGGAATGATCATGCAGAATACTATTGAATATACGCATTATTTCAACTTTACATGATTCTCATGTACATTTAAAAAACATATTTTTAGTACTTTTGCTTTGGGTTTTGATAAAAAAAAATATCAATCCAACCGTAATTTCATTGCATTTAAATTTACCATGAGTTTAATTTGGTAATATATATATATAGGGAATGCAATATGTTGGTTTTATTTTATAATGTCACTAGGTTATCCCCGTACGATGCACGATTATAATTAATTATTTTGTAGCTTATGTTCTTTTGCATTACATTGTAAAAAAAAAAAAAAAAAAATAGAATCAGATATATATAAAATCAATTTACAATTAAGGGTACATATGAACCACATTATTTACAACTAATAATTGAAATAGTTGAAAGAAAATTATTTATGGATGCATATTAATGAAATATGAAAGAAAAAAAAAAAACACTGTATACAATTAGAACCAATGGCATCAAAATTATTATTTTAGCTTTCAACAATTAACAGGCTTGTATAGTAGTTAAAAGCATCTATTTGATTTTTTAGTCATAATTCATAAAACAATTTTCAAAGCAATAATAGAATAGTTTAGCTTTAAAAAAAATAAAAAATATAGATGATGTCATAAAGCATTTAGGCGGGAAATTTTTTTTATGAGAAAATGACATGTGTACAATTTTGGAGAAAAAATGATGTCAGCATGTTTTGTTTTAGTATTAGTTAATAGAAGTGGCAAATACTCTCAAGTAGGGTGTATTTCTTTTAAATTCATTCCTTTTATTTTACTCACTGTGATTTCCTCAATTTTAGGTGGATCTCATTACCCTATTAACATCTTACCCGCTTTACTCTTCATTAAATATAGTACGAGAACATGTTAATTAGAGACTTGGGCCAAAATCTTTACCAAGAAAGATATAGTTCAGTTCACAAGTTCAAAGGAGGTTTAATCCCAAAATCATATGATAAAAGGAGAAGTGACCCTTAGCATAATAAATTAAAGTATTTAACATCTAATCTTTTATCAATGTATGTAACATTTGCGTGTGTTGTTTGGAAAAGATATGCTTCAACAATACCTACATGCTATATGTGACAATACCTACATGCTTGGAAAACATAAGGCATACTACATACTTCGGGCTTGTTCACATTTACTAAATTGAACTGAATATTTTATGAGATAAAGAAATTAGAAGAAGCTGAACTGGACTAAACTGAATTTATTGGAGCTGACTGAACAGAACAAAACTGAAATTAAGCTGAAGTGAACAGGTCCTTCGTATAAAAATATTACTCCTAAAGGATAGTGTAAGTTAACATAGAAAAATCTCCTATCAAAATTAAGAAAACGGACAAGTTCGCAAGTAATGGGCTGCATGCTACCTGAAACGCTGGATTGAAAATTTGAAACTCAACAACATTGACTGAATATGCAACAGCGTATGGTACCCAAAATTTACCAACTAGGCAACTAAGCTTAATTTTGACTTGTGCACAATTAACAACCCATCATTTATTACTTAAACATTTCTTAATCCATTGGGTGGTCCAAGCCTTCGGTAGGCCCCTTCCTTGGATCTGCCAGCGTTCCTCTTGTTGAGACTTGCGATTTTTTTTTTTTTTTTAAAAAAAAAAAATTTTATGTCATAAATTAAATTGTCTTTAATATGATCACATTTATTTAATAGATTTAAATAAAAAAATTTCAAAAAAATTAATATATTAATGTAGTTTTGATGTTATTATACTAACTTTGTTTCTTATTATTTGTAACAAAAAAGTAATATTTTTGAGACATTAAAATTTCTTTATTACAAATAATAAGAACCGGAGGTATTAATTAGGACTTGTTTGAATTTTTTTTTTTAAACAAAAAACCAAAAACAGGAAGAAAAAAAAAAGGTTTTTTCACTTTTTTTGTCAGTTTTTAAAATATCATGATTTTAATAATTTTGACTAATTTTTTATTCATTATATGACATATGTCTTACCGCGACTGTTGGCACAGAGTTAGCCGATGCTTATTCTCCGGATACCGTCATTTTGTTTTTTTTTTTCATTTTTTTTTCATTTTTTTTTGTTAAAGAACCAAAAACGGAAACCACAGTGATACCAAACAAACCCTTAGTTTTTATGTCAACATTTCTAAGCTTAACTATAAAAGTATTTATGTAAAGAATAAAAAGTAATAGAGGGAGTTCCATCTTATAAACTTGAATCATTTTATCTGTATCTTCTCTTATTGTCATTAATTTTGAAAAAAAATTATACTCCCTAAGTATGGTTTAAGTGATACAATTTAATTTTTGTACACTATATTATTGTTAATGATCTAGTCTATATGGTATCATCACATAAATAATACGGAGTATTGCAATATTATATTATCTCTTTATTTAAATAAATAAATCTAATTTACAATTTCTAAGCCGTAAAAAAAATAAAAAAAATAAAAAAAAAAATAAAAAAAGAAGAAAAATTAAAAGAGCATCACATAAATTAAATGAGATCAAGTGATCACAACTAATGGTTTGAACTCCTTTTTTTTTTTTTTGTTTTATATATATATATATTAATTTTGTTTCACCAATTCAAATGATATCTTTGTAGTTAAACAATCAACATTATTAAATTTGAATAGTATTATACCCAAATCCCCATGATTCATGACAAAAATTATTATACTATTACTTCAATATACTCATGTATTATATCACACAATACATACACATTTTTTTTACGGGGTCAAACACATAAACAAAAAATGCTTCATTTCACCAATACAATATTATAAATATCACATTAATATATTACAATAAAACCCAGCATTGTGGGCCCTACCTGTTTACCTAGCACTGTCATGCTGTCCACACCACCCCGTTATATATGGAGAACATTCAAACTTAGCTCATCCATATATATTGCTAGCCTTATATATTCAACAAGTAGCTCACTTATTTTTTCTTCTATTAAGCCTAAGTTGCAAATTCTGAATTATAACTTCAAACACTTATACTTCAAAATTTTATACATGGCAAAAGTTCACCCTCATCTCTTATCTTCTCCTTCTGCTTCACCTTCACATTCGTTGTCTCAAGAAGAGACCGAAAAGTTTACTGTTTGGATGAAGTCTCTAGTACTCAATGGCAATGGTTGCACCATCTATGATGCCACGGGCAGTATTGTGTATCGTATCGATAATTACGACACCAAGTGTAGCAGCCAAGTTTTCCTCATGGATCTTAAGGGAAAAGTCTTAAGCACCTTGATTCGAAAGGTAATAATTGATTTATAAACTTATACATTACTATTTACTAATAATACTCAACATTTTTAATTAGGGCACTTCAAATATGTACATGTACTTAATAAATTTCTTTCGATTTTGCAGAAATTGAGATTAAATGAGCATTGGGACGGATACAAAAATGATAGAGTAAAAAATGACAAGCCTTGGTTTAGAGTAAACAAGATAAGCAAGGTTTTTAACAAGAACGGAGATGGATTTTCATGTCAAGTTACAATTGAAGGCGACGAGTCTCAAGCACTTTCTAGCTTTAAAATACAAGGGTGTGTTGAAAAATCGGAATTCAAGATTATTAGAGGAGACGGACTTGTGGTTGCGGAGGTTAAAAGAAAGCAATCGACAAGCGGAGTAATGTTGGGAGACGACGTATTAAGCTTGGAAGTACAACCAAACATGGATAATGCATTCATTATCTCACTTGTTGTTGTTCATGGTTTGATTTCTCATAAGATTTGACCTATACAAACCCATATAAAATTAATTTTCTAACACCAAAAAAAAAAAAAAAAAAAAAGAATGATCAAAATTGCATATATGAAAGAAATGGTGTACGTATGATCAATTCAATGTACTTCGGCCTTCATCATCGTCCATCATATAAGGAGTGTGTGTTTGCTTGTTCGAGGGGGCGGTTTTCGAGCATTACAACATTTTGTGAGCAATAAGCTAGCTAGCTACCCATCGGCGTGTAGATATGTTGTACAGAATTGAAGCTTGGAAGCATGAAGTTTGTTCGTTCTTTGATAACCTGATTTTTGTATACAATTTTTTGCCGGATTAAAATACTTAGGGTTTGTGTATAATTGTTTATACTAATGAGAAATTGGACTTGATTTTTTGAAGATTTGGTTTAAACCTATGCAATTTAGATTGAGTTGAGCTTATTGTTCTACCTTTATCATTGATTAATTAAAGGGTATGCTCGATGAAATTAAAGTAGATATCATGTATCCTAATCGTTACAAGTTGAACTTTATTAACGTTAAGTTAGTGGATGATCAAATCAACTTAAGTTTGTTGGAATCATTAATTTTCGAAATAGTAACAATAATTTTAATGAATCAGAGACATGACCAAATGTTATAAGAGGTTGGTTCGAAGAACAACAGCTTGATCAAGGTAAGAATAGGTCCAGTGACGAGTGAGCGTTGCATTAATTGGACTTACAAGAGTTGGTAACATAATAAAAGCAATTTATTGACTCCGTATGACTTTTAAAAGCTACTTCTCCAACACAAAATCTTTTTTACTTTAACAAAAAAAGAAAAAAAAATGATAATGGTAGCATATACTTTATATAAGAAGGTTTTTTTTTTAAAAAAAAAACCAAAATATTAAAAATTATCCCGTATTAAGCCCTAATATTAACATAGAATATTTATTTAATGTCTACATGCAGCCCTACATATATTACTTCGAATACTTTCGATGCTATTAACCTACCAACACCTAAAAATAGTAGATTTGTTCTTAAAAAACAATTTTACTAATACTATGTTTAGTAACTTTTGACTTTATGAAGAACCAAAAGTTGAAAAGGTATCGCCAAAGATGACCAAATTAAATTAAGTGTTAATAAAAAAAAACAGTTCATTAACTATTCATAATTTTACTTCTTTCGTGGAAGTTAAAAGAATATCCACTTGTAATATCTAATGACTAAGCTCATAGACTCGTAGTTAACTATAAATTCTACTCTGTAAAGAGAATTTAATTAGTTGACAAAGACAATAAAATTCAACAAAAAAGCAAAGTTGAGAAATTATAAATTAATGTTGATCACATGCAGTGGCGTATCCAGGAATTGCGAACTGTGGGTTCGGAATTTTTAAAAAAATGATGATCTTATATTAACTAAATATTCAATACATAAGTTCATTTTTTTTTTAATTACAAATGGATGGATTTTACGAAAAAAAAAAAAAAAAAAAACCTACAAAAGCATTCTTCGAGTTTTCATAGTTTGAAAGCGTGCTAATACATTACTAGCTACTTCTATAAATCTATATTTCTATTGCAAAAAAATCAATATTACACATAAAAATAAAATATCTCAAGCCCCCAATAAACACAAATTTAACAATGTAAACTTCTTCTAATTATCAATTAAAAGACCAAGTAAAAATTTTAAATTCTAAGTTTCTACAATTCAATTTGTCAACAATTCAAGTATTCAACAATATATCAAAACCAATTAAAAAAATCAGTATGTAATAAACTAATTATCACTAATTTCAATAAAATCAACCATTATATAAAGATTTAAGAATTAAGAGGAGTAGAGGAATAAGAGGTCTCACAAACTCACGAAGAACGGAAGAACTCGAAAAAAAATTACAAAAAAAAAAAATAAAAACATAAAATGAGATTAACCATTAAATAAAGATTTAAGAATTAAGAGGAGTAGAGGAATAAGAGGTCTCACAAACTCACAAAGAACGGAAGGACTCGGAAAAAAATATAAAAAAAAAAAAATAATAATAAAAACATAAAATGAGGGCAACAGGAATCGAACCCAAAACCTAAGGAGGAGGTTCAATGCTTTAACAATCACTCCCTTACCAATGTGCCAGGCTTTAACATTTGGTTATTTATCTCACATAAATTAGTTTTAACCCTTTTTTTCTTTTCTTTTTTTAAAAAAAAAAAATTAAAACTTATAATTTTTTTCCGAAAAATCTGTGGGTTCAATGAACCCCCTTGAACCCCCCCTAGATCCGCCCCTGATCACATGTATTGATTTTATGTTTTGAGTGAATCATTTACCTATAATAATTGAATTTGGACCAAGTGTTTTTCATTCATTGATAGAAATGTTTGCATGTGCCCGGTGGGAACTATAGCACTATGGCCCTATTTAGCGTGGCCTACTACGACAATTTTCTTGAACATTTTATGGCTGGACACGTACATTTTTGGGCTTCTTTTTTTGTTGCCATTTCATTAGCTAGCTAGTTACGTAGTTCTTTGTATATAATATACTTGTCCGCTCTGATTGGAATTAATTATCACATTATCTCGATTAATTATTCATAATTTAGGATATGTTCAGATATAATTAACATGACACGTATAGATAATACGACATATACAGATGATTGTCTATACTATAACTTTTGTATTTATTCTACTAATTATTGTAGATATATGTACTCCGTAGCTTACAATTGTTTGCATTTTATTGGCTAATTACACAATTTTTTGTACATAATTCTCACTCTGGTCAGAATTAATAATCACGTTATCTCATTAACCTTTACATAATTAAGATATGTTCATATACAAATGATTTTTTTTATACTTAATACTTCTACCTCAGTTTTTTTTAATTAAGTAAATATAGATATGTATTTGAAGCAAAGTTTGAAAAAGTTTAGAAAGTTTAAGAGAAAGGTGGAGTAAAAAGGTTGTAGGGTGTAAGAAAATGACAGATAAATCAAGAGAAAGTGGAATTTTATGAGTATAGTGGACTAGGTTTATGTTCAATTTATCTTATCTAGGCAAATATTTGCTTATCATCAGATTAGATCATATAAAAAAAAATAAAAAAAAATAAAAAGAATAAAAAAAAAAAAACCCATTCTAACGAGTATTTTATTTACCTGTATTTTATTACTTATCTCTAACACACACTTTAAAAGAAATATATACTACGTAAATAAGTGAGTAAGAACGAAGGTAAAGTTGTAATGTTTATCATTTTTTTTACCCGCCAGCTATTAGTTAATTTAATTAATGACATATTATGAATTTCGATCAACCATCACAATTATTGACACCATTTTTCTTCTAACATCTATCTTAAATTCTTAATGTAATATATGTAGTGTCTATTTGTTTCGAACGTAAGCAGGGAATAATGGAATATATAAAGTATATAATACTGTATATAACTTTAGTTTTTCCAAATAATAAGGGGGAGAAATTAAAATTTGTCAATGATATATAGACAAACACTACCTACCAAAAGAAAAAGGAGAAAATCTAGTTTGATGTTAAAAGACTAATATTGCAAATGTGAAAAGAATGAGTAGCTAAAAATAACTGGCTATAATAATAGTAGAGGCACACATTGGATAAGGATGCATAAAACAAACCAACTAAACCAATTTTAACAAGATTTAAGGTGGCACGTGGTGGTGGTGCCCAATGAGCACTACTACGACACGACCGTGAAAATAGTAGAAAATGCTACTAATCTTGTTTCTTTCTTTCTTTTGGACATTATTACTTGCCACAAAATAAATATCAGTGTAAGTGAGTGGTGTTTCTAACGGCAGTTGGCACAATCAAATTTTGGTTAGTTATATAAGTGAATGTTTCAATCAGAATTATTGTATAAGGTTGAACAATGAACTCTCAATGGAAATTCGAATTGTGTATGTGTTATGTGTTATGTTTGCACCAAAACAAAACATTGTTACACATTGAAAGTAACTTATGGGGGTGATTGTATGGATTGTGCCGTTATTTTGGGTTGCAACTTAACGTATTATTTGCAAAATAGAGGTGTTCATTTGCTGATTTTAGCGAAAAAAGGGACATCTCTCTATGACTATATTATTTGATACCGACTTAATATGGTAAAACCAAACCCTTTTATGTGGGTTTGACAAGTTTGTTGTTCATACTAACCCTATTTATCTGATTTTCACTTATCTTATCTGAACTTATATGAATTTATCTGCACTTATTAAAACTAATTTAAGTTGTAATATGTACTTGGATAACCCTTATTAGAACTTATTTTTCCTAACTGAACTTATCTAAGCTTATTACACCTGAAATAAGTGAAAATATAATGAACACAACAAACACTAAATGGATATGGCCTGGCTTGCATGTAATCTATCTGCAAAACAACCTAGAAATACTTTTATTTTTCACCTATTCAAACTTTTTCTTTTTTTTCTTTTTCTTTCTTTTTTTTTTTTTTTTTTTTTTGAAACAAAGCTCCAAAGGAGCAACTAGCTTTCATTCATATTAGCATCAGCAATCAAAATAGGAACAATCTGAGATGGGAAGTTATTCTAACTTATTTTTTTGAGATACTTATATTTTTTTAATAAATAAATACTTGTTTGCTTAAGCATTCTTAGATATTTCCTGGTTTAACAATTGTAAATTTTTAAAAGTTTAAATATAATATATATTTAAAAAGCTTAAATCTAGACGGATGTTGGTGAAGTATACGAAGTATGAGAGATGTCAATCATTAAGTATTAAGTGACAGGATAAATAATAAATTTAAACCGTTGAAATCAATTTTTTTTCCGGGGTCAAAGCTGTAACCAATAAAAAAAACTTAGAATCTAATAATTTCTCTTTATTTTTTTAAAAATGCACTTTATTGATAATCAATTAGCTCGAAAAATTAGATTGTGCATGCTCAATTACGCTAATTAGAAAGATTGTCCAGGCTCCAAAGTTCCAACTCAATCAACTACTGATGAATGTGCAAAACTTGAGTAAGAAATCATGATGCTCATTTGAGCTAGTTATAAATTCTTATCAAGTTTAGCTTAAAACACAAAAAAAAAAAATCCGATCGAACTTTAGTTAGTTTGCACTCTAAATACAAATTATTAGTGAGCACATTAAGTTGACTAAGAAAAAGTTAACTAAGAAAAAGTCATTTGGATAAGACAACCTACAAGACACTTATAGCTCTTTTATCTGAATCACCAAGTAACTCTCCAATCCATCAAAAGTGAGGCCAAAACCTAGGAATCTGTTGGCGTGAAAATTTGTGCCTAAAATGAAGACTTTAAGACATCAATATTCTTCTTTGGTAACAAACACTACAGTATCTCTCAAAGTTCATAGCAACACAATAATTTCCAATAATACTATATAATGATCAAATTATCATCATAATGTGCTAGAACAAACCTCGTTCATAGTACAATGGTTTTATTATTGACTCATGTTTCACTTTGGACAGTGTTTTAGTGGGCATTTACTCATATATTCCTAAGACAAAATGTGACAGTCATGAGATAATTTGAGGAAGAAGCTTATCAATTTTACTTTAAAATTAAAACATCACTTGAGCCACTAAGCTAACTAGTAACTAGTTTACTGTAAGACTCAGTATAGCTATTAAGTACGAGTAAACCATTCTTATACTTTAGCCAAACTAAATTTTAGTTAAAATACAATGATAAAATAAAGCAATCACAACTAGATTAATAGTTTGGAAAATGTAATAACTTCATAAATAGTTCAGATTGATATCTTTATAAAAATACATGTGAATATTCATTTTTGGCCGAAAAAAATATATATTAGACGACCCAAGATTAGAGTTGCTAACATACCACGTGAAAAGGCTTGCACAAATTATATATAGTCCATAGGTGTATTTTAGAGAATGAGTATATACTTTCATGCAAGTATACAAGGATATGTCAAAAATCAAAATATTGATTAATACAATAAGTAATTCTACATTATACTATGATTTGGCTAACAAACTTCGCAATCAACTGCTGTTTCATTTTCGTAGTTATTGAATATTGAATGTCTAATTAATCGAATACTATTTGCAATACACGTTTATTGATTATAATTGTAGGAGTTCCCCTTTTTTCTAATTAAGGCGCAAAATAGAGACCAAAGAAGATTAGTTAATAAGAACTTAAGAATGAAGTACATAATGGCTCCTTCGTCCACCAAGTTCTAATGTTTTTTGTTTGTTTGTTTGTTTTTTTTGTATTTTTTTTTTTTTTTTTTAACACGAACCAAGTTCTTAATGTTAGTAAGATATTTTTTTTTTGTTTCTGTTTTCCTTTTTTTTTTATTATAGGGACCAAGTTCTTGATGTTAGTAAGATATTTTTTTTCTTTCTCTTTTTCTTTTTGATGGAATAGATCAAAGAAAAAAAATCTAACTATGATTTTAGAGATATTGAACTCAAAATATCCTATTGAAATTTAAGGAAGGCAAAAAGAATAAAGAGAAAAAAAAAGAGGAATGATCTAACAACTTGATTTTGATGGCTTAGACGATTTTTTTTGTCTTAGCTAATTTGCCTTACACAAATTCTCCAAAAAAATGCGGGTGTACATTAATTAAAGTTATCTTAAAAGTATCTAAAGTTAATAACCTTTATACGAAAACTACAAAAGTTATTATTTTTCTACTAATAAATTTTATCTCACAAAAAACTTAAAATAGATGTATTAGATTAATCATATTAACCTTTATACTCCCTCCGCAAACAGTTATCTGCAACAAACCCACTTTTTGCGGACTCCTAGGCAAAACTTCTTAAACAAGGTTATTGAAAATTAGGAGGAGAGAGAAGGGATAATTAACCTTAATTAAAAAAAAAACACCACCACTTACGACTGCTACCCCATGAACCACCAACACCCACGCAACCCCACAAACCACCAACACCATCGCAACCCCACGAACCACCAGCACCCACGCCACCACCGAAACCCACCGAACCCTAGACCAGCGAAACCCAGACCACCGAACCCAAGGCCCAAGACCAGCAAAACCCACCACGATGGCCACCACAAAACCCACCACGATGGCCACCACGAAATCCACGGCCCCAGACCGAAACCCACGATCCCAGATCGTCGATACCGACCAGCCACCACGATGGCCACCACGAAACCCACGAACTCAAACCACCGAAATGGCGACGGAAAATGGCGAGGAGATATGGGGTATGGCCGCGGTTGGGTCTGGTCGGAGAATGGCGCGCCGATCTGGGGTGTGGTCGGAGAATCGTCTAGGCGATTTGGGGTCTGGTCGGAGTATAGTTGGTGCTCCGGGCTCGTCTGGCGATCTGGGCTGGTGGTAGGGGCGGAGAAATGGCTGAGGTACGGTGGGGCTGGTGTTCTGGGCTAGTGGTAGGGGGGCAAAGTGGTTGAGATATGGTGGTAATTAGTGGGTAAGTATGTGTAATTATAAGATGTTAAACAAAGTTAAAAAAATAAAATAAGGGTATGGTAGTCATTTTACTGATTAAAATTTACTAAAAATGGAAAAAAAAAATTGTTGCAGATAATAGAGAGCACCCATTTATGGTAAATGTTGCAGATAATCGTGGGCGGAGGGAGTAGTTTGTAATCATGAATCTATATAAGAAATTACACATTAAGATAAAATTCAAACCAACAGCAAATTAAAAGTTACTCTTTAAGGAGTTAATGTTACTGTAAAAATAATTAAAGTTACCCTCAAATTAATCATCTTACAATAAAATTAACGTACACCCACCTTACACAAGACTTATTGTTTTCCTTGATGCGCAATAGTGTGTGTGCCTTAAATAATTAGTACCTACGCCCTCAGTTTCAAAATATGTGCATTATTGGACATCAAGAAAAGGTTATAATATTTTAATAATATGAACATATAAATTGTGATTGATTTAATTGCTAATATCTAAACATTTTTTCATTATAACAATTACGGTAAGTCTTATGTATGGTTAGCTACAAGTTGTGACTTATGAATAATCTCATTTATTCATAAGAGTAACTCCATTTTGTCTATAAAAGTAACTCAAATTATATATATAACATTGATTAATAAAAATATAAGTTTTAAACTTTAATTGTTCATTTGAATAACCCGTATTCTTTTATTTTGACTAACGAAAGATTAACTCCGCTTAGTAACCCCATTATTCCCATCAAAAGTAGCTCTACCTGGTACCCGTTGTATTCAATTAATAAGTTTATATCTGAATTGGTCGCATCACTTATAAGAATTTGTATAACGACTAAAATTATATCAATAAAAATGGATAGTAAATATTAATACAGAGTACATTATAGAACTAATATAAAAGTCAAATTGAAACATCTATCTACCTAAGGAGTATTCCATAACGAAAATGTTTTTTTTTTTTTTTTTTGACACAACGTAATGAAAATGTTAATGGTAACACAACATGGAAAATATATAGAAATAATTTCACCAAAAAAAAAAAAAAAAAAAAAAATAGAAATATGGTCCACAGTCTCACTCAACCTCGGCCAGGAAGCCTGATTACCAAGGCATGAAACTTCTTGGAACCGTTTTGTTTTGCGAATCGACGCAATTTCGTTTCCCATTTTAACAACTTGCTAATTGTTACTTGTCACATTTTGGATTATTGTCTAGGAAAATAATGGAATGTCTTTAGGTCTTTTTGAATTTCCAAATCATATAAGTCAATTTTAACAATTTAAATAAGATTATAATGAATGAATGAGTGAATGACCAAATATAATTGGAAATGGACAATTGGCAGAGCAAACATTGACATTATTGAAGACCCAACAATAATAGTGCTGACAATGTGACCTAACAAATGGACCTGGCCCAACTACTGTATTACCATTTAAAGCCCAGGCCCACAATGTTGTGTAGGCATGAAGATGTCACGTGAATGTTCACTACTTCAGTACTTGAACTTCACTTGCTTCACTACCACCAAAAATAAGCTTTGCTACATTGTACATTCTTGATTCTTCTTCTTATTCTTTTACAGTGTCACATTTTGTCCTGAATATTATGTCTGATTTTTTTGTCAACAATGGTATTACAAAGAATGTACACAATATCATGCAGTTTAAATCATGTCCATGGTACGACGACCTTTTCCTAATAACACCTCCTCGGGTGTTCCTACATCGTAGTAATAGTAATGAAAATTTATGAAGAAAAAGAAATTCTTCTAAGTTTGATGTAGAAATAATAGGGCTTGCTAATGTAATTCTGCAAAGACAGTATAAATATGAAGCTAGATTTCTGAACAATTGTCTATGAACAAACAAGATCATTGAACAAATGAACACTATACTTTGATAAAATAATTTCAAGTCCGGCAAAATATGCCCATCTCCAGATTTCTAAAAAACTAACAAATTACTCTGTAACAAACACTGAAGAAAAAAAAAAAAAAAAAAGCTGCCTATTCAAACAATTTTGTAGTACAGTATAACACTAACTTCAATATTTGACATTCATTCGAGGAGATTTCTGGAGCCGGACGAGGGAGAAAAAAGGAAAAAAAAATTATATGAACTTAGCACATTTACATATGATCTTATTCACCAGAACAAGGTCAGTACAATTTGTTTTTGGGTTTTCACTATGGGATACTTCTATTAAGCTATATGCCTTTAGTTATTACTTAAATTCTGCAGAATGTGACTCGAATCGGGTTCTCAGCCCTTCTTTGCATTCTTAAGGTTTCGCACTCTCATGATAAGTTGTTGCCTTTCGCCTTCTACCTCGGCGAATTTGAGACTTATCTCTGAGTACCTTTCTTGCATTTCATTTAGTTCAATTTCCATGGATTTGTTCTGTTCCTTTAACAGAATCATCTCTTTCAACAGAACATCAATCTTCTGCTGGTCTCCAGAATCAATGTCGGATGGTTTTTGTTGGCCATCAGATTCTCTTTGACTGTCACTGACAGGTTAGGAAGAAAATACATCAGATCATTATAATTATTTAATAACAAAAAATCCAGAGACAAGAAGCCTTTAAACACATTGATCAAACTACCTGTTTGGCTCTATACTGTTGGAAGTTTCATCTGAGATGCTTGCTTCTTCGGGTATATTTCCTAAAGCGACTTCTTCAGAATGACAGACTACTTGTGTCCCGACAGAAACCTTTTCCTGAGTTATAAACGAACAAAAGTTAGAAGTCACTTCCGAGTTCATACCATAAAAAGAAGGTATGAAAAATTCCGAGGCTGTCTGGCTAATATGAAACTCCGAAACAAAGCAAAAACAATGTAATTGTTTATGTTTAATTTTTTCAAGGCACCGAGCCAGGTTGGACCTCAAACAATCATGTTGCAGTCCCAAGGCTAAAACTCTAGACCTTTGTTAAGATTGCACTAACTCTCGTAGCAGCTGATCCAAGCATGTGGTTGACAGGTGGTTAATGTTCAATTTTGTGTTTCAATACATGTTCACTCAGCCTGAACATAAAGTCATGTTGCTGAATTAAAAGTAAAAACACAAATTAACAAACCTGTTTCACTTCATCATGGACAACACCTTGATTGTTCTGACTAAGTTCACTCAATCGGATTTCCATTTCCTCGATTTTCTTCTGGAGGTTCTTCTCCTTGGTCAGGAATGCATTTGTAGAGGTCTCTAAGGCAGCATCCTTTGACTTAATATGCCCCTGTCATTGCACAAAAATGTTATGAATATACAAAAATGATAAAACACAGGATTTAATATGCATAGTTGTAGATAAGCAGCATACCATGCAATTATGTAATTGTTTGGAATCAAGATAAGCATTATAGATACAAGAAATAAGAAAGGGTCTTTACCTCAAGCAATTTTATTCTCTCCTTCAACGTTATCACTTCTTTAGAGCCAACCTCTTTAAGATTACGTTCTGATTTCGTATTTTTGGAAGTACCTCTCGGTTTATCTTGAGCTATGGCTCGCCCATTCTCATGAAACTTCTTCTCAATACTCAAAATTGCTTCATCCTTCTTCTTTAGATCAGCTTTGAGTTGGAAAACCTGCTTCCTTAATTTCTCTTTCTCCAACTCATCCTCGTATACAGAATGCTGCAAGTTGCCACACTGAGCTTTAAGCTCTTCCACTTCAAATTTCAAACTTGTAATTGCCTGTTCTTTCTCATTCTTGAGATTTCTCAACACAATCAATTCCTCAAGTGACTTTCCAGCCACCTCCTTCACTGAATTGTCGCGTGCAGAATTCTCCCTCTGAACCAGCAGATCTCTTTCTTTGATCAGTTCTTTCATCTGTTCAGCTAGTGAATTGTTTTCAGAAGTTAGTCTCTCTATCTCAGAAGTGTGATCCAACTCCTGAGCTGAAACACTTCTTTGGAGCTCATCACTTTGTTTTTTCTGGACTTCCACCTGCTTGGCCTTCTCTGCAATTTCCGCCTCCATCTGCTCCACCTGAGTCGACTTTATATTGATTTGACCGTACAATTCATGCAGTTTTGTTTCATATTCATCTTTTGCTGACTCAAGTTCTTCATGAGCCTTCTGAAGCATATCCTGAAGATAGCGATTTTGCTGTCGTAATTCAGTAGCTTCAGTCAACGCTTTGCTAGCAACCTTCTCATTAGCATCAAATGACGACTGCATTTGTGATGACAATCTTTTGAACTCATCTTGAATTCTTGCAGCTGTATTAGCATTTTTCCACCTCATCAATCTCAGGGCTTCTTCTGCTCGGATTGCTCGCTGCTCCTGTTCCACTTTGGCACGTGTGACAGACTCCAGATCAGCTTCAAATCCTTCTGCCTGTTTCTCTATCTCCTCTTCAAGATTTTGGATATGAGCTTCAAGTTCCTTTACTGAAGCCAAATTATCAGAAGTCACTTCAGAATGCTTTATGAGCTCATTCTCCAGCTTCTTAATGTGGGATTCGAGCTCATTCACGGCAGCACTAGAATTGGCAGCACTTTCTTCAGCTTTCAATGCTCTCTGCTCCTGTTCTGATTTCGCATGAACAAGAGCTTCTATATCAGCTTCATATCTTTGTGCTTGTTTCTCTAGTTCTACCTCCAGATTATAGTTATGAGCTTCAAGCTCTTCTATGGCAGCCGAAGAGCTTGACAAATCTTCTAAATGCCTTTTACGTTCTTTCTTCAACTTCTCTATCACAGTTTCAAGCTCATTTATGATAGCACCAGACTCATTAAGATCAGCTTCTGCTCGGGCAGCTCTCTGCTGCTGTTCCATCTGGGAATGTGTGATATCTTTTATCTCAGCTTCATATTCTTCCACTTGTTTCTGTAGCTTTTCCTCAAGGCTTGTATTACGAGCTTCAAGATCCTTTATTTCAGCTAAACAATGTGATAGTTCTTCAGAGTTTTCATGAAGCTCATCTTCAAGCTTCTGTATCTGAGCTTCAAGCTCTCTCGCGGCAGTATAAGAACTTGTGCCATCACATTGCATCTTCAGCTGATCTTGGAGATGACTTTGTTCCAATCTAGTAGAATATTCATGGTTCTCTTGCTTTAATATCTCATAATCTAGGGCTAGCTGCTCCATCTGCATCTCTAGCTCATCTTTATCTCGCCTATACATTTCTATTTCACTACATAGGTCCATCACCTTCTGTTCAAGCAAATATGTCCCTTGTGCATCACTATGCTGCCTTACAAGGTCTTCCAGAGCCTTTTGCGCTTCATCATCGTCACTCTGACTCTTTTGGATACTTACTTCAATCTCTACCGCACTTTCTCCAGATGTGGATCTGTTCGGTAAATGGGAAACTCCTTTCTCATTCTTCTCCAACATCTCCTCTAAATCTTGCACAGCAAGCATCAGCTCATTATTTGAGTCCTGTGTCTTCTGCAGCTGGATCCGAAGATTGGCATTCATATCCTTCTCGTAACTGAGCTCTTCCCTGATTAACTCGACAAGAGTCCACGGATCCCCCTGAAACTGAAACTTGCTTTTGACATTCAGATCATCAGAACGTTTACGAGAGGATTTGAGCTTTTCACATTCATCCTTGAGTGCATTTCTCTCCTCTTTCAAGCTGGTGATTTCTCTCAACATGTCCTGTCCCTTTTTGCTCTCCTTCACAATTTGCTTTCGCAGAGTTTGCAACTCTAACTCAGACACTTCTGCCCTCCTAGATAAGGCAACAAGGTCAGCTTTGAGCATGTCAGAAGAATCATCCAAACCCATGGGAGATCTCAAACTGGGAAAGAAATCTCTAGGGCTGTTCATCGAATACTCGGTGCTTGAGTCATTGACAGGAACTATGGCCAGATCCCACTGTGTTTTGTGCTCATCTTGATAGCCAGAGCTGTTTGAGGTCTGATCTTTGACAGTGTTAATATTTCTTACTCCAACTTCTCGCGGTGTATTTAATCCAGAGCTGCTATCAGAGCTCGACAATGTGATGTCCGAACCATTGGATCCTCTACGAGTACCATTCAACCCCACTGTGTGTGACACTGTCTTTCTCAAAGGTAGATCCTGCATATCAAACAATCATCCCAAACAATAAGCAAACTAAAAACCAACTAATCAGAATGGTGGCATTACAATGATTTTGTCAATTGAATGCATTTCCCCATTAATCTCTTTAGAAAAACACAATGCCACAGATTAGATTAAAACAAAAACCGAATTGAAGACCTTACTTCAATAGAATTCGACAAGGCAGCTTGCTCTGCATCGCCATTGCTAAAATGTCGTCTCAAGCTCTTATCCTCATCCTCTTTAACTCTTAAACCTTCATTCTCTTCTAGATCTCTGCATACCCTCATACCACATCAACAAAATACCCAAACACGAAAATTCGAAAAGCAAATGTAATACATAGAGATTTCAATTCACACCTTTGAACTCTGCCAAGATTACTATTCTCCTGTACCCTTTGAATTGAAACCTATCATATTAACCAATCACATTGATAAGAAACCACAAAAATTCAACATTTTTTCTCAATGATTCAATCACATTCCTTTTCAAAACCAAAATCAATCAATTCCCGGCTGATAATGAGACCGTCTTATACAAGAATTCGCGAAAATTAAAGGGTTAAGAAGAGTACTAACATGCAAATAAGAATCCGAATTCGAGTTCTTAAATGGAAATGAAACTGAACAAGCTTTTGTTGCTCCAACATAATCCGCTATATTTACAGAAAACTCTCCCACTAAACTACTTTTTGGTAATCCCTGCAATTTCAATGCCAACAAAAACAACTCATCAACCAATTTTACATCACAATTCATTCCAAAATTAGAAACCTTACAATCAAACAAAAATAACAAAATTAAAAATAAAAAATAAAAATTCAACAAAACGTACAGTTGAGATGAGAAAGTAGTAGATTCTCTCTTGAATCTTTCCAGTTTTAGGATCTTGAATCAATTTCACTGTTTCGAAAACTTGATTCTCCCAATAACAACCGTTTTCCCTCACCGTCGATTTCTCCAACTTCGCCGTCGGTTTGCCATTCTCCGCCGGCACAACCGACACCACCAAACCATTTCCGCCGTACTCAAATATCTAAACATTATTCAAAAATTTCAACCACATTATTATTATCGCAAGTTCGCAACCAATAATAATTATTCAAAATTTTGTTAATTACCGCCGACACAATTAATAATAATAATAAAAAAAAAAAAAAAAAATCGAGTTACCTGAGTAGCATGGAACTGCAATTTGAAAACAGCAGTGATTTTAGTTCTCTCACTCCTCCACTTAAACATATCTAATTTTTACGGTTAGTTAAACCGGAGCTCAGCCGGAAAATGAACGGAGCTCCGGCGAGCATTGCCGGAAAACGGTACTAAATAGACAAGTAGCAGAATCGCGTTCCGAGGAAGAGAAACTGAGTGAGAGATGGTAGGAATGTGCAGATCTAGAGAGGGTAAAATCTAGAATCTGAATCTCTCTCTCTTCTATGTATGTAAGGTGGAAGCATGCAACAGTGTTGTTATTGAAAGAAACAACTGACTTCCTAAATTATAAATTCAGAGGTTAAATGAAGAAGATGTAGACTTGTTTTAATATTGTAAATAAAAGGTTTTTTTTTATTTTTTTTATTTTATTGTTATGCTTTTAATTTTTCTGGGTGGTGAGATTTATTTATTAAATACTCTTCCGTCTACAACTAATCTTCTTGTGTACTCTATACGAATGTCTATACGAATTTACGAAGCACTATTTAGAATGTAAAATAGGGTTATTATACACCTGTATCCGTCATTTTTATCTTTTTTTCTTTGAAACCCATCATTTCTAACTTTAACATTCTTACTCCGTCTTATAAGAGCTTTATATTATGTGTTCAGGCTTAATAGAAAGATTATTAAGGACGGAAGGAGTATTATTAAAAATAGGGTTAATTGTGGTATTAGAGTAATAATTAGGTGGGGAGAAAGTAATGAGGAGGTACAGTAGAGAGTGTAAAGTGGAAATGGTATTAAAAAAAAAAAAAAAGAAAGAAAAAAGGTATATTAGGAGAGAGAGGGGGTGTGCTTAACGGCAGGGGAACAGTAGTTTGATTACGTAAGAAGGTGATTCTTCCAATGAATTATTATTGGATTGACTTTGGTGTCTTCTTCTTCTTCTCCTTGTCCAATTTTTGGGCGTGATTAGATTTTGCCCAATTTTTTGGAGCTCCGAGATTAGGGTGAATATAAGAACTGAAATGTCCAAATGGATGTACTACGTATATTAGATACTGGATATTCGATCCGATATCACGAGTATCCGTCATTAGATAGTTGATCCGTATAGACCGTATTTGTATCCAATTAGGATCCTACGCGGTTTCAGAACTGGTAATCAATCAATCATCAATAACTATATACTAAAAGACACATCAGTAATGACACGTGTCATGTTCTGGAGTGTCTTTAGTTTTTTTTTTTTCAAAAATGAAATTATTAACATAATTTGTTATGGACTATTTTTGTAGGAAAGACATATTATGTACTATAAACGTTTATTACAACAAGATTATATATTTTTTTATGTTATTATTATTATTATGATGTAATAGAAGCTACAAGCTTTAATAATGAAAAGCAAATATCAAATCATCAAATGATGCTTTATTTAATTTCCTAGAATAATTTATTATTAGAACTTAATCAATTACTCCCTCCGTCCCAAAAAGAACGACCCATTTGGGTTGATTACGCGGATATTAAGGAAATTAAGTAAAAAGAAGTAAAAGTATATTGGAAAGATAAATTTACATGGAGTTTGTAAAAAAAATTGAGAGATAAAGTAATAAAATAACATGGAAAATCAAATTTTTATATGGGGAAGCTAATTTTGCACAAATATTGTAGCAAATTGTTGGGTGTTTTAATGCAAATGGGTCATTCTTTTTGGGACAAAATTTTGGCCAAATGGGTGGTTCTTTTTGGGACGGAGGGAGTAGTACTCCATGGATATTTCAATAATACTTTCCAAAAACGACACATGTTGATCATTTTTAGTGTTATTTTTCTTACCATTTTTGTTGATTTTCAACATTCAGTTGATATGAATATAACAAATGAAAGTCAAAAAATATAATACAGTGTTGATTTTAACAATAATTATTGTAAATTACCGTGCATGGCACGGGATCTAATCTAGTAGAATTCTAAACATGTTACTTTGTCTATAAACGCTCCAACTTTTCTCTACTTTGTCTTTTGGGAATTCTTTTTTTTTTTTTTTTTTTTTTTGTCACTAACTTGATCATTAAAGCCGTTATTTTACAGGTGTCCAAAACGTACGAGCTTTGTCTGTTGAGGGTTTCTAAAAAATCTAGAAATACATGTCAAAGCATCACACGAAATATTATATATAAATTTGAAATATATATTTTGGTTGATTTTAACATAATTGCATAGTCTTTGTTACCAAATTACAACAAAATGTTGGTTTGAAATGGACAAAATAATGTGATTTACTATGTATATGTGCCTCTTAGCTCTTCCAACATAACCAATGTACAAGTACGTTTGACCACATTGCTATTTCGATGTATTTCTCTCGGTATACTCTACTTGGTAAAGCAGTGGCTATTGGGAATTGTCATTGTATATTTGTATTAGATCCACCCTTGAAAGTTGAAACCATCAACTACTTTGTACTCCATACTCCATACTCCATACTCCATATCACACACTACTAACATCAAAATGCCTAGCTAACTCAAAGCATATAATGCTCAAACTTCTTTATTTTTTTTATTGACTCAAATTGATTCAACTCAATATTTATATAGAAACATAGCTATTGAGTCTCTTTAATTAACTTGAAATTATACGATATATATTAAGTTCCTAACATATATTATATTTATATAATCTAATCTGTACATCATAATGTAATGGACATTCATGGATTTAAATAATGTAATCACAATATTAGTCAATCTTTCCAAATTTTAACAAATAATAATAAGACAAAAAATAAATACCAACTCACAAGTTGTGTTATAAATTATATATTTTCTTAAAAAAAAAAATAAGGTGGCTTGCGTTGTTGCTTATGTAAATTATATTTAAGAAAAAACCTTAATTATTGTTGGTATTAAAATTACTTCCATGCTCATATAATGTGTCCACTCACTAGTACACGATGCTATATTTGACTACTTGAGAAAATAAAATATAAATATATATAAAAAAAATAAAAAACATTGTTTTTCCTTGTTTTTATTTGTTGTGATTGTTCTATTACGTTGGTGCTAGCCGCTAGGTCCTATATACTACAGTATATATTTTGTGGGACCCAATGGCCAACGGTCAAGGAAAATTAGATTAGGCTTAGCCAATGTAAAACAACAACCTTAATTACCGATTACGGAAGTATCTTTCCATAATTTAGAAGGGAAGACAAAATAGTAAAAAGTAGCATGACGATGTGATATACCATCTTTTAATTAATCAAACAAAAAAAGATAGTTTTATATAAATCTTGTTGATTTGCTTCTATAAACAAATTTTTTTATATATAAAGGGTGATTTTAATAGTTGTGTGTTGTGCCTTATCTTTTTGATTCCAATCATATATGGAGTATTAATTCAATTCATACTATTGCATTTTTGTTAAGCCCATGAACAACTCACATGTGAGCATTCTCTTGTCTCACACTAAAACACTAAAGGGAGAGTGTAGTGGTAGTGGAATCCTACATTGAAAAATTCAAGAGTTACCACTACAATATAAGGCTAAGGGGCCACTCCCCTCATTGCCATATGATTTTGAGGTGGAACCTCCTTGGTCTTGTGAAGTGGTGGACTTGTATTCATCCATAACGGGTGTGGCTCACACCAGTATTTAACAATTTTACAATCATGCCTACAACATAATTTGTCTTTGTATATACAAGTATCCTCTTTGTTCCTCAAGTGTTTATTTTATCTGTTTGACAGTTTTTATGAGAACAGACCCTTAATTTACATACAAAAAATAATTATATATTATCAACTTAAAATAACGAAGAGAGCATAATTTTATATGGCGTTACACACTATCTTACACTATATCAATAATGACACGCACAAGAGTGTGCAAGAATTTTTTCAAGTACATGATCAGATTTCTTCCATGTCTAGTTGTACATTTGTACTGTTTTGCATGAAGGTGAGTCGTCTGACTTACCTAGATCTGGTTCCTTCATCATGTCTACTACATTATTAATTTATTATAGTACTAATTATCTTAGTCTCTTGATGTACACTGCACAGTACTAGCACTTGTTATATAAATAATACATTAACCAATTTTTAATAAGATCAAAGAAGACCAATATTAATACGTTCAATTGCAAATTGTTAAATTTAGATTTGATTTGCTTATTTTTTAATTAAGATGAAAATTTGTGTAATATTGTGCTTAAGAAGTTCCTAGAAGAACAGTGATCCAGATTTGTAGTACTAAGGTCAAAGACACTACAGAGTCCGTAAAATAGATAAGCTATTAATTAACGGATAAATTAATTAATCAATGTAAGGACCTAGCTACCCTTCAATTAATGCTCATTCCCCACCAATTATTATATCATAATTCTTCTTGGAGCTACATTACTTGGAAAAGGAATACATGTACATGTATAAGTTGTTTCATGACTTGAATTATAATTTATGGTTACATTGGTAAATTGGTTAGTTGTACTCGTAATAGCTAATAGGACAATTGCATATGGGTGTTCCCAAGCATAATAAGTACTAGTTCATATGTTAGTTATTATAGTTGATAAATCAATTTATGATGGCGATATAAATTTGAAACGATTTATCTAATAAATAGCAGTACAATTCTTCTCTTATGCATGACTCATAATTAGTTGTCAAGTAATACAAAGTACTCTCTTCAATCCTTTTTATTCTCTCATTAAATCTTTTTGCGAGACAAAATATTTCTAATAGAAAATTTAGAAGAATGAACAAAACTATTGGAGAGAGCATATATATGAATACCTTTATTTATACTTTTTCTATTTCATTAATTTTATTATATACTGAATTAAATGTTTGATAATAATGTATCATATGTATAGCTTTGATTAATAATATTTTTTGCTTGTTAGTCTAAATTATAACTTAATAGTTTGAAATAATATATTGAGATAAATTCTATATTACATTACTTAATAACTTTTTGTTTAATCTGTGTTTAGTGCGTGTATTATATATGATTAGAATTAAAATAAAAAAGTAAAAGAATTCATTAAATTGAAGAAGTGAATCTACATACCCAAAAAAAATTGATTTTAATGAAGTTTATAAGTTGATCTGATATTCAAATCTTTAATGAATGAAGTTCATTTTTATTATTGTCCTCTATAAATTCTTATAACATTGACACTATACTCTGCTGTTATATATAATATTAGAATAACTTCCAAGGCAACTATAACTTTAAACATTCAATGTTCAACAAAACCATACAAAAGGCCACCAGCAATTTGGTATATAAACACTATACATATATTTTTGGTACCACCCAAAAATAAAAAATAAAAAGTAAAGAAAAAGGTAGTAATAATAGAAGTATAAATGTATGTAGGTAGAACCTAAGCTAGGAAATAGGAAGTTAGGAAGGATGTTGGATTGTAAAGCATATGAAAAAGAAAAGAAAAGCGGTAACAAAGTATTCGATGATTGGAAGAGAAGCATCTTAAAAAAGTGGCGTATGTATAATGTATATATTGTATTGTGTGTTGAACAAGGTATTGTACTGGCTTGACGGTGGCTCGCACCAACTAACTCATCTAACCTCCTAATGTTGTACCACTACATTGCATAATACTTGCTCATTCATTCGAAAATTACGTATGACCTAGCTAGCAAGCTACTATGTTTTTATTTGTAGCTTCGACTAGCCGTCTTTTTACCAAGATTTTCTCATCATTTGCTAATTATGTGTACATGATATAATACTTTTGTCATTATTGAAAATACCAAATTTTGGGTAGTCATACGTATGAGCATGTATTTATGTAGACTTTGTATAACGTTTGTACAATCATATGTAGTCCTACGTAAATAATTATGTTTGTCACCTTTTTTTATATTATTTCCACCATTTTTAAGTTACTATGGTAAAATAATTTTGTATATATTTCAAGTTTAGGAAAATAGACAAAATTAATGTGAAACTATAGTTCAAATTACTATTAATAAATTACAAAAGCTCAAAGAGGTGCAGTTTACAAAGGTCTACTTTCTTCCCTATATACTATAAGTATGAATTTTGCATTTTATGGGGAGAAAAAAATTTCAACGTTTTTGTCAAACAACACTTGAATTGAAAATAATGTTTCAAATATTCAATGTATCATGAACTAACATCCAAAAGGTTTCCCAAAATGTTAAGGCCTATAATTAGTGTTTATATTGTATAGTTAACGGGCCTATTTCTTGAGCCCTAATTACTTGTATAAATACTCTACTCTACACTCTAATGAACTACGGAAAATATTTTCGTGACATGGTATCAGAGCCAAAATACTCTAAAAACCCTAAAATTCTACTCTAAATTTCTGAATTTTTTCTTCTAAATTTCTATTCTAAATTGCTACTACTCTACATTGTCGAATTGCTACATTGCTATCTTGCTGAATTTCTGAAATTTTCAATAGCACGGGGATGCAAGACACCCAAACTCAGAAGAAGGGCCTAAAATACAAAGCAGGTTGAAGAATAAACCAAACACAATTTGGTCTCGTAAAATACATCGGTATCCGGTATATACCATATACATCGGTACCGGTATATACCATATTAAACAAAAAAAAAAACATTCAAGAAAAGTTAATTTAACTGATGTTGTAATACGTCTGATCTCGTACAGTAGTGTATGATGATATGAGGTTCTAAGGTCATATGAGTAAAATTCAAAAAGTGTCAAGTTACATTGCATAAATTAAAAAGTAGGTTGTGCAAACCATTTTCTATTAAAAGTATAATCAAACTAGAAAACGCTATTACTTCCAATTCATACAATGACATAAGATGGTCCTCAAAACCTAACACAATCTACTTTCTTCCTCATACAAAAAGTGATACAGTTTGGCATAACTCATGTTCCTAAACGATAAAAACCCGAGTAGTTGATATCTATGCCCACATAAGTACTACTCATCTAACAATTCAGCATTATTAATAAACATATACTTGTATGAAGCAAGCAATGCAAGAATGCAGGACCATCAGGGCGAATGAACATAAATGAGGGTATAGGAAAATTGGTTGGAATATTAGTATCAATGTTTAAATTAGTTGGCTTAGCTTTAAAGCTGGTCATATGGTGGGCGTGAATAAGTTGGCTAAATATTGTTCAACTTTGATGCATAATTAACAAGTGTTGCGCTAGAGCTGGACACCATGTGATTTCTATGCGTGAGTTTTCAGTCATATAAATAACAGACACATTAACATAAGTTCTTGTTACAATAATAACCAACATTGATATTATGAATTTATCATAATAATTGTATGATTTTATCTTAATAATAGATATATAAAATAAAGTACTGTACAATATTATTAATCTATGATTTATAATTTATTGATTTATATCCATATCATATCTAACTTTCATTAATTGCTCACTTTATTATTCAATTTCAATTCACGTCACTTCTGTTTCTTTACATCATTCTTTAATACTTACATTTTTTTTTTTCCTTTATTTGGGGGGTGCAAAACACTGGTAGCTGCATGTTCCTCTTTTATGAATGATAAATTGATAAGGTTGCTGGTTGCGCGTCTCATAATCTTTGTAGCACTGATGTATGGAGCGTTAATAATCTTTCTGATCATTATATCTTTGTGCTTTTCTTAGGGAAGGGGTGCGCGCACTTGGGGTGACATTATTAATATTAATTTAAATAACCTAGCATCCGAATCAGTGTTCGTTTTTCTAGAATTCTTGATGCTGTTTGTCAATGCTTAACTTTTAAGAGATTAACGTGATCTTGTTTGTTTTAATTGAGACAGTAGCAAGTAGGGAAGACTTTGATCTCCAATATATAAGAACTTTCGGTAAATATTTAACTTTACATGTTAGTACGGAGTAATTAAAAAAAAATGGTCATAAATTTCATGATTGATGTACGGAGTATAAAAAATTCAAAGGTTAGAATAATAAATGCAGGTAAAAAAGGAAAGAAGAAGTATTGTGTAATTGCTTATGAATTATGATAAGATTTCTATATGCCAAACATTTAAATTATGTGTCAGGTAAGGTTTTGGAAACGGTCTCCTTTTGGCCTTTGTATATACATCCAGGCCAAGATATTTGTATTGCAAGAGATAATCTAATTAACAAATCAATATATTTTTGGACTGGCAAAATATGGAAGATCCATCCTCGTGGATGAGTAATGATACTCGTACTCTAAGTTTGAGGGACAAATTATGCAACGTCTCTTGTAAGGAATTGGACACCCTACATCTATCTATCAAGATGTTAATCCTTTCACCAACAATAAATTTCAATTCCATTTTATACGTCCTTGTAATTAATGGTATGTGATATACGAACTATAACGCAGTGAAACTCTATTAAGCCTATTTTTAGGGCTTATTCCGCTGCCATTGTAGAAGCACTACATAAACTCCCCATGTTCAACCAAGTTCAACCTAGTTTATTAACCCTTAGCATACATTAACATATAATTCCTCTGTTTTTTTTTATAGTTGCAACACTTCTCTTTTTACACTTGCCAATGCATGTTTTCAATCGTTAATATCTTTGATTATCAATATGTAAAAAATAAATTTTAAAATTGCATAGATCGAAACGAATCTAACAAGATCTCTTATAACAAAATAGGTCAACCACATAAATAGTATAAAAGTCAAACTAGTCAAAGTAAAACACATTAATAGTGTAAAAGTCAAACTGTTACAACTAAAAAAAAAAAACGGAAGTACTTTGTAGGACATAGCTAACACATTATTGGTAAATCACATAAAGTTTACTAGCATCCCTTAACAAAATAGGTCAAACAATCCCAAACAAAATCAAAGATTGACTCCACAACAAAATAGTTCAAACAAACCCAAACAAAATCAGAGATTGACTCCACTGACATGATGCTTGACAAGTCAAAAAGCCAACTTAATAAATTAAACACTTACCACTTCAAATGCTAAATACTGTAAAATTGTAAATAGTGTATTGAGTTAATGACATTCAATTCGTACGGCCACCTTGAATAATGCCTACATCCTTTCCTTTTAGTTCCTTTCTTAGAATCTTTTTTTTTGTTTGTATTTTCCATTTGTGCATTTACTGAATTACTGGTGAGCTGATCTGATTCTCCCTCTGCATCTTACTGCCATCTTAATAATGCTTCTCTTTCTCTGAATTGAAAAAATTAATGCTTCTTTTGATAATATATATATTTATGATCAATAAAATAGGCTGAAACACACCATTTATGTAAGTATATATAGCTCCTGAATTTACATGGAATCATTTGACTTTATTACACAATATTAAAACCCAACCATATATACCGCCTTATTTAAGACCATATATAGCTCTTGAAGTTACATGAACTCAGTAGACTTTATTATCCGTAATACTATTATTAAATAAACTTGAGGAATATGAATTATAACTTTACAAGAGAGTAACTAAACTTATTTGTCATGAACTTATCATTTTTTTAACTTATTAACCTTTATGTTCGAATAAGGTGATGAATTAAAATGACCTTATTGTTCGAGACAGGAAAAAGTAGTTTCTCAAGTCTATTTTGGAGACTTTCTTGTAGGATGAGGATTTTCTAAGGTGTCATAGTCATTGTAGAAGGCACCATCAACCATTATCACTAAAATGCATAATGTATAATAGGGCCCAAAATAAAATGAGTGTATCTCATTACAATCCCATTATTATTGTGAATTTTCCAATATTGAAACAAAAATTTAGCTGTCTAGCACCATCTACATATGTTAAATACAAGAAATTTAATAATATATATTTCAAGTATACCTAATACAACGTGGAAATGTGAATGTGTAGAATTTTATACATAACATTCTAAATAATTTAAGCCGTGCATGTCTTTTTCTTCTTTCCTAAAGATTAATACTAGTATAAAGCTAGCTCCTCACTTCCTCAGTCCTCCTTCATGTGTCATTGACACGTGATCGGTGATCCTCTTCTAGTCTCCTTTGTTGTGGTCTAAAGCTCAAAATCATACATTAAAAAAAATATTTTAAAAAAAAGGTTGTTATACAAAGAAATTTCTTCATTTCTTAATACATAAATAATTGATATAGGATACTTTTAAAAAAAAAAAAATTGATATAGGATTAGAAGACATTGCTCGTTTCATATATATATTCAAAGTATATAATACATTGCATTTTCCTACAATAAACATGTTTCTCGTAGTTGAATGGATTTAAACTAAATTTAAATTAGAAAAGCATTAATGTCTTTTTTTTTTTTAACTATATTTCAACTTGTCTGAATTGCCCTTATCCAATCTTATATTCTTTTGGAACAATCCTTTTTAATAAGATATAAAATAAAATAAAAAATTCTAAAGTCACCTCAAATAAAAAAAATAAACAATCCCCATCAATATGTAATACTCTATGCATGAATTAATTATGTGAGTCTTATGTATATTTCAAGTCAAACTATTCCTAAAATTGTTTTTTAAAAAAAAAACAAAAAATTGTTCAAATAATTACACAATAAAAGATACATTTGATTCTTATATTAGTTGGTATATATATATTCTTATATATATATATATAGTGCTAATCCTATGTGTGTATTATTGTTTTTTTATAAGTATTTGGGAGTATAATTTTAATACATGCATAGTGTCGGTTATTGTTAAAAAAAAAAAAAAAAAAATGAAAATTAGCATAGTTTAGACAAGAGGCAAAAGAAGAAAAGATGGGAAGACACTTTAGAAGCAGGAGAGCTTCCACATTCACAAAAGAAAGAGGGGGACAGTCAGTAAATCCTAGTGATGTGATGATTTTATCTGCAGAAATAGAGAATATGGTCATCATCATTTTATATCATATGCTTTCTTTTACCTTTTCATAATTTTCCCTAAAAAAATCCTTAATTTCCCTACTTTAAATCATGGGCTCCCCATTAAATTACCCCTTTTGTTTTACTATAATTCTTTTTTGATGTGTGTAAATCGTAGACGAAATATGATGTCAAGTTTTTTTGAAAACAGCATTTTATTTTTATGATGAAAATTAGGGTATCAATTATGACATCAACATCTAATATATGCTAAGATTAGGTAGGATTACTACAATGAGAATCCTTAATTAGGTATGGTCCAATGAAGTTGCTTAATTAATCAAATAATAATCATGTCTCTTTCCTTCTCTAATCTAGAAGTAGTAGTGCTTAAAGATGTTAACTTTTTGGCTAATTATTTTAAACTCATAATGCAATAATGAAAAAAGGAATCAAAAATAAAAGTATTGTACTTATCACAGATTGATGATAAATTACATCAATTTAAGAATGAATTGACATACGATCACCTACCAGAAAGCTAATTTGCAACGAATTTGCCCAATTATTCAATTCAATTAGACTTATCATATTGCATTTTAGAGTAATCATACCATACTTTCCAAATCAAAAAAATCTGTTGATGATTAGAGCTTTAGCCTCAATCTTTCAATTGGGTGTATATAGATTTTGATACTAACCGCTCTTACTATATGTAACTATGTAAGCATTAGCTTAAGGCACACATTAGAATCTGTTATACAATAATTATATATCGTTTGACATGTATGTACATCAGATTCACAATAATATTAAAGGTCACACGAGTTTAAATAAATGTCACTATGTTAAAATTAGGGGTCACTATGTTCAATACAACGTTATTTGTACTCGTATAGGTCCACAATAATAGTATTGTTATTGTGAATCATGTCCACACAAGTTTTTTTTCCCACAGCAATTAGTTATATTTAATTGAATATAGTTAAGTTCAGCATTGCTTTCTAGTTTAACTTTTATCGATATAGACAATTATCTTGTTCAACTTTTAATATAAATTATAGCACACACATAATATAACTTTTAATTATCAACCTATCTAATTACATCAATTTATTTTCTTTGACATAACTTTTATGTGATCTAAGATAACTGATGATCTCGGCTCATCATTAACCTTTCTACAACACAAAAAGAAATGGGGCTTAATGAAATTGGGCTTGCTAGCTTGTGGTTGAAGCAATTTTCATGCATGTTAAAAAAGCTACTGTATTACAGAAAGAAGTAGGGATAAACATCATAGCTCTTCAATTTGTGCTTGTGCTATCTTTCTGCCTTTTCCCTTTAGTCACGAGAGGAGGATAATTTGCTTTGCATTTTTTCAGAATGCATGATTATATACACTTTTTATATTATTATATTAACAGAACATTACATGGCATAATTAACAAATCCGTGTATGTGAAAAGCTAATACGAATCAATTACATTGAAAATAGAACATGTTGCATAGGTAAAATCAATAAAAGTGAAAGGTGGTGCAAAAATAGATGGATTATATTGTACTCGTATTTGTTTTTTAATTGACGTTTATACTTTATAGATACACCATAGACCTAAAAATGTTAAGAATATAGACCATATTACTCAGTAGATAATTTTTTCTTGGAATTAAACATCCCATATACAAAATATCACTTCTTACTCTTTATTACAGAGTACTATAGAAATAAATAGTAATTAAAAAAAAAGGGTTCTTTTAATTAGAAATTACAATTAGAAATTACATCAATACTCTACAATCATGCAAGTGGTGAAAGGTAAAAAAAAAAATTACAAACATTTTGTTTATTTTATTTATTAAGGATTGCGTACAACATTCATGATTTTAAACATTTTTTCCATATTATTGTGTGTAACATATTTACTCATGTAAGTATTTTTTTATTTTTTATTTTTATTTTTTATTTTTATAAGCATGTAATTGCAAGTTTGCAACTTCCAAGTTCCAATACATGATTACAAAGCTTGAAATAAAGTAGCAAATATGCTATGTATTTACGTTATAGTAGTAATTTCTTTCGGAAAAATGACTTCCAATATCAATAAAATAACAAGTGTAGATCAGAGAAATTAAGCGTATGCTTGAGAGTAGGGATGTGTTAATGTGTTATGTTGGTAAGTTACTTTTTAACAATCTCTCTTTACTTTTTATTTATTAACAACCGCTTAAGCTTTAACTTGGCTTTAAAGCTCCTTAGTTTGCATATATCATAAATACTGGTACGATGTACTAATCCTAGTACTTTGGTGCTGTTTTTAAGACTACTAATGCCAGCAGCCTTGCACCTAATTTTAATAACCCTCTTTGAGAGTACCAATTTCACACATCTATCTTTAATGCTTCGTACCAATCACGGAGTACTTAAATTGGTTACAATCTTGAGGATGATCACAAAAATCTTTACTACGGTCTAGAGTACTTTTCCGTTTTAAAAAGATTTTTTTTTTTTATTTAAATTTTGCATGGTCATCAAGTTCTAATTTCGACTACTAATTTAATCATGTATCAATAAAAACATGTTATTATGAATTTACACATTGAGACGAATCGAATAATATTGGAACATGATTTTGAGACAGATGAAGTACGCTCACTTAGACTCTCATGTAAGGTGCGTGCTAAGGTCACATACATGAAAGTTTCCCACGGTACACTACCAAAGACTTGTACCCTTGTCATGAAGCCACACCACTCCTGGCGTGCATGTTCCAAGTCTTCCAACGCCATTAGTTTCATTTTTCATGTGTGTTGTTCAAGTTAAATTGTCGGGCTCTAATACCACTTAATCTTAGTATGGGATTGACTGCTTTGGGCGTAGCCCATACAAGTTTATTTTGGGACACCCTCTCAAAAAACTTCATACTAATAGGGTTAGTGAACGCTTATAATCAAGTCATCACTTTCTTACTCTTTTCACATGGTACCTAGATTGTACACCTCAATTGGGAGTGTGTAGTACGAAATATTTGTATGAGTATTAAGTACAACACAATGCACATTCGGTCTCAAAAACTAGTTTGGGATTAGGGCTTGTTATCTTCAGCTTAATTTCAGTTCAGTTCAGCTCCAATCTATTCAGTTTAGTTCAGTTCCTAATTTCCTTCTCATAAACAATTCATTTCAGCTCAGTCCAGTTCAGTTCCAATCAGTTTAGTTCAGTTCAGATCAGGTCAACAAATCAGAACATGCCATAAGTTACGTCAAATATAGCGAGGAATTAAAAAAAATGATTTCGCAAAGAAGGATAAAAATACTTCGTATAATAGGATTTGCTGTTCAATTGGTGGTCCTTTAGGAAATGGCCCAACAACCAGCATGCTAGCCCACTCCAGCTGTGTATTGTTGCAAAAATCATTCTTCACCATTAACAAAACTTATGTCCAACCAATAAAATTATGTAACTATATACCAGTAACTTGAAAAGGTTACGAAAAGTCTTTTTTTTTTTTGGAGTTTTTGACAAAATATTTTTTAAAATAATTTGTTACAATATATGTGGTTTTGATTTTCCTAAAAAAAATATAAAATAAAAAATAATTTATTAATTAATTATTTTTTATTTTTTTTATTTTTATTTTTATTTTTTATTTTTTTTGTGAAAGAGAGGGGCAAGCCCCAGTAGTTTTGATATGTCAAACTTTGATATTATATAAAGAATCATATTAATCAAAAGCTAAATTTGATGCTTGAAACCTAATTTACATATTCTATCATATACTCCCTCCGTCCCTGAAAGAACGATTTATTGGGTTGATTACGCCGGTATTAAGAAAATTAAATAAAAAGAAGTAAAAGTATATTGAAAATATAAATTTACATGGGGTTTGTAAAAAAATAGAGAGTGAAAGTACTCCCTCCGTCCCCTTTTGATAGTCCCTTATTGGCAAATTTTAGTGCCAAAATGTTCACCCCATTTGCTTTTTCCAACAACCATAAATATTAATTTTTTTACCAAACTTTCCTCCAATTTGCAACAATACTTGTGCAAATTTATATTTCCCATGTAAATTTTGTTTTTCCATGTACTTTTATTACTTTCTCTCTCTACTTTTTTGCATACCCAATGTCAATTTACTTTTTCAATGTAACTATTCTTATTTGTGTTTATTAATTCCCGTGAAAAATGCCCATAAGAGACTATCAAAAGGGGACAGAAGTAGTAATAAATTTACATGGAAAATCAAATTTTTATATGGGGAAGCTAATTTTGCACAAATATTGTTGCAAATTGGTGGGTGTTTTAATGCAAATGGATCATTGTTTTTGAGATTAAAATTAGGCTAAATGGGTCGTTCATTCGGGGACGAAGGTAGTACAAAAACTATTCAACTTGAAGGAACATTTATAAATTAAGTTTGGGACCAATAGCGATTCTTAGATTACAAGGCCCCATCAGGAAGTTCTGAATAATGTCTACTAGGCCCCCGTACTCTTAATTGGTGGCCTTACTTGATCAAGTAGAGCCCGTGTATGTATATTGATTGGGCCATTTTGTCCATTTACCACAATTCATTAGCCACACACCAAAAAAAAAAAAAAAAATCTCTATTTTCTTTTAAATTGATCACTTTTACTTCTGCATTTTATCTTTACTAACTGATGTTTTTTTTTTTTTTTAAAAAAAAAAAAACTACGGAATAATATTTAATAATGTATATAATTGTTATAATGTAACATGTTATATACTTGTATTAATCACCTCGTTTTATTTATTTAACTGTTTACAATTTTAATCAAACCAATAATTACTGTCTTACAGATAGTAAATGGTGGATGCATTAGTCAAATTGATACATTCAAAAGACATAAGATAGAGTATTCTCCATAAACCGGGATTTACATCAAATCAAATGTAATGTATTAATCCTGAACAAGCAATATTTTTGCCAAAAATTTATAAGCCATTTGTCGTCTATTTGAAGATTGAAATTGGCATATACGAAGTATATTTTATTTTTTTTATTGAAGAGAAGACTTATATAATAGTTATATATTCATTGTAACTTTAACATGTTATATAGCTTTTACCGTAATAATTTTATTAAAACGAATTCATGAACACTTATATATATATATATAAAGGGGAGTTTTTTCCCAAGTTTTTAGACAGCCACATAGGATTTAATTTTCTTAGCGTGCCATGTAGGATTATAAATTTAAGTTGTAGCCAATTAAATAAAACACTATTAATTTCTTTTACAATTAAATAATTCAAAGGCCACGTAAGCAAAATTGACGAATGAGATTTTAAAGTTTAAATTAATTAAATACAAAATATTATCGATAAGAAATTTTATCTAATATTTTAAAATTAATATAATAACAATTTTAATCGTATAAATGTAAAATATATTTTTTAAAAAATACAAACAAACCGTGCATCGCACGGACTTCATCTAGTATTTTATATAGAGTAGTCACTCCGTATAGCATTAGTTGATGGTACAACAGAAGAAGCCATGCAACGCGTTAAGATGAAGCAATTGATAGACTTTAACCTTCAAATCATGCATAAATGAAGCAAAGAAGAACACATGTAGAAAACTATGTAAAAAAGGTTGAATGTAGTTCATAATGGTACGACATCATGCCTGATAATCGGTCATCAGTGCTAGACTGCTAGTATAGTTGTTAAGCCGTTTACACTGTTGAATTTAGCTGTCAATTTTTTTTACTATCACTTTTATGAATAATAATCGTCTGAGATATTACACCATAAATGTTTTTTTTTTTTTTTGAGGGGATACCATTAATGTTAGATCGATGTTCTTACACTTGCTAAAAAAGATTAGAAAGTTTGTTGCTATATGCAGATTTTGCTCATCAAATAAGGGCATGTTCTAGTAAAGTACGGAATATTTCTTTATTTAAAAATTTAATTTATATTTTTTTATTGAATTAAAATTAAAGTATATTATTCTTGTCAAAAAAAAACAAAGTGTATTATTAAAATTAAATAATTTTTGCTAAACTTAATTTATTTAATTCACTAACTTTTATTAAGTAAAAATAAGCAATTAAAGTTCACAATAAGTTGAGAAATTTAATTTGTAGGACAAGAACATGTATCATTATCTCTAGTCATGAATCCAGATAATCTATATGCTCCGATAGCCGTGAATTAAAGTCATAGTTAAATTTCGTTATGTCATACTCATATATGACACATATAATGTTTATTTGCATGGCTTTACTTGAAAGTTGTCACATTTTCTAAAACTGTATTAATTTAAAAGCAAATAGAACAATATGGCCGTTCAAAAATTAAGCGATTGGCACATTAAGGGCCTGTTCTCATTGATTGAACTCAGCTGAACTGAATTGAAAAGAACTGAACTGAACTGAAATGAATATTTTATAAGAGAAGGAAATTAGGAGTTGAGCTGAACTGAACTGAACTGAACTGATGAGCTGAGCTGAGCTGAACTGAACTGAATTTCAATTTCAACGTAAGAGAACAGGGCCTAAGTACATAATAATGCTTAACATGGTGAGCTATGATGGAGTATATGGTTAACCAGTTAAGGGCAGAGTTGGGGTCGGGGGGGGGGGGGGGAATGTAGCTTTACAACATCAACAAGGATTGGCTCCGGTGGCTACCAAGGAATGCACAGTATGGTTATTGACGGGATTATTAGTCTTGACTATGGTGTTTAATTTGTTCTACGTAAAAATGACTATTAAGGGCTATCACTTTACTTTCGTATTTACTATACTATACATAAGATCATACTAATATTCATCAATTTCACCCAATTCAAAAAAAAAAAGTTAACAAAATTGATAACGATCAGACAAACAATAAGGTCAATGAAGGAAGTATGAAATTGGTTAGTTTATTTAGTTAAGGAATATGTGTTCATGTAAATGTGAATAGATTAGCCTAAAAGGGCTAAAACCCTAGTTAGTCTTTTATTTGTAGTCAAAAGCCATTAAACTTGTTCATCCATAAAGTCCGTAAACCTGTGAAACAACTTTAGTCACAAGGGGGATGATCACTTTGAAAAGCCAAGCTTGTTTGCCTTTTGTTTTTAGATCACATGTATGATATTGTATAGTATGCTTGATTACTTGTGTAGTTAGTTGTATGACTGTAAAAGTGTAAATACTTTGTATAATTGTGCCAAAGCTAAGTTAGACATCTTAATAAAGGATTGAAATTATTATCACTCCATTTTTTAATATTTATATCACTTTGACTAATATGTGCCGTGATTTTTACTAATAACCGTGATTTTTACCATCACTAATAGTTTATGTCCTTAAATATTAAAGTGGTGGCAAAAAAAATTTTAAAAGAATTTAAAGAGGAAAATTAAAATTTAAAATTATTGAACGAAGTTAATTAAATCAAAACTGTATTTTTAAAGGTGGTAAAAGTTATAATAATAATAACAGTCGACTTGAGATCAAATTTAGGATCCCTTTATAAAAATCAATTTGAAATGAAATTAAATTATGCCCTAAATCGGGCAGGTCGGCCAAGTTAGCTATAGTTACCATTTTGGGATTATTTGGCAGTCTTTGCTAGTCATTTATGCCCCATTTCTGTAAAATTATTAAATTAAGTTTGGTTCAGAAAAATAAATGCAGTTTAATTAGTAAAAATCAATGGCTTTACAGAATATATGTAATAAAAAAACAGCAAAAATAATATTAATTTAGTCAAAATAATTTTCATTTCAGTTTAATTAATTTCATTTCTATAAATAATTTAAGTTCAGTAGAATTAATTTAAGCTTAGCAAAAGTAATTTCAATTTAATAAAAATGATTTCAGTTCAACGATTACTACTACACAGTCTTTAAAACAATAAGGGTGTATTGGTGGACAGCATACCATGTCAATTTCCCATTTTAAAGATCGCAACTACTAACTACGAGTACATTTTTGGGGAAAACTATAAACTACGTGCATTTATTTTTGAGATACATTAGAGTTGAGGAAATTTTTTTCTCTATTTCTCTATAATTGAGTTTTCGATGGGACAATTTCTTTGTACTCCTTTTCACATGGATAGAAATCCTCAACATACAAATAAAAAGTTCTAAAACCTTACACAAATTAATTTACCCCACATTCCATCATATTAGGCAAGTTACACCAATTAATTTTTCATGCTTTATATCGAATATGATTTTTTAATTGGTAAAAGCTGACGAGCGTCTCTGAAACGTTAAATAAGAGAACTAAATGTGGAAATACAATTTAAATATTTTAACAA
This sequence comes from Chenopodium album, assembly GCF_948465745.1. NCBI lineage: Eukaryota > Viridiplantae > Streptophyta > Magnoliopsida > Caryophyllales > Amaranthaceae > Chenopodium > Chenopodium album. The sequence continues at coordinate 7,624,007 of NC_137853.1, read as the reverse complement.
GAATTTATACAATTTTAGAGATGATAGTAACTCATCATTCACACTCATCAATTGCTATACACTACATCAACAACGTCACCACAATATTATAAATTCCCCGGCCAACTCTAGCCAAAAATGCACTGTAAGTCTATAATTACATGAAGTTGAGTTTCATTATATTGTGAGAGCGACGCATGAAGCAACTTTGATCGAAATTGAAGAGCTAAACACTCTATTTTTACCGCAAACTATCCCATTAATATTCGCGGTAGGAATTGGTTACGTGTGTGTTAGGGTTCTATATCTAATGTCCAAATCATGTTTGCTCCCATGAAAATAGATAGCTTGTGAAGTGAAGCCAATTCACTTATCAAAATATTGTTTTAATTTGGTATTATTTAGGCATTGCACGTATCTTCTTGAGTATATAATTCATCATTTTGTTAATCTAACGTTAAAGCAAGTTGTAAATTATATATGAGTAGGAGACATTCGCATTTATGGAAACTAGTGGAAAATCCTAGTCCTAATCCAATTTATCAATTAATTGGTTACGTCCTTGTCACATTGCCTATCTAAGTAGCATATACATTATACAAGTACTATGTAAGTGTGATCTTAGTAGACTTAGTTATAGTTGATTCATATTCAATATTTGCATGTATTAAGGTTAGTTAGCGTGGATTACAGCATGTATTAATTGGCCTATACATTTACAATAAGAACCGTGCACTCGCAGTGAATAAGTTAGAAAAGAGTCTAGCACATTACACATTAATTTCTAAAAGCATATCGTATAATCTTTTTACCCTGGACGCATGTTTATTAACCATTAAAAGGGCAATGTGATCGTATTTAGCCTTATTATGAGAATTTTGATAATGCTTTAGAATTACTACTTTTGTTTACTTAACTTATACGAATAAATAAATAAATAAATAAAAATTAAAAAAAAATAAAGAAGAAGAAGAGATAAATCCCATTTTAAAACACAATGCACCAATGCTGATAGTAAGTGTTCCACCCATTGACACATTTCCATTTAAAGTACATACATTTTGTAATTACAAAATAAACTTTGTATTATTGTTTTGTTTTTTATAACAAGTAAGATGTATGTAACACTATACCATTGTTTTTGCTAGCTAGGCTTATTTCAAAAGATAACAAAACTAAATTCAATGTTCATCAACTAAAATTTGGGTCATCTCTTTTGCACGATTTTTCTCATCAAACCCTCCTTTTTCCCTATCAACATACAACCCATACACGTAGGAGCAAAACCCCCATGCACATATCACGGTGGACACAGCTTTAGGGCCACTGAAGTTGTCCCCGTACACTAAGACCCCGCCGATCACGTTCAACCCTAGGAGGGCGGTCATGCACACGCCACCCGTTAACGAGGTGGTCAGAAACACCATCCCCGCGGTGCCCATGAAGCACACTTGCCAACTTATTATGTTACCCATTACGGTTAGCCAGTACATATTATGACCTAGGTCGTATTCGACCATGCTCTCCCTCTTCATCTCTTTGAAACCACCAGCCGCTGCCATTGCTATGGTGGCTATCACCGTTGTTGTAAACTCCATCACAAATTGCATCTCTACCACCATTTCATAGCAATACACCTCCCTATGTAAAGAACAATATATGTGTAGCGTTACATAAATTGTTTAATAATATTAGAAAATAAGATAAATGATAAATGAAAAAAATGCTGATTATTTTTTTATTTTTTATTTTAATGTTATTACGGTCTTCATGGATTTAATTACAAATTAAAACTAGACTTATAAAAGTTGCATATGATTTTGACTATGCTAGCATAAATGAGAGATTTCATGTGATGCGATAGTCATTAGTCAATTAGTCATGCAAATGGATGTAGTTGAAAACTTTCATTGACTCATACTAATTCTTTATAAAATTAAAATATAATTATTCGTATGTAATATGTATGTTAATGTTATTATTGAAAAATAAAAACTCTAAAATAAAAATATAAACTGTAAGTAGGAAAAAAAGAAACATTATTATATAGACGGATCATAAATAATAATTGTGAGAAATAAGAATTAAATAAGAGTGCTAATGTATTTCGAACTATTCTCGTTACATTTTTGTTTTTGTTTTTGTTTTTTTTGTTTTTATTTTTTTTTTTTCTTTTCCAAACAACGTAACAAGTAATAAGAAGTTAATGAATTACCACGTCATCCACTAATTCTTATTTTCGCTTTAATTACCAAAACTCTCCGTGTATATGTAGAATGGACTCTTTTATTTTAAAAGCATGTAGAATGGACTTTGCAAATACTTTACTTTATCAAATGCAAAATTGTCTTTTTCTCCAAACATACAAAAAATTAAAAAATGAATAATAAACAAAAAATGAAAAAAAAACAAAATTAAAAACAACAACAATAAAAAGTAAAAGGTGAATTTGTAAAGATCTGTGTACAATTGCTCTAGGCACTTAGCTAGTTACCTTGTCATTCCAATCTTTGTTTTTTTTTTTTAACTTTTTTTTTTTGGAAATTCTGACATTTCGTGAGTTTTGGTAAAATCTATAAGTAGATGAAATTGGTACTATCCTACGAGTAAAATTTGCTATATCCAAATAGATTCCAAAAAACCTTTTTTTATTTTTAGTTTCAAATGGATTAATTAACTTGAAAAGGAATACAAACTAACACAAAACATGTGATTTACCGGCTCTTTTCAAAAAAAAAAAAAAAACAAAAAGAAATTTTTCTACCCATTATTGGATCGATTTGAAGAAAGATTTAAGCAATTATTTATCCATAATTGGAATGTGGCTATGTCACTTTCATTCTCTTTCTTGTCTCGAGCGTAATACGTTGTTGGAATAAAATGTGGATAGCACAATTATTAAATCAAGCTAAGAAGCGATCATTAGAAATTCTATAAATTGTTTTTAAAAGACATACTAATAGATTGCATTCTTTTACTTTCATTTTTTTTTTTGAAAGAATTTATATTGCATTCTTTTAATTGATCTTCAATAAAAATATATATATATATATATATATATATATATATATATATATATATATATATATATATATATATATATATATATATATATATATATATATATATATATATATATATACGGATGCATTGGTTTGACTATTTACACTATTCACTAACTTTGACCACTTTTATGTACGAATATATATACAGTCAAGAAAATTATCATTTTCTTTGAAAAAATGATAAATAATGTCATTATTTTAATTGTTTTGATTACATCTCAATGCATATTTATGTACGAGTATAAAATCAAAGACACATAGGGTCAAAAGATTTTTATGAACCATGTGAAAATTCAAACTGATGTATCTATAGAAAAACAGAGGAAGCATAAGCTTTTTAATAGATGTTTACTCATTTTAAAGTTAATTCCAAATTTCAGTTACTTCAAAACAGTTTAAGTTGACCCTTGTCACAAAACACATGATGTTTTGTTACAATACATTTAAATAAAATATGTATAGAGAATTTATGAGTTACAAACAAGGGAATATTTTTGTAGGGACTATTAAAAAATTAAACAAGGGACTATTTTTTATAGGGATTTGGAAAAAAATAGTTAGAAGTTTTTTTTTAAAAAAAATTATAAATAAATTAAGCAAAAAAAGTTATCGAATGTCACCTAGTTTATAATAATTGCTCCAATAATAAGTTTAATGTTACCTAGTTTATAATACTACCCCAATGAATGTCACCTACTTTATAATAATTGCCCCAATAATAATTTTAATTACCAAATAATTTTCCCCTCTAATAATTCTCCTAAGATAACAATCTTGAATGCAATTAATGCACTATGTTTCAAAAAAAAAAAAAAGCAATTAATGCACTATAATGTATCAAAAAATGGAGACAGATTTTTACACACAAATTAAAGAGTATACGTAATTGATTCATAAAATTAAGACGACATGGAAAAAAAATGTACCTATAAATTTTCTCCATGAGAGGAAGATAAAGAGAGAAGAGCAATCCGGCAGCAATGGTACAAAAATAGCCAATAAAATACATGCGCTTGGTGACACCCTCGGGACGATCATGGCTCGAAATTAAAGCTAATAAAACTGAACTTATGGTTAATAAAATCACACAATTTAAGTTGTTAAAGGTGATTTTTTGCTTAACAATAAGGCACGATAAGATTAATGTGAACACGAGTTGAGAAGATAAAAGCAAGGAAGATGTTGAAACCGGCAAATAAGAAGTGCCCCAAGAAATTAAAAAATTGTTTAGGAAAAATAAAACTCCAATTATCATAGAGAGGAGAATTAATCTTTTTGTAAATTTTTTGAAGGGTTTTCTAGGGCTTAATTTAAATATGTAAGGGAGAAATATAGGGATGATAAGGAAGGGAAAGCCGGCACATTGGACCCAAGTTGAGACCCACCGGCTTGAGCCATTGTGGATGAAATAAAATTTGGCTAAGAGTGAGGCGGCCAAGGAGCCTACAAAGAGTAACATATAGTTGAAGACTAGTAGCACCATGTAACGCTTTGTTGTTTTTTGGGACGACGATGGTGAGGATGACATGATTGGCATGATTTTGTCGGTGGTGGTGGAAGGTTGTGGTGGTGGAGCTTGGTGGATTGGGGACATTTTTTTGGGTTGAGAGGAAGGAGTCATTATGAAATGGAGAAGGATAAAATTTTTGGTTTTGTTGAAAGAAAGAAATGAAGGGCTTGTTGAAATGTTGTAACTTTTTGGGTTTTTAAAAGTGTATGTCTTGTGAGTAGTGGACAATTTGTGTGAATGTAGCTGTGTATTGGTGCATGTCTTGTGAGTTTGTTGTGAGGACTAAAAGGTAAGCGAATTTGTTTCTCTTTTAAAAAGATTTTCAGGATACTAATAAATCACCCTTTTTTTAAAAAAAAAAAATAAAAAAAAAAAAAAATCAATAATTATATAGATAACAGTAAAAACTTAGTTAATAATACTCTCAAAATGATTTAATAATATCTTCTTAAATGTAATTTATCTTTATTTAATTACTATCAATGAGCTCTTTTTTAAAAAAACATGAAAAATCAGTCATGAATCATTCATTTTTCTCATTTCAGAATAACCAATTTTTGAGTTGAGGGGTTAGTGTGTTTTTTTTTTTTTTTTTTTTTTTTTTTTTTTTTGAATGGTGAGGGGTTAGTTCAAAAAAAAAGTACAGATTTCTTTCAAATTAAAAAAAAAAAGTACAGAGTAATTATTTTGAAGATCAAGATTATTAGAGGTTTTTGTTTATGATATATATATATATATATATATATATATATATATATATATATATATATTTTGAAAGATTTGTTTATGATAATTTTATTCAGTTTATAGCTATTGATGAGTGTCATGAGGGGTGCTCCAAATGGTTACTTTTGGTGATCTTTGCCTAATGAAGAATAAATGGTTTGATGATGATTATACAAGTTTGTGATTGCATGAAATTAATTCATTTTTGATAATATAAAAATAAAAAAAAATAATAAAAAAACCTTTAAAATTATGCATGTGTGATTCTTTATATATATATATATATATATATATATATATATATATATATATATATATATATATATATATATATATAAAATTTGAAATTTATTATATTAATTAATATTCATACTTAGCCTAATAATTTCGTAATTATAACAATATAACAAATTATTTGTCAAAATTATACAAGTAGATACTACGGGCCTATTCATATTTACTGAATTGAGCTGAACTGAACTGAACTGAACTGATTGGAACTGAACTGAACTGAACTGATTGGAACTGAACTGAACTGAACTGAATTGAGCTGAAATGAATATTTTATGTGAGAGAGAAATTAAGAGCTGAACTGAACTGAACTGAACTGATTGGAGCTGAACTGAACTGAACTGAACTGAAATTAAGTAAATGTGAACAGGCTCTACATGTAAGCTTACTAAGGGTCTGTTCACATTTACTTAATTCCAGTTCAGTTTAGTTCCAATCAGTTCAGTTCAGTTCAGCTTCAATCAGTTCAGTTCAGTTTCGTTCAATTCAGCTCCTAATTTCCTTTTCTCATAAAATATTCATTTCAGCTCAGTTCAGTTCAGCTCCAATCAGTTCAGTTCAGCTCAGTTCAGTAAATGTGAACGGGCCCTAAGAGCATCTCCAATGGTTTTTTAGGGCATTTTCTTTTCAGCTTAATCTCAGTTTAGTTTAGTTCAGCTTCAATTAGTTCAGTTCCTAATTTCTCTCATAATATGTTCATTTCAGCTAAGTTCAGTTCAATAAATGTGAATGGGCCCTAAAGGTACTTGCAAATTTTAAAAGTATCAAATCAGTAGCTTGACCGTTGAAACAAAATTGGCAGAGTTGCTTCATTGAGTAGTACTGCTCAATTGAGCAATACTGCTTGAAATTTTGGAGCAATTTTATTTTTAAAAAAAGAAGATTAGAAGATGATATTGCATATTAATTTATACCAATCGAAATACTACTGTGTGAGATAAAATAGTTTGGCCTGCAAATTGCTTGTAATTCGTAAGTTCGTATATCTTTCGGTTTTTATTGGATCCATCTCCATCACACTCTTTTTTTTTTTTTTTTTTTTTTTTTTTTTTTGGAAGAAAACTTTTTTTTTGAACATTTTAAGTTTTTTTAATCATAAATTGTTTTATTACTGTAATATTTTTGGTGGTCCCTCCATTTCACTTTATTAGTCCCATTTGAAATCAATCGCGCACATAAAATAAGAAAAGGAGAAATCCTAATAAACTGGAATTTGATTGCAGCTATGTAATTAATGTTTTGTATTTTTCATGTATTATTTATGGGAATTGGCTATAATTGTCTATAACAAATCTTAATTGGAATAATTTGTCATGTCAGCAATCCACTAGCACATATATTAACCAATCAGAATTATATGACTCTTTAAACAACCAATTAGATTAACTATTCACAAATTATGAATATATTCCATATGTGTATATCATTTTGAAACCAAAATAGTATATGGGACTAACAAAGTAAAATGTAAGGAGTATTATTTGTAGACTAAAATGTAAACATATTATTTAAACAAATATTCACAATTCATCAACTATCCAATAATTATACAAGTAGTAAGAAAAAAAAATTATTATCCAATAATTTTAATAAAATATTAAACATAAAAAAAATAAAATAAGCAAGCTACAAGGTATTGTTACTATTGTAGCCAACCAATGTGGAAAGCTTTTTATTTTATTTTATTTATTTATTTTATTATTCTTTTTATTTTATTTATTTATTTATTTTCTTTATTTTTTTGAAGCATGGAATTTTGTAGCTTGCAACCCTTGTAGTTTAAAAATCTAATGTGGCAAGACAAGCTACAATATGTTGTAGCTTGACATTGGAGATGCTCTAAATGTCTTATTTTACTCTTTGGTGGTCTAGTGCATCTAATTAAGGTTGGGAAAAAAAATAAAAAGTGAGCATAAATAAGGCTTTTGGATTTTTTTTTCTTTTTTTTTTTTTTTGGTTGGGTGACTTGTGGAAGTTATGTATACATAGGGAGTAATATCATTCGGTATTAAATAAGTGTACATAGTAAAATGAAAAGTAGTTTTATGTTGGTTTGGATTAAAGTCCAATCCAATCCAATCTTATTTGAATTCAAATTATACTGTTTTGAAATATTGAGTCCAATTTTATCCAAAGATGTACCAACTTCTATTTGATCCACCAAATTTAAGTTTGGTAATTTGGATTCAATAGAAAATTCAAATTGAAATTACCTTATAATTACCAATTGTTTTCGATAATGTGATAAAAAAAATAATAAAAAGAATCACAATGTAGCTCAATATCGTCCATCCCACAAACTCAAAATGACTTAAAAGCTAATATACGATCTTGAGGAATAAATATAAATTGTTCGACAATAACACTTTGTAAATTATAAAATTATCCATTTAAAAGAAAGTGAGACAACTAATGCGTCCAAAGAAAAATTAAAAAAAAAAAGCAAGAGAAGAAATGTATGTTTATAAAACACAAATTCTTAATTAAGATGGACTTCTATTAACTTATCGTACAACGAGTTAAAGTTACTCTAAAAGCTACCAGTAAAGGGATTAAAGTTAACATTAAACCTATTAAAGTTGCCCTCAAACTGAATGAACGTCTTAAAATAAAAATAACATAAGCTCGTCTTATAGAAATATAATGAACCAAAAACAAAGCTCAATTATTTTGGTGTATTTGACTTTAATCCTCTCAAGCCAATTCGATGTGAAACTCTGATTTTCCAAAAAAATAAAAATGTCAATCCAATTCAATCTGATTTATTTTTAAAATCAATAATTTTTTTTCTTTTAAATAAATGGTACATATAAGTTAGTTTATCAAATTTAAGAGCGTATTGCTCCTCAAGCAAATTTTCGTGCGGATAGCTTGGCTGATATGTTTTCCTTGTTGGCTTATATATTTCATGTATTAGCTGATGTGTTTTATCTGTTGGCTAATATGATTTATGTGTTGGCTAATATATATATAACTACATCTAGTTTAAATAACTTAATTAGAAGCAACAGCTATGTAGGAAGTTGTCACTACGATGATCAAGCCATGAAATTGATTGACCTTTATTATTACTATTAGTTACTTGTTTGCCACTTGATGACGACGACGACGACGTCTCCGAGCACCTCCCTGACCTCGACCGCGACCTCGACCCCTCCGCTGCCGCCGCAGCCCTTCTCTCTATTCTTCTCTTAATCACATACTCTTCCGGAATAAACACATCCATTATATTATAGTTTCTTGGAAAAAATTAAAATTAACCACTTATTTGTAGTAGTAAAAAGAACGTACAATGTGCTTATCTGCTTAACTCACTAATTTAATGCAGCAGCAGCTATTTGTACAGTAACACAACTTAACGTAGAATTTATGCCTAATTAATTAGGCAATGACATCAAAAAGTAAGGAAATTTTGTGTAATTAGTTAATGAAGAGAATAAAGGTAGGATGACATATATATATATATATAGAAGGGTGTATGAAGAGAATGAAACTGTGGGTTATAAAACAGGCAAAGTCATGGTTTTTGGTGCAATAAAATGTACTCGAGATTAACGAAAGTGGTGTGAATTTATTTCTGTTGGCAAAGTGTATGTCTAACACCTGGTTTTTATGGAAATGATATAACAATGGAGGAAATTTCATGCTATATTGTTAAAATAAAGGAACAAGCCTAATTTAATAAGACAAAATGTAACGTGGTGCATACATGACTTGCAATGATGAAGGAAATTTCTCTTTCTTGTCACATTTTTTTGTTAGTCATGGTCTCATGGAGTACATTTTTCATGAATTCGAATATGATTACCTAGTTCTCATTTTAAATACTACCTCTGTTACATATTATTTGCAATGATTAAAGAGGGAGTATTTAATTTAGTCACTCCAAAGTGCAACAAAACTTAGCAGGGATTGTGGAACTCGGCCCAATCCATCATAATTGTACATGAGCTACTAACATGAACGCTTTGGGCTAATAAAGGACATGAAACCAGTTTCTTTTGGGCTGGAAAATTATCGGTCTTTGGGCTCTTATTATCACTTGAGACACCAAAATTCAGCTAGGAATGAAAAACAAGTTTAGGTCGTTAAGTAAAATGATTTGGAAATACAAGTTTAGGTCCTTTAATATAACGGTTGTGTTTGGTGAAAAGCTTAAAGTTGAAATTGATTGTGTTAACAGATTTTGACTAACTAATTGTATTAACTAATTTAATTAATTTATTTTATTAATTGATTGTATTAACTAATTTAATTTATTTATTTTATTAACTGATTGTATAAAAGTGTTTGGTAAATAGCTGATTGTTAAAACTTGTTTGGTTGATTATGTAAAATGATTAATGATATAATTGTGGGGGTTGGTAGTTGAAATAGAATTTTAAATTAAATGGGGGTATGTATAAGTGTCATTTCACCTTAAAATATTGAATAAGCTAATGAAAAAGCTTCTAAGAGGAGCTTTTTGAAAAAGCTAATGAAATAGGCTTTTCACCAAACACTTTAAATTCGTCTTGTCAAAAATAAAAAATAAAAACACTTTAAATTAATTCATTTAATAGTCAATAAGCTAATGTTGGTCAAATAAGCTATTAATCTAACACAACTAATAAAATTTCTAGTTTCTAGTTATTATATTTTAAAATCATTACTATATTATTTTAACAAAGAAATTACTAATATATGTAATAGAGAAAATGTATAGTTCAAAGTTGCAACTAATATGTAATAGAGAAAATATATTTCAGAGTCTATTAAAAAAATATATATTTCAAAGTCTATTAAAAAAAATATATTTCAAAGTTGCAACTAATATGTAATAGAGAAAATATGTTAATTTTGAAAATTGATAGTACACATTTTCTAGTTTCCACATTTATGTTTTTTTTATAAACAATAACAAACAAACCCTAGTTTACAATAATTTATAGGAAATTTTGACAATTACCACCTTCTGTTATGTCCATCAATTACCACCTTCTATTTTTTTTTTTTTTTTTTTTTGAAAATTACCACCTTTTATTTTCAAAAACATCAAAAGTTACCACCTTCTTGCCCCCCAACTACCACGTGACGTCATTTTGGGCTCATTCTTTCCCTTCCCTCCCTATTTCCCTCACATTTCTCATTCCTATTTGGATTATCATCTCCCCTTTCACTTTTTTTTCCCCCAAACCACCAATAATTGTTCGTCAATTTTGATTTGGAGGAGTGAATTGAAGTGTTTTTTATTGTTTAGGGGAAAAAAAGTGAAAGGGGGGATGAGAATCGAGTTAGGAATGAGAAATGTGAGGGAAATAAGGAGGAAATGGAACAAATGAGCCCAAAATGACGTCACGTGGTAGTTAGGGGGCAAGAAGGTGGTAACTTTTGATTTTTTGAAAATAGTAGGTGGTAATTTTCAAAAAAAAAAAAAAAAATAGAAGGTGGTAATTGCTAAAATGGACATAAAAAAAGGTGGTAATTGTCAAAATTTCCTAATTTATGATATAGAGTTAAAGAATTGAATGACATTCTACGCGTGACCCAATTAATGATTCAATGAACTAAGACAACCAAAAAAGTAATGGAATTAGCAGTTTTGGAGGCTGAGAGGTACAAGTGTTATACTAATTGAAAGACTAACATCCTTGTATTAAGGAAATCAAAATGGTCAGTTAGTCAGTTACCCTTTTCTCCGAGGTTGTTAGTTACCTCAAACTTAGCAAAATTCTCTACTTGCTAATCCAAAAACTCAGTAGCTCTGCTGATTTTAAAGTTGTATTTTATTTATTAGTGCTGTAAAGTTACATTTAGTCATGTAATACTGTAATATACCAATTGGCTGTTGGTGTAGTGGTGATTGAGACTACACTTGGTAGGGAGTACCCGTGTACGATCCCCCGCAACAACAATTGGGAGGGGACTGGAACCTAACCACCAAGAACTGATCCCCAAATCCGGATTAGACCAAGGGGTGAACTGGGTAGAACACCAAAAAAAAAAAAAAAAGTAATACGGTAATACCGCATTAGTACTGTAAAACGATCTATAATGACATACAGTCTAATAAAAATGGTAGAATGGTTTATCTGATAGGATAAAATAATCTTAATTTTGCTCCATCCGCCGAAATTAATCCCAACTTCCGTTTATTTCTTATCACTCCCAACTTTGCACCCTATTAATTTTTATCATCACCCCCAACCTGTCATCTAACCTAATATGACAGGTTACTAGACACTTGTCAGAGTATAATTGGCTTAAAAACAAAAACGAAAACAACCCAAAAACCACCCATGCCCAGCTTGCTGCCACCACGACCACCCCAACCCCTTTCCCCCCTAGAGCGGCGGCAGCCGCCCAGTCCTCCTTCCTCTCCCCTAGTGTCGACGCTTTGCTAAACCACCTCGCCTTTCCCCTTCGCTCACCATGAAATCCATGAAACCCACCAACCTCCAATTCCCGCATCCCTAAACCGTCCGAGACGAAACCCATTTCCCTAAACGACCACAAAATCAGCCACTAACGGCCGAAATTGGCCGATTAAGGGTTGAAATTAACCATTCAGCCCCAACATCGGCCGATTTTGGCCATTTTGTGGCCAATTTTGGTGGTCGATTTTGGGAGGGTTTTTTTTTTGGTGAGGAAACGACCGTTTAGGGTTGGGATTGGTTTTCCGGTAGTGGTGGGCTAGGAAGGGAGTGAGTGTGGTGGCTGGGCTGCGTGTGGGAAGGGTGTGCATCAAAGGTGGGGCAGGTGCTGTGCTGCCGGTGGTAGTGGTGTGGTGGTTGGGTTAGTTTTAGAATTTTTTTTTTTTTTACATTTTTCTTTTGTTTTTATTTTCTCTTTTTTTTCAACCAATTAAATATTGATATATGTGCAAAAAAAAAAAAAAAAACTAATTCACAAATGTTAACCTGATTACCAGTTAAAGGTCATACGTATAAAGTTGGGAGCGATAGAGAATAATCGAAAGTTGGGCTTAATATTGGTGGACGAAGCAAAGTTGGGATTAATGGTGACAATTTTTCTAATATTTTAATACTACTTACATTTTGAATAGAAAAGAGTAATATTAAAGTTGTCGATATTTAGAATTAGGCTGGAACATTGACGACAATACAAGTGATCATTGCTCGCTGAAACATCCAATACACACGCCCCCCTCGCTCCTCATTCAATTGTCTGAGGCTATTTTGAACTAGCGTCCTTTTTCTAATATTTATAGTATGGTCACTAGTGTCTATGCTGTTATTTTATTTTTAAAAAATACAATTATATTAGTAAAACTTGGTTCTACCGGCAGATATCAATGTCGGTAAATATCTATAAGAATCAAGTAAATCATAGAGCTTCCAAAATATAAAAAGTAACTTAATTTCAAACATCCCAAACTATAATATAATCTATAAAAGTGAAACGGATGGAGTATTCATTAGCAATCGCTCTTACAAAAGTAGCCAAAGTTATAGGTTATAGTCGTGCCATCTTTATCAACAAGAAGAAAGTAAGCTACTCCAGTACTTTCCAAGTGAAAAGAAGAATCCTTAAAGAGCTTTTTTTAGGTGGCCAAATGGAGAAACACTATTGGAATATCAACAACTCAAAAAAGCAACTAATTAGCCAGTGAATCTATAATTAGTTTTCTTAATTACTCAATTAATTGTGTGGACATAATAGAGTAGAGTGTAAAGTAGAAAGAGGTCATTCGCCACCCATAAATGGGACCTACTAATTTGGGCCTTCGGATATGGTCAAAGACAGGCCACATACGATTTTTGATTGATTATTTTTTCATAAAAAACCTTTAAGGGAACTTATTCTTTGGATATAGAATCCAATGGGACACATTTACATTACTTTCTCTTTTTCCCCTTTATTTTTTAAAGAAAAATAATAATATTGAAAAATTAAGAGGGACACATTTTAGAATTTTATATCTTTCACATTTTACAAGCTTTGATGTATAATATATGGAGCCGACATGCTTTTTTTTTTTTTCTTATAAAAATAAAAATAATAATAATAAAAAAAAAATCTTTCCCTATTTTCTTTTGGAGAGAGTGAGGTAAACATGCTCTTGAGGTTTACTATGTTGACTTCTATTTACCATAACTTATCCCCCTAATCCCTAATAAACTTTGTATAAGGTAAGTTAAGTGTGTAATCTGTTCACCTATTGTAAAGTAAATTGTAGGGCTAATTAGATATAATCGAACGAAGTTCATTAAGTTTAAACAATAAGATGAAAGTTTAAGATAAACGAGTATGATTACATTTGATAAGTTTAGATAAAATTAGGTGAATCGAATGCACCTTACGAAAAATAGAGAGTGCAAATAAAATTAGCTTAGTTGATTTAAATTTTAGGATGTGGTATCCAAAACCCTGAGATCGAATCTCATTTATATCATTTTCTTCCTTTTTCTTATATAAAGCATGCTACTAATTAAATTGTAGTAATGCCAATAGTATGTATCGTACTATTGTCATGTTAATATAGTGGCAATTAAATTTATAAATGACCCTGGTTAAAATCGATATATTTTTATTTGATAACAACTCTAAAAGTGAGTCAACTAATACTCCAATCAAAGAGTTTCTTATTCGAAAACAACCATCGTGCCCAAACCAAACAACTTATTTGCCACCCAACCACCCCAAAACCCTCCTAGAAGTCCTAGTTGGAGTTACCATTAAAAGAAGATTATTTCCATGAAAGTCAAGATTCTATGGAACAAACATAACAAACCTATAACAAATACTACCTCCGTTAATTATTATGTGCAACTTTGGGGTATTATTTGTGAGATATAAAATATTTCAAAATTGCACATAATAATTAACAGAGGTAGTAGTACTAGTCTTCATGCTATTTTAAACACAGTATCCAACACAACTCATACCTACACACAATACAACAGAAAAGAACAAAATAATAATTTTTATAATAAAAAAGATGAAATTTTAATAATTTCAAAAATAAAAATAAAATAGTTTGGTAAATATCAGCTGTATCTTTGATATGCTCTCCTGGCACATCATACAATAAGTTATTATTAAAATATCCTATAATTTCAACCTGCCCTCCACCTCTCTTTATCATCTCCTCTGTTTCTCTTTCTCTCCTACCACTCTCATTTCATTTCTTTCTGGAATTTTCTTCAATTTTCAACAAAAAAAAAAACCATATTTTTTGTAACCAAGAAAAACAGAAAAAATGGGTGAAGAAGAACAAAAGAAAGTAGAAGAAGTGAAAACACAAACTGTTGAAGAAACATCAAAAGATGTCAGTGAAGAAAAGAGTGTGATTCCTGTTGTTTCTGATCACAAAGATTCTGACTCCAAGCCTCCACCTGCTGATGAAAGTAATTTTTTTTTCTCTAACCCATATATTTTTTTTCATTGATTAATTTTTTTTGTTAATTTTAGTGATAAAATTGTGAGGTTTGGATTAGTTTAGTTCAATTTTCTTGCAGTATTTAGCCATTGGTTAATTTTTTGTTAATTTTAGTGAAAATTTTGTGAGGTTTGGATTAGTTTAGTTTAGTTTTCTTACAATATTTAGCCTTTGATTAATTGATTACTCATTTTTGCTTAATTTGAAGTGATTTTGGTTTCTAAATGTTAGTTATTTTGGTTTAAATGCTTACTTATTTCAGCATAAAGTTCTTTTAATTTGAAGAATTTTGTAGTTTCTAAGCTTTTTAAGCTAAATATTTTGAATGGTTGAATTAGTTTAATACAAATAATCAATTTAGCTTTAGCCCCTAGTTTTATTTAATTAATTGATTTTTTGTAATTTTGTTGATAAAATAAAGTAATTTTGGTGTCAAAAAGTGATTAATTTTGGTAATTATGGCAGAGGCTATTGTACCTGTAACAACACCTCCACCAGCTCCAGCACCTGAGAAAAAACCTTCAGGAGGTTCAATTGACAGAGGTAATTTACAATATTTTTTATTGCTCTTTTAAAATTTTGGTTACAAAATTATTCTGTATTTTTTTTTTATATTGAAATTAAAATAAACTGAATTATAATTAATCCTTGTAAAATTCAGATGTTGTGATGGCAAAGGTTGAAGAAGACAAGAAATTGGCCCTTGTCAAAGCATGGGAAGAAAGTGAAAAATCCAAGGCTGAAAACAAGTATGTATTTTCTCTTATTGTATCTGCTAACCATACTTTTGTTTTCTAGTTTTTATTTATGTAAATAATAACCTCCATAATTCTAGTACATCAGTTGGACTGTTAGAGGGTGATTAATATAGGTATATTAGATTATTAATTGTAGAACGGTATTTCTAACGAGTCTCCATAGGTAGTTATTATGGTTTATTTACATTAGAAATATCTTATATATTGAATACGGAGTATGATGGAACTTAACAAGTGGTCATGGGCACATTTTAGAAAATCGATACGAGTGTTAAGATCATAGATTATCTACTAAGCAATAGTTTGATGAATTCTTTTGACAACTTGTATAGTTGTATTTATCATGCTTTAGTTGCAAGTTCTGTGAATTTGTCAACTTTATGTGAATTGTTAATCATATTTGAAGTAATCTTAACTTATGAAAGTGGAATTGCCAGAATTATATGCTTTGAGAAAGATGATTAAACTGATGTGTTTTTAATATACAGGGCATGCAAAAAGCTGTCAGATGTAGAAGCTTGGGAAAAGAGCAAGAAAGCTACATTAGAAGCTGAACTCAGACATATGGAGGTACTTCAAATCTTACCTTTACATGTATAGATGTTTTGTTAATAATACTTCGAGTTCTGAAACACTCGGCCAGTCTAAAAATAATAGTTGCATTATGTCAACACCTTTTTACTCTCTCGGCCAGTCTAAAAATAATAGTTGCATTATGTCAACACCTTTTTACTCGAATACCTTTAGTCGTATTATTATTTGAGACGGATGAAGTATTCCTAAAAACCTTGTAATGAAACGGGAAAAACTGATGATAGTCGCATTATATCAACACAAGTTTACTCGAATACCCTTTAGTCATATTATCAACTGAGACGGAAGGAGTATTCCTGATAATCTTGTAATGAAACAGGAAAAACTGATGTTAAGTCAAATTATATCAGCACCCTTAACTCGAATACCCTTTAGTCATATCATTATTAATATTTTGAGACGGAAGGAGTAATAGTGAAACTCGTGTGTAATGAAACAGGAAAAGTTGGAGAAAAAGAAGGCAGAGTATGCAGAGAAAATGAAGAATAAGGTGGCAGAAGTGCACAAATTAGCAGAAGAAAAGAGGGCAATGATTGAAGCCCAGAAAGGAGAAGAGCTACTTAAAGCAGAAGAATGTGCAGCTAAATTCCGTGTTACTGGCCAAATACCAAAGAAATTTCTTGGCTGCTTTTAGTTGCTGCTTTACTAATTAATTCTAGTACAAAAAAATGAAAGTAATTGTGTAATTTATTTATTTTTATAAGTCCTTTTTTTTTTTCAATTGTTTGGGTGTCTGGATTTGGTTTGTCAATGTGTACAGTGAAGATTTTGTCTGGTGTGGTTAATTACTTATCAGTAAATTATGCTCAGTGTTTGACTGTTTGCAACTTTGCACATTATTATGGGTAATTTTTTATCTTCTTTGTTTATTGGTTTCACTTATGAATTTGTTGTTTTTATTTTATCTTTTTTTTTTTTCAATTTTTAAAGAAAGGTGGGGCTAAAATTCAGGCCCCATTTTTGAAAAAAACAGATACCAACTACCAAGTGATATTTCTGTCAATTTTTTAGGGAAAAAGTGAATATTTGAAAGGGTGTAAAATTTGATACAGTATGTTTTGCCGACATAGCCGTTTAGAAAACAAATGTTGTGCCAACAATATCATTAGAGGTAGGGCTAACCTTCTCCTAATTGTTCTCCCACCATCCAAAATTCACTAACTTTCAACTCTTACTACTGAGTTTAAGAAAAAACACAACCATGATATAAAAGAAAATAAGAAAACTCCCCAGAAGTTTCTAATTACTTCTTTTGTTTCTTTTAACTTGTTTCACATTTTATTTTACAAGTCAATATATTATTTAAAACTCTAATTTTTTTTAATTATCAATTAGTAAAAATACAAAAATTACATATTGTAATATCATTATAAAATTATAATAGTACTAATTGAGGTGAATCTAATAAAATATCACATGACTTTTTGTTCTTAAAACTTAACTACAGTAGTAATCATCAAATTTAGTCAAGGTGAAGTATGTGAATAATGTATAAGTTTAAGTGTTGTAAGTAAATTAACGTAGGACGTAATTCATTGACTTTAAATATAATCAATTTGTTTAACATCTACAAAAGAAACATATCAATAGATATCAACTATCTTAACTGATTAATGACTTCAAGGGTAGTATAGAAGACCTTGGATCGAATCTTCTCTACATTATTGCGCTAATATAAAGATTAGCTCATGTATAGCAGTATTAATCTAATGATTATTCTCTTGCCAATTCCTTTATTATTGTCTTACAAATCAGACAAGTCTCAAGAGTATTACACGACATCATTACATTTCCTAAATTGAGGCTGGTTCGTTTCAATAGATAGTGATCAATCCTAAATCATGTCACGCATAAACTAGCTCTCAACGATTTAGTCAATAAATACTTTGACTAACCAATCCAGATTTTATTTATCACTAATACACCATTAACAATATTTTTGTCATGTATATTTTAATAAAAAAATCCTCTTTCTTTAAACAAAAATCTTACAAGGTCACAATCTCGCATATATTTGACCTCACTTGTACTGCATGCAAAAAGTTCATCACAAAAACATTTTGGAAAATTATGATAAAAGGTCCAAATTAATTTTGCAACCATTGAAAATTGCCCTAAAAGACAGACAATTCATACCCAAGTTGGTAGGGCTACAACTTCCAACTTCCCATGTGATAACTTCAATTCTTATTATCTTTGGTTTCTTCTTATGCTTGCTGTCATTTGAGGTATTACTTACGTACCTTTTAGTAGGACAGCTAACTTTTAAGAGTTTATATTCCACAACTACATTAAGAATGTGGTGACATCCTCCATCATCTTTATAACTGTCATCTTATGAGTATGACGAAAATATGCTCCAACCTAAGAAGCGTGGTATCGTTGCTGATCAAAGGCACCTCCATGACAGACAGGCAGACCGATGAGAGAACCGATCAGTGATGAATTTGACGATCATGAGTCATGACACAGATTTCTTGACTAACACCTTTAAAGTTTTATCGCTGTCAATGTCAACGGACGAGAATATGTCTATATTAAAAAAAAAAAAAAAACAAAAACAAAGGCTACAACGGCAATGCTCAACTTGAGGGCAAAAACCACAAAATAGAGGGTTGATGCAACAGAGTAACCTCCCACTCAGAACATAGAAGCAGATTCTGGTGGTTTGCTGGAATTAACATCTATCACATAACATTCCACCTCCTTACATTTGATGTGCAACAACACGACGAATACACAGTCTAAACTCTAAAAGGATTAAAAAAAAAAAAGTTCAAATTTTAAAAGCCCTCTACATGTAACTAAGTTTAAAGCTGTTGATGCCTACTTTTTTTTTTTGGTTTTTATTATTTTTTGCTTTTTTTTTTTTTTTTGTTTTTTTAGGGATAATTGACGCCTGAAGTTAAATGCGAATAAAGAATATGAAAAAAAAACAGCAAGTTACAGAAACCTTTTCACTGCTCGGATGAGTGAATTGTCAAACATGCGTCTTCAAGCAGTCGGGCTTCACCAATTTCAGGGAAGTCAAATGGACAACCCTCAATATCATCTCACAAATCAGCACCGTGCACAGGTCTTCAGCTGCCTCTTGAAAATGTGTTGCTAGCTTCTTATCCATCCTCTGCATTGATCCTTGAACCAGAAATATGCTCAAACATAAGTCTACTCTTACAGAGAAATTACAATGGCTAAACTTAGAATCAATATACAATTGCAAGGAAAATGCAAATATAGAAAGAAAAGGAAGAGGAAACGCACTGATCCATTTAATTAATCATCCACAGCAAGTCCCCCTTATTTTTTAGCTAATTATGCATGTGAAAAAACATATTCCCAGTTATTGAATCCCTCAAAAAAAAAAAAAAAAAAAATATTCCCAGTTATTGAAATGTGCTCATCAAGCCTATGCCAACTTTCACATTTTTAACAAAATGTGTGTATTTGAGTGTGCACACACATGCGGGGGAGGAGCAGTGGGAAAAAGGGAGGGGGGGGGGGGGGGGGGGGGGAACCTTGTTCTGTTTAATATTCAACTACTTACGATGAGATGTGGCCCAACGTATGTTACTTCAACGCCTTGTTGTCCGTCACATGACGCGTGTCGGATCCTCGACAGTTCAAAACGATACCCAAATATAAAGTTGCCTTATATGATTTTATAAAATCCAGTCTGTCGGAGGATCCAACACCGTGTCGGACATGACACCCAAGTCCAAGTCTGGGCAACATATGCCCAACTTTAAATAATTATAAGTGCTAACTGCAAACAAAAAGAGGCTAATATGCTAAAAATAGCTTAACAAATTTTGATAAACTTTATTCAAAACACCTCTATGGTTTAATCAAACTCTATATACAACAATTTAATCTCTTATGTCATTTTATCCAATTAAACTCAAATTAGGTGAAGCAGCAAAAAGCTAATTTACATAGACCAGATGTTTTATGATCACATGTTCATATCTAGTTTTAATAACATCCCCAAAGTTGAATTCTTGGGGGATGTATATAGCAAGATATTGTTCATCCCGTAAGGAAAACAGAAGAATCACTTTCTTCAGTATCTACAAAATTAACTGCAAAACTGATTTTCAAACAATATACTCCTTATAATATTGAATATTGACAGCAACTACTTGATTTATCAAACAGGCTGTTTCTTGCAAGGAAGATGTTATGTAATTTTATTTATAATGTCAGTATCATGGAAGCTAGTAAGGCTTCTTTGAGTCTTTTACTGAACTTACTCCATTTTTAATTCCGTTCTATAAGCATATGTCCCCAAAAAAAAAAAAAAATCGAAAATAAACAAAATTCATCTGATATAAAGATTAAACTACTTCAACGTCAAATTAGACAAGTGTGGGTATCAAACAGAGTAGCAAACAGGAGCAAACATGAAATTGGTCCATACATATGTACTGACAGGAGTAAAGGGAGTATGGTCCAGAAGAGCAACAGGAGTAAGGGTGGCATTGACCGGCGAAATATTTCGAGGTAGAAGCAAGTTCTTTCCATACAGAACCAATCAGAAGAAACAAGCTAAGCCCATGCAGGGGAAGAGAAGATCTATAGAAAAATCACTAAAAAGGGAAAGGAGGGCCTTCAGCCATATGTAGAATTGTAGATACAGGCAAAGGTGAGTTGAGGGGAACAATTAAATAAATAAATTGTAATTTGTCAAGAAATAATTGTTATTTTCAACAACAACTTCTGATTGTTACTTTCTTGAATCTTCTTCAAGTGTCAGCAAGCTACGGACTAAAAGACAGTCGCACGCGTAGCAGGAGATGGCAAACTCTATCATTAGAAGCACCCTAAACTAGACTCTCAGGAGAAAACACAAATTCATAACCCAAATTTCAATTCACAATCCCAAACAAACAATTTTAATCAGCAGAATGCAATCACATCAGATCACACCACTAAGATATTCAGCATAGAGAAACAGTATTGTACTAAGGGGGGACAGTTTATGTACTAAAAAAAAGCAGCACAGAACATTGCTATGAAAAAGTTCCAACTCTAAGTTACAAGGACAACACCTCAGAAACCACAATAACTCAACTACTCAAGTATGTTCAGAAGTCAAAACAGTCTCGTACTTCTTGGAAAAATATAAAGTATTGCTTAATATCCTGTAAAAAAGTCAAACCATTGACGCCAAACCCCCTCCTCTCTCACTGTGTCGAAATTCATGCAAAATACTACCTCAACAAAAGTAGCAACACATCTGTAGCTACCCTCTCACAGAATTCATTTTGAGCGCATAAAGCCCCAAACACGAAAACACCACCTTACACCCACCCCCCCCAACCCCACCCCAAAAGACACCATGTGGGCTATAAAAATGAAAAAGACAACACTCAAAACACATTTACACAAACAAGAAAAGACAAACTTGGAGCCACAAACCATTTGCGGATTATTGTCTCACTAACTCACCAGAGAACACTTTGCTACCGGCAGTAGATACCCTGATCTATGTGCGGAGGAATTTGCTTGATTTCAGTCCCAAGCTCTTGTTCAATCTTGTACCTGAAAAAAAAGAAAAGAAGAAATTTGCTTATCATCTCAATTGTTGCCCCAATCTTTGGCACTCCCGGTGAATGTCAATTCACAGCACATACAAGTTAAAGCGATCCTCATATGTGATTAGGTTAACAGCCAATCCAAGGTGCCCATATCTTCCAGAACGACCAACCTGTATAGCAGATAAATATTAAGTACAATACAGGAAAAAAAAGAACATACATCTGACCAAAATCAAAAGAAAGAACCTAACATACTCTGTGCAGATAGGTTTCTGAGTTTTTTGGGAAATCAAAATTGATTACAACATTTACTGCTTGAATGTCTATACCCCTTGTAAACAAATCTGAAAAAGGGCCAAAAAAGAACACTAGCTGTAAGCACATTACACACTACTGCCAAAAATCAGAAATATAAAGAAGCTATCCTGCATACTCGTAGGAAAAAGAGCAATCCAGCATGCAATTTGAGACTTTGCCACAGAAGCCAATTATTAGTAAGAAATTATGGATGCTAATGAAAGCGTAATTGAGTGATGCAAAGTAAAGAATAATCTCTACTTATAAAAAATCTAGTACACGACGCACTTCCACTCTTGAATTATCATTTGATCAGTAGAACACTTGTCCCTCCATTTATAAAAGGCTATGTAGCCATACTTAACTAAAAAAAGTGTTTGTATGAAATTATTTACAGCAACCCTTAAATGAGATTGAATAGCCAAAACAAATCTGAGGTTCTGGGATTGCCCAGGGTATCCCTGAGTTAACTGTTTTTGTTTTCAATTTGCCCTTAAAAATGACGTCAGGGTGACATAATAACCAGTTTATGGTTTCCAAAAACAGATGAACTGGGTAGGAGAATTTGCTTAGTAGTAACGACATAAGTTGTGAGGCAAGGGAATTAAATTTATATGCCTTGTGCAACTCCGTTTTCATACTACCAATAAATCTAACAAACATCAACGAGAGGAAAGCAAGTAGAGAGAACAAAACCAGGAAGAGGGGAGAGGGGGTGTGTGGCGGAGGAATAACCGTACTAATTTCATTTATAAAACTTCCTACCAACCCTTTTATTTGGACAAGATTTGACTCCTGCAAGACACAGATAAGAGCTAAATTTTGAGAATTATCTCATGATCAACTTTCTCTCAATCTGTGGTGGTGGTTGCACACTTACACCTACCTACATCACTTTCTGCCATTAAAAGACCCCTGTTGCTACTACTACTGCTATTGCTTACCATTGCTGCTTTTGTTACTGTGGCCTTGCACTAAACTTCCGCCTTCCTCTTCTACTATGACAAGTGTTACCTAATCCACAGTTAGGAATTTTCTTATATAGCGGGATGCCGTTCGCTCCCTACCAAGTTATTGTAGAATAAGGCAAAAGTGTTCTGCCATAACAGTACGCACTTTGGGCTAAGTATTAGGTAACACTGTCTACGACCAAAGAGATGAAAGGGGAGAAAGTGGGAGTTAAGTAAAAAGGGTAAGATTGCGGGAGAAGAACAAACCTAGACTTACCATTGTGAGCAGAAAGAGAGGGAAAACAAAGAAAGGGGAAGAAAGAAAATCAGAGATGATTACTCTTTAACAGCATTAACAGTGTCAGATGGCTGTCAATAGCAAGGCCATTCATGAACTTGAGCAGCATATTCAGGGTTACTACAAACAATCCAATAAGATGTGATTGTTATTTTAGCTTGTTTTGTTAATCTTCAGGTAACCAGGAGAAGTAATTAAATAGAAAATCCTATACATTCTTGAAAATGTAACTGATAAAGTGATTAAAGGAAAACTTAGAGGAAACTACTTTCCATCACACGCATGAAATCTTTGTATAGCAAATAAGAAAAGCTTTTAAGCGAAGGATTAAAGGACTGAAAATCAATGAGATAAGGTATAAATGACTATTATCAAGGCATTAAGACCCACTGCAAAGCAGAAGAGCCAAACAAATTATTTCCAATTAATATGGTAAGTCACGCGGATCCTTCACCACTGTGGTCAAGACAAGTTACCTTCAAAACAAACAACACCAAGCATGACAGCATCTTCATCGAATGTTATGAGGTCTAGCTCTAACTCCCTTCTAACAAAATCACATTGCAAACCCATGAAGCCCCTTCCAAGCCCACATCTAAAAAACCTATTATCAACAACATCCTGGCACCCTAATATCCAACAGGATCATAAAACATTATTCTTGTAGCACTAATCGGCACAGCACTAAAAGTAAAGGGTGCCACCTCTCCTACAGAAAGCAATGAAGAATTTGTGTTAACATATCCAAAAGAGAATATATACTATATAAGAAGTCACATCTGATATCCTCCAAAAAGAATAAGAGCGTGATGACAAAGTAACTCTATTATTCAAGTCGTCACTCTGGTTAGTCATTTGATATAATTAGACAATTAGTAGTATGTTTTCCACTCGTTTAAGATCTGAGGAAGGGAGGAAGAATCATCACTATGCTATTCCAACATCCTCACATAATATGTTAGGACATGGTTGTTATTCTCAGGAGAGGTATTCTCAGGAGATACCATTTAAGCACTGGTCCAGTGGTCCATGCATAATATGACAACCAATGAATACTTACAAGCACTAACAAAGAAAGCAATAGAGGAAAGGTAGTAGCACAATTCCTTAGATATCACCCTAGGTCTATGAAAGGCTAGTTTATGACAATAGGATCAAATGTTTTCGATTACCTGTGCAAACAAGGTTCCTGCAGGCACCATTGCGAAAATCATGAAATACTCTATTTCGATGGTCCTGGAGCATCTTAGCATGGATGTAAAAGCAAGAATAACCAAGCTCTGTAATTTTCTTGGCCAATAATTCCACTCGATTCACAGAATTGCAAAAAATAATGGATTGGTTTATTTGCAGCTGAAAAGCCAACCCATAACAATATAAGAAAGCCTTCAGACGTAATGCAGAGACAATTGTAACACACTAGCACATAAGACGATGACAAACCTTCGAGAAAAGCGTGTTCAGGCAGTGGAGCTTCTGTCTTTCTTCAACAAAAGCATAAAATTGTGTAATACCTTTGAGAGTAAGCTCGTCCATAAGGTTGATTACGTAAGGCTTTTGCAAAAATCTATCTTTGAAATCCTTGACAGTGACGGGAAAAGTAGCCGAAAACATCAAAACCTGCCTGTTTCCAGGAAGAAAACGAATCAACTGCTCCACAGATGGTTGAAATTCGGGGGATAAAAGTTTGTCGGCCTGAAGAGAAAAGAAGCATGGAGCATCAGATAAATCCAAATCCAATTGCTCAACTTCAAAAAGCTTTTGAGTGAGACCACTCAAGATCAATCAAGAGCAATACAGCATCGAAAATGGTTGATCAATATGTTTTGAAATATTCATTTTAAGAAAATACACAGGCTACTTTTATGATGCAACAAAACAATTCTTTTTCTCTAGAAGGGCACAAACAAATTCTTACCTTATAATTCAAGAACAAGAAAAAACAAAAAAAAAAAAAAAAAATAATAATATATTAAAAAGAAAGAAATAACCAAAATAAACCCACATTAACCTTTTACTACATAATACCCACCACCACCTCTGCAAAGTTACTCATCATATCAGAGATGGCAAAGGGTAGGGTTTGGGCAGGGTCCGATAACACCTGCACAATAAGTTCAAACCCTATATTTTTAATTCTTTTATGTAAAGTCATACCCTACACTGACCCATGGGCTCTAAATATCTAAATCCGTTACTTGGACCCTATAATAGGGTATGGCCAAGGTCTAGGGTCCAATATGGATCCTTCACATACTCTATATAGAATCTTATTCCCTATTTTTCAATACATAAAAAAGCTAAATGGGACAGCAGCCACACAAAACATCAGTCCACAATTGCACTAAGGATGGGTGATTGAATGGTCAAAACTCAAATTTTGAACCTAGACCCATAACCTTCCCGTACCATAAAATTAGAATAGGTAACTGGACCCATAGGCCATTGTCATCCCTATATTAACTGCTCTACCCAGTCCCCGTCCTTTCTCCCTAGCATTTTGCCTCACTGGTCATCCACAAACATGTTAACTGACACAAAAATGGATAAGATGACAAAGAAAATAAGAAAGTTGCCTGAGACAAACTTTGACCAGACAACTGACTCTAATTTTGCCGTGAGAACTTTTCTGGGGAGCCCAGAACAGAAGTGTGAACAGAGAGCCAACAAACTGACAACAATAGGCGGAGTGAGTGAGGACAAGGATAACTTCTTCATGGTCCTGAGGGATTGCCCAGGAGAGTAATGCAACAAACATTTTTTTCTTTACACATTTCTAAGAATAAATAAATAAGACCCATGTATGAGCTACAAATCTGTCTCAAAACGTCCTCCTAAAATCACTTTTAGACGTTCCAACTTCCAAGAACCTGAAATGAATTGTATGCCACCTGACTTTTAAAAAAATATTGTACACGTTTTGAGCGCCAGAAACATTCTGGAAACATCGGAGGGAATGCCAATGGAGCTAAAAAAACACCTGCCCCCAAGATTTCCTTGCTTCATAAATAAAAACTTTACTAAGCTTAGCATGTTAAGATTAACATGAATTTCTCTTACAAAGTAAAAACATGATTTTAAGAAAAAAAAAAAAAAAAAAAAAAACCTTCAAAATGATGCTATGCTGGGCAGAGAGCGCATTCGGCAAGGACTTGCAAAATGAAAAAAGTGGAAGGAATCAACACTAAATATTCAAGCAAAAATGGAAGTACCTCATCCATTACAAGCATGGAGCAGTCTTTTAGAACACATATACCCCTCTTTGCAAGATCTAGTATTCTTCCTGGTGTTCCGACCAGCAAATGCACTGGTTGATACAAACGCATAATATCATCCTTCAAACTAGTCCCTCCTGTTGTGACCATAACTTGGATCTTTAGATGCTTGCCAAGCTCTTTGCATACTTGTGATGTTTGAAGAGCCAACTCTCTAGTGGGAACGAGTATAACAGCTGCCATGAACAACCAGGACACCCATTGAGCTACTAGACAGGTAATTTATCAATAGAAACACAGCTGATGCAGCAGTGTTTAGATGCTAGAATGATTTATTTTTTTAACATCAGAAACTAATAAAGCTTAGTTAGGCTACCCAAATGGGCAGACGCTAGAATAATTAATGCTGGTTATCACCTTGAATAACATTGTTGTCTTGGTCTATTTTTTCCAGAGCAGGGATGCAAAATGCAGCTGTTTTTCCAGTTCCATTTTTAGCTCTGGCAAGAATATCACTTCCTGTTAACGCAATCGGGATACTTTCCTCCTGGATTGGAGAAGGACGTTCAAATCCCTTCTCATATATACCCATAAGTAGCTCACGTTTCAAGAAATAATCCTCGAATTCATTTCCTTTTGTAGCAGTGACATCCTGATCCAGGATGAATTATACATCAGCTTACAATCAATCAGCAAGTAGCATGTTATAAGAGTCTCTTAGAGATAAAATTCAGTAATAATCAGAAATTCCATTTAAGGTTTAATCATTAGATTCACAACATTAAATAGAGATACAACTGTCTTAACTTTTACCAAGTATCCGCAGCTACATCAAGGAGGGATTAAATAATTGCATCCCTTATACTTTTACGCACGCAAAATGAGGCTAAACGAAGGAAGCATAATAGTATACAGTAACACAAAGGGATGCATATTATGATGTAAAGCCACACTTTTTTGGAAAATGCTTACATGAGCAAAACAGACTATCAACCTACCTATGCACACTTCCAAAACTCCATAGGAATTTGCAGGCAACCTTGCCTAGATACACTACCCACATCACAGCCTCACAGGCTCATAATGTCTCGCCTTCTCCCAACAGCACCAAGTACCATTATATAACTTCTTTCAATGTTGTTAGTGCATTATTGCTTTCCGAAGAAGAAAACAGAATTCATTTAAGTATCAAGAGTGGCAGTGTCACTACTCCAAGTTCCAAAGCCATAAGCCTGTTTTCCCTACCTCACCTTGTCCTTCTCATAAAATATCCCAATTCTTATATTTCCTTAATTCCAATTTAGTTGACACATTTTGACTTTCACCGCTATTCATATAAGTTACTTTGACTTCATTATGTGATTTATCCCAAAGAAGAAACATAGTCAAAAAGGGTCTTGTTTGATTTGTCTCAACATCTAATTTCCAAATATCAAAATTTTAAATTTTTGGTTGTACACAATTGAAGATAATATAATTAGAAATTAAGCATTGGATGTGCATAAGTGAAATATGTCAACTAATATGAAATTGAGAAAGTATTATATAGTAATATATTACTGGAATTAATCATGAAAGATTGTCTATTGATATCTTTAAGATTTTAAGAAAAGTGGATGCAACACAAAGATAGCACGTATAAGTGTATGACGGTATCAAAATGAATTACGTGTTCGATTCCCGGAGCAATAATTTTCTTAAGCTACAGTCTTCACCCTAATATAAGAGGGTAACTAGTTTTTGGGCCCGGGCGACGGATTATTACATGAAACTAACTGATCATTAATATATATTGTAATTTATAATTTAATTTTCTTTGAATGAATATGTGTTTTTTTAAAAAATAATTAAACTATGTGGTTAATGCTTATATATACATTTCTTTTTCATATTTATAACATGTTTGATAATTAGCTTAGATGGCTAAATAGTCAATTTTGCTATAAGTGGTTTGGGGTTCGAATCCTCTTATCTTCATATTTTTTATATTTAGTAATGATGTGGCATGTTGTGATTGATTTTGGGTAGGTGACGTGGCGTCATCAAGTGTTTGTGAACTAACGTGACGTCATAAATTGTTAATGAAGTGACATGGCGTAATTTGGAAGAGTCTACATGGCGCATGGACGTTTTTATAAACGCCTTTTAATATATTAGTATAGATATTTTGGAATGCATGAAATGTTTGACTCTTAAAAAATAAAAAAGTAAATAAAAATAAATAAAAAAACAGAGAGCTATTTTAGGTTCTTAGAATCTTAGTCGTGCCCCCATGAATTTCATCTCCTTCACTTCTTTCATCTGTCTACTGTTTAAAATGATTGTGCAAAACAAAAAACTTAATCAAAAGAATAGGAAGACTTTCTGTTTGTAGAGAGGCTACACGACACCAAGCTGGCAAGCTACTTTACTTTCAAATAACTAGGTATTAATTCTTAGCTGCATCAAGGCCATTTTCAAACTTGTCACAAAAAGAGATAACTTGCTAAATAATTTTTCTCAAGGCTACTTCACAAGTCCACTAGTTACAAGACTCTTTCAGTTCTCCTAGTCCACCTTGTTTTTTACATATACTGAGTTTTATAGTCTAAAATTATATTTTTAAGAATTTTTTTCAATGAAAGTATACCCTTAAATCACTAGATAAAAATATTGAATTTACAGCACCTTATTCTGAAATCCTGAAAGTCAGAGGAAATAAGTTTGTAGGTTTAACATATTCAGTCATTTTTTTTTTCCCCCTCAAAATCAAAAATTTGGCAATCTCCAGGGGAAGCAACATGCAGACACCAATGTGCAACTGATGTGAAACAAGCATAAATTGGCAAGTATATATGCAGTACCTCTGTCGTGTAACGGGTATCAGCAGGTGGAAGCTTAAGGTTTGCCTTCCAATCTTGGGAACTGAACCAAAGGCAATACAAAGTCACATCACAACAACCTTCGTAATTAGCATCGAATCAAAGAAACACAAGTACATGATATTTATATATCAATTACTTTGACATCCATAACTATAAAACAGTAGCAATCTCATCAACCTGGCGGACAAGACACACGAGTTATACTCCCTGCATTCCAATATAAGCATTTATTGTTTTTTTTCCTGCGTCAACATTGACCACTAATTCATCTGAAAGCACTCATTAATTATATCATAGTTTCTAAAGGCACAAGTTGAAGGAGCACGCCTTCTCTAGGTGCGGCGCACGCCTTCTCTAGGTGCGGCGCAATTAATTAACTTCTATTTAATAAGTCTAAAAACAGAATTTCGATGAAAAAGTGAAAAAGGCTATGTGAATGATACCTAGGGTTCTTTGAATGGAATATGGGGTTTCTCTCTCCTGCAGTATTAAAGTAAATCTGACCAATGCAAAAGTCGCATGGCAGCCTAGAAAGAAGCGCATAGGTGCACACCATTTGTAGATCTTTGCACCAAGCATAGCTAAGGCGCCAACTCTGGTGCCTTACTGCGCCTTGCGCCTAGGCACACTTTATAAACTAAGTATTTTATATTAAATAATATTACTCCTTATGTCTGGAAAAAAGTGTTATTTTGGGATGTATTCAAAAAAAAAAAAAAAAATGCCACATGCTTCCAAAACAAATAATTCATAATTAGAATTCTCATCATACCCTCACTAAAAAATGATGGGAATGAGAAAACCAATAAAAAGGGCATTTAAGTAAACTCATGGTAATACATTAATTAAGAAAAAATAATGAGAAAAATTATTCCAAATAAAGGGAGCATATTGTAAGTAGTTTACCATACAAGTCTTACAATATATTATTTACGATTTCCATCAGCATGTTTTGAGATTTATGATATATGTCTGCTCTCAAAAAATGAAAACAACAGTGACCTTGGATTAACACATCTAAAAAAAGTGTCATACCTGCACAATGTCACAAGACCATATTCTGGGGTAAGGGAGGTGGGGAGCACAAAAATTTAAAGAACATGTGGCAGACAAGATGTAAACAACTCATACATGTTTGAAAGAAAAGAAAAGATTGTGAGCCTCGCTATTTTCATAGCTAACTAATAGCTTGGAATATACCTCAAAGGAGGGGAGAGGAGTATACAACCATATTGTATATAGAGACTTTGATAAAGCTCACCGTGTTTTCGAAGCTCATTTAAAAGATGAACTTTGACCGAGATACCATTCTACTCTCCCCGCCCCCCCCCCCCCCTCCCTCCCTCCCAAATTAAAAGTCATGATTTGTTTTTCTTTGACGAGATTTACCTATCTATTTCCAAATTTCTCCATAAAGAAACATATAACGCTATAGGAGTGGTGCTG
The DNA here is from genome assembly GCF_948465745.1 of Chenopodium album. Lineage (NCBI taxonomy): Eukaryota > Viridiplantae > Streptophyta > Magnoliopsida > Caryophyllales > Amaranthaceae > Chenopodium > Chenopodium album. Next base: position 7,593,095 of record NC_137853.1, on the reverse strand, counting down.
TTGGGAAATTTGCCAAGGAAATCCAGATATGAAAGGAGATATTAGGACCCTTCCAAGATGAAGGATGGGCATCGGCTTTCTGCATTGGCAAGGCACTAGATAACATCATCGGCCAAAGCCCGGAACTAACAACTCCAGCAGGCAGGCAGTTGTCAATCAGGAAATCAAGTTGAAAGGCTAGGCTATCTCTCTTTCCTCCAGTCCACAACTCATCAATTGGACACATCACCACAAAAAGCATCACTCAATCATCTCTCCCATCAGTGCAGCTGCGCAAGGTGACACACTATAGCAGTAAAACTTATCAAGCGGCTACCTATGTCCTGACCCTTCTGATTAACGATTTGTTCACAACCATCGGTTCTCACAAAAAAAAAACATTCATTTGGCTTGCCTGCCCTTATAGGTAGATACATAAACCATGGACCTCTAGTAAAAAAAGAAACTAAGTAGATGATGAGACTCCACTTACCAAACAATCACAGAAAAGTATCCACCAAAAATCAATTATCATCTTCGACAACATACAAGTATGATAATTTGCAATTGTCCAACTTTGGTATGACCTTTACAAACTTTACGAACCTACACGCCTCCACATAGCAACACTGGAAACTTATTGGTATATCAGGCATCCAATTATCCATATCTAATCTAATAACCTAATCTGTATTGATCACATAACAAAATCAAGTCCTACAACTCCTATATAAATCCACAAAAAAGACAAACTGAATCCAAGGCTTACTAATCAAGTAAAGAGCCTATTTACACAAACTTTCCAACAGTGATGGAAGCTCACATGAACATCCGCACATGCACACCTAAAAGTGACTTAGAACACCGGCAAAGCAAGGCAGGCATGAGGAAAGCCCATCTGAAAACTTTTGAAGCATATTTGATTCAGCTAAGTCTTACAAAAATAAAGTCCACCTTCAAAAACACGATAGGTTGAAGAAATTGAAGGGACAAGGAAAATCCCATACTTGATTCTATAATATACATTCAACATCTCCATATCTTTGTAGTATCGATCTAAAATGCTTAAAACATTTGCAAACAGGTAGCTTATAACCATCTAATGTCACAACATCCTCACTTTGCCTCCTCCCAATATTAAAAAGGCTCACAGTAATTGCCAAAAAAAAAAAAAAGGCTCACAGCATCCTCACTTTGACTCCTCACAATCTTAAAAAGGCACTCCATGTACCAAGTTTGAATCCTACTTAGCGTAAAGCTCAAGACTACAGCTTTTGTTTCCTAATACTCCAACTTATCATTAACCATAACTGTAGTCTCATCCACCAACACAATATCATCCAGAAACAACGAACAGCATGGTATATCATTTTAGATAAACCTTGATATTATGTCTAAAACTACTGCAAAGGGGAAGAGCTTAGGGTAGATTTTTAGAGTAAACTGATCGTAATAGGGAAATCTTTTGTTACTCCACTCCCATATTTTTTCACATCACTATCTATACCATCAGCTAGGCCCATACTTGAGTGATATTCTTTTCTCCATCATTGCCCACCAAAGCCCCTCTTGACACCTTGTCAAGTTGTCATATACCTTCGCTAAATAAATAAAGGTGCAAATCCTTTCTTGCCCTATAATACTCCACTATTTGCCTCTTCAAATGGACAACTTCTATTCAGATTGTCTCAACATAAACCCAAACTAATTCTTTAAAATATTAGTATATTTACTCTATCAATGTTTAATCACTCTTCCCACAATTTCATGGTATGACTAAAGCTTTATTCCTTGATATACTAATCTGTTTTGCTCTTATAAATAGGCATGAATATGTGGTAACCAAACCCTTTCCTAGGCTTCTCCAAACCTTAGTAAGAATACCATCTAACACAAATGCTTTCCTTATTCACATCTTTTTCAATGTATTCTTACCCTGTAGCACTTCATGTTATAAAAGTCCTTGGTCATCATTTGTCTCCTCCTAGCTATCTTATAGATCTCAAATCCTTATGAACCCTTGATTTAGCCTTGCCTATAGCATTCTCATACTTTGCATAAAACTTTTAAAACAAGCTCTTTAAAGAAACCTTTTTAGATAGAAATTGAATAGTTGTGGACTTGCGGTCACCAACTTGCCATTTATGACAATTATTTCCAATAAGCAATGGTGGTAAGTTCTTATTTTTTCTATCTCAATATGGCTATAAAATTCCTAAACCATCAACTCAAAGCAAACAAATATTACAATATTCTACTCCCTCACTTCCTTATATAAGAACCCATTATTTTTACTATTTAATCTCCTAGTCTGATCCCCATCGTCTACTTTCCCATCACCTTTTTCAACTAAATACCATAATAATTGCCCAAAAAACCTTTCCTTCAACAAAATATTGCCGCACTAACTCTTATCACTTCAAGTCTACAACTTTACAATAAGTAACACAAATACCCCATGAGTTATGTTCATAAAAGGGCTACCCTAAGTCATGGTATGGTTTGGTAAGCGGAATTGGTACAACAACACAATTTACTACCTGATTTGGTAAAATTAGTCTAGAAGTGTACTCCCAAACTATATCACTACAGTCTACACCAACACTGCCATAAACATGCTGGTTAAATGAGGAGTTAGATAGCATTTGGGAATTTTCAAATTTGGACCATGGTAATATAGAAAACCTTCATACCAAATAAATTTTAAAAGTTTGTTCAACATTCACCTATTAGTCTAAAGATTTTACTCTATAATATAAATGAGAAAATAGTCACTTAGACGTGTTTTGGGAATGTAGCATGCAAAATCGTAACTGGTTGATTATTATGTCAACCAAATGCAAAAATCTCAATCTAGTCATCAAGCACCAAACCCCCACATTATCCACCTGAAGCATAACTCCATCCACTCTCAAGTACTAATGTACTATACAAAAGGAGAACTTCACTTAAATATCTAAATACAGCCATCAAAAGAAAACACTTTTAGATGTTCATCTTATAATAAATATGTTGATTATCCCATTTGAAATAGTCAGAGCAGTGAATTCCAATATAATACAATTCAGCACAAATACACTGACATCCTAAAAATGACTTATCCATCCAATCACCATTAATGATGAGAGGGCAAAAATTGGAATGTAATCAAAGAAGTCAAGAGTCAATTATAATAGGACCTGCAGATACTTGAACTCTGGCAAAGGATAGTGGTCGTAAGGAGCATACCCATCTCTTTTAAGAGACCAAACTTCGATCCAATTTTACCTGCTTCACAATGTCACAGCTTACCTTGAGTCATCCTATCCAGCTACAAACAAGGTAAACACAACGAGAACCAAGAGTCCAGGCAACATAACGGCGCTTTTTGCAAAAAGTACTCGGTCACAAGACAAATCAAACATCTACTTAATTTCAAAGGTCCCCAATCAGGTCTCCACTCTAAACCCAAATCAAATGCCCTAAAACAGATCTTCACACTTATTCTAACTTCCAAAACCCCGAAATTGAATCAATAATCGCAAAGCTTGTCTCCTGAATACACTTTCTACTTCTTACAACTCCAATTTTCAAAGCCTGCAATTCTTCACAATAACGAAAAAACCCAAATCTTACCCTCCAATTCTACTCCACAAGAGACTAAATCAATTAAAAAAAGTAACCACAATCACAATCCCTCATTCAACAGTTACACAAAATCAATTCAATTCCAAAAAATCACAAATCATAAAACAATCCAACAATCAAACAAAAAACCCTAAAATTGGAATTTCAAAAACAAAATACCTAGAATCCACACCAGAAGCAGCAGTTTGTATAGATTTCTCAACTTGATTAACAGAAGACTGATTAGAACCACCATCAGTAGCAGAATTAGCAGGACGTCTCATCATCCACTGCTGCTGTTGTTGCTGTTGCTGCTGTTGTTGCACTTGCTGCTGCTGCTGCTGCTGTTGATACTGATCCTGATTCTGCGGCGGCGCGTTGCGCGGCACATACTGAGGTTGCTGCTGCGGTTGTTGGTGGTGATACGGCGGCCTATTTTGAAAATTAGGGTTTTGCTGCACATAACCGCCGCGACCGTTGCCGATCCCCGGCGGAAACCTCGGACGAGAGTTGTGGTTCATCGGAATCTGGAGTGATGAAGGTCAAAGGAAGAGTAAACGATGAGAGAGAAAGAGAGAGTGAAGTAGTGAGTGGATTTAAGGATGAAGAATTTTGATGAAGTTGGAGTATTCGTATTATTTTGGATCTAAGAAGAAATGAAAATGGAACATTCTTTGGGAGGGAGTAAGAGCCTAAGAGGGAGTGGGTGTTGTGGGACTTTAGTAGCAGTTCACTGAGTCTACTTTTTTACTCGATGATTGCTTTCTTGTTGCTGTGAGCTTGTGAGTTGTGACGAGAGGGTTTTGTCTAGTTTTATCGGTTCGTCTAACTCCATTGAGTACACATGACTTGTGACTTGTGAGCTTCTTTAATTGTTGTGAGCTTGTGAGTTGTGACGAGAGGGTTTTGTCTTGTTTAATCCGGTTTGCCTGATCGACCAATGTTGCACACATGAATATAGTTATGTTCTTATAGACTATATAGTGGTATTTTATAAGTATTTTATATGGGAATTTGTTATTAATTATCTATTGTGAGGGATGTTCTTTAAATTTTAAAAAAAATGAAAAATTAGGATTTTGAAAGTAAATACAATAAAAATTTGGGAATTTGGACTTGAACAAAAAAAGTTAATTGTAGACCTAATTTTTTAGACATTGGCCCTCAAGTGACCTCTTCAAAACCTCCAATTTCCCCTTTGCTTTTTCCCAAACTACCATGACCATCAACTCACACCTATCATTCATTTCAAAGATCTAGAAATTCTACTGACATAAAACTTCAATTTAATTGGTTGTGAACAAAATTGACAATAATCTAACATAAAACTTCAAATGGTCTATTGCAAGGGCCAAAGGGTATCTAGTACATTAGGATTGCCTAGTGCATTATTGAACTTATGAGATTACATTGGAACTTTTTTGAAACTAAGGGGAACTTTTTTTAAAAGCTTCTTATCTTTCTAGGACTTATTTCGCCCGTGGCACACTTTTTAAGTAATTAAAAGAGTTAGAATAATATTTTAGGTAAATGTATATGAAAAAATACAAATTTTTTTTATTAAAATCCGATGTACAACATCATTATTGTAAATCGGCTTGTTTGGACTCCATGTGCCGCTCTATTCCCCTCTCTTTCTCTCTCTATAATGCCATAATATCTGCAATGGCAAGCAACAAAGGAAAGAACGTCTTGATTAATCTTTCTTCATCTTCTTCTTCTGACGATAATGGCGACGTTTGATTCCGCTCCATCTTCTGATATAGCAATTTTCATTTGTTTTTTTTTAAATGATAAATTATTTGCTGAATTTGAAGATATTTGTGAAATTATTGAATTTGATTGATTTTTACTGAAAATTTGGAACAATGAAAAGTTTGAATTTGATTTAGTGGAGATGAATGTGAGTTGATTGACGATGACGATGATTACGAGATTGAAGATGATGAATTTGAGGAAGATGATTGTATAAAAGATGACTGCCATGGAACTGAAGATGATGATCATTCTCTCTCAAATCAAGTCATTCACTTTCTTCAAGGTTTTTTAGTACTATTCTTTTATGCTACTGTTTTTAAATTAGCTGTTTATCTTGTTTCTTCGTTGTTGTTTAACTTGAAAAAAAGGGTCACTTTTGTGAAAAAAAAAAATCACTTTTGTGAAAAAAAAGGGTCAATTTTGTGAATAAAGGGTCACTTTTGTGAAAAAAAGGGTCACTTTTGTGAAATATGGGTCACTTTTGTAAAAGAAAAATGGTCACTTTTGTACGAAAAAGGGTCACTTTTCACAAAATGTTCGATGTACAATAAAATTATTGTAAAACGGGGGCATGCAAAAGTTTTTGATGAAAAAATTAAGAACATATAAAAATATTATATACTTCGTATAAGATTTAGAATAATATTATTATAGTTGTATTATACAAGTATTCCATATATAAAAGAATTTTTGTTAAAAATGGAGGTGGAATTTTGAAGGGAAAAAACAAAACCAGGAATTCACACGTGTCATTCTTGGTGCTTGTTTTAGTATTATGTTATTGATTAATGATGTATTGTAATTCTCTACATTTGTGTGGAAGATTCTTGATTAATTAGCTTTGGACATCTATAAATAAGAGAACCTTGGAGGAGCTTGATATACAAGTCATTCCACAACAAGAGAGAGCCACATAGAAAAAAAAATGAGGAACTTGAGATCATCTTTATTAATCTAAAGTTATTGAGTGTTCCAAATGATAGTGAAAGTTTTGGACTACTAATCTTATAGTTTTTACCATTATTGGGTTTTAGACACAACTAAAAATCTCTTGTGTTACTTTTTTTTTTTTTAATTATTGTTATTTCTCTTATTTTTTATTCCCATCTTCGATATACATAAAGGGGAAACTCCCCCAACAAATACATCTTAAAAAAAAAAAAAAAAAAAACAAAACAAAACATAAATTTCAAAACTTCAACAAAAAATACACGAATGCACAATCAAAATCTAACATGAAAAGTAAAGGGAATCAAAGAAGAATTTATAACCTCTACATTAAAATAGGTTCATAACCTATATATTAAAATATGTTCATAACCAATATAATCAAGAAAGATTATGTCTGAAAACAATGATAAAATATTAAATTAATACGTAGAATTTCTAGTAAAATTTCAAGATTTCACCTTTAATTTCATTATCAAGAATGTACCTAAGGAATCTGATGATGTGAGACCTGCAAATTAAAAAAGAATAGTAAATTATCAAAAGAATTACCAATTACAATGATTATCTTTCCAGCGAGCCATTGCAGATTACCTCAGAGAAATGAACCCATTCTAGAACATTTGCTATTCAACCAGCCCAAAACTCTCCAAAGAACAAGTGAACACAAAAAAGAAGAATATTTTCAAGAACTGACAATAATTTTGCAAGTCCATAGTGTAGCCAAGATTGGCTAATTAGATCCCAACCAGTATTACCGAGCCAAGTGTAAATGCGTTCATAAAGCGAATGTATTGCGATGACATAAGCAGTTAAATTCATGTGAGGTGGTTTTAGTGCTCGCACCAACGCCGGAGTCGTTGCACCTCGTTCCAGGTCTGGTTGTCGAGAGCTGTCATAGTAATTGAAAGCAAGCTATTTGTATAAATACTAATAATTAAATGTTATTTAAAAAAAATTGAGAAATTATCATATCACTTAGGCTTAACTTAGTTTAGTTTCATCAAGCACGTTCTAAATAATTAAAGACGTCTTAAATATAGTTTGCTTTCAATAACAATTGAATTATATCATCTATTCAGCTATTTGATACGTTCTAAACAATTGAGAAAGTATCATATGGATGGTTTGCTTCCAATAACAATGAAATATAACATCTATTGGTTAGCAAATAATTATAAGGGATCGATTGTAAGGTTTAGGATCATATTTGATTAATATAAAAACATTGTTAAAATAATATAGAGCATATAACTTAATTTAAGGTCATACTGTTTAATTTTAATAACTGAAATTCAAAGTATTTTATACCGATTGTGAGACATTGATAATATGGATCTTATCATTCATGATAATTTAATAGATATTAATTCAATATGTGATTTATATGCATGATGCTAAAAGAAAACCAATACCCTCTATGGACAATAATAATATAAGAATTTACAAGACACTATTAAGTTTATATTGGTTTAGTACGTGTTTATCTAGATATATACTCTATTGTCTTAAATTAACAGTTAAGTTTGAAGTACAATTAATATTTGAGATTGCCACCCACCTATTGTAGGTGGGTAAGTATAATTAATACATTTCAAAATATTTGGTCAAATTAGGGTCTTCCTAACTTTATCTCCCATAAGCTAATCAAGCAACAATTCATCTTCTAAATATATCTATGTCTCCTCAAAATATGGTAGATCAAGTGGGTAATGTCCATACATCAATGTTTGATTTTGTGGCCTCTAGTTTTTACATCAACTTAGTTTGTTTTTATATCTCAACATTTTGTCTAAGATAATCAAAGTGTTTCCATTGAATACAATTATTGTGAACATATTTCTTCCACATTCCTCATTCGAAGATAATCCAATTATATCTTACGAGGAGGAAGAGGAAGATTATATAAAATGGTGTTTACAGGAACCCTCGACAAATGTAAGGCATGTGACAAAACGGTGTATGTGGTCGATATGGTAACAGCCGATGGGGTTCTTTATCACAAAACTTGTTTCAAATGCAGCCATTGCAATGGGAGGCTCATGGTAAGTGCGTATATCAATTAAGGTTTAATTTTAAATGTTTCTTATACAAAGTACACCATAAACCTCATGTATATGATCAAGATAAGGTAATCATGATACAAGATACCTATATTGGGCTATATGACATGTTAAGTTTGGGTACATCTACTACAATTTATCAATTCATCATTATTTATTTTACAGACGGGTAGATTTTCATCATTGGATGGAGTTCTATATTGTATGCCACATTTTGAGCAACATTTTAAGAAAAACGGAACTTATTCCAATAATAAGTCTCAATCATGTAATCTCTCTCTACAAACTCTTACACGTATATTATGTTGTTCTTGTAGAAATAAGTTTTCTAAAATTTATACGCTTATATATGCATATAGTCTGACACATTTTTTTGTTTTTGCTTGTATAACAGCCGCAAAACCTGAATTGGTAAGCTTCTCATATTGTGATCATCAAATTAATAAAATGACGTATGTTATGATAAAAAAAATTAATAAAATGACGTATGTTATGATAAAAAAAATTAAAAAAAAATAAAAAAATCTAAATTTTTTTTTGCTTGTTTGTGATTTTAGAGCAAGTCTTCTAGCAAGCTTTCATTAATGTTTTCTGGGACACAAGACAAATGTGCTACTTGTAAGAAAACTGCATACCCCCTTGAGAAGGTTAGCAAATATATACTTCGTATGTTATACTTAACCATTTTCAGTCTTATAATAGCACATACAAGTTCACTAATTCTTGTTTATTCAATGACAACATATATACTATAGATTGTTGTAGAGGGAGAAAATTACCACAAGTCATGCTTTAGGTGTGCAAAAGGAGGTTGCTTCCTTTCAGCGTCAAATTATGCTGCTCTAGATGGATATTTGTATTGCAAACCTCACTTTGCCCAACTATTTAAGGAAAAGGGATCATATAACTACCTCACAAATTCAATTTCAATGAAGAAAAATAATTTTGCTCCTCCGTCTTTAGAAGAAGATAAGCAACATACAACTTCGGAACTTGAAGTAGCACAAGGAAAAGAGAAAGAATCATCACAAGAGGAGTAGTGATTTGTTATAGTATGCCTCAAATGCAACCTCTTTGTTTGCTTTTGCAGTTTCATCTTCCTATTTTATTCAACCTATATAGAACATATGTCACGCGAGGTTATTATTAGATCTTAAATTAGGCGCTCAGTGTTTTTTTAAAAAAAAAATTCATTTGAGTTAAAGAACAAAAATCATGTTCTCTAATTTTTCATATGATTGAGGATTATGCATTATGGGAGGTTGTATTACAACTTCTTTACTTAGAGGATGTGAAACATCACCTTGTTGAACTGGAACGACATTGAGGTGTACTTTAATTTTGAGTTTGTGGCTATATTTAGATTTGGAAGAAGATGCATTTTTGTAAGTTGTAAGAATTTCAATGTGGTTCAATTTTATGTGAGTTAATAAAATTATTTATAATTCCCTTTTCAATGGTTCTTTACTACTACTTTATATAATTTGTACCCACAAATGTCATATATGGTTGTGGTCTTATGGATGTATGTTAAACTTAGAAAATAGGAAAATTTCACATTTGCTACCAGGGAAAGCACCCTATTTCACATTTGCTACCCCTTTAATTTTTTATTTTATATTACTACCACACAAACACGCTAACTATTGTAATCACTACCACTTAACGAAATCCGTTAGGATTTCCGTTAAGTTTATTTTAAAAAATTTAAAAAATTTAAAAAATAAATTAAAAAAAAATTAAAAATAAACAAAAAAAAAAAGTCAGCAACCCAAAAACCCTAGCCCTCCCCGTCAGCCACCCTCCCCCCTCCCCCTGTCGGCGGCCAACGCCCAAAGATGCGGCGGCCGGCGTCGGAATCGAACCCCCCCTTCCCCACCCAAAACCGACAACCCTAACCCTTATTTCCCTGCCCGAAACCACCACCACCGACACCACTGTAACCCCCAAACCCGGCGACGCACCATACCACCACCACGACACCACCCTGACCCCCAAACCCAGACCACCCACGTGCTTTCCCACGAACTCACCCACAAACCCACCGTCTAGACCACCACCACCCACAAACCCACTCAAACCCACGAGCCCAGACCACCACCCACCGGAACCACCAAACCCAGACATGTTGGAATGGGTCTAGGGTCGAGTTTTCAAGGGGAAGGGGCAGTTTTGAAGGGGAGGGGGCTGGGATCGGGGTTTGGATTGGGTTTTCGAGGGGAGGGGGCTGAGATCGGGGCCATTTTCGGCAGCCTTGGTGGTCTGTGTAACACCCTAGAAATTCCTTTCCTTTAAATACACACTTTACTCTTTTAAAAATACGGTTTAGGAGTATCTAAGACATTACCGCCACCGTGAAAACGGCTAAGGCAATTATCAAAGACACACAGCGGAAGACTTAACTCAAAACCATTCAAAACGAGTCAACTTAAAAGTCAACCAAACGAAAGTAAAGATTAAAACCAAAGTCAAACGAAATCAAATAAAATCATCCTACAACTTGGAACCATTGAAGGCCCTTATCAAAACCAATTAAATTATGAAAACCTTTGCGTTAGTCTCATAAGCATAACATAATATAATATTTGAAAGAAATAAACCACATCTCAACTAATAGAAACTAGCATGATTCGCTCTTCACTCATGCCCCGTCATGAATATGCTTCAACGCCTGAAAAGATTATCTCCACTTGTCCCCACTACTCTCCATTAAAATGGATCATCGTAGGGCCAAGATAAAGACATAGCCAGACACAAACAATACACACAATCAGCAAAGCTGAGTACATAAGCGTATTTAAACACACTAACATGCAACACCTAGCATCACACATACTTACCTCATTGCACCTGTTTACAAGCACACACAACGAACAACAAGAGTCTTTAACTGGACACTAAATAATTCATTTAGCGTTGATTACACATCGAACGGGTTTCCAACCAAACCTGCCTCAATAAATTGAGGACCACTGACACGGGAGCTAACCGTGCCAGCATCACCTATGCCACACATTGGTGGCGGAATTCCAGCGCATAATAATAATAATAAAAGGGAATATACAGCGTCCTGTACTCCATTAGAAGTTATGGTTAAATATAAAACCCCATAACTCCCCCCATATGTTCATACTCAAGGTATATACGTTCCAAGAGTTTTGGTGCGTAATCTCTTTCACTTTACGTTGTTTACATATTATTAGACTTGGTGATGACTCACAAAGCATAACAATTCAATCATCAATAATAATTCAAACAAACAAACATACCAATTTAATTCTTGAATGATTAGTGACCACATATAATTTAATGTTGAACCCTTTTTAAATCTACCTCAGTGTCAAAGACACCTTAAGCGCATAAAGCGCCAACAATCCTATCCCTCGGTGTTAAAAACACCTTAAGTGCACAAAGGCACCGACATACAATTTATTCCTTGTGTACATAGACACTTGCATAACTCCTTCCTCATGCTTAAAGCATCAATAAAAATTATATGAACCATAATGAAATTCCTTTTCAATAATTCAAACATAACCAAACAATTAGTTTGACTAAACATGCTCTCTATCATGCCATAAATAAATATGTAGTCCATATAATCATGCCAAAATATAATTTTCCAATCCATAGATCATCACAAATAATTCATGCTTCACAATTCAATCACCAATACCAATAATTCACAATTCAATACATGAACCTTAGCATGAAACTACTTGTAATTGATTGAAATTAAGCCTAGCATGATTCTACATCATCAAATATGCTAAGTACGCGAACGTACCTCAATTAAGCCCATAAAGTGGCCGAAAATACTACAACAATTCCCGAATCAAGTCTCCTACATAAAGGGACAATAATACTAAATTAATTACTCTTGTATACACAATTTTCAGCAAATTAAACTCACTTTAAACTATTTAGAATAATCTGAAAATTATTTAGAAACCCCTAATTAAACTCCTTTTTAATAGGTTATCACACCCTTTTATTAAAATCACAATTATACTACTTTAAATAAAATTCCAGCATTTTAAACTAATCAAAAACCCCTTTAAAACTTCATCAAAATATATTTTCATACTTAAATTATCCATAGAAAAATTAAATTATCTCTTACCCTTTAAACTCAAGGATAAAAATTTAAAAAAACTTCGGTAAAAATCAAAAACTGCCCGAAAATCATACATAGAGGCTGAATTTGGCCACGAGAGGGTGGTGCTCACTACCATAGGTAGTGAGTCTTTCTTAAAACGTTGTTTCCACATGGAAAACATTACTTTTTTGTCAAAATCGGATGAGTTTAGAACCTGATCGGGATTAAAACGGGATTAATATTAACGAACGAGAATCTATAAATTAAAACACGAATTTATGTGTTCAAAATAATCTGAAATTAAGTTAAACTAATTAGTAGTTATAATCACCAAAATTTCCAAAATATCATTACTATAAAAGCCCTAAATCAATTGTTCATAAAAACCCTAAAAATCAAGTCTTTAATAATTTTAAAACCCTAACTTATAATACTTTATAAAATATGAAATTAAAACACTTTATACTCTAAAATTTACAATCTTTAATCATCAAAACATAATTATAAAGTATACTAATCATGTTTAGACAATTAAAATCAATACCCAAAATATGTAAAGTATAGGGATAATAATTAAAACAAAATAAAGAAGGAGAGAAGAGGGAGAAGAAGAAGACCACCGTGGGTGGTGGCCGGCCGGCTGGGCGGCGGTGACATGGCAGTAGCGTCGGTGATGTGGCCCGGCGATCTCGCGACCATGAGTGCGTGAACTCATGTTCACGTAGGAAAGAAAAACAAAGAAAAGGAGGAATAAGGAAAAAAAAGAAAAGAAAGAAGAAAAAGAAAGGAAAAATAAAGAAAATAATACTTACATGGCAAAACTGATTTTTGGCCTCCTTGTGTGGAAAATTTTTGGGGTCTTGAGGGATATATGTAGAGTAGAGAGTATAGGGCAGGTTTGGGCTTAATAAATATAATGGACTTAAATTATAAAACATTTGACCCACAAGGGTTCAAATAAGTAATTGGGCTTAGTAAAATGAAATGGGTAGGTCTAACAAGGGTATGTGGGAAGAGTATACATACGATTAATTAAATGAGCTCATATAATTAATAATCGTTTAGCCCAAAATATAATTTACTTTTATAAACCTTATTTAAAATATTTTAACCCTTCAAAATATTTAATCAAAATACTTGAGCCCTTAACAATACATTTTATTAGTACTTAAATACTTTATAAAAATACATAAAAATACGGGGTATTACAGTCTGGGCTAGGAAAAGGGTCGTTTTCGGCAGCCTTGGTGGTGGAAGAATGGGTGCGCTCTTGGTGGTGGTTATGTGAAGGTGAGGAGGTGTTGGTGGCGTTTGGGAAGGAGGTGGGCTGCTGGTGGAATTCGCGGCTGCCGTGGGCTTCTTTGGGCGCCGGCGTTGATGGGAAATGGAGGTTGGATGGTGGCAATGACGGTGGTTGAAGAAGGAGCGGTGGCGGTGAGGTGGTTGGATGGTGGTTGGGCTCCACTAACGGAAATAGTAACGGCATCAGTTAAATGGTAGTGATATCTAAAATTTTGGTGTTTGTGTGGTAGTAATATAAAATAAAAAATTAAAGGGGTAGCAAATGTGAAATAGGGTGCTTTCCCTGGTAGCAAATGTGAAATTTTCCTAGAAAATAATATGCTACTTCTACGAAACAAATATATTCTTTGTATTCAATAAATAATCCAATTATCTCATTTTTATCAAAAAAGTTATTTTAAATTATCTCATCAAATTTACAATCTTTACTATACACTTATTCTACGCAAGATAAACACTTAGGGCTTGTTCTCATTGATTGAACTTAACTAAACTAAATTTATTAGAGCTGAACTGAACTTATTAGAGCTGAACTGAACTGAGTTAAACTGAAATGAATATTTTATAAGAGAAGGAAATTAAGGGCTGAACTGAATTAAACTTATTAAATTTGAGCTAATTAAACTGAACTGAACTGAAAACAATCGTATGAGAATAAGCCCTTAACCATGTACAAAGTTCATTAGTGGTTGAACAATTTGCAGTACAGTTCATTTAAGTTTCATTTGTTTAAACAAATACAATATCTCCATATGATACCTCAAATTAGTCTTGACACTTTCCTTTTTCGATTGTGGTACATTGGTTTTTATACTTTTATTTTTCATTTTTTTTTTGGGCAAAAACTCTTTATGACTATATTTTAAACACCGATCATATCTCTCTTGCCAAAAAGTGAGGGTCCAATATTCCACCAGTTCTATCATATCTACACCTTAATATAAATTAAGACCTCACTAACTATTTTTAAATCTAATTTTGCATTAAAATAACAATTGATAACCAAACAACAAATTATCACCTAAAACTACGTGTCATGATAAGTGTCAGATCTAATTAGATGAGATAATGGAGAGAGTAATTGATTATTCAAGAGAAATCATCCCATAATTACAACGTTAGCTTCAATCATTAGACTAGCTACAAGTTGTTGCACTAGCTAGCGAATGACTATTATATCAACCATTAGTAAGGAGCACAAACAGAGAATCACCAACACAAACATCGACATTATGTTAAGACCACACCATTGCATGGGCTGTGGCCTGTGGGAGTGTGGGGAATCTTACATCCTGAAATTACTTTATAAGCATGGTTGACGGAGCATAAATGAAAGATCAAAAGGTTTTGTGTAAGACCGGACTCACGTGAGACCGGGCTCAATAACAAAAGTCCAATAAAAAGGCGCGGGCTAACTAAACCCAATCGTGAGGCCCGCAACACCAAAAACATGATAGTGGACTCACGTGAGTCCGTCTCACCCAAAACTTTACCATGAACGATAAGCAATTCAAACATGAAGATTGGAAGGTAGTGATAGGAATTGTATGTAACTACAGAGAGTGGAGTGGACTGTGGACATTAGAGTTGGAGTAGTTGTAATTGCAAAATTACCGGCACAAACAAAGACATTAGCTCCTTAAAACACTACAAAATCATCTAACTACGGAAAATGAAATCATCATTTAAATGACTCTTTTTTAAAAAGTACAAGCTCTAAAGCTAGATGAAACATTCCCACTCGAATGTTGGAAGATAATAAAGACATTAGACTTGAATCAAAAGTATTCTAAGTCTAAAGTAAGAAAAAAGATTTTTTTTGGTGTTTCACCCATTTCACCATTTGGGCTAATTCGGATTCGGGATCATTTCTGGGTGGCTAGGTTCCAATCCCCTATCATTTGTTGTTGTGGGGGGATCGAATACAGGTCCTCCTTAATTGCGAAAAAGTTGATAGATTTGTTAATGCCTTATATTTAAAGCCTAACACTGCGAAAAGGCCTAGTTGATATACTGACCTTATTTATGTTTGTCCAAACCCGTAAATTTTAATCGAACCTAGCGGACTTTATGGACCGGGCCAAAAATGCCCGTCTATGGGCCATTTTACAAAACTAGGAAGGGTCAGGCCCGACTTGTTTCGGAGCCCGAAATCGGGACGGGTAGGCGGGTCGGGTCCATCTTGATCAAGCACCATGCCATGAAACTCCAAGATTGTAGAAAAAGATCTTATTCTAAGAAGTGCAAATCATAAGGCGCCACGTCTCCAAATTGGCGGATAAACATACTCCCTCCCTTCTCTAGCCGTTCCTTTTATTTCCCTGCAATTTTCTGGGCTTAACAATTTTTCAAATGTTCTTCTTCTTCTGCAACACCTTCTTCTTCAACACTATCTAAATTTATCTCAAAGATGGAAAAACTTTCTCTCTCTTCAACGCCAACTCCATCGTTTTCTCGCCCCTTTCTCTCTCCTCTTCTACCCTCTACTAAAAGGGTATCCTTCACTCTTACTAACCCTAAGAAATTCTCAGTTTGTGCCTCTAAAAATGACCGTATTGATGATAATAAGCTCAATCAATGGGACTTAATGGAGCTTAAATTTGGAAAAATGTTGGGAGAAGACCCTAAACTTACTTTAGCTAAGGTCAATTCTCAACCTTATCTACACTCCCTTTTCTGCAATTTTTCTATGAAGTTCATAATTATTGAGTTTTGCTTCATGTTTTTGCTGTAATTTATGTGTTTTTATTGTTTATTGAATTTGTTGCATGGGCATGATTATGGGTTTGCTGATATGTTATGAATTATGATTGAAATGTTTAGTTAGAGTAAATTTGTATTGATATGGGTTTTCTGATGGTTAAGTTGCTTGATTTTTTGTGTTATGTGGTTGGTGATTTAGATAAAGGGAAGAAAATTAAACCCGGATGCATCTTATGTCGAAATTGAGAAGGATTTTTACAGAAACAAGGGGAAAATAGTGGAAGTGAAGGAGGTTCCATTTGATGTACCGGAGAAGCTTGGGTCGAAAAAAGTTTCGAATGGCTTGAATTTGGTGAAACCGGTACCAAAGAAAGGAATTGTTGTAGGGGGTGGTGAGGATAATTCTAACTTGCCTGAGATAAAGAGGCCTAGTGAGTCCATTAGAAATAAGATGATTAGTGAGGATAATTCTAATTTACCTGAGGTAAAGAGACCAAGTGGGTCGATTAGAAATACGACCAGTAGTGTTAGTAAGTCTAATGTTCCGAATGTTATATTACGAAAACCAAGCGTGTATAATGAGGAAGATGATGAAATGTTTAATTCATCGAGGTTGAAGATTAAGCCGAATTTGACATTGTCGATGAGG
This sequence comes from Chenopodium album, assembly GCF_948465745.1. Classification (NCBI taxonomy): domain Eukaryota; kingdom Viridiplantae; phylum Streptophyta; class Magnoliopsida; order Caryophyllales; family Amaranthaceae; genus Chenopodium; species Chenopodium album. The sequence continues at coordinate 7,575,988 of NC_137853.1, read as the reverse complement.
ACAGAACCAGTGAGGGAGAGTTTTAGTGGGATGACACTGTTAAAGAAGCCTAACATGAGTGAGGCGAATGAGGATGGTGGTATAAATGAAAACGGTTCAAGAGATGGATCAGTGTATGGTGGACTGCTGAACAAACCAGCAAACAAATTTGAGTCTAATATAGATGATGACGGTCAAAGCTTGACTAGATTTGGTGAAGAAATGCTGTTGGAGAAACCCCAAGCCATGGTGCCTCAGGGTACTGAAGGGATTGGAAGCAATTCTATGCCTAATGGAATGGATGACATGCTAGAGGATTATACTGAAACGTTTCTAGAATTTGGAGGTGAATTGATTTCAAAGCAAGATGGACCAGGAGAAATCTCCCCGACAGGTACATAATGCATTTCCTTTGATTTTGCATTCTATTCTAGGCTGAAGGTATTTGCAGAAGACAAGCTATTAAAGCTTGTAAGTATTTATTTTCAAGGAATGCAGAACCTTGAACAGACTGATGCTGGGAATTCAGGGAATGGAGACGGGGTGAGTAAATCTTCAGGTGTGACAGAGACTGCCTCTCAGTTCTTTGTTGATTCTGCTCTCCGGGGAAAACCAAAAAGGTATAAAATTCCGGTTACTTTCAACATGTTTCTTAACCTTAGCTAGTTTAATATGCTAATAAGGTTTTAAATAATAGATTAGACCAATCTGTAAAAGAAACTTCATCCTACCCAATTCAAGAGAGTACGGTTCATGAATATCCTGAAAGGTTCGATGGTAAAGGTGTCCGGGAAGAATTGTCTCAGCCACAGCCTCTGAAGGTTAGATCTCTTATGTTCCACTGGTTATAATTAACCACCATTAATGGGGGTAGATCTGATCCTCTATGCTCTTGTAGGCAACTGAAGAGACTGCTTGGACACAATTGGAGCATCATTATAATCTTGGAGATAAGGTGGATGTGGAATTAATTAATTGCAGTCCAAGAGGATTTGTGGTATGGATTTGACTGAAGCTTACAAATTCGTTCTTCCTTGTTTTCTGTATTTGTTTCTATCTTACATGTATTGACTCCTCTTTCAGGTATCATATGGGTCGTTAATAGGATTTTTGCCATACCGAAACCTTGCAGCAAAGTGGAAGTTCTTAGCTTTTGAGTCATGGTTGAGAAGAAATGGTCTAGATCCATCCAAGTACAGACAACATTTAGGCATTATAGGAAATGATGATGCTTTTAAAAAGAGCAGTTCTCTTGAGTCCTCACCAGTTCTAGAAGCCAGCCATAAAGAGAAAGAAAAACTTGAAATTACTGCTGATATGGAACTGGAAGATCTTTTGAAAATATATGACCAAGAGAAGATCCACTATTTATCATCATATATTGGTCAGGTTTGATCCAATTACCATGAACTCAGCATTTTGCTGTGCATATGCTTAGATTCATGAAAATCTAGTATTTACTATGTATTGCATCTTTGCAGCATATCAGAGTCAATGTCATGTTGGCTGATAGGAAGTCCAGGAAGCTTATATTTTCTATGAGGCCAAAGGAAAAGGAAGAAACAGTTGAGAAAAAAAGAAGCCTCATGGTAGTGAGCTTTTCCATCTTCCTTGTATATGCATTTGGCTCTTTCATTTTGTTAATGCAGCCTTATTTTCTTTACAGCAGATCAAATGTTCATGTGTTTAAAAACTACGTTTTGACATCAGTGACCTAGATATTGATTCAAACTGTGATTAGGGAAGTTCCATTAGGCTACCGCATATATGGGCTTTCCTTACGTGTGATATAAATGCAAGCTAATTTTATATAATAAGAAGATCCATGATTGCATTTATCTTATGTTACTACCTTAACCTTTTGACTTAGTGCATAACACCCCCCCCCCCTCCCCCAGCAGTTAAATTGATTTATGGATTCATCATCTTCACCTGTTGTGGTGTTGCAGATTATTGCATATTGTGGTATTTTAAAAAGTTAAATGGGATGAATTTATCAGCTAGAGATACTGTGTGCTGTTATGTTCTGAATAAGGTCATAGAATGTCATATTACAGACTGTATTTTTGGTGTACTTGTAGGGTGGGGGTGGGGGAAAGGGTTTTCTGATAAGGTAAGAGGATCATTGGCAAATTAGCTAGGAGCCTAGGATAACCCAGCTGTTGTGGAGATGACATAATAGCAAGAGTGACTCTAGCCATGAAGTAGTTGACTAGTTATACTTGTAAAGTGAAGTGCAAACTATTCATAATATTCTTTGACAGCTTATGTGCCTTCATGTAGCCCAGAAGACATCATACTTTCAACTTTTCGAGCTATAGGCTGTCTGCATAACGTCATTAAAGAGACCAGCTCAATTAATGAAGATGGGTTACATTGAATAATTAGCTACCTTATAAACTCTATTAGGTCTTTCATCTGTGATAGAGGATCCTATGCTTCTCTAAGGGCATGCTTAGATTGAAAATTATGCGTTTATGGTGTAGTAAAACTCAAAGACAAAACTAAAGGTGAGAAGAGGTTGTTTGTAAGGAAGATGAAGTAATAAAACTGCAACAAGAAAGGAGAGAGGGGGAAACCATCACCTTCCTTTGTAATAGCTATCCTAGGTTGGAGCTGGGTAAGTGCTATACCCAATATCAGGGTAATAATTTCTATCTTTCTTCCTTTCCCTTCATACTAACATATTCCCTTTAATGTATTACCCTTAATCCAAGTATACCTTTAGTTGGCTCTCTTACTGGATGAAACATGAAAAGATGAACTAAGTTTCCAACATCTGTGTGAAATTTTGTCAGACTCTGCAGGACAAGAAAGCAACTGTGATTGCTTTAATGAAAACTCTGAAGTTTGATATGCTTGGCTAGTATTACTTGATCAGGTGACCTCCCAAGAGCCTTTGTTGGCCTTGGGAGCAAGTAATGTTTAGACGGCATGGTATAGCAGTTTGTTAAATAATTACACAGTTGATATGCTGGACTGCGTTGAATCTGTTGATTACTCTCTGCTAAGACTTCATGTGGTATATTGCTTTTATTTTTTGGCTGATAACACCTACTGTTACCCTTTTGTTACTACCTTTATTCTTTTTACAACAATTAATTTGTATTTTTCTGAGTGCGTCTTTTGGGAAACAATCTCTTCTTGCTTGAAATAAGGCTGCATAAATGTTCAAATCTTCTCACCTCCATGGCAAGAAGTACAATTTTTTGTAATAAGACAGGATATTAATTTTTCTTAATAGAGGGTAGCAGTCTATTTACAGGAATTTTTGTTGCAAAATAGAGATGATTTGAGCATATGGTCCTAGAAAAAGCTATAAGCTTTTTACATAATTTTTGTAATAAAATGATTCATGATTCATTGTCACCTTTTTCTTTTAAAACTAAATTTTAATGTATTTACTGTACATTCTGACTGCAGGCAAAGCTTAGCGTAGGAGATGTTGTGAAATGCTGCATAAAGAAGATAACTTATTTTGGTATCTTTGTTGAGGTATGGAATAACTTATTTTGTGTAGATAGATATTCTGAGGAATCATTAAATCAATGTTCCGGTAATGAGATGAGCTTTTGTAGGTTGAAGGAGTACCTGCTTTAATACATCAGACGGAAGTAACATGGGATGGCACACTAGACCCTGCATCATACCTTAAGATTGGCCAGGTAAGGAGGCTTGCCTTTTATCATTAACAATGCATGTTAATTTATATAAGGCATGCCATGTAATCTGGATCTTGAAAACTCATGTTTCAACCTGTAGAGATTCTAGTATTCTACAATCTCGATAAACAGCTATTTCTACAATCTCGATAAACAGCTATTTTAGCATTTTGCATAGCTAGTAGTCAACTTGGTTTTTTTTTTTTTTTTTTTTTTTTTTGAGGTCTGAAGAGGCTGCTTTTGCTTGCAGATTGTGGAGGCTAAAGTTTTTCAGTTAGATTTTCAACTCGAGCGCATTTTCTTGTCTCTAAAGGAGATAACAGTAAGCATGCTCACTAGTTGCTATTCTGTTTTAGGCTAATTACTTGTTGCTCAGATCTTATCTTGTATTTTCTTGAGGCAGCCGGATCCATTAAATGAGGCATTAGAATGCATTGTTGGAAACAACGGCTGCAGTGGGGGATCAAATGCTGCAGAAATTGACTCAGAGGTTTGTGCCTTAATGTTTTACCTTAATTTCCATATTGCATATATCTCCATATCCTTAGCTTCTCGGGAATCCTTAGTCTTATCCATATGTCAAAAAATGCTAATTCAGTACTTGTCTCAGAAACCTGGTTATTGGACTAGTCCTGTAGTATATACTGAAAAGTGTTTATATTTTTTTTGAGCTTATTGTCTAGTTAAAATTCTATGTAGAGAAGGAAGTCATAAGTCATTAGCAGAATTTGTAACTTACTAATCTTGGCTAAGTTAATTTCATAAATTGCAGTTGCTTAGGGAAATAATTTTGTCATCAACATAAATCCTTAAACCCTTGTATAATAAAGATGGAAGTAATATGCATATTTTGTGGCATGATAATGAAGCTGATTATTGCATTTTATTGAATTATTGATTTAAGTGTTTATAGGCATATAGTTTGGTCATGGTTGAACTTAACATTATTTTCTTGAATTTATTAACCAGTGGGCTGAGGTGGATCTACTTTTTAAAGAACTGCAAGCAATTGATGGTGTTCAGAAAGTCACTAAGGGCCGGTATTTCTTGAGTCCTGGTTTGGCACCCACATTTCAGGTGAGCTCAATGAGGTGTCAATATTTATCTCAATTGTAATAGGTATCTTTCACATAAATTACATTTCTATGAATTAAATATGTGATCGTTTGCCAATAGTCGCTTAAAATGAGATCTTAGGGTGAAGGTCCTTGAGCCATATGCGCCGCTAATTTCCATGATAGTGTTAGGGCCTTGAGGACTTATGTAGTTTACATTAAACAGAGTGCTGCTACATATTTATTTCCTTTGTTTATTACTTCATTGCATCTTTTTTGTGTGGGGAATTAAATGTCATCAATACATAGATTGCTGTTTGTGGATTAATCATTCATTGTAAAAAATATTCTTGTGCACTCTCAGAAGAGGTAAACATATCAAATGTCATCAAGTAGTATAAAATGTCATGTCCATTCATAGGAAGATTATTCTTGTGCACTGTCAGAATAAGCAAATGCTCCAATGTTTGTGCTCTTAAAATCTTCGAAATCCCTGGGACAAACTATTTATATATTTATCAAGCCCTTCAAAAAAGGGGACAATTTATCTAAGTCCACAATTTTTTCCTCTTGACTAAGCTTTTGCTATTAATCACTCTCGTGGTCTTATATCTCCACCTAACTCTTCTTTTCAGGTTTATATGGCATCTATGTTCGAAAACGAGTACAAGCTTTTAGCTCGATCTGGAAACAAAGTACAGGAGGTAATGTTCAAACTTGTTGCTTTGTAGTGTTTCTCCTAAATTCAGACTCTCTCGTTATCTTGTTGCTCCCTGGGTGTGGCATCCTTTTATGCTGGGATAAAATAGTTGTTAATTTCCTGTTTGGTCCACTGAAATATGCCTCATACAGGTGATTTTGGCTCATTGCTTGGCATGTAAACACTTTTTAAGGGTTGCCTCATTTATCGTTAGTTTCTGAAAACTATGTCAATTTTCGAAAGTTGCTCCAATTTTTTGTATCATTCCTGATCAAAGATGGAGAGGGACTGCTCTGGTTTCATCGTATTCTGTCCTTTGAATATTATGCGGAAAACGCACCAGTATCATCATCATTCGGCAATCCAGGGCTTTTGCTGTTCAGTAATCTACTACTACTTCCATTTCGTAATAATCACAATAGTAGCGAGTTCACAAAGTTTTAGGAAAATAGGATAGGATTTAAGGGAGTATTTTATAATACTATAAAGTATTGTTAGTGGGATTGGTAGGAGAGAAATAGTAGTGGGTCAAATAAGGAAGTGTTGCAATTATTACGAAACGGAGGAAGTTGCAATATTCTATTTCATATTAAAGTTCTACGGAGTAGTAATCTTCTTGATGATGATCAATGCATTGAGCAGCTTATATCTTATGCACCTTAGCTTCTTATAATACAATGATTGTCATTCTAAGATTTTCCCTAACTAATATCAATTATCTGATTTTTGATAAATTTGTGTTCTTTGTTGATTCATTGATAGCAAACCCTGTTAATTCTCTCTCCCTGCTTTTTGTAGTTAATGGTTCAAGCGTCACTGGATAAAGAAGAGATGAAATCGGCGATTCTCAATTGCACAAACAGAGTTGAGCTATGAATTTGATCGACCTCTACCTCCAATTTTGTACATTCTCCTTAACCTTTTTGTTTATTTGGTAAATGTAATTTCTTAGTTGGGATTGGGATATTTTGGTTTTTATATTGGGATATTTGGTAAAGGAATATAGGATCTTATATTACCTGTAAGGCTGTGCCAACTATACGGACAATACCAATCAACAGAAATTATCATCCATTGAAATTATATTCGGTAATGTAAATAAAGAGCGTCTTTTATATAGGGATTTTTTTTTTTTTTTTTGTTTTTTTTTTCACTACTCTTTTCCTTGTCATTGTTCTCAACCTTCACTTGGCAAAATAGCTACTCTACATACACAAGCAAAACCCATGAAACTTTTGCATGTATGTAATTCTACTGCGTAGAATATTGTTTAAAAGCAAAATTTTTTTGACCATAATTTTTAGTGACACTTCACATTTGATTAACTCTATCAGTTTATCTATACATCGTCCTTATTTCATTAAATGGCGAACACTTCACATTTGATTAACTCTATCAGTTTATCTATACATCGTCCTTATTTCATTAAATGGCGAACCATTTATGGTTTTGGGCTAATTTGTACCCTAATATCCTAAATTACTAATCTGCCCCCCAAAGATTTACTTAGTCATAACCCATATACCCAAAACCAACCCCTTTGCCCTCCATTATTCCCGGCCACCCCTCTTCCATTATTCCCACACCTAGCCGGCTAGCCCCTTAATTTTTCTTTTCTTTCTTTTTTTTTTATTTATTTATTTATTTTTAATTTTTTTCCTAATTATTGAGGAAAAATCTTGCCCTCGAGTTTTGTATTGTTTGCTTCTCAAGTCTCCTTAATTTTGTACTCCATATTATTTTTTTAATTAAAAAGTATTAATTTTGTGACATATCTCAAGCCTCCTCATTTAGACACTAAGGAACGTCTTTGTTCTTAAAATAAAAAGAAATAAAGGAACCCTAATATTTGGTTACTAAAGATATATCAAAATAAACCTCTTTATTAAATCAAGATTCAAGAAGCATTAGGGTATTACATACATACAATATGGTCAATATCTATCTAACTTTGTTACTATTCTTGTAATAACTACTACTCTCTAACAAATTACAAAATAAAATCTTATTACATTGGATTTGCAACTTTGCAACATCAATAATTCAACAATAATCGATCAAAATCAATTTACCAAATTAAACTTGAATTAATAATTCTATGGCAAAATAATAAACCTACACAAGGGACAAGTCTCATGATCGGACAACCACCTCCACAAGCAACTCCCATGAAACTTATGCATGCACGTAGTTCCCGAAACCGTTTCTCCAACTTCAAATTCCTCTTGACAAACACCACAAACTTCTCCATTTTCTTCCAAAACCACCGTGTCTTTCATCGCCGTTTCACGTGGATCCACCGGCAACTCTTTCACCATTATCTTGGCCTCGTTGTGCATAAACTCGAGGTATGTCTCATCGAACACCGTGTTGAAATCACGGCCACTAGCTTCCGCCCTTCTCTTAGCCACCTCGGCTAGGCGGCCTTTGGTCTTGGCTAGGGTGTTCATGAGTTCGTCCCCTTCCTTGGAATCCAAGCCATGGTACTTGGAGTATTCGCCCCAATTGGTTAATTTTCTTAAGATGTCTACCGTTATTCTTGCTAGCTCTACGACTTCCGAAGTGTAATCACGATTAGCTTCCATGCTAGAAAATTGTTGAGAAGATTGAAAGAGGGTAGGATGAACTTCCATAATATGATGGAAATTAAAATAGTGTCTCTCGAAAATTATGGTTGCAATGCAATAATAAGGATAATTGTTACAAATATAAAAGATCTTATGCTATGAAGCTATGTGAAATAAAATGTAGGTACATGTATTATATAGCTTTTGGGTCGGTAATACAATCTAGGGCGGTGGCAACTCTTAAAATTATTCTAGTTTAATCTAATTAAGTAAAGTTTTATGATATGAACTAATTCTATCATATAATTTAATAGTTACTTACCAAAAAACAAAAAAATCTATCAGTTCTTTGTTACCCAAGACTTTCCTAATATACGAAGCGGAAGGTTCACGTACGTGCATGTAACTGGAGTACCCTAACAATCTATCATCTCTTAAATTAATTCCTAAAATAATTCTATGTAACATGATTTTTGTATGTTTTTTTTATATGAAAAATCTATCAGCTCTAATAGAAATTCCTAAAATAATCTCATTTGAGATTTGTTAGTTGTGAGACTTGTGTGATAAGGTACAACATCTTAATTAATAAGTGGCACAAACATCGATTGCGGTTTTGTAAGTATAGAACCGCTATAACCGTTAGCAGTTCTATAATTTGCTGAACCTAAACTTAAAAAAAAAAAAAAAAAAAAAGCTTTTACTAATCTTATGTGGACAATAGCGTGAGAATAAGTTTTTAAATCATAAATAGAAAATAATTAATTTACAATTAAGCAATTTTTAGGAAAATTGTTCAATTATTTACATCCCAATTGCTACTAACTTGTTGTATATACTACGTATGTAAATCTTCTCCGATTTAATTTGCTACTATTCTTCATCCTTTGAAGATGCTAGTAGCGATAAACTTTAAAATGAGCAAGATCAAGCAATTCCCTCCAACTTTCTCCATTGATTAAAAATTTAAATCTTATCATGTAACAATTCCATTCTACTCTGTATTACTTTCAAATGCTTTGTCCGCAAACATTTAACAAAAAAATAGTGAGTTAAAGTTTCAATAGAGTAATTTTTATATGGGTAATGTTATATGTAGCCCTAAGGACTATATATAAGCATTTAATACACTCTTGAAAATTAAGAATTCATGACAAAAACACGCGTAAATTAGTGTAATGAATGTTTATATTTTTATGATTTCTTAACTTTACACAATTTTCTAGTGCGTTTTTAATGCTTATATACAGCCCTAAGAGATATGTATAATAATTTCCTTTTTATAGTATTTATATTTACCTCAAAAAAGTAAAATTATTAAAGATCGAATCCATGTTTGTGCTTAATTTGTCACTATTTACCTCTGAATTTAGGAGTATAACAAGTTCTTGCTTCAATTTTTTTCCTTGTTTGGATTATTGATTTAAATATTTGACTTTTGCCTGGTGCTTGTTTCTTCCTTTTAATCTTTAATTTGAAAAACAGAATATCAAAGGGGTTGATCACCGTTCCTATTCGTTCTTGTATCGAGGGACTTTTTTTTTTTTTGAGGGGGTATCGAGGGACTTTATGGTCATGTTGACTGCACTGCCTTTTTTTTTTCAGCTCTAGATTGGTTAAATTAGTTTTTATTGTTTTGTCAATTTTCGAAATTTGCACCGAAATTTAAGCAAGTCTTCTTGATTTTTTGACCCTGATTTTTTTTTGGACAGCTTTTGACCTTGAGTTCTTGTTGCTTGGAAATTAGGCCCTATTCTTTTCACCTTAAAAAAATAATATTAAGTAAAAATAATTTCAGTTCAGTAAAAATTAGTTCAGTTCAGTAAAATTAATTTTAGTTCAGTAAAAATAATTTCAGTTCAGTAAAAATAATTTAATTTCAGTAAAAATAATTTCAGTTCAGTAAAATTAAGTTCAGTTTAGTAAAAATAAGTTCAGTTCAGTAAAAATAATTTCAGTTCAGCAAAATTAAGGTGAATCAAACAGGGCCTTAGTTACTCGTAATAACATTATCCTAAATTTTTTTTTTTAAGCTCTAGATTGGTTAAATTAGTTGATTTTGATTCTTTATATTGTAAAGTATTTTTTTAAAAATAATTTTGTTCCACTGATGCTTTTTTGATACTCTTTTTCTTTTTGTTTTTTACATGAGATTCGCTTTCTTTTAGAATTTGTTATATACACCTGGTTACACCGTATATCTAACTAATGCAAGGTTAGTTTTTGCTCTTCATTTGATGTTTAAATTAAAAAAAATCATTAAAATGAGAACAAATACTCATAGGTGTACGGTGTACGGTGCACGTGGGTGTATATAACAATCTCTTACTTTCTTTTAGTTGCACAGTTTGATTTTTAAGCTCATTTATTAATTATTATCCTTTATTATCAATAAGTAAAAATAAGAATATACAAAAATACACTTTGAAAAAAAATAAATAATAGGCAATGTTTTTACATTTCATCTCACATGAAACTGATGAAAATTATAAACATTAGATCAAATAAAAGACTCCATTCATTAAAAAAAAAAAAATCAACATTTAAGAGCTTGTTCTGATTGATTGAAATGAATATTTTATGAGAGAAGGAAATTAAAAACTGAACAGAAATAAATTGAATTGAAGATGAAAATAAGCCGGAGATAAAAGGTTCTAAGTCAAGACATTAAAAAATTGGACTTACCCTCATTAAGTCAGTATCTTGTTCCATAGTGCATACTCGTAACAAAAACACATCTAGATTCTAGATGTACCTATATTCCCGCTATCACTATAATGACTAAAATACCCCTAATAATACTTTCAAATTCCTTAACATGCCCCTTTGTTGTTCCTTCTAAGTTCCAAGTTACAAACTTCTACTTGCAGTACAATGCAAGCGCCATCAATCAACAAGAAAACAAGTCGAAATTTTGGACCCATCTCATATTCTATTCTAATCTTTTCTATTCAACTTAATTTAATTAACTCAACGGCTTCTTTCCATTTTCTCTCTCTTCTGTTTCAGAGAAGATGGGTTCTGAAGGTGCAGGAACTAGCACCTTTGTCATTAAATGGATCAACTTTCTCACCACGGTAACACACTCTACTCTTTATTTTATTTACTCGCCACGGCCTGAATTAGTCGTCACGTTGATAGTGTAATTTAAACTAGTAACGCATTAATTAAGCCGGACCGAGTAGGGACTAGGGAGTATTTCTGTATGTGTTTCATATGTTGAATTTTTTGTTTTGGGGTGTTTTTAATGTTGATTATTTGATATGGGTTTCTATTTTTGGGAAATGGGTTTGTTTTGAATCTGGTTAATTTTGAAATCTCTGCTAAATTTGGCCTTTTGGGTGTTATAAATTCAATGCTAATTTGTGAAATGGGGTTTGCTTAAATTGTGGTTATGTGATGTGATGCAGCTTATAGCATTGGGAGTAATTGGATTTGGAATATGGATGAGCAGTCATACTGATGGTTGCAGAAAATCTCTCACTTTTCCTGTTCTAGGCCTTGGTGCTATCATACTTGTAGTGTAAACCCTTGTTAATTTCTTGATTTTTATTTTTTTTATTTATTTTTATTAAAAAATGCATATCTGGATATATTTGATGATGAATTTTATATCCCTTTTTGGCTTACAGATCATTAATTGGGTTAGTGGGAGCCTGGAAGAACAACTCAATCTCATTATGGATTGTATCCTTTGTCTTGAATTATTAGTGAATGAATAGGGTTGATTCTATTGTTTATGCTGTAATGAGGTTTCCTTGACCTTTGTTCTTTTTTTAGTACTTGATACTGTTATGCTTGATACTCATTGCCATTTTGATCTTCACCGTATTGGCGTAAGTATTTTTCTTCCGAGTGTAATTCTGTTTTTCTTGAATTAGCTTAAGTTAGGCATTAATAAGGGTTGATGCTAGCTTTGTGCTAGACTGTTATCACTATAGTTATTCATGTGGTGAGAATTTGTTTGTTTCGAGTCTTTGTTGATGTATGGACTATTGTCATTATCGGTACATTGTGTTGAAAAACCTACCTTGATCAGCTCAATTTAGATGGTTATTGATACTTGGAAGTTATGAACTCTTGCCAGATGGTCATCTTACCTTTTATGTATATCTTACCTTTTATGTACACTTGATGTCACAAGAAAAACTGTTTGGATTCAGTAAAACTTCAGTCAAGTAGGAGACGAGTGGGAAAATCTTGTTCTTTTGTTAGAATATTAGTCTAAATTAGCGCACAAATGGTTTCTTCTTTAAAGCAAGCTCAGAAATGAGAGTTTATGGCTGGAAATGAAAATATTAATGCTGATCAAAGTGTTGTGATATGATGGTCTAACAGGCTATTTTCTGTGGTTGGACACTTCCTTTGGACGGGGTAAATACACTTTGGTTAAAAAGAAAATAAGGACGCTTGTTTATTGGATGTACAGAAATGGAAGTTGTGCCCTTCTCTAGTTCATCATGATTTATCACTTTAGCTCCTTTCTATGTGTGATAAAAGTAGTCTTTGTATGGATATATCATATACTATTATTTATAGTCATTTGTTTGTTTCTTTGGTAAAAAAAAAAAAAAAACCATATTGATGACTTGTTCAACAAAAAATTCATATAACTTTTCAATACCAATCCTTTCCTATTTCATGTTCTCAATTGTTTATCCTTAATATGTTGCAATGCAACTATACTCATTTTCATTATAGTTGCTTCCATTTTTTTCCTTTTTTCTTTTTCTTTTTGGGCTCACTCTGTGTCTTTCTACCTCTTTTTTTTTTTGTTATTGTAAAAAATGTTCCTACCAAACTATACAATTAGATTCCAAACTCTTTAGGTCTTCTTCAGAATCTTCACTTGGTCAATGGGTAGTTGGCTTGGTAGGTTGGTGAAAAGGTTAATATGGATAACCAGGCTGCAGTAAATAACTTAATTTTTCTCTTTCTGGATTTTAAAGTATTAATTAAAAAATATGTTTAGCGTGACGAGAAGATCAGGAAGGAAAGTCAACTGTTATAGTTAAAAAATTTCCTAAAAAAAAAAAAAATTATAGTTAAAAACTTCAGAGGTAGGCAATGAGATTATGGGATAACTTTTGATGTATAAGATAGTCAGGCAATGAGATTATGTATTTTTAGTGAGGAATTTATGCAGCTGATAGCTTCTACTGAGAAGAGCTTTATTTGGTTTCCAAACTCCTAATGTTGTTTATTGTGCCTTTCCTCTTTAGTGAGGAATTTATGCAGCTGATAGCTTCTACTGAGAAGAGCTTCATTTGGTTTCCGAACTCCTAATGTTGTTTATCGTGCCTTTCCTTTCTATAGTGATGTCGTTGGTTTCTAGATGATTATGTATATTATCAGTTTCCTTCTCACGTGTAAAATTAAGTTCTGAGGCAAATGATTGTTCTTTATGTATCAGATTTATTGTGACAAATAATGGATCAGGACACAAGGTGGCTGGACTAAGGTAATATCTAGACTCAGGTTCTACTTTTTAACCTTTAATTTTGTTGTGGCAACAGTCTAATGCCAAATTTAAGTGGAATTTTGTGGATACATGCCTACATGTGCTGAAAACTGTTAATTTGCTTTGATATTTTACTTTTGTTCAATGACTCTTGTTCCTATTCTTATCTCATCAGATATAAGGAGTATCAACTGCACGATTACAGTTCGTGGTTTCTGAAGGAAGTAAGAAATCTGCACTTTTTAACTTCGGCAGAGATACTGATTATGGATGACAACTTTTGTGATACATAGCTAATTTAATTTCTTTCAGCTAAATAATACTCATAACTGGAAGAATTTGAAGGCTTGTCTCGTGAAATCTCAGGACTGTGCTAATCTGTCCAAGAAGTACAAGGTATGTTTTCCATATTCCTGTTTTAATTGTATAAGTTTTACTCTTTTCATCACAGAATAACAATGCACAAGATTTATGGATATGTGTGAATAACTCATGTATACTAGTTTTCGGTTTTCAGATTTCAGATTTTGAATTGGTATGATATAAGTTAAACAATGAACTGAAATTAGTAGACATGACACCAAAAACTGGAAAACTACTATCTAGTTTCCAAAAACTTGTTTTAAGTATTCAAAATATTGAATACTCGTTATCATAACAAACAAACCCTAAGAGGAAGGTGATTTAAGAGAGTAAGAAGATAATAGTATTCCCTTGGGCTTATGCAGTCAAATGTTTGAGATGATGTAATAAAAATAATAGGGTTGACATATTGAATAATCGAAAATTCTTGATCTTTCAATGCAAAATCAAGAGTCAACTGTAGTTGCTCGATTTATCTCCTCTTTCTCTAAAATCTGTACGATGACAATAAACAGGGCATGCCATTCCATGTCTAATCATAGGTTATAGACTTGTAAGTTTTTCTAGAAGAGTGGAGAACCTAATCCTAATTTCTTATCGGTGAATAGGGAGCCACAAAGTGATTTGATCCCAGGGCTTTGTTACACCCCTTACACCTCTAAGACTTAAGCTAGTTGACATCTACTAATCCCAAGTACGGAGTACTATATACTTGGGTTCTCCTAGGAAGCTTCCTGATCATTTTGGATTTCTGATTTTGAATTTATATAATTCACACTATATAGTAGATCTTTGCGGACTGACACATGACTTAGGTTTGTGATAGACCATACAACTTTAGTGAGCTTGAATCTGTGTTATATATATATATATATATATATATATATATATATATATATATATATATATATATAAAAAATAGACAAACAATGATTGTCCAAAATCCATATACTAGCATGTCTCAGTTTGGCAGGATTATTATTAGTTTTTATGCTGAAGGGAACCTATATTGTAATGGGGGCCTTTATGCCAACAAATTAGTTATAATTCTCCACAATATTGATCACTACATCAAGTAAAACATATACATATTTTCTATGAACGTATTTGTTGAGATGATTATGTTAATCAATACATCATTTGAAAAGTTAACACCCAAAATTATCAAGCTTTAACCCAAATGGGGCCAAATGTAAGATGTAACTTTGTATCATAGGGAGTTTGGAAAGAAGGGGTTTTTTCTTGGCACTGACAAATATAAAAATAAATGTGGTCTTTTGGAATGGGGTATGCACAAATAACTATTGTGTTTACAATAATCTTTTTGTATCCAGTACAGACTTTGAAGAAGTATAAAGCAGCAAAATTGACCCCTATTGAGGCTGGTTGTTGCAGGCCGCCATCTGAGTAAGTTTCTAATACTCACGTCTAATTAGCACTCATAATATCATAAGCAAATTATTTTATTTTCGCCCTCTCCATTTTCAGTGGCAGCAATTATCAAACATTGTTTCAAATTGAAATTACATGCTTTCTTCTTTATCTTTTGACTTGTATTACATGGGACTCGCTGGAAGCTGAACTCAGTAGTTGGAACATGGAATTGTTCATCATGTGTTTGTTGGGCTATTTCTTGTTGCTTTTGTATATTGTAAAGCATCAATGACCAAGTACTCATTTGCAATAGATGTGAGGGATGTCTGTGACACTGCTATAGCCTAGTGTTTTAAAAGCCTGTTTTCTATCCATCTGTTAGGTGTGAATATCCCGCTGTCAATGCATCATACTATGATCTGAGCTATCATCCGGCTAGTTCTAACAAAGATTGCAAGTTGTACAAGAATAAGAAGACCATTAAATGCTACAATTGTGATTCCTGCAAGTAAGTGTAATTCACCTTAAAATACTTGTGTATCTCTTTCCATTTTAACTTTATTTGTTTGTGGATTATAATGCGTTTGCTTGTACTTTTTCAGAGCAGGAGTTGCTCAGTACATGAAAACTGAGTGGAGGGTGGTTGCAATATTCAACGTGATCCTTTTTGTTGTTTTGGTAAGATATAGAAGTCAAATACTATCCACTTAATGAATATACTCGTATATGTTTTTCTATAGCTCAATATTAGCCTGTGTGCATAAGTTTTTGTTCTCCGAGCATAAACATGCATGCATCATCATATAGGACTAGAAACGAAATGTCTGCTCTTTTTCTCATTTCTTGCTTCCACATTTTCTTGTATCAGTCAATAGTTTACTTTGTGGGATGCTGTGCAAGGCGAAATGCTGCCTCTAGTTGCTCGAAAGCTTGATGAAAAGACAGTGATCAGTTACGGAGATTGAACAAGAACACAATCAAGCTTTATATTTTGAAGATGGTGAAGAACTTGGATCAGAGAAATCTTTTCATTTGATGTATAATTGTTGTCGCTCAGTATATTAGGCTCATTCAAAACACTAACCATTAAATTTTAGGGGAAAAAATTGAGAGATGACTGACTTACTAAGATTAAAGATCAAGGGTATTGATCTTAGTATTTCAATGGCTAAATTAAACTTATAGTCGTAAAATTTTCCATCACTGCATTATTCTTTTGCCTTTGTTCTTTTGGGCATCCATTATGTGTTTAGTAGTTCATTGCTAAATTCATTGTTCACTCTGATGTTCTGTTTTTCATATGCTATCAGCTATATTATTATATAAGGAAAGGGTGCAAAAATTTTAGTCAAGATGAATACGTTAGCTATGAAACATTATGATCCCACTATCTTGAATTAAGTCATTGTTTATACTGCAGTTGGAAAGATGTACTGTCAAACTATGATAAGATCTAATATAAGATTATAATAAGGATATATTTGTAAAGTTATTTTATGTTTTTATTTACATGATTGAAGACATTGTGGCACCTAATTGGAAATGGGGTGTATTACATAGAGGTGATGGCTCTAACCAGGGGGCTGGAATTGGCACAAAACCTTCAATTGAGCAACTGCAGTGCAGCTAGACAATGTTGCATGTGTAGAGGCTCTTAAGAAGCAAGTGGTACCATGAAGAGAACATACATGACATTATTTACTGCCAGAAATGGCTTGAAGATCTAAGATGGAGGATTAAGGTTGCTCATGTATTTCGACAAGGAAACCGAGCGGCGAATTGGTTGGCCAACCGCAGAGTTATTCTTGACTCAATTATAATTTATTAATAATGTTTTGGTAGAACTTAGTTGTATTTTAGAGGAGGATACTAGAGGCGTGAGTGCTTGACTTTACCACATTTAGTCCCTCCATCGGTATTATTTTTTTATTTTTTGCTTGTTCTATCATATAAAAAATTTTCTGTTGGTGTGTTACCTTTCTTTGGTTTATGCCTCGTATGAATATAAAATTACAACAACAACCAAAAAAAAGAAAAAAAAAAAAGGAAAGAAAACTTATTGTCTTTTATGATTAAATTTTGTCACTTAATTGCTTAGTGACGTTATTGGCCTTATTGTTAAGATTTTCATCAATAGTGTACCACGTATAAGACTTTAGCTTTTTCAAAATTCAAAAGAGGCTCGAACTCAAAACACTACTTGGAAATATTTATGAAATATACGTACATTTTTTAAAAACCACTATCTTATGTTTCACCTAAGGCCCATACAAAGGATTGTCAGATTGTTATTACAAGATTTACTACACTTGAATAAATTTGGCCCGAGACTCGAATTTACCCAAATAGAACCCTACCTTGAATTGAATTGATTTTAGCCAAATTAGTAAGACCGAATTGAAACAATCTAATAGAGAGAAGAACAATGGTGTAGATGAGATTCGATCTCAAGTTTTGGGCACAACCCCATCACTTTAACTAAATAAGCTAGTTAACATCCACTCGATGACTCGCTCATGTCTCTTGTGACCCTTGTTTAAGTCGTCTCTCTTCTAATCATTACTTGAGAGTCAAACTAAGAATAGCTTGCACTTGACTCATTAAAATCTCTAATTAATTCAAGCTTGCATGAACTAGCTTTTATTTTGCTCCTTAAGATATTAACAAGTATAAATTACTAAAACCGTCTAGACAACATAAGGTACAACTATATAAATTGGGATTATTTGCATTAATGATGATATCAAACCAAAAATCAAAGTTACCCTAACTCGAATTTACCCGACTCAAACTTGGTCCAAACTCCAAATGACCCTATTGCCAAAGTCTACGGCCACAGGCTGCAGTGCTCTACAACATACTTACTGATTCAGATCCCGATATCGAACCTGAGCAAAAACACGCCAACACTTCTCCTTTCTTCCTAAATTTCTGCTAAAACCCCTAAAACCCCAGTAGCACTTATTTACTCCAATATCCTCGATTCAAAAGTTCTTCCTAAGCATCCACCTTTCAGTGATTTGTGGGCGTACATTTTGCCAGGTTTAATGATATTCCACCTTCTTCTTGTTTTTTACTCATTTTATTGAATATCTCTATGCTTGATGTTCATTGTTATGTTGCTAATTTTGTTCTTGTTTCACCCATTTCTGTGATTCATTGTTTTTTCATTAATTTGTTGCTATTTGATTGTTAAATTTTGCTCCTTTTTTAATTTTATATGGGTTTAGTGATGTTGCCAATTTCATGCATATTCACTGTTCGATGAAATGCCCAAGAGAATAGAGATTTGGTTGAATATTTAATGTGATTTTTTGCTTTTAGTTAAGGAAGCTATATATTTGCATAAAACTCATTGGTGGTTATATAGAGCTTGTGAAATTTCTGCGTCGATGATCAAATTTTGTATTTACAAGTTTTCTTTGGGTTTCTAATGCTTCTGTTTTAAATTGTCTGAAGTATCTGCTCCTATTTTAATTGCAGGAATGTGGGGTTTGATGATCTGATTCAATATTATTCTCCAGTAAATTGAGCAATTTTGAGCTGTTTTAAGGAAAATTAAGCTCTGGGGAAGTAAGCTTTAGCAAACTTAAGCAGTCATATGCTTGCTCTTCATTGTGTATCTTGCTCTCTCGGTCCTAGTTGTAGTAATTATAGGATTATGTGATGGAGGAATTACTAAAGAACCTGGTATTTGCAAGCCATCTTTTTGCTGCTTCAGGTTCTGTGGCAATAGGCACTGCTCTATCATACCCTCTGGACACTGTCAAAACTCTCATCCAAGTTGGTGCTAGTTCCAGCAAAAAGTTGACAGCAACTCAGGTTTTAGAAAGGGTTAAATCCGTATCGGGATATCCAGGGTTGTACAGTGGTATTGGTTGGCTTACTGTGGGAAGAATCACAGGTCTGGGTGCTCGATTTGGGGTCCATGAATTTTTGACAGCCTTTTATAAAGATGGTCGGATTGATAATTATGTTTATGTTTCTGAAGCCCTTTTATCGGGAATGATATCTGGGGCCTTAGAGTCTTGCCTGAACTCTCCATTTGAGATGATAAAGCTTCGAAAACAGGTTGCTGCAGCTATTCCTGTACCTAGCACAAGTAATGCAGCTACAAAATCTGCTGCAGCTCCCATGATGTCAAGGTTACTACCTGGATATATTCCCAATAATTTGGCATTGGATCGTACTGTCAACTTGTTATCTGTTTTATCTTCAAAAAATCATAACATGGCCGAGGCCTTGAAAAATTATCCATGGATGATGACTGGCTCTGGTAAGCCACCTGATGTCACTGATGTTAGACGGCCGCAAGATATTGTCAGATTAGAAGGATGGCGTTCCCTCTGGAGAGGACTTCGAACAGGTATAGCACGTGACTCTATTTTTGGTGGCATTTTTTTTGGCAGCTGGCAATTTCTGCACCTAGCAATGCTTGATTGGAAGGCTGTTGGGATGGATCCTCCTCCGGAAACAAATGATGAAATTGGCCCTTTGTCTCCTTTAGTTGTTAGCCTGTCAGCTGGATTTTCTGGGTCAATGGCTGCTGCTGCTTCTCATGGTTTTGATACCTCAAGAACCCGTTCTCAGTGCATTGTGCTACCCAAGTATCTGGCTAAGGAGAGGAAATTTCTAAAATGGAGCCGGCCTGGGAATTGGTTTGAGAGATTTGCTGGGATGCATCCGTCAGATCGCAATCTTCTATTCCGAGGAATTTCTGCAAGGATGGCTCGGAGTGGTTTGGCATCATTTTTTCTAGTAGGGACTTACTATATGGCTGTTGACTACCTTATTGCTAAGTCATAACACCTTTATTATGGAGTACAAGCTATGGAGCTATGTTTCTAAAAGATCATCAAGAGATAGTTTCTCTGTTACAATATGTGACCTTAAGCCATACCAGGAAGAAAAAATTCAGTACATCTTGCAATTTTTTTTACAGCTGGAGAAAAGAAGAAGCCGTTTCTTAGTCACGATTCGCCAGATATTTTGCTAATTTATTTTGGTGACAAGTTCCTTTAGCTACCTGTATTGCCTAGCTATTGGTGACATAAATTATCCATTTGCTTTGTGCTTTCAAGTAAGCTTAATACATTTACATTGGTATTTTGATAAACAGATGTTCCAGATAGTTGGAAAGTCATTGAAATTCTTGCATAAACAATCAATTGAGTTATCATGTTTCGTTACATTATGATTTCATTGTTCATGTTTTAGCTTTGACAACTATCCTGGATTGATAAAACGCTCTCTGCTGGGCATTTGCAGCTTCTTCTTTCTGATGTTATCTGTAGGAAATGGGATTTAGTTTATTGAATAACTATACCATCATTCAGATGGATTGCTATTCTAGATACGTGAAAGTGTGCAACATTTTTCTTGGCTTGGAGAGTTTTGAGCTTACATTGAGATTATGGATTTACTTTCTTATAGGTCTAAAGAATTGTTATTGATTGTTAATAACAATATTGGAAGTAGATGGAGAGAGATAATAATAATAATAATAAATAATAAAAAAAAAAGATAAAATGTATGATATCGAAAGATATATAATTGATATAATGGAGGGATGCAAGGGGGATTTTTTTTTTTATTTTATTATTTATTTAAAATACCATTAGCTTTTACTTAAAAGGAAAGAGAGTAATGTGAAGTTTATGTCTGTGATGGGGGGAAGTATATGCCAGTTGTTGTTTGCTAAGACTCTAAGAGTGCTGAATACATCTCTACAATTGCATTTTTTTCTTCTCTTGACAGTCTGGCATGAATGAAACACATTTGAGCTACATTGTATCTATCCGTTATCTTTTGTATCCTAATTTACAATATTTTATTGACTAAACTGTAAGATCTCTTCCTTATCGAGGATCTAGGGCTTTTGTATACACCATGGAATATGCCTAGATGCTTTGAATTGTTTCATATATTTGTGCTTTCCCGATTCGATTTCCTTGTACTTCATCCCAATTTGCAAACCTTGGCTACAACTTTCACTCTCTCATTCGCTATTGAGAATTGTAGGTGGGATCTGATCTTTAAGTGGTATGTGCTTCTTTTTCTGCTGTACTGCAAATATCATGGGTGATGCTAGTATTGTTACTTGCATTGTTATTTATCTCGTTGTGTTGTACTTGATCCGAAATTAATCAACCAGCATGTTTGTCTAATTGCCTCACTACTCTATTAGAGATTCCCTCTTACGCTTGTGTCATTTTTGTTTACATCATTTGGGTTGTCATATATTCTTCTGTTACTTATGTTGCTGAAACTTTTTATGTATGATTAATAGTCAATTTTCTAATTATATGGTCCTATAGCAAATTAATGTGATTAAAATGACATTCTCTATAGAAAGCTCAGATATGTTTCATATGTAGAACTATCTCCTGCCACACCAATGTATGTATGCTTTCATGTTTTGGTGAATTTTTTCAATCTACTTCTATCAAACATCCTCTTAGAAGTCTTAGCTACAAAAGCAGCAGAATGCCAGTGTTCTAGAAAGAGTGTCAGGAGAAGCAGCAAAATTGTTTTATTTCGTTTGTCTTAATTTGTTAATTTTTTTCCTTTTGTTTTCTTTCTAACAATTTTTGTTTCCATAATTCAGCTTCAAAGATGGTTTTGAAAGCTATATACAAGTACATTCTTTTGATATGTTTCCTTCTGTCAAGTTTTGAGGCTGCTTCTCTTAAGTTTTCGAGGAAAGGTGGATCAGAATCTGCTGTAAAGACAATTAAGGTGGAATTTTTGCACTTATTTCTATAAAACTTGGTTAAGGCGTCTCATTCTTTAGATAAGTGTCATTTATTTTAGCTGGATGGTGTACAGACTGTGTACGGGGATATATATGACTGTATAGATTTTTACAAGCAGCCAGCATTCAATCATCCTCTCTTAAAAAATCATACTTACCACCCACAGGTGCTTTTCTATCTTTATTGCTGCTGTCCCACTTCCTCCGTATTCAATTTTCTATTGACTTCTCCATATTATATTTGTGCAGACGAAGCCTACTGCTAGGCCTAAACAGATCCAAAACAGCAATATCTCTTTGATGATGAATGAAAGACCAATTGACGTGTTCCGGTTAAAGGATGGAGGCTGCCCTCCAGGGACAGTTCCCATTAGAAGAGTTAATGAAAAAGATGACCTTTCACAAACCAATGTGCTTCCACACCAGTCTGTGGAAGAAGTGAACCCCAATCGTGGAACTGAATACATATCAGGAACTGTTGTAAGTTTAAAGCTGAAATATAGGGAAATCAATCAAGTGATCAGCATTCATTTCTATCCAAATATGATTATGATCTGCATAGTGTTCAAGTGTATCTAGGTATTTTCACAGAGGTTTATAAAAGTTTTCACCCCTTCCTCCTCTATGTCGCCCAGAAAATGAAATTGTCTGTCCACGTTTTATTTTACTTCTTCTGTGACTTTATTCCCTTAATATGTTTACTATTATTACAGTATAATACTAGGAGTATTGTTTAAACTTCTTTTATAACTATACTCTATTTGCACTCTATAAATCTATCATGCTCTTTTAGGCAAGGGTATGCCAAATATTTAAGGAAATTACTATATGATCCTGTTTATTCTTTTGCTTGATCTTTTGTGTTCTTTTATGCTTAATTAGCATGGGATATTTCCTTCACCTTGTTGGATGTGAAATTATATCTGATTTGTATTGTACTTTGTGATTTAGTATGCACTTGGTCAAACAAAAAGCAATCCTTCAAAGAGTTATTCCGGAGTTGGTGGTGTTTTTAGTGTTTATAACCCAAGAGCTCTACCATCCCAGTACAGTTCAGCGGAAATCATTCTCAGGGGTGGTAGTGATTCCATAATTGCTGGGTGGACGGTAAGTGATCTGATTTTACATTTAATTGTTTGTCACTTTGTCATTTATTCCCTTTTGAGGCTTATGCTTAGCTGGTTAAGACATCTGCTTGCACCATTAAGCAGAAGAAAAAAGAGGTGAATCTACTTGTTTATTTGTATTGCAGAATTTACAGGAGCAGTTTTTTTTTCCTTTTGCTTGTTTCCCAGGTTAATCCATCCAAGTACAATGACAACCGGACAAGGTTCTTTGTATATTCAGTTGTAAGTCAGGGCTGACACTATTAATCAAATTTTTTTTTATTCAAATGATCTACGGAGAAGTCAGTTTTGGAAAGAAAAAGATTCTGTAGGAGTATGTTAACAAAATCTGTCCTCTCTATATATAGATTATAATGGCATGAAGAAGAATGCTGATATTAAAGACTTTATTGACCAAATTGCTAAATTAATCTATAATCATTTCCACAGGCAGGTGACTCACGCTGTTTCGGCTCTGGATGCGGGTTTGTCACTGTCAGATCGGATATCCCTATAGACTTTGCCTTGCACCCAATATCAAAAAAAGGAGAAAAAGTTTACATAAACAAGTTCTTTGTTTATCAGGTGAATTTCCAAATTAAAATACTTTGTAATTGTATGGTAAGAGACAGGCTGCATTGTTGGGGTTCAATGTGAAAACACTTTGTTTCTTTTCTGATTTCAGTTTTAATGAAAATGTAATTTTCTAATTGCCATATTCCAACCATATGCAATAGGAGAAGCCTTCTGGAGATTGGTGGCTTGAAGTGGGATATTCACATCCAGTCGCGCTCGGGTTCTGGCCACAGAGGATCTTCCAAGGCCTGCAAGCGCCAGCAACTTATGCTGCATGTGGAGGAGAAATAAGCTCAATAGCAACTCTGTCACCTCCTGAAATGGGAGCTGGTTCTTATCCTGATTTTGCTGCTGCTTTGCTCGTTGATTCTTATTGCAAAGATTTTGTCGTGGTGGATGAAACCTATACTGTTGTCGATGTTGCTGATTCTGAAACCTATGGAAATAACGCTAACTACGGTGTTTACGATACTCATATGAAGAATAAGCAGCATGTAGTCACATTTGGTGGTCCGTGATTTTTTAGGTATATTATGAAAAGGAGATTTAATATCTGGGTTTATTTACTTTGGTCAAGATTGATGAAAAGAAATATATGAATTTGAGCCGATCCATTATAATCTGTCACTTTTTTGTTTTCTTAATTTTCATCTACCAAATTTAGCCATTTACTCCATAATTTTTTAAAAGATTTTAGCCAGTTATTGATATAATCGTATTATGTCAATTAGTATAGGGTAGTTCTGAAGTATGGAGTATGAAATACCGTGGACTTATAAGGTCGTGCATCAATGCATAGACCATGCAACATACTTAAATTAAATATCAAGATGCAATTTTAGCTGTAAGTCTGCAACATGAGCACTATTCAATTTCTCGAATATGATAAGACTTGGCCATTCAACCTTTGTGATGGATATTATGGAGTAGGTTATAGGTTTAACTAGGTTAGATCTCGTGTCATGCGCGGTAATTTTTAATATTTATCATTAGTTTAATACTACTATTTAATTGCAACATAGGATGAAAGTTGTGTAATTATAAAATTAAAAACAAAAAATATATGACACTAAAGAAGACTGAGGGAGAAATTCATACATGACTAAAAAAAACAATAGATTATATCACAAAGTTATATATATATACTCCGTATTATTGTATAAAAGAATAATATCTTTGTTGATTGCTCGATTGTGTATAAATGACTAACGGAGTTGATGTCCGTTAATCATTTAAGCATTTGGTGATATTGTTGTTAAATTCGAGTGTATATGGTGAATTTGAAAAATTTTCTAATGGTAAATTAACCTGACGGGTATTTGGTGAAAAATTCGTTATTTTTTATATAAAAATAAAAAATCCCAGGCGGTGTAGTGTTGCTCTGTTTTGCATGTCGTTGTAGATAAATCAGTCTCCTCAAAATATCTCTGATTTGTTTGTTCCTTTTTGGACTCTAAAGCTATGTCGTCCTTTTATTCATCATCACCAATATTCATGGTTCACAGCTTTGACACTTGTACTTGCTCTTTTGTCAACATCTTTCTTTTTAAGGCAATTT